>NC_040907.2:92237639-93710936 GCF_004126475.2 Phyllostomus discolor | reverse complement strand
GAAGGAAGGAAGGAAGATAGATTTGACTTTGGGGCAGGGAGGGAAACCTGTTCATTAATAAACATAAAAGTTTATGGAAAAATTCTCACTGATAAAAGAAATGCAACATGTGTGTATCCTTCTATACTGTATAATGTTGAAGGTATTTTTAAGTTACATAATAGATATTGAACTATGTGCCTCTTTCTATCTCTTTTATTGGTGGTGATTTTTATATTTTCTTCCTGTCAGCTTATGGCATTCTTCAAGGAATGGATTTTATGTATGCAGATTAATCTTTCACCTTGTTCTTTATTTAGATATTATCTTTTCTTTCTATTATCAACATTTTCTTCAATGCAAAATAAGTGCTGGTGCTAGGACAACTGGATATTCCATGTATCGACAGTTTGGACCCCCTATGTCACATCATATACATCAGAATGTATTAACATTCTAAATATGAGACGTATAGCCATAATAGTTTCAGACAGAAACCATAGCAGTCAATCTTTATGACTTTGCATTTGGCAGTGTATTCTTAGATATGAACCAAAAGTATGAGCAACGGAAAAATAAACTGAACTTTGTTGACATTAAAAACTTTGTGGATCAAAGAGCATCACTAAGAAAGTGAAAAGACAACCTGAAAAATGGAAAGAATATTTGCAAATCATATCTCTGATATGAGTCTAGTTTACAGAGTATATAAAGATAACAACCTGATGAAAAAGGATGACACGAAAAATATGAAAACTCAATGAAAAAAATGGACAAATGACTTGAAAACATTTTCTCCAAAGAACATACACAAATGGCCAATAAGCACATGCAAAGATACTCAACATTATCAGTCATTAGAAAAAGACAAATAAAAAACACAATGGGATGCCACTTTCCACTCTCTAGGATGGCCATAAATTGAAAACAGAAAATAAAAATAACAAGCATTGGAGATATTGGAATGCTCAGACTTTGCCAGTGAGATGTGAAATGGGTCTGTGACTGTGCAAAATGTTTGGTGGGTTGTTCTTCAAAAAGTTAAACATAGAGTGACAATATGACCCAGCTATTCTCTCCTAGGTGCATACCCAAAAGAATGAAAAACAAGTATTCAAACAAATATGTATACATCGACGTTCATGGTGGGATTACTCACAAGCAGGCAAAAGGAAGAAACAAGCCAAATGTTCACCAATGAATAAATGAATGGGTAAACCGTGCTACATCTACACAGTGGATTATTATTCAGACATTAAAAGGGATAAACTTCTGAGACATAGTACAACGTGAATGAATCTTGCACACATTATGCTAAGTGAAAAAGCTAGACTCAAAAGGTCAGAGATGATGATTTAGTTTGTATGTAACACCCACAATAGGTAAACCTGTTGAGACAGAAAGCAGATTGCCAGGGGCTACACAAAGGTGAGAATGGGAAGTAACTGCCCAGTGGGTAAAAGTTTTTTCTTAGGAGCGATAAAATGTGGGGGAGAACCAAAAAAAGTGATGCTTTCACAACATTGTGAATGTTTTAACTGACACTGAATTCTTTATTTGAAGAAAAGTGTTACATTACAAGAGGCTCACATAGGAATTTTAATGACATTAGCATCTCCAACTAGGTTGATGTAAAAGCTTGGTGCACAGGTTTGAAAGACCCATCAGAGGATGCTGCTCCTTTATGTCCCCTATACCTGATGTGATGTTGGGCATATACTTGGTGATCAGTGAATGCCAAAGAAAAAGATAAAATAAAAATGTGCATTAAAGCAACTTCCTAAGAAGACCAAGAACCAAAAAAATATGTGAAACTGTAGCAAACGCTAGGAGCATTTATTACTACTAAAACATTCAAGCCAAAGCAAGTATGTGCAAGATGTGAGGTACAAGGTAAAACATAATGTAATAAAAATAAGTTGCAAGTGTGATGAGTGGAAAATAAGTCTGGGGTCATAGAGCAAAACTTCACATGCTGTCCTACTGAGTTGGGACTATAAAATAAAAACTAGAGGAATTGTTGAGGTCCATTGTCCCTCAATCTTAATTAAGTGGCATAAATGAGTGGCAGAAGCAGGGGCAATCATTCAGGCTGGTGAGGAATCTGCCCTCAACCTTGCCCTCTGGCTTTCATTAACCTATAGAGAGAGGTTTGGGGACAGAAAAAGGGAAATGTTTACAGGCACAGTACATGCATCCCCTTATGGAGAGGAAAACTTGCCACAGAACAGAATGCAGTTGGCTATGTTGTGCCTGATGAAGAAAAGGAAGGGATGGTCTGCACAGAACTTTGGCACATCTTCCAGGCAACAGTCAAAAGCCTCCATGTATGAGGCAGCTGCAGCCTCAGTGCCTTCCTCATTCACCTCCACAAAGGCCTTGTGCACAAACTTGGACAGACAGAGGTCTTCCTCAGCTGACATTGCTGAAAAGTTGGCTTTGCCCACTTGAAAAGCATCAACAATTCCCAAACGTTGAAGCACAGATTCCATGTTATAATGCTCTTCCAGTTTAAATCTTGGAAGGAAAACTTCAACTTCAGTACACATCATACAAAGAGGCTTGGTCCAGGCTATGAATTTCTCTAAAGTGAGCTATTTTTCCACCTGAAAGACCAATTAGCCATTAGGATTCATACGTCATTACATATAAGTATGCACACTGGCACACTCAAGTACCCTTTCTGCTCTTGGAGATGGGTGTTGATTGTTGCACCAGACCAGAGGCACCTTTATCTGCCAGATTTGTAAGATCTTGTACTCACAGTATTACACACACGACTTTGTTGACAAGCAGGGGAGCCCCCAAACCTCCAAGAGGCACAAAGACCAGACCTGGCTGCTCCTCCCCTCACCCCTGACTTCTGAGAACCTGTTTTCTATCTTGACAATTGACAATGCCCAGCTGACTGTGCTTTTTTTTTTACACTAATTTTTGAAAACAACAAGACATTGCTGCTAAGCAAAAAGACTTGAAAGGGCCCGCAATGCAGCCTCCAGAAGGAGGATCTGCTCAGCAGAGGCAATCCCACATGCTTTCTGGAGTAGAAACTTCACAGGGAGAAAGATGTAGGGAAAGTGGAGGGATGCATGTCTCTCACACAGGCCCCTTAAGGACACGGGCAATGGTTGATTCTCTCACCCTAAGGACCTGTGCTCAAAAAGGGCAAGGTGGGTAGGAACTGCCTTTTGGGGCTGTTTCTGGCTCTGTCCCTGAGTACTGGTTCTCACCCTCCTCACCATCCCTTGTTAGGTCAATGTGTTCAGATATTTCTCATCTACTGTTTCAGGTTCTGGGTAGAGACAACAGTTCTTATTTTTCAAAATGTAATGCTAATCACAATGATTATGACAATAATAAAGGTCTCATTTACTGAGGGCTCATAGGTACCAGAAAACATCCTGAGCTTCATTCTTGGATTACCCCCAATGTTATTCTCACAAAAACTTTATCAGAAAGATAATATTAGCCCCAGTCAGAGATGAGAAAACAGAAACTGAGGCGAGTTAAGTAATTTGGCGAGGTCACATAGGTAATAATACAGAAGTAGGTCTTGAGTAACAGTTTGATTCCAAAGCCCATGTACTGACTACCACTGCCTGGTTACCCACATCACCAATATAAGAGGCAAACAGGACAGGGGAAAGTTCTATCCTGTAAGGAAAAATGAAGATGTCAGTCACTGGGTTCATCTCACCAAGCTTAGATCCACATTCTGGTCAGGCAGCAGGATGAGCATGCTTAGCTCCTCGCCCTCATAGGGCAGCTCCAGCACCTGGGCCTTCACTTCTTCTATGTAGGCAAGGTTAAACACAGCCTCCTGGAACATCATCTGCACTGGCCTTTGGTCCTTCTGATGGGGATAAACACATAAGCATGGAGTGAAAAGCAGATTGTTGAAAGACACCAAGTCTCAAGAAAAAAAATGCAGCTGACCACAAGAGTGTTTTCAGCAGCTGTGATGAAAGCCATATTTGTGCTCTAATTAGCACTTACGAAATGGCCGCCCACTCCTTCCACCACCCTGACAAGGCATCTATTGTGAGCAGGTGTGGCTAGCACCAGAAGATGTTTCATTCAGCAAGAAAAATGCGATACTCTGCATTTACCAGAAGAACTAGTATGATATTCTCCATGTAAAATATGCTCTGCAAAAATATTCAAGAAAACAAAGGAATCACAAATTTCTATTACAAAAGGTTTTAGGAAAAGGTGGAACGAATTGCGTAGTTGCACAGCAGTGTGACTGAAACTGTGCATATGCCCTCACAGAAAGCAGCCTCTCAGCAAGTACAAAACCAGGAACTAGATGTATCTCCATGCATTTCAACTCAATTTTCCCAATCCTGATACTGTAACATAGGGAAATACTTTTAAAATTATTAAAGTATTTGCTTGATGAAGTTAAGTATTATAAATTGATTTTTAAAGCTGATACAGACTATTCCATTGTAAAAGTTAAAATTGGTTCTAAAATCAATGCTACAAAAGTTCTCTCCTCTCACTTTGCAACAAGAGAACTAATTATTTAAAGTACACCTTATTTAAAAATAAAAACAAGAAGGCATTACCTGTACACGGTTCCAATTAATTGAAATGGTATTTTTTAAAGGTTGAAAAATTTGGCAAACTATTTTAATGTCTGCCTAAATTGAAGATATACCTCAATATCAAGACTAAGGTCTTAGATGTTTTAATGTTTGCAACTTACAAATATCTTATTAATAAGGATAAATTGTCAGCAATTCATGTCTATACTTATTTTGTTTTAAAATACCTGATTAAAATAATATTTTTACATTTGCTTTCTCTCTCCCCACAATGCACACAGGTCTCACACTCCCTTAACACCCATCTTTTGCTTCTTATCTAAACAACTTGAGCTTAAAGAAATACCTTAACTTCCCTGAAATAGGTGGCAGTAACCAGTGTAGGTGAAGCTAAGAGGCAGTAAAAGAGGTAATAAATTGCCAAAAAAAAACTTTCATTCTTTTTTTAGTTCTTTTCTACTGAGTGTATAATTTCATTCCAAATTATGTTATTTCAAATTATTTTTCTCTTTTTATTCTTTCTAATCATTTTAGCTTTTCACAAAGTTAAATTTTTCCATTCACTTTTTTCATCAAACTGGGAGGATTTTTGAAAGCTTCCCCCACCTGGCTTATTTTAAAAGGCATTTCCTTTGTGCATGCTTTCTCGAAGGGTCCACTCCATCTTCCTTTGAAGTAGACAGCATTGACAACAAGCAGCCTTGTCTGTTCATCAACAGCTGTTTCTGGCAACAAGTTCTTAATTTTACCTTTCCAGAAAAGAAGAGAATTCATTCAGTTGATTGTTATAAAAGCATGATGAGTAAACTGCAATATGGTTAATTGACAGGTCCTTGACTGTTAGTCAAGAGCTAAACATCCTTTTGTCACATCCGCACAGCTTGGATTGCTATGTATGGAAATAAATGGCACATATATTTATTTATTTTAAATAAATGGCACATACAAGTGGCACTGGTGATCACCAGTACTTCAGGAACATTAACGAAGTTGATGACAACGACAGACTTCTGTATCACTCAAGAGAAAGCACTGCACCAAGTGGGAGGACAAGGCAAGTAAGAACTGAGAGATGGGCTAAAGGGGCCTTGGCTGTATCACGTGGTTCAATAAAGGGTTTTATCTAATGCTCCAAGAAGGGGTCCAGTGCTGCAAGTCCAGATACATGTGGGCACAGCAGAGGCAGCCAGAATGAATGGTTCTAATGGGAAATGGCTGGCAATGGGCAGTATGGGGGTATTGCAAAGCTTCTGGAAGCCTCTAGAATAGAGTTCACTATTTGATCCTTTAAACGAAACATGAGACATTCCTGGAAAAGTTAAGGTGGGCGAAAAAAATAAGATACTCCCTTCTTCCATTTGATACCAAATTGTACCCTCTGAAATACAAAGAAATAAGGTTCGACCTTAAACAAAGTGTGATTTCAGTCTACAGAAGTGATCAGTCCTGACACAGGGCCATCTGAGCACTTGGCCTATCACGTATGTCTAGGTTTATCAAGTCTAATTAAGGGAGGGGAAGTGGAAGACATGGCAGAAGCAATAGAATGAGTAAGATGAACATGTAGAGTGAAGGCAGTGGTAATGGAGGGTGGCATAGAATCTGGAAAGAGGAGGCTCAAAGAAGATTTGACCATCAGTCTCTTTCCTACAGAGATTATGTATTCACCTAGCATAAGAAGGTTACAGCCCAAGTAAAAGGATGTTTTAGTATAAGGTATTAAATGGAAATTGGGTCTATGGATTTCTTTGAATATTTGTATCAATCAAATAAAATCCTGGGAGAATGGACAAAATTCAGTCTCTGCTGTTGAAAATCTGAGCATCTGATGGAACCTGTGTGGGTAGATTAAATTTTAAATATGCCATGCAATCCAGCCTATGAACATTCTTCTGACCATCTGAAACACTAGGAAAATCAGAGAGGAAAAAGGTAGAAGAGGAGGAGAGAGAAGAGCAAACATGGGAAGAGGGGAGGGAGAAGGAGGTGGAAGAGAAGGAAGAGGAGAAGGGAAAGGGGGGAGAGGTACAAATGGGGTGGCGCATGGAATGCTGACCTTCAGTCATTTCTGAGACCCAAGTATTGATATGTTTCCTGGACTTCTCTGCAGCTTTGGCAAAGGAAAGCAGTTCCAGCTCAGCCTGATAGAACTGGCGACAGAGTTCCTTAAAGGTCTTTGGAGAGACAAGTATGCAATGAGGCTATATTCCTAAATAAAATAGCAGCAAGTCTCAAAAAAATTCTGAATATTACATTCATTTTTATGAAAAACAACATACAGCTCTTAAAAGTTACCACAACTTACTCTACTAAATATTACAATATCAGAGCTTATTAATAGATAAGTAGTAACCCGTGAATAACCAGGAAAAGGATAAATGAATTTTAGAAGTAGTCAAATTTTAAATAATTCAAGGTATAGTTATAGAATGATGATTTTTTAAAACAATGTTTACCATAAGTTTTAGTTCTTTAGGATCTCTATATTTTGAACACAACTTTTATTGTTTTGATTCAACTTACTGAAAGGAATTCACAAGCCTTTTCTGCAAAGAGCCTGTTGGCCGATCTGAGCAAGTACTGAGTGCCAGGTTTGTTCACTTCAGCAAGAAGGGACTGGAAACACACATGAATGTCCTTCTCTGTGTTTAAAGAAAACACCTGTTGACAAAATAACTTAAAACCATCAGTATTGTTCTTTGGTCTCAAAATCCTCCACAACATTTTCCTTTAAAGGCATTGCTTTTATTTTAATTGCATATTTAATACATACTAGGGAAGCAACACAGTGATGGGGTAGAGGGAAGATACAGAGGAAAAAGAAAGGGAGGGGAGGAGGGAAGAAGAGAGAACACAAAAGTAGTGGGAGTAAAAGAGTTGACTTTTCTGCCTAAACTCAACTCTTTTGTTGGAACATGAGCAACAGAAAAAATAAATGAAAAAGATGAGAGGGGCTTCAGAAAGATTTTTTTTAAAACAAAAATCTTGCATCCTGCCCTACCCAGGTATCTCAGTGGGTTGGAGCATGGTCATGTAACCCAAAAGGTTGCGGATTTGATACCAGTCAGGGCACATGCCTAGGTTGCAAGATCAATCCCCAGTCATGTCTCCTGCCCACTCTATAAAACCTCTTGGGAACAAAGAGAAAGGAAACTCTCATCATTTGCAGATGTGTACTGAATATTAGTAAAACCTATCTTTCTAGCACATACAGAGTCTACATGTAATGGGCACATGCCTTTTACCCTCTCTTGCATATTTCTGGTTAGGTTTTTTCTAAGCTAAAAAGGAAGCTGGTACATTAATGACTTGAAAAAGAACAATTATGGTTATAGAGCCTTTTATTCCAAGAATGAGATTAGGTTTTAGCAACTTAGATTTCAAATAATTCCAGTACCATATTCTAAATAAAAGCAAAGTGCTAGGGCCCCCAAAGTTTAATATTTGTATTCAGGTTATTAATTAGAGATACTTTTCCCAAAAATCTCAGGAGAGGAGACCCCTCAACCTGGCCCTTGCCATCTCCTCATGAGGGATAAAGCTGGATGATGACACAGCAGAACAACCTCAAACACAAAAAGGCAGCCCCTTCCCTGAGACAACAGGTAAGCAGATTTACCTGGGATATCTGGGCAGCAGTGGTTCCTTTCGCCCCCAGAGACACCATAGCCAGTGCTGAGGAGATGCTCAGAGGAGAAAAAAACACGTTATGAGAAGCGTTGTCTTCACATAGTATCTTTAAAAGGCGGAGGGCGAAGGTGTCATTTGCTTCAGAAAGAGCATCCATGTTGCAGGGTCTGGAGCCAGAGAATAAAGACACATGACAATTTTTGTTGTTTCCCTGACACATGGCAATTTTGGAATTGTACTTTTGTTTTTTGAACCTTGAGGCTCATACATATTTCAGTTTGTAGAAAAACTGTTACTGTGTGTCTCCATTGAAAGAATTAGTCTAAATTTTAAGGAAATTGGTTAAGTGTGGTAGTGGCAGCTGATCAGACTGGTAAGCTCAAAGCTCACTTTGCTGAAACGGCTTCCCCTCCCACTGGACCTCTTCTCCTGCTCCAGCCTCCACCTCCAGTCCCGAACTCCTTGCTCCCCCAGAGTCACCTCTGAGCCTTTGAAAACACCATCTGACTCCCCATCCTTTTTACCAGGTGAATGGTTCAACCATCACATCCTCAAGAGGCTTCTGATTCCTCCCCTAGACCAAGTTTCCCTTCACTCCCTCCACCCTCTCCCCCTGCATGAGTCCCCAATCTTGACTGCAATTTCTTCTTCACTGATCTCAGTCCCATTAGGTGGAAGCTCTGGAGGCAAGGGCCCTTTGGCAACAATGAGAGCTCAGAAAAACGGAAGGCTGGCTAAACATGTGTTCAATTAATGAAAGAATTAGGATGGATAAGAAGTTCTTGGATTTGCAAGCAGAGACTAGTAATTTTAGCAGGACAGAGACGAGGTGGGGACGTCCTTATGTGGATTGGACCCCAGGCACAGAAGAGAGGGGAGGAAAGACAGGGGGCAAGTGAGAAGAGGGCTGTATACAAAGGGGGGACCCAAAACACCAGGAATTTATTTATTTAAAAAATGTGTATTTATTCTTACATGTTTAAACTTCAGTCTCCTTCAAAGTACATTCCATGTAATGCAATACACCTATTGAGACATTTTTCCACCACTCAAAACAGTTTTTGAGCTCGTGGATTTTGCTTCTGCCATTTTTTGTTTTACCCCTCTTCCACATTAGCAAAACGTTTCCCTTTGAACACATTTTTAATCCCTGGATACAAAAAAAAAGTCACTTAGGGCAAGATCAGGTGAACAAGGAGGGTGGAGTGCAGGGGTCATGGCATCTTTGGTCAAAAACTGCTGAACACAGTGCTGTGGGGGCGGGGACAGTATGAACCACCCATCATGAAAGGCAAAGCCATAGAACAAGTCTTCAAAAAAAATTCACTAAAGCCAAAGGCAGCGTCTCACAGCAAGGCCAGCTAGTACACTGATACAGATGGGCGCCTAGAACATTCACCTAGATGGTGAAGCCTGTACTACAAGGGGCCAACCCTCCAGATGTTAATTCTGCTCTTTCGGGGGTACCCCCATGGTATAGTATGACCGCCCCAGGACCATTGGACAAGGGGAAGGGCCACTGCCCAGGAAAAGGCATGGGAAGAGCAGACAAAAGACCCTCAGGAAAGAAGGGGCAGCATCTAAGGCTTGCTGGGGAACCAGGAGGCACAGGTCCCGAGGCCAGTCACAGTCAAAGCCCGACTGTGCCGTTGACCTGTCCACCCAAAAAGCCTGGATTTCTGCAAACAAGAAGGCCCCGCAGGCTCGGGTCCACTTTGCACACAGTTTTCTGGGCCTCTTTCCGGGTTTCTAGATGGTATTCTGGGGATTCTTCTCTCCAAGCCCCGCGGTACCCTGCAAGGACCCCACCTACCACCTTCAACGCAGACGCACTCCTCCTGTCTCCGCTCTCAGAGCCTGGACCCCGCGTCCGAAAGCAGTGACTTGGACGCCCGGAAACTGGCGTCCCTTTCCAGATCCCAGACTCCCACAACAGGCCTTCCAGGAAGGTCCAACACACGCGCCCTTTATCAAGGGACCGGCCACACCCTGAGGGGTGGGGCGAGGACAGGGGCGTGGGTGGGGCACTTGGTGGCCTGGGGCAGGGGCAGCACAGTCCACTGCCTCCGAGGACCAAGTCCTGGGCGCCCCCTGCTGGCCTGGTATCGCCTGTGGGATCCCCGCTGGGTCGTGGCCACACTCGGATGGGCTAGAGGCGCTCACTTCTTGCTCTTGCCTGAAGCGACTGCAAGACGGGCGGCTACAGGGGAAGCATTTTCAAACTGATGGCTTTCAAACTTTGCTTTGAAGCGTTCTCTGAGCGAGGCTAGAACCCCAGGTGCCTCTGAAGCAACCTCCCTGCTGGCTGCCAAAATGAAGAAATCAGGTGAGGGACTGGGGGAAAGCACCAGAGAACTTGGGAGCCTGGGCTTCTCTACTTCCGGGAAGCAACAAAGGTGCAGTGACAGCCTTCGGTGTAGGGTAATAGGTCCTGTGGATCTTTATTACACTCTTGTCTTACGTAGATGTGAGTCAGCTGGAATAAGGTATTCACTTTGAGGTCCCACAACTCATTAGGAGTCCTGAACCCACACACAGAAGCCAGGCGTCCTAACTCCTAGTACCTGAGCCATTTCCACTACCTGCACTTGAGCTGAGCTCATGTGCAAGCAGCTCTACTGTGTGCCCTCCTCATGACAGAAGCAGACAGAAGTCACACTGGCTCAGGACATGAGGTTCACAGGCAGGGTGGACTTCTGGCTGGTTGATGCAGAACAAGGCAAGCAGGGTGACTAGGGCACAAAATTTAAGCAGGGATGCACTTTCAGAAACCAATCCCTGCACTTATGTGACCATGAAAATGAGGGTCTTTTTAAAGGTTGAAACTTAGAGGACTTCTCTTTCAAAATAACAGCTTTATTAGAAACAGTGAACATTCCAAAATATTCACCGTATCGGGGTTGTCCAATCTGCGGTCTATGGGCCACATGTGGCCAGGAAGGCTATGAATGTGGCCCAACACAAAATCATAAATTTACGTAAACCTTGTTTTTTGCTCATCAGTTTTCATTCGTGTTTTTGTATTTAATGTGTGGCCCAGAGATGCCAAAAGGGTGGACACGCCTGCGAGTATAAAGCATACATGTAAGTGGCTTTTAGTCTGTTCATGAGGTGGTTCAACTATTGTCACTAACTTCAGAATATTTTCCTTTCATCACCTCAAAAAGAAAGAGCCTACTTTAATAGGGTGTAAGCTTAAGGAAGTGCAGGCTGAGAGGCTCCAGGGGCCTCCACCTCCCAATCCTAGCTTGGGGGCTGGGAAAAGCAGCAGCACAGGGATTGAAGAGTTATTTTGCATATCAATAACAGCAGGGTAGCCTCCTTGCCTTCCTGGAGCCAGGAAGCTGGGCATTATTTTGACTCATCATGTAACTGGGAGGCAGCTCCCCTGGTTACAGCACCTGAGTGAGTGCTGGGGGATGGTTCATTGCACAGCAAGGGGGCCACGCCTCCTGGGAGTAACTATAGCAGCCAAGAGAGGCAGAGAATATGGGAGTGCTAGCAGTTGTAGCCAATTGTGGGAGGAGTCAGAAATGGGGTTACAGAGGAAGATCTGCACAGGGATAAACCCAGGTAGGGCAGCCATGCTGGGGCCTAACCACGCAGTTTCAGGAGTAAAGAGGGTCTCTCTTAACCATGTGGCTTAGGAAGCAGGAAAGCAAGATGTAGCTGCCATTCAGAGCTCTCTTTCAGCAATTTGAAAAAATGCAGGATTCCCTCAGGCTCACAATGGGGATGAGGTTTTGGATGAAGAAAGGGGGTCTATCAGAACCTAGGACTTCTGTTTCTTTTCCTGAGATACGGTACCCATGACTGGCCTGGTTTAGCAAGGAAAGGCAGGACTGTGTGTGTGTTTGCGGGTGTATCTTCATTTCTAAAGGGGGTGGGATTTAACGGAGACATTCCGCCATTACTCTAAACTTGTATAACTTTGGAATAAATAGTTCCTTTCCTTTTGACCAAACTCTGGCATTGAGAGCCACAGTTCCTAACACAATGGCAGCAGGCAAAGATGGACCATAGTAAAAAAAGGTGCCTTGGGGAGGGGGTTTGTTTCTGTAACAATACCCCTTAGCAATTATTCTCAATTTCCTCCTCCCCCCAGCCCCTGGCAACCACTAATCCATTTTCTGTCTCTTTGGGTTTGCCTACTATGGGCATTTCATGGATGAAATGATATAATATGTTCTAGTATTTTGTGACTGCTTTCTTTCACTTCGCATGTTTTCAAGGTTTTCCCTTGATAGTTCAAGGTAACATTTATCTGTATTTGCTTACTTTTTATGGCTGAATAATAGTCATAATAATATTGACTATATCAATCAATGAACATTAGAGCTGATTTAACACCAACAGAAAATTTCAATTAGAGGTTCAGCAAAGAAAACTTTATGCAATGCAAATACATCCATTGTGACACAGCAAGACAGTAAGAATAGCAAACATATAAGGAGGGCTTGGGCTGAGGAGGCCCTGGCAGGAAGCCCCTCTCTGGCTAGCTGGCCTCTCTTTGCTCTGGCCTGCTCCACCTGCTATGTCTAGTCCACTCGTCTGTGGGTCTGCTTCACTCTGGTGTGTAAGAAACGTGCTTACCCCATCTGCAAACAAAGGACTCAGAGGCTTGGAGTACATTGAAAGTGAGGCATTTACTTAAAATCTTGCAAGAACGGGCTTCCAACCGTTAGCAGGCACACCCAGGTGGTGCAAAGCAGGTAGTTTTATCCCTAACGCAACTGGTCCCTCTGTATTTCTCCACTGGCTGAAAACTCTGGGGTTACAACCTGACACGATTTTGTCTAATTCTAATTGGTCCCCCTGTTGCCGCTGCCTTTGCTTCCTTATTGGAAATCCCCTAACTTATTTTTCTTCAAATAGTTTAGCTGCTCTTTGTGGGTTTGAACTTATGTATCTTCTGGAAAGTTTCTACTAGACCTCAGGGTTTGAGACTCAACTTACATTGAGTTTCTCACAAGTCTGGCGAATGTCTTAGGGTGTTTCATCTTTTGTTTTTCAGCTCCAGCCAGGGACACCACTCTAGTCACTGATGGAAACTGGAAGTGCACACTATGGCTTACATACAGACAAGTCCCCACCCCTGGTCTCTGATTGTTCTATCCTCATGCAAATGAGGAATCAAATCTACACAGCTTGAATGGTGCAGAAGGCACTGTCCTGAATGGTTCGAGTGGAGCTGCTCTGATTGGTCGGTGCAGCTCTGTCTGGACAGGGAAAGTCTCAGTCTTATGGTTGAAGTACAATTCCAGGGACTCCTTTATAAGGTCAGGCTCAGGCTGCAGGAACATAGTGCAGGCAGTCACGTCAATGCAGTCTTCTTCCTCAAGGAGAGTTTGACTGGGGTTTTTGTTGTTTGTGTTTTGGTTTTTGTTTTGTTTAATTTGAGCCCAGTTAGCCACCAGAAACTCTTTTCTTCTTTCTCAGGTAGAGAAAGATATCTATATCTACGTGTATGTATATGTATATGTATATGTATGTCTATATCTATATCTAATCATCTATATCTATCCACCCCAGGAAACAAAATTATCTTCTGGAGGGCAGGCCCTTTGCAATACAGGGTACTAGTTCTAGTAGCAGGCCCCTCCTAGGTGAGTGTTCTAGAAACCCATCTGTCTCAGCGTACCAGCTGGCATTGTTGTGAGAGGCTGCAACCAGCTTCAATGAACATTTTTTTGAAGACTCTTTCAACATGGTTGCCCATTTCATGACCCCGGGTGATTTACAAGTGCACTTGCCTACACCACGCTGAGTGTTTAGCAGTTTTTGACCAAAAATGGCATACCAAAATGTCATGACCCCTGTGCCCCACACTCCTTATTCACCGGATCTCACCCTGAGTGGTTTTTTTCGTTTGTTTGTTTCCTTGGATGAAAAAAGTCCCCAAGGGAAATGTTTTGCTGATGTGGAAAGAAAAAACAGCGGAAGCACTAAAAGGCCTCAAAGTCCACAAGTTCAAAAATTGTTCTGAGCAGTGGAAAAATGTCTTGATAGGCGTATTGCATCAAATGGAGAGTACTTTGAAGGTGACTGAAGTTTAAATATGTAAGAATAAATACACAATTTTTTATAAGTAAATTCTAGGTTTTTTGTTTATATATATGTAATATAGTTAAACAAATATTTTATATACATATTTTCCTCTTTATTATTGAGCTTTAACATAATGAGTCCTGTTTTACTTCATCATCATCATAATCAAATTACTAAAATCCAATGATAAAAAGAAAATGTTAAAACTGATCAAAGAAAGATGTTAGATACAGCAAAATAAGTGTAAAGATGACATTAGACTTCTTTTTGGAAGCACTACAAACAAGAGTACAATGGAAAACATCTTTAAACTATTGTAAGAAAAGTAGAAGCCACTGACTTCCAGTTCTATGCCCTTCAGAAATACCTTTGAAGGATTAGGTGAAATAAAGACTTTACAGACATACAAAAACTGAAAGATTTTATCACCAGCAGAAATGCACTTCAAGATATGTTAAGCTAATTTTATTCATAAGTTGCAAAAAAATGATAAGGAAATAAGGATCTATACAAGGGAAGAAGAACAGTGGAAATGGTAATTGTCAGGTAAATACATAAAACTATTTTCTTGTTTTTAAAATAGATTTAAGAGATAACTATATAAAATACATACATATAGTGAGTTTCATAACACATATGAAAATAGCATGAAGGCAGGCAGAGCAGAAAGGAAAGAATGAGTCCATTTACTACATGTGAAATGATGTGACATCATTTGAAACTATGTGGTAATCTAAAGATGTGTACTCTAAACACTAGTTTAACAAATCAAAGAGGTATGCTGCCAAGCCAAAAAAAAAATAGATTTAGAAAAACAACAAAAGAGTCAACTATTTTTTAGGAAGGAAGGAAGGAAAAGAAACAACAAAAGATAAAAGTAGAAAGCAAACAGTGATATGACAGGCTTCAAGAAGCTCTCTGAAATGAATGTGTTCTAACAGACAACCCAGGCTGGCTTGGAAAATTTTAGTGAGAGCCATATTCTGAATAGCTTCTATGACAGGCCAACAAACCATGAATGCAAAACAGAGTCAGGAGTAAGCACTCTTCTGTCCAAGTCATAAAAATAAGTCAGGCAGGAGCTGGTGGTTGTATAAATGGTACTATAAGTGGAAGTGTGATCCAGTGTCATGTTTTGCAGACCAATTTGGGAGAACCCTCAAAGTATGCCCAAATTTTATAATTAGAAATATTTCCTCACAATATCAAGAACATGAGCAAATATTTAAGATCATTATGACAGTAGAGTATATAATAGAAATAATTTTAATTACCCAAATTGTCTACAAGTAAAGTAAATACATCACAAAAAAATATTGGCAGTTATATAATAGAATAGTATGCATATAAATATTGATGATGTGGAAAGATTATTATTTTAACGAAGGGGTTACCACATTCTGTAATTAACTTGTATGAAAGTATATTCATAAGTTTGTATATGTAGAATAGGGAAGAGATATGTATCATGATAGTAGTAGTTATAGCTGGGTAGTGGAACTTGTAAGGTTTTCTTAGACCCCGCTGAGGAAATAAACAGCCAATCAGCCATGGAAACAGGCAGATGAGCTTTATTGTGGAAGTTTGTGCTCCCGGGGCGACGTTTTCCCGCCCAGAGAAGGGGCTAAGAAAAGACCGCGTGGGAGAAGGGAAAGGCTGGGAGTTTTATATGGCTGGACTTCGCGAGGGAGCCACGGATTGGGTCTTGGTGAACAAAGAAGCAACTTAGCATTGGTGGCTCCTGGTATGATGTCAGTCACCTCTTCTGGGTCACAGTTCAGTTGCCATATTACTGGTAGTCCAAATGGTGGCCATATTTGTAGTCCAAAATGCTAATTGTAACTAGATGCCCACTTGTCCTACCCAGCCCATCCTGACAGAACTGTGGACAACTTAAGCTTTCTTTGTATTTTTTATAATTTTTGAATTTTTACCGCAACACATTTTTTTTGTCATCAGAAACAGAGAAATGTATGAAACTCAAAGCAGGGAAGGTGCTTGAGCCACATGTGAGCATGTATGATAAACTAGAGGACCACTGTTCCCAGGAATTGTTGAATGTTTAGGGGTTCATGTGAGGGTTTTAGGAGAACTAGGCAGGATATTGAGTGTGCTTGAGGGGAGGGGGACAGGGAGACGGATGGAGAGGTCTGCAGGTATGATTGTGGAGTTCTGATCCCTAGCCCAGTCCTAAATCTCATTGCTAAACCCCTGGCCCAGGATCTGAGGCTAGTGGAAATAGGAGCTGAAGAAGGTGTAATGCAGACCCTGGGCGGCTGCAGGATTAACATGTTGAGATCTCTGGTCTTGTGAGCCAAAAGGCCTGGGCACTGACATTTCCTCAGGAGTCTGGAAGTGGTGGAAGGAAGACCTTTGCATTGATCCCAAGACAGAAAAGCAGAGGGCTAGTTCATAAATACCTGAGATGCCCCAAGCACACCCAAAAACGGTGGGCATGGCCTGGGAGGGGAGCTGTCCCAGGGCATGTAGGGAGAGCAGAAACACTAAGGGGCACCCCAGACACTCCAAAACAAGCGCACTTTTCTCAGCCCCAAACTGCGTAAAAGCGAAGCTTCAGTTACTCCCAGCAGCTGTGAAATGTCAACATTCATAACCATGAGATGCTTTCTTTCATTTGAACCTCTGCAAAATTTGGTCCCCTCAAGTTTTAAATTAAGGCAAGTTAGGCAGATGGGGAAGGGGTACACAGACAGCAACTGTACCTCTTGATGTACAAAAGCATGTGCCACAGAACAAAATGCTTCTGGTTTTGCAGTGACTGGTGAACAGAAGGAAGGAGTGGTTTTCAAAGTCTTGGTAGTGTTGTGCTGCATGCACCAGGCAGTCCTGAGCACTGTGGATACCTCCACGCCTTCTTCAATGGCCTCTGCAAAGTGGTTGTGCTTGACCTTGGACACATACTTTTCAGTCAACATTCCAGAAAAGTTCACAGTTCACCTTTGCTTTCTTTTTAAAAAGATTTTATTTATTTATTTTTAGAGAGGGGAAGCGGGGGAACAGAGGGAAACACCAATGTGTAGTCGACTCTCACCTTTTCTTTCTTTTAAAAAAGATCTTATGTATTTATTTATTTTTAGAGAGGGAAACAGGGGGAAAAAGAGAGGGAAACACCAATGTGTAGTTGACTCTCACGTGGCCCCCACTGGGGACCTGGCCTGAAACCCAGGCATGTGCCCTGACTGGGAATCAAACCAACAACCCTTTGGTTCGCAGCCCACACACACATTCAATCCAATGAGCTACAATAGCCAGGGCCACCTTTGCTTTCTTAAATGCACCAGTTTTTCCTAAACTTCAGAGAACCAACTCTAAGCCACAGGTCTCAGCCAGCTTTAATCTGGGGAGAATACCTTGAAGTTTACTCAGTTGGCTTTTCTGGATTTTTTTCAGGCTCTGAACTTCTCATATGTAAGTTTTTTTTTCCACCTGGCAAAACAGAGACAAATCTTACAATTTAAATGTAGCACACATGCCCACCTACACATTTATTACCTCACTACCTACCTCCCATCCCCACACTCCTAATTAACTAGGTCAGGGGTGTCAAACTCATTCTCACCAGGGGCCACATCAGCCTCTCAGTTGCCTTCAAAAGGCCGAATGTAACTTTTAGGATTGTATAAATGAAACTCCTCCTTAATAGTTAAGCGAAAGCTCGGCGCTGCCCCAGGTAGAAACAAGGTGCCGGGCGTGATAAAACAAGGTGAAGGGACGGATTCAGCCTGCGGGCCTTGTGTTCGCCACCTGTGAACTAGGTGGTAAGTTGTTGTGCAGGACAATTCAGAGATTTGGTTTTCTCTTATGAACCACACCAGTTTGTCTAGTTTTCCCTGTCCTATAGATACAAGATGAAAACACGTGAGACAAACAGGATTTTATGGAAGAACTATCTGCTCTAAACTCATTTTAAATGTTAATTTAAAAACTCTCATAACCAATTGGAATATTTGTGCAATGCCCACACATACCTGCCCTTCAGAAGATAGTCTGACAGAGGAAACATAAAGATAATGGCTCAGAGCTCTGACTGCCAGGACAGGAGGGAATCAGGGATCATCTGCACAGGCAGAACGGTGTGCATAGAAAAGGGGAGAACAGAAATGAAAATCACCGGGTTTCTGCTTTGGAATCCCCATTTGCCCTCACGTACCGTGCTAGCTGCCTGCCCTGGACTTAGCTTCTAGTCCTCCAGGAGACAGCACTCTCTCACAGCGTCCATAAGGAAGAATTTAGAAAGGCAGGTGGGAGAGGGGACTTCCATCTGCTCTTGATTTTCTCTTTACCACCTGGAGCCAAGGTGCATGACGGCTGTTTGGACACTTGCTCTACCCCCAGTTCTCATTGTCTTCTTAAGTAGCTATGACAGATCTTATTCGTGATTCCATGAGGAAAGCTCCTTCAGATCCCATGAGGGAAGACAGGAAATCAGGCAGGCCCACCACAGCATTCTGTGCAGGGAGCTGGAACAGGTGCCACCTACCTGCACTGAGAATCCATTCCTCAGTTTCCAAGACTTTGCAAGCCTCTTGTGAATTCCCAGTAACCTAAAGTCAATTGTGGTGAGAGTATTTACACCACCATACCAGAAAATGGTATGAATCAGGGCTTCCTCTTTTCTACCCCAAACACATACCACCACCACCTCTGGGTTTGCAAAGCCATTTGCCAGCAACTTTGATAAATATAAAATCTTAATCAGTTCACCCTAGTGTTCAGTACAATATGTTATTGTTCCCACAGATGAAATATTACCGGATTAGAGAAAATGAGTTTGAAAATGGAGGCATAAACTCTCAATACCACTTTTGGGAGAACTTGTGGTGGTGGTGGGGATTCTTTTGAGAAGTTGCATAGAGAAACACTCTCATGGTCCTTAAAATTATTGCTCGAAGTTTAAAAGACCATCAAGTAATATTCAGGTCTTTGGAGGGAGGGTTCCATTCAGAAAAATATTTTAGGACAAAAGGACGTATACTTTTATCCTGTTGCCCAGTTATATCATTGATTTTACATCTTTGGTTTTGGGGGGAAAGGAACTTGTACAAGATGTGTAGGATAAGTTATTTTGAAAGCTTGCATCAAATATAACATAGTTTTATGGACACTTAAATATCAGCCATATACAGAAATGTGCTATTTGAGCAGTGTGCTATTGTAACAGGGTGCAGCCAAGAGGGGGGCCGCAAATAGGGATTTGGAATGGGGCCCAGAATTCAGGGTGTCCAGGAAATATTGAGATGTCTTCACCCCTTCCCCTTCACGTGTGAGATGGGGGAAGGGACAAATGAAGCAGGGCCATTGAGAGCTGTTTTGCATAGCAACAGCTTTGCAGCTAACCTCTGGTGTGGTCATTTAACATATCTATAACCTTCAGCTGGTTACAGAGATATGTTAAATAGCTGTGTCCATGCTCTGAACCAGGGGAATGGAAGTAACTTCTCCCCAAGACGTAACTGGGAGGCAGTTCCCCCAAGTTGCAGCACCTGCATAAGAGCTTGGAAAAGATTTGCTCCATGATATGGGGCCATGCCTGCCCAGACTCACAATGGCAGCCCAGTAAAGCTGGAAGGATATGAGAGGGCTAGCAAGTGTAGCTGACTGTGGGAGGGGTCGGAAATGGGGCTGCAGAGGAAGATTGGTGCGGAGATTTAAACCCAGACTCGGCAGCTGTTGTGAAGGGAGAGAACTACTTGGTCTTTAGCAGAGTGAGGACTCCCGCAACCCTACAAGAGAGACTCACCATGCGGCTTTAGCGGAGAACTGCCACTCAGCTTTGGCAGAGTGGAGACCCCATTCCTAGCAGCCATTGTGCAGGTAGATCCATGCAGTTTTGGCTGAGTGGGGACTCCTGTGGCCCTGGGAGACAGAACCTCACAGCTTTGCCAGAGTGGGGACCCCTGCAGCTTTAGAAGGGGGAACCACCACCTGGCTTTAGCAGAGATCCCTGAAACATAACTGATGGTGCCGGGAACCAAGGGAGGCCTACCATCCAAGACAGATTACTGGGAAGAACTGGGGGCTACCTGAGCCACGGACCTCTATTTCTTTTCCTGAGATACAGTACCCCAGACTGGGCAAAGGGGGGAAGGAAGAACTGTGTGTGTTTGTGGGTGTTTTAAGGGACTTTCAGATTTTGATGAACACATTAGGTCACTACTTTAAGTTTGTATAGCATTAAATAAACATTTCCTTTCCTTTCACGAATCTCTGGCATTGAGAGGCGTCTTTCCTCTGGCGGCGGACATAACGAACCTGGGGGGTTCCTTTCAGGTAATAGTATTTCAGCCCCTCTTGGCCCCCTTGTTGTTCGGTAACACTATTATTAGGCTGTGTGAGCCCAAATCCATGCTATTGATCGCTACCATAATCACATTCAAAAAGGAGTAGGAAAGGCGTTTACAGTTAGCCTTCACAGCTGGTAACGCTTTTTTCTTCTGTTCTGGGTGGTAGAGCCATAAATTTTAAAGCAACAAATAGGCCTAGTTAACACTGACATCGCAAGAAGGTGTTTGAGTAAATGAAAGTTATGCATGATGGAATAACACAAATGTGCAGACTGCCTCTTTACTTCAAGGCTTAGCGGAAACCTCCTTCCAAACCAGATAATTTCACCAGGAGTGAAAGATGTACTTGACCCAGAATGGAAAAACAGAGCTCCCATTAAGAAAATGGCTGTAGTGCTTTCCCCCCCTTCGCTTAACGAAAGATACACGTGGCCAAGAGGAGAGATTCTAAAATAAGTTATCTTTCCCATGTTACTTTATTTCTTAAAGATTTTTATTTATTTATTTTTAAAGAGGAAGGAAGGGAGAAAGAGAGGAAGAGAAACATTGATGTGTAAAAGAGACTTTAATCATTTGCCTCTTGTGCACTTCCAACTGGGGACCTGGCCTGCAACCCAGGCATGTGCCCTGTCTGGGAGCTGAACCTGTGACCTTTTGGTTCACAGGCTGGCACTTAGTCCACTGAGCCATACCAGCCAGGGTTGATTCCCAAATTATTGTATTAAGTGGCATATACCTGAAAAAAATATTTCTGTATATGGTTGATATTTAAGGGTCCTTTCTGATAAAAGATAAAAAGGCCTCCAAAGAGGAAGTATTGTTTCCAGCAAAGTCCAGAGAAAGGAGGTTGAAGTATTTTTCAAACATTACACTTTCATCACGCAACCATAAAAAGAATGAAATCTTGCCATCTGCCACAACATAGATGAACCTAGATGGTAGTGCACTGAATGAAGTAAATCAGAGAGAGAAAAACAAATGCCATATGGTTTCGATTATATTTGGAAACTAAAAAACAGCATAAAGAAACAAGGAGAATGGAAACATACTTGTAGATACAGAGAACATTTTGATAGTTGCCAGAATGGGAGGCACTTATTGGGATGGTGAAAAAGATGAAGAAATTAAGAAGTACAAAATGGTAGCTACAGAATGGTATATAGTACAGAGGTGAAGTATAGTAGGTTTACAGTTGTGAGTATGCAAAACACAGTTTATTCTTGTATTATTATGTATTAATTTTTGTGTACTTTCAATACAATCAACTGTTGACCTACTTTTACCCACCACTCTCTACAGGATGTAAACTGTACCATTGAGAATATGGTCAATATTTTTGCAATACCTACATATGGTTTCACATGGGTACTAGTTTTATCAGAGTGATCACTTCATAAGTAATGTAAAGTTGTTGGGTAGTACACCTGAGGCTAGTAGACATTATATGTCAATCATAATTAAAAAATAAAAAAGTATTTTTTAAAAAAAATTACCATTTCATGATCTGATGAGCACAAAAGAAAATCCAGAATTGTGTTTTAGGCCTGAAAACTTGGCAAGCACACACACAAAGAGAGCTCAGATAACCAGTTCATACCACTGGCCCTGAGAAGACAACACCCCAGCCAAACTCAGCCTTTCTTTCCTTTCTAACTTGAAGTCTGCCGAACCAAACACTCACACCATCAATCATGTCTGTGACACAGTCACAGTCATAGACTCAATAACTAACTTGATGCTGTGCCTGGTACCAAGCTGAAGATAGGATATTTGACCAGAATTTGCTCAGTCTGATGAAAAAGACCAAAATACACAAATATGCTGTCAAGTTTTTATGGGAAAAGAGATGGTGGCAGCCACACCCCTACACTCAAAGAATATCCCTGTCAGATACTTAATATCTGTTCAGACTTTCTATCGAATCTCCTGTCTCTTCAGCTAGATACATAGCCTTCAAACAGTCTAACTCTACCAATTTTCGTATTAGTGGCATCACCCACAGTATATGAAACTTACTGTTGAATTACTGAGAGGTTTCACAGTGGGATGTGATTACCAAAAAATAGTATAGCTCTCCAATTGGACAAAGATGAAAACAGGATTTTAGACCTGGATCACGATAATAACTTAAGAGAACAGGAAGCATGGAATAGACTGGGATCAGTCTGAAGAGCGCTGTGTGTGTGTGCCCAGGACAGGAAATGAGGGTTTAGGGAGAACATAAAGGCAGAGAACAACCTTGAAACACAAGTTGAAACCAAATCATGAAGGGTCTGTACCCAATACACTAAAACCCAGTTATAACTACCCACCACCCCAATTACCTGGACTTAGGTATAAAGCACTCGGCAACTGTTTCTCATTTTCTGCACATCTCCTGTTTCTTCAGCTTCTCTAGAAGAAAGAAGTATAGGGGATGATAAGACTAGCAGTCAAGAAGGGTGGCAGGTGGTTCTGTGTTCTCAATATTCTACAACATTGGAAGATCAGGCTGATGTTCAAAATGAACACCAATTAACGAGTAGGTTCCTGGAATCACCAACCAGGAAGACCCAACCAGCCAAAGGCCCTAGAATTATCCCTAAATGAGATCTCAGCCCAGATAAGTCATCTCCATGGGGTGGCAATGAGAGTGGTGATGACGATGATATATTGAGCTTACTGAGTAACATTCAGTCCTGAGAATCAATCAAATGAGCAGGATCACTTATCAGTCCATTCATCGCACAATAACATCACTCTGCACACTACAATGAGGTGAACCCCATCCCACGGAATTCTTCCAGTCACTGATGAAATTAGTTGGCCCGGCCACAATCCATCTGGTGGGAGAGAAGGTGGTGATTCCCTCTAGTGAAGAATGCCCCGAGCCCTTCTCCGAAACGGCTTTTACTGGGATCAGTATGTGCAGGGGTATACAGCATGCATGCATAGCTCATCAATCAATGTCCAAAGGCTATAGTTATAGAAAACAGATATTATCTACATATAACAATTGAAGAAACACAGAGATCTGCCTCAGGTCAGTGTCTGTTAGACATGCTGACACCAGATGATCCTTAAGTCATGTTTCATGAGATAAGGAGTTCACTCCTTATGCTTTGAACTTAAACATCTGGTTTATATCAAAGCAAAGCAAGCTACGAAAGGATACAATATATTCTTCAGGCCCGATTTCCCACAGGAACTCTCAGTGCTAGCATTGGGTCGTGCCTGCCTCCTGCATTCCAGTTTTCTGGTCAAGTCTTACAGGCCTCTTTCAAGGCCTAGCTTGCGCAGGACTACAATCTCTGATACCACACAAAGTGGGCCCCAACACTACATGACAGAATTTTTTTGGACTTCACTTAGTGCATTATGCAAGAGTTTTTCTGGACTAAACATTTTGTAAGAGCTTTTCAAATTTAAAGCCTGAGTTTCCCAAACTGATTTTTATTTAGAAATACTACTGTTTCAGTGTGGATTTCTGAGACAAAGTGGGGAACCAGACTGGACTTGGAGAGGCCAGTTAAAAAGCAATTTAAATAACAATGAAGGAAATATGGTGAGACACTGAACCCAGATGATAAGAGTTAGCCTCAGAAGAGACAGAAAACTTAAGAGACCTAAAGAGAACACCAACCCCACAACCAGAGGTAAGACTGGAAAGAACCCAGGATGGCTGAACTTCTGCCTTCTACATCATGGTGAGAAATAGGGAGTCAATGGAAAGAAGCAGGTGAGGGTGTAGTGGGGTGTACACATTGAGACTGACACCATGAAGACATATGTCAGAAACAATAAAACACACATAATTCAGAAGTTATATTAAAATTAAAAATTAACTTCATAAGAGTATTTCTAAGCCTGTTTTTAAGGCAGTAAAGTTATACTTCCCTGTCTGCTCTTCTGTAATTTCTTTTTTTATTTCTGTTTTCATCAATATATGAGGAATACTTCCTGAAAAGAAATTTAAATACTTTTTCCTCAAGGACTTTGTCAGCACGTCTAAGAACGTGGTCCATGCTGTGTTTGTTAACTTCTTTGAGAAGTGACTGGAAACTTTGGTGAGCTTTCCCATCTGTGATTACAGAAAGTGCCTGTTCACAGAAAACACCACCACTAGTTTCCAATGACACCTTCTACTGCCCAAAGAATAACCTCCAAACAAATGCCTGCATGAAATGTTATATGGGTTCTATATGGAAAAGGACTTTAATTCTAACATAGGGTTTCTCAGCTGCAGCACTGCTGACATTTGGGACCAGGTGACCCCTCATTGAGGGGGCAGTCCTGTGCATCGAAGGATGATTAGCAGCATCCCTGGCTTTTACCCACCAAATGCCAGTAGCACTTCCTCAGTTATGGCAACCACAAAGGTCTGCTGATGCTGACGAAGGTCTTTGGAGGGGTGCAACTGCCCCAGCTGAAAACCAGTGTAGCAGACGTATTTATGTCAGGAAAACATGATGATAGGAGGCCAACAAAAAAAATTATTCTTTGGGATTTTATCCAACATAATCCCCCCAAAATATAAGAAAGAGCAGAAATAACAGTGAAAGTGTTGTGTCTGTAGTTTTACAGTTCTCCAAAACAGAAAGTGACTTAAATGTCAAGTCAGAATGACAATTACATTGTTCGTGTATCTCCCTCCCACCCCAGCCCACTGCCTCCCACTTCCTGTGAGCTGGAAGAAAGAACCAGGGGAACCCCAATTGGGGTCCATGGATACACTTCAGTGTAACATCCCTGCACTTACTGATATTACTTGCAAAATGTTGTGCATATGGAAATTTTAGGACACTTTTGCCAGATTGTCAAAGAAATCTAAAACACAATACGTCCCTAAAGTATTACCTACTACCTTATTCATACATAAGGTCACACATGACCCATTTGAGAGCATACATTATATATTCCCACTAAATAACTTCAGAAGATAGTTCTCATTGGTGTTCTATTTTTCTTCCACTATGCATAATCACAGACTAAGAATGACCCATTTTATAGGAAGTTTATTTCAATAGCTGCATTTCAGTTCTAAATGTACTTTTAGTCAAAGTTTAAAATAAAAAAAATTTGAAATCCTTTGACATTTTGTGAAATAGTATTGTAGTTTTACCTTACTTATCAAAGATACTATTTTACCATAATATATTCTGCTTTTGTATAGAGAAAATAACCATATTATTGATTTCTTCTGCAAACACTATGCGTAATGCCCTGGTCTGTAAGGCACCTCTCTACCCATGTCTGCCCTTTGTCTATCAGCACAGTGCCCCATGTGCCACCTAGGGGCCACATTGACTTTCATCAGCTGGTGTGAAGGTTTGAAAATATCAGCTCTGTGAAATAAGAAAACATGCCACTGTTCTTCCCCTGTAAGAGCCATGCATACCTGGGCCATCTGGGCAGCGGTGTTTCCTTTTGTTCCCATGAAGACCATGGCCGGGGCAGAGGAGAGGCTCAGGGTCGAGAAAAACATATTTCCTGCTATACAGGCAAGACTGCGGTGTAAAGGGTCATCAGGGAGAGTCTGGACCTAAAGCTTAACCCAGAAGCACATCCACCAAGGCCTCTTTTAGCCACCTAGTTGTTGATGCCCCTGGCAGTAGACATTGGGTGTGGTCAATAGAGTAACAGCCCTGCAAAGATGTCCACATCCTAATCCCTGGATCCTGAGACTGTGACATGGCAAAAATGACTTTACAAATGAGATCAAGTTTAGGATTTTGAGTTGGGGAGATTATCCTAGGTTATCTGGGTGGGCTCAATGTAATCCTAAGGTTTTTATAGGATAGAAGCACAAGGGTCAGAATCAGAGAAAAAGATGGGATGACAGCAGAAAAGTCAGAGTGATGGAGGGCCACCAGCCAAGGAATTCAGGTGGCCTCTAAGTTGATAAAGGAAAGGAAAGGAATTTTGCCCCAGAGCCTCCAGAAAGAACCAGCTCTCCTACTTGTTCCTGCACTTCTGACCTCCAGAATTGTAAAATAATAAACTTCAATTGTTTTTAGCCACTGACTTTGTGGTAATTTGTTACAGCTGCAGTGAAAAACTAATACACTGATTTGCTCACAGAGAAGCCAATCCTGGCTGCCTGGGCTCATGACTGGTGGCCCTGAGGAACACTGCCACAGCAGGCACACAGACACACTCCAGGACCTGCCTCCTGTACCCAGCTTTGTGCCCCAACGGCCAGCCCTTCTCTGTGCCAGGAACTGCTTACAGCAATTCACACACATTATCTCATGTAATCCTCACAACAACACACTGGGGTCAGTGCAGTTACCTTGCCTTAGAGGGGAGTAGGCTGAGTTTATTCTAAATCCAACAGGCACTCACCATTGATTAAGTCAGGACTGGAACCAGCAGTTTGATTACACAGCCTGAATCATTACATAACGCCCCCCTATTGCTGCTGGTTCCCTCTAAGTGTTTGTTGTGTGTCTAACATAATTTATCAACAATGTTCTACAAATAAGCTGGAGTCTACAGCCTTCAGGTGGGCATCAGGGGCTGGCCTCTGAATGTCTCACGGCAGCTCTGAGACACATGTTCCCAGGAAAGGAGCAGCAGGATTCATCCATATGCACCCTGGAGAGCAGGAAGAAAGAAGAAAAGATATTCCTGAAAAAAGCTTTATGACTAAGTCAAAAATTATTAGTATTTGCCATTGATGATTATAATTTTAGCAAGTTACTGTAAGTCTAGCATTGTTTATTTTTTTAAAGCTTACTTAATAAAGCTGGAGTTATTATATTGGCTGGGCTACTATGCAATAAAATATTGAAGTTCAGCGGGTGTTTGCAAGATGGTGGCAAAGTAGGAGGATCTTTCTTGTACCTCCTTTGAGAACCAAACTGGAAATAAAACTAAAAAGGGGAACATCCACCCAAAATAACCAACCAAAGACTACCTGAAGAGGAGACTTTTAACCAAGGACAAGCAGAAACCACCTTGAGACCCCTCCCACGGGCGACAGGCCAAGGTTACAGCCCAGATGTGGGATCTTCCCCCTGGGAGGAGTGAAGACTGGAATCCAAACTGGGCTCCCAAACACAGGGCACAAGTGCTGCAATCAGCCACCCACGTAGCATCCAGTGGTAAAAGGCAGCAGGGTTTCTGTCTGCTGGTAGGGACAGAGCCCACTGGAGGCAAAGCCACTAATTTTTTTTAAGGAGCCAAAGCACAGATTTTTTTGTTCACCGACATGCATCTTGGGCTTCAGCAAGGAAAGGTGGAGCTGACTGGAGTTGCCTGAACAGAGTCTGGAGTGGGAGGCAGTTGGGGAGATATGGGAAAGCAGCTGCCGGGATCTCAGTGCCAGGACATCCCCTGACACTGCAGCAGCCATTTTTCTTGAGAAGAGCAAGCTCCTCCCAGGGGAAAATCCCTACCCTGTGAAATACCACTTGCTCTACCCTCTAGAATCCTGCTCACCCCACCCTGACTCTTTTTTTTTCTTTTTCTTTCTTTTTTTCTCCACCATGTATCTTAAGCCCTGCTGAGAAGACAACAATATAGGCAGACTCAGGGGGTGTCAGAGACTGGCTTTAGGACATGACCATCCCATGCACTTTCCCGGGGAACCAGACTGGTGCCTTTACCTCAAGGGAGAGCCATAGTAACACACTGCTGGTTTCCAACAGACCCAAACTCTGGGCCCTGGAGGCCCCACCCAGTTTCCTACTAGGGGCTGCACCCTGTGGAGTTAAGGGAAATAATCTGGGACAGACTCCAACTGTGGCTCAGAGGCAGAGGAAGATATACACCATTTTCCCTGACTTTGAAAGGTACCTGCCATGAGAGATTCAGAAGTCCCATATCCCCCAACCCCAATTCTGCCAAAAACTCTCTCAGAAACTGTTGGGTTAGCAACTAAGACTGACAGCAGGACTGCAGGCAGAGGTAGGCAGAGGCAGAGCCTGCAGTGCCTTAGGATGTTTGCAGACCCACCATGGGCCCTGTGCTCATAAAAGCCAGGCTGGCAGTGCAGCTTGGCCTGTCCTGGGCACAGTGAAGCCTGCAGGAGACAGCCACAAACTCTGATTTCCTAGTAGCATTGAACAGGCTGCCAATGGCTAGACATGGGCAGCATCTCACATTGGCTGACAGCAGCTTCAGACAACATTAGAGATGCATCCAAAGGACGAATGAAGCTGGCAAGCACTAAACTCTGCTGAGATTAATTCTGCTTTGGTTTTTATTTATTTGTGTTATTTTTTCTTTTTCATAGCCTTTTTATTGTTGTTTTATTATTTAATTTGTTTCCTCTATTTTTTCTTTTATTTTCTTTCATATCTCTTATTTTCCTCTTTCCTTTTCATACTCTATTCTTTTCCTTCCTTTTGCTTTTTTAATTTTTCATTCTTTCTCTTCCTTTATTCTTTTTTGCCACATTCCTCTTTCTATTCCTTACTCTTATTGTTTCTCTTCCTCGTCTCCTCTCATAATCAATTTTCTTGTTTCTTCTGGTATTCTTGTATACATTTTTCCTTTCACTGTTCTATTTCATTTTTCTTTTCTTTTTTTAATTATATTTTATTGATTATGCTGTTACAGTTGTCCCATTTCCCCGCTTCATTCCCCTTTACCCTGTATACCCTCTCCCACCCACATTCCCCCCCTTTAGTTCATGTCCATGTGTCATAAGTTCTTCAGCTTCTACATTTCCCATACTATTCTTGCCCTCCCCCTGTCTATTCTCTACCTACCATCTATGCTACTTATTCTCTGTACCCTTTCTCCCTCTCTCCCCCTCCCACTCCCCTGTTGATAAACCTCCATGTGATCTCCATTTCTGTGGTTCTGTTCCTGTTCTACTTGTTTGCTTAGTTTGTTTTTGTTTTTGTTTTAGGTGTAGTTGTTAATAACTGTGAGTTTGTTGTCAGTTTATCGTTTGTATTTTTTATCTCCTTTTTCTTAGATAAGTCTCTTTAACATTTCATATAATAAGGGCTTGGTGATGATGAACTCCTTTAACTTGACTTTATCCGAGAAGCACTTTATTGGCCCTTCCATTCTAAATGAAAGCTTTGCTGGATAGAGCAATCTTGGATGTAGGTCCTTGTCTTTCATGACTTGGAATACTTCTTTCCAGCCCCTTCTTGCCTGCAAGGTCTCTTTTGAGAAATCAGCTGACAGTCTGATGGGAAGTCCTTTGTAGGTAACTGCCTCCTTACCTCTTGCTGCTTCTAGGATTCTCTCCTTCATTTTAATCTTGGCTAATGTAATTATGATGTGCCTTGGTGTGTTCCTCCTTGGGTCCAACTTGTTTGGGACTCTCTGAGCTTCCTGGACTTCCTGGGAGTCTATTTCCTTTGCCAGATTGGGGAAGTTCTCCTTCATTATTTGTTCAAATAACTTTTCCACTTGTTGCTTTTCCTCTTCCCCTTCCAGTACCCTTATAATTCGGATGTTGGAACATTTAAGGTGTCCTGAAGGTTCCTAAGCCTCTCCTCATTTTTTTGAATCCTTGTTTCTTCATTCTTTTCTGATTGGATGTTTCTTTCTTTCTTCTGGTCCACTCCATTAATTTGAGTCTCAGTTTCCTTCCCATCCCTATCGGTTCCCTGTACATTTTCCTTCATTTCACTTATCATAGCCTTCATTTATTCATCTAACTCGCAACCAAATTCAACCAATTCTGTGAGCATCCTGGTCACCAGTGCTTTGAACTGTGCATCTGATAGGTTGGCTATCTCTTCACCACTTAGTTGTATTTGCTGTGTAGCTTTATCTGTTCTTTGGTTTGGGCCTTTTTTTTTGTCTTGACATCCCTGTTACATACAAGGGGCAGAGCCTTAGGTGTTCACCAGGGTGGGACAACCTAGTCACTGGGTTGTGATGCTTATGTGAGAGCAGGGTCCCAAAGGGAACAATGGCGCTTGCTCCACTCTCTGTCACATTTCCGTCCCTTCGCCACTTCCCCCAAGCAAACTGGGCCATTCTGGTGCTACTTCTTGTGTGGGTGGGCTTGTGTATGTTTTAGGGCCCTGTGGGTCTCTCCAACACACTCTCCTGTGAGGCTGGGAATCTCTCCAGGCACCTCAACCCCCTCAGGTGTTTTCAATTGGTGTTTTATTTACTGGTGCTAGGACCCTGGGTTGCGTGGTCTGTCTTGCTCCCCAGTTTCACCTGGTTTATCTGCACTCAAATGTTTGACCACCCGGTCAGCTAGCTGCCTTGTGCACCATGCCTTGCTTCACAATCACCGCCTCACTGAGTCTGCCAGCTGTCATCCCAAACCCAGGGTCTGTCAGCCGCCGCCTGCATGCCCAGGGTCCGTCCACTGCTGTCTTGTGTACCCGGAGTTTGTAAGCTGTTGCCTTGTGCACCCGGTGCCACCACTCTTTGTGCTGCGAACCCTCTCAGCCCAGCTGCACCACTCCACCCTGCCTACGGGTCTGGATGAATGTGTCTATTTTAACTCCTTGGTTGTCGAACTTCCATACAGTTCAATTTTCTGTCATTTCTGGTTTTTATTTTGTTTCTAAATTCTCGTTGTCCTTATTTTGGTTGTGCTAGGATGCACTGTGTGTCTGCCTATGCCTCCATCTTGGCCAGAAGTCTGCATGTTCTTACCATATTATATAGGTCTATAACAAAACCACAGGCATTCATTTTCATAGCTTACTCCTGATGTGCCTGAAGGTTCTCATCCAAGAAAAGGGAAAACACCTTGAGACCTGAAAGGTTAGGGACTATTGTACAACACCTGGCAAATCCACTTAGCGCTGAGCAGAGGGTGGTGACAAAACCAGCCACCCCTCATAACTCTTTCCTCTTCTCATCACACTCATAGTATCAACGGTTCCTCAGTCCCAGTCATTCCCCACAGCTAAGTTGCTCACTTGACTATACCTGGGAAAGGGCACCAGTGACAAAACGAAAATATCCATCACATCAGTTAATTTAGATGGAATCCGGGCTCTAGATGACTGCAAATAGGTCAGTGGGGCAGTCCTTGCTGCTGTCCCCAAGAACACAGCACAGCTCTGCCACTTAAACTTCACACCTCATTTGGTTCCTATATCACTGTGTGCACCGATCACATTTCTAGCAAGTAACCCAAGTGGCTGCAGAAACCTTAGCCACCTCTTTTATTTGAATACTTGCAGTAAAATAGAACATCATCTGGTGTGTACTCATGAAGCTGTCTTAAATTACTGTGAACAGACCTACCCCTAACCCCTGCTAACAATTTAACTTTTTCAGGGGAAGGGATGGTTGTGCATTTGCATCTGGTGACAACAGATCACAAAAGCAAGGTACAATAAAAGCAGAAACACGTGTGGGAAATGGGACTGATCGTGAGCCTAAGGTAACTGCTCTCCCTGCTCCTGTGCTGCCTTCTGGAGAGCTCACCACAAGTTTTGCAACAGAGCTCCCTGCTGAGGGTCTCTGAGACCTGCTTCCCACCGTTGCTCATAGGCTCATAGTCCCTGTTCCACACTATTGTCTCACTAATAATGCCAATATGTAGAGAAGAGAGAGAAGGACCACCAATCCCCTTGAGCCTGGAGAAAAGCTTCACAGCCCTGTGAGCACAGCACTCTGCCAGCAAGTGAAGCCCCGAGGCCTTGCACAGGTGTGAGGATTGGGGGACCCTTCTCACAGCACGGGTAGAGTACTTGATAAACAGCCAGTGCTGCTCTGCCAGTATGACCTCAGACCACCCTGAATGGTAATTTCAAATCCTAGAAAGCACTGACATGTGAACATACAAATACACAGAGTTCTAAACATGGAACTTCAAAATCGGGCCCTTTATTTTTGGATTGTTATCAAAGGTCACTTTGGGTTCAGGCACATTGTAAAGTGTCAGAGGAAAAGTGGGTCAGTGAGAGACAGAAGAAGGGCTACAGGCAGTGCTAACCATTTCCTTAAGGGGAGGAGAATCGGCCACAAAACAGAATACTGTTGGTTTTGCTGTGCTGAATAAAGAAAAGGAAGGGGTGGTCAGCACAGAACCTAGGGGTGATTCTTGCACATCGAAGCATCATGATGGCGGCAGTGGCGGCTGCGGCCTCCGTGCCTTCCTCGTTGACCTCCACAAAGGACTTGTGCATGACCTTGGACAGAAACAGATCTCTCGCAGATGACATTCCAGAAAAGTCTGCCGTGGCTTGCTCAAAGGCATCAGTCATGCCCAGAGAACGAAGTACATCCTCCATGTCATAATTCTCCTCCAGTTTAAATCTAGGCAGGAACACATCCACTTCTTCTTCATCCATCATATCTGGCCTGGTCCATTCTATGAATTTCTCATAAGTAAGGCTTTTTTCCACCTAGAAGAGGAGGGTTGAAGATTTTATGATCTACAATGGTGCTGCCCAATAGAACCTATGCTATGAAGTGAGTGCTCTATACTGTGCAGTACAAGATGGCAGTAATAGGAAGTTATACTACTTTAGAAATATTACTGGGAAATGTGGAAAACTGCCAAGCAGAAATGCAAGTGTAATTCCTTGTCATCACAGCACAATTGTTCCTTAGCACTCATTACCATTTGCAGATCAACATTTTCATCAGGAAGCATGATGATCATATTCAGCTCGTTGCCGACATAAGGCAGCACCAGAATTTTGGTGAATATTTCTCCTATGTAAGTCATATTAAAGGTAGATTTCTTAAACATCATTTCCACAGGCTTCTCCTCATTCTATTAAAAAATAAAAAGGATAAACATTAAGTTGAAACAAGACCCTGTTTACATATTGAACAAATCAGCAAAGCCAGCTACTCCAGGCCCCTAGAAATACTTTCTTGGCTTCCACAACCCATCAGCCCCCTCTTTTGGTGGTATGAATTCATTGCTTCAACCTCTGGTCACTGGGGTAACCAGGGCTCACTTCTTACGCTGCTTCTCCCTTGGTGACATCATTCAGTCTTGTGACGTTAAGTAGCATTCCCAAATTCATACTGCTAGCTGGGACCTGTCCCCTGTACTCAATATTCACATATTATACTGCTTACTTGACACCTGCATTTGGACATAAAAGAAACCTCCAATGCTACATGTCACACTGGGCTCCTCATATTCCCTTCCAAGTCTGCTCATTCTACAATTTCCCCATCTCAACTGATGCCTATGCCACTCATCCTATTGTCAAAATCCCTGACATATCTCTGACTCCTGTCATTCACAGCCCATATCAGAATCATTCGTAAATCATCTTAGCTCCACATTTAAAATTTAACAACAATCTGACTTGCTCTTTCTATCTCCACTGCTATGAGCCTAGGCCTGGTCACTGGGATGACCTCCGAAGAGACCCTATAAGTGTCCTTCCCCCTTCTGATTTGCTCACCCAGTGGCCAGAGAGATCTGATAAATCCCATATTAAATCAGACCACATCACTCTTTGACTAAACACCTTTCCATGGCTCCCCCTCCACTCCAAGGGAGGGAACACACAAGTCCTAAAAGCAACTTGTAATTGTGACAAGAGCTTGGTCCCCTATGTCCTCTGTTTCCATCTCCCTTCATCTGCTAGAGCCACAGGAGCCGCCAAGACTGAGAGCACACACCCTTGAACACAGGCACTGTTTCCAAGAATCTCCGTTGTTATTGCAAAAATTTTCACCTTCCTGATTTTTATTTTTTAATTTTATTGATTATGCTATTACAGTTGTCCCATTTCCCCCCTTCATTCCCCTTTACCCTGTATACCCTCTCCCACCCACATTCCCCCTTTTAGTTCATGTCCATGTGTCATAAGTTCTTCAGCTTCTGCATTTCCCATACTATTCTTGCCCTCCCCCTGTCTATTCTCTACCTACCATCTATGCTACTTATTCTCTGCACCCTTTCCCCCTCTCTCCCCCTCCCACTCCCCTGTTGATAAACCTCCATGTGATCTTCATTTCTGTGGTTCTGTTCCTGTTCTACTTGTTTGCTTAGTTTGTTTTTGTTTTTGTTTTAGGTGTAGTTGTTAATAACTGTGAGTTTGTTGTCAGTTTATCGTTTGTATTTTTTATCTCCTTTTTCTTAGATAAGTCCCTTTAACATTTCATATAATAAGGGCTTGGTGATGATGAACTCCTTTAACTTGACCTTATCTGAGAAGCACTTTATTGGCCCTTCCATTCTAAATGAAAGCTTTGCTGGATAGAGCAATCTTGGATGTAGGTCCTTGTCTTTCATGACTTGGAATACTTCTTTCCAGCCCCTTCTTGCCTGCAAGGTCTCTTTTGAGAAATCAGCTGACAGTCTGATGGGAAGTCCTTTGTAGGTAACTGCCTCCTTATCTCTTGCTGCTTCTAGGATTCTCTCCTTCATTTTAATCTTGGCTAATGTAATTATGATGTGCCTTGGTGTGTTCCTCCTTGGGTCCAACTTGTTTGGGACTCTCTGAGCTTCCTGGACTTCCTGGGAGTCTATTTCCTTTGCCAGATTGGGGAAGTTCTCCTTCATTATTTGTTCAAATAACTTTTCCACTTGTTGCTTTTCCTCTTCCCCTTCTGGTACTCTTATAATTCGGATGTTGGAACATTTAAGGTGTCCTGAAGGTTCCTAAGCCTCTCCTCATTTTTTTGAATCCTTGTTTCTTCATTCTTTTCTGATTGGATGTTTCTTTCTTTCTTCTGGTCCACTCCATTGATTTGAGTCTCAGTTTCCTTCCCATCCCTATCGGTTCCCTGTACATTTTCCTTCATTTCACTTATCATAGCCTTCATTTATTCATCTAACTCACAACCAAATTCAACCAATTCTGTGAGCATCCTGGTCACCAGTGCTTTGAACTGTACATCTGATAGGTTGGCTATCTCTTCATCACTTAGTTGTATTTGCTGTGTAGCTTTGATCTGTTCTTTGGTTTGGGCCTTTTTTTTTTGTCTTGACATCCCTGTTACATACAAGGGGCAGAGCCTTAGGTGTTCACTAGGGTGGGACAACCTAGTCACTGGGTTGTGATGCTTATGTGAGAGCAGGGTCCCAGAGGGAACAATGGCGCTTGCTCCACTCTATGTCAGATTTCCATCCGTTTGCCACTTCCCCCAAGCAAACTGGGCCATTCTGGTGCTACTTCCTGTGTGGGTGGGCTTGTGTATGTTCTAGGGCCCTGTGGGTCTCTCCAACACACTCTCCTGTGAGGCTGGAACTCTCTCTCTGCACCTCAACTCCCACAGGTGTTTTGAATCAGTGTCCCGAGGCTCTATTTCCGGGCACTGGGACCCTGGGCTGCGAGTTCTGTCTCACTGCCTGATTTCTCCTGGCCTATCTGCATGCGAATGTGGGACCTCCTGGACAGCCAGGCACCTTGCTCACAGTGTCTCGTTTCACAGTCGCCACCTCGCTGGGTCTACCAGCTGTCTGCCTACCCAGGGTCTGCCCACTGCTGTCTTGCACTCAGGATGCCTTACACACCCAGTGCCACCATTTTTTTGTGCCATGACCCCTCTCCACCAACCCCTCTCAGCCCGGCTGCCTGACTCTGCTCCTCCTAGCAGTCTGGATGAATGTGTATATTTTAACTCCTTGGTTGTCTGACTTCCATACAGTTCAATTTTCTGTCATATCTGGTTGTTATCTTGTTTCTAAATTGTTGCTGACCTTATTTTGGTTGTGCAAGGAGGCACAGTGTGTCTACCTATGCCTCCATCCTGGCCAGAAGTCCTCACCTTGCTGATTTTAAATGATCTTTCCTTGGTGTGCTCTTTGTTAAACTGAATATCCCAGTTTCCTTTGAAGTAGATGGCATTCACAAGAACCAGACGAGTATTTGGATTAACTGAACCTAGAGGCAGCAACTCTGTAATTTTACCTGAAAAGAAGAATTACAGAACCAGTTAGCTAAGAGTGTCCTGATGTATGCTTCAGGAATAATATTCATATTAGGCCATCTCCTTGCACAAACAAGTACTCAGATAAAGGAGTTCATGACCCCCCAAATATCACCATATAAAGGGATACTTTAAAAATACTACTATGTGAATGAAACATGGAAAATTAACAAATATATGCAGGATGAATTCATCACAAGTGAGATAGGAATGCCTAGTGCCTAAAGAAAGGTGCAAGTTCCTAGCAGGCATAAAGAACAGTTTAAAGGAAGAATCACAATGAGGTGAAGGTGCACTGAGCATTCTGCATAGGACTCTGCAGGACATGAGCCATACTGTATAGGAAGACAGCCTGAGACCTGCGTCCAAGTGCTTCTTTGCACTATTTGTGAAAAGAAAAGCTAGATTAACATTAACAACAAAAGTCAAAGTGTGGATTGTTCTGGAAGAGGTGTACTGGATATTTAGACACATCACATTTATTTTGATAAGAACAGGAAAATGCTAGAAAAAATAATCATACATTGTCAGTGGATTTTAAAAGTTTATAGTTTTTTATAATTTTTTAATTTATGGATCATAAAGAGAGAGAAGAAGGAGAGAGTGAGGGCGAGAAGGAGGGGAATGGGGAGGGGAATGGGGAGGGGAAGGGAGACAGACAAACAAACACTGATTTGTTTTCCACTTACACATTCATTGGTTGATTCTTTTATGTGCCCTGACTGGGATCAAACCCAAAACTTTGGCATCTCAGGATGATGCTCTTATCAACTGACCTACCTACCTGGCCAGGGAAATTTACAGTTATTTTGAGAAAAAAATTATTCATTTACATTTGATGTTCTTATGAAGAAACTGTCAGTAAAATTGATTAAAATACTATTAAAATAGAATAACAATATATTTTCACCTTCTGTCTTCTTTGCTACCCAGGAGTTTATGTGTGTCCTGGCCTCCTCTATAGCTTTGCAGAAGTCGAGCTCTTCCATCTCTGCTTGGTAGAATTTGTGGCAGGACTCTTTGAAAGACTGGGATAGACAGCAATGGTCACAAAAACAAGCAACATCACCTGCTTAAACCTTTTTAAAAAAGATTTTATTTATTTATTTTTAGAGAGGAGAAGGGAGAGAGAAAGAGGAAGAAAAACATCAGTGTGTGGTTGCCTCTCACATGCCCCCTAGTGGGGACCTGGCCCATAATCCATGCATGTGCCCTGACTGAGAATGGAACTAGTGACACTTTGGTTTGCAGTCCGGCACGCAATCCACCGAGCCACACCAGCCAGAGCTTAAGTCCTCATTGTGACAAATAGAACATGGATAATTTTATTATTTACATTTAATATGAGGAATGAATATGAGGAATAAAAATATTGGGGAATAAATAAATAAATAAACAAATAAATTGAAAGATAGATAAATAAGGACTTAACCTGAAATCCACTTTATCAATTTTCAGCTGCATTTGATCTTAGTTTATAAACTAAGTACAATAGTGATCTGATTATCAAATAAACATCATAAACTGCTAGATCCTTAAGGGAGTAGCTGTGAATCAATGAGGTAAATACAAAGACACTAGAAGGAGCAACTACAGACTGTCACTCCCAACAAGCCATTGCATTTGTGAAGTGACATCCTATCCACAGTAAGAGCCATGGCTCCCTCTACATTTCAGAACCAGGGCTTATTGGTTTTGTTTTTTCTACTGGTTCATATAATGTAGAGGAATTGTGTAACTTTTCACCACCACTTCCACCACACCTTTCTGTGAGGACAGAAGTGTTCTAAATCTAAGCCACACATGACAACTGGGCACTTGAAATATGGCTACTCCTGCTAAGCAACTAAACATTTAACTTTGTTTTCCTTTAATTAACTATACTGAAATTTAAATAGCTACATGTGTCTAGTGGCTACCATTTTGGGTAGATCATTCTAGAGTGTGAGAGACTCCCTCCAAAAGCTTAAACTGTATTTTGTTAATATAATCTATGAAATGACAATATTAATGAACACCTACATTATGCCATGTAAAAGCAGACAATCTTATGGAAAACAAATGGAATGAAACAATGAATTTGATGACAGGGCAATGTGAAATGGGTTTCTAATCTTTCTTTTGACCAGTTTGCAGCTAAGTACTTAATTCCACTTTTCAGGATGGTTTTTGTATTACAGAATTTCACATTTCTCTTTCAGTGTAGCAGAAGAAAAGCAATGTAGTACAATAGTTATGAACATAAGTCCTGTGACTTAATAGCTGTGTGGCCTTAAAAAAGTTGCTTTGATTCTCAAGTTTCCCTGTCCTCCCCTGTCAATGATGATTCAGCAGAGCCTGCATCTCAGAGAGTTATGTTGAGGACCAGGTGAGTTATCATTAGTACTGTTTTATGTAACATCTGAATTCTTGGTATGCTGGACCCACTGTACCAAATGATCTAGTTATATCATCTATTTAATATTCACATAATTCATGCTTTGCCAATTTTTCTGCTGTTTTGTTGTTATTTTTCACTTTTCAGTTATAGTTGACATTCAATATTACATTAGTTTCAGATATCCAACATAGTGATTAGACATTTATACAGCTTACAAATTAATTGCCCCCATAAGTCTATGACGTATTTGATACCATACATAGTTATACAATATAATTGACTACATTCCCTATGCTGTACCTTACATCCTTGTGATTATTTGTAAATTATAATCTGTATTTTTTAATCTCTTCAACTGGTTCTCCAACCCTCACCCATCTGGCAATCATCACTTTGTTCTCTGTATCTATATGTTTGTTTTTGTTTCGTTCATTCATTTATTTTTCTTTAGATTCTACATATAAGTGAAATCATAGTACCTTATTTTGCCATGTATAATGCACATGTTTTTGCCCAAATTTTTGAGGGAAAAATAAGGATGAGTGTTACACATGGGCAATACTAATTCATATCTAGATACATGTTTTTAATTCTTTTATTTGTGCTTATGTCTTAAAAGTGTAACTCTAGTTGTGTAACTACTTTTTACATAAAATTTCTCGTACCATAGTATGTTCAAAAATAAAGGAATTATAAAATTCCTTTATAATACAAAAAACAAGGATCTAAATACAAATAAATAAAAAATTGAATTAAAACAAAATATTTTTTCCCTTAAACTTTGGGCCAAAAATGTGGGTATGCATATACATGGCAAAATACAGTATTTGTCTTTCTCTGTCTGACTTATTTCACTTAGTATTATACCCTTTAAGGTTCACTCATGTTGTCACAAGTGGCAAGTTTTGATTTTTGATGGCTGAGTAATATTCTATAGTATATATGTATTACTTCTTCTTTACCCATTCATCTCTTGACGGACACTTAGGTTGCTCCCATATCTTGGCTATTGTAAATAATGCTGCAATGCACATAAGGGTGCATGTATACTTTCAAATTAAAGTTTTAAATTTCCTCAGATAAATAGAAGAAATGACCCAGAAATTTTACATAGAAGTAAAATTTCTGGGTCATATGGCAGTTCTATTTTTACTTTTTTGAGTAACCTCCATACTCTTTTCCATAGTGGCTGCACCAATTTGCAATCCCACCAATAGTGCACGAAGGATCCTTTCTTTCCACATCTTCACCAATACTGGTTGTGGATTTATTGATGATAGCCATTCTCACAAGTGTGAGGTAATATCTCATAGTGGTGTTAATTTGCATATCGCTGATGATTACTGATGTTGACACCTTTTCCTATGTCTATTGGCCATCTGTATGTCCTCTTCAGAGATAATGTCTATTTAGGCCCTCTGCCCATTTTAATTAGATTCTTTTTTGTTTTGTTTGGGATTTCCTTATTTTTGGTGTTAAGTTGTATGATGAGGTCCTTACATATTATAGATATTAACTCCTAATCAGATGTATCACTGGAACATATCTTTTCCCATTCAGTAAGTTGTCTTTTCATTTTGTTAACTGTTTCCTTCACTGTGCAGAAGCTTTTTACTTTGATGTAGTACCATTTGTTTATTTTTTCTTTTGCTTCCCCTGCTGTAGAAGACATGTCCAAAAAAATATTGTTCAGAGTGATTTCAAAAAGTTCATTGCCTGTGTTTTCTTCTAGGATTGTTTAGGCTTCAGGTCTTACATCTAAGTCATTAACCAATTTTGAGTTTATTCTTACATGTCTTATAAGAAAATGATCTGGTTTCACTTTTTGCATGTATCCCAACATCATTTATTGAAGAAACTGTCTTTACCCCATTGAATATTCTTTTCTCCTTTGTCACAGATTAATTGGCCATATTGGTGAGTTTATTTCTGAGCTATTCTGTTCCTTTGATCTATGCATTTGTGTTTATACCATTATCATGTTGTTTTGATAACTATAGCCTTGTAGCATGGTCTGATATCAGGTAGTCAGCATGACTCCCCAACTTTGTTCTTCAAGACTGCTTTGGCTATTCAGGATTTATTACAGTCTCATAAAAATTTTAGGATAGTTAAAACCACAATGAGATACCACTTCACAACTTCATGGCCATTGAGAATGGCCATGATAAATAAAGCAACAAACAACAAGTGTTGGAGAGGTTGTGGAGAAAAGGGAACCCTAGTACACTGTTGGTGGGATTGCAGACTGGTGCAACCACTATGGAAAACAGTATGGAATTTCCTCAGAAAACTAAAAATGGAACTGCCTTTTGACCCAGCAATGCCACTGCTAGGATTTTATCCTAAGAACCCTGAAACACCAATCCAAAAGAACCTATGCACCCCAATGTTCATAGCAGCACAATTTACAATAGCCAAGTTCTGGAAGCAACCTAAGTGCCCATCAGTAAATGAATGGATCAAAAAACTATGGTATATTTACACAATGGAATTCTATGCAGCAGAAAGAAAGAAGGAGCTCCTATCCTTTGCAACAGCATGGATGGAACTGGAGAACATTATGCTAAGTGAAATAAGCCAGGTGGTGAAAGACAAATACCATATGATCTCAGCTTTAACAGGAACCTAAACAGCAAAACAAACAAGCAAGCAAAACAGAACCAAAGACTGAAATTGAGAACATGCTGACAATGACCAGAGGGGAGAGAGAAGGGGACTATAGGGAGAAAGGGTGAAGGGTTTGCAGGAACAATTATAAAGGACACATGGACAATAACAATGGTGGGGGGGTGTGGAAACAGGGGAGGGAAGTGGGGAGGACTGGGATGGTGGAGAGGGGTGGGGGGGGGGGGAGGCAGAAAACTGTACCTGAACAACAATTTAAAAAATGTTTTAAAAAAATTTTAGGATTGTTTAATCTAGTTCTGCAAAAAATGCCCCTGGTATTTTCATTCAGATTGCATTGAATCTATACATTGCTTTGGGTATTGTGGACATCTTAACAATATTAATTCTTTCTATCCATGAGAACATCATATCTTTAGATTTATTTGTGCTTTCTCCAATTTCTTTTATCAATGTTTTATAGTTACCAGATACAAGTCTTTCACCTCCTTTGTTATATTTATTCCTAGGTAATTTGTTCATTTTGATGCTTTTGTACATTAAGAAATAATTGTTTCTTAATTTCTCTTTCCAGTCATTATTAGTGTATGGAGATACAATAGAGTTTTGTATATTAATTTTATATCCTGCAATTTTATTGAATTCTTCATTAGTTCTAACAGTATTTTGGTGGAATCTAGGGTTTTCTACATATAGAATCATATTACCTGAATATAGTGACAATTTTACTTCTCCCTTTCCTGTTTGGATGTCTTTTGTTCTTTTTCTTGCCTAACTGCTCTGACTAGGACTTTGGGTCATTGTGTTTTCATTTTCATTGTCTCAGGATATACATACTTTGATTCCTCCCTTGATATTGTGATTAACCAATTGTTTAGTAACATGTTATTTGCCCTCCACCTGTGTGCGTGTTTTGTAGTTTAATTTTTATACTTGATTTCTGATTTCATACCACTATGATCAGAGAAGATGTTTGACATGATTTCAATTTTCTTAATTTAATGAGATTTTTTTGTGCCCTAACATATATTCTATCCTAAAAAAATGTTCTATGAGCACTTGAAAAGAATGTATATTCTTTTGCTTTTAGCTGAAATGTTCTAAAGATATCTATTAACCTCATCTGGTCTAATGTGTCATTTATGGGTTCTGTTTCCTTATTGATTTTCTGTCTGGCTGAATCATCCCTTGATGTCAATGAGGTAGGTGTTAGAGTCCCCCACTATGACTGTATTACTGTCTATCTCTCCCTTTAGGTCTGTCAATATTTGAGTTTTATATTTAGGTGCTCCTATTTGGGGTGTATAAATGTTTAAAAGAGTTATAACCCCTTGTTGGATTGATCCCTTTATCACTATGAAATGCCTTCTTTGTTTCTTTTTACATATTTTGTTTTAAAGTCTATTTTGTCTGATACAGCTATCGATGCCCTTTTACTTTCATTTTATATTTTATCATTTTTCAATTTTTTTCCAATCCATTTACTTTCAGTCTATATGTCTTTCAATCTGAGCCACATCTCTTATAGGCAACCTATGTACAGATCTCTTTTTTTTTTTTTAGCCATTAAGCCACCCTATGTCTCTTAATTGGTGTGTTTAGCCCATTTACATTTCAAGTAGCTATTCATAGGTATATAGTTATTGCCATTGTATTGTTTTCTGGTTGTTTTTATAGTTCTCTGTTCTCTTCTTTTGTCTTGATCTCTTCTCTTCAACACTGATGACTTTCTACAGTGTGTTTGTATTCCTTTCTTTTTATTGATTGTATATCTCTTATAGATTTTTGGTTTGTGGTAATGATGTGCTTCATACATACCACACTATGTTGACAGCAGTCTATTTTAAGTTGATAGTGGCTTATATTCTAATACATTCTAAAATCACTACATTTTTTACTCAAGCCCTCTATATTTATGTTTTTGTCATTATTTTTACTTCTTTTGGTTGTGTGTTTGTGTGTATTCCTTAATTTGTTATAATCACACGTGATCCTGGGACCCTTTGTGACTATTGAAAGTTCTGTTTTTCTTTATAAATAAGTCTTATAAAAAGATGATAATTAACTAGAAAATCTCTAAGACTGAGTAAACCAAGTTGTAAAAATAAAGTATCACACTGTGATGTGGCTAGGGCATTTTGGACAGCAATTTCACAATATTCTCTAATATTCACTTAAAAACTTCGCTCCCTTACTTTCTTTTACAAGTTCATGTTAAAATACCATACAAATGGCTCAGGTTGGGAACAAACTAAATGCACATCAATGGAAGAAATGATTACAGGACACTGATACTTAGAAATAGCAGATAACATACCTCAACAAAATGAAGGCCATATATGACAAACCCATAGCCAACATCATACTCAATGGGCAATATCTAAAAGTGTTTCCCTTAAAACCAGGAATGAGACACAGATGTCTGCTCTCAACAATCTTATTCAACATAGTACTAGAAGTCTTAGCCACAGCAATCAGACAAGAAGAAAAAATAAATGGCATCCAAACTGGACAGGAGGAAGTACAACTGTCATTATTCACAGATGACATGATATTGTATATAGAAAACCCTAAAAACTCCACAAAAAAGCTACTAGATCTAATAAAGGAATTTGGCAAAGTAGCAAGATACAAAATTATTCAGAAACTGGTGGCATTCCTATACACCAATAACAAACTATAAGAAAGAGAAACTAAGAAAATAATGCAATTTACTATTGCAACAACAAAAATAAGAAACCTAGGAATAAATTTAACCAAGGAGGTAAAAGACCTGTATTTGGAAAACTATAGGACATTGAAGAAAGAAATTGAGAAAGATACAAATAAGTGGAAGCATATATCATGTTCATGGATTAGAAGAATTAACATCATTAAAATATCCATACTATCTAAAGATTCCATACTAGCTACAGATTCAACACAATTCCTATTAAAATATCAATAGCACATTTCACGGATCTAGAAAAAAATTCCAAAAATATATTTGGAACCAAAAAGGCCCCAAAGAGCCTCAGTAATCTTGAGAAAAAAAAAAAACTTGGAGGTAACACAATACCTGATATGAAACTATACAAGGCCACTGTAATCAAAACAGCCTGGCACTGGCATAAAAACAGGCATATAGATCAATGGCACAGAACAGAAAGCCCCAAAATCAACCATGGCTGTGTGGTCAATTAATATCTGACACAGGAGGCAAGAGCATAACATGGATGAAAAACAGTCTCTTCAACAGATGCTGTTGGGAAAATTGCACAGGTACATGAAAAAGAATGAAACTGGACTACCAACTTACACTATACACAAGAATAAATTCAAAATAAATAAAAGACTTAAATATAAGTCAAGAAACCATACAAATCCTAGAAGAAGACATAGGCAGTAAAATCTCAGTTAATTCTCATAACAATATTTTGCCAATGTCTCCTAGGGTAAGGGAAACAAAGGAAAAAATAAACAAATGCCAACTATTTAATACTTCAAACTAAAAAGCTTCTGCACAGCAAAAGAACCAACAGCAAAATAAAAAGGGAATCCACTGTAGAGAAGAACATATTTACCAATGATACATTTGAAAAGGGGTTAATTTCCAAAGTATATAAAGAACTTAAAGGGGGCTAAGATGGCATCAGAGTAGGAAGGAGCAGATTTGGCTTTCCTCTGCTCAGGGGAGAAAATCCTGACCAATCTATGGAGTAGAGAGGCAAGCAACCAACATACTTCAGCATTATTGAAAATAGGGGACCAAGGATTGTGGCAGAACCGAAAGACCAAAGAACAGACCCTAAGAAGAGTGCTGCAACAAGGTAGGGTCCCAGGACCAGCATGTGGTCCTGGGGCTGCAGCCCCAGGCCCGGGCCTGCTGCTAGGTTTGCCATAGGGTCCTTGGGAGAGAGCCAGGTCACCTGCTCCCTCCCCAGCCAAGCAAGGTCTGAGCGGCTCTGGGAGGAATCCAGGTGCTGACAAACACAAGGAGGCTGTGAGCACCTTTGGAGGCGGTGGACACCGGAGGGGCTGAGTAGCATAGCGGACCCGGACCCCCACTGTCACCGGTCTGGCTTGAGAATTTGGCGGTGGGAGAAGCCAGGCCACTGTGGGGAGCGGCAGGCCTGAACAGGAGAAATTTCTCAAGAGGAAGGAGTGAATAGACACAGACACTGTTTGTTGAATTCTCCTAAAGTGATCAGTGGCTCCAGCCTCCCTGCTACCCAGCCGTGGGCGCACCAGCCCACGGGACGCATGGGCGCACGTGTGTGCATGCAGGGACAGCATCCCCGCACCCCAGTCCACTGCAGTAACCCTGGGGAAAGACCTAATTCCCACACCCAGGGCCCAAGGTTGAGGAGCCAGTGCAGCTCCGCTGGCCAAGGAAGAAAAGCCAAAACAATCATCCTTCAGCCTGCCTCAGGCAGCAAGAGCAGAAAAACCGGTTTGGCCACTTTGAAACCAAGAAACTTTTTAATTTGATTCTTTTTTTTAACAACTTTTAATTTTTTATTTTTTATTGTTTTTATTCTCTTGTGATTTCTTTTTCCTCTCTTTCCTGATTTCTTGTTTTATTCCTTCCTCCTTCCTGTCCTCCAATTTTATCTCTTCTTCCTTCCTTCGCCTGCTTTTTCTATTTTTACTTTTTAAAATTTTTTCTAAATACCTACAAGTGAGACAAAATCCTGGATTTGTGAAAAGACCAAAGTTGAGCCCAAAGGAGCATCACAACAGCTGGGACAGTGAGATAAATTTCACTCTGCTATTACAGAGAACCTGCAAGTTACTGCATATTTGTATTATTATTATTTTTCCAGTATTCCTACACCTTTTTTAGATAGTATTTTTATATCCCTCTTCTTTTTGTATAGTCTGCTTTGCTAGGCTGGATATATTGTATGACCTGACAGCTTTCCCCTGATATCTCTTTCCATACTGTATTACTAATCTACTGTCCTTTAACACACCTGTGTCCCATTAGCACACTACTCAAGGTTCCGTACACCCTATTCTTGTTACCTAGATCTCATAGACTCTGTCATATGATTGTTGCCATAATATTATTGTAAATAACTGCTGTTCCATGCGATTGTAATTACTTCACAACAACACCCCCACCCTGCCCAGATCTTAGCCCATTTCAAAGTTTCCTGAACTCTATTACTGTAGTGGTTAACTCTATTCTCTCACACACTACACGTATTTACTATCCTTTACTCTCACCTTACCCTAGAATCTGACCTCCCACAGCATCCCTGCTTTATAGATCCAACTCACAATCCTTCCTTCCCCAACAAGAGTCTTATCTTCTTTCCATCCTTTCTAAAAATCAGCTAGCTGGGTGGAAGATCATGGTTAACACTATACATAGTCAAACGATCTCCTATCTCTTCCCTACTTGCTACTACTGTAAATAGCATAGAATTCTCTGTTGTTGTCTTAAACCATTTTGCCTTCCCCCTCCAACTGATGACAAAAAAAGAATAGGTGGAGGAGGTGAACACCAGAATACCCAATGGAAGAGGAAACCAAACAACAAAGGAACCAATAACAGATAACAACAGAAGAAGGTGAAGGAGGGAGTAGTAACCACACAAACCTCAATCCAGGACCTATCTGGAAATACAACTAAACAGTAGAGACAGTACCCAGGAAAAACAACTGAACAAGAATTCTTTAAACCTTATACACACAGAAGAACCAGCTTCAACACAACCTGCCCTCACCAGCACAACAAAATACAGGAGGTAGTGGACAGAGTGACCCTCATTTAACCAGCTGGTGGGAAGGAACCACCAAAGAAGGTCTCAACAACAATCAAAACCCAAAGGCAAACACAAAGCCAACTTAAACAACAAACCAAGACCAGTGAGCTTGGAAGATCAAGGAAACAGCACCACTGAAAATCACTGCTATTCTACTAAAGAAGTTCACAACATAAACCCCGGGAGCCAGAACAGTTCAATATAAGAAGTTGAGGCGAACAAGAAGAGTCTCACAAACAATGGGAAGACAAAGAAACAATACCCAAATGAAAGGAAAGGAGGAAGCCTCAGAAAGAATGCTAAATGAAATAGAGGAAATTCAACTATCAATATTGAGTTCAAAGCAATGATTGTCAGGAAGTTCAATGAGCTCACAATGAGCTACCAGAAACTACAGGGAAGCTCCAATGAACTCACTGCAAACTACATCAGCATGAAAAAGGAAATAGAAACTCTCAACAAGGGCCAAGAGGAAATGAAGAATACAATTTCTGAACCGAAGAACACAGTAGAAGGAATGAAAAGCAGGATTGATGAAGCAGAATATCAAATCAGCGAGCTAGAGGACAAAGTAGAAGAAAACACCCAGAAAGAGCAAGGAAAGGAAAAAAGGCTCAGAAAGAATGAAGAGGGATTAAGATAAATGCAAGACAATATGAAATGTAATGATATCCGTATAATAGGGATACCAGAAGGAGAAGAAGAACAAGGGATAGAAAACCTATTTGAAAAAGTAATGATGGAAAACTTCCCTAACCTGATGAGAGAAAAAGTCACACAAATCCAGGAAACACAGAGAGTCCCAATCAAGAGGACCCAAAGAGACTCACCTCAAGACACATCATAATTAAAATGGCAAAATTTCAAGACAAAGAGAGAATATTAAAGGCAGCCAGGGAGAAACAGGAAGTAACATACAAGGGAGCCCCAATAAGGCTAACACCTGACTTCTCAATGGAAACACTCCAAGGCAGAAGAGAATGGCAAGAAATATTCCAAGTAATGAGAACCAGAGGTCTGCAACCAAGGCTACTTTAGCCAGCAAGGCTCTCAATCAAGATAGAAGGCCAAATAAGAAGCTTCTCAGACAAAACAAGTCTAAAAGAATACACCTCCACTAAACCAGCTCTGCCAGAGATGCTAAAGAGACTGCTTTAAGGAAAGAAAGGAAAAGAGAGAGTGAGAGAGGAACACACGTACATAAAAGGCAATGAATAAGTACCCATCAATAATAACCTTAAACGTAAATGGATTAAATGCTCCAATCAAAAGACATAGAATAGCTGATTGGATAAGAAAACATGACCTACACATATGCTGCCTACAAGAGACCCACCTCAGGATAAAAGATCTGCATAGGCTGAAAGTGAAGGGCTGGAAACAAATTTTCCAAGCAAATGGACAGGAAAAAAAACCTGGGGTAGCAATACTCATATCTGACAAAATAGACTTCCAAAAAAGGACCATAAAGAGAGACCCAGAAGGTCATTTCATAAAACTCAAGGGAAGAATCCACCAAGAAGACATAAGTATTGTAAATATATATGCACCCAACATAGGAGCACCCAAATACATAAAGAAAATCTTAAAGGACTTCAAGAAAGATATTGACAGCAACACAATTATTGTGGGGGATTTTAACACCCCACTATCAAAAATGGGCAGATCTTCCAAACAAAATATCAACAAAGATATTGTGGCATTGAACAATACCCTAGATGAAATGGGCTTTACTGATATATACAGAACCCTCAATCCCAAAGTAGCTAAATACACATTTTTTTCAAATGTACACGGAACATTTTCAAAGATTGACCACATGATAGGACACAAAACAAGCCTCAATAATTTCAAAAAAATTGAAATCATACCAAGCATTTTCTCAGATCACAAGGGACTGAAACTAGAAACCAACCTCAAGGAAGAAAATCCAAACCACTCAAATTCATGGAGATTAAATAGCATGCTATTAAACAATGGATGGGTCAAGAATGATATTAGGAAAGAAATCAAAAGGTTTCTGGAAACAAATGAAAACAAACTCACAACAACCCAAAACTTATGGGACACAGCCAAGGCAGTCCTGAGAGGGAAGTTCATAGTAATACAGGCCCACCTAAAAAGGTTAGAAACATTCCAAACAAACAACCTAACCCTACATCTACAAGAACTCGAGGAACAACAACAAAGACAGCCCAGAGCAAGCAGAAGGAAGGAAATAACCAAGATCAGAGCAGAATTAAATGACATAGAGACTAAAAGCACAATTCTAAAGATCAATGAATCCAAGAGCTGGTTCTTTGAAAAGATAAACAAAATCGACAAGCCTTTAAGCAGACTCATCAAGAAAAACAGAGAGAAAACCCAAATAAACACAATCAGAAATGAAAGAGGAGAGATTACAACAGATACCACAGAGATACAAAGAATTGTAAGAAATTACTACAAAGAACTGTATGCCAAGAAATTTGAAAACCAAGATGAAATGGACAAATTTCTAGAAAGATATAATCTTCCAAAACTCAATAAAAAAGAAGCAGAAAGCCTGAACAAACCAATAACAGCAAAAGAAATTGAAGCAGTAATCAAAAAACTCCCAAGACCACAAAAGCCCTGGACCAGAAGGTTTCACAGGACAATTCTACAAAGCATTTAAGGAAGAGCTAACCCCTATCCTTCACAGACTATTTCAAAAACCCCAAAAAGATGGAAGACTCCCAAACTCTTTTTTATGAGGCCATCATCCTAATTCCAAAACCAGATAAAGACACAAGAAAGAAAGAAAACATCAGGCCAATGTCGCTGATGAACATTGACGCTAAAATCCTCAACAAGATACTGGCAAACCACATCCAACAGTACATTAAGAAGATCATACACCATGGGATTCATTCCAGGGATGCAAGGATGGTACAAAATTCGCAAATCAGTAAATGTAATACATCACGTAAACAAAAGCAAAGACAAAAATCACATGATCACATCAATAGATGCAGAAAAAGCATTTGATAAGGTACAGCACCCATTTATGATAAAAACACTCAGCAAAGTGCAAATAGAGGGAGCATTCCTCAACATAATAAAGCCATATATGAGAAACCTACAGCCAACATTACACTCAATGGGCAAAAATTAAAATCTTTTCCACTAAGAACAGGAACAAGACAAGGATGTCCACTTTCACCACTTCTATTCAATATAGTACTGGAAGTTTTAGCCACAGCAATCAGACAACAAAAAGAAATAAAAGGAATCCAAATCAGAAAGGAGGAAACAAAACTGTCACTGTTTGCAGATGACATGATAGTGTACATAGAAAATCCTATAGACTCCACTTAAAAATTGCTTGACCTAATAAATGAATTTGGCAAAACAGTGGGATACAAAGTCAATATCCAGAAATCAAAGGCATTTCTGTACAACAACAATGAAACAGCAGAAGCAGAAATGAAGAAAAAAATCCCATTTGAAATAGCAAAAAGAAAAATAAAATACCTAGGAATAAACCTAACCAAAGAGGTAAAAGACCTATATTCAGAAAACTACATAACACTGAGGAGAGAAATCAAGGAAGACACAAACAAATGGAAATGTATACAGTGTTCATGGATTGGAAGAATTAATATCATCAAAATGTCCATACTACCAAAAGCAATTTACACATTCAATGCAATACCTATTAAAGTACCAGTGGCTTATTTCACAGACATAGAACAAACACTTCAAAAATTTATATGGAACCATAAATGACCCCGAATAGCTGCTGCAATTTTGAGAAAGAAAAACAAAGTAGGAGGGATCACAATACCTGATATCAAACTGTATTACAAGGACACTGTAATAAAAACAACCTGGTACTGGCATAAGAACAGACACATAGACCAATGGAACAGAACAGAGAGCCCAGAAATAAACCCAAGTCTCTACAATCAATTAATATTTGAGAAAGGGGGAAGAAGCAGAAAATGTAGTAAAAATAGCCTCTTCAACAAATGGCGTTGGGAGAACTAGACAGCTACGTGCAAAAAAATGAAACTCGAGCACCAACTTACACCTTATACAAAAATAAATTCAAGGTGGATAAAAGACTTAAATATAAACCGTGACACCATTAAAGTCCTAGAACAGAACGTAGGTAGGAAAATCTCAGATATTTCACGAAGAAACTTTTTTACTGACATGTATCCTAGAGCAAGGGACATAAAGGAAAGAATAAACAAATGGGACCTCATCAAAATAAAAAGCTTTTGCACAGCTAAAGAAAACAGTATCAAAATAAAAAGAGAACCAACTGTATGGGAAAACATATTTGCCAATGATACCTCAGACAAGGCTTTAATCTCCAAAATATATAAAGAACTTACACGACTCCACTCCAAGAAGACAAGCAACCCAATTAAAAAATGGGCAAAGGACTTGAACAGACACTTCTCCAAGGAGGACATACAGAAAGTCCAAAGACACATGAAACGATGTTCAATATCGCTAGCTATCAGAGAGATGCAAATTAAAACCACAATGAGATACCACTTCACACCAGTCAGAATGGCCATCATAAACAAAGCAGCAAACAACAAGTGTTGGAAAGGTTGTGGAGAAAAGGGGTCCCTAATGCACTGTTGGGGGGACTGCAGACTGGTACAACCACTATGGAAAGCAGTTTGGAACTTCCTCAGAAAACTAAAAATGAATCTGCCTTTTGACCCTGCAATTCCACTGCTGGGACTATATCCTAAGAACACTGAAACACCAATATAAAAGAACCTATGCACTCCAATGTTCATAGCAGCACAATTTACAATAGCCAAGTTCTGGAAGCAACCTAAGTGCCCATCAGTAAATGAATGGATCAAAAAACTATGGTATATTTACACAATGGAATTCTATGCAGCAAAAAGAAAGAAGGAGCTCCTATCCTTTGCAACAGCATGGATGGAGCTGGAAAGCATTATGCTAAGGGAAACAAGCCAGGCAGTGAAAGACAAATACCACATGATATCACCTTTAACAGGAACCTAAACAACAAAACAAAGAAACAAGCAAAATATAACCAAAGACACTGAAATAGGGGACAGACTGACAGTGACCAGAGGGGAGAGAAGAGGGAATTTCAGGGGGGAATGGGTAGGGTTTACAGGAACAAATTTGGAGGACACATGGACAAAAACTTGGGGTGGGGGGTAATGGGGGGAAGACGGGAGGGTTGGGTGGGTGGGCTGGAATGGGAATAAGTGGGAGAAAACTGTACTTGAACAATGATTAAAATAAAATTAAAAAAAAAACGAACTTAACACAGGTCAACACCAGGAAGACAAACAATACAATTTAAAAATGGACAAAGGACCTGAGTAGACACTTCTCCAAAGAGGACATAAAGATGACCAATAAACATATAAAAAAATGATTAGTGTCATTAATCATCAGAAAGATGCAAATTAAAACCACAGTGAGATATCATCTCATACCTGCCAGAATGGCTGCCAACAATAAGTCAACAAACAAGTGCTGGCAAGAATGTAGAGAAAAGGGAACCCCAGTGCACTCCTGGGGGGAATGCATACTGGCACAGCCACCGTGGAAAACAGTATGGAGTTTTCCACAGTGTCTGTGGAAAAATGAAGAATGGAACTGCCTTTTGACCCAGAGATTCTACTCCTGAGAATATATCTTAAGAATCCTGAAATACCAATTCAAAAGAAAATAGGTACCCTTAATTCTTAGCAGCATTATTTACAATAGCCACGATCTGGAAACAGCTCAAGTGCCCATCAGATGAGTAGATTAAAAAGTGTGGTACATTTATACAATGGAATACTATGCAGATGTAAAAAGAAAGAATTCTTATCTTTTTTACAGAATGGAGAATGGATGACCTAGAGATTATTAGGCTAAGTGAAATATGCCAGTCAGAGAAAGACAAATACTGTATGATCTCACTTATATGTGGAATGTAATTAACAAAATTAAACTGATGAATAAAATAGAAACAGAGACATGGACACGAACAGACTGACAGCTGTCAGCAGGGAGGACTGACTGGATGAAAGAAGGTGAAGGGATTAGCCAAAGAACATGTATGTATTGCCCAAATACAGACAACAGTGTGGTGATGGCCAGAGGGAAGGAGTTTTAGAGGTTGGGTGGATATGGGCAAAGCGGGGGAAAATGGGGACATCTGTATTAGTGTCAACAACAAAAATAAAGTAAAAAAAAAAGAGAGAGAAAAGTAAAAGAATACCAGACAACCAAAAAGAGAAAACAAAAATAAATTTAAACAAACAAACAAACAAACAAAACCCCCAAAACTAAGTCCCTGGCCAGGTGATTCAGTCAGTGGGAGCACTTTCCCATACACCAAAAGGTTGCCAGTTCAATGCCTGTTACAGCACATTCTTTGGTTGCTAGTTCGATCCCCAGTCAGAGTACCTAAGGGAGGCAACTATTGGATGATTCTTTTTCACACTGATGTTTCTATTCCTCTTTCCTTCTCATTCTGTCTCTCTCTCTCCTCCCCTCTACTCTAAAAACAGTGAAAGTATTCTCCTGTGAGGAAAAAAAAGCTAAGAAAAAATAGCAAAAAAAAAGAGAATACCAAATAATAATTAAAGTGTAAGGCAAATCCACATATACTAAGATGCAAAGAATTTAAGTCATAGTGTTAGTTGGAAAGAAATAAATTACAAAAGAATATGTATGGTACAATAACATTATATAGGGAAAAACCCCACAAAACAAATTCCTATATTTATGGGGATATACACTTCAAATCTATAAATGCTCTTATATGGGGGAGGGGAGCAATAGGGTATGGAAAAGAAGATTTGAGGGCTCTTGCTTTGTCTGCTTTTTTGTGTTTTTAAATAAGAAGTCTATATTTACATACCACCTAAGTGTTTTTTGAAAAATGGAAAGCGGTATTAAAAAAACCAATATACTTACACAAATAACAACTTAAAAGATTTCTGAGTTGGAATAAACAAAGTATTTACATGTGCAAAAAGTTTAACATCTCACACTGTACAAAAAATTACCAATAAATAAAAAATAATAATTAGAAATACCATTTTGATCATTTCTTTGTTTTGGCCAAGTCATCTTGAATTGTACTGTGCTGTATGTTAGTTTTTAAAAAACAATAATTCACTTAAGCTGAATTAGTATTCAGACAGTATTTGTGATAAGGGTCATTTTACAGAGGGTAAAACTGGGAGTTAAAGGAAGTGTGTGAGTCCTGAGTTCATGTAAATCTGTGCAAATTTATAGCCCACCAGCTTTCTAGTGCACCACATGGCCCCCTCTCCCCACCACATTGTGGTCTTTCATTACTTGGTGAAAAATGGCAAGTATAACTTACTGAGTTGAAAGCATAAGACTTTTCTCCAAAGAGCCTGTTGGCAGTTCTAAGCAAGTACTGTGTGCCCGTCCTGTTAACTTCAGTGAGAAGTGATTGGAAACCTTGGTGGACATCTTCACCTCCGCCTCCACTCTTACTTAAAGAAAGTGCCTAAAATGAAAAACAGAATAAAAACGTTCAACTCCAGTAATGCTTGGACTTCAGGAAACTGGATACAACACTAAACTCTAAGAATTGTACAGATCCTCACTACAGCTTAAAAGAAGATTCATTCAATTAAAGACAGAAAGTAATTTGAAAGCCACTCTATCCCTATAATACTTCCTGCATGGATCAGAGCCCTGTCTGCACTGGCAGGAGAAGAAAATGCCCCTCACAAACCCGGGTTCTGGGTGCTCAATTCTTGTAGTCTATCTAAAAATAAGGCTGTCAACGTGGCTTTTCATTCCAGTAAAGACAGGCCACTCCTGATACCAAAAGGTGCAGCCTCTCCCCTCGTCCTGGGTCCAGACTGGCCCTGTGATTGCTCTAACCACAGAATGAAAGAGAAGTGACACTGGGTCTTGAAAGGCCTGGCAGCTTCACAGTCGTTCTCCTGTACCCCAGCCACCATGCTATAAGGAAGTTCGAGCTGTTCTGCAGAAGTCATGTAGAAAGCCCTGGAGAGCAACACCACAGGCGGAGAGCCACTTGTAGAATGGCGGCCTCAGCCAACAGCCAGCACCAAGGCCCCAGACATGTGATAGAGGCCTTTCTTGGACCATGAGTGATCCCAGCTGGCACCCTGGGGTCAGGCCACAAAATCTGAAAAATAATCAACCATTGTCATTTTCTTTCACAGCCACAGAAGATCCATGCAACAATCTAGACATGGCGTTGTGCCATAACAAAAACCTACAGTGTGTCTAGCACTTGCTTCAAACCTGGGCAGCTGACAGAGGCTGAATGAAAGGGGTCAGGAGACTGTGAGTAGAGGCTAGGAGGACAGTGAAGACATTCCTACTGAAGGCTGGAGAAAAGAAGATCATGCATGTACTGGCAGAAGGACTGGACAGACTATTACCTGCAATGAAGGGAAAGGTTGGACGTTTTGCCAATGAATCATGAACCTGGTTAAGGACATGTCCACAAAATGTGTGGGGTTTTTTAGCTCCCTGGGATGAAGTATGGGAATGTAAGCATGAGCTAAAGAAAAAAATTGTTTCATTTTCAAGCAGAATTTAAAAGAAATATTTCCAATGTAGGACTTGCTGGGTAAAAAATAAAAATGTTTCTAATGTTTCTTATTCCCAGCCTCTCCAGCAGGCAAATGATTCTAAAACTAAGAAGTGATCTCAGGGCAATAGTCAAATCCAAGCCACAGACCCCAAGGGCAAGATAAAGATGTTTTTTTTTTAAAAAAAAATTAATTAATTTATTTATTTTTAGAGAGGGAAGGGAAGGAGAAAGAGAGAGAGAGAAACATCAATGTGCAGTTGCTAGGGGCCGTGGCCTGCAACCCAGGCATGTGCCCTGACTGGGAATCGAACTTGCAATGCTTTGGTTCGCAGCCTGCGCTCAATCCACTGAGCTATGCCAGCCAGGGCAAGATGCTTTGTTAAAACCTTAGAAATATTAAAGAAATGCCTCACAGATCCTCTTGCTAGGCAAACAGGCCTTCTGAGCATCTTAAGGACATTGTCCCCCAGCCCAGAGTCCTGCCTCAAAAAGGTATTAGACATGTGCTTTTGTCCAATGAAGCAGATTTAAGTTATATAGAAATCCCACAACTGTTTAGAATACCTGCTGACACCGTTTCTTAGACTTCCAGCCTCCAGAACTGGGAGGAAATAAATTTCTGGGTTTTTTTAATGTGTTTTTTTCTGAAACATTTTATTTATTTATTTATTTTTAGGGAAAGGAAGGGAGAGAAACATCAATGGGTAGTTGGTTGCCTCTTGTGCACCCCTTACTGGGGACCAGGCCCCCAACCCTGGCATGTGCCCTGACTGAGAATTGAACCAGCGATCTGTTTGTTCACAGGCTGGTGTTCAATCCACTGAGAAACACCAGCCAGGGCAAATTTCTCTTGTTTAGACCACTTAGTGTGTGGTACTTGGTTATGGCAGCTCTAGCAGTCTGAGACACCTCCCTTTATAATATGTGAAGGGCATGTCCACTGCATATTGTCACCACTACATATTGGGAGGTGAGGGGGCAATAATTTTTCTGTAGTTCACAAAGCTCTGCACCCAGGAACCACATTGAGTAGCCCAACAGTCCTCTTCTAAATTTCAAGCCTGAGTATGGCCCCATAATGATATTAGACTCTGTGGTCTTGGGAGGGTTAAGTGTATCTTACCTATGCAAGGGCTGTGAACCACTAGGAGCCAGAAGGCAGACCATGGCTCTCAGGGAGGGTCCCCAATGAGCTGTGTCTTCAGTGTTCATGCCCTGTACAGTCCCTCTGGGGGCTGACTCTGGCCATGTGACTGGCTTCAGTGAGTAGGGCATGAGAAAGTGGGACAGAACAGAGGCTTGATGAGTACTTGCACACTTAAGCTTGTCCTCTTATAAGCTAGACACTGTCCTGTGAAGAAGCCCAAGTACCCTACCAAAGAGACACCATGTGGTGGGAGGCCTAGGGGCCGAGGCAGTCCACAGAGGAGGCCATCTGGGCGGAAGAGGCCGGAGGACTCCCGCCAGTGACTCAGCAGAGCCAAGTGGAACAGAAGCACCACCCAATCCATCCAGAGTAAATCTTCATCTTAAGTGCTAAGTTTTGGGGTGGTAGTTACTCAACACAAATAACTGAAACACCACTGAAAGGTTTTACAGTTAAATAAGAAAATTAAAATAAATTTTTTAACAATTGAAAAGCATTTGACAATACCCAAAGACTACCAGAGGACTCAACCTGGACCTTGTGACTTTGTTTCTACTCACAAACTCCTAGACAAACAATTACCAGGTGGTGGTAAAATCACTCATTCTCCTGACTAAAGGGTGCCACTCTACCCCTAACGGATCAGGGGTGCTCACCCCAAGGCACTTGCACAGGGCTAACATGTCCCTCCCTGGCAACATTTTACCCACACCCCTGCAACACTACCAGAGAGTAAGTCCTTTGGGATTGGAAAGGTGGAAGAACAGTTAACTGACAAATTAATAGTGTTCACTGTTGTCCAGAAATGGCGTCAGACACGTACCTGGACCATCTGGGCAGCGGTGTTTCCCTTTGCCCCCAGGAGGACCATGGCCAGGGCAGAGGATATGCTCATGGGAGAGAAAAACACATTTTTGGAGTTGTCTTCACCCAGCTTTCTCAACAGGTTTAAGGCAAAAGTACCATTTGCCTCTGACAGAGCATCCATGATGGTAAGTCTGAAACAATGGACTTAAAATCAGCATCGCATAAATACAGGTTTACACGTTGACTGCAACTCACTATGTTCATAGTTACCACTGACACTTCGGGTCTATCAGCAAATACATGCACATACAAAACTCTATTTCTTTGGGGCAAACCTCAAAATTATTTTGTGTGTTTCTAATATTAAGTAAAAAGAAAATTACAGTTCAGTTTATAATGTGATCCTGGTTTGTGGGGGTAAGGGGGAGGACTTATACCTGCACACTTGTCTGTGAGCCCAGAGAAAATGGAGAAAGATAGACACTCAGCCACTTATCCTAGTTAGCTTCCCGGGGGAGAGATCGGTGAAGGAGTTATGCACTTTTAGTTCTGTTTCTGTACTGTTTGGTGTGCTGTATGGGCTTATAAGCATTACTTTATAATTTAAAAATCATTCCTAATGATAAATCCAATCACAAAGTAACATAAGAAAAGATGGTTGAATGTTTTTATAATATAGAAGAGAAGACTCCATTTTAGGGCACCCTGAAGTCTTAAGACAAAAGAGATGTAAGCCACTGTAAAAAAAATGACATTAGCTGTAGATTAAGGGGGTGGGAGAAGCTAAAGCATGGCCAGCTCTGGGGTAAGCACAGAGTCAGCAAGGAAGTGTCTGCACCTGTAGATTAGCTGTGGACTGGCAAGTTCATGTGTGAAGAACAAGTCAGGCTCCTGAGGTCAAGATAGTGGAGGCTCCTGGGATTTGATGGCTCCTGGCTATTATCTCTTTTGGATAATTTTGGAAATACCCACTTAGAAATTAATCCTAAATCCCAACACAGGATACACAGGAGAATGAGCAGTCTTTTTTTGTCAGAGCTGGTCCACAGCTATTAACAGGCTAACTGTTCTGTCTCTCTCACTCGATGACTGCTGTCATTTTAACTTAAAACATCTCAAATTTTTTCTTGTCACAAGGTAAGGAGCAAGACACACTGAACTTGGGGCCAATGCCCTATCTTTAGACTGCTACCCTAAAAGTCGTTACTCAAGAGAGAGCCTGAAGGGTGCATCTAGGAGGAACCAGTAGAGAGGACAAAGGCAGTGAAGGGCCTGTCAGTCAGGAGTTGCAGATACAGCATAGCAGGCCCCGGAGGAGGGGTCTCTGAGGGAACAGCATCTTTTAAAACATTGACCAAACTAGTATTTCCCAGTTAAGAGAGTGGGGAAATGACTCATCTGAGCAGTGAGTGGGAACCTACAGAACAAGAAAAGGGGAAAGCAAGAGCAGCAGTTTTGGGGTATGAAGGGAGGTATCTAACTGAAAGACCTGTGAAGACTGCAGAGCTAACCCATTCTTCCCCAGCACACCTTTACATTTGTAACTGTAATCACCAAATAACATAATGGCCCCAAAACTATGAAGAGGACCAAGGCAAGGTTTTGCCACCTGGAAGCTAGCTGCCTTTTGGGATATTAATTTTAAGGTTGTTATTAAGAAACAAAGACTCAAAAAGAACCTTTGACTTTCTCCCTTTTCTGCCTAAGAGATGCAGAGAGAAACTGCACCTTCAGGAAGGAAACCGAGGATGTTCACTTCAGCCTAATTTGAATTAAGAATGACATCCAGGAAGGCACCAAGCAGGGGCCTGGTAGCCAGATTACCCCATGTCCCCTTGAGGCAAAAATCTGCCTGCCATGTGTGTTTGGCTGTTCCTCAATTACCTGTTAAGTGGCCCATTCCCACTTCTGAAACCTAAAAACCCACTCCCCCACCCCTTCTCCTTTGTCCAAAATGAAAATATATACCAAATTTTGCCTCAGTGTCTTTGGAATTTTCATGCTTATGTGAATTCCCCATGGACTTGTATTAAAATTTGATTTTATACTGTTGATCTGTCTCAGTTGATTTGATTAAAGCCCAGCTAGAACTTAGAAGGTGGAATAAAAAGTATTATTTTTTCACCCCTCATAGCTGAATAAGGTGTCCCCATTTAAATCCATATAACCTGTTATTCTTCATTTATATAGCAAAAGAGAATGCAGATGTGATTAAATTTAGGACTTTGAGATGAGATTATCACTGAGATAGGGAAGATCATTCAAGTGGTCCCTAAATGCAGTCACTTGAATCCTTACAAGAGGGAGGCAGAGGGAAATTTCACTGAAGAAGAGGGTACTATGAGGACTGAAGCAAGATGCTGCCCTGCTGACTTGGAAACTCAGGGGAGGGGAGACAACCAGTGAGTGCAAGGAACGCAGCTCTAGAAGCTATAAGCTCAAAGAGATAGATTCTCCTCTTCAGCTTCCAGAGGGAGTGAGACCCTCCATGCCAACGCCTCAGTCCCACTCAGTGAAACCTATTTCAAACTTCTCTGGCCTTAAGAACTATGAGAGAATAAACAAACTGAGTTTGTGGAAATTTCTCACAGGAGCCACTGGACACTAATATAATTAATATAACTGATACATTTGTTTACTGTCCTTGTTTAAACATTTTGTTTTCAAACTCTTCTTTACTCATTATACAGAATATTGGGGCACTGACTATACCTGGTTTGCTGAGACTTTCATACACATCTTAGATCACTATCGCATCTTGTCGTGTAGGGTGAGCTCCCACGTATAATGCGCACTCACATTTTTGGCCCAAACTTTCAGGAAAAAATCTTTCGTTTTAATTTTTTCATTTAATTCTTTATTTACTTATATTTAGAAAAAAATGATGATCATATTCTAGGGTATAATTTTGCATATGGGTATTGTTATTGCTTTCTAGAGTTATACTTTTAACACATAAGCACAAATAAAGGAATTAAAAACATTTATATGGGTACGGTATTAGTATTATCCATGCAAAATGCATATCTTCATTTTTCCCTCAAAAATTTGGGCAAAAGCTCTGGCTGGTATGGTTCAATGGATTGAGTGCAGGCCTGCCAACCAAAGGGTCGCTGGTTTGATTCCCAGAGCACACACCTGGGTTACTGGCCAGGTCACCAGCAGAGGGCATGTGAGAGGCAGCCACACACTGATGTTTCTCTCCCTCTCTCCCTCCCTTCCCTCTTTCTAAAAATAAATAGAATTTTTAAAAATTAAAAATGCGCCTGGCTGGCGTAGCTCAGTGGATTGAGTGCAGGCTGCGAACCAAAGTGTCGCAGGTTCGATTCCCAGTCAGGGCACATGCCTGGGTTGCAGGCCTTGGCCCCCAGCAACGGCACATTGATGTTTCTCTCTCTCTCTTTCTCCTTCCCTTCCCTCTCTAAAAATAAATAAATACAATCTTTAAAAAAACTTAAAAATGCAAAAATTTGGGCAAAAATTTTGCACATTATACACAACAAATGCATGTAATTTTTAATGAGAATACAATGGACCATATACATTATTAAAATGCTTCTGCATAGAATTGATGCTTTGATGATACAGAAATAACCTGAAGATTTTGCAGTGCCCTGGAAAAAGTGATATAAATAAAAGTAGGCATTATACAAAACTGATGCAAAATTACATGTATTTTTGGTTATCTGGATTTTATATCAGGAAAAGCTGACTGCTTATTAATTTTCAGAGAAACAGCTGCTGGTAAAACTGTTACCATCAGTACTTAGCTAGAAATGGGGAGCAAAGGGACTTAGACATTGAACTCAATAAAATAGGGAGCATGAGCCTGTTTGCCTCACCAGGAAGCTACAGCTTTTCACACTCCAGGGTACTACAGAACTACTCATCCAAGGCGATTAACAGCCCCCCCTTCCACCCTCTAGTATGGGATTGTTGAGGAATGTTGGGGGAAGGTGCTGGGCAATAGAGGTCTGTCAGTCTAACTAGGGGTGTAAACCCATCCAAAGCCCAAGAAAATTTAGGAAGTTGATTAGTCATTTTGAAAAGACACCTGGTCCATCCCAAACTCAGGCTAATAGAATCCCAGGGGAACAAAAATCTCTCTCTCCCCCCACCCCCCAACCAGGTAATGCACTTGCACTAGCCTGCTCTCTCCATAACCATGTGGCCTTAACAGCCACATGGCTCATGGCAGTGGGACTCCAATGCAGGCTCCCAGAAGGAGCCTAAACACCTCAGCACAGCAATGGACTACAGCGGAAACACACGCTAAACTGGCCAGATGCTGGACTGGACTGGACTTCAATATGGAGTCCAGAAACTCTGCACAGTGACCTTCATCCTACCCCTGTTGAAGACATGATTGGGCCTTTTCCATGGCAAGACAGATGGAGATGGGGACATTGGGAAGTCAGGAAGGGAACCCCCTTAATTTTACATCATCAGTAAAGCTCACCATGGAGCCCACCCTCCCATGCAGGTCTCAGGAAATTCTTTTCCTCCAGGCACTGGAAGAACTTATTTTCCACCAATAAAAAAATGGGGAAACTTCTGAATTAGTAATTAGAAAAGAAGGAGATATCCCAAAGCAAGACACACAATCTTGAACATTCCTAATACAATCAAATGTCAAGACTCAGACAAGTGTCTGTGGACCCATTCCACCACACTGGTCATCTCTTGCCTGGGACAGGGACACCTCTGGCTTTGGCCCTAAAATGGCTCAGTCCACATAGAGAGGTTGCTGGGTCATGAAGCCCCTAGTCACTCAGCCTCTTCTAGGTGAACTGAGAAAGCACAGAGTGTTAGGACCCTGGGCATATCAGGTTTGTTCCAAGTTCAACTGGCCAAGGAAAGATCCCCCTCATTACCCCACACAAGACTGTTACCATCCACACACATTTTCCCCTTAAATGTTGAAGGAGTATTAATTCAAATGGAAATGCCAACCTAAGAAAGACCATTAATAAAACACTGTGTATCTGATAATGTCCCTAACAAATCTGTTTTAGACTCTGACCTTTCTGTCACTGATATCAAAAAGGCCCACCTGCCTTCCCTCTCCTACAAGGTAGGCACTAGCCTGACCAGCCCTCAGCGCTCTACTGCTGCTGAGAGAAATCAGTGCATTTTTGTTTCTTTTTGTCATGGAAATTTAAAACTAAAAGATCAACAGTTCCTCAATATAAAGCAGGTTCAGTCTCCTGAAAAATACTGAACTGAAAGAAAAACAAGGACATTCAGAGGAAAAGGGAAGAGTCAGGAAGGAGGCAGGGTATGCATTCCCAGCTCTGGAACCCTGCCTGAATAAAGTACTTGACTTCTGTTCCCTGTATGAGAAAGGGGATATTTCAGACAATCTGTTTTCCCTTCTGTCTTTAATAGCCAACAGTTATTAACATTAATGCAGAAGAGGAGCAAAAACAGCTCAAACTCCAGAGCTCATAAAAGTCCGTAACAGCATTACATTTGAAGGGAATCAAAGTTTTGCCACCTTTAAGATGCCTTTCAGGACAATTGATTTTAACCTGTTAAGAAACAAAACTCAGAAAAAACCTTTGACCCTCCCTCCTTTCCTGCCCAAGAGATTCAGACAGAGAAACTGGCTTCTGGAAGGAGATCTGAGGATGTCAATTTAGCCTGATTCTTATTAAGTATGATAAACAGGAAAGCTTCAGGCAGGGGCAAATAGCTAGATACCCACCTTGTCCCACTGTTTCTGATTTGCCTGGCAAAATTCTCCTGCCATGTGTGTTCCACTCTTCCTCATCTACCTGTAAACCACCCCCTCCCGCTTCTCATATCTAAGACCCCTATCCCCCCATTTTCTCCTTTGTCCAAAAATATCTTACATACCCAAGGTTGCCTCATGATCTTTGGAATTTTCAAACCTATGTGAGTTCCTCATGCACATGTATTAAAACTTTGATTTTCTCCTGTTAATTTGTTCATTTAAGTATTAGCCCAGCTAGAAGAACTTAGAAAGTGGGAAGCATTCATTCTTTTAGCTCCCACACATTTCTCAGTTGAAAATGACTGCTGATAGCCTTTAAAGGTAAAATTATATCCATGTCCTATACAAATTGCTAAATAAATAAGAAACAATAAATCAACAATACCCTGCAGGTTTACCCAAGGTACACAGGATAATTGTTTAGCAGAAAATACGTTCACTATAAAATAACTGGATATTCCTGTTATGATAAAGGTCCTTAAACAGAAAATACTTTCCATACTTCCTTAACATGACAAAGATTATCTCCTTTAGCAGCCAACATCGTCACTGATAAAATATTAGAGGTGGTTCTCTTGTTTCCCAAACAGATACATGATATAGACATCTGTTATCTGATACTCGTGTAACTTTGTTCTAATAGTTCTGGCCAAGACAAAAAGAACTCATGAAACATAATTAGAAGGAAATTTATCAGCAATAAAACAAAATAAGCATAATTAGCAAACTATGTAATGGCCTATTTAAAAGGCAACCAAAACCAATGAAATACTTTTTATTTCTTTTTTAAAGATTTTATTTACTCATTTTTTAGAGAGAGAGGGGAAGGAGGCAGAAAGGAAAAGTAACATCGACAGGTTGTCTCTTGCATGTCCCCAACTGGGGATGTGGCCTACAACCCACACATGTGCCCTGACTGGGAATCAAATCAGTGACCTTTTGGTTCTTAGGCGGAAGCTCAATCCACAGAGCCACACCAGCCAGAGCATGGAATACTCTTAAATTTAGTAAGAGAATGCAGTAAAATGAGCTTCAAAAAGTTTATTGAGAAAATCAACTAAAAAAGACTGCAGTAGAAATATGTACCAAGGATAATAGCAAAACATTTACCAAATAAAGAAATAATGAAAAAAAAATTTAAGAAAAACAGCCCTGACCCAGTGTGGCTCAGTTCAGTTGGGCATCATCCCACAAAGCAAAGGGTCACCAGTTCAATTCCCCATCAGGGCACATGCCTGGGTTGCAGGTTTGGTCCCTAGTCAGGGCTTGTGCAAGAGGCAACTGATTGATGTTTCTCTCTCACATCAATGTTTCTCTCCCTCTCTTTCTTCTTCTCTTCCCCTCTCTAAAAAGAAATATTTTTTAAAAAAGAAAAAGAAAACAATAGCTATTATATTACAAAGTTTTAACTTCAGAAAATATACATTTTTGAGTATATATTATGCACTAGGTCCTATGTTAGCACTTTTCCTAAAAGATCCTTACAACCCTGTGAGTCATGTTGAGAATATCATCATCGGATAAGCAAAGAAATCAAGTCTTAGTTCTCTGAGTGCCTTATCCCTGCAGTCACAGGACTACAAGTCACACAGAGAGGGTTGGAAACCAGGTGTGTGGGACTCTGGAGTTCACTCTCTTAATTGCTATGTTAATATTGCCTCTCCCCACCCTATTTCTCTAGTTTTCTGTGTATGTGTGGCAACTTTTCCCCAAATGTTCCACATGTCAGTCAAACCTTTTTGGTAATTCCTTCACGTGCTCAGATACATTGAATAGTCTACTGGCTCCCTTCTCCTCTCCCAGTCTCTCACCCTGCTAGTGAACAAAGGGGTTTTCATTTTCAAAGAGGAATTTTCATAGACAGAGAATGGCATTTCCTATTAAAATACTTTAGTTAATGGTCAATTGTCAGTCTGGTGAAAATACTGTTTTCTCAAACAAAGCATACTGCTTACACAACAAAGAAGTTATTTTTTTCTTAACAATTTAAGCATTGGTTACATATATTAATAGATCAGACTTTTTAATTCAGTAAACACCTTTTAAACCAAACTTAAAAATTCCAACCAATCTTAGCAAACATTTAAACTTCTATAAACCTAATAAATCAAAACTCACAAATCTAGTAAGCAAGAATCATCTAACACCTTCAAACATGTTTAAAAACACACAAAAAGGTACAATTATTACAAAACATATTTCTATACCTGTACTTATTAAGTCCAGAACAAAGGTATTAAAACCATGGGTTTAATTTACCCTGTCTTTGTTATATATTTTTATACTTTTCCCAAGGCATTAGTAATGCTTATTCTGGGGTCTTTGTGCTACCCCAGGTGCTTCTCAAGCCCAGCACTCGTTGGGAGCTGAGGACATTTGAGTACTTGGGACAGTTTTATGATTCCAGTTTCCCCTTCACAGAGATTTTACAAGGCCTCAGCCAAACACCAAATGTCAGTGTCTTGTAGCATGGTGTCTTTCCTTAAAACAAAGTATCATTTGAGTTTTCCTCTGTCTGGGTTGTATAACTTGGTTATATAATTTGGCTTAAACACTTTTAGTTTAACTTTTAGGCCTTTCAGATCATTTGTGTAACTACTGTGCTTCTTGGCGGAGGAAACTGAAATAATCAAACTGCTTACATAGCAATCATGGATGGATCATCACACAGCATTTCCTGAAACATTAGTGAAGCATATCTTGTGTCTTTTAACACATACCTTGTTTGCCCCATCTGAACTTACTAATGGACTCATGGCTTTTTACAAGTAATATATTTCAATTAGCTGATGTTTGTTTTCTCCTTGGTTCTCAGAGTGTCATAGCTGGGATGGTGGGTTCTCTTTAATTGGTTACTTTTTCTTGGGATGTAGTGATCTCAAACATCCTTGTATTGCAGCAACAATGAAGTCTTATACACACATTTGAATTTCTTACTAATCTAAACACACAGGTATCAGACCTCCAGGTTTTGGGGTTTTTTTAAACACACAATACTTAGGAAACTGTTTTGTGAGAGTGCAACTTAATGCAGGGACAGAGTCAACACAAAGAACAAACAACAAAATACAACAAACAACATCTTGCTGCATTTCGTTGCAGCCCGTGAGTCCATGTGGCCTCCAGTGTCCACCTGTCCATCCCATACTGAGCTGTCAATTCATCTAGCAGCTATCATCCCATAGCTCCTCCTGAGCTTGAACCAGACAAAGCAAATCATTCCAGAGGAGTTGCAAAGTACAAGATCTGAATTCTCAAGGAACTTACAAGTTTTGGTGTTTTTTGTGGGCCACACAAGTCCCAAAGCTGGATAGAGGTTTTTCTTCAAGTACCTAAAATATCATGCTGTGGAGAAGGACCAAATTTTTGCCTCACAAAATATGCCTCTTGGGATATTGATTTATAAGATGGTAATTAAGAAACAAATGACTGAGAAAGACTGGTTCAATTCCCTCCCTTCACCTGCCTGTAGGAATTCAGACATAAAAACCTGCTAAAGGAAAATAGTATCATCTTAGCATCAAAATGTAAACTAAAAGTGGTGGGGAATAAACCCAGCAAAGCCTGTTTGTTGTGCTCCCTTTGTGCCCCATTGTCTCTGGGCAGCCCTGCAAGAATTTATGTTTATTTACCACTTATTTGCTCTTTCTCACCTACATTTAAATTGCCTGCTTTCCCTTTAAAATCCCAGACCCCTTCCTCCCTTATCTCACATAAAAAAAACCCTTTAAGAAATATTTATTCACTAGCAGAAAAAATAGGTATTAAGGCCTTTTCTTAGTATACAAGTTTGTATGTGTATGAACCCAGGTGTGTGTATGTACACAACAAGTCTCACAAATCTTAGCTCCATTTTTCCTTACAGTATCACTAGTGACCTGGAATAGTTAATGTTCATAATTCATTTTATCCAATGGATCAAATCTTAATGATTTTTAAAAGGTGTTACTAAACCTTGGGTGCTGTGGCTCAGTGTATTGCGTGCCAGTCAGAGAACTGAAGGACTGCAGGTTCCATTCCCAGTCAGGGGACATGCCTGGGCTGCAGGCCAGGTCCCCAGTAGGTGGTACATGAGAGGCAACCACACATTGATGTTTCCCTCTCCTTCTCCCTTTCCCTCTGTCTAAAAATAAATAAAATATTTTTTAAAATGTTACTAATTGTACCTCTTGCCTTCCTTCATTAAGGATGTCTTAATCTCCCACAAAATTCAACTATTTAAAGATTGATTTAATGGAGACTTGGGCTTCTGCTTTGTTCCTACCTTTGTTTTCTGGGTGCGTGTGTGTGTGTGTGTGTGTGTGTGTGTGTGTGTATGTGTTTAACTTCTCTGACCAGCAGTTAAGTAATATGTTAGCAGACAACTATTCCTTTTACTTTGCAAGTTTACTATAAACATTAAATAAACTAAGGTCTTGCACACCATTTTTTATCTAATTCAATAAATGGTGGGGAAATTATACATTATTTTCTTTCTTCTGATATCTAGGCCTAATCTCAGGTCTAGCAAATGGAAATGTAAGGTGTGTGACCTTCCCCAGATCATGCAATATATACTTGGTGATATAGGATGTTCTTAGTATCAACCAGCGATTTTCAACTTTTCTTATCTCATGGCACACATAAACTCCTAAAAATATATACATTTTTTCCAATCTGACAAGAAATAGGTATAATTTTGATTAATGTAGGAAAAAAACCATAATTACCTACCTTTCTGCTCCAAAGTGACTTTTTAAAAAATCATGTGCCTATATTTGTATATAAGGATTTCTGGTACCAAGAATCAACCAATCAGACACAACCTTATTATGAGATGTGACCAGTAAGATGCAACTCTATTATATGACCTATATACTTGTGGTTCAAGACAGGACATTTACACTGGAGGGGTATTGTTGTCTGTTGTCTTTTTTTAGTTGACAATCCAAGGGAAAAGAGGTCAGTTTCCCTAACTAAATATGAGGGGGGACCCCACAAAAAAGGAATTTATTTATAAAAAATTGTGTATTTATTCTTACACGTGTAAACTTCAGTCACCTTCAAAGGACTCTACATTTGATGCAATACTCATTATGGGGACTTTTTTCCACTGCTAAAAATAGTTTTTGAACTCATAAATTTTGATGCCTTTTAGTGCTGCTGTTTTTTGTATCATCTCTTCCACATTGGCACACACAAAAAAGTCACTAGGGGCCAAATTGGGTGAACAGGGAGAGTGAGGCCCAGGGGTCCTACTATTTTGGTCAAAAACTGCTGAATACTATGCATGGCATGGGAAGGTGCACTCATAAATCATCACTGAGTCTTCAAAAAAAAAATTCACCGAGGCCAAACACAGCCTCTCACAACAGCGCCTACTAGTACATTGATACACATGGGTTCCTAGAACACTCACCTAGTGGGGGAAGCCTGGACTAAAGGCTCCAGAAGATAATTGTGGTTTTGGGGGATCCCCCTAAGAGTCAGATACTGCATGTTTTAAAAATTTTTGCTGCACACCCAGTTGAAAATCACTGGTATAAGTAGACAAAAATGGTGATTCCATTCATTCTAATTACACTCTACTGTTACTGGCTGTAGTTAACTCTAATGTACTAAACTGTAATAAAATGACTTGGATTGGAATTGGCCTCATATAATTTTAAACACTTAGTCCACTGGCCCCAAGTACAAGAAAAAAATGTACCCTTTCTATCTGTGTTGGCATAAAATGAAAGATGCAATTACTCGTTAGTCATGAAACACTACAACACACCCTATATTAGCAATAACAGCAGTCATTCATTCATGCTATCACTGTGCACATTACTTAGCCCCAGCGATACAACTACACTGCAGTACTTTAATCCAAAGATTAACTTTGACCTCCTCATCTCGCCCTATCAGTTCTAAACCACACAGAGGAGGAAGCAAGCAGGCTTGACTCATATCCCGACTCATACCCCTGTCATCGGTTACAACTGGGCCCAGGAAGTCCCAGCGCTGACCCAGCTTACCTTTAGCATCTGAGTATTCCTGGTGGCATTTGATTTTAATTTGTTAGACCTCTCATTTCCAAAGCCCAGCTTGGTGTGGAGAGGGAAGAGGGGAAAGAAAGTGGCTTAAGCACCAATTACTCCTAGCACCACAAACCCCAAGTATAACTCTAAGTTTCCCCAGGTCTTGTTAGCCCAGAAGACACCAAATCAAGTAATATTTTGCCTGCAGTAAGGTTAATAAAAAGCGGAGAAGTAACAAGATCTGGTACGGTCCTCACTTTTATCTACGCAGGACTGAGTGACCTCAACAGTGCAGAATTTGCCAACCTCCCGAGCACAGGCCACACCCAGTGCACCCGGCGAGGGCCTAGCAGCCGGAAGCCGGGAGCCCCCCCCGCCCCCCGCGTCACGACTGGAGCCCTCCGCTTCTCGGTGGCCCCCCGCCACGCCCACTCCTCATCATTTTCCCTGTCCCCACCGGTTCCCAACGACAGGCGCGTGATGCGCGCGCCCCCGGTCTCCCGGCCGCAGGGCGGGCAAGGTCACTGTAGTCGAAGGAGAGGCTGGGTAATTTGAGTCGCGGGGATGGGCGGGCGTCACTTGTGGCCCAGGGGCCCCACACAGCAACCTGGGAGGCTCGGAGCCGCCCCCGTGCCCCCGGCCGCCTCCCCAGCGGGCGCGAGGCTGAGCGTAGCGTTCCGTACGAGGCTCGGCGTCCAGGGGCCGGCACCGCCAGGCACAGCTCACCAAGCGGCGTCATGGTTCGCTGCTGCCGCAGGGCTCCTAAAGCGAACCCGAGCCGGAAGCCTCCCCCCCCCCCCCCCCCGCCCCCTCCTGCTCCAGCCCCACAGTCGGAGGACTGTCCAGCAAGGCCCAGCCTCCCCTCCCTGACTCGGGTACTTGCTTTGCCTCCCAGTGGGTCCCACCACAAACTTGTACGTCGGAGTGTCTGCAAACAAGCGGCAGTGAGCGAAGGAGCAGCTGGAGGGACTTGAACTGCTCGGGGCCTCTAATAACCTGTGGTGCTGGGAGGCGGGAGGAGTCCTGACAGTGAGCCAGAGCCCCACCCAAGCCGGAGTCCACGACCGCCCTCCGCTGTCTCTGCAGGTGGGAGGGCGCCAAGTAGCCTTCTACGGCTTGCAACCCAGGAGCTGGGCAGATCCGCAGCCTCCGGACACGCTCCCACTGCCAGAGGGACCGCGCCTACTTTTCTGTCGCAGTTGTAGTCACCTCGCCCACTGACCAGAGAGTTGAATCAAAGGCCTGACTCGCCCGAGGTTTTTCACCCGGACACAACCGTGCATGGCCCCACCAGCGTGTTATGCAGGCTTTGTAGAAACTGTAAATTATGTCCTCGGTAAACAGGAAAGCGTGGGTTCCTGGTACATTGATTTAAGCTTTGACAGTGCAGAAGACAAATTTCACTTCGGCAAAGGCTACTCGATCCTCCTGTGTATCCAAAGACTCCAGTAATCCTCTGGATCCTGTGAATTAGGCTCCAGGGAACTGACAAATCATGCAAATACTATGAAAGCCTGACTTGCCCTAAGTCTTATATCTTTGGAGCTCCTATAGGTTGAAATTAAATTTCATTTTCTCCTGTTAAGATGTCAATGTCATTATTATATCTGCCAAAGAATCTAACCAAAAGCTGGCAGGCAATTGAGGTTTATTGCCATCCTGAGCTAATGAATGGGATAGAGGCGTGGGCCTTCAAATGGGAGGAGGGCAATTCAAAGGCAGAGATAAGGAGAGCAGATATTTGATAATCAGATATTGGCTCTGTTGCAGAGCTGGTAAGTCTTTTGAATAAAAAAACTACCTCTGGTAAATGCTCTCTTTTGGGACAGGCACTCTATTTAAATTCTTTTAGGTAGGTAAGGGAGAGCGAATAGTTTTCCCTAAATCTTCTGGGTCTCTATTTCCTTTAGCAAAAATAATCCACGTGCCAAAGTGGCACAATTTTGGGAGGCATACTCTGCTTCCCTTCAGATCATACTGCATTTTACTTCGTGGTGAATCCACATCTGCATGTTTATGTAATTGTCCTATCCAAGAACATGCTGAATATTTGCTCAATTTTTTTCTTTTTGGGGAGTGTTTTATTTATTATTTTAATTTAATCTTTATTGTATTTTTTTCCATTACCATTTAGTCCCCCTATACCTCCCTAACCCCCAGCAATCACCACATCCTTGTCCATGTCCATGAGTCCTTTTTGCTCAATCCCTCCACGCCCTAACGTCCCCACCCAACCAGCTGTCATCTGCTCTCCATCTATGAGTCTGTCTTTGTTTTGCTTGTTATTTCAGTTTGTTCACTAGATTCCACATATGAGTGAAATCATATGGTATTTGTCTTTTTCTGACTGGCTTATTTCACTTAGCATGATGCTCTCCAGTTGCATCCATACTGTTGTAAAGAGTAAAATTTTCTTTTGTTTTTAATTTTATGGCCAAGTAGAATTCTATTGTGTAAATGCCCCATAGTTGTTTTATCCACTCATTTATTGAGTAGTGAACACTTGGGCTGCTTCCATATCTTGACAATTATAAATAACACTGTAATGAACATAAGGGTGTTTATGTTCTTTCAAATTTGTCTCTTGGGTTCCTGATATATTCCCAGAAGTGGGACTTCTGGGTGAAAAAGCATATCCATTTTTAATTTTTTGAGGTAACTCCATACTGCTTTCTACAGTGGCTACACCAGTCTGCATTCCCACCAACATTGCAAAAGTGTTTCCCTTTCTCCACATCCTCACCAGCACTTACTCTTTGTTAATTTATTGATGGTAGCCATTCTCACAGGTGTGAGATGGTATCTCATCCTGGTTTTCATTTGCATCTCTCTGATGATTAGTGACCTTGAACATCCTTTCATATGTCTATTGGCCATCTGTATGTCCTCTTTGGAGACCTGTCTATTCAGGTCTTTGGACCATTGTTTTAAAGTTTTTCTACATAGCCCTGGCCTGTATGGTTCAGTTGGTTGGGTATCCTGGCAAAACAAAAGGTCATGGGTTCAATTCCCAGTCAGGGCACATGTTTGGGTTGCCATCCCTGGTTGGGGCACGTAGGAGAGGCAAATTAGTTGCCCCCTGTACACACCCTGACCAAGGGAATTGAACATCAACTCAGGTATGTGCCCTGACCAGGAATCAAACCCACAACCTTTTGGTGTATGGGACAATGCAACGACAAAATGAGCTACACCAACCAGGGCTCTCCTTCTCTTTCTCCCTCCCTTCCCCTCTCTCTGTAAATTAGTAATTAAAATATTTTTTAAATCAATATAAAGTTTTCTTTATATAAGATTTGCACATTTTATGTTTAGTGTATTCCTACTTATTTTCTTTCTATTGATATTATAGGTAGAAACATTTTTCCATTATACTTTCTTTTGTTTGTATATAAAAATATTAACTGTTTTTATGCATTACTTTATAGGTTGGTGCCTTGCTGAATTTTCTATTTGTTTTATGTTTTTGTTCCTTGATTCTTTTGAGTCCTACAGCAATGTAATATCACTGCACATTCAAATAGCTGAACTTCTTCCTCTAATTTTCATACCTTTGTTTTCTCTTCTTTGATTGCATTGGCTAACACCTCCAAGAGAGTAAATTACATAATCAGTTGTGATGTTAATGCTTATAAAATAAAAAAAGTGAGCACAAGAATCCAGCATGGCTTCTCCAAAAAACAAGCCATTCTTAACCTCATTTGCTTTTTCTAAATAGAAATAGGTTTACTTGGCAGGGAAGCATAGACAAGGTTCTGTAGACGAGTATTCTTTACTGTCCTGCTTGGTTTTAAATTAAGTTGAACTAGTTCCAAATTACATAGGTTAGTAATTCTAGGCTCAGCATTCTCCAAAATAGAGTTATCTTAGCATGAGGTTGTTGAATGCATGTTTTCACATTTTCATATCTCACTAATATCCTAAAAGGCTTACAATTAAAATATAGTCAAATATAATCAAAACTGAAAGGATCAGATATTTTAAAATAAGTAATGAGTACATAATAAAGAAAACGAACTATTCTGATCACAGTTTACGTGACAAAGCCCTGGGTTTTAGTTGTCTATAACCAAACACAAAACACCAGTTGATGTAGCATCACTGGAAATGCTTCCAGGACTGTTCTCCTCTCCTTTGAGCCACTAATTTACAGAGGGGAGGAAGTTGCTAGAAATCTTTTTTTAATTGAATTTAATGTGGTGACATTGATAATAAAATTATATAGGTTTCAGGTAAGCAAGTCTACAGCACATCATCTGTATATTGTTTCGTGTGCTTACCACCCCAAGTCAAGTGTTTATCACCATTTATCCCCCCATTGCACTCTTATACCTCCCTCCATCCCCCTTTTCCCTCTAGCAACCAACATACTGTTCTCTGTGTCCATGAGTCTTTTTTTTTCTTTAATTCCTTTACCCTTTTCACCCTTTCCAACACCCTCCCCTCTGACAGCTGTCTGTCTTTTTCTGTATCCATGAGTCTGTCTCCACTTTGTTTGTTAGTTTATTTTGTTCACTACACTCCAGATATAAGTGAAAATATATGTTGCTTGTCTTTCTCTGACTGGTTTATCTCTCTTAGCATCACACCTTCCAGGTCCATCAATGCTGTCACAAAAAGTAAGGTTTCCTTCCTTTTTATGGCTGAGTAGTATTTCATTGTATAATTTTATTGTAGCTTTTATCGGCAATCAACTATTGATGGACACCTGGGCTGCTTCCAAATCATGGCTAGAGTAAATAACTCTACAATGAACATAAGGGTGCATACATGCTTCAAGTTTTTGGTTTCTTTTTTTCTTTAATATGTTTTATTGATTATACTATTACAGTTGTCCCATTTCCCCCCTTCAACTCCCTCCACCCTGCACACCCCCTCCCAGGCACATTTCCCCTCTTTAGTTCATGTCCATGTGTCATACTTATAAGTTCTTTGGCTTCTACATTTCCCATACCATTCTTACCCTCCCCCGTCTATTTTCTACCTAACATCTACGCTACTTATTCTCTGTACCTTTCCCCCGCTCTCCTCCTCCCACTCCCCTGTTGATAACCCTCCATGAAATCTCCATTTCTGTAGTACTGTCCCTGTTCTAGTTGTTTGTGTAGTTTGTTTTTGTTTTTGTTTTAGGTGTGGTAGTTAATAATTGTGAGTTTGCTGGCATTTTACTGTTCATAGTTTTGATCTTCTTTTTCTTAGATAGGTCCCTTTCACATTCCATATAATAAGGGCTTGGTGATGATGAACTCCTTTAACTTGACCTTATCTGAGAAGCAGTTTACCTGCCTTTCCATTCTAAATGGAAGCTTTGCTGGATAGAGCAATCTTGGGTGTAGGTCCTTGCCTTTTGTGACTTGGAATACTTCTTTCCAGCCCCTTCTTGCCTGCAAGGTTTCTTTTGAGAAATCAGCTGACAGTCTGATGGGAACTCTTTTGTAGGTAACTGTCCCCTTTTTACTTGCTACTTTTAAGATTCTCTCCTCATCTTTAATCTTGGGTAGTGTAATTATGATGTACCTTGGTGTGTCCCTCTTTGGGTTCAACTTCTTTGGGACTCTCTGAGCTTCCTGGACTTCCTAGAAGGCCACAGATTGGGGACAGATTGGGGAAGTTCTCCTTTATTATTTGTTCAAATAAGTTTTCCACTTATTGCTCTTCCTCTTCTTCTTCTAGTATCCCTATAATTCAGGTGTTGGAACGTTTAAGGATGTCCTGGAGGTTTCTAAGCCTCTCCTCATTTTTTTGAATTCTTGTTTTTTCATTCTTTTCTGATTGGATGTTTCTTTCTTCCTTCTGGTCCACTCCATTGATTTGAGTCCCAGTTTCCTTCCCATCACTATTGGTTCCCTGTACGTTTTCCTTTATTTCACTTAGCGTTGCCTTTACTTTTTCATCTAATTTGTGACCAAATTCAAGCAATTCTGTGAGCATCCTGATTACCAGTGTTTTGAACTATGCATCTGATAGGTTGGCTATTTCTTCATCGCTTAGTTGTATTTTTTCTGTAGCTTTGATCTGTTCTTTCATTTGGACCATTTTTTTTTTTTTGTCTTGGCATGCCGTTTTGTAGTGAGAGGTGGAGCCTTAGGTGTTCACCAGGGTGGGGCAACCCAGTCACTGGGCTGTGACGCTGTACGTGGGACAGGGGTCCAAGAGGGAGCAATGGCACTTGCTCTGCTCTCTGCTGGATTTCAGTCACTTCCCCCATTTCCCACAAGCAAATTGGGCCCTTTTGGTGCTGATACCTGTGTGGGTGGGTTTGTGTACATTTTAGGACCTAGTGGGTCTCTCTAATGAACTCTCCTTCGAAGCTGGGAATCTCTCCGGGCACGTCAACCTCCACAGGTGTTTTCAGTTGGTTAGTGTTTTGAGGCTTTATTTCCCTGTGCTGGGGCCCTGGGTTGCACAGTCCATCTTGTTCCCCAGTTTTGCCTGGTTCATCTACATGCAAATGTGAGACTGCCCGCCGCCTTGCACACTGCACTGTGCTCCACAATCTGCCACCCTGCTAGGTCTTCCAGATGCCACCCTGCGCACCTAGGGTCCTCCAGCCACCACTTTGCCACAAGTCCTCTCTGCCTCGGTTGCCCAACTCTGCCCCTCCCACCAGTCTGGATGAATATGTCTTCTTTAACTCCTTGGTTGTCGGACTTCCATACAGTACTGGCTGTTGTTTTGTTTTTAAATTGTTGTCCTTCTTTTGGTTGTGCAAGAAGGCACAGTGTGTCTCCCTACGCCTCCATCTTGGCCAGAAGTCCCCAAGTTTTTGGTTTCTTATATTCCCAAAAGTAGACCTTCTGGGTCATAAGGAATTTCCATATTTAATAATTTGAGGTAACTCTATACTGCTTTCCACAGTGGCAGCACCAGTGTGCCTTCCCACCAACAGTGCATGAGGATTCCCTTTTCTCCATGTCCTTGCCAACAGTTGTTTGTGCACTTATTGATGACAGCCATTCTGACAGGTGTGAGATGATATCTCATTATGGTTTTTATTTGCATCTCTCTGATTATTAATGGTGTTGAGCATCTTTTCATATGTCTATTTGCCATCTGTATATCCTTTTTGTAGAAGTACCTATTCAGGTTCTTTGCTTATTTTTTAATAGGATTGTTTGTTTTTGGTGTTGAGTTTATAATATCCTTATAAATTTTGGATATTAAGCCCTTAACAGATGTATTGGTGAATATGTTCTCTCATTGACTAGGTTTTCTTTTCATTGATGGTTTCTTTTTCATTGGAAAAAACTTTTAGTTTGATGTAGTCCCATTTGTTTAATTATTTTGTTTCCCTTGCTTGAAGAGATATGTCAGAAAAAAATATTGCTGCAAGGAATGTCCAACATTTTACTGCCTATTTTTCTTCTAGGATTTTTATGGTTTTGAATCTAACACTGAAGTCTTTAATCAATTCTGAGTTTATTCTTGGATATGGTATAAGAAAATGTTCTAGTTTTATTTTTTACCACCTATGTGTCCAATTTTCACAACAGGATTTATTGAATAGGCTATCTTTACCCCCATTATGTTTTAGATCTTTTGTGAAATACTAATTGACTATAAAGTCATGGATTTATTTTTGGACTCTCTATTCTGTTCCATTGATCTAATTATCAGTTTTTATACCAGTTCCATGCTGTTACTATGTTAACTACATATGTTAATTACTATGTCCTTTTACTATAGTTTGATATCAGGCAGTGTGATTCCTCTAACTTTGTTCTTCTTTCTCAAAATTGCTGTGGCAATTTGAGGTCTTGTGTGGTTCCATAAAATTTTTGGAATATTTGTTCTAGTGCTGTGAAATATGCCATGGGTATCTATGTAGGAATTGCATTCAATCTATAGATTGCTTTGGGTAGTATGGACCTTGTAATGATGTTAATTCTTCCCATCCATGAACACAGTATATGCTTCCACTTATTTGTATCTTTTTCATTTTACTACTTCAGTGTCTCCTACTTTTTCAAGCGCAGTTCCTTTACATTCTTAGTTAAATTTATTCCTATTTATTATACATATTTTTGAAGAAATTGTGAGATTTTCCCAGTTTCTTATCCTGATAGTTCATTATTGGTGTATAAAAATGCACTGATTTCTGGATATTTATTTTGTATCCTGCTACACACTGAATTCATTGATCAGTTCTAGTAGTTTTTTAGCCGAATCTTTAGGTTTTCTATTTATAATATCATGTTATCTGCAAATAATGACAGTTTTACTTATTCTTTTCCAACTTGAATACCTCTTGTTTTTTAATCTTGTCTGACTTCCGTAGCTAGAATTTCCAGTACTATGCTGAATAACAGTGCTGAAAGCAGACATCTCTATCTTGTTCCTAATATTAAGGGAAACCCTTTATTTTTTACCCATTGAGTATGCTATTGGCTGTAGGTTTGTCATATATGGCCTTTATCACATTGAGGTATGTTCCCACTATTCACACTTTGCTGAGCATTTTTATCATAAATGGATTCATGAAAATCCATGGCTGGATTTTATCAAATGCTTTTCCTGCATCTATTGTTATGACCATGTGGTTTTACACTTCATTTTGATTATGTGATATATCACATTCATCAGTTTGCAGATATTGTACCAAACTTTCACCATTGGAATAAATCCCACTTGTTCATGGTGTATGACCTTTTTAATGTATTACTGGATCTGGTTTATTAATATTTGTTGAGGATTTTAGCATTTTTGTTCACCAGGAATATCAGCCTATAATTTTTTAAGTATATTTTATTGATTATGCTATTACAGTTGTCCCATTTTCTCCTCACTTTTATCTTCCTCCACCTTGCACACCCCCTTCAGCATTCCCCACATCCTTTAGTACATGTCCATGGGTCATACATATAAGCTCTTGGGCTTCTCCATTTCATATACTATTCTAACCTCTCCCTGTCTATTTCTACCTACCATTTGTTTCTTTTTTTTTAAGATTTTATTTATTTATTTTTAGAGAGTGAAGGGAGGGAGAGAGAGAGAGAGACAGACAGACAGACAGACAGACATCAATGTGTGGTTGCTGGGGGTCATGGCCTGCAACCGAGGCATGTGCCCTGACTGGGAATCGAACCTGCAACACTTTGGTTCAAAGCCCTGCTCAATCCACTGAGCTACGCCAACCAGGGCTCATTTATGTTTCTTAATACCCTGTTCCTTTTACCCAATTCTCCCCTTCCAACTGATAACCCTCCATGTGATCTCCTTATCTATGATTCTGTTCCAGTTCTAGTTGTTTGCTTAGTTGGTTCTTGTTTTTGTTTTTTAGGTTCAGTTGCTGATAGTTGTGAGTTTGTTGTCATTTTACTGTTCATAGTTTGATCTTCTTTTTCTTAGATAAGTCCCTTTCACATTTCACATAGTATGGGAGTGGTGATGATGAACTCCTTTAACTTGACCTTATCTGAGAAGCACTTTATCTGCTCTTCTATTTTAAATGATAGCTGGATAGAGTAACCTTGGATGTAGGTCCTTGTCTTTCCTGCCTTCCAATACTTCTTTCCAGCCCCTCTTGTCTGCAAGGTTTCTTTGAGATATCAGCTGATAGTCTTATGGGAACTCCTTTGTAGGTAAATCTCTCTTTTTCTCTTGCTGCTTTTAAGATTCTCTCCATATCTCTAATCATGAGTAATTTAAATGATGTGCCTGGGTGTGTTTCTCCTTGGATCCAACTTCTTTGGGATTCTCTAGCTTCCTGAACTTGTGTGTCTGGTCTCCGTCACCAGATTGGGGAAGTTTCCTTCATATTTTTTCAAATAAGTTTTCATTTCTTGCTCCTCTTCTTCTTTTTCTGGCACTCCTATGATTTTGGATGTTGAAACATTTAAAATTGTCCAAGAGATTCCAAAGCCTCTTTTCATATTTTTTTAATTCTTGTTTCATCATTGTGTTCAGGTTGAATGCTTATTTCTTCCTTCTGTTCCAAATTGTTGATTTGAGTTCCAGTTTCCCTCCCTTCACTGTTGGTCCCCTGTGTATTTCTTTATACCACTTTATGTAGCTTTCATTTCTTCCTTTGTTTCACAGCTATACTCAGTTATTTCTCTGTGCATCCTGATTACAATGTTTTCAACTCTGTATCTGATAGGTTAGCTATCTCCTTACTGCTTAGTTCTTTTTCTGGAGTTTTGATCTGTTCTTTCATGTGGGTCATATTTTTTTGGTCTCAGTTGTACCTGTTTATGTTGTAAGTGGTGGACACTTTGGTATTCACCAGGGTGGGGCAACCCACACACTGCATTCTGGCACTATATGTGGGGAAGGGGTCAAAGAGGGAACAATGCTGCTGCTCAGTTGTTGCCCCCACTTTCAGTCTCTTCTCCCACTGCCCGCAAGCTGATTCAGCCTTTCTGGTGCTTATTCCCAGGTGGGTGGGTTTTGTGTACATTCCAGGACCCGTGGGTACCTCCAATGGAATCTCCCGTGAGACTGGGAGTTTTTCCCAAAGCTGCAACTCCCAGAGAGTTTTACAGCAAGAGGTTTTGAGGCTTTTCTTTCCTGTGCTGGAACCCTGGTTGCCACAGTTTGTCTCACTCTCCAGTTGTTCCTGTTGGTATATTCTCATGCGAATGTGAGACTGCCTGGTCCTCCAGCCAGCACCCTTGCCATGTATTCTCTCAGCCTTGGCTGCCCATACCACCCCTCCTACCAGCATGGATGAATGTTTTTTCTTTAACTCCTTGGTTGTCGAACTTCCATAAAGTTCAATTTTCTGGCAGTTCTGGTTGTATTTTGTTTTGGTTGTTGTCCATCTTTTGGTTGTGTGAGGAAACAAAGCATTATCTACCTACACCTACATCTTTGGCCTATAATTTTTTTTCTATGTAGTGTCTTTACCTGGTTTTGGAAATAGGATGATGCTGGCCTCATTAAAGTGATCTTGAGAGTCTTCCCTACTCTTGAATTTTTTGGAATAGTTTGAAAAAGGATAGGTGTTCATTCTTTTTTGAATGTTTGGGTGAAATTCACTTATGAAGCCATTCTGGTTTAGGACTTTTGTTCCTGGGAGTTTTTTTTTATTACTGCTTCAATTTATCTAGTTTTAATCTGTCTATTTGGATTCTCTGATTCTTCCTGATTCAGTTGTGGAAGACTGTATGTTTCCATTAATTTATCCTTTTTTTCCAGATGGTCCCATTTTTTAATTAAATATTTTATTGTTGTCTATTACAGTTGTCTGAGATTGTCCTATTTGTTGGCATATAGCTGTGTGTAATATTTTCTTACAATCCTTTGTATTTCTTTGGTGTCAGTTGTTACTTCTCCTCTTTCATTTCTAAATATATTTATTTATTTAGGTCTTCTCTCTTTTGTTCTTTATGAGTCTGGATAAAGATTTGTCAATCTTGTTTATCTTTCCAAAGAACCAGCTCTTAGTTTCATCAATTTTTGATTATTTTTAGACTCTATTTTGTTTAATTCTGCTATGACCTGTATCATTTCCTTCCTTCTCACTTTGAGCTTTGTTTGTTGTTCTTTTTCAAGTTCCCTCAACTGTGAAGTTAGATTGTTTATTGGAGATTTTTCCTCTTTTTTTGATATAGGTCTGTGATGCTATGAATTTCCCTCTTAGGAATGAGTTTGCTGTGTCCCATAGATTTGGGGTTGTTGTGTTCTCATTTTCATTGGTTTCACAGTATCTTTTGATTACTTCCTCGATCTTATTGTTAACTCATTAATTGTTTAGTGACATGTCATTTAGTCTCCATGTGTTTAGGTGTTTGCACTTTTTTAAACTTGCAATTGATTTCTAGTTTCATACTATTATGGTCATAAAAGATCCTTGATATGATTTCAGTCTTCTTAAATTTATTGAGACTTGTTTTGTGTCCTAACATGTGGTAATATTCTAGAAAAATGTCCACGTGTACTTGAACATATATTTGGCTGCTTTGGGGTAAAATGCTCTGAAGAGATCAATTAGATGCATCTGATCTAGTTTGTCATTTTAGGTCAAAGTTTCTCTGTTAACTTTCTGTCTGAAAGATCTATCCATTGATGTCAATATGGTGCCAAAATCCCCTATTATGACAGTATTACTGTCAATCTCTCCCTTTATATCCATCAAGATTTGCTTTACATATTCAGGTGCTCCTATGTTCAGTGCATAAATGTTTACTAGGGTCATATTCTCTAAATCCTTGTTTATAAGATTCCTCTTTAGCTAGTCCTCAGTTATTCAAAATGATTGTTCTTTCCTTTAGTTGTTGTTACAGTTTGGTCCTGTAGAACATGAGCATAGCTTCCACCTACTCTGCCACCATCTTGAAAATCCTAAAATTCTTTAATAAACACCCCCAGAAAACAATACTTTAGAGCTGAAAACCTAAAAAAGGTCTAAAGGTGATCATTTTATCATGACTCAGAGTTCTTCTGTGTTTATTTCCCTTTTTTTCTTGCATTTATTGGGATGACATTGGTTAATAAGATCAAATCAATTTCAAGTGTACATTTCTATGACACATGATCTATATATTGCACTATGTACCCACCATCCAAAATCAAATCATGTTTTGTCACCATATATTGGCTCCTTTTACCCATTTACTACCCCTACATTCCCTACCCTTTGGTAGCTAACATGCTGTATTGTCTGTGGCTACAAGTTTCAGTTTGATTTCCCACATATGAGTGAAATCATACGGTTCTTAACCTTTTTTGACTTATTTTGCTTAGCATAATATTCTCAAGGTCCATCCATATTGTCACAAATAGCAGTATTTCATTTTTTTTCTTATGACTGAGTATTATTTCATAGTACATGTGTACCACACTTTATTTAATCCTCTATTGAAGGACACTTTGGTTTTTTCCATGTGTTGGCCACCATCGATATTGCTGCAATGAACATTGGGGTGTATATGTCATTGCAAATACATGTTTTCAATTTTTTTGAGTAGATACCTAAAAGAGGAATTGCTGGGTCACATTGTAACTGTATCTCTTTTTTTTTAATCTTCACCTGAGGATATGTTCACTGATTTCAAAGAGAGAGGAAAGGAGAGGGAGAAATATCAGTGTGAGAAAGAAACATGGATTGTTTGCCTCCCTTACGTACTCTGACCAGGTATTGAACCTGCAACCTATGTATGTGCCCTGACTAGAGATTGAACTTGCAACATTTTGGTATATGGGACAGTTCTCCAACAAAGACACCTGGCCAGGGAGATAACTCTATTCTCAATTTAAGTAGCCTCCACATTGTTTTCCATAGTGGTTGTCCCAGTTTATGATCCCACCAGCAGTGAATGAAGGTTCCTTTTTATGCAAAATTTCTCTAACACTTATTACCTGTCTTGTTGATAATAGCCATTCTAATAAGTGTGAGGTAGTAGCTCATTGTAGTTTTGATTTGCTTTTCCCTAATAGCTGGTGAAATTTAATATCTTTTTATATATCTGTTGGCCATTTGTATGTCTTCTTGGAAGAAGTGTCTGTTCAGGTTCTCTGCCCATTTTTCAATAGGATTGTTTGTTTCCTTGGTGTTGAGTTGTATGAGTTCTTTATGTATTTTGGATACTGATCCCTTGTCAAAGCTCTGGTTTGCAAAATCCCCCATACAGTTGGTTGACTTTTTGTTTTAGTTTGCAGTTTCTTTTGCTATACAGAAAGTTTTAGTTTGATATAATCCAGTTCATTTATTTTTGCCTTGACTTCCGTTATGTGCTGAGCAACTATTTGCAAGGATAACAAGAAAACAGATAAAATTACTAGATGAGTGACAACGAGGCTGAAAATTAACAACATTGTTTAGAATTAGCATCATTGTGTTAGCTTAACTGTATCAATAGAAATGTCTTCCTTCTACTGACAGAGTTGCTCTCCTTCCCTCTCTCATGAATACCCCTTGCTGTTATCTCTTAATCAGAAACCTGTTTAGGTTTTCTGTCTGAATCAATGTGCCGTGAATAGTTAATTTTTTTAAAGATTTAATTTATTTTTAGAGAGAGGGGAAGGGAGGGAGAAAGGGAAAAAAGCATTACTGTGTGAGGGTTACATCAGTCGGTTGCCTCTCACACAACACCAACTGGGGACCTGGCTTTGGACTCCTGCATGTGCCCTGACCAGGAATCAACAGGTGACCTCCAGGTTCACAGGCTGGCACTCAGTCCACTGAGCCACACCAACCAGGGCAAATAGTTATTTTTTCCCAGGACTTTCTTTTTTTAAAATATGTTTTATTGATTATGCTATTACAGTTGTCCCATTTTCCCCCTTTATTCCCCTTCACCCTGCACACCCCCTCCCACCCACATTCCCCCCCTTTAGTTCATGTCCATGGGTCATATAAGTAAATTCTTTGGCTTCTACATTTCCTATACTATTCTTAACCTCTGCCTGTTTATTTTCTACCTACCATTTATGCTTCTTATTCTCTGTACCTTTTCCCCCCTCTCCCCCTCCCACTCCCCTGATGATAATCCTCCATGTGATCTCCATTTCTGTAAATCTGTACCTGTTCTAATTGTTTACTTACTTTGTTTTTGTTTTAGGTTCAGTTCGTAATAACTGTGAGTTTGTTGTCATTTTACCGTTCGTATTTTTTATAATAAGGGCTTGGTGATGATGAATTCCTTTAACTTGACCTTATCTGAGAAGCACTTTATCTGCCCTTCCATTCTAAATGGAATCTTTGCTGGATAGAGCAATCTTGGGTGTAGATCATTGCCTTTCATGCCTTGGAATGCTCCCTTCCAGCCCCTTCTTGCCTGCAAGGTCTCTTTTGAGAAATCAGCTGACAGTCTGATAGGAACTCCTTTGTAGATAGCTGTCTCCTTTTCACTTGCTGCTTTTAAGATTCTCTCCTCATCTTTAATCTTGGGTAATGTAATTATGATGTGCCTTGGTATGTTCCTCTTCGGGTCCAACTTGTTTGGGACTCTGAGCTTCCTGGACTTCCTAGAAGGTTATTTCCTTTGCCAGGTTGGGGAAGTTCTCCTTCATTATTCTTTCAAATAAGTTCTCAATTTCTTGGTCTTCCTCTTCTCCTTCTGGCACCCTTATGATTCAGTTGTTGGGATATTTAAAGATGTCCTGGAAGTTTCTAAGACTCTCCTCATTTTTTCTTTATTCTTGTTTCTCCATTCTGTTCTGGTTAAATATTTCTTTTTTCCTTCTGGTTCACACCATTGACTTGAGTCTCGGTTTCCTTCCTGTCATTGTTTCCCTGTACATTCTACATTATTTCAGTTAGTGTAGCCTTCATTTATTCATCTAATTTGCAACCATATTCAACCAATTCTGTGAGCATCCTGATTACCAGTGTTTTTAACTGCACATCTGATAGGGTGGCTATCTCTTCGTCACTTAGTTGTGGTTTTTTTCTGGAACTTTGATCTGTTCTTTCATTTGGGCCTTTTTTTTTTGTCTGGGAGCACCTGTTACATAGTAAGGGGCGGAGCCTTCGATTTTCTGCATGGCAGAACAGATGTTCTTCATGTCACTGCATTGTGCCACTGTATGTGGGGGAGGGGTCCGAGAGGGAATAATGGCACTTGCTCAGCTCTCTGCCAGATTTCAATCACTTTCCCCACTTCCCACAAGCAAATTGGGCCCTTCTGGTGCTGATTCCCAAGTGGGTGGGTTTGTGTACGTTCTAGGACCCTATGGGTCTCTCCAACAAACTCTCCTTTGAGGCTGGGAGTTTCTCCCGCTGTCACCTCAACCCCCACAAGTGTTTTCAATTGGTGGTTTGAGGCTTTATTTCCCCAAGCTGGGACCCTGTGTTATGAGGTCTGTTTCGCTCTCCAGTTGTTCCTCCTGATTTATCTACACATGAATGTGGGACCACCTAGTCCACCAGCTGCTGCCTTGCCTTGAGTCCTCACTGTCTGGTCTCCACTCCTCCTATCAGTCTGGAATAATGTTTCTTCTTTAATTCCTTGGTTGTTGGACTTCCACAGTTCAATTTTCTGTAAGTTCTGGTTGTTTTTTGTTTTTAAATTGTTGTTGTTATTCTTTTGGTTTTGTGAGAAGGCACAGTGTGTCTACCTATGCCTCCATCTTGTCCAGAATCCCAACCAGTTATTTTTTTTAAATCTCAAATAAATGCTTGTTGCCTCTCACTTTGGCCTTTCATGTATATTTTAACTCTTTCCTTCCTTCCTTCTCTCTCTTCTTTGCTCCTGGCTTCTTCCTTCTTTTCTGTCCCCAGTTGTAGCCATAGAATACATTGTACACAGAAGAAGGTGGCAGCAGGGGCCTACGAAGGGGCAGTGTTGATTTTGGTGATGCAGACAGCTAATTGGGAGGCATAAATCATAGTAAGGGGCCTGTCTGGAAATAGCCCAGGTATTATTAACATAACAAGAACAGTTTGTGCGACACCAATGTAACCTGGCATCTGAGAAGAATGGACTGGAACCTGCATGAGTGAATAATGACAATGTCACTCTACTAGTCATTGGGGGCAGTCGACACTATTGAGTGAACATGTGTACTGTGTGGCCATCACACTCAAAATGACTGAGGAAGTAAAGCAATGAATCTGCATCAAATTTTGCATTAATCTTGAACATTCCTTCATGGAAACTATTTAGATGCTTCAGAGGGCCATAGCTATGACCAACTGGTGATTGGCAGCTTCATCACAACAGCCTGCCCACTCATGCATCAAGTTTCATGCAGAGATTTTTGGTGGAACACCAAATCACCCAGGTGTCTCAGTCCACCTATAGCCCATACTTGGTGCCTTGTGACTTCTGGCTTTTCCCTAAACTAAAATTATCTTTGAAAGGGAAGAGATTTTAGATCATCAATGAGATTCAGGAAAATACCATGGGAAAGCTGATAGTGACTGGAAGAACTGTGTGAGGCCACAAGGTACCTACTTTGAAGGGGACTGAGGTGTCATTGTCCACAAAGTTTGTTGTATCTTCTATCTTCTTCAATAAATGTCTTTATTTTTCATATTACATGGCTGGATACCTTCTGGACAAACCTCATACATAGTGACCAACTAGATCTGGGGGAAGCAACAGGGAAAAGAATGGAGTTCCAGATGACTTTTAGTGTTGTAACTAAGGTAACTTGATACCTGATGATATGATTAACTGAAAGAGGGACTATTAGGGGAAGGTTTGAGGATCAAATGAAAAATTGTTTTGAGTCAAAAGGAGTTTATAGCACTTGTAAAACATTTAGGTGAACACATCTAGGAGACAGGTAGAAATAAAGCCAGAGGTATGGGATACACACCAATAGCCATAAGAGGAACACACTGGCCTGGCCAAGCTTGTTTATCAGGAAGGTAGCTGTCTGAAGACAGAAGCTACAGTACACCAACCAATATCATAAAAGACTTCTGGAAAAAAGACCACACAGCAAAGAAAATGGAGACCAAAAAAAGACTGGACAATGGACACAGAGTTTAATAGCACTGGCTGCTGGTTTTGAGAGGAAGTGGAGCATCAGAATGAAAAGAGACCACTTCTCATTCCCAGATCAATAGTTACATTAGTGACAGGTGGGATAAATGCCAAAGTGAGTGGGATTCAGGCATTGAAAGATAAATGTGAAGACAGCTGACTTAAGATACTCTTTGAAGAAACTTAGCTGTGAAAGAGAGAGAGAGATAGGGCTGGAGGTAAGCTAGAAAGGAAGATTGTTTTTTAAGGACAAAACAGAATTGAGCATGTTGTTTGCTTTTTGACTAGTTTTTTGCTTTTTGACCATTACAAACAACTTATGAAATACTAGGAAATTAGAAAGTTTTCTGATTTAAAAAAATATCTAAACTAAAAAATGATTGTTTTCTCAAGAGTCAAATAGTGAAGCAAGTAATTCTGTTTATTTCTATCTTGACAATTATTTTGTTATCTAAGGTCATCTTTAATCCAGTATCTCAAATAGAGTTTGCATTTTTCAATTGACATGTCAACTTAGCACCTGAAAGACAGGTGCCCATTAAAAGGGGGGGAGGGGCAGTAAGACTTAGAAGTAGTGTGATTCACTGTACCTTGTCAATGTAAGAAAGGTCCAAGACTGTAAGAATTTTTATGAGTTTATTTGAACCAAACTGACGACAACTGCTGGGAAGCAAAACCTCGATGGATTGAGAAAGTGCTCCAGGAAATGGCAGTTTTTGCACCTTATTTATACATTACAATCAAAACAGAAAACCTAAATTGGTTATGTGAAATCCCTTGGTGACAGATTAGGGAGGTGGGAGAAAGCAAAGTGGGGGTGGGAGGACAGAGGGACTTCTGAGATTGGATAAAAAATAAAACGATAGGCACATACTTCTTTTATATAGCTGGGTGCAGGATTGTTAACAGTCACAATGAACATGATAACAATAACAAGGAGACAATATGAGGGCTCCTATGGGGTGATGCCCTGTGCTTTGAGGGGTCCAGAAAAAGGAAATCTGACATTCCAAAGGTATATTATCATAGATGCAGAAAGACAATAGACAGGCTCGATTAAGGTAAAGACTGACTTTTGTCAGGAAGATTCAAGCCTGGGATATGACTGTCCACCACAACCTGCTTTCAGTTAGAAAGTTTTTTAACTGTAGACCATCTTGTGTGGTTACTTAGGTCTCCAAGTTTGTAAGGCTGCCACACAGGCCTCCCCTGAGCTTGCCACATTTAGTATGTGACACTTTTCACCCAAAACCCAAAATCTGAAAAATGTTTTTCAGAATCTGGGTTTCAGTTATCTCACTTTATTCAGTTATTTTATTCAGTATTTCTCTTAAAATTATACTCTCTTATTTAAAATCTCAGTTAAATTAAGAGGATCTTGTTACTCTAGGTATTTTTTAATATTCTGGATCATAATTTTTTAAATTTTATTTTAATTATTGTTCAAGTACAATTTTTCTATCTTTTACTCCCATCCCAGCCCACCCACCCAGCCCTCCCCACCTCCCTCCCATTTCCACCTGCCCCTAGTTTTTGTCCATGTGTCCTTTATACTTGATCATAAAATTTTAATAAATAGCTAAATAATAAATAAAATACTTAAATAATATGTAATCATTAAAAATAAATATAAATATAGGAAAAAGCTGATAATTCCTCATCATAAGACTTGAAATACAGCTAAATGATAAATAAATAACTGAGACGGGGCAGCAGGCTCTGGGCAGCCATACTCTGAGTTCCCAGGTCATTGCTGAAGGGAACTAGATATTTGCATGAGAAGTTTAAGGAATCTGCTCTCTCAAATGCCAGGACTCAACAGTTACAAGGCAAATTTCAGCCAATGTGTGCCTTGTGCCATGCTGCATGCAACTGTCAACATAAGAAACATTCAAACCTATAGAGAATTTTTGTGAGTTTATCTGAACCAAACTGACAACTGCCAGGAAGCAAAGTGTCAATGTATTGAAAAATGCTCTGGAGAACAGCAGTTTAGCACCTTATTTTATACATTACAATCAAAAGAGAAGACCCAAGAAGGTTACAAGAAATCCATTGGTGATAGATTAGGGAGGCAAGAGAAATCAAAGCAGGGAACCTCTGGGATCGGAGAAAAGGTAAAATAATAGACACTTATTTGTACACAGGTGAGTACAGGATCATTACTAGTCAACAATTAATATGGTAACAATAACAATGAGGGATTTGTGGTCTCTCCTTGATGCAGTACCTGTGCTTTGAGGGGTCCAGAATAAGAAAATTTGACATTCCACAGGTGTGTTATGGATACCAAAAGACAACATGTAACAGGGTGCAGAGCAAGGGTCCACTAAAATTCTCCACAGACCATGGTTGGGGTTTGGGGCATGGTGAAAGTGAATGATACAGCTTAAAATACTTTGCATAACAAAAAGGCACACTAATAGCTGTGCTACTGCCCTGAGTGAGAGGTGTCTACGTGACTCTGAGAGTATTCAGAGACTCGTGGTATAGCCAGTGGAGGTGAATGCTTTCCCTGGAAGCCCCTGTGTCATAGGGTCTCTCACCCTGACTAAAGATGGCAGGGAAGAGATGGTAGAAGATACAGGAAACCAGCAAATATAGCTCATTGTAGGAGGAGCCAGAGATAAGGTCACATAGGAAACTCCAGACCAGCATTTAATCTAAGAGCAGAGAGAGAGAGGCTGGTCCACCATGAGGGCTGAGAGAGTAGGTAGTACTTATGCTGGTCTGTAGTGAAGAGAGCAGCCATGTGAGAGAGCCTGCTATGCTGTCTGTACAGAGGGAGGAGCTATGTCTCCTCCTCTGAGGATTCTGCCATGCAACCTGGGCTAGTAAGAAAGTGGTAGCAGGCAGCAATGAGGAGTAGCCAGAAGGGATTTGTCCACAAGATCTTAGTAAGGAAGCGTTATATTCTCTTGCAGCGAGACATTTCACACGGAGACCAGAGGACAGTTATTTTGTAGAAATTTATTTATAAGGCCAATTAGTTAGCTGCGCAGGGGCGGACTCTTCCAAACGTGCCAGAGGCACTCAGCTCCTAAGAGCCACAACCGAGAGTCACGCCCTACATCTGTTTCACCGGATTTTTATAGAGAAAGCGAGCAAGCAAGCCTGGTACAGAAGCTGAGGTGGCATTTAGCAATTGGCTACATTTGTACAATGCGGCATACAATCATTGGTTACTTCAATATCAGCACCTGTAGGCAAAATTTCCTCTTGGTGGGCAAAGATGAGCAGCATTCATGCAATTAACTCTAATGCAATTTCCTAATTTCCTGAGATAATGCAATTTCCTAATTTCCTGAGATAATGTAATTTCCTAATTTCCTGAGATATTCTTGGCTCCCGACCAGGACCCATGCAATTTCACTGTTTAACTCTAACAGAAGCAGCAGCCAAGAGAAAGAGAAAGGTATGCTGCTGCTCTGATCATGCACACTGTAGCTGACCCCAAACCACCAAGGACTCTGCCTTACGAGACACTGACCTGCTGCCTTGCAGACCTGGACTCTTATCTGGACTCTTAGGAGTTGGGACATATGAAGAGGCCACTCTCTTGGGACTTGTGCCTCCCTGGACTCCACCATGATCCAGTGAAACATGGCACACGTTTCCTGAACTATTACACAGAGGCTGAGGACAACTTACCCCAGATCCTGGAGGGAAGAGCTGCTGTAAGACGATGGCAACTTTGAAGCCCACAAGTACACTTTCCAGAGGGGATGGAAAACTGTTTGTGTAGCCGGCTTAAGAACAGATAAGGAGATGGGGAACTATTGGCCCTTGTTTTGGCTTATAGCTTGGTGGGGAGCAAGGGAAGAGCGAGTCTTGTGGGAAAACAGGCCTCTGAGCAGAAGAGCTGTCAGCCCTGCCAAGGATTCACCCATTTCACCCCAAGGTTTCAACCTGTTTCCTCCAACACTAATTGTTGGGTCATGTGTCAAGGTGCCATGTACATGGGCCCCAATTTGCTCAGTTATAAACAGACAGGCTCAGGTAAGGTAAAACCTGACCTTTGTTAGAGAAAAATATTAGCCTAGGACATGACTACCTGCCATGAACTGCTTCTAGTTAGAAAGTTTTCATTTCAGACTATCCAGTGTGGTTTCTTTAGGTCTAAGTTTGTAAGGCTGTCACGTAGGCCTCCCCTGAGCTTGTCAGGTTTGCATATGACCCCTTTTTATCCACACAGCAGGCCCCTCCAGACCCTGCTGCCCTAGTGTGGCATGTTCTGGGAAAGAGGGGCTGACACTGAGACTTGCAATACAGAGCTTGGAGACCCAGAAGGCTACTTTGTTGGCCAAACTCAGTGCTCAGGGAATGTGATCCTCTTGAAAATGCACTGGATTTTGCACAAAGGGCAAGAGGTTTAATTTGGAAATTCAGGCTTGGGCAACACAGAACAAAAGCAAAAATGGATACGAGATATGCATTTTCATTATTCCTGCTTAGGGAAGGGTGGTCAGAACATTTCATTCTTTTTAAACAAGGCAAGCAGTTTCAGCATTTCCTAGGTGCCCATCCACCCTGAAGTACTGGACCTCAGTCACTTATCAGGAAGGTAACTCTTTACAGAGCCCCAGGGACAGAGCAGCAAGGGCTGAGGGAAGGGCTCTATCACAGTCTGGTCACTCCTGCTGCCTTCCTCTTTCCTCACTCACCCTGTAACACACATACTTTCTCTCTCTTTCCTAGAGGCAATCACCACTTCCAAATCAATGTAAGATGTTCACAAGGACTATGAGAAGTTCTTATTCCATGAGTTATCTAAGCAGTACTACAGGCAAAGTCTTTTAGATAATTTACAATGTGATTCTTGGGTATCTTGATGTTTGCACATCAGTTGTAATAAATTTTATTACATGGACTATATGGCAGTCATAAAATGATAACAGTGACACACACTGGTGGTATGATTATTTTATTTATTCCACAAAATTTTATTGAGCACCTACTATATGCCAGAATATACACTAAGGTCTGGTGATATGATGACAGAAGACACAATCCTGGCCTCAAGGCACTCAATAGATATTGTGAAATAATAGAATAAATACTTGAGGTCTGTTCGGAAAAAGTCCAGCCATTGTTAATATAACAAGAGCAATTTGTGTGACACCTATGTAACCTGGCAGCCAAGGAAAATGGACTGGAACATGCGTGTGTGAACGATGACAACCTCACTGTACTAGTCAGTGGGGGCAATAGATGCCATTGAGTGAACATGTGTATTGTGTGGCTATCACATTCAAATGACTGTGCAAGTAGAGCAATGAATCTGCATCAAATTTTGCATTAAGCTTGAACATTCCTTTGTGAAAATTATTTGGATGATTCAGAAGGCCACAGGTATGGGCAACTGGTGATTGGCAGCTTCATGCAACAGCCCGCCCACTCATGCATCAAGCCTCATGCAGTTTTTTTAAATCAGTCAGGAGACTCAGCCCCCTACAGCACAGATTTGACAGCCTGTGACTTCTGGTTTTTCCCAAAACTAAAATCACCTTTGAAAGATACGAGATTTCAGAATGCCGATGAAATTCAGGAAAATACAATGGGGCATCTGATGGTGATTGGGAGCACTGTGTGAGGTCCAAAGGTGCCTGTATTGAAGGGGACTGAGGCATCATTGTCCTATGTACAATGTTTCTTGTATCTTGTATCTTCTTCAATAAATGTCTCTATTTTTCATAGTACATGGCTGAATACTTTCCGGACAGACCTTCACATATTGGTCTTTGCCTCCTGTTTCTAATTCAGGGCCCTTGAAACCCTGGTAAATTCCTGGGTGGTAAAAGCACCAGGAGCAGATTTTGTTCTAATAGTTGATCTTTGACTCTGGTTCCTGACACAGGGCACCTGAAACCCTTGTCATTTCCTGGGTGAGAACAGTGTCTTTTATTCTAATGGTGAAACTCCAGGGGGGCTCCTGCATGACAGCTGCTGAGCAGACTGACAAAGCCACTGTTACAAGTTTGGAATTTTCAGCCTTCCCCCTCCTTGTCCTGAAATGGAGTTGATAATTATGGAGTTAATGATTAATATGATGCAGACTCCACCAAAAAAGACATAAAATGGGATTTGGGCAGCTTCCAGGTTTACAAATACATCCATACCAGGAGAGTGATACACCCCAATCCACAGAAGCTCCTGCACTCAGGACCCTCCCAGGCCTCCTCCTCTGTGTCTCTTCATCAGGCTGTTCATCTGTATCCTTTAATAAGCTGGTAAATGTACCCAGGTGTTTCTCTGAGTTCTATGAGCTTCTCTAGCAAATTAATAAGACCCAGGACAGGGTGAGGTCATGGAAACCTCCAATTTGTAGCCAAATCAGACATAAATTGTGGTAACCCAGGAACCTACTACTTGCAACTGGCATCTGAAAGGGGGGCAATCTTGTGGGACTGAACCCTAAACCAGTGGGATCTGACACTATCTATCTCTAGGTCAGAAGTGTTATAATTTAGTTAAATTGTATAATACTGAGCTGGTATAGTGGAGAATCAGTTGGTGTGGGAGAAAAAACCCACACATTCGGTGACCAGAAAGGTCAGAAGTTGAAGTATTTTGTGTGAGGAGTAAAGGAGACTCACAGGAGAGAAACACAGGAAGAGCAAAGAGCTAGGTTTTTCCCTATTTAGGAGGAAGTCCGGAGTTTTTTCCTTCTGTGGATAAGCAGATTTACCCATATTCATCATATGGATAAATATGATAATATTTTATTTGATACCTCCATCCTATAATGACAAAGAGTATGAAGGACAAGAAAATGTAAAAGCAGCAAAAGAATTGTGGCTGAGGAATCAAGAAAGTTTTCACAGAATCCATAGCACTTGAGCTGAGGTTTGAAGAACAAGGATGAACTAAGCAGGAAGGACGCTATTCCAAACTAAGAGACAGAAAATCTTGCAAAAGTATATACATTTGAGGAAACAAATCACCTACTATTGCTCTATCATTCAACATGAGGCAGCTTAGACTGGTGCGGAGGAGAGACTATTCCAGGTTGCAGCTGCTACTAGATCTGCAAGCTGGACTAAGGCCTGGACAGAGATTGCTTCCCAACAGCCCTGCTTGGGGACTGTCTGCTTGTAGTCAATATATATTCTGACGTAAGTCAGCACCCCTTCCCTGTCTCCTGCTACATGCTGGTTCCTGAGATAGGCCATTGTCTTGACCTGGTCAAACATGTAATTTCCATTAGCTGGTATCATTCACATCCTAGTACCCATGACTATCCCCTTCCCCAACGTATGTAGTTCTTTGGCTCCTGACCAGCTGTACAGAATCCATTTCATCTTGCAGACACCTAAGATGTGCGTCATATGCTAAATTTCCATTAATAAACTATATAAATCACCAAAATGGAGTGGCTAGCCTTTTCTATCTTCCCTGCCCTCTGCTTACAAAGATAGATTTTCAATCCTGGAGCCTTCACTGGGTCTGTGTATATTAACAACTGGATATCTACAAAGGGCCTTATTTGTGATGCCAATAAATTTCTACTTTATCTTGTAGTCTACAGGCAGTCTCTGAGAAATTCTGAGCTATGTGGTCACATAAACAGAGTTACTAATTGAAAAGATTACTCTGCAGCAATGCAGACAAACAGGATGAGAACAAGACAGAAGTACCAGTGTTGAAAGATACCATGTGCTCAACCAGTGGTAGGGCATGGGAGGAAAACTGCTCAAGAAGAATGCAAGGCAGAGCAAGGGATTGTAAGTAGGAAGACAGAATCCAGCAAGACTTTCAGATTACTGACATGGACCATCAGGTGAATGGCTAACAACATGCAAGACTGGGGAAAGAGGAAGGAAAACGAATTCGGAGATGAAAATGAATTTCATTTTTTTTAAAGATTTTATTTATTTTTAGAGAGGGAAGGGAAGGAGTAAGAAAGAGAGAGAGAAAAAAACATCAATGTGTGGTTGCTGGGGGTCATGGCCTGCAACCCAGGCATATACCCTGACTGGGAATCGAACCTGCGACACTTTGGTTTGCAGCCCGCGCTCAATCCACTGAACTATGCCAGCCAGGGCTGAATTTCATTTCTGATACGGTAAGTTTTGGTTTCCATGGAAGGTTCAGATCTGGCACCAATGTCACTGTGGGGGTCATCAGCATATGGATGTCACTGAAGTCAGGGGTTGGGGAGGTTTGCCAGAGAGAACGTGGGACCCCTAGGAATGCCAATACATAAGGATGAATGAAGGAAGAAGAGCCAGAAAAAGACAATGAGAGTCAAGATAGGCCAGAAAAGCATAAAAAGAATCAGGGAGTCACTAACAAAAAATAAGAATTTAAAAGAAAGAGCTGATGGAATAATCAAACTGTGTGGTTGGTATTGGCAGAAAAATAGACACACAGACCAATGGAACAGAATCAAGAAACCAGAAATAACCCCACATGTATATGGGCAACCAATATTAGGCAAAGAAGCAAAATCATAGAACATAAAAAGCCTTGTCAATAAATGGTGTTGGAGTTCAGGAAGCACAGAGAGTCCCAAACAAATTAGACTCAAACAGGACCACACCAAGACACATCATAAGTAAAACACCAAAGGTTAAAGATAAACAGATAATTTTAAAAGCAGCAAGAGAAAAGCAGAGTGTTACCTGCAAAGGTGTTCCCATAAGACTGTCAGCTGAGAAACCTTGCAAGCAAGAAGGGACTGGCAAGAAGTATTCAAAGTGATGAAAAACAAGGACCTACAACTAAGATTACTCTATCCAGAAAATCTACCATTTAGAAGGAAGGGCAGATAAAGTGCTTCCCAGATAAGATCGAGTTAAAGGAATTCATCATCACCAAACCCTTATTATATGAAATGTTAAAAGGGCTTATTTAAGAAAAAGAAGATCAAAATATGAACAGTAAAATGACAACAAATTCACAACTATCAACAACTGAATTCAAAAAACAAAAACAGACTAAGCAAACAACTAGAGCAGGAATGGAATCATAGATATAGAGATCACTTGGAAGATTATCAGTTGGGAGGGGGAGAATAGGGGAAAAGGTACGGGAATTAAGACACCTAATTGATCGATACAAAATAGACAGGGGGATGTTAAGAATAGTATGTGAAATGGAAAAACCAAATAACTTACATGCATGACCCATGGACAGAACTAAGGGGGTAGGGATTGCTGGAGGGAAGCAGGGTACTGGGTGGAGGGGCACAAAGGGAAAAAATTGGGACAACTGTAATAGCATAATCAATAAAATATACTTAAATTTAAAAAATACAAAATACAAAATAAACAGATCTTTAACAGGAAAAAAATGAATAAATGGTGTTGGGAAAGTCTGAAGGCCACATGCAAAAGAATGATACTAGACTGCTATTTGATACCATTCACAAAAATTAACTCAAAATGGATTACAGACTTAAATATAAGACCTGAAACAATAAAGTACATATAAGAAAACATAGACACCAAGTTATGGACCTTGTTCTCAGATAAGTTTTTGTGAACTTGACACCAAATTCAAAGCAAGTAAAAGCAAAACAAAAAAAAACCCAAAAAACAAAACAAAAAACAGGACTACATCAAACTAAAAAGCTTCAGCAGAGAAAAAATAAAATAAAATAAAACCAACAAAACAAAAATGTAACCAACCAAATGGGAGATGATATTTGCAAATAATATGGTGCTAATATCCAAAATATATAAAGAACTAATATATCTCAACAACAACAAAAAACCCCTAACAATCCAATTAAAAAATGAGCAGAGGACCTGAACAGACACTTTTCCCAAGGAGATATACAAATGGCCAACAGTACCTGAAAACATGTGCAACTTCACTAGTTCTTAGGGAAATGCAAATCAAAGCTACAATGAGATAAACCTCACACCTGTTAGAATGACTGTTCTCAACAAGACAAGAAATAACAAGTGTTAAATAGGGTGTGTATGCCAGGAGCCAGCCCAGCCCTGCTGTCTGACACAGTCACAGAGGGAGCCTCACTTCTGCACAGTAGACACAGCGGGGGTGGGGGGGCGGTGGGAAGTACCTGGCACTCCTCTGCTTAATCATTGTATTACTACCCGGGCTTAGGTTCTATGTGATTTACCATGGGATCGGGACAGATGGCAATTCCACAGAAGAAATACAGTTCTTCGGAAGTAAGCAAGAAAATGACAGCTCACTGGAAAGTGACTCACCACCAGAGTGTCCTCCTAAGTGGGTTAGGGAGTTCCAAGAATGGGAATGGAAAAGATTCCTAGGATTGCTCCCTACAAAAGCCCCTATACCCACCCTTATTACACAATTCCTTAGAACCAGGGCTCTGGGGATAAAAAAGAGATTCAAAAAACGTATTTGGTCAGCATTGTACCAGTATCCATGGTCTGTTCCCCCTCTAACTCCTAGGCCCACTGATCCCCCTTTACCCTCTCCCGGAATCTATCATAAAGAGACACGATGGGTAAATATAAATGGATATTGGAAAGATTATTATACACCCCCCTTCTATGAGGCACTTAAGTGATCAGGGCCCCCATGGTGTTTATTGCCAAAAAAAGTCAGACATCAAAAATGGAAACAAATAATAGAAATGCATCAACACCAAGGTGAATGGCAGACAGCTGAATGGACCGAGCAACACAAAGATTATTACTTGCATAGAAAGACAGGGTTCTGGTGCTGAAGTGAGAAGTGAGAGACAGGTATTAGCCACATTGACCATGAAAAGCCTTCCGCATGGCCTTTGCCAATGAGCCAAAATAATCCTGTACCCACCTACGTGCCAAGCTGGCGGCTTTAGAATATATAGATTAAAATTAAGTTAAGCTTTAAGAAATTAAGGTGTTATATAAAGTGGTAAAACGTGTTACTGATTAATTACAAGGATTAGGAGCTAAAAGCTCGCGCAATAATATGCAATGGACAGCTGTTTCCTATTATGTCTGTGTCATATTTTCTGCGGAATACTGACAAAGCAAATATGCCCTGAGAACCTCATTTTGATTACTTTCACATATGCCACATGTACACACCCAACTATATGAAAATAAAGAACTCAAGAGCCCAGCAGAGATGCCAGGCTGTTGAGCTTGAAACTGCACCTCTTGTGTCATTCCTGCACTGACGCTGTCTCTCCACTGGGAATCCCTGGACCTGCTGGAGCAGGACTCCGGCAGTGTAGGTAAAGTAACCTTCGTTCACTGCTGGTGGGAATGTAACCTGGTACAACCAGAACTACCTTATGACCAACGGTGTTTCTTCTGAGTATCTACCCCCCAAAACTGAAAACATTTATTCATAAAGATACACACTCATATGTATCCCTATGTTCAATGCAATATTATTCACATTGGCCAAGACATGGAAACAACCTAAGTGCCCTTCAATAGATGATTGGACAAAGATATGGTACATTTATACAATGAAATACCACTCAGCCATAAGGAAAGTTGAAATATTGCCATTTGTAATAACATGAATGGATCTTGAGAATATCAGGATAAAAGGAATAAGTCAGATGGAAAAGGACAAGAACCATATGATTTCACTCATGTAGAATATAAAACAAAGCAACAAAAGACTAAACAAAAGAAACAAACTCATGGACACAGACAACAGTGTGGTGGTTACTAGAGGGGAAGGGGCATGAGAAGAAGGTAGTAAATTGTAAAGGAGGTCAAATATATGGTGACGGAAGGAGGGTAGACTTTGGGTGGTGAGTGCACAATGCAACACACAGCTTATGTATTATAGAATTGTACACTCAAAATTTGCATAATGTTATTAACCAATGTCACCCCAATAAATTTAATTTTAGGAAAAAGAGCTGAGTCCAGTCTGGTCACCAGTTCTATCCCCATCAGGGCACATGCCTGGTTTGCAGGCAGGTCCCCAACTGGGAGTGTGCAAGAGGCAACCAATGGATGCATCTCTCACACATCCGTGCTTCTCTCCCTCTCTTTCTCCCTCCATTCCCCTCTCTATAAAAATAAATAAGTAAATAATCTAGAAAGAGGGAGGAAGGAAGGAAGGAAGGAAGGAAGAGAGGGAGGGAGGGAGGGAGGGAGGAAGGGAGGGAGGAAGGAAGGAAGGAAGAAAAGGGGGAAAGAAAAAGAGCTGAGCAGTTGAGCAGTTTGAGGCGATTAGTCCATGGGGGACAGGAGTGAGTGGCCATGGTTAAGCAGTAGTGAGGGTCTTTAGAATTTAGTGTAGGATCCATCTCGGAGGATACTAAAGGCTACAGAGGTGTGGAGGGATGATGGCTAAAGGATGAATGGGGAAGCTAACTAAGCCAGATGCTAAAATCCTGCACACAATTATCAGGCTGTGGAGAAATGGTGGCCTGCGAGGGGCTCCACTCACACCTTGGTCAGCGCTGGAGGGATCAGAGCGAGCGACTTTGGCGGGGAGGGTTGCAGGGAAGGCGAGATGGGAGTTGATAGCAAAGCGGTTCTGGGAAACCAGAGCTAACGACAGAGGGAGTCAGGGAGGAGTGCTGGATGAGTCCTGGAGCGCAGGGTGCGGGTTCCGGGGCACGAAGGTAGATAATCCCGGAAAGGGTTCGCTTCGTGATGATAGCTGAGCTCTACTGGGACATAAGGTGGGCTCGGAGCCCCTGAAAGCTACAGGCACTGCCGGCCTCCAAGGGACTAGCAACTGCGGTGCTGTGGCGGAACCGCTCCCGCCTAGGTGCGTGGAATTCGGGATGGGAGGGGGATGGTCCGCCGGGGTTTGCCCCGAGATGGGCGGTTTAGAGCCCCTCCACCACTCTCCACTCCTGGAGCGTCCCTTCCTCCCCGCTGTGCCCCGGGACCCGGCCTGGCAGGGTTCGCCCTGCGCCCCACCTCCGCCTGGCTGGCTTCCCAGAGCCAGTATCCCGCAGTCTCCCACCCGCTGTACCCAGTTGGCAGAAGCTGCTCCCTTGAGCCGCATCTCACCGCATCTTGAAGGAAGGTCGGGGTTGGGGCCCCAGGGATGGGACTGAGCCAGAGGAACTCAAGGGGTTGTTTGCGCTGAGGGGTGGGGGGATGGGACAAGAATGGGTTTCCTTGGGTTAGGGGAGGTCGGTGCCCTAACCCAAGGGGAGCAAGGCCCTGGGGAAGGAAGGCCTTGAAGGAGATCACCTTGGATGATGAATCACCAGGGTCCAAGGCCGACTCAGGAGGGTCGAGGGACACCCTACGCTGGCCATTCTGTTAGTTTGTACCACAGAGCCCTCTTTATTTCCTCTTTTATTATTCACCACACTAGCCACCATCCGTGGAATTACTTATATTCCTTCATTTCCTCGGTTTCCACTAAAAGGTAACTTCCAGGAGAGGAGGCCAAGTCTCCTAGCATTCCCCAATGCTGTAACAGAGTGTGTCCACTCTGTGTTCATGGAAGTCCTGTGGCCCAGCTTTCTGTTGAGGCTCAAATTTCTGATTAGATGTTTGAGATCTTATCTACACCCTAGAGCATTTTTATTACACTTTCAAAAATTAGCATAATATATAATTCAATTTCAAACATAGTAGAGTTTTCATTGTACTATGAAAATCCTTAAAAGAGAAGATGCATCTCGGAAGTTTTGCTGGACACCTACTTTAGCGCACTATTCTCAAAGTAGTCCAGATAAATATTGTAAAGTTTTGCTACTCATTTTGGTGGGCACGCAGTGCTCCAATTCAGGAGCTGATTTTCATATCTGCTTCTGTGGGGGTCCCTAATTACTCACCTGAAGGTGGAATGTTCAAGAGTCAGGGAATTATACCTGTATCCTTGTATCCCTGTGTAGACTTAGGGCTTCCTTGGAGCTGTTCCCAACTTTTATAGCAGTTTTGTTCTGTGAATGTTTTGATCAAAGTATACTTTTTCACTAATCCAAGCTTTCTGTTTTTTAGACCTTACTAAGAGTTTTTCTGGTCTGCTGAAGACTCTTTTCTTGTTTTCCAGTGGGACGAAGGATTTATGTCTATAATTTCTTTTTTCTCTTCCTAGGGATTTGGACGGGAATGCTGCGGGATGGGGCCTGGCACAGCGCAGGTCTGCTGTAGGCCAGCCTGTAGTGTGTGGGTTCTTGACTTCATGTAGGAAAGATTTCACATCAGGAGGCCAGGTCATCCTGAGAGTTTATTATAGCTGGGGACAGGGAAACAAAGGGAGGACTTATAGTAGAAGCAGCAACAAGAGAGCCTAGGCAGTGCTCGAGTTTGGCTCCCTAGAAACGTCATAGGAAAGAAGTGAGTCAAGGTGGGGCTGCTGTCGGCTCACTGGGAAGTCAAGAGAAAAAGAGGGCCTTGGAGACAGGATCAGGGGTTTAGCCTGGGGTGAAGTGCCACTGCCTGCTGCTCCCTGGTTGCAAGTCTTATGGGGATCCCTAGATTTTAGAAGGAAGTAAGAAGTTCATGCCCAAGAAGGGGCACGGGCATGCTGTAGGCGAGTCAGCATTGGGTCTTTGTCTTGAGGGTTTTTATCTTTCTTCTGTGAGTGAGATTCTCAGGGGAGGGTTTCAGCAGGATATTCATCAGCTTTCCAGGTGTTTTTTTTAAATATGCTGGTGCATCAAAATGAGCATATAGGGGAGTTTGGGGTTATTCCTTGGTCCACTTTACTGTTTTACTCTTATCCTGGGTTTGTCTGGCTTTAATAGGTTTTTTTTTTTGTTATTTATTCTCCTAACTTCATCTGTAATTGGGTCTCTGTTCTTTATTTTACCAACCAGGGTAATTTAAACTATGTATTTTCTGATTAGAGAGGAGAGTTATAAACCCTTTGCTCTAGTGTCTTTGGTTGGGGATGATGACTTGCTGGCTGTAAATTGCTCAGACTGTTTGGCCTTGTTTTTCTTGTCTCAGTTTCCCCATTCCACTTGCCCAGGACTTTTTCTAGCTTCTTACTATCCAGTCACAGGAAAGAGTCAGCATAAGCTCAATTTGCCATGTTGCAACAGAATGTTTTTATCCATTTTAATTCTGCAAATGGTAGCCTTTCCCCTTCCACTTCAAGCCCACTGCAGAAGATTGTTCAACATAAACTTTAATAATGTTGCATAAATAATGTGTCCCCGTAACAAAATCAAGAAATCCAGAAAAATAAAAAATAAAGAATGAAACATTTCTCTCCTTTCTTCCCTAGAGAACCTGGCATAAAGTATGTATATATAGAAATGTTATTATGGAAAAGACGACTCAGGCGGCCTGGGAGTTTACAAAGTGGGGTTTATTCACGCATGCGGACCCAGAGGAGATAAATCCAAATTCTGGGCAAAGAGCTTAAACTGGAGTTTGCTTATATTCTTGTTACAAGGCAAAAAGGGAGGGGGGAACAACTGCTAAAAGCAAGCATACGGAAGCAGAAGTGAAGGTTAGTGTTTTGGCCTTAAGACAACTGCTTATCTGGGAAAGGCTGCTGTCTGGGAACAGCTGCTGGTCAGCTCCTACCTAACAATGGCTACTGTTCAGCTATGTCCCATCACAATATCAATATTTATGTAATATTTTATAATACCTACATTTATGTACTATTTTATATAAAATCTACATTTATATTAGTATTTTTACAAAAATAGAACCATAATATATATAAAGGGAGGCCTGCAAAAAAAAAATCCCCAACAGGAACTGAGACCCTCTTCTGACACTAATCTTTTGTTTTGTCTTGTTTAATATATTTTATTGATTATGCTATTACAGTTGTCCCATTACCCCTCTTTATTCCCCTCTACCCTGCACACCTCCTCCCACCCACATTTCCCCCCTTTAGTTCATGTCCATGGGTCATACACATAAGCTGACTCTTTGGGGTTTACATTTTCTATACTATTCTTAACCTACCCCTGTCTATTTTCTACCTACCATTTATGTTACTTATTCTCTGTAACTTTTTCCCCCTCTCTCCCCCTCCCACTCCCCTGTTGCTAACCCTCCATGTGATCTCCGTTTCTGTGATTCTGTTCCTGTTCTAGATGTTTGCTTAGTTTGCTTTTGTTTTTGTTTTAGGTTCAGTTGTTAATAACTGTGAGTTTGCAATCATTTTACTGTTCATATTTTTATCTTCTTTTTCTTAGATAAGTCCCTTTAACATTTCATATAATAAGGGCTTGATGATGATGAATTCCTTTAATTTGACCTTATCTGAGAAGCACTTTATCTGCCCTTCCATTGTAAATGAAAGCTTTGCTGGATAAAGCAATCTTGGATGTAGGTCCTTGTCTTTCATGACTTAGAATACTTCTTTCCAGCCCCTTCTTGCCTGCAAGGTCTCTTTTGAGAAATCAGCTGACAGTCTGATGGGAACTCCTTTGTAGGTAACTCTCTCATTTTGTCTTGCTGCTTCTAAGATTCTCTCCTTACATTTAATCTTGGGTAATGTAATTATGATGTGCCTTGGTGTTCCTCCTTGGATTCCTCTTTGGGACTCTCTGAGCTTCCTGGACTTCCTAGAAGGCTATTTTCTTTGCCAGTTTGAGGAAGTTCTCTTTCATTATTTTTTCAAATAAATTTTCAATTTCTTGCTTTTCCTCTTCTCCTTCTGGCACGGCTATGATTTGGATGTTGGAACGTTTAAAGATGTCCTGGAGGTTCCTAAACCTCTCCTCATTTTTTTTGAATTCTTCTTTCTTCATTCTTTTCTGATTGGATGTTTCTTTCTTCCTTCTGGTGCACACTGTTGATTTGAGTCCCAGTTTCCTTCCCTTCACTGTTGGTTCCCTGTATATTTTTCTTTATTTCACTTAGCATAGCCGTCATTTTTCATCTAATTTGCAACCAAATTCAACTAATTCTCTGAGCATTCTGATTATCAGTGTTTCAAATTGTGCATATGATAGGTTGGCTATCTCTTCATCACTTAGTGGTATTTTTTTCTGGAGCTTTGATCTGTTCTTTCATTTGGGCCATTTTTTGTCTTGGTGCACCTGCTACATATAAGGGGTAGAGCCTTAAGTGTTCACTGGGGTAGGGAAACCCAGGTCACTGCATTGTAACACTGTATGTGGGGGAGGGGTATGAAAGGGAACAATGCTGCTTACTCCACTCTGCAGGATTTCAATCACTTCCCCCGCTACCTGCAAGCAAATTGGGCCCTTCTGTTGCTAATTCCCGGGTGGGTTGGCTTGTGTACATTCTAGGACCCTGTGGGTCTCCCCAACAAACTCTCCTGTGAGGCTGGGAGTTTCTCTCACTGCCACCTCAACCCCCACAAGTGGTTTGAGGCTCTGTTTCCCCATGCTGGGACCCTGGGTTGTGAGGTCTGTCTCACTCCCCAGTTGTTCCTCCCAGTTTATCTGCACATGAATGTGGGACTGCCCACTCCACCAGCTGCCACTTTGCTGGTCTGCCAACTGTTGCCTTGCCGGCCAGTTGCAGCGTTGACCATTTGGTCCTCCACCGCCACCTTGCCATGAGTCCTCCCCACCTGTCTCCACACCTCCTATCGTTCTGGATGGATGTTTCTTCTTTAACTCCTTGGTTGTTGGACTTCCATACAGTTTGATTTTCTGTCAGTTCTGGTGTTTTTTTGTTTTTAAATTGTTGTTGTCCTTCTTTTGGTTGTGTGAGGAGGCACAGTGTATTTACCTACACCTCCACCTTGGCCAGAAGTTGGCCTGACACTACTCCTAAATCATTTTTTCCTGGGAACAAATGAGGCTAACAGCATGCTTATGTAACAGGGAATATCAGCGTCCCCCAAAATGGGGAAGTTCCCCCACCTACCTGGCTGGGGGAAGCAGAGTAGGGTCATTGAGAGTTACTTTGCAGGTCTACAGAACTTTTCCAGTGTTTTCGTAATGTTAAAAGTTGTGCTTGCCTTGCTCAGAGCCTGGGAAATGGATGTGACTCTACCCTGTGATGCAGCAGGAAGGCAGTCCCCTTGTTGCTTCAGTTGCTACACCTGCATAAGTAGCTTGGAGGCCAAGCCTGCCGGGAGTAACAATGGCAGCCAAGAAAGGCAGAAGAGACCAGACTACTGGCAGGTGTAATCCAGTGTGGGAGGAATCATAAATTGAGTTACAGAGGAAGATCTGCACCGGGATTTAAAAGTGCAAGTGTAGCAGCCATGCTGAAGCTCTGGACCATATGGGAAGGAGAGCCGGAGAGCTATGAGAGGCTCTCTGTCTTGCACTGTCTTCACCATGTGGTTTGGGATCAGAGAGGGGGCTCTTCATCATGCAGCTTAGAAAGGAACAGAAAAGCAGGATGTAGCAGCTATATGAGACCTTGGCCATGTGGTGTGGGGGCAGAAGGTCCCCTACCAGCCCACCATGAGGATGCAGTTTTGGATTAAGAGCAAGAGCCTAGCCAGCCGAACAGAGACTACTAGAGGAAGCCAGAATACAGACAGGAATCTGCCCAGCTAAGCTACAGACTTCTATTTCTTTTCCTGAGAGGTAATACCTCTGACTGGCCTGGTTTGGCAAGGGGAGACAAGACTGTGTATTAGTAGGTGTTTTTTTGCTTTTAAAGTGACCAAGATTTAATGGCAGAATTCCACCATTATTCTAAACCTGTACAACTTTTGAATAAATACCATATTTTTAGGACTATAAGATGCACTGGACCATAAGACACACCTAGGTTTTAAAGGAGGAGATAGGAAAAAAAATTTTGAAGCAAAAAATGTGGTAAATTTTTAATAACCTGTGACCCCACTCCACTGCCGCCCTGCACCCCAACAGTGAGCCAGGTAAGCTACATTCGGACTATAAGATGCACGCCCTTTCCTCTCAAATTTGGGGAGAAAAGTGTGTTTTATAGTCCAAAAAATATGGTAGCTCCTTTCCTTTTCATAAGACTCTGGTATTGGGAGTCCTGGTTCTTATTGGCACTGGGCAATAGAACCCAGAGCAATAGAAACCATTGGTTCTTTTATAATTACTATTCCTAAGGTCTGTGAAAAAAACAGGCTATACACATTTGCACTGAGGGAGAATATGTAACATCAGCAAAAATTTCTCCAATTAACGCCTCTTTATTTCAAAAGCCTGACACATACACATGCACACATCTTTAGGATGATTACAATTTATTCTGCAAATCATTCTTTGCACTGGCTCCCATATCCCACAATAGTTTGTACACTCCATGACACCAGGGGGTCACAGGACCAGGGTCTGTTTTTGTTCAGAATTGAGTATTCCATGCCCAAAGTAGTTATTGACAGAGTAGGTGCTTTTTAGTAAATGCTTTTAGAATGAATGAATGGAGGAATCTTATTGATCTCGAGCTTTTAGAGTCATTCTTTTTGTTTTATTATTTTTTAAAAATAGCCCTGGCTGGTGTGGCTCAGGGGATCAAGTGCTGGCCTGCAAACCAAAAGGTCACCAGTTTGATTCCCTCTCAGGGCACATGCCTGGGTTGTGGGCCAGGTCCCCTGTTGGGGGCATGAGAGAGGCAACAGATCAATGTATCTCTCACATATCAATGTTTCTCTCCCTCTCCTTCTCTCTCCCTTCCCCTTTCTCTATATAAATAAAATCTTATATATATTATGTTTATAAAATATATATTTTATATATATTATGTTTAAGATCTTCTGTCAGTCTTTGAGTTATTCTGGTTTGGTTTCCATGCTCTCAATTCACTTATCTACTCTTACGAGTTCACAATAACACAAAACATTTAAAGACTTTTGTCTGGCTAGAACACAAACACAATAGATTTCTTCCATTGATACCTGATGTGAGATATTATGAGAGAGGTGAAATGTTTCATAAAAATGATAAAATGTCATAATTATTATAATTTTCTATCTTTGGTATTAAGGCACATAACCATTCTTTAATCCTATTATGTAATACAGGACCAAGACTGGATTCAGAAATATGATTTTCTTGTGAGAAGGTTTAATTGTCCCCAAGACAGTTTCTAATACTTGCTATTCCACAGCTCCCTGGTCATTTCCTGGGATTCATACCACCCAGAGGTCTGGCAATTTTTTTCTTAGAAGTCTTCATAGCACAAAAGACCTGAGTACACCCCTCCCACTGGACAACAAGGTTACTTGCCCTCCTTGTAAGAAAGTTTATATTGAAAGGTAAACTTCTATTCCAGAGAAGCTGACCTGTACCTACTTTTCTTAGTGTGATGTATTTACTTTCTGTGACACAAGATTATTTGAGTACCCCTAAGTGAATCTCACCAGAAAGGGGGAAAACAAAACCAAATTTTATCTTTGTGGACAACCTAGCACATTTGGAAATGCCTCAAGCACTTTTGCTCTAATAAAGGTCATTCTAAAATATAGACCACATCCAGGATGTCCTAGGCTCACAAAACAAAGTGGCCGTGTTCCCTGCTAGCATGTGGGCATCTGAGGGAGAGGTCATATTCTCATCCCTGAATATAAGGAAAGCATCAACAGCAAACAACCCCCGCCCCCAACACTGATCTACAAACAACAGCAGCACATTCTCATTATGAATACAGGGGAAACCAACCTTACTTCTGCTCTATTGCTTGGATAGCGCTGTCCTAGGACACCAGAAATCAAGGCACAGAGTTTGAGGACAATCCTTGGAGATGTCACAATGGTAGATTGACTGTCAAATGAGATGGCCCAAACCAGAAAGTGCTAGAAAAAGAAAAAGAGACAATTGGCCCAAACTGCTCATCAGCAAACCCCACTGCCCCCCCCCCCCACACATGCAGACACAGCCATAGCGTCTAGTTCCACACTTTTACACATTCTAGAGAATATCCTGGCCCTAAATGATATCCTGGGCCTTGAACAATATTTTTTAACTAAATGTTTTATTTTGAGAAAATTATATGCAGCTGTAGGGAGTAACACCTAGACATCCCACATGTGCTTTATCCAGTTTCCCCCAAAGAAAACATCTGCCCAAACTACAGCATAATATCACAAGCAGGATATCCATATTGCAGAAACAGAACATTTACATCATGACAGTCCCCTACTGTTGCCCTCTCATAGCCACATCCAACCTCTCCCTAACCCCTGGCAACCACTAATCTGTTTTCCATTTTCATAATCAGTCATTTCAAGAATGTTACATAAATGTATAGGGCCATGTACATGTACATGTACAGTTACACAGCATATGGAACCTTTTGGGACTGGTTTTCCCCCTCCATAATTCTTTGGAGATCTGCATAGGACATTGGCTATATGGATAGTTCATTCCTTTTTGTTGCTACGTGTTACACCATAGACTATCTTGTTTAAAACTTATTTTAAAATTATAGTTGACATACAATATTATATTAGTTTCAGGTGTACCTTTTATACCATACAAAGAAATCACCATAAGTCTAGTACTTACCTTGCACCATACATTGTTATTAGAATATTACTAGCTATATGCTGTATTTTACATCCCTGTAACTACTTTTATAACTGGGAATTTGTACTTCTTAATATAGCTCAACATAAAAAACATTTTACTTTAAAAAATGGGTGGAGAACCTGAACGGATATTTCTCTGAAGACATGCAGATGACCAACAGACATGAAAAGATACTCAACATCACTAATCCTTAGGGAAATGCAAATCAAAACCACAACTATTGACACAATGACTATTATTAAAAAGTCAACAAACAAGTGTTGGTGAAAATGTGGAGAAAGGGACCCTCTTGCACTGTGGGGACTCTAAATTGGTGGAAGAGCTATGGAAAACAGTATGGAATTTCCTGGAAAACTTAAAACTAGAACTATCATATGGTCCAGCAATTCCACTTCAGGAATTTATCCTAAAATACTATTTCAAAAAGATATACACACTCCTATGTTCAATGCAGCATCATTCCCAATAGCTAAGAAACAAACCTTCATTTTTAAAACTGGAGACCTTCCCAAGCAGGAGAGCTCCCGCTCTTCCAAGCACTGTGATCCCACAGCACTCAGACAAGTCCTGCTTCCACCCAAGGCTGGGAAGGAGGAGGGAGTGGAGCGGAAGGCCGGGGCCGGGGGCGGGGCTTAGGAGGAGGGGCAGGGAGTCATCTTGGAGCCTGCAGAAGGGGGGGAGGGGCCAGAGGACTGGGAAGAGCGTCTGCTTGAAGGACGCAGTGGGTGGGGCGGAGCGCGGGAGAGGAGCTGAAAACTGGCGGTCTGGGCCAGTCTGGTGGGCAACCGAAGTCCATCCCAACTTTGGGCCCCCCAACTGGTCAGTCTGCCCACCGCCTGGTGTCTGCGAGTCTGCGGCAGGCCCCTGGCGCAGACGTCCAGACCTTCCCTTTCGGAGGCGCGGGGGGGGGGGGGGGGGGGGGGGGGGGGGGGGTCCGGGTCATGTCTCTTCTTTCCTGGGCGTCCACCTGCGGGAGGGTAAGTACATCCCCTTGCCGAGCACCCGCGGGGTTGGGAGGCACAGGTCCCAGAACGCTGCTCTCTCTCGGCGGGACTTGCAGAGGGGGAGAGGTTTCTGCGGATTTCACTTCCCAGCCAGAATGGAAACACGTGGTCTCCCTGGTTTCTGCTACCAGGGCTCATCGACCATTTCGAAATTAGCATTTTACTTCACTCTACCCAAACCTTCCTGCTTGTTAAGCCTGGTTGTAAGTGTTTAACGGATTCTCATTTAATCTGCTGTCAACCCTGTTGCAAAAGAGGAAATAGGGCATCTCAAGATCAGTTTGTAAAGCGGGTACCAAATTACACCAGCTCCCCACAGTCAGCCTTTGTCAAGTATATTGTGGCAGTCTGTAACAGAACCTTAAAAAATCAGCGTCTTTAGCCTTTAATTTCCCTGAAAATATCAGCCAAAAACACATGAAGAAAGGGGAGTGTATTAAATACATGTATTAAATAATACATGCTTCCAGCAGTGCTTTTTATAGTTCTGGTGGGGGTCGGGGGGTGGGGAGGAAATAACCGAAGTGCCCAGGAATAGAGAAATGGTGACAAATGAGCATACAGACACTGGTATATCTACACAGTGAAATGTTATCCACTCAGAGTGACAGGCACAGAGCCCATCCATATGTAAAAGAGGCAAAGAGAAAACACAAAACAGCATTTGAATGCTGACTAAAAAGAAATAACCTACATCAATAATATCAGCCCATTTGATATATATATAATTATGATTTTTTAATAACCACATGGTTCTTTTTTCCTATTGACCTGGGTGAGTGCATAATTCCTAACTAAGAAGAAAAGATTACTGTGGAGTGGGGCACTAAGGAAGGTGACTGAACAAGAATGGAAGAGCACCTGACAGCAAGTCAAAAGCCTGGCTTGAATACTTTCTTTTTGGATAAGTAGCTTACTTATTGAGCCTTGGTTTCTTGCTCTATACAACTGGGAGAATTGTATAAGATGGGGAATCACAAACTCGAGTGCCTCAAGTGCCCAGGCATGTGATGTAAATATGTAAACTGGGACAAGAAAAAGAGTAGAGAATGGTGAGGCCTGGGGATACAGAAGAATACAGGTCCTGCTCATCCTAGGGATCTCAGGATAAGGTGTTATGTGAGTCTCAAGTGACACTGATAACCTTTTATTTTTTAAATATATTTTATTGATTATTCTATTACAGTTGTCCCATTTTCTCCTCTTTATTCCTCTCTGGCCTGTAGCCCTCCTCATACCATCATTCCCCCATTTTAGTTTATGTCCATGGGTTGTACATATAAGTCCTTTGTCTCTCCATTTCCTGTACTATTCATCAACCTCCCCCTGTCTATTTTGTATCTATCATTATGTGTCTTATTCCCTGTACCTTTTCTCCCATTGTTCCCCCTCCACCTCCCTGCTGATAACCCTCCATGTGATCTCCATTTCTGTGAATCTGTTCCTGTTCTAGTTGTTTGCTTAGTTCATTTTAGGTTTGTTGGGGTTTTTTTTTTTTAGGTTCAGTTGTTGATAGTTTTGAGTTTGTCGTCATTTTACTGTTCATAGTTTTTTATCTTCTTTCTCTTAGGTTACTCCCTTTAACATTTCATATAATAAGGGCTTGGTGATGTTGAACTCCTTTAATTTTTCCTTATCTGGGAAGCACTTTATCTGCCCTTCCATTCTAAATGGTCTAGGTAGAGTAATCTTGGATGTAGGTCCTTGCTTTTCATGATTTGGAATACTTCTTTCCAGTCCCTTCTGGCCTGCAAGATTTCTTTTGAGAATGACAGTCTTATGGGAACTCCTTTGTATGTAACACTCTGCTTTTCTCTTGCTGCTTTTAAGATTCTCTCCTTATCTTTAATCTTGGGTAATGTAATTATGATGTGCTGTGGGGTGTGCTTCCAAATTTTTGGAATGCTCTGACCTCCTGGACTTCCTGAAAGTCTATTTTCTTTGTCAGATTAGGGAAGTTCTCCTTCATTATTTTTTCAAATAAGTTTTCAATTTCTTGCTCTTCCTCTTCTCCTTCTGGCATTCCTATAATTCAGATGTTGGAAGGTTTAAAGTTGTCCTGGAGATTCCTAAGCCTCTCCTCATTTTTTTGAATTCTTGTTTCTTTATTCTGTTCTGGTTGAATGTTTCTTTCTTCCTTCTGCTCCAAACCATTGATCTGAGTCCTAGTTTCCTTTCCTTCACTATGGGTTCCCTGTATATTTTCCTTTATTTCACTCCACATAACTTTCATTTTTTTTCCGCTATTTTGTGGCCATACTCAACCATTTCTGTGAGCATCCTGTTTACCAGTGTTTTGAACTGTGCATCTGATAGGGTGGCCATGTCTTCATTGCTTAGTTGTATTTTTTTCTGGAGCTTTGATCTGTTCTTTCATTTGGGCCACATTTTTTGTCTTGGTGCACCTGTTATGTAATAAGGGGTGGATCCTTAGGTATTGGACAGGGTGGGACAACCTCTTTCCTATGCTGTGGCACTGTATGTGGGGGAGGGGTTGGAGAGGGAACAATGCTGCTTGCTCAGCTCTCTGCCAACTTTCAGTCACTTCCTCTGCTACCCACAAGCAAATTGGGCCTTTCTGGTGCTGATTCCCAGGTGGGTAGGTGTGTGTACATTCTAGGACCCTGTGGGTCTCTCCAATCAACTCTCCTGTGAGGTAGGGAGTTTCTCCTGCTGCCAAAACCCCCATAGGTTTTCTCAGTCAAAGGTTTTGAGGCTTTATTTCCTTGCGCTAGAACCCTGCATTGTGCAGTCTGTCTTGCTCCCCAGTTTTCCTTCCGGGGTTATCCATATCCAAATGTGAGACCACCTACTCCACCAGCCACTGCTCTGCCAGGTCCTCCAGATGCTGCCCGTCTCCACCCCTCCTACCTGTCTGGATGAATATTTCTTCTTTAACTCCTTGGTTGTCGGATTTCCATACAGTTAGAGTTTCTGGCAGTTCTGGTTAGGTTTTGTTTTAAAACTTGTTGTCCTTTTGGTTGTGGGAGGAGGCAAAGTGTATCTTCCTACACCTCCAGCTTGGCTAGAAGATTGATAACCTTTTAAAAAGGATTCAGTACATATCACATTCCTATTTAAGATGCTCCATTGGCTGTCTTGTTATGCTTAGAATAACATCCTCATCTGTGTACTGCAACCCACCCACCTCTGACTGCATTGTCCACCATAACTCTTTTTTTAACCATAGGCCAAACAGGTTTTAGAATACTCCAATTAGTTCCTACCTTATGCCTTTTACTAGCTATGCCCCCAGATCTTTGCATGGCTTGGTCCATATCATCATTCATTTATGCTCAGAGATATCTTGCTGGGCTACTCTATTGCAAATGTCAAGTATACTGCCATTTTATCTGCTAAAGTACTTTATTTTCTTATCACTGTTACTATTAGCATTATTAGTAGTACTTATCACTATCTAGAATTATATTGTTGCTTTGCCTGGCTTGTTTTATCTGCTTCCCCACCCCCACAACCCCAGAATAAAACTCCATCTTGCCTCTTTGGATCACCACAGTAGCCTCAGCACCTAGTGTAGTACCTCACCAGAGGGTGGGTGAATCCTCCAAGGCGTGGATCCAGCTGAATGAATGTATAGATCAGTTAGGAATTGTGTCCCACTCACTGCTAGTAATAGTCAACTCCAACAGCTTAAACACAATTTAGAATTTGATCTCATGTAAAGAAGTCTGGAGGCTGGCAATCCAGAACCATCTCACAGCTCTAAGAAAGCATCAGGAACCCAGGTTCCTTTCATGTTTCTGCTCTACCATCCTTAATCCATAGCCTCTACCCTCAGGGTAATGAGGTGACTCACCGAACCCTCACTATCATTCCATAGTCCAATTCAAAAGAAGGCCAATGGCAAGGGGCCAGAATGGTACCTCCCTCTCCTCACCGCCCCTCCAACAGAGTCAGCTCCTTTAAGGATATGTCCACCTCAATGGCCACACTTAAGTGCAAGAGTGGCTGGGAAATATAGTCTAGCTGGGCACATTGACACATGAATAAATTCAGGGATTGTGAAAGAACAAGAGGGGAGCCAAAGAAGCAAGCTCCTAACTATTTAATAGCCAATTTAAGGGAATGGGAAAGGACTTAAAATCACCTTTGAGACAGGAGGGCATTGAAGTTCCTATCTTCTGACTGATCAGAGCTGTTTGCTCCATCTCCACTTCAAGTGCCCTACCTTCCTCCAACACTTACTTCACTTCCTGGCAATATTATGCATATCCTAGCTTTTTAAAAAATATACATTTTATTGATTATGCTGTTACAGTTATCCCATTTTCTCTCTTCACTCGCCTCCACCCTGCACACCCTCTCCCACCCACATTCCTCCCCTTTAGTTCATGTCCATATCTCATACTTATAAGTTCTTTGGCTTCTACGTTTCCCATACTATTCTTACCCTCTCCCTATTTTCTACCTACCCTCTATGCTACTTATTCTCTGCACCTTTTCCCCTCTCTCGTCCTCCCACTCCCCTGTTGATAACCCTCCATGTGATCTCTATTTCTGTGGTTCTGCTCCTGTTCTAGTTGTTTGCTTAGTTTGTTTTTGTTTTAGGTGTGATTGTTAATAATTGTGAATTTGTGGTCATTTTACTATACATGTGTTTTATCTTCTTTTTCTTAGATAAGTCCCTTTAACATTTCATATAATAAGGGCTTGGTTATGTTGAATTCCTTTAACTTGGCCTTATCTGAGAAGCACTTTATCTGCCCTTCCATTATAAATTAAAGCTTTGCTGAATAGAGCAATCTTGGATGTAGGTCCTTGCCTTTCATGACTTGGAATACTACTTTCCAGCCCCTTCTTGCCTGCAAGGTCTCTTTTGAGAAATCAGCTGACAATCTGATAGGAAGTCCTTTGTAGGTAACTGTCTTCTTATCTTTTGCTGCTTCTAGGATTCTCTCCTTCATTTTAATCTTGGGTAATGTAATTATGATGTGCCTTGGTGTGTTCCTCCTTGGGTTCAACTTCTTTGGGACTCTCTGAGCTTCCTGGACTTCCTAGAAGGCTATTTCCTTTGCCAGATTGGGGAAGTTCTCCTTCATTATTTGTTCAAATAACTTTTTCACTTGTTGCTCTTCCTCTTCTTCTTCTGGTACCCCTATAATTCGGATGTTGGCACCTTTAAAGATGTCCTGGAGGTTCCTTATCCTCTCATTTTTTCTGAATTCTTGTTTCTTCATTCTTTTCTGATTGGATGTTTCTTTCTTTCTTCTGGTCCACTCCATTGATTTGAGTCCCAGTTTCCTTCCCATCACTATTAGTTCCCTGTGCATTTTCCTTTATTTCACTTAACTTGACCTTCATTTTTTCATCTATTGCACCCAAATTCAACCAATTCTGGGAGCATCCTAGTCACCAGTGCTTTGAACTGTGCATCTGATAGGTTGGCTATTTCTTCATTGCTTAGTTGTATTTTTTCTGGAGCTTTGATCTGTTCTTTCATTTGAGCCATTTTTTTTTTTGTCTTGATATGCCTGTTATGTAGTGAGGGGGGAGCCTTAGGTATTCACCAGGGCGCGGCAGCCCAGTCTCTGGGTTGTGACACTGTTTGTGGGGGCAGGGTCCGAGAGCGAGCAATGGTGCTTGCTCCACGCTCTGAAGGATTTCAGTCCCTTCCACTGCTTCCCCCAAGCAAACTGGGCCCTTCTGGTGCTGATTTCCATGTGGGTGAGCTTTTGTACATTCTAGGACCCTGTAGGTCTCTCCAACAAACTCTGCTGTGAGGCTAGGAGTTTCTCCCAGGACCTCAACTCCCGCAAGTGTTTTCAGTTGGTGTTTTGAGGCTTTGTTTCCCCATGCTGGGGCCCTGGGCCATGTGGTCTCCCGCTCCCCCATTTTGCCTGGTTTATCTGTGTGGGAATGTGGGACCACCCAGTCTGCCAGCTGCCTAGTGCGCTGTGACCCTCCATAATCCGCCACCTCACTGCGTTTGCCTGCTGCCACCCGCAGCCCAGGGTCTGCCAGCCATGGCCTTTTTTGCTGCGACCCCTCTCCGCTCATCTGCCAGACTTGGCCCCTCCTACCGGTCTGGATGAATGTGTGTATTTTAACTCCTTGGTTGTCCGACTTCCATACAGTTCAGTTTTCTGTCAGTACTGGTTGTTTTTTTGTTTCTAATTTTTTGTTGTCCTTATCTTGGTTGTGCAAGGAGGCACTGTGTGTCTACCTATGCCTTCATCTTGGCCAGAAGTCCATATCCTAGCTTTTTATCTCTTGGCCAGTATCCAGCACCCTGAAAGGTTCTGATTCAGGCTTTGCTCCTGATTCCAGTGTGGCAGTGGATAAGCCCAATTCCTGTCTCTGTTTTGTTGTCATTGTTGTTATCCTGTGAAGATGCACTCATATTGAAATCGTCATTTAGGCAGCATCTCCACACTGGCCTTGAGCTGGTTGTTTTCTGGCAGAGGGAGCAGGTGTGTTGGAGGGCCCTGTCTTCCCCAGAATGAAGCCAGTTACTGAGGATTCAGGTCTCCCTCATGCCTGTGAGGGAATCAAGGGAGAGCTAACTTTTTTTCAGAGCCTTTTTATGTGCCAGCCGCCATGCGTGTGTACTATCTGTCTTGCTCTTCTCAGACATTCTTGTACTTTGTAGACCATGGTAGTCATGCAGCCGACAAATTTCTTACCAATACCCCTGCCCTTCATTCAGCTACATTGATTATGTGGAAGGAAAATTTTGGAGAGGATGGAACGACAGAGAGACACGACGCTGCTTCCTATCAGATGTCTCACTTCCCAGGACCTTTCCTCTATGGCTGCCTCCACAGAAGGTTCTGAGTCCTCTGAAGATAAAAATGGTTTTGGCATCCTGTATGACCTGTCCTTTGAGGCCTGAATCTCCAGAGTTCCTTCCCTCTTTTTTTTTGGATTCCCAAGTTTTATTCAATAACTCATACAAAAATGTGCCAAATAAATGAGTTTTAATCTTTATCTTCCTCCTCTTCATCCTGGTTAATGTGGAAGTAACACAACTTGTAACTTTCTTTGCATTAGCAACTACATCCAACCAATCATGGAGATTATTTTTCAAATATTTTTTGGTGAGAGATTTCAAATACATTTTGGGAGAAGACACCTCAGAAGTTACAGTGATCTTGCTCTTTCTTTTTTCAGTGGTTATACCCCTCCACTAAGATTCCCATCTTTTCCAATCACTTTGATTCTCTCTTGAAGAAACTCTTCAAGATTGGCAGCATCCATGCCTCTGTTTTCTACTGGGTGGGTGCAGTCAAGGGTAAACCTTGCCCCCCTTTGCCACAAGCTTTTTCACAGGAACCATGGTGGTTGGTGGTGGAGGCAAAGGGTGGCTCTTTGCCTCTCTTGGAAATCCTTTTTCCTGATATGTTTGCATGTCCTCTACAAAGTGATGGTGAGGCTTAGAGCCAGTACATCAACCCCACCACCTTGTCTCCCCACCTTCTTCAAGTGTTTGTTTTTCTCTTCTAGATCGTTGAGGTCACTGGGGAGAGCAATCGCATCTGAAAGTCTGGGGCCCGCTACACCGAATCATTCTGTGCCCAGGATCAATAGCAAACCTTCCTTTTGACCTGTCAGAGAAAAAAAATTCATCATCCTAGAATATGGCAGGTGACTATTAGCTATGGGGGAGTTAAACTTTTTTAAATTAAATTTTTAATTAAAAATTGAATATGTTGTTTTAAAAATCCAAACAACACTGAAGTGTATAAAACTTGTTTATAATGTGGATTGCTACCTTGAATTACCTTATTCTGTATTTTCTTACTTGTTTTATTGTCTATTTAAATCCTACCAAAATACAAGTTCCTCAAAAGTAAGGGCCATGTTATCCAGTCTCTGGAGTGATCCCAGGGAGTATCAGATGCTCAATAAATAGTTGAGTGAGTGAGGCCTAGGAGTAACCACGGTTAGAAATTCAGTATGACTCCCCATCTTAACTTGTGTCCTGCTCATGACAGATACCCCATTCTGTGACATCTTTTTTTCTCTCAACAATATGACATGAAAATCCTTTCATTTCAGAAGATAAAAATCCACTCTAAATGTGGTATTATACATTAGGATTTCTCCACCTCAGCACTAATGACATTTTGGGCCAGATAAGCCTTTGCTTTGTGCATTTTCAGATGTATAGCAGTATCCATGGGGCTCTATCTACTAGATTCCAGTAGCTTCCCCCACCCTGACTTGTGAAAACTGAAAGTGTCTCCAGATATTGTGAAATATCTCCTGGGAGGCAACACTGCCTCTAATTGAGAATTATGGATATAGATATTGCATTCCATTTTCCTATTAAGCCCCCAAGCAGAGTCCATTCATTTAAAAATGAGCATGAGAAGTTAAAATAAAAAATATTAGTCATTAATCTAACTCATGGAATTCAACCTTCATACTCAGTTGAATGCCCTGAAATTGTTTGCTTTAGACTAACCTTTGTATTTTTCTCCTTAAGGACCTAAACTGAAAATTTTAAATCAAAAGGTTAAACATTTTGGCCTTAGCTATCACCTGGGAAAATTTAAGCAAGTCACCAGAGCTGCGTCCCCCCCAAAAAATCAGTACATAATCTCACATGAACAAGAGGAATACTACTTCAGAAGCTGTTGGTAATAATGACACATCAGGACCTGTAAGACCTGACTCTTTTTAGACTTCTTGTCATTATCACCACCAAAAGCAGGGTTCTTCGTGGGCCTGCCTTCCCTCTAGTAGTACTAGGAGCTGATTTTGATATTTCATTTAAGTGTGAAACTTTGATGGGGCTAAAGGAAGGGAAGCAGAACTGTGTCAGTAGCTTGTGCCTGCCAATGTAGGGTTAGCACAAAAGATAAGTTACAGTACTTTTTTATTTTGATGTTCAAGAATAGGGCTATAACTTCTCATAAAGGAAAACTAAAATAGATTGATTGGGGTTTTAAAGAACTTGGTTGTATGACTTTTGAGGAATCATAATTTGACCCATTGTATATCTGTATATCAGTAAACTCAAGTACCAGTGAGCTATGATATGACTGGTTTAAACACTCACTAAACAGGTTGGTGTTTCTTAGCTTCAGTTACTGTAATACTCCTACATATTTCATTTCTGTCTTAGTCCTTATTAAATTTTGACAAAGAGGAGTTGCTCTTTGAGAGAAATGATTTCTTCTCTGGATTTAGGTAAAAAAGTGCTCATCATCTATGCACACCAAGAACCTAGATCTTTCAATGGATCCTTGAAGAAAGTGGCTGTGGACGAACTGCACAAGCAGGGCTGCACTGTCACTGTTTCGGATCTCTATGCCATGGACTTTGAGCCAAGAGCCACAAGGAAAGATATCACTGGTAAGTCATGAGTCACAAGCTCCATGCTTTTTAAAACTTCCTGCTTTGTATGTGTATATTTTATATGGAGGTATAACTGATACAACATTAGTTTCAGGTTTATAGTGTAATGATTCAATATATGTATATACTGCAAAATTATGACCACAATAAGTCCAGTTAATGCTCATCATCTCACAGTTATAAATTTTTTCTCCCTCATGATGAGAACTTTTAAGATCCACTCTCCTAGCTACTTTCAAATGTACGATACAGGCTTATTTACTGTAGTCACCATGCTGCATATAACATTTTTATGACTTAATCATTTTATAACTGGAAATTTGTACCTTTTGACCCTGACACCTGTATTGCCTGCTCCCCAACCCCTGCCTTAGCCAACCACCAATCTGTTCTCTATACCGATGAATTCAGTTACTTTTGTTTGGTTTGGGGGATTTGTTTGTTCTTATTTTTGTTTTTTAAGTTCCATGTGTAATGAAGATGATACAATATTTATCCTTTTTAGTCTGACTTATTTCACTTAGCATAATACCCTCTGGGTCCATTCATGTTGTTGCAAATGGCAAGGTTTTTTTATTCTTTTTTTGTGGCTGAATAACAGTATTTCATTGTATATATACCACATTTTCTTTATCCATGCCTTGGCTATTGTAAATAATGCTGTAGTGAATATGGGAATGCCTTTATTTTTTTAAATTAGTATTTTTGTTTTCTTCAGATAAATACTCAGAAGTGAAATATCTGGGACATAAGGTAGTTTTAGTTTTAATTTTATGAGGAACCTCCATGCTATTTCCCATAGTGGCTGCACCAGTCTGCATTCCCACCAACAGTGTACAAGGGTTCTCTTTTCTCCACAACCTCACCAACACTTGTTATTTCTTGTCTTTTTTATAGTAGCCATTCTAACATGTGTTAAGTGATATATCGATGTGGTATTGATTTGCATTTCCCTAATAGCTAGTGAAGTTGAGGACCTTTTCATGCATCTGTTGGTTATTTGTATGTCTTCTTTGTAAAAAAGTCTATTCAAGTCCTCTGTCCATTTTTAAGTCATTATTTCTTTTCTTGCTTTCTAAAGCATTTTTTAAAATATTACATTTATTTATTTTTAGAGAGGGGAAGGGAAGAAGAGAGGGAAACATCAATGAGTCTTACCCCTTGCACACCCCCCACTGGGGACCTGGCCCAAAACCCAAGCATGTACCCTAGACTGGGAATTGGACTGGCAACGCTTTGATTTGCAGGCCAGAGCTCAATCCACTGGGCCATACTAGTCAAGGCACTTTCTATTTTTTTAATTAAAATAAGTTTTGGAAAAAAAAACAGTAATTATTGCACATAATGTACAATTCTCAAGTCAAGAATTCCATGGTGCAAGTTTGTTTCCCATCCCTCGGACACTCAGTTTCACGGCCTTTGAGGTAATGTGTTAGTCATTTTCTCAATATCCTTTCAGATAGAGTCTGTGCTGTGTAAAAGAGGTATAGTCTCCATTTTCTCTACACTTTAAAAATAATGGTAGTATATTATACATGTTGTTTTGCACATTGCTTTCTTTTTTTTACTGGTGCAAACTATTCCATGTGGAAGCCCCTTATATGTGGAAGCCCCTACTTTAGGGCCTGTATTAAGTAGTCCCTACTAAAGGGCACTTTAGATTGTTTTTCATCTTTTGCTGCTATAAACAGTGCTAGACTAAATAATCATGTCTATATGTGTTTTCTTACATATGCTAGTATATCTAGAAGTAAAATGGCTGGCATGAGGGAATGTACATTTTTAATTTTCATAGGTAATATCAAATCGCTTTCCATAAATATTGTACCAGTTTACACTCCTACCAGCAATGTTTGCAACTGCTCATTTACTCACTGTCACCACCAACAATATTACCAATTTTTGATAATTGCCAATCTTACAAGTGAAAAAATGGCCTCCTTGTATAGTTGTAATTTGCATTTTTCTCACTATAAGTGAGCTTAACTATTGTAGGGGAGGAAGAAATTTTCCTCTGTTCTTCTAGGTTCTTCTGGCTGGTCTAAATAAAATAGACATAAGACACATCAACAAGAGAAAGTAACCAGCCCTGGCCTGCTACCTCAGTTGGATAGAGCATCATCCTGATACACCAAGGTTATGGGCTTGATCCCCAGTCAGGACATATACAAGAAGCAATCAATGAATGCATACATAAGTGGAACAACAAATCTCCATTTCTCTCATTTTCTGTTTCCCCCTCTCTGTCTCTAAATATCAATACATTTTTTTAAAAAAGAAAATAACCAAATTTAATCATATATGTATTAGAACCCCATGTACATGAGAGAGTCAGAGACAGAGAGGGAAAATGTGATATATATGGCATTCTGAGCTAAGAATGAGGTAAAGTACCTGGGGCTTCACAGGGGAGGAAGGGCATTCAGAGGAAGATAAAAAGAGCAGATGTTCAGTAATGAGAAGTTAACCCTACCCCATATAGGTAGATCATAAGAAGTTACTTTGGCCAATAACATTTATTATTGGCAGCGTCTCTAATTCAAAGTCTTTACAGAAGAGGAAAGCCAGCAGGGTCTAAGCTGCCTTCAGCTCAAAATAATTCACTTGCCAAAGTGGCACACACCTTCCAGAGGCCTGTTCTGAACCCTTCATTCTTGCCTTTGAACCTTCCTGAGAAGTTTCACATTTCAGAAGTTGGGTTGATAGATTGTTCCAGATCTGATTAAACCAGTCTCAGTCTTGAGAAAAGTTTAGTTTATTTAAACAGTTATACCTGATTTCAGATGTTGGTGATGCAGGTGGTTCCCAAAGTTAGTCCTGTGGTCTCAGCAATCAGGAATTTATTAAGAGGCATCTCTATAGAAACAAAAGAAAAACAATGGTTAATGATTGGAGCTGACTGTAATCCCAGTTTCTAAGTTCTGAAGGCAGTCAGTTGAGAAGATTCCTAGATATTTGGTTCAAAGTATCTTCAGATGGAGTGAAGTCAGGCAATGACAGTCTGACAGATTCTCCTGGTTTTCGGTTTGAATGTCTCTGGTGATCTCTCTGCAGCAGGCACAAAGATTGTCCACATATGAGCTGTTGTAATTTCTCTGAAGTTTATGTCAAGTTGTCCCATTTTTACCTTGCTTGGCTTTATGAAAAGGGCAGTTTTAGTTCTCAGTGATTCTAAATCAAAGGATGGGAGAAAAATCGAGTCATTAGTTTGGAGAGTTACATCCAGATATTCAAGGAAGCAAGACGACTTCTAGATTTAGTAGTTTATGAGTAGAAACAAAACCTCAAAAGATAATGAATAACACTGAACTCGAACATTCACAAAGGTGTATTACTGAAATGTAATTTTTTTCTAAAGCCACCACCATTTTTACCAAAATTAGTCAAATTAAGACTAATTTGTTTGCAAAATTGGTCTAGTTTCAATACACTTGACCTGTTACTTACATAGGTGCAACATCAATGTAATTAACCATATGAAGCTCTTTTAAATCTGTTTTGCTGGAATTTATCATAAGGATTCTTCAGATTGAACTTTTAAAGGCCTCTCAAGGCTACGAAAGCAAAGGTAAGGACCTGCCATCATACTTTTCCAGCAATACTATATGTTTGGGTGAGTTCCTCTTTTCTTGAGGTCCCCAAAATATAGTGAGGTTCCTGCATCTGCCAGGAAGTGACCTTCCTTACTCACCTAGAAAGGTTTCCAGGAAACCTGTAAACAAGGTGCCAGGCCAGTATTTCTAAGGATTTTTATTGTCTTCTGTAAGTCAGTCTTAATTCCTTAAAGCTCTGGTCGTTTCTGAGTCTGTGGATGTCTTCTCATATAAGATATTCCAGTCAGAGCCTTGGTAATACAACCAGTTTCTAATTGCATACTGTTACAAGGAAAGATTCTTATAGAACTTGTCCAAATGACAATATTGCCTTGAAAATAAGAATTCTCACTAGAGTTTCTGAATTCTGGAGGGTTCAAGTAGTGAGAAAAAGATAAATGTTTCAATTCTGCTTACAAAGTTGTTAACATGTTGTTCTAAGTCATAGGTAACTTAAGAGCAAAATTATTTTATTAAATCCATTAAAAATATTAAAGGACCAGCAATAGTTCAAACAAGGCTGGGAACGTTGAGGGTGGTACAGCCATAGACTGGACCAGCAATATTTCAAACAAAATGCCATAAAAGTTATAATCATCCTCACTAGTTCATTGAGTCCTTTGTAGTTAAGACTTATTATGCCTGAATTCTGTTTTCCATTCATTCTCTCAACCTTGCCTGATGATTGGGGGTGATCGAGTCAGTGATAATTTCAAGAAGTTTGCAAAGCTTTCTATTGAGGCTCATATGACTTGCTCAGTGAGGTGGGTGCCTTGATCACTGGAAACTATGGAAAGTATACCACACAGGAAACACAAATGAACAGTTTCTGTGTCACTGTGAGGGTATCAGCCTTGCAGCAGGGGAAGGCTTCAGCTGATATGGAAAACATACATACAACAACAAGAGCATATTGATAAGCAAAACTAAATGGCAGTTGAATAAATGTACTGTGGTGGAGGAAGGAAGGCAAAAAACAAAAAAGGGTTTGCTGAGGAGCAAGAAGAACCAAGAAGCAGTCTGGGATCACAGCCCCAACTATTTATTTAATTTATAGCCATTGTTTACCCATCTTAATTTCTCTGATTCAGGAGCAGCCTCTTGCCCTGTTGCAAAGATATCAAGATGGCAGAAGTCTGGCAGTGACGAGCCACTTTTGCAGAAGCAGAATAGGCTTCACCTACATGTGCCCCAATCTTTATAGATTTGCTGTGGCCATTGCATGAAAGTCTGTTAAGGCTTTTCAAATACAGAAGGGTAGTTCTTACCATTGAGTAGATTAAGTTTTCTTAAGTAATGAAAGACCTCATTAAGACAACATAAAACACAATATTATTTTGATAAAACACAGAATCTTTTCTTACCAGAAAACTTTTCACAGTATCTTTTCAGGAGCAAACCAAGAGTCCAAAAAGCCTTATCTTTTTAGCATATAAGAATATTAAGTTTTAGTATACTATTGATATAAGCTTATTTTTAAAACTCTTAATGAATTAGCTCAATCATATATAAAATTCCTTTCTCAAGATTGCTTTTTCATAAACCTTCTACAACTTTCTACATCCATTTTAGTTCATCTCTTGCTCTCTTACCCATTCTGAAACAACCAGAATAAAGTTACTTTCATTTTCCTTAATGAAAACACATTTCTTGCCTGTTTTTGAAGCCCAAATGCATCCTGCTTTTCTTGTATACACAGTTGCTTTTCATATTAGTTTTTAGTAGCTTTAATTACATATTGGAATTTTCCCCCCTTTTTGCTCAATCCTTCTACCCCCTATGCACCTTGCCCTTACATGTCATCCTGCTTTCTATCTACGAGTCTGTCTCTATTTTGCTTGATAGTTCAGTTTGTTTAGTAGATTCCACATATGAGTGACACCATATGGTATTTGTCTTTCTCTAACTGGCTTATTTCACTTAGCATAATATTGTCTAGGTCCATCTATCCTGGAATTCTTAACTACTATAAAGAAACCTTAATTTCTAGTGATAAGTAAGAAGTAAGCAATTGTGAATTGTACCAGTATTCCTTAGATTGATAAATTTATAAATATATTTTGTAATTTCTAGAAATATGTGATTATAATCATAGTATAGCCTTTCCATTTGGCACAAGACATGTTTACTAACAGGTTAAATTTATTTTTCCATTTCTCTTTAATAACAAGCCAAAGGTAGATAAATCTATGTTCAATAATTAATATTTTATTATTTTTTCTTATTTGGAAATGATCTGGATATTTACTGAATTTAACTAGGCTCATCATTTAACTTAACTTGACTCTAAGTTTCAAGTTATCAAAAGATTTACAACACCACCCCAACTGGTGTGACTCAGTGGATTGAGTGCCCACCTGCGAACCAAAGGGTCATTGATTCAATTACCAGTCAGGGTACATGCCTGGGTTGCAGGCCAGGTCCCTCATTGGGGGCACACAAGAGGCAACCACACATTGGTGTTTCTCTCTCTCTTTTTCCCTTCCTTTCCCTCTCTCTAAAAATAAATAAAATCTTAAAAAACAGATTTAGGAAACCATTTTTAAGTACACATAAAATATAGTTATTACTAAAAAGTTTACCTAAAATAACCCTTTTTTCTACTTATATTTATTTAATTTACTTGTTCTTAAGAATTATGTTTAGGTTACTTATGAAAATTTCCTTATACTGAGTTACTTTTCTTGCTGACAGATTTTGCAAGAAAGATAACATGAACTTATTTGACTAAAAAAGCCAGGTAGAACAAAAGTATTATATGCCAATAATTCTAGATACACGCCTATTTAACTAAACCAAACTCAAACCAGCTTTAATATAAAATATTTTCCCTCAGACTACATGACCCTGAAAAACATTTGGGTTAGTTCCTACTATATTTTTGAAAATTTTAATATGAGTTTGTCTGGCAACTTGCTTTGGGGAGTGCAGGGTAAATGACTCTAGTGGGATTGGCCTGGATGGGCCGTGGGAGCTCCTCTGAGACTGAAAACCTTTGGCCTCTTCCTCTGAAGGTCCTCTTTCTAACCCCAAGTTCTTCAGTTACGGGGTGGAAGCGTATGAAGCCTTCAAGAAGAGGTCTCTTACCAGTGACATACTTGATGAGCAGAAAAAGGTTCAGGAAGCTGATCTAGTGATATTTCAGGTTTGTTTCCTTCTAATCATTATAAATGAATTAGATACATTCTATATACAAATTCTTTCCAAGTATTCAGTGTCATGCTCCTAGAGGTGGCATTGATGTTTTCAGCACATTTGCACACTCATTCATGTCTACTTGGATGAGAAGATCCATGAGCCAATGCCACTTACTCAAAATCCTGACCCCCAAGTACACAGGAAGTATTTTGCCTATAGGTCAGTGGTCCAAGAAATGCCTGAATCATGCATATCATGTTGCCTCATTCCCCTCTGACCCCACCCCCAGACAGGCAGGGGCTGCATGAAAACCAAATTTGCCTATACCAGGTCAAGTGCAGCCTCTGCCTTAAATATCCTGATCATTAAGAGGAAAATCTTTAGTTTCCTACCTTTCACTGGTTACCTCACCCACCCACAATCCCTGTGTTCATTCACAAATTGTTCCAGGGTCATGTGATTCACTACAGAAAGAACTGGCGTACCACACTGCTGCTAAGGACACTGTTGCTAAGGACTCTAACTCATCATGGCCACTCCCTGCCACAGGCCTGCAGTCATGGATGTGACCCTAAGCCTGACAGCAAAATAAACATGTGCTTTTTGGGAATCATTGGGTTGGTGGAAATCAAAGTCAAACTGGAAAAAAAAAGGGGCATTTATTCTAAGGGCCCCTTTAGGGTCCCTTAGACCCCCTTCTAAGGGTCACATGGATATCCTGGAACCAAGGCCAGACTGTGGCAGGGGAGAGTGGGAGCAGAGGCTTGGACACCTCTGCCCTTTCTTTCCCTGAGTCTCCTTTGCTTCTCTCTGCCTGTTGGCTCTGTTCTCTCACTTCACACCAAAGACTGGAGTTTCTAGATCCAAAAATCTCCCAGATGGAATTGATTGGTCCAGATTATCTCCAGCCCTGACTGAGTGCTGGAAGGGGCCAGGAAAACAAGATCACCCTTTTCCGGCACCAGGACAATGGGGTAGATCAGCACTGGCCTCAGAACCACGGGCAGCTCTCTAGCTCTTTTTCCTGTCTCCCTGGGGTCAGCTGACCACTCATGTAACTGGGTAGCTAAGCCAAGGGCTGTTCTTTTAATAATGGGTTTTTTTTTTTAACCATGCCCCATGTCACATCTCTTCTCCCACTCACCTCCCCCCTTTCTGACACTTTGCCCAGAAGGTGTACATTGCTAGTTTATTTCTTTCATTCAGCACCACTGCCACTGTCACCATAGCTCACTCCTCCCTGAGTCAATCTGCTCTGGATCCTTACCACAATGCTAGGAACTAGGAGTAGCTCTATTTGCACACTGGGAAAAGGGGGCACAGAGTGCTTAAATAACTTGCCAGTATCTCAAAGCAGTAGGTTATGAAGCTTGGATTTCAATGCCAAGTCCTGAGTTAGATTTATGGTGAAACCACATGAAGCTTCCTTTCACCTTTAGTAACAGACTATTGTCTGTGTCCATCTCTTTTCACTGATGACAGTGTGGGATATAGTGTTAGGGCTCCCATGGGAACTGAGAGAACTTCAGGGAGATCTTACTGCCGGTGTGTGGAATCTGAGGGTAAGGCTTTAGTTTGTGTCAAAATTGAAGCCTCTCAGAACCTAACTCAGTCGGACTCGCAGATGCCAGCAGCTCATCCCCAGGCACACAAAGAGGCAGACTCTTTCTACACCCTTCCTCTCGTTCTCCCCATTGCATCGGTCACAGAGACTGCTGCCAGGACCCAGTGTCCTGCAGAGTGTCCCAGTGCCTTCCTGTCTGCTCAGGGACCAGCATTCAGGTGCTGTCAATGAGGAATGCAGAGTCACCTGTAACGACCTTGTCAACTCCTCCCCACCGCACCCCACCAGCACACATCCACACTGCATGCCTCAGAGTGAAAGAAGAAATATCTTCACTTGTGATTCCCCGTGGGTCACACCTGACTGCTCAGTCACCCTGAAGAGGACAGCAGGATTCCTTTTGAGTCACCAGAGAGACTAAACTATGAAACCTGAGACAACCACAGCATTTGTTTCTCCTTGGTGTTGTCCCCAGTTCCCACTGTACTGGTTCAGTGTGCCGGCCATCCTGAAGGGCTGGATGGACAGGGTGCTGTGCCAGGGGTTTGCCTTTGACATCCCAGGATTCTATGATTCCGGTTTTCTCAAGGTATGTTCTCTGGGATGAGGATCACTATAGACCGAGGGAGGGATGGGATGCATCTCATGTTATACTTCTAGTTTGCTTTTTCAAAAACAAGTACTGGTTGAGCACCAACTATGTGTAAAGAAAGCCCTGTGTGCTGCCCACGGGTGAAAAACCATTATTTCTGAAGTCTTGGAGATTTGTCTGTCAAGTAAGGGATACAGATGCACCCACAACTCTCTGGTGCATGGCTAAGGGCCTGGGCTGGTGTCAGGAGGGTGGACTGGGCCATAGGGTGGTCAGCCCTGGCTCTGAGAGGGTTGTCTGCTCTGCCCCCGGATGGAGTCTAGCCCTGGCCTCACCCAGTTCACATCTCAGAGCTTCACGTGGAACCTGGTAGATACCCAACACATGGTAGCTGTGAATTTCTTACTAAAATACATAATTTTTAAAATTCTAAAAGCCTCAGAAAATAGTGCATGCAAGGAAAACACTGAGTCACGAAGATCCAGTTTGGACTAGAAGTAATGCTACCATTTACTGAGTGGGGCCATGCATGAGCACCACCTGCCACCTCATTCAGTCCCAGCTGCCTCCCAGCTGCCCACGTTGTGCCTGGGCCTCACCCACTTCTCATTCCACAGCACTAAAGCCTCCTGTCTGCTAGAAGTAGGGGCAGGGCAGAACTGGGTAGTGGCCCAGTCCATTCCCTGTGACTGCTCCTGGTCATTGTAATGCTTGTGCCAGAGTCACAGTAGCATTTATTTGTCTCCTCCTCTGGAGTTCACATAAATACATTTGCTTTCTCCACTGCAGGATAAATTGGCCCTCCTCTCGATAACCACGGGGGGCACAGCCGAGATGTACGCGAAAACTGGAGTCAGTGGAGATTTTAAATACTTCCTGTGGCCCCTCCAGGTAGCCACCGCACCTCACCCTGTCTCTCTTTCCCCTGCAGCTTTCCCCAGTACAAAATGAGATGCACCTGAAGCCTGAAACCTAGACCATTTTGACTCTACCTGAATACAGGAAATTATATTTTACTTTTTAATGTTTTAGTGGCAATGCAAAGGTTGGCCAATAGGGATGAACATGTATTATAATGATATGCTTCAATATTGTTTGGGGGGAAGGTAAGCTAAACCTGGTTAGCTGAATCAACTCCATGGTAAACAGGATTGTCCCACGTGGGCCTGTGGGGGCACTGAGGGCTGCAGAGCTATAGTGTCCTTCAGAGGCCATGCTCGAGCCCTGGCTAGAGGTGCTGGAGGAGCCTGGCATTCTGGATAGTCTCACCTGCAGTACAGGTGAGGTTCACAGAGCCAGGGGCTGTGCCTCCTTCCCAAAGCAACCCCCACTCCAGGTTCCCAACACTCAGGACTCAGAGCCCGCTTTCCTAGGTGAATGCCAGCTGCTTACATGCGCACTGCTGAGTGCGGGGGCCCAAGAGGCAGCCAAGGATGGCTGTCTGCAGAGGGGCAAGCAGTGGGGCAAGGCATGTTGAGCAGGCTTTGGGGAGGAAAGAGCTCTGGTCAGGCCACCAGATGGCAGTAAAGAATTCCATGGAGACCCAGAAACCTAAATGGAAACTGTTCTTCCAAGTTGTTATACAGGGAGGGAATGGTGACATATTTACATTTGTGAGCTCCCTTTTATTTTTTAAACTATTTATTTTTTAAAAAGAGAGAAGAGAGGGAGAGAAACATCAGTGTGTGGTTGCCTCTCACACGCCCCCTACTGGGGACCTGACCCTCACCCAGGCTTGTGCCCTGACTGGGAATGGAACTGGCAACCTGTTGGTTTGCAGGCTGGTGCTCAATCCACTGAGCTACACCAGCCAGGGCTGTGATCTTACTTTTAAAATGTGACAGTGATGTGTGGGCCTCTTGACCTCCCACCACCCTGATGGGGCAGGCCTGGACAAGGGTGTGGGTTTTCAGGGAAGGAATACAAAGAGAAGTGAGTGATATTTTGAGGGGAGGGGGAAGGAAGTGGTCTTCTTTGAAAAAGATGACACAGTGATTCCATTTAGTGATGCTGTGCTGAAAGAAAGGGTAATTTACAAGCCTGGACTTTTTTCTCCATAAGCTAGCTGGTCTCTTATGTGCCATTAGCCAAGTTAAATTCTTCTTGTATTTTAGAAATTTTTATATTTTTTCAGTTTGAAAAAGTATATATTATAGAAAAAAATGAGGCTATAAAAGTAGAAAGTCCCCTTAATTTCACCTTAAAAATAATCATTTTTAATATTATGGATTTCCTTGTGGCTCATATATAGTCTTACATACATACTTTTTATTATTTGGTTTATTACTTTTTTTTTACTTAAATAGTATACCATAAATATTGTTTCAAACTCCTTATTGTTTTCATTTAACATATATCTTAACCTTCCAGGTGGCACATTATAGCTAGAATAATCTCATTCTAGAATAATCCATCATATGAATATATCATAATTTGCCTAATCAATCAAAATCATGAAGTTTAGTGTCTGAATCAGTAGCAAAGATTACAGATTAATCTCAATTTTCATAACAGAATTTGGAACTTGCAGGTGCCTAGAGTTCACCTCCCTGGTACAGGCCAGCATCCTAAGGTTATGGGGCATTTAAATTGTTTTTGGTCACCCGGTAGCATTAAAGTTGTTCAGTTGTTTTTTTAAGCTTTGTGTCATACCGTCTCCCTTAAATTATTTAACTGAATGATATGTAAAGGGTATAGCTACTAATTAATTCTTTTCTTTCTTTATGGCTATAGCATGGTGCATTGCACTTCTGTGGATTTAAAGTCCTTGCCCCTCAGATCAGTTTTGCTCCTGAGTTTGCATCAGAAGAAGAAAGAAAGGCGATGGTGGCATCTTGGGCCCAGAGGCTGAAAACCATCTGGAAGGAAGATCCCATCCCCTGCACACCCTCTTGGTACTTTGGGCAATAACGCTCTCCGTCATGTACACATCACATGAGCAACACACTAGGAGATGCAAGCACATGCAAAGAGAACATGATGCTGTAATAACATTAAATTATAACAAAGTTAGCTGGATCTGTTTAATGGTATGCATGAATGAGTGTCTTCACGGTTTTAAATAGCCAGACCCAAAAATTCAGTAATCAGCTGGTTGTATTGAATTCTATTCTAATATCATTATTCGCCCAGGCTTTCTTTTCTTTTCTAATATCTTTCCATCCCCCTATATTCAATCTTCACAGATAATGTTGTTTTCAGATATTTCTCTTCACATTAAGCTGCATTTGATAGTTTGTGTTACATTTCATAACTTGAGAGTTTCTACTTTTTTCATAGGAAAGATTAATCTTTTCATAGCTAGTGTTTTAGTGCTATGGACTTATTTTTACATCATTTTTTTAACTTGCATTATGACTATGGAGTTTTAAATGAACAGCCATTTAAAATATATTTAAAATCATTGAGTGCTGATTACAATGAAAAACAGTAGTCCAATGGCATCCTACAATATCATGATGTATGTGTTCATGTAACATTTCTAATAATTACCCCACAGTGTGGGTACAGGTAGGTGGAGGTATCTCCCTAAAAACAAGTTTAAGATATTAAATCTCTTCCTCCTCCTCCTCCTCATCATCATCACTACTGAGGACAAAGCCGCCACTTACAGACAGGGGCCCTTCACCCACTGCAGGTTCCTTCACACCAGACACAGCATCTACTTCTCACTGCATTCTTTTCATCAAACACCATCTTGTTGGAATCTTCATCTTCCAACACTTTTCACCTGTGTCACCTCCCTCCTCCTCCTGGGCATCATCAGCCCTTCCCCATCTGAGTGGTCTTCCTCCTCTTTTCCATCTGATGCATAATTGAATACTTTTTCACATTCATCTTCTTCCTTTGCATCTGAGTCTTCACATTCTCAGAGCTTCCTCATCACTCACTCAGACCCATCATCTTCAAATTCTAATTTTTCAGGGTCATTTCTCCTAACATTTTTTCAACACCATTTTCTTCTAATAATTTTTGGAACCATCTTCAAACTGTTTTTCAAAGCAGTCTTCAGATTCTTTTCCCAAAATATCTTCCTCAGACCCTTTTTGGGGCCATTCTCTTCAGGTTCCTTTTTGGGGTCACCTTCAAACCTTTTGCAGAGCCTTTCTTGCCATCACCTCTTTTGAGGCTCTTTTTAAGCTGGCCTTCCAGACCATTCTCTGCAGACTTTAGGAACTTCCTTATTCACATTGTCTTTTAGGGCCATGTTCTTTAGCACCTTTTTCCTAAGCCTCTTTTTCAAAGTCTCCCCCATCTTCTGTCTTTTCAAATATCTTTTCATCTATAGTTTATTTTGAAAAGATTTAATCCAGTATTTATTCCACACTCATGATCATTTTCTAAACTCAGAATATGTCATAAAAACAATCTATCAAGTAACTTTCCAATAATAAATAATGCAGCATAGAATTCCTTTTAATATGTCTCTGTTTTAGATTAAGTTTTAAAACTCAGCAATCTTCATTATCAATACAAACGTTTGAGTTTTTAGAAAAGAACACTACATCAAACTTTCATAATTGAAATATCTTCCATTTATAAAAATGCTTTGGAAGCTTGAGGCATGAATCTAATCCATGTCTCTGCTCATCTGCCCCACCCTCTCAGTTCCACATGAGTACAGTGTTGCTGCTAGAATGCTTGTCGAGACATTCATTTTCCCCTTTCATATAGTACTTTAAAATCAGAAATTCAAGAAAAAGATTTTATCATGTATTTTTTCTCCATTTTTAAATCTTTTATTTTTCAATTACAGTTGACATGCATTATTATATTATTTTCAAGTGTACTGTTATGTATTTTTTTCAAATTAAAAAAACTGAATTTTAGGCATTCTAACAGTGTCCCTTTGAGGTAAAATGCTAAAAGGACTTTCAATCAAATCACAGCCTAATTTAAACCTGTGCATCAGAAACTAACTTCTCATAAAGTCGAATGTTAACTGTGGAGAATATTAAGTGTAACATATTAACGAGCCTTCCAAGATAGTACAAGTGGACAAGCAGGTAATCTTAAAATTAATTGCTGCCTTCATGTACATTGAAAGCACATAACTCTTCTGTAATCGATACTCAGGATCCATTCTCAAAGTCTTTACCATTCTGGTAAGAAAAGCCCAGTATATAAACCATAAACATACACTTAAAATACAAAAACTGAATTAGTGCCTTATACAAATTTAACCAACATGGGCACCATGCCAAAATCATTAAAATATTTTAGGATGTGTACAAACTGTACAGCTCAAAAATAATAAAATACAAGAACTGTCTGCATCATATATCAAACTCAACAACTGGGTGAAAACATCAAGGCAATAAAGGGAATTACAAAGGCACTTCCCTACACAAAATAGGAAATGAAAATGCAGCGTAGAGAGTGCGCACTACTGCAACAGTCCAACTCTAAAGGGGAAAGAAAAGCAGATTTCATCAAATATCTATAGAATTCAACATGATCTACTTCCACATAACATTTTGTTATTATGCTATTTTTCTTGTCTTTTTGGCTCCTTTGACAATCATATTCGTCGGACTGGTCCTTTCTGCCATCTCGGTTGTGGGAATGTTCTTTACTACTGACTAGTGTATAGTTTCTTTACATACCATGTTAGTTGTGGCTTCTTGAACATTCATCCTTGATGTACTAGAGTGCTGTGGAAATGCCCTACTGTAGAAGACCCTGCTCTTTAAAGCAGATGTGCAGTTTGAACACAGAACACCTGGCTCTTTTGGCCTTGGGACATTCAAGAAAGTTTCCCATTCTTTCAGCCTTTCTTTCCTTTCTCCTGGGGTATCCTCAGCCTGGTCACCTGTACCCATCTCATGCTTGGACAAGGATTTGACAGCCATCCCACCACCTTCAACTGAGGGTTTGAATACAGTGATCGGCTTCCTCAAGGACACAGAGGTTACACCATCTGGGTGTGTGTCAAAGAGAAGGGACTTCCTAATTGGCCCAAATTATTTTTTTAATTATTTTTATTATATTTTTCCCATTACCATTTCCCCCCTTATACCCTCTTCCACCTCCACCCCACCCCCCAATCACTACACTGTTGTCCATGCCCTTGAATCCTTTCTCTTTTTCCCTTGAATCCCTCCACCCCATAATGCCCCAGCCCCAAGCTGTCAGCCTACTCTCTATCTATGAACCTGTCTTTATTTTGCTTGTTAGTTCAGTTTGTTCATTAGATTCCACATGTAAGTGAAAGCATATGGTATTTGTCTTTCTCTGGCTGGTTTATTTCATTTAGCATAATATTCTCCAGATCCATCCATGCTGCCACAGAGGGTAAAATTTTATTTTTTTTATGACCAAGTAGTGTTCCATTGTGTAAATGTACCATAGTTTTATCCACTCATCTACTGATGGACACTTGGGCTGCTTCCAAATCTTAGCTATTGTAATTGTCCTAAACTTTGAACACTCTCCTTAAAAGTTTTCTCTGACCTCATTCAGCACTAATGGACCATCATTGAAAGCCATAGGATGAGATACCTTTGATGATGACAACTCGCTCATGGTGCATTCAGGTCCAGCAGTCCAGCTGCTTTCATTGCAGAGGAAGCTGCCTCCTGTGGTACCTGCCCCTCTTCTTTTCTGAAGCCTCATATTCCCCTTCTGTTGAAATTTGACCGGGTACCTCAACATGCAATTTCTAGCTTCTAATTTTACCTTCATTCAAAACTATTAATGCAAAATCCAGATTCCCTCTTAAAATAACTCCAAAGTCCATCCCCTTTGAGATGGCCTTGGTTATCTTTGTAAAGCTGGACCTTAAATTTGGTCTAAGGATCTCTCACAATCATGCCCAGTTTAGGGAGAAGGTATATAAATGCTTCCACTATAATGTCTGGAGGCAAACCAGTCACATGTACATTTATGTTCTGTCTTCAACATGAAGCCTTTCTTTTTTTCTACCCTCTTTTTGAGATCAGAGACTTTAGGGTGTTTTTTTTTCCTTTGCAGAGGTTTCTCAGGATTTCTAGCACCATGTTGTATGTTTTCAGTAGTCAGACATGCCATCACTGAGAAAACATAATTAGCCTGATATTTAGTGATGGAATCCTCAGTGATCATGGGCAAACCAAGCCTGCTTGGTCAGAGATGTCAGCCAGCTGCTGCCAGAAATATTGGTTTCTCTGCTGGGATTCTCTTGGGTTTCATCATCCTCAGTATCTCCATACAATTCTTGCATTTGCAACTGCTCATTAAACTTGTTCCATCTGCATAGTACCATGTTTCCTACCTTGCCCTGGAGCAGAGTCCAGGCAAACAAGGAGGCACCAGCTCACCAGCTCATTCTGGCCTTGCTCTTGCCAATAAGGGTCCAAAGCTAGCCATCTTTTTTGTATTATCACTTTGTCTGCTTTCTTTTGGGGCAGTATTTCTTAAATGTTTTCTGGGCTGCCGTTGCCCATTTAGATTCTATCTCTGGAGTCCCCCAAAGTTTCTGCTCCCTGGAGAATTCAACTCAACTATCTTCCAAGCACTTGAGACTCGTATCATCAGTTGGGTCTACCCTTCCTCCCCCACACCTCCATCAGCATCCCTTAGTCCAGGAGTGTCAAACTTATTTTCACCGGGAGCCGCATCAGCCTCATAGTTGCTTTCAAAGGGCTGAATGTAATTTCAGCTCCTTAACAGTTAAGGAGTAGTTACATTTACACAGTCCTAAAATTTTTTTGTCCCTTTGAAGGCAACTGCAAGGCTGATGTGGCCCCTGGTGAAAATGAGTTTGACACCTCTGCCTTAGTCACTAAGTGACAGGAATGTTCATCGGATCCTCAGGCCCAAAACCTGGGACTCACCATAACTCACATCCAACCAAGCTTCTCATCTTGTTCAGTCTACTTCCTACCAGTGTTTAATTGGCCCACTATTTCATCTAAAATTCTACCATGTTAGTCCGAAGTACCATCTCCTTTTTGCCTGGATTATTGCAACAACCTTCTAAATAATTTTCCCTCATGCACTTTTGCCCCTCACGACCCATTTTTACAAATGCTTAGAGTAATCTTTAGGTGTGCATGTGCACGCACACACACACTCTTGAGGCTTATTAATTCTTCAAAGGCTTCTCATGCTCTTAGGACATGTCCAGAATCCTTGAGTGGATCTGTGAGGTGCAGCATGTGACCCTACCTCTTATCCAGGCTCTGGATGCTCTGTGCCTATATCCCAGCCATACCTGACTTCTTCCCACCCCTGCCAAGGACCCACACCTGTTCTGGTGCAGGGCCTGTACTGGGCTGCTCGCTCTGGTAGGAGTGCTCACCCCACTTCACTACCCTTTACATGCCACCTTCACTGTCCCTCAATGAAGGAAGCCTTCCATGGCCCCTTGGGTGGAATTGGATGCCCTGTTCTGTGCCCTATATTCCTCCTGGCTTTTAAAACATCTCTGGCATTTTGTCTATTACAAGAAACAAGGACATCCTTCTTGTACATGTTTCAAGCACTAGGATCATCTGGGTAGAGTCTGGCTCCCTCACTAGACTGTGGACTCCATGAAAGCAGGGACAGACCAGTCTTTTACAGTTGTCCTATTTTGGGTAGTGCTCCCTTAATATTTGTTGGAGAGGTAAGGTCTGCACCCTTCCAACCTGGCCTGGATCTCAGCAAGACTGCAGCATCCCTATGTATAAATATGTATCCCCATAGGCACCAGGTGGAAAGGAGGGTGGACATCTGACAGACTAGAGCTTACTGCCCACTTCCTGGTTTCTCCTCTGCTTCTGTGCCTGCAGGAACCATTCCCCTACTCTTGATGGAGTTTGTGGTTTGGGGAGGAGAGGCAGGAGAGACAGGCGGTACTAGGAAAATTCCCTAGACAGCCCTCTCTTGTCTCCACTGATGACTAGGGATGCCTTCAGGCAGCAAGAACTCACTGCGTTCTCCCTTGTATTCAGTGGGCTGCAGCCACAGTGTGTGTGGCAGGCAGAAAGGGTGCAGTACCAGACTTTAGAGCCTCCTATTCTAGTCCTTGTAGAGCTGCTGGACCTCAGAACTCCTTGAGGCAAGAAGCAGACACCACACTGCACGGTCTGTGAAGTCACAGACTGTCAGAGGGGTGGATTCTCTAGCCAGGCAGCAGACCCTACCCTTTCCCAGGTGGGGGTGAGAGGATTGGCAAATTCAAGAGGGGACTCCTCACTGCCTTCCCAGTTTCCCAAAGTCCAATTTCCCTGAGACAGTTTGGCTTCAAATATGCCAAAGATACTACTTCTGCCTTCCAAACAAGACTGTTAGCACTTTGAGGGCTGGGACCAAAGTTCCCATAGTACCTAACAGCCTATTACCTGGATGACTTTTAAAATCTGTGCTGAAAAACTTAAAATGAAAACACATTCAGCAATAGGAGGGCAGTGGAAATTGCTGTTAAAAGAAAAAAAATGACTACAGCCATATCTGTGTTTTAAGGCACTGGTTCCAATTTCCTTAGGAGCACAGGACAGTTGTAGTTCAGAAAATTCTCCCTGGTAATGCATTTAGGTCCCAGAGCCTAGTTGGGGTGAAGGCTGGTAGAAAAAGAGAGATAAAGAGACTCATGATGCTCAATGTAAGAAAGGTGTCAGGAATTTTGGAGTAGTCCCTGGCAGCTCTTGAGTGTGGGAGAGGGAAAGAGGCACAGGTCTCAGGAGGGAGCACAAGAGCCTCAGGAAACAGTGGCAACAAGGGGATGTAGGACTGAAATGGCCATGAGGAGGTCAGTGGTGGGACAATATAGGGACTGTGGAAATGCCCAGACCACTCCAGGAAGCCTGCATCTGTTGGAAGTGTGCACTGGTTGTGTTTTGCCCTTAAAGTGTTGCTCCAAACAAGACTAGATGATGTTGTGACAGGATAGTAAGAAGCTAGGAAAAGTCCTGGGCAAGTGGAATGCAGAAACAGACAAGAAAATTAAGGCCAAACAATTTGAACTTTACAGCCAGCTGGTGAATCGCAGGACCTTATCTTCCCTACCCAAGGACAATGGTGAGCAAATGGTTTATACCTGTCCTCTCTAAGTAAAGAATATGTAGTTTAAATCTCTCTGGTCTGGAAAATAGAGAATAGAGACCCAACTAATGCCAGTTAAACCCAAAAGCATGAAATCAGGAGAACAAATAACAAAAACTCCATTTAAAAGACAGACCCAAGATAAAACAGTAAAGCAGACCAAAGAATATTCCCCCCATACACTCATTTTGATATGTCAGCATATTAAAAAAGCACCTGGAAAGCTGATAATAGTCAGCTGAAACCCTCTCCTAAGATTCTTGTCCACAGGATAAAGAAAGATAAAAAGCTCTCAGGACAAAGTCTCAGTGCAGGCTCACACAAGAGCACACATGTCCATGCTCCTTCTCAGGCATGAATATTTTACTTCCTCTTAAACCCTAAGGGTCCCAGTGAAACTTGCAACGAGGGAGCAGCAGGCAGTGGCACTTCACCCCAGGCTAGCCCCCTGATCCTGTCTCCAAGGCCCTCTTTTTCTCTGACTTCCCAGTGAGCTGACAGCAGCCCCACCTTGGCTCACTTCTCTCCTGTGACGTTTCTAGGGAGCCAAAGCTGAGCATCGCCTAGGCTCTCCTGTCACTGCTTCTACCATAAGTCCTCCCTTTGTTTCCTTGTCCCCAGCTTTAATAAACATACTCTCAAAATCACCTGGCCGCCTCTGGCCAAGTTGGAGGCGTACGTAGACACACTGTGCCTCCTCCCACAACCAAAACTAAGGACAACAAAAATTTAGAAACAAAAAAAACCAGAACAGAGAGAAATGAACCCAATGGAAGTCCGACAACCATTCATCCAGACCAGTAAGGAGGGGCAGAGTCGGAGGCCTACAGAGAGGGGTGGAGGGGTCCTGGCAGGAGGAAGCAGTGGCTGGCAGACGTGGGAACGCAGGGCGCAGGTGGCAGTTGGCGGGCCCCAGAAGCGCAGGGGAAGCTGACGAACAGGTGGCAAACCCTGGGCTCAGGGAGGCAACTAGCAGACCCAGTGAGGCACACAAGGCAACTGGCTGTCCGCAGTCACGCATTCTTGCGCAGTTAAACTGGGTGAAAACAGCTGCACAACCCAGAAATGCAGCACCGGGAAACAAAGCCTAAAGGCACCGATTGAAAACACCTGTGGGGGTTGAGGCCGGGAGATTCTCTCAGCCTCACAGGAGGCTCCTTGGGGAAACCCACAGAGTCCGAGAAAGTACACAAGCCCACCCACCTGGGAGCCAGCACCAGAGGGGTTCAATCTGCTTGTGGGAAGTGGCAAAGGGGACTGAAGTCCTAGAGAGAGCAGTGCAGGCACTATTGTTCCTTCTCAGACCCCGCCCCCACATTCAACATCACAACCCAGTGACTGAGGTGCCCTGTCCTGGTGAAACTCCTAAGGCTCCGCCCCTCATATGTAACAGGCATGACCAGACCAAAGGGCAGGGGCGGGGGGGCTAGAGGGCTCAAACAGAATTAAGAGCCCCTCAGCCGGTACGTTTAAGCAAACGAGACATAGCCAACCTATCAGATGCATAGTTCAAAACACTGGTAATCAGGATGCTCACAGAATTGGTTGAATTTGGTCATAAATTAGGTGAACAAATACAGGCTACAATAAGAGAAATGAAGGAAAATGCACAGGGAACCAATAGTGATGGAAAGAAAACTGGGTTTCAAATCAATGGAAGGGACCAGAAGGAAGAAAGGAACAACCAAACAGAAAAGAATGAAGAAACAAGAATTCAAAAAAATGAGGAGAGGCTTAGGAACCTCCAGGACATCTTTAAGTGTTCCAACATCCGAATCATAGGAGTGCCAGAAGGAGAAGAGGAAAAACAACAACCAGAAAAGCTATTTGAACAATAATAAAGGAGAACTTCCCCAATCTGGCAAGGGAAATAGACTTCCAGGAAGTCCAGGAAGCTCAGAGAGTCCCAAAGAGGTTGGACCCAAGGAGAAACACTCCAAGGCACATCATGATTACATTACCCAAGATAAAAATGAAGGAGAGAATCCTAGAAGCAGCAAGAGATAAGGGGACAGTTACCTACAAAGGAGTTCCCATCAGAATGTCAGCTGATTTCTCAAGAGACCTTGCAGGCAAGAAGGGGCTGGAAAGAAGTATTCCAAGTCATGAAAGGCAAGGACCTACATCCGAGATTGCTCTATCCAGCAAGGCTTTCATTTAGCATGGAAGGGCAGATAAAGTGCTTCTCAGATAAGGCCAAGTTAAAGGAGTTCAACATCACCAAGCCCTTATTATATGAAATGTTAAAGGGACTTATCTAAGAAAAAGAAGATAAAAAATATGAACAGTAAAAAAATACATCAAACTCACAGTTAGTAACAACCATACTAAAACAAAAGCAAACTAAGCAAACAAATAGAACAGGAACAGAACCACAGAAATAGAGATCACATGGAGGGTTAGCAACAGGGAGTGGGAGGAGGAAAAAGGGGGAAAAGATATAGAGAATAAGTAGCATAGACAACAGGTAGAAAATAGACAGGGGGAGGGCAAGAATAGTATGGGGAAATGCAGAAGCTAAAGAACTTATGACACATGGACATGAACTAAAGGGGGGGGATGTGGGTGGGAGGGGTGGGGAGGTAGGAGGGGAGTGAAAGGGGAAAATGGGACAACTGTAATAGCATAATCAATAAAATATATTTTAAAAAAGTCACTTGGCCTCCTGTTGTGAAATCTTTCCTTCATGAAGTCAAGAACCCACACACTACCAGCCTGTCTTAGGCAGATCCCCTCCAGGCCAGACCCTGTTTGGTAAGGATGTGGAATCACCTGAACTGTACCAGCACAAGTACTTTGTTGTGGTACTATAACCTGACTCAGTGCTGCTGAGAGTTCTCAGTCAGTAGACAAGAGCTATAAACACAACTGGACCTTTGCCCATACAGGAATGTATTCTAAGGAAATACATAGAAAGTAAAGGTACTTTTCCAAATTAAATGTTTATTTTTCTTAGCAATGCTAGTTATAATAATGAATAGTAATAGCTAACAGGTACTGGATGCTTAATATGTGCCAGGCGCTGATATAAATCCTTTGCATATACTATTATCTTGTTTAATTCTCATAAATGCCTTAGGCATAAGTACTATTGTTATCACTACCTTACAGATGAGGAAACTGAGGCAAAGTTAGGCTAAAGCATTTGCCCAATGGTCACAGCTATAGAGAGGCAGATGTGGGATTTGAACCTGGAATATCAGGTTCTTCTCTGGAAGCAACATAAGTGCCTGTGATCAGGGCAATGACAAAGAATACCATGGCCTTCCAACTCCCTTGTTAGGATGGCAGGCATTGTGAACAGTCATCTGTGTTGGTCCCATATCAATTCCCATTCTTCTAATGGCAACATCCTGATTTTCCTTTGGGAATGATGCCATTTAGTCAAGCCATGTGGTTTTCATAAGGGTGACACTGAGCCAAGGAGTGGAATCTAACAGACTTGACCAATTTTCTGGTTTCATGCCCCAGAAAATCCAAGCCAGGTAATGAAATTAAGCTCAGGAATTCACTGATGTACTGGGAAAGTGGAGACTTTTTGTTTCTGGACTTAGAGCTATGACTCTGAAAGCTGGTCAGGGGCCGTGACATAGAAAGTGTTGACCTGAAAATGAAAGCTCGTCAAACTACATACAGAGACAATTTCCAAGGAAATTTTTGAACACCTAGACCCATCCTTGCCTGATGCTGGAGTTTTTTCTTTAGTTCTTTAGTCATATGGGGCAATATATTACCATTTTTGCTTAGGTGGTTTTATAGTAATTCAGCAATCCTAAATAATTCAACAAACATAGTTTGTATCTACATAGAAATATGAAATACTCCAGTGTCAACAAAACAAATTAAATTTGAATTTGATTATAATAATATAAAAACACACATGGAGGTATATAAAATAAGAACACAATTTATAGTAATGTATGTCAAATTATTTTTCTCACAAAATGGGTTAAGTATGTAGTGTCTAATGAACAAAAGAGAAGCTGGAGGGTCTGCCATTGTGGGGAACTGAGGGGGACAGCAGAGGACAGTACAGAGTCCAGAGATCAATCCCGGTTCTGCCAGTAACTGACTGAGAGGCCCTGAACTATTTGACCAACCTACTTGGGCCTCAGTTTCCCTGTCTATGAAGTAAGGGGAGTCTGGCCTTCCATAGTTACCCACCCAATGTGCAAGATGCCAGGAGGCCCTCAGTCCTGTCATGTGATCTTTTCCTTGAGGTCCCAGGAACAGTCTGAAATACTGCCTGGGATCCCCAGTGGTTCAGTGCCAGGGCTGATCCTGACTTGAGTTGTATATACGAGTATGTCTATTATGCAAGGGTTGGACCCTGCATAATTAAATCAGAAATCATAAAATAGAAATAACTTGCACCAACCCTTGCCTAGACAGGCTTTTATTGTTTTTCTCAGGTCTTACATCAAAGAAGGATTTATTATCTACTACATAGAATATTATTGTCTACATTTTAGGTACAATCAAGAAAATGAAAATAACAAATGCAGAAGGGAAAGGCAGCGAGCTGATTAGCTCCGTCCTTAGGAAAATTCACACAGGCTTTGGAAATTACCTTGAAGATAGTCAATAAACATCTACTGTTTCAGACCAGTGTGAGAGAGTTTTAGCAAGAGCAAGCCATAACAGTCTGTATGCATTTTCTAGGCCTGGTTCCCATAGGGAAAACTCGGTTTGAGGGTCTGGCTCCTGTCAACCACCTCACTTCTGTGGGTTTTCCATTCAGAGCTGAGTCACATTTGCCAGACTTAAAACACACTGGTTACCTACAAAAAATGACATAAAACAGAGCACATAATCTAAACTAAAACAGCCAATTTTTACTTTTCAAAAAAGAGGATAAAGTTAATCAACTTTAGCTTTTATAATGAAATATGTATATTCAAGTTCCTAGGGTAAGCATTAAAATATGGAACTTAAGGGTCAAATTAGTAGAATTCAGTGAGAAAAATGCATTCATCCAAAATAAAATAAGACTGGACAGAAAAACAGTAAAAGCAGGATAAATCAAAGGCATAAAATATGATGATGAAAACATCCTGATATATTTTTATCACAAAAAACATTAATAGACAAAAATGTTAGTTAAAAGGCAGAATCAAACTGGATAAAATTTTTAACTTAACAATCTGCAGTTTACAAGAGATATATCTAAAACAAAAATACAAAAAGATTAAGAGTAAAAGGATGACCCTGACTGGTGTGGCTCAGTGTGTTGGGTGTCATCCCTCAAACCAAAATGTTACTGGTTTGATTCCCCATCAAGGCGCATGCCTGGGTTGCTGGCCAGGTACCCAGTTGGGGGTGTGTGAGAGGCAACTGATCACACATCCATGTTTCTCTCCCTCTATTTATCCCTCCCTTCCCCTCTCTCGAAAAATAAATAAATAAAACCTGAAAAAAATAAAGTAAAAGGATGGAAAAAGTTAATCCATGAAAATACAACCCAAAGAAGGTAGTCTATCCAGCTATATTAATATAAAAAATAGACTACAGGGAAAAACCTGTTATTAAGGATAAAAAAGGCCCTGGCTGGTGTAGCTCAGTGGATTGAGCATGGGCTGTGAATCAGGCATCGCAGGTTCAATTCCCAGTCAGGGCACATGCCTAGGTTGCAGGCCATGGCCCCCAGCAACCGTACATTGATGTTTCTCTCTCTCTCTCTCTCTTTCTCCCTTCCCTCTCTAAAAATAAATAAAGAAAATCTTAAAAAAAAAGAAAAGAAAAAAAAGTTTTCTGTGTAATGATAAAAGTTCTAATTCATATGAAATTATACCAATTCCAAACTTGTATGTATTTAACAAACAGCATTGAATTATTAAAACAAACATTAAATTATAAAAAGAAATGGAAACATCAACTGCCAGAGTGGGAGATTTCAGCTTACATCTCCTAGTAAATGGTAGTTCAAGCAGGCAAAATTAAAAGAATAAAGATTTAAACAAAATTGATTTGATGCTTATATAAAAATCACTGTATCCAGAACTAGGATAATTCATATTTTTCTCAAACATTCATGGAAAAATCATAAAAATTCAGACCTCAACAAATTCCAAAGGATTTGTAAAGTACAGAAGACATTCTGTGACCAAAATACAGGTTATAGCAAAAATAAATGCCCCTTTTTATTACAAAATCTTTTATTACAAAATCATAAACAAGCAATTCCGTAACATAACAATGTCACACTGAAGCACACCATATGACATTTCAGATGAAATGTTCAAATTACTGTCCATCTCATGTGAGACATTCCCTCCAACCACGTTCAAGCAAACGTTACTTAGACTGGACCCTGCATAATTAAATCAGAAATCATAAAATAGAAATAACTTATAAAACATCATTTGAAATTTGACAACCCTCTTCTCAATAACTCATAGATAAAAGTTGAAATGATAATGTAAAATTTAAAACATATTTAGAACTAAATAATAATTAAAGTCTTGCATTATCAAAACTTGTGGGTTGCAGCACAAGTAGTATTTTTAGGGATATTTTTAGGGATATTTTTAGTTATATTGCTGAATGCTCCTTCAGCTAAATTTCAAATATAAGAGATAAAAGAAAACACATGCACATACACATGTGCACACAAATGTAATGAATTTCTCAGAAGAGAATGCACTCCTGGCCAATAAACATTAAGAAAAGATGTCAATTTTTAAAGAGAAATGCACATTAAGTGTACAATGCTATGCCATTTTACAACCACCAAACTATCAGAAATCTAAAAGTTTAAATATTCGCAAGTGTTAGTGAGAAGGAGGTCAACAGAAAAATGCATACTTAGAAAATTTAATTTGTAAAATTGAGCATTTACACATTTTACTACCCAGTTTAAACAACTGGGACACATCAAAGACACTACATCCAACAGTACATTTCATAATTGTAAAGTTAAGTAGAAAAAAACAAGTCACAGAATGTTATTTAGATTAAGCATAAAAATGCCAAACAAAAATTATTTGGGAGTATACAGGGTCTGGCAGAAGTAACACTTGCTTGAGTGTGGTTGATAGGGTAATAATATGATTGTAATAATTTATGGTTTTAATTTGATCATTTCACCTAAAATGTCATATGGTGTGCTTGAGTGTGATACTGTTATGATACAGAATTACATGCTCATGATTTTGTAATTAAAAAGGGGTGTTATTTGTGTTGGACCCTGTATATTGAAGTGGTAGAATTATAATGGAATATTCAAAATAGTAATGTAGTCCTGGCTGGTGTGGCCCTGTGGATTGAGTGCCAGCCTGCAAACCAAAGAGCCACTGGTTGGATTCCTAATCAAGGCGCATGCCTGGGTTGCAGGCCAGGTCCTCAGTAGGGGGCATGTGTGTGCCTCAGTGTGAGGCAACCACACACTGATGTTTCTCTCCCTCTTTTTCTCCCTCCCTTTGCCTTTCTTTAAAAATAAATAAAATCTAAAAAAAATAGTAATCTGATGGGAGGGGGCACACAGATCTCTAACAGTATATTAATGTTTCATTTCTTAAATAAATGGTGGATATTTGAATACTCATTTTACTGTCTTTTAAGTCATATCTATATAACATTTATTTATATATATATGAAAGTGTTTTTGTTATTTAAGTAGATATGCAATATAATATGTGTTAGGTGTACTATGTAGTGATTAGACATTTATATACCTTACTATATGATCACCACACTAAATCTGTCACAATGCAAAGTTATCACAATATTATTGATTATATTACCCTTCACCTCTTTCACCCATCCCCCCACCCTCGCCCCTCCCCTCTGGCAACCATCAGTTTAATCTCTGTTTCTTTTTCCATTTTTGTTTTGTTCAACTTATTTTAGTTAGCATAATACCCTATAGGTTCGTCCACATATAAATTATATATAATATATATAAATTATATATATATATAATTGTGTATCTTACATCTTCATCCATTGCTTCCATATCTTGACTATTGTAAACAATGCTGCAATGAACATAGGGGTACACATATGTATTTTAATTAGTGCTTGAAATTTCTCCAGATAAATAGTCAGAAGTAGGATTCCTGGGTCATATGGTAGTTCTACTTAAAAGTTTTTTTTTGAGAACCCTCCATACTGTTTTCCACAGTGGCTGCACCAATTTACAATCCCACCAACAGTACACAAGGGTTTTCTTTTTTTCACATCCTCACCAACAGTTGTTATTTGTTCACTTTTTGATAATAGCCGTTCTGACAGGTGTGAGGTGGTATCTCATTATGGTTTTGACTTGCATGTCCCTGATGATTAGTGATGTTGAGCATCTTTTCATATGTCTGTTCACCGTGTATATGTCCTCTTTGGAGAAATGTCTATTCATACCCTCTGCTCATTTTTAATCATATTGTTATTTATATTTTTGTTATTGAGTTATGAGTCTCATATATTTTGGACACGAACCTCTGATTGGATATATTACTTGTAAATATATTCTCCTACTCAGCAGGTTGTTTTCTTGTTTTGTTGATTCTACACTTTTCTGTGAAGAAGTTGTTTAGTTTGATGTAATCCATTTGTTTATTTTTGCTTTTTATTTTCTTTGCTTTAGGGGACATATCCAAAAAGATATTACTGAGAGCAATGCCAAAGAGTTTACTTCCTATGTTTTCTATTAAGAGTTTTATGGCTTTAGGTCTTACATTTAAGTCTTTAATCCATTTTGAGATTTTTTTGGTATATGATGTCAGTGATCTAATTTCCTTTTTTTGTATATACCTGTCCAGTTATTTTCACTCATTGAAGAGACTGTCATTTTTCCATTGTACATTCTTGACTCATTTGTAATAGATTAAGTGACCATATAAGTGAGGGTTAATTTCTGGGCTCTCTATTCCGTTCCATTGATCTATGCGTCTGTTTTTGTGCCAGTACCATACTGTTTTGTAGTGTAGGTTGAAGTCTGGGATCATGATTCCTCCAACACTGTTCTTTCTCAAAATTGTTTTGACTTTTTGTGGTCTTTTGTGATTCCACATCAATTTCAGGATTACTTTTTCTAGTTTTGAAAAGAATATCATTGGTGTTTGATAGTTATTGTACTGACTGTTTCTATTACTTTCAGTAATATGGACACTTTAACTGTTTTAATCCTTCCAATCCATGATTATGGTATATCTTTTCATTTATTTGTTTTCCCTTCAGTTTCTTCCTTCAGTGTCTTATACTTTTCAGAGTACAAGTCTTGCATCACCTTAGTTAAATTTATTCCTAGGTATTTTATTCTTATTCATGTGAATATAAATGAGATTGTTTTTCTTGACTTCTCCTACTTATAATGAAATGTGATGGATTTTTATGTTAACTTTTATCCTGCTGAAATCATTTATCACTTCTAATAATTTCTTGATGGAGTCTTTAGAGTTTTCTATATATAGTATCATGTCATCTACATTGAGTGACAGTTTTACTTTTTCCTTTCCAGTTTGGATACATTTTATTTCTTTTTCTTGTCTGATTGCTGTGGCAAGGACTTTTAAAAAAAAGATTTTATTAATGTTGTTTTAGAGAGAGGGGAAGGGAGGAACAAAGAGAGGGAGAGAAACATCCATGTGTGAGAGAAACATCAACTGGTTGACTCTCAAATGCACCCCTACTGGGGACTGAACCTGCAGCCCAGGCATGTACCATGATTGGGAATCCAACCAGTGACCATTTGCCTTACAGGAAAATGACCAACCAAGCCATACCAGTCAGCGCTGTGGCTAGGACTTTTAATACTGTATTGAATATTAGTGGTGACAATGGCATTCTTGTCTTGTTCCAGATCTTAAAGGCTTTCAGCTTTTCACCATTAAATATGGTGTTAGCTATGGATTTGTCATATATAGCCTCTGTTAAGGTAAGATTCCACATTACACATTTTGTTGAAAGATTTTATTGTAAATGGATGTTGAATTTTTTCAATGCTTTTTTCTGCCTCTATTAAGATGATAACATGATATTTTATTCTTGTTTTTTTTTTCCAAAGTGGTGTATACATTAATTGATTTGCTGATATGGAGCCCTCCTTGCATCTCCAAATAAATCCAACTTGATCATGGTATATAATATTTTTATGTACTGTTGAATTCAATTTGTATTGAGAATTTTTGCATCTATGTTTATCAGAGATATTGGCCTGTAATTTTCTTTCTTTCTTTTGTTTTCCTATGATGTCTTTGTCTGGTTTTGGTATGAGTATAATGCTGGCCTCAGAGGATGAATTTGAAAGAGTTACTTCCTCTTCAATTTTTAGAATAGTTTGAGAAAGACAGGTATTAATTCTTTAAATGTTTGCTGAAATTCACCTGTGAAGCCATCTTGCCCCAGACTCTTGTTTGTTGGGAGTTTTTTTATTCCTGTGTCAATTTTATTTCTAGTAATTGGTCTGTTCAATTCTCTGTTTCTCCCTGGTTCTGTCTTGGAAAGTTGAATGTTTCTAGATATTTATTTCTTTTAGGTTGTTCAATTTGTTGGCATATAATTGTTTACAGTCTTCTTTAGGTGACGTTTGTATTTCTGTGGTGGCAGCTGTAACTTCTCCTCTCATTCCTGATTTTATTTATTTGGGCTCTTCTTCTTTTTTCCTTGATAAGTCTGGCTAAAAGTTTGTTGGTTCTGTTTGTTCTTTCAAAAAACCAGCTCTTAGTTTTATTGATCTTTTCTGTTGTATTTTTTTTTAGTCTCTATTGTTTTTTCTCTCATCTTTATTATTTATTTTCTTCTACTTACTTTGGGTTTTGTTTGTCTCTCTCTTTTTAAAGCTTTTATTTATTTATTTTTAGAGAGAGGGGAAAGGAGGGAGAAAGAGTATATTGGTGCAGACATTGGCCCACAGTGTCCAAGTCATTATGGATGAAATGAGACATTCACACAGATGACCGAGTCCAGTGGAGGAAAAGGGACAGCATGGCTTTTCTCTCAAGGGGAGTAAAAGCCTTGGCCCTTGCTGTAACCAGCTTTTATTGGGTTTCTTGACACATTACATGATGGTCGTCATTTACTATGCACAGGTTCGCTTTAGGTGGTTACCTTTTGCAGAAAACAAAGGAGCCAATGCCGCTAATCACATCACAGAAGAGGAATATTTGCAAATGAAAAGGCCAAAGTGGTTGAACCAGTTACACTCATCCTTGGAAGGTTTAGCATGGATTTTAGGAAGTTACTTTGTAGTAAATGTCCTCAATTCAGGGTGAGGGAGTTTTTTAGCAAGAACAAGACTCAAAGCGGCCTAGGCACATTGCAGGCCTGATTCCCCATGGGAGAACCTATCCATGGGCGTGGGTCCTGTGCATCTCTGAGTGGGAGCTGGGCCCATGCCACACAGAACAGTCTCCTACAGTATAGGGAACCAATCAGTATGGCAGTGGCAAATGTAGCCCAGTATTGATCCGGAAAACCGATCAATGTGAGGCAATACACAGGAACCAGGTGTGCAGATCGGCATTCCCATGGGGAATCAGACCTGCATTGTACCAAGGCTGCTGGCTTACTTTTGTTACAACTCCCTCACCCTGAGTTAAGGCTGCAGATGTTTAATGTGTATCTCTTAAGCAACTCTTTAAAGTCTGTGCTAAGATGTCCCATGGACAAAATGTAACCAAATCAATCATTTTTATCATTTCCTTGCATTTGCAAATTTTTCTTCTTTTTTGTTGTCTGTAAGAAGTTAACTAAATCACTTAACTAAATCTAGAAACAATGAGAACCTTCTTTGATGTAATATGACTGGAAAGCAATAAAAGCCTGTCTAGGCAAGGGTCGGGGCGCTCTCCCCTTGAGAGAGTGGCTGTGCTGTCCCTTTTTCTCCACAGGACTCGGTAGTCCATGTGAATTTGTTTACCTCATCCATAACACACAGACTCTGGAGGGCCAGAGTCTGCATCAAAAGAGAGGGAGAGAAACACCAATGTGTGGTTGCCTCTGATGTGCCCCCTACTGGGGATCTGGCCTGTAACCCAGGCATGTGTCCTAGACGGGGAATTGAACTGGTGACCCTTTGGTTGGCAGGCCAGCACTCAATCCACTGAACCACACCAGCCAGGGCTTGTTTGTTTTTCTTTTTCTTGTTCCCTTAAGTCTAAAGTTAAATTGTTTATTTGGATTTTTCTCATTTATTGAGGTAAGCCTGTATAGCTGTGAACTTCCCTCTTATAACTACTTTTGTTGCATTCCCTAATTTTTAGAGGGTTGTGTTTTCATAAGCCAGGTGGTGAAAGACAAATACTATATGATCTCATCATTAACAGGAACCTAAACAACAAAAGAAACAAGCAAGCAAAGTAGAGCCAAAGACACTGAAATTGAGAACAGGCTGACAGTGATCAGAGGGGAGAGGGGAGGAGATAAAGGGGGAAAAGGGTGAAGGGTTTGCAGGAACAATTATGAAGGACATATGGACAATAACAAGGAGGGGTGGAAATGGAGGGAAGTGGGGAGGGCTGGGGTGGTAGGGAGGGGTGGGGGGAAAGGCAGAAAACTGTACTTGAACAACAATTTAAAAATAATGTATATATAAAAAAGAAAGTTGTGTTTCCATTTTCATTTCTCAAAGTATTCTTGGATTTTCTGATTGATTTCTTCAATCCACTGGTTATTTGGTAACACGTTTTTTAGTCTCCATATTTGTGTGGGGTTTTTTTTTCAGTTTTCCTCTTATAGTTGATTTCTAGTTTCATGCCATTGTCAGAAAAAAAATGCTTGATATGATTTCAATCTTCTTGAATTTATTGAGATTTGTTTTGTGGCCTGATATGTGATCAGTCTTGGAGAATGTTTCATGTGCACTTGGAAAATAAAATGTGTTCTGTAGTTTTTGGATGAAATGTTCTATAAATGTCTATTAATTTTTTATGGTCTAATATGACATTTAAGGCCATTATTTCCTTTTTAATTTTCTGTCTGGATGATCTGTCCAGTGATGTTAGAAGGGTACTAAAGTCCCCTACTATTATTGTGTCACTGTTAATTTCTCTTTATGTTCATTATTATTTGCACATTATATTTATGTGCTCCTATATTAGATGCATAGGTGTTTGTAATTGTTATATCTTCTTGGATTGAACACTTTATCATTGTTGTACCCTTGTCTCTTTTTACAGTCATTGTTTTAAAGTCTATTTTGTCTGATATAAGTATTACTACCCAGCTTACCTTTTGTTTTTATTTGCACGGAATATTTTTCCAACCCTTCACTTTCAGTCTGTATCTTTCAATCTGAAGTAAGTCTCTTTTAGGCAACCTACAGATGGGTCTTATTTTTCTCTATTCAATCATGCCATGTCTTTATTGGAGGATTTGGTCTACTGGCATGGCCTGTTGCTTTGATTGCTATGGAAGTCCTGCCTGAACTGAACAGTCCCATGGGCATGAGCACCTTTGTGCCCCACCAATTCTCCCTCACTCTGTGCTGGCAGGGCTGCCAGGCAGTGTGTATACTGTGGCTCCATGGTGATTCCACTTTTGCTGTGGGAGGGGCAGCCCAGTGGGTATGCACAGCAATGGCCTGGTGTGGGGAAGCCTCAGTACCCTGTTAGATCTACTAGATCAAGCTCCAGGTGGGGAGCTCTGTGTGTAACCACTATGGTACCTTCTTGTTCCTACTAGAGCTGGTTCAAGGAGTGGGGCATGACAAGAGACACACTCCTGCAGCCTTGCAGGTCAGCCAGAGCACCGGGATGGAGCTCCCACATGTGCTATCCTAGTGCAGGGGGAATACAAACAATGGCACTCAGCGGCTTCTCAATCCTGATTGGTTCCCTCAGATTCTGCACACACCCTGCAGCTCCCCATCTCTATGCACCTCTAAGCATTTTTCTTCTTTGTTGTGCTGAAGCTGTTGAGTTGTCTTTCAGTTGTCTCTAAGGAGAAATTGCTCTAAATATAAATATGCATTTGGTGTGTTCATGTGAAAAGGTGAGCTCCATGTCTTCTTAGCTGCCTGGACCCACCTCTTGGACCCACCTCTCAAATTTTTGTTTTAAGAAAGTAATAATAATAAAGTAAATCTAGATAGTTATTTAAATCTAGATACCCTGTTCCAATTGCTCAGGTGGGATGCTCTGCTTTCGGGACATTGCTGAGTGAATGTGAGATGAAAGTGTTGCCCTTTTGGAGTCCACTCTGGGGACACCTGGGGGCTATAAGGGCTCTGAACAAGCCAGGGCATGTCTAACCCAGTGGACAAATTTCATGACATTGTACAGAACATAAACTCAACAGTGACCCCACAATGGCAGGGTCAGGAGCACCAGTGCTGGTAGACAGATTAGACTTTACAAGTCTCTCACTTAGTGAGGTTTGGAAGCAAAAACCCTAGGAAAACCCCCAGGGTTCTTGTGCAATTTGGGGTAGGAGGGCAGAGTCAATTTAGTAAGGGCATTTAGGGGCCCATGGGATTAACTGGAAGAAAATCAAGGCTTTGTCTCAAACTGCTGGGAAAGATGATGATGGGTACATTTGAGGGAGGGCTGGCTGTCTCACATGCCTTCCCATGAGCTCAGGCAGCAGGTGCTATAGGGCCGTGCCATGACCCTGGACCTTTCCCACAGCTCCTCTTCCATGGAGAACAGCCCTCTCCCCAGCTGAAGCCACCTCAGGATGAGAAGTTAAGGTTTGACGGTAATTTAGAGCTATCAGGAGATCCTCCATTTTGCAAAATCCAGATTTGAGCCATAAACAAAATTTTCTTCAGGAAACAAAAATAATTTCCAAGACATGGCTGGTAAGAAACATAGGTTTAAGAGATTAGGATTAAAAACCTTAATAATAACTTCCGGCAAGATGGAGGAATAGGTGGACGCACCGTACTTCCTCCTACAACCAAGATTAGAAAACCAATAATTTACAACAATAATTTACTATCAGAATAACACCCAGATCCGGCAGAGGATTTATCTGAATGGAAGTTGGGCAGCCAAGAAGTTGAAGTAGACGCATTCATCCGGACTGGTAGGAGAAGACCAGCCGGGCGGGCGCGGGGCTGGCTCGGGTGGCGGCGCGCGGAGGTCGGGGAAGGTTTGGCGCGAAATCGGCGCAAAAGCCATCCAGCGCGCAAGAAGGCAGTGGTGATCCCTGAGTACGCAAGCTGCGGCTGGCAGACCCAGAGGGGCAGCGATTGTGGACCAGGGCAGAACTCGCGGCCCGGAAGCCCAGACAAGGGTCTGAGTCCAGGGGAACGGAACTACCGCCATTGTTTTCTCCCGCCCCGCTCCCGCTCCCGCCCCCACATATAACGTCATAATCTAGCGACGGGGGCGCCCAGCCCCGGTGAACACCTAAGGCTCCGCCCCCCACCGTAACAAGAGCAACCAGACCGGAAAAAAAAAAGGAGAGGCAGGGGAAAAAAAAAAAATGTTTTCAACAGAGCAGATCAGTCCCCCGGGACTCATCCTTTTGAGTGACCAAGAATTAGCCAATCTATCAGATGCGCAATTCAAAACACTGGTGATCAGAAAGCTCACGGAACTGGTTGATTTTGGACGAAATTTAGATGAAAGAATGCAGATTACCATAAAACAGATGCAGGAAGACATGCGGAGGAGAGCCAATAGTGAAAGGAAGGATTATGAGTCTCAAAAAAATACAGTGGACCAGAAGGAAGATAGAATCAACCAAGCAGGAAAGCATGATAAAATAAGAATTCAAAAAATTGAGGAAAAGATTAAGAGCATCCAAGACACCTTTAAACGTTCCAATATCCGAATTATAGGGGTACCAGAATCGGAAGGGGAAAAGCAACAGATTGAGCACATATTTGAACAAATAATAAAGGAGAACTTCCCCAATCTGGCAAAGGGAACAGTCTTCCAAGAAATCCAAGAAGCTCAGAGAGCCCCAAAGAAGTTGGACCCAAGAAGAAACACACCAAGGCACATCATAATTACATTAGCCAAGGTAAAAACGAAGGAGAGAATCCTAGAAGCAGCAAGAGGTAAGGGGACAGTAACCTACAAAGGAGTTCCCATCAGACTGTCAGCTGATTTCTCCAAAGAGACCTTACAGGCAAGAAGGGGCTGGAAAGAAATATTCCAAGTCATGAAAGACAAGGACCTACATCCCAGATTGCTCTATCCAGCAAAGCTCTCATTTAGAATGGAAGGGCAGATAAAGTGCTTCTCAGATAAGGTCAAGTTAAAGGAGTTCATCATCACCAAGCCCTTATTTTATGAAATGCTAAAGGGACTTATCTAAGAAAAGAAGATAAAGAAAAGACATGTATAGTAAAAGGACAGCAAACTCACAAATATTAACAACCACACCTAAAGCAAAACCAAAGCAAATAAGTAAACAATTAGAACAGGAACAGAACCACAGAAATGGAGGGCACATGGAGGGTTAGCAGCAGGGGGGTGGGAGGAGGAGAGAGGGGGAAAAGGTATAGAGAATAAGTAGCATAGAATGTAGGTTGAAAATAGATAGGGGGAGGGCAAGAATAGTACGGGAAATGTAGAAACTAAAGAACTCATAAGTATGACACATGGACATGAACTAAAGGGGGAAATGTGGGTGGGAGGGGGGTACAGGGTGGAGGGGAGAGAAGGGAGGAAATGGGACAACTGTAATAGCATAATCAATAAAATATATATATATAAAAAAAAAACCTTAATAATAACATTGCTTGATTCTCACATTCCTATCTTGGTAGAATTACCTGAAACAGGTTATTTTAGCTTTATGTACATATTTTCTGTTTAGGGCCTAATAGAATATTCAAAATCAATAATTTATCATTTTAATTGTAGTTGCTCTGGCTCACACTTGAGCATTTGACCTTTACTGCAACCCCTCTGGCACAGAGAGTGTTTGTCATTTTGCCTTCCTGAAGGATGAAAAATCTCACAAGGGCTTCTGAAATAATAGTGCTTCATACCAGGGGTAGGTGAGGTGCTGGATGCAAGCGAAGCCCATGAGCCATCACTGGTTCTAAATGTCTTTGTTACCTGTATCACCACATGAGATGCTGTGGGTCTCAGGCTTATGAGATCTTAGGCCAGTTCCTTCCATTGTGGGTTTAGTATGAGTGTGGAAAAGAAGAAAAGATAACTTTATTCTTATAATCAGATTGATATTTGTCAGGGTGTGGCCATGATTGAGGGCAAAAGTCAGTTCCCTTGTCATTCAGCTTACATCATCAACTACTTTTGTTTTTACAAGAATAGGGTTAAAATCTCTCACCTGGAATAACAAAATTGCATGAAACTCTTAAATACATTTTTAAAGATTGTATCTATTTATTTTTTTAGAGAGAGGGAGGGAGGGAAGGAGAAAGAGGAGAGAAACATTGATGTATGAGAGGATTGCTTCTCACACATGGCAAAGTGGGCACGTGGTCTGCAACCCAGGCATGTGCCCTGACCAGGAATTGAACCAGTGAATCGAACTGATGACCTTTTAGTTTGTAGGCCAACATTCAATCCACTGAGCCACACAGCAGGGCAAGAATTTTTAAATTTTTGTTTGTTTCATCCTCTCAGGACATAATTTATTCCATCATATCTTTGAATTGCATGTATTGTAAAATCTAGTGAAAGAGAACTTTGCAAATTTCTACTTAAAACAGTTTAAATGATCACTATTTTAAGAGTATGTACTAAAAATCTTATTTCTCAGCTTTAAATGTGGTGATATACTTAAATATTTGCCAATAATTTTCTCTAAATTATGACCAAGAGGAATTTTTTTCCCTCAGGAAGGTTTTTCTTTTCCTGATTTAGGTAAGAAAGTGCTCATCATCTAAGCCCACCAAGAACCCTGGTCTGTCAAAGGATCCTGAAAGAAAGTGGCTGTGGACGAACTGCACAAGCAGGGCTGCCACCATTTCTGATCTCTATGCCACGAACTTTGAGCCGAGAGCCACAGGGAAAGATGCGAGTTACTGGACTAATGTTTTGATCCCTTCTTTAAAGGTTTCTTTTCTTTTCTCATAAGAAATTGTGCAACCCTGGCTTGTGAGGTTCAGTGGATTGAGCACCAGCCTGTGAACCAAAGAGTCACCAGTTCAAGTCCCAGTCAGGGCACATGCCTGGGTTGCAGTCCAGGTCCCTGGTTGGGGGCATGAGAAAGGCAACCACACACTGATGCTTCTCTCCCTCTCTTTCTCCTTCCCTTCCCCTCTCTCTAAAAATAAAGAAAAGAAGTTCTTCAACTATAACCACATATTGAATGGTAAAACAAGGACCAGGAATGGGGGTTCCTGGTCCCGTTCCTGGGGGTTTGGGAAAGGAACCAATGGTACCCCCTTAACATTTCAGTTATAAATATATATCTCCAAGTTCTCCCACAGGCTCTAACTGGGGGAGCTGCCTCCTAACTACAACATGGGTCAAAGTCACGCCCATCTCCCTGGTTCTGTGCAGGCTGTGAAGCCAGCCTGCTGTTATTACTATGCAAAATAAGTCTCAATCCCTGTGCTGTTGCTTTTCCCAGCCCCCAAACCAGGCTTGTGGGGCAGTGGGGGAGGGAGGCCTGCAGCCTCTCAGCCTGAATCCTGCTTTGAACCTCATTCCATACCCGTTACAATATACACCCATAGTTCAAGTGCAGACAATGAGCCATCTGAACCACTGCCCAAGAATTAGTCAGCCAAGTTTATGAGCTAAAGTGGATTTTCAACATTATGAGACTATAGCAATCCCATTAAGACCAACAATTTGTATCAATCCTGTTTGCATTTCTCAGAGCTCCTCTCAATGTCTAGTACAGATATCTAAATAGAGTAAGTGTACAAAAAATTGTCAATTGGCCAATATAGCATTGTCTGATATAGCATTAGCTGATATTAGCTAATAAGACTCAAATGTCTACCTAAAGTAAAAACACTGATGAATTTTTTTTAAAGATTTTATTTATTTATTTTTAGGGAGAGGGGAAGGGAAGGAGAGAGGGAGAGAAACATCAATGTGTGGTTGCCTCTCGTGCACCCCCAACTGGGAACCTGGCCTGCAATCCAAGTATGAGCCCTGACTGGGAATTGAACTGGCAACCCTTTGGTTTGCAGGCCCACATGCAATCTAACTGAGTCACACCAGCCAGGACTGATAGATTTTTTTCATAAATACACTATCTTGTACACCATTGTTCTCCTTTTTCTACCCAAAGAATAGCAGGTTAAAAAAAGAAGACAGCACAGCAGAGTTTGTTTGTTTTTTTTTAAGTATGACACTTAAGAGAGATTCTAATTTCCTGCCCTAAGACAAACCAGTATTTGTCAAGTCCTAAACAAATACAGGAAAGCTTAATGATTTTGATCTCTGAAACTGTACAGATTTGGGTTTGAGTTCCATTGCTGCTACTTACAGACTCTGTGACATTAGGCAAATCATCTGTCTTTTCAATGTCTTGATTTCTTCATCTGCAGGGTGGAAATAATAATGACCCCATGGAGGTTATATGTTACTTTAAAAATGTCTCTATGCCAAAGGTATTTAGTGTAGTGTACTTTCTGCTGGGGAGTAAATGCTCAATAAACAGTAATTCTATCAGTCACTTTCAGGGCCACATGCATGTTCAGGGAATAAATTGAAGTAGTCTTCCTATTAATCGTGGCGATACTCCAGCCTTCTAGTCTATAGGAAGCAGTCCTATAGATAGATGCTTTTCTGTAAGTCTGTGCTAGCCATCCTTGCTTTCTTCCCCCTTATCAGTGTCTGAGTTTAGTCCTTATCAAATCTCACCTGGAGAACACCAGTGGAGATGGAGGAAAAAGTCAGTGACACCTAAGTATTCTCAGCCCCTCTGCCACAAAAGGGTTTCATCTTTATCTTCAAAGTTTTCCACCAACTTCTGAGCAGAGCCAGATCTTGCCAGGGCCAGTTTCCAGATTCCTGTGGTACAAAGATGGGAAACTGGGAAGAAGGATGTAGGCCAGGTGAGCCAAGGGTGGGAGGAACTGGGTTTGCAGTGTGAGAGGTTTGCACCAGCAAGTGAAAAATATGTGCACAGAGACTATTAAACTCCCAATGCTATTCTAAAAGTTATGGATACAAGAGAAAGCAAAACACATCATTCCTACTCTCCAGTTGCTCACATTTAGGGAATGTGGATTGCTGAAAAGGAAAAACTGCCACAATGTGTAGTTATGTGCCTTGAATTGTATTCCCTTTAGCATTTTTTTGAAGTACAAGGAAAGACTAGAATTGCTTTTTAAGAAAGTTACTTTTAAAAATAACTTTCAGCTACTGCATTTTGTTTCTCAGTGTGAAACCCTGATGAGGCTGGGCCACAGGGGGCTCTGTTAGTCTGTTGTTGTTGTTGATTTTAAGATTTTATTTATTTTTTAGAGAGGGGAAGGGAGGGAGAAAGAGAGGGAGAGAAACAACGTGTGGCTGTCTCTCAAGTGCCCCGCACACTGGAACCTGGCCCACAATCCAGGCATGTGCCCTGACTGAGAATTGAACCAGTGACCTTTTGGTTCACAGAAAGCCAGCACTCAACCCACTGAGTCACACCAGCCAGGGCTGTAAGTTTTAATTATTATATACTCATCTCCTAACCAGTTGCCCAACCTCCAACTTTGCCCTTTTCTACATTGCTACCAAAGGATGTCACTAAAACACAAATCTGACCATGCTCTAAGTTAATCTAGTGCTAACACCTTCCGTTCTTGTCCATTGCTTCCACAACAAAGTTTAAGACCTTCCATGGTATGGCCCTACCAACTCCTAGTCTGCTTTCTCGTAAAGGCTCCCTAATTTTCACTTGGCTGCCACAAACTCTGGCACAGTCCACCCCTGGTATACACAGACCTTGCGCTCAAGGAGAACTCTCAGTACATTCAAGTGCTTTGCATTCAATGACCTTATCCCTGCCATCTCTCCCACTCATCTCTCTGGAAATTCCTAGGTATCCTTCAAAATTCCATTCAAGAATGTCCTGTCTGGGAAGTCCTCCTGACTCACCCTCAGTAGAGCTAATTTCCCCACCCTCCTTCTCACATGCCATTGCCTTGGATTTTCACTATTGATTGTGAGTGATTCTGGCTGAAATCTCTGTTTTCCAGGGTTGCGTGGACAAAATAACTGGCTAAACAGGCAGCTCCTTCTTCCCACATTGCTACATATATTTTGGCTCCTTTTTACTCATCTATTCCTTCTAATATGTTTGTGTACATCAGGAGAATACAAACTAGGTTTGGAAAACTCCATATGCCCAGCACACACCAGAACTCCAATGAACATATGTGGAGTGGAAGAGACAGGGTTGTTTGGGCCCTGTTTGCTGGGGACAGTCTCATACTTGCTTGGGCTGCCACTGTGTTTGGGGGCCAGATACCTAGGTGTGTGCCATATCTCTACCCAGGAACTCTCTGCCACCCCAGTCTTCATTATGAGTTGGAAGGACATGGAGGCTGTAAGAAAAGGTCTGCAGCCAGAGATACACTTAAGGAGCAAGAGAAGATTCAGGAAGCTAATCTGAAGATATTTCAGGATTGTTTTCCCCCTATTAAATATATTTAATATTTTTTAATATGGGATAAGACAGGTATCTTCAGATTGCAGTGTAATGTAAATATCATACATATATTTAGTGAAGTGCATCAAGAAATGGAGTCACAAATCTGATTGCTTAGTCAGAACTGCCAAGATCACAAATTTTAAATTTCAAGTCTCCAGGCTAACTGTAACAAGTTGTAGGCTGGGAGGCCCCAGGGCCTCCCAAAGGGGGGCTTGTAATGGAGTTCAGAACTTGGGGTGTCTGGGAATATAGGATATCCCCTCACACACTAGGCTAGCTAGGGGATGGGAAGTGTGCAGCAAGGCCATTGAGATTTGCATATCAATAATAGCTAGTTTCATACCCATATGCAAAATACCCATATGGTTATTTTGCATATCAACAGCAGGCTAGCCAGGGAGATGGGCGTGACTTTGACCTGTGATGTAGCTGGGAGGCAGCTAGACACACCCCTGTCTCCCTCCCACTCCCCCTTCCTGGATTACAGAGCCTGTGCCAGACCTTGGAGATGGTTCACTCTATACTGCTGGTCCGTGACTGTACAGACTAACTATGGCAGCCAAAAAGGGCAGAGATTATGGGAGTGCTGGCAGGTGTAGCCAATTGTGGGAGGAGTCAGAAATAGGGTTATGGAGGAAGCTCCTGGCTGGGATTTAAACAAAAAGGCAAAAAAAAATAAGGCAAAAAAAAAACAAACCAAAAAACAAAAAAGGCAGGCCTCCATGTGGAACAGAGACAATGGGGGACAATGGGGGACAATGTGGGACAATGTGGGACCATGTGGGAAGGAAAGGGGTGAAAGGACTCTCCTTGGAGGGCCGTGAGGAGGTGCCATGTGGTTTTGGATTAAGAACTGGAGATGGTGACGACACAGCTGATGCTGCTAGGGACTTCAGGAGACCTGCCCAGACAAACATGGATTATTGGGAGGAACTGGGAGTCTAGCCAAGCTACAGACTTCTATTTCTTTTTCCTGAGATATGGTCCCCTTGTCACAGGTGGGCACAGGTAACCAGGTTCTTAGTGATCAGGACAAAGAATTGAACCGAATACCCAGAGTTTATAGCAGAGAACATGGGAGCAGTCCAACTCCAAGCAGAGATTGACCTTATGGGCTGGAGGGACTTTATTCTTATAGGGAGAATCCTTTCTGGCTAGTTTTGATGGGCTTTTACTGAGTATATACAAGTAGTTGCATTACTTTAAAGCTACTGCACATGTGGTTTCCCATGATCCTCCCCGACTGGCCACCAGGGAAGAGGGTCCCACAATGCTACGGAATTAATCCCCATTTCTCCTGGGGTCCCCCTGTACTAGGTTCACCTTTTCCTAAGCCAGAGAATTATAGCTCTCCATGCTAGAGATTGGTGAAAAAGAAAAGAGTTATTTATTCAAGTTATACAGACTAAAAGTAATGACTTAATGTCTTTGTCGAAATCCCAAAGCCCCTTGAAACACCCACAAACACACAGTCCTTCCTTCCCCCCTTTGCCCAGTTTGGGGTACCATATCTCAGGAAAAGAAATAGAAGTCTGAGGCTTAGGCAGCTCTCGGTTTTTCCTAGTAATTTGTGCTCAGCTGGCAGGCCTTCCTTAGTTCCCAGCACCATTGGTTGTGTTGCCAGGATTTCCAGCTAAAGCCACGTGGTGATTCTTCTCATGGCTGCAGGGCCGGGGGAGAGGGGGCTGGGGGAGAGGGAGGGTGATCCCCCTTTCTGGGAGAGCCATGGCAGCAGCAGCGGCAGCAGCAGGAGCATCCAGAGGGCTAGCGCGGAGCTTATCGTGTCCTAGCCAGAGCAGGTGGCTATGAGGTTGGCTGAGCCCGAGCGGTGAGAGTGGGGGCGCAGCGTGCGGAGGCCTGGCGGTGGCTGCGGTGGCAGGGTGGTGACATGGTGCTCCCGAGTCACTTAGTAATGGCCCCTTCTCGAGGCCGCTGCTGCAGAGCCGGCTGGGGCGCGGAGCCAGGCAGTAGAGGAGCCGCAGGTGGCTGCATCGTGGATGGTGTCTGCATGGCTGCAGGAGTCCCCACTCTGCTCAAGCCGCATGGTTCTCTCCTTGGTGGCTGCGATCCTCCCTGCACTGCCATAGCTGCATGATTCTCGCTCCAATGGCTGCCACATCAGGGTTTAAATCCCCGCGCCAATCTTCCTCTGCAGCCCCACTTCCGACTCCTCCCACACTTGACCTCACATGCCAGAACTCATATCCTTCCAGCTTTACTGGGCTGCCATCATGAGTCTGGGCAGGTGTGGCCCCACGTCATGGAGCCAGTCTTCTCTGAGCTCCCATGCAGATGCTGTAACTCAGGGGACCTGCCCCCCAGTTACATCTTGGTGGGGAAGTTACTTCCATTCCCCTGGCTCAGAGCTGGTCACAGCTATTTAACATATCTATGCAACCAGTTAAAGGTTATAGATATGTTAAATGACCACTCAAGAGGGTAGCTGCAAGGCTGTTGCTATGCGAAACAGCTCTCAATGGCCTTGCTCCATTTGTCCCTTCCCCCAACCCACACCCTGGGGAGAGGGGGGTGAAGACATCCTAAAATCTCCTAGACACCTTTGAGTTCTGGACCCCATTTTGAAATGCCCATTTGGGGCCCCCTCTTGGCTGCACCCTGTAACACTTCCACAGTACAGGCCAGCTTGGACCTGGAATAGCCAAGATGAGATTATCAAGGTCATTTAGGTTTACAATCCACCTGACAAGTCTGGAGAATTTAAGAAAAGTTCTCCATGTCTCTGTTTACCTCGGTGATCATTACATAGTATTGTTTTGTTTTTCACCTGATTCTCAAATCCATAACTGGCCTAAGTGAGTCAACACCTTCCCAAGACACTGATTCTAACCTCGTGGCTTGGCCTGTTCTTAGGTCAAGCCACTTAGTGTACACTGTGCATCCTGGGGCACTCTGTACGCATGCCTGCAGAAAAGTGCCTGGGCCCCAGGACCTCTGGATCTCAGCTAACAGTTTCACTCACTCCCAAGGACTGGAGCTGGACCTCGACAGCCAGGCTGTGCGTATGCTGCCCTCTGGTGGCGAGTCCCGGAGGAAGCCTCGGGTTCAGGGTCCGCTCAGGCCAGTTCATTTAAGGGATTCCATGTACTCTAGCTCTGCAGAAATGGGTGCCTCACAACTCCATTCTCAGACTGTTCCTAGACACCTAGCCCAGGGGTAAGCTCATTTTTTCATTGAACACGGATCATAACAATGGCTAAAGTCTATAGAATGCCCGGTGTGCTATGCACTGTGTGACATAATTTACATGAAATGTGTCATTACTCTTCACAAAAAGGCTCTGAAGTAGGTATCATTATTGGTATTCCTGTAGATAGATGAAGAAGGCCTGCTCCTACAGCCATGTGTCATTGCATCTGACCTTCCCTCCACTTCCTGCCCCACCTCCGAGCAAAGCAGCTTGCTCCTGGGTCTTTGATGATCAATTATTAGTTTTTGATTCTGGATATAGAAATACAATTAGGATTAGAGATGCTAACCTATTTTGCCCGAATCATTCTCAGTCTAGCACTGTGTGAAAAAGCTCGATGGCTAGCTGACACTGCTCTGAGAACTGATGAAGTGAATCTTTTTGGATGGAGTCGAATACTACTAATCTTTTGTGCTATGTTTTCTGCTGTGTGGCAAATTGAGCACACCTATGTTGAGGCTTCAACAAGCTGATAAATGCCAAGGAGAGTCCAGTGTCTCAGGATGTTTGAAACAAAGCGCAGCTTGACAATTGCTTGAGGAGGTTGATCTTAAAGGAATACACGGTAGGAGAGAAACATTCTAGGGAAAAAATGTTTCAACTTAAAAAAGAAGATTGGTAAGTGGTTTTAAGAACTAAATTCTAAAGGAGTGAGGGGCTTTAGGCAATCACCACAGGAAGCTGCCTTCTCTTTACTAGTACTTACACCACAATTTGTCCCTGCCAAATTGTGATCAGAAATCAAAAAAGTTGTAGGTATCTTAATTACAGGAAGACTTGCACATCCTCTGCATTTTGACCTAACATAGGGCTGGTTTTTAGTTAACTGGCACTTAATCCTTCTTGAAAAGGCTTTGGAGAATTTGTATCTCTGAGTGGACCTCTAAGGCGGTGGTTTCTAACCATTTTTTTTCTGACTTTGTGACTTTAGCACTGTGTGCTGAGATTCTGTGAACTGAAGTCCTTTCCTTACCCCTCAGATAAGTTTTGCTCCTGAGGTCACACCAGACAAAGACAGGAAAGAGATGGTGGCACTGTGGGCACAGAGGCTGACAACCATCTGAAAGGAAGAGCCTACCTACTGCACGCCCCCTTGGTACCTTGGCCAATGACATTCAACACAGCCTACCAGAGGTATATTCTACCTCCAAAAAGTTGATTGAATGTACTTACTGTGTTAGTTATCACTTTATTGCCTCTTGCACCTGAGTGCCACCTTTAATATATTTGTTGTGTGATGAACAGAATTCCTTTAAGCATGAAGGCACTTGTGGCCCAGCTACCTTGGTCCCTCCCAGCTGATGATCTTTTTGCAGATGTTGCTCCTCTACCTGCACTCCCCAAAGTGGACTGTTACTCGTCCAGCGACTCCAGACCAGCTCCAGCTTGAGCTAACCAGCACATTTCTCTGCCCTCTGTGGGCTGAGCCATACCTGCTCCAACAGGTGTGAACTCTCCACCATTTGTCCTTCCATGTACACTGTCCCTCAGCCCAAGGGAACCTTATGGAGGTTCCCTTATACCTTATGCCTTGTATCTTATAGTCACTTTTTACAAATCATAGGTAATAATTCTTTTATTTAAACTGCTCCTGTTTAACCCATTATATGCTTTCTATCTCCTGACTGGACCCAGATTGCTACTCATGATGTGAACACAGGCTCTATGATAATTACCCCAAATGGTAAAGAACTTGCATGAATTAGTGAGCTTTATGTTTTACACAGCACAATCAAATTTTTCTAACTCTGTAAAGTCTATTCTGAAGATACCTGGATTCATATCCCCATGATACAATCTGGGGAACATATTCTCCACTTATGATTATTTTAACTATATTTATAACTATGATTATAGTTATGATCACAGAGTTACATTTTCTTCTACTATTACTATTTTTTCCTTTAAGACAATTTTTCTAATATGACAATTTATTTTTTCTAACAAGACAACTTACGAAGAAAATATTCATTACATTAAGAATGTACTCTTAATACATTCTTGAGAATTTATCCTAAAAAATTACTTTAAAATCACCAAGTTATATATTGTTTTTAAATGAAGGAATGAATCATAAATATAGGTTGATTAAGCACACTATTTTGTTTCTTCTTGATGTGCAATCACAGTATAAACCTAATAGAAAAAATAAGTATGGTGTTCTGCACAACATATAAAACCTGGTCATGAGAAACTTCGTATGTAAGGAATACTATATAAGTCTCAAGAACTGAGCAGTGTCTAAAGTTTTACCCTATCTACAAGCCAAGAAGTTAGCCTGTCACATCCGGTTTCACAGATGCTGGGAAAGTCCACTTTATGCTCTTGCATCCTGTGTCAAATATTTTTTCTTTTTAAATTATATTTTATTGATTATGCTATGACAGTTGTCCTGACTTTTTCTCATTTTTCCCTGTCCACCCAGCATCCCCCATTCCCTCTGACAATCCTGCCACCTTAATACATGTTCATTGATTGTGCATTTTTTGGCTACTCCATTTCCTATGCTGTACTTTACATCTTTGTGGCTATTCTATAATTACCTATTTGCACTTCTTAATCCCCTCGCCTCTTCACCCAGTCACCAAATCCCCCTCCCATCTGGCAACCATTAAAACACTCTGTATCCATCATTCGGTCCCTGTTCTTCTTGTTTGCTTAATTTTTTAGATTCAATTGTTGATAGATTTGTATTTATTGCCATTTTATCATTCATAATTTTTATCTTTTTTTCTTAAATAAGTCCCTTTAACATTTCATATACTAATGGGTTGGTGATGATGAACTCCTCTAGGAAGCTCTTTATCTGTCTTTTGATTCTAAATGATAGCCTATCTGGGTAGAGCAATCTTGGCTGTAGGGCCCTGCTTTCCATGACTTTGAATATTTCTTGCCAACCCCATTTTAGCCTGTAAAGTTTCTTTTGAGAAATCAGATGACAGTCTTATGGGAACTCCCCTGTAGGTAACTAACTTCTTTTCTCTTGCTGCTTTTAAGATTATCTCTTTATCTTTAACCTTTGGCATTTTAATGATGATGTGTCTTGGACTGGGACTCTTTGCCCCCTTATTTGGGACTCTCTGTGCTTATGGGAATTGTATGTCTATTTCCTTCACCAAATTAGGGAAGTTTTCTTTATTTTTTTTTCAAATAGATTTCCAATTTCTTGCTGTTTCTCTTCTCTTTCTGGAATTCCTATGATGTGAATATTGGAGTGCTTGAAGTTGTCCCAGGGGCTCCTCACACTATTCTCATTTTTTTTTAATTCTATTTTTTTCCTGTTGCTCTGATTGGTTATTTTTTGCCTCCTCATGTTCCAAATCATTGATTTGATTCTTGGCTTCATTTACTCTACCATTGTCTCTCTATAAATTGTTCTTTATTTCAATTAGTTTTTCCTTTGTTTCTGACTGCATCTGTTTCATGCTGTTGAGGTCCTCACTATGTTCCCTGAGCATCTGTATAACCAATGTTTTGAACTGTGCATCTGATAGATTGCTTATCTCCATTTTGTTTAGTTATTTTTCTGGAGTTTTGATCTGTTCTTTCATATGGGCCATGTTCCTTTGTTTCCTCATTTTGGCAGCCTGTTTGCTTCTAGCATTAGGTAGAGCTACTATGACTCCCTGTCTTAGTAGCATGGCTTAATTTAGTAATCGTCCTTTCCCTACAGGACTGTGCCAGTAGCACAGCCTCCTCTATCACCTAAGCTGGGTACTCAATGTGCACCCTCTCTGTAGGCTTACACTCTCCTCTTATAATTGCACCTTTATTGTTGTTGGTAGATCAGTGGGAGGGATATACCCAGGCCAGTCAGCTGCAATGACTGGCTGTGACTACTGACCACTAATCTCTGCTCTCTATGCAGGATCAGCTGTATGGGGGCAAGGTGGTAGAGCTCCAATGTGGTCAGTAGCTGTTCAATGGGTGCACAGGCCCTCAGGTTTCCCAGGTGGGGGCACACCAAGGTGTGCCCCCACCTGTGTTTTGCCAGAGGCCACCCTGACTGAGCTATAAAGCAATCTGAGATGGCTGCGCTTAGAGGTTCCTAGGCAAAGCCTAGCTGTGAACCTAGGCTACCTGCTGCTAGTGCAGGGTCTGGGACCACTTAGCAAGAACTATGAGGGATGGGTGCTCACTGAGGCTGGCTGTTGCTTATTTGAGAGACTTTAGGAAGCTGTGAAACACAGCCAAGACCAGCCATTCACATGGAAAGTCCTACTGTTAACAGCTTGGGTGGACTTGTAATTTGAGTGGGGAAGAGCCTCAGGGATCTCCAGGGCAGGAAAAACAGTGTTAGCCAGGTAGGTGGAGTCTTAGATGTGGCACCTGCCTGCCAGTTCCGTGACTCTGTGGGGGTACGGTCATAAATGGGACAATGGCCTCTGCCTGCCTTTCTGTCTGGGAGAAAGCTGTCCCCCAGCTCTCACCTTGAAGCCAGACACTTCAGGTCCTCCCTGTATGCCCCTCGTGCCTTTCAAGCTGCTACCCCACTGCTGGAGCTCAGCAGAAACGAGTCTGAGTAAGTCTGTGCGTATGCTCTTTAAGGGGAACTGCTTGGGACTCTAGGAATTTCTTCCAACAACTTAATTTCTTGCCGGCTTTTGAATCCTGAAGTTACGGGGACTCATCTTCCTGGTATGGGCTGAGGGGCCGGGTGTGGGGTTGAGGGGCCTGGTATGGGGCTGGGACTCCTTGTTCTCGAGATATCTCTCTCACATTTTTATCCACCACACATGGTTATGGGCACAGTCTATTTTGGTTCTCCATGTCTCCACCCCTCCTATCAGTCTAGATGGATGTGGTTTCTTTAATTGCACAGTTGTTGGACTTCCAGTCAGCTTGATTTCTGACAGTTCTGAGTGATGACTGTTCTGTAGTTTAGTTGTAATTTTGATGTGGTGTGTGAGGAGGCAAGTCATGTTTACGTACCTCATTATGATTTTGATTCATATTTCCCTAGTGACTAAAGATGTTGAGCATCTTCTTTTATGCCTATTGACCATTTATACATCTTATTGGGGAAATGTTTATTGAAGTCCTTTGTCCATGTTTGAATTGGGTTATCTTCTTTTGTTGAGTGGTAAGAGTACTTTATAAATTCTGGACATTAAACCCTTGTTAGAGATACGATTTTCAAATATCTTCTCTCACTCTGTAGGTTGTCTTTCCACTTCTTTGGTAATGTAATTGATGCACAAGTATTTAACTCTGATGAAGTCTAAGCAACCTATTTGTTGTTGCTGCTCACACTTTCGGTGTCATGTCTAAGAACTCACTGCCAAATTCAAGGTCATGACAGTTTATCCTTATATTTTCTTGTAAGAGCTTTATGGTATTAGCTTTAATATTTAGGTTGCTGATCCTTTCTAAATTATTTTTATATGGTTTGATGTAGGGATCCTACTTAATTTTTTTTGCACATGGAAATCCAATTGTCATGGCAACACATGTTGAAGAGACTATTCCTTCTCTATTTAATGAACTCAGATAGCCATAGATATATTGGTTTATTTTTGACCTCTTTATTCTATTCTGTTGAGCTCTGTGTCTACCCTAATGACAGTACCATACTGGGTTTCTTTTGTGCATTATAAATTTTATTTAGTTATTTATTTTAATTGTCTTATTGTTGTTCAAGTACAGTTGTCTGCATTTACCTTCCACCACTCCCCCACCCCAGCCATCCCCACCTCCCTCCCCTGATTCCACCTCCCCTTGGTTTTGTCCATGAGTCCTTTATAATTGTTCCTGAAAACACTCCCCCTTTTTCCCCCATTATTCTCTCCCACCTCCCCTCTGGTTACTGTTAGATTGTTCTTAATTTCAATGTCTCTGGTTTTATTTTGCTTGCTTGTCTGTTTTGTTGATTAGTACCATACTGTTTTGATGTAGTTTTTAGTTAAGATTTTTTAAACCAGGTAATGTGAATCTCTGCCTCTATTCTTTTTCAAGATTGTTTTTAAGGAGTCCTTGCAATTACTTGTAAATTTGAGAATTGGTTTTCCACTTCTATAAACATGGCTGTTGGAATTTGATAGGGATTGTATTGGATCTGCACATCGCTTTGGGTGGTACTGACATCTTAACAATATTGTCTTTCTAGAGCCTTAATCATGGGCTGTCTTTTTATTTAGACATTTTTTTATTTCCTTTCAGCAATGTTTTATAGTTTTATTTGCATAAGACTTCCTCCTCCTTGGTTAAATTCATTCTTAGGTATTTTATTCTTTTCAAAGTTTTGTAAATGGAATTACATTTTAAATTTATTTTTGGATTCATTGCATGTATATAGAAACCAAGGTGATTTTGTGTATTAATTAGGTATCCTGCAACTTTGCTGAATTTGTTTATTAGCTCTGGTAGCTTTCTTTTGGATTTTTAGAAATTTTTATATGTATACAATTGTATCACCTGTGACTTAGAGATTAGTTTACTTCTTCCCTTCAACTTTAGGTGACTTTTATTGCTATGGATAGAATTTCCAGTACAATGTTGAATAGCAGTGGTGAAAGTGGGCATCCTGGTCTTGTTCCCGATCTTTTGAATAAAGTTTTCAGTCTTTTACCATTGAGTATCATTTCAGTGTGATTTTTTAATAAATGCAGTTTATCATTTTGGGGCAGTTTTTTGCCTTTTATACCATATTTTGTTTTATTTTTAAAAAACATTAGCCTACCTGAAACTTTGTAAATGTTGCAATTTAATGCAAGGCAAAATTATATAAATCTCAAATTTTTGTTAAGTAAAAATTAATGTATAACCATCAAAAAGAAGTTTAAAACTCTAAGGAGCTTTGAATATTCTTTTAAAGGTTTTAATTTCTAGAAAGACAACAGAATGACCATTCCTACTTATAAGGCTGTGAAAGGTTTCACTGAATTATGAAATATAATGTGATTAAGATGGATTGAAGAGGCAGGAACCAAGATCATATGGCTTTCTTTTTCAATATAATGATAAGTGATATCAATTAGGAAAAAAGTAAATTATTGAGTGTCCTACTGTTTACATTTTTACATAGTTCTCATTTTGTACATTATAAAATGGCATATTCCCAAAATTATTGTATGCAGAGAACACTCCTTTTTCTAACCCTTTATGTCCATATATTCCCATGGATATCAACATGAAAGTGTTTGATGCCTTGAGCTCAATCAAGGTATGGCATGTTTTAATGTGAACCCTTTGTTCTGTAAGGTTATGATATAACTGCTTTTATGTAGAACAGGTAGTTCTCATTTCTACTTGCTTGGCTTCCACACTGAATTACAGTATGACAGTTATTCCCATGTCCTCAGTGCCCAGCCTCACTCCACTTCCAGAAGCCTTCTGGGAAAGGAAGTAGAAAGGCTGTGTAGGGATGTGTGGTTCCCAGTTTTCATGATACAGTCAAATAAAGCCTGTGAACTGCAGGACTGAAAATCCTCTTCAGGACACTCCCACTTGGACACTGAAGAGCAGCAGTGATTTTTACTTCTCCAGCTGTTTCAGGAAAGCCTCCAGGCTCTTCAGGTATGTCTGGAACCTTCTTTTGCATGGACTGTTCAGCAGGTGGTGAAACTTTGGTTGAAGGCTTAGGCAAGTTCCATCTCTGCTGCTTTTCCATTTGATGCTTCCAAAGATGTCTCTCATTTTCAAGCACCAAATCTTTACCACCATATGTCGGCGATTCCACAACAGAGCTCCAGACACAAGAGGGAGAGTGCAGAGTGGAGAAAAATGCCAATGACCCCAAAGGGATGCCATTGTGGTGGAAAATTGAGAGGTCTCTTGATATCCTTAGTTTCTGAAAGTTTTCAGGGTAAGACAATGAAAAGATCTTACAAATTGTTGACAAAGACTTTGCACCATTCTGAACTCCCCTCTTCTTTATTCTGTGTTCACTTGGATGCTGTGAATCTTTGACATTCTCACAAAATTGTGAGTTTGTTCTGACAGTTTCAGTCTATTTTTTAAAAAAGTCTTTTGATGGAAGACAAGAACGTAGGGCTCCCTGCTCTGCTATTGAACTGACATCACTACAGGTAGAATTTTTATGATTGCTTCTCTACAGGTAAAATTGTTTATTTATTGTAACTTTGGCTTGTTTCAAGATTTTCTTTTTGTATTTGGTATTCTGTATATACTTATATGTACATTCCTTGCTATTTGTCCTTGTTGAAATCCTCTGAGCTTCCTAGACATGTGGTTTGGTGTATGTCATTAATTTACAAAAAAATCTACCACTTCCGGCAAGATGGAGGAATAGGTGGACGCACCGTACCTCCTCGCACAACCAAGAACAGAACAACAATAATTTACAACAATGATTTGCAGTCATAATATCAGAACTGTCAGAGGATTTATCTAAATGGAAGTCGAACAGCCAAGAAGTTGAAGTAGACCCGTACATCCAGACTGGTAGGAGAAGACGAGCCGGGCGGGCGCGGGGCTGGCGCGGGTCGCAGGCGTGCGTAGGTCAGGGGAAATTTGGCACAAAATCGGTGCGACAGCCATCCGGGGCGCAAGAGCGCAGCAGTGCAGCGGCGATCCCTGAGTACGCAAGCAGCGGCTGGGGGAATCAGTGGGGCAGCGATTGTGGACCAGGGCAGAGCTCACGGCCCAGAAGCCCAGGGAAGTGTCTGACTCCAGGAGAATGGAACGGTCGCCATTGATCCCTCCTGTCCCCGCTCCCGCCCCTGCCCCCACATATAACATCACAATCTAGCGACTGGGGCGCCCAGCCCCGGTGAACACCTAAGGCTCCGCCCCCCACCGTAACAAGAGCGACCAGACCAGAGAAAAAAATAAATAAATAAATAAAATAATAGGAGAGACAGGGAAAGACATAAGATATGTTTCCAGCAGAACAGATCAGTCCCCCAGGACTCATCCTTTTGAGTGACCAAAAAATAGCCAATCTATCAGATGCACAGTTCAAAACACTGGTGATCAGGAAGCTCACGGAACTGGTGGATTTGGGATGCAAATTACATGAAAAAATGCAGATTACCATAAAAGAGATGCAGGAAGATACACAGAGGAGAGCCAATAGTGAAAGGAAGGAATCTGAGTCTCAAAACAACACAGTGGACCAGAAGGAAGATAGAATCAACCAAGCAGGAAAGCATGATGAAATAAGAATTCAAAAAATCGAAGAAAAGCTTAAGACCATCGAGGACACCTTTAAATGTTCCAACATCCAAATTATAGGGGTACCAGAAGGGTAGGACCAACAAGTGGAAAAGTTATTTGAACAAATAATAAAGGAGAACTTCCCCAATCTGGCAAAGGGAACAGTCTTCCAAGAAATCCAAGGAGCACAGAGAGCCCCAAAGAAGTTGGACCCAAGAAGAAACACACCAAGGCACATCATAATTACATTAGCCAAGGTAAAAACGAAGGAGAGAATCCTAGAAGCAGCAAGAGATAAGGGGACAGTAACCTACAAAGGAGTTCCCATCAGATTGTCAGCTGATTTCTCAAAAGAGACCTTACAGGCAAGAAGGGGCTGGAAAGAAATATTCCAAGTCATGAAAGACAAGGACCTACATCCCAGATTGCTCTATCCAGCAAAGCTCTCATTTAGAATGGAAGAGAAGATAAAGTGCTTTTCAGATAAGGTCAAATTAAAGGAGTTCATCATCACCAAGCCCTTACTTTATGAAATGCTAAAGGGACTTATCTAAGAAAAGAAGATAAAGAAAAGACATGTATAGTAAAAGGACAGCAAACTCACAATTATTAACAACCACACCTAAAGCAAAACCAAAAGAAACTAAGTAAACAACTAGAATAGGAACAGAACCACAGAAATGGAGGGCACATGGGGGGCTAGCAGTAGGGGTGGGAGGAGGAGAGAGGGGGAAAAGGTATAGAGAATAAGTAGCATAGAATGTAGGTTGAAAATAGATAGGGGGAGGGCAAGAATAGTACAGGAAATGTAGAAGCTAAAGAACTCATAAGTATGACACATGGACATGGACTAAAGGGGGGGAACGTGGGTGGGAGACGGGGTACAGGGTGGAGGGGAGTGAAGGGGGAAATGGGACAACTGTAATAGCATAATCAATAAAATATATTTAAAAAACATCTACCATTACTATATCAGGTATTTCTTCTGATCTTATTGTTCTTTCATTTCATTCTGATGTTTCAATTACATGTATGTTGTATTTACAATTGTTCCATAGTTCTTAGATTATTTCCTATTTTCTCCAGTCTTTTTTCTCCTTGTATTTCACTTTGAAAAGTTTGGATTGACTTATCTTTAAGTTCACTTTCTTTGGCCATAATACAATCAAAAGCAGTCTTTATTTCTTTTATCAAGTATATTTTATTGATTATGCTATTACAGTTGTCCCAATTTTTATCCATTTGCCCCTCTCTTCCCAGTATCCCCCTAATCCTCCCACCCTTAGTTCATGTCCATTGGTCATATATATAAGTTATTTGGCTCCTCTATTTCTTACACTGTTCTTAACATCACTGTGTCTATTTTGTACCTGCCAGTTATGCTTCTTAATCCCTATACCTTTTCCCCAATTTTCCCCTTCCTCTTCCCTGTTGATAACCCTTTGTGTGATCTCCAAACCTATAATTCTGTTCCTATTCTAGTTGTTTGCTTAGTTTGTTTTTGTTATTTTTGTGTTCAGTTGTTGATAATTGTGAGTTTGTTGTCATTTTAAGGTTCATAGTTTTTTCTTTTTCTTAAATAAGTCCCTTTGATATTTCATATGCTAAGAGCTTGGTGATGATGAACTCCTTTAGTTTTATCTTGTCTGGGAAGCACTTTATCTGCCCTTCCATTCTGAATGATACCTTGGCTGGATAGAGTAATCTTGGTTGTAGGTCCTTGCTTTTCATCCCTTTGAATACTTCTTGCTAGTCCCTTCATGCCTCAAGGTTTCTTTTGAGAAATCAGCTAACAGTCTTAGGGGAACTCCTTCATAAGTAACTCCCTTATTTTCCCTTGCTATTTTTAAGATTCTCTCTTTATCTTTAAACTTTGGTATTTTAATTATGATGTGTCTTGGTGTGGCCCTCTTTGGGTCCAACTTGTTTGGGACTCTCTGTGCTTCCTGAACTTGTATGTCTATTTCCTTCATCAAATTATGGAAGTTTTCTTTCATTATTTTTTTCAAATGAGTTTTCAATTTCTTGCTCTTCCTCTTCTCCTTCTGGCATCCCTATGATTCAGGTGTTGGCATGTTTACAGATGTCCCAGAGTCTTCTTAGTCTCTTCTCATTTTTAAAAATTATTGTTTCTTCATTCAGTACTGGTTGATCGTTTATGTCTTCCTTAAGTTCCAAATTGTTTAGTTGAACCCCAGCTTCCTTCCCTCCACTGTTGGTTCCCTGTGGATAGTTCTTTATTTTATTTAGTGTAGCCTTCATTTCTTCCCTTATGCATTTGCTATACTCAGTAAGTTCTCTGAGCATCCTTATTACCAATGTTTTGAACTCTGCATCTGACAGTTTGTCTATCTTTGTTTTGCTTAGTTCTTTTTCTGGAGTTGTGATCTGTTCTTTCATTTGGGCCATATTTCTTTGTCTCATTAGTTTGACAGCCTCCCTGTTTTTTGTTTCTGTGTATTAGGCGGAGCTGGTTTGACTCCATTTTGTCACACCTATTATGTTATAATGGGTGGAGCCTCAGTATTTGCTAGGGTGGGGCAAACTGCTTGTGGAGCTATATGCGGGGAAGGGGTTGGAGAGGGAAAAATGCCACTTGCTTAGCTCTCACCCAGTTTCCAGTCACTTCTCTCACTTCTCGTATGTGACTGGCACCCCTCTAGCTATTGCCTTGGTGGTGGTTCCCAGAGTGGGAGAGTTTGTGTACATTCTAAGATCATGTGAGTCCTTTAAATGGACTCTCCTGAGAGACCAGTAGTTTCTTCCACCTCCACAAACCCCACCTGTTTTTATGGCCAGAAGTTATGAGGCTTTATTTCCCAGTGCTAGAACCCTGGGCCACATGGTGTGGCCTGAGGCTGGGATGACTGGCTCCCCAGGTGGCCCTCCTGGTTTTTATCCACCACATGTGAATGTGGGGCCACCATTTCCACCAGCTGCCGCTGCCACTGCCTTGCTACTGCTTCCCTGCCACCACTTCCTCATTGCTGCTACTCTGTGTCCTCTCTGCCCTGGCTACCAGTCTCTGCCCTTCCTACCTGTCTGAATATTTCTTCCTGAAATCTTTGGTTGTTGGATTTCCATTCAGTTCAATTTTCTGTCAGTTTGGTTGCTTTTGTTTTGAAGTTAGTTATGATCCTTATGGTTGTGCAAGGAGGCAAAGCATGGGTATTTACAACTCCATGTTGACTGGAAATCTACCATCAAAAGCAGTCTTTATTTCTGTTAGTGTTTTTGATTGCTAGCACTTCGTTTTGATTCTTTCATATAGTTCCATCTCTACTTAAATTACCATCTGTTCTTGAAAGTTTTCTACTTTTCCTATTAAAGCTTTTACCATATTAAGCATAAATCTCATTTCTGGTGATTCTAAAATCACTTCATTTGGTTCTGATGCTTGCTTTATCTTGTCAGATGGTCTTTGTTCTTGTTTTTTAGCATGCCATGTAATTTTCTGTTGATAGTGGACATAATGGACAAAGTAATAGAAATGATGTAAACATGTCTTTAGTGTGAGGTTTTCTGTTAATCTGCCTAGGCGTTGGGCAGTGTTGAATATTTGCTGAAGCTGTAGGTGCCAGAGGCTTTAGTTTCCTTTTTTCCCACTCCACTCTGCTGTTTTGGGTTTTCATAAGAACTCTCTCTCATATTGAGTTCATATCTTGTAGGTCTTTCTATTGTAATCCACTATTACTATACTGGAACCCTTTTGATGTAGTGATAATGTGTGAAGGCAGGGAAGCATTTTATAATCTTATTATTAAATCTTGGCCTTTCAGTTTTAAGTGGACTGATTTTTCTTCCCCTCTTTTTCTTCCCCCAAAAGGCTGTGGTATAGTTGTTTCTTTTTGAGAGCAAGTCTTTGATATGTTGAAATCCTGGATTTCAAAATGTTTGTTTTTTCCCATCTCACTGTCAAAAACATGAGGGAATTTTCTTGGTTCTTTACCTTGAGAACCTGATGAAGTTTCTAACAGTAAAAATCATAAAAGTATGGAGGCCCCCCAAACTGAGCTGTCAATATTTTCTTACCCTCAAGCTAATCCATACTCATCCCTCAGCAATTCATCAAAATTACTATTTAATGGTTTTACAAGTTCATTGCTCCAGCAGTGTCTGCTCCAAATATCCTGATATTATCTGTCATTCCCTATGTTCTCCTTCCTCTGTGGATTTCAGGGTACAGGTTTGTACTATGACTTCAATTCTCTGTTGGGCCTAAAGAAATTGTTTATTTTCAGTTTGTTTACCTTTTTTTCTTGTTGTAATGATGGGAGTAATGACTTCCATTCTGTTCACATGTGGAACTTAAATTGTATGTGCCAATTGAGTTTTGAGAAAGGTGAAAAGGTAATTCAAAGGATATTTACAACAAACTCTGTTGAACAATTGGTCATTTGTATTAAAAAAAAGAACTTGGTTAAAATTAAACATCATTATATAAAAATTACTCAATAGTTTCTCTACTTATTAAATATACGGGATAAAACTTTTAGTAGGTTAAACATCCCTTCACAAACAAAAACAAAAACAAAAACAAGCAACAACAACAACAAAAAACCAATCCAGAATAAAATCTGGAGCTGTAAAAGGACCAGCATTAGACCCAAAGAGGGTTTATCCAAACAAGTGAGACAGGTAGGTGGGACACCAGGATACCTGCTGGAAGAGAAAACCCACCAACAAAGGAACCACCAACAGATAACAATGGAAGAAGGTGAAGGAGGGAGTGGAAGCCACACTAACCTCCACCCTAGACCAATGTGGAAATACAACTAAATGGTGGAGAAATTACCCAGAATAAACAACTAAACAATAGTGAGAGAAAAGCCTCAAAACCTCATATAGATAGAAGAACCAGCTTCAACACAACCTGTCCACACCCACACAACAGAATATAACACATGGTGGACAGAGCAACCCTCAATTAACCAGCTGGAGAGAAGGACCTACCAAAGAAAGGCCCAACAACAATCACAACCCAAAGATATACAGAGAGCCAACATAAATGACAGCCTAAAACCAGCGAGCTCAGGAGAGCAAGGAGACTGCACCACTGAATCTCACAGGTCTTCTACCATAGAAGTTCACACCAAAAACCTGGGGAGTCAGAACAGATCAATTAAAGAAGCTGAGGCTAACGAGAAGAGTCTCGTAAATAATGGGAACACAAAGAAACAATCCCCAAATGAAAAAAAAGAAGGAAGCCTCAGAAAGAATGCTAAATGAAATAGAGGCAAGTCAACTATCAAATATTGAGTTCAAAGAAATAGATATAAGGAAACTCAATGAGCTCACAGAGAATTACCAAAAACTACAGGGAAACTACTATGAACTCACTGCAAACTATATCAACATGAAAAAGGAAATAGAAAATATCAACAAGGGCCAAGAGGAAATGAAGAATACAATTTATGAACTGAAGAACACAGTAGAAGGAATTGAAAGCAGGCTAGCTGAGGCAGAGGATCGGATCAGCGAGCTGGTTGATAAGGTAAAAAGAAACACCCAGAAAGAGCAAGAAAAGTAAAAGAGACTCAAAGAATGAAGAGGTGGTAAGGGGACTGCAAGACAACATAAAACATAATGATATTCATATAATTGGGATACCAGGAGGAGGAGGGGGAGGGGGAGGAGGAGGAGAAGGAGAAGAAGAAGGAGGGGGGGGAAGGAGGAGGAGAAGAGGGCGGAAGAGGAGGAGAAGGGAGGGGGAGGGGGAGAAGAAGGAGAAGAAGGGAAAACCTGTTTGAAAAGTAATGATAGAAAACTTCCCTAATTTGATGAGAGAAAAAGTCACACAAATCCAGGAAACACAGAGAGTCCCAATCAAGAGGAATCCAAAGAGGCCCACTTCAAGACACATCATAATTAAAATGGCAAAATTCCAAGACAAAAGGAGAGTCTTGAAGGTAGCAAGGGAGAAACAGGAAGTAACATACAAGGGAGTACCAATAAGACTAGCAGCTGACTTCTCAATGGAAATGCTCCAAGCCAGAAGGGACTGGCAAGAAATATTCCAAGTAATGAAAACTGAAGGCCTGAAACCAAGACTACTTTATCTACCAAGGCTCTCAATTAAAATGAAAGGCCAAATAAGGAGTTTCTCAGACAAGAGAAGCCTCAAAGAATACACCTCCTCCAAACCAGCTCTTCAACAGATGCTAAAGGGTCTGCTCTAAGAACAGGAAGAAAAACAGTGAGAGAGAGAGGAAGAAAGGTGTGAAAAATGGCAATGAATAACTACCTATCAATAATAACCTTAAATTTAAATGGATTAAATGCTCCAATCAAAAGACATAGAATAGCTGAATGTAAGAAATCATGACCCACACATATTCTGCCTACAAGATACCCACCTCAGAACAAAAGACCTACACAGACTGAAAGTGAAGGGCTGGAAACAAATATTTCAAGCAAATGAAAGAAGAAGGGAAAAAAAAGCTGGAGTAGCAATACTCATATCAGATAAAATAGACTTCAAAAAAAGAGCCAAAAAAGAGACCCAGAGGGTCACTTCATAATACTCAAGGGAAGAATCCAAGAAGACATAAACATTGTAAATATATATGCACCCAACATAGGAGCACCCAAATACATAAAAAAAAATCTTGGAGGACTTCAAGAAAGATATTGATAGCAACACAATTATAGTAGGGGATTTTAACACCCCATTGTCAACAATGGATAGATCTTGCAAACAAAATATCAACAAGGATATTGTGGCATTGAACAGTGCCCTAGATCAAATGAACTTAACTGATATATACATAGAACCTTTCATCACAAGGAAGCAAAATACATATTCTTTTCGAATGCACATGAAACATTTTCAAAGATAGACCACATGATAGGACACAAAACAAGCCTCAACAAATTCAAGAAAATTGAAATCATATCATGCGTTTTCTCTGACCACAAGGGGCTGAAACTAGAAACCAACCTCAAGGAAAAAAGTTCAAAAACACTCAAACTCATGAAGATTGAATAGCATGCTATTGAACAATGAATAGGTCAAGAATGAGATTAAGGAAGATATCAAAAATTTTCTAGAAACAAATGAAAATGAACTCACAACAATCCAAAATTTATGGGATACAGCAAAGGCAGTCCTGAGAGGGAAGTTCATAGTGATACAGGCCTACCAAAACATTTCAAACAACCTAACTCTATGCCTACAAGAACTCAAGGAACAACAACAAAGACAGCTCAGAGCAAGTAGAAGGAGGGAGATAACCAAGATCACAGCAGAATTAAATGACATAGAGACTAAAACCACAATTCTAAGGATCAATAAATCCAGGAGCTGTCTCTTTAAAAAGGTAAACAAAATTGACAAGCCTTTAAACAGACTCATCAAGAAAAAAAAGAGAGGACCCAAATAAACACGATCAGAAATGAAAGAGGTGAGATTGAAATTGATTCCACAGAAATACAAAGGACTGTAAGAAATCACTACAAAGAACTATATGCCAAGAAATTTGAAAACTTAGGTGAAATGGACAAATTTCTTGGAAAATATAATCTTTCAAAACTTAATGAAGAAGAAGCAGGAAGCCTGAATAGACCAGTAACAGCTGATGAAACTGAAGCAGGAATCAAAAAGCTCCCAACACACACAATCTTTGAACCAGACAGTTTCACAGGAGAATTTTACAAAAGCATTTGAGGGTGTGCTAACCCTTATCCTTCACAGATTATTCAAAAAAATTCAAGAAGATGGGAGACTCCCAGACTCTTTTTATGAAGCCAGAATCATCCTAATCCCAAAACCAGATAAAGACGTAACAAACAAAAAAAACTTCAGGCCAATATCACTGATGAACATAGACACTAAAATCCTCAACAAAATATTGGTAAACCGCATCCAGCAATACATTAAAAAGTATTGGTGTATATGTGGTCATACACCATGATCAAGTGAGATTCATCCCAGGGATGCCAGGATGGTACAATATTGGCAAATCAATAAATATAATATATTGCATAAACAAAACAAAAGATAAAAATCATATGGTCATATCAGTAGATGTGGAAAAAGCATTTGATAAGGTAAAGTACCCATTTATGATAAAACCACTTAGCAAAGTGGGAATAGAGGGAGCATTTCTCAACATAATAAAGGCCATATACAAGAGATCTACAGCCAACATCATACTCAATGGGCGAAAACTTAAGAGCTTTCCCACTAAGATCAGCAATAAGACAAGGATGCCTGCTTTCACCACTCCTATTCAACATAGTATTGGAAATCCTAGCCACAGCCATCAGACAAGAAAAAGAAATAAAAGCCATCCATATGGGAAAGGAGGAAGCAAAACTGTCATTGTTTGCAGATGACATGATAGTGTACATAGAAAATCCTATAGACTCCACCAAAAAATCTGCTCAACCTAATAAGTGAATTTGGCAAAACAGCAGGATACAAAGTCAATATTCATAAATCAAAGGCATTTATGTACACCAATAATTAAATATCAGAAGCAGAAATCAGAAAAAAAATCCCATTTGATATAGCAACAAGAAAAATAAAGTACCTAGGAATGAACCTAACCAAGGAAGTTAAAGACCTATACTCAGAAAACTATTCAACACTGAAGGAAGAAATTAAGGAAGAGACAAATGGAAGCATGTACCATGCTCATGGATTGGAAGGATTATCATAAAAATATCCATACTACCCAAAGCAATTTACAGATTCAATGCAATCCCTATTAAAGTACCAATGACATATTTCACAGATATAGAACAAAAATTTCAGAAATTTTTATGGAACCATAAAAGACCCCGAAAAGTTGCAGCAATTTTGAGAAAGAAAAACAAAGTAGGAGGGATCACAATACCTGATATCAAACTGTATTACAAGGACACGGTAATAAAAACAACCTGGTACAGACACATAGACCAATGGAACAGAACAGAGAGCCCAGAAATAAACCCAAGTCTCTACAGTCAATTAATATTTGAGAAAGGTGGAAGGAGCAGAAAATGTAGTAAAAATAGCCTCTTCAACAAATGGTGTTGGGAGAGCTGGACAGTTACATGCAAAAAAATTAAACTTGATCACCAACTTACACCATACACAAAAATAAATTCAAGGTGGATAAAAGACTTAAATATAAGTCATGACACCATAAAAGTCCTAGAGGAAAACAGCAGCAGGAAAGTCTCAGACATTCCACACAGCAGTATCTTTACTGATATGTCCCCTTACACAATGGGCATAAAGGAAGGAATAAACAAATTGGAACTCATCAAATTAAAAAGCTTGGCTAAAGAAAACAGCATTAGAATGAAAGGAGAACCACTATATGGGAAAACATATTTGCCAAGGATATCTCAGGCAAGGATTTGATCCAAAATATGTAAAGAACACACACAACTCCACTCGAGGAAGACAAACAACCCAATTGAAAAAATGGGCAAAATATACAGGAACAAATTTAAAGGACACATGGACAAAAACTAAGGGGAGGGGAGTAATGGGAGTGAAGTGGGGAGGGTTGGGTGGGTGGGCTGGAATGGGAGTAAAAGGGAGAAAACTGTACTTGAACAATGATTAAAATTTTAAAAAATGGGCAAAAGACTTGAACACACACTTCTCCAAAGAGGACATACAGAGGGCCCAAAAACATATGAAAAGATGTTCAGCATCACCAGCCATCAGAGAGATGCAAATTAAAACTACAATGAGATACCACGTCACATCAGTCAGAAGGCCATCATAAACAAATCAACAAAAAAGTGTTCAGAGAGGATGTGGAGAAAAACGAACCCTAGTGCACTGTTAGTGGGAATGCAGACTGGTGCAGCCACTATGGAAAACAGTATGGAATCTCCTCGGAAAACTAAAAATGGAACTGCCTTTTGACCCAACAATTCCACTGCTGGGGTTATATCCTAAAGAGCCCTGAAACACCAATCCAAAAGAACCTATGCACCCCATTGTAATTGTTCATAGCAGCACAATTTACAATAGCCAAGTGCTGGAAGCAACCTAAGTGCCCATCAGTAAATGAGTGGATCAAAAAACTATGCTACATTTATGCAATGGAATGCTACGCAGCAGAAAGAAAGAAGGAGCTCCTACCCTTTGCAACAGCATGTACGGAACAGGAGAAATAATGCTAAGTGAAATAAGCCAGGTGGTGAAAGACAAATCCCATATGATCTCACCTTTAACTGGAACCTAATCAACAAAAGAAAAAAGCAAACAAAATATAACCAGAGACACTGAAATTAAAAACGATCTGATAGTAACCATAGGGGAGGTGGGAGGGGATAATGGGGGAAGGGTTTTCAGAAACAAGTATAAAGGATACATGGACAAAATCAAGGGGAGCTGAAAGCAAGGGAGGGAGGTGGGTTTGGCTGGGATGGGACGGAGTAGTGGGGGTAAATGCAGACAACTGTAATTGAACAACAATAAAATAATTTTTAAAAAAATACAAGAAAAAAAAACAATCCAATTGAAAAATGGGCAGGGGATCTGAATAGACAGCTCTCCAAAGAGGACATACAAGTGGGCAACAGACATATGAAAAGATATACGGTGTCAGTAATTATCAGAGAAATGCAAATTAAAACCACAGTGAGATTTTATCTCACAACTGTCAGAATGGCCATCATCAATAAATCTACAAACAACAAGTGTTGGTGAGGATGTGGAGAAAAGGGAACCCTTGTGCACTGTTGGTGGGAATGCATATTGGTGCAGCCAGTATGGAAAATATTATGGAGGTCCAATTCTGCTTCTGGGTATATATTCAAAGAAACCCAAAGCACTAATTCAAAAGAATATATGCACCCCTGTGTTTTACAGCATTGTTTACAATAACCAAGATATAGCAGCAACTAAGTGCCCATCAATAAATAGGGGATAAAAACCTGTCATAGATATGGTATATACAATGTTATTTTACTAGTCCATAAAAAATAATGAAATCTTACCACTTAAGACAGCATGACTGGACCTAAAGAGTATTATACTAAGAGAAATACGTCAGACAGATAAAGACAAATGCCATATGATTTTACTCATATGTTCAGTCTAAAGAGCAAAATAGACACAATCTCATAGATACAGAAATCAGACTGATGATGTCTGTCAGAGAGGAGGGGCATAAAGGGATGGATAACAAAGGTGAAGGGATTGTGAAGTACAAATTGGTAGTCACAAAATAGTCATAGGATGTTGTTGGGAACTGCTCTGCCTGGTTTCAGAAGCTGTAACCCCCCCATGGCTAAGGTTCAGTGAGTGACCTTTGGACCATAAGCCATTATGGAGACAAAACTTATCTCCCTGGCAGGAGCGCTGCCTCTGCTCCTTTTACTTCACCCTACCCAGTCCTCAATGCTTTATTGGTTAACCAATGATGGATAAGATTCCTCAAGGGAGGGATGATCTAAGACAGGCACGATCATGAGAGACCCCAGGGGAGGACTTGGGGACTATAGAAAAAGGGGGTGCTGGACCCTCACCCCTCTGCTTTGACATAGCCAGAGTCTTCATTCTGTCTGCAAGAAGTCTCCTAATCTCTTGGCTGCCTTACTTCCCCTGCCTGACTTAAGCCTGGAACAATGCCTTAAACCTGAAACAATGCTGGAGGTGGGTGCTGCCTTGTGCTGGAAAGGGTGGGTTCCCTAGGGTGATCAGGCCTAGGAAAGAATACATAAAATCCTGTGAAGTGTACTTTGTTAATACCCTCAATCTAAATAATAAGGGTCCAAGTTCGAAATAGTTTGTCCCCCAAAGTTTTATGGTCCTTTAACTATGTGACTCTGACTCAGAATAAGCCCTCAGAATTCTTTGAACGTCATCTATCGTTTAGTTATTTCTGCCTGACAATGACTGATGAACTTTATTCCTGTGCAAACTGAACCCAATAAAAGCCTGTCAAGGCAAGGGTTGGAGTACTTTCCTCTTGAGAGAGAGGCCGTGCTGTCCCTTTTCCTTTACAGGACTCAGTAGTCGGTGTGAATTTATCTCATCTCATCCGTAATGCCATGGACACTGCAGGTTGGTGTCCATGTCAGGATGTAAAGTACAGTATAGAGAATATAGTCAGTAATATTGTAATAATTATGTATAGTGCCAGGTAGGCACTTGAAATAGCGGGGGACCACTCTGTAAAGTATATGGTTATCTAACCACTGTGCTGTACACCTGAAACCAATACAAAATAATACTGAATTTTTCAATATGTAATTGAAAAATAAAAAATAATAAAAATTAAAAAAGAAACTTTTAGAAATACAGGAAAAAACCTTGTGACCAAAAGGTGACATCGAAAGTACAATCTATAAAAGACAAAAATGATTTTAGATTTAACATCTTAACATTGACTCTTCCAATTCAGAAAGAGGGAAAATTTTTTTATTTATTTAGGTATTTTGTCATATCTCTTGGTGATATTTTGTAGTTCTTTTTTAGTGGTCCTACATATTTTATACTGTATTAGTTCTACTGTTGCTATTGTAAATGGTGCGGCTCTTCTATCTTTAACTTTTATTTGCTATTTGCTAGATACAGAAATACAACTAATTTTTAATATTTATCTTGAATCTAATGATCTTACTAAAGTCATTTATTAATTTTAAGTTTGCTTTAGATCCTTTTGAAAGGTCTACACACATAATCATGTCATCTGAAAATAATTATACTTTTACTTACTCCATTTTATTATTTTTATATTTTAATTCTCTTCTCTTTTTATAAAAGATTTTATTATTTTATTTATTTTTAGAGAGGGTAAGGGAGGGAGAAAAAGATGGAGACATCAATATGTGGTTGCCTCTTGTGCATGCCCCCCACCAGGGACCTGGCCTGCAACCCAGGCATGTGCCCTAGACTGGAAATTGAACCGGCAACCCTTTGGTTTCCAGGCCGGCACTCAGCCCACTGAGCCACACCAGCAAGGGTGTTAACTCTATTTTCTTATTGTACTGACAAGAGCTACCAGTACAATTCCAAAGAGAAGTGATGATAGTGGGCTTTCTTGTCTTGCTCCTAATTGCAAGGAAAAGTGTTAAATAGTTCACAATTAAGTATGATGTTGTTTATAGGTTAGTGTAAATGTTCCGTATCCAATTAGAAAAGTACTCTTCTATTCTTAATTTTCTGAGAGTTTTTATCATGAACTCTTGAATTTTTATGTATCATTTTTCAGCACCTTTTGAGTAAGTAGATCATGATTTTTTTTTCTGTAATTTGAATTGCTTTGATTTTTGAATGTTAAACTTACTATAAATTGACATTGCATTTATAAAATAGAACCTAGTTGATCATGATGTACTGTCCTGTTAACATGTCACTAAATTCAATTTGATATATAATTTAGGATTGTTTACATTTATGTTAATGAGATATATTGTACTGTTATTTTCTGTTCTGCTGCTGTTTTTGTCAAGTTTGGCTACCAAGGTTGGCTTGGCCTTATTAAAAACATTTAGAAAGATTCCATTTTTTCTATTCTCTAGAAAAGTTTATGTATGATTTTTATTATTTTATCTTTAAATGGTTGGGAAAAATTACCAGTGAAGTCATTTGAGTGTGAACTTTTTTTTTCCTTTGTTTTTTTCTTTGATTTTTAATGATGCATTCAATATCTTCAACAAACATAGGAATATTACAGTATTCTATTTCTTCTTTGATCAGTTTTGGCAAGTTGTATTTTTTAAGAAATTTCTCCATTTCATCTACATTGTTAAATTTATGGCACTAAAGTATAATAATTTCTTATTTTTTAACCCTTTTAATTTTTGTATTGTTTTCTTTTTCATTCCTGATATCAGTGGGCTCTCTCTCACTCTTTTGAAACAGGGCCCGTCTTGCTGGGGAGTTATTAATTTTAATCTTTACAAAGGACAAACTTTTGTTCTTGCTGGGGTCCTCTGTTGTATGTTTCTTTCTATTTCAATTATTCATTCTTAAATTTATTAGAATCTCACTATATTTTAAGTTTAATTTCCTGCTTTTTGCAGCTTATTAATTAAAAAATCTCTATTTTAAATGAAATTAGTATTTCCATACTTTAGGATAAAGCAAACACACTTCTTTAAATCCATTACTTTAGGTAATAGTTATTTCCATGAATAGAGTTACTGAGTATCACTTGAATATTTGCCTATATACTTGTTGGAAGCTTCTGTATCCTTTTCTTGGTAGGAATTCCAGTTTTTCTGAATTCTTCCCTTTCCTTTAAGTATTCCACTTCCCATTTTTCATGGAAGAATTTTCTTTCCAGCATTTTATTACCATAAGGATTCCGACTCCTTGCAACATTTGGTAAAATTTTGAACTGTTTGAAACATCTCTGTCAGGTCTTTTCTTTCATTATTTGAGGGAACAAAACATCTTTTTCAACATCTCTGAGCTTCTGCTCTGCCAGATCAGAGCACCACCTCAGCAACAGAGGAAGGCAGCCATGTGGTCACCCCCCAGGCAAGAGGTATGGACAGTTTTTTGGAGTTTCTTGAGATGAACATTCAAATAATTGATTTTCAACCTCTCATATATTTAAAATATATGCATTACAAGTCAGAAATATGTCTCTACTGCTCTGACTAGTGTGGCTGATTTGTTGGGCATCATCCTGCAAGGTGAAAGGTTGCCAGTTCAATTCCCAGTCAGGGTACATGCCTGGGTTGCAGGTTTGGTCCTGGTCAGGGCATGATAGGAGGCAACCCATCGATGTTTCTATCTTATATTCATGTTTCTCACCCTTTATTTTTCCTTCCCTTCTCTCTAAATAAATACAATCTTTGGGGGGGGAGGGGGGATAGGAGCCCCAGCCAAGATGGAGGCATAGGTAGAAATGCTTTGCTTCCTTGCACAACTAAAAAAAGGATAACAACCAATTTAAAAACAAAGAACAAGCAGAACTGCCAGAACTTTAAAGTGCATGGAAGTCTGACTGACAACCAAGCAGTTAAAGAAACATTCATCCAGACTGGTAGGGGCAGACATGCAGCAAGGCAGTGGCTAGCAGACCATGCTGGAAAGGTGATGGGTAGTGGACCAGTGGATCCCATATTCGCCTGCCAATAAGGAGGAAGAACAACTGGGTAGTAAGACAGACCACAGAACCCAGGGTTTCAGTGCAAGAAACTAAAGACTCAAAACCTCTGGCTGCAGAAATCCGTGGGGGTTGTGGTGATGGGAGAAACTCCCAGTATCACAGGAGAGCCCATGGGAGAGGCCCATGGGGTCTTAGAATGTACATAAATTCACCCACCTGAGAAACAGCACCTGAAAGGGCACAATCCACTTGAGGGAAGTGACATAAAGTGGGACTAGAGTGGAGTGAGTGGCACTGCTCCTTCTCTGACCCCTCCCCCACAGACAGCACCATAATGCAGGCAAAGACGGTTGCCCCACCCTGGTGAATACCTAAGGCTCTGCTCCTTATGATGTAACAGGTGAGCCAACATAAAGAAATATGGCCCAAAAGAAAGAATGGATCAAAAATCCAGAAAAAGAACTAAGCGCCAAGGAGATAGACAACCTATCTGACACAGAGTTCAAAACAATGGTAATAGGGATGCTCACAGAAATGATTGAGCTGAGTCACAAAATGAAGGAAGAAATGAAGGCTATGCAAAATGAGTAAAGCAAAATATACAGGGAACCAGTAGTGAAGGGAAGGAAACCAGGACTCAAATCAATGATTTGAAACAAAAGGAAAAAATAAACATTCAACCAGAGCAGAACGAAGAAACAAGAATTCAAAGAAATGAGTAGAGGCTTAAGAACCTCTGGGACAACTTTAAATGTCTCAACATCCAAATCATAGGGTGCCAGAAGGAGAAGAGGAAGAGCAAGAAATTGAAAAATTATTTGAAAAAAATATTGAAGGAAAATTTCCCCAATCTGGAGAAGGAAATAGACTCCAGGGCCCCAGGAAGCCCAGAGAATCCCCAAAAAATTGGACCCAAGGAGGGACACAGCCAAGACACATCATAATTAAATTATCCAAGATTAAAAATAAGGAGCGAATCTTAAAAGCAGCAAGAGGAAAGGAAAGAGATACCTACAAAGGAGCTCCCATAAGACTATTAGCTCATTTCTCAAAGGAAACCTTACAGGCAAGAAGGGCTGGAAAGAAGTATTCCAAGTCATGAAAGGCAAGACCTACATCCCAAATTACTCTATCCAGCAAAGCTTTCATTTAGAATGGAAGGGCAGATAAAGTGCTTCCCAGATAAGATCAAGCTAAAGGAGTTCATCATCACCAAGCCCTTATATGAAATGTTAAAGGTACTTATCTAAGAAGTAGAAGAGGATCAAGAACTATGAATAGTAAAATGACAATAAACTCACAACTATCAACATCTGAACCTAAAAAACAAAAACTATGCAAATAACTAAAACAGGAACAGGATCACAGAAATAGAGATCGATCACCTGGAGGGTTATTAGTGGGGAGAGGAAGAATGGGGGGAAAACATACAAGGAATAAGAAGCATAATTGGTGGGCACAAAATAGACAGGGGAAGGTTAAAAACAGTGTAGGAAATGGAGAAGCCAAAGAACTTATAGGTACAACCCATGGACATGAACTAAGGACGAGGGAATCCTGTAGGGTGGTGGGGTGCAGGGAGGAAAGGGATAAAGGGGATGCAAAAATTGGAACAACTGTAGTAGCATAATCAATAAAATATACTTAAAAAATAAAAAACAATAAAAAAATAAAAGTACTCTAAAAAAAAGGAATATCCCTCTAAGAAAAAGTTTAGCTTCATCTCAAAAGAGATACATTACATATATGTTTATTATTGTTTAGCTCAATATATTTTCTAATTGCTATTTTAGTATTTTCTTGATCAGTCAATTATTTAGAATTGTGATAATTAATTTATGTATATTTGGAGATTTCTAGTTACCTCTCTTTTATTGACATCATTTAATTTCACTGTTGCTAGAGGACATACCCTGTGTGATCTCAATTCACAGAAATTTGTTGAAACTTATTTTATTGCATATTATCTACTTTGATAAATATTTCACATGCACTTAAATAGACATCCTGCAGTTGTTACATTTAGTTTTCTATATATGTCAATTGGTTCAGTTTGGTTGTTCAGGTTATTCAAATATTTCTAAGTCCTTGCTGATTTTTTGGTATGCTTTTTCTATCCATTACTGACAGAAATTTGCTAAAATCTCAAACTATTACTGTGGATCTGGTTTTTTTTTTTTTTCTGTCAGTTTCTTTTTATGTTATTAGGTACATACAGACTTAGGATTGTGATAAAATTCTGTTGAATTGACCCTTTTAAAAAATTTATTTATTTTAGACAGAGGAGAAAGGAGGGAAAGAGAGCGAGAGAAACATTAATGTGTGGTTGCTTCTCACACAACCCATACTGGAGACCTGGCCTGCGACCCAGGATGTGCCCTGACTGGGAATTGAACCAACAACCTTTTGGTTCCAAAGATGGCACTCAGTCCACTGAGCCACACCAACCAGGGCTCTTCTTTTGTCAAACAATATCTCTGGCTTTAATTTCTTCTCTGTCTGGTATTAGAACAGTTATGCTAGTTTTTTTTCTGGTTAGTGTTTACACTATATATATTTTCCATTCTTCTACTTTCAAAGTTTCTGTCCTTATATTTAAAATGTGGGTTTTTTAAACAGCATATAGTTGGGTTTTGTACTTTTCCTCAGCATGGCATTATTTGTGTTTTGCCTGAAGTGTTTAAACTGTGTATATATAGTATTATTAACGGGATTGAGTCTCAGTTTATCATATTGCTATTTGCCATTTATTTATACCATCTGTCTTTGTTCCTTTATTTCCTCTTCCTTGACTGATTTTGGATTAAAATGTTTTCTATTATTTTACCTTCCCTGTAGCTTCCCATTAGCTTTTTACTTATACATTTTTATATTAACCTTGTAGAGATTATACTATTTATTTTGAGATATGTACTGCACAAATTAGTATTTTTACAATTGCACAAACAATTCTAGAAACTAAAGACAGTTTAATTTCATTTGCTCATGTCTTGCCCTTTTGTACGATTATCATTTATTTCTACATATAGCCCACAAGGCATCATCATTATCATTTTAAACATTCGACATTTATCCACATTTTTCCCCTTTTCAGTATGTTTTTTTTTCCTTCCTGTCATTCTGTGTTCTCTCTGAGATCATTTTCCTTCAGCAAATAAAACCCTTTTTAGTATTGTTTTGTAATGCAGCTCCTTGGGCAAGAAATCTCTAAGCTTCGGTTTGGGGGAAAAAAGTTTATTTTGCTTTCATTTTTGAAGGATACTTTAGCTAGTTATAAAACTTTAGGTTGGAATATATATACCGTGTTTCGCCATGTATAATAAGTATGCATTTTGGCCCAAATTTTTTAGGAAAAAGGATGCACATTATATATGAATATAATGATTACATACCATGGGTATAATAATCCCATGTATAATGCACACCAAGCTGTGGGTGTGCATTTTACACAGCAAAATACAGTGTATTTATTTCCCTTATCAATACATTAAAGGTGACAATTTCTTGGTTTCAATTTGTTAAAAAAAGTCAGTCTAACGCTCTTACCATCTTGAAAGTAATAGGTCTTTTCTCTCCAGCTGCTTTTAAGATGTTCTTTTTGGCTTTTTTTCAACTGACTATCCTATGTCTAGGTATGATTTTTTAATATTTATCTTGTATGAGCTTGTAGTTTTTATTTACTGTGTTGTTTAAGGTTTTCCATTACATTTTTTTTTTTAAGCTTTGGCTAGCAATTTTTCATATGTGTCTCCCATCCAGTTCTCTTCCTCTGGTATTTCAACAGTATAAATATTTGATTCTTCACCATGTTCCATGTGTTTCTCATCCTCTTTTCTTTCTAGTTCCATCTATTTTTCTCTTGTTCTTCACTCTGGATATTTTTACTAACCTATCTTCCAGTTCACTAATCCTTTTTTTATCTGCTTTTAAACCCATCCATTTGCTTTCTTAAGTTCAAGTATAATGTATTTCAGGTTGTAGAATCTCCATTTGACTTTCTTTAAACAGCTTCAAGACTTCTGGTGAGATTTTTTTTTTTATTATTTCATCTATTTTGTTTAAAATTTTTATCATAATTCTCTGATTATTCAATATCTGTATTTCCAGTGGTGCTATTTCTCTTTTCTTGTTTTTTTTTTTTCAAAATAATTTCCCCTATATTTAGCATGTTAATACTTTTTATTGGATGCCAGACATTATGAGAAAATGTAGAGATGCAGAATAATGTTGTCTTTGTTCAAAAGGGGTTAGGTTTTCTCTGGAAAAAAAAGTTTACTAGCAAATTACTGTGGTTCTGTTTCAGGTGGGTTGCTTTGTTAGAGCTGTGCTATTGTGCCTTTATTCTTGAGTCATGTCTTATTTTGAGGACATTGCTATGGACTATATTGGGTCCCCCACCCCAAATTCTTATGTTGATGCCTTAAGCCCCAGTGTGCTGATATTTATAGATGGGACCTTAAGCAGGAAATTAGATTTAGATAAGGTTGTGAGAGTGGGGCCCTCATGATGGGATATGTGCCTTTATAAAAAAACATACCATAGAGCTTTTTCTCCACACATGAACACGGAAGAGGTCATGTGAATGTACAGAAGGTACCTACAAGGCAGGGAGGCCTAACCAGAAACTAACCATAATGGATGGCATCCTGATCTCAAACTTACAGCCTCTAAAAGAGTGAGAAAATAAGTGTGTTGTTTCAGCTACCCAGTATAGGCAGGTGAAGACAGGCATGGTCCTGACTCATAAGGCCTGTCCCTTCTCTGAGATACCAGTAGAAAGACTAGGATGTTTTGCAGGGCCCCTCTGTTGGGAACTGCCCTGCCTGGTATCAGAAACTGTAACCCCCACCAAGGCTAAGGCTGAGGGAGTGGCCTTGGACCATAAGCCAGCAAGGAGACAAAAGCTTATCTCCCTGGCAGGAGCACTGCTTCTGCTGCTTCATTCATAACTGAACCCCAAAGCTTGGTCGGTTAGCCAATGACGGGTAGGATTCCCCAAGGGGGGAACGACCTAAGACAGGCACGATCATGTGGGAGGCCCCCAAGAATGGACTTTGGGGGCTACAGCAAAAGGGGGTGATGGACCCTCGCTCCTCGGCTTTGACATAGCCTGAGTCCTCCTGTCTGGGAGAAAAATCTCCTTATCTCTTGGGTGCCTTACTTCCCTTGCTCCACCTAAGCCTGAAACAATGACAGGGTGGTGCAGCTCTGTGCTGAAAAGGGCGGTTCCCCGGGTGATTAGGCCTAAGAAAGAATATGTAAAATCCTGTGAAACCTGCTTTGTTTAGAATGCTCTCAGTTGAATGATAAGACTAACTTCGTCCAAGGAAGAAGTTAAGTTTGTTCCTCAAAGTTTTACAGCTCTTTGACCCTGACTCAAAATAGGCGCTCAGACTTCCTTGTTATCTATTGTTTGATCTTTACTTCCTAGCAATGAGTAATGAGCTTTTACCTGAATTCTTATTCAAACGAAACCAATAAAAAGCCTCTCTGGAGGGGGAACAGGGCACTCTCCCCACCAAGGAGGGTGGCCAAGCGGAGCGCTCCCCAAGTGAGGAGTGACCATGGCGCCCTCCAGGAGAGAGGGTGGCCAAGGTGCTCCCCATGTGAGGGATGGCCCTGCTGTTCCTATTCCCCCACAGGACCTGGTTGTCTCCGTGTATGTTTTTAGCATGTTTTGACGAACATCGGCAGCCGAGATGAATACCGCTGGCTGGTATCATCCACACCCCTCCAATCTGACAGTGCTTGAACTCCAACATCTATTTCCCTACTGCTATGAAGCTACTAAAAACTCTTCTCAGCTTTTTAGCCTCTTGCCTATTGGGTTTCTTTGAGTCTGTCCCTACATATGTACGGTTCAGTCATCAGCCAATCACTGAAGTATAATTTCAATGGACAGTTTTGGAGTTATTTCTCTTTAGTTCTCTCCTGAGATTTGCTTCTCAAGTTCTAGACTCTGCCCTACTCAACTACTGAGACTGTTACTTTCTGCTTGGGTTCTATTATCCTCTGCACAGAATTAGAAATGTCCTCAGAGAAAAAGCTGTGGTGAATGAATATGGAGCTCACTCCATATTTTTTCTTCTCAAGGACAGTAACCTCGTTAGTCCTCAGTATGTTAGTTGCTCACCAATGCCTATGAACAGTCATTTTACTTATTTTGTCCGTGCTCCATTATTTTCTCAATGGAAGGATTCATTCTACATGCTCTGTCAAGACCAGAGTAGGAATTTCTTTACTCATATTCTAAGATTAAACCAATAGTGACCCCCCTTGTGAAGTATTTCCTGATCTTTTTCCCCTCGAGTAGAATTATTATCCTCTCAAGTAGAACCTTTTCTTGTTGCCATAGCACCTGACACATACCTCCATCATTCCCCCTTATTAAATAACATTTTTATGAAACAATTTTCTCTCCAATAGACTGTGAAGTACCTTAGAATAAATATGAAATCCTAGTATTTTTACACCACTTCCCCCTCCATTTATTGCCCTATTCATCCCATTACCTTTTCTGTAAAATTCCTTTTAAGACCTAACTATACTCACAGTCTCTCAGCTTTCTCCCCATCTCCTCCAATATTTTTCTTGAATCTACTCCCATATCACTAAAACTTACATTATTTTGGTCTTTGACAATGTCCAGGTTGCCAAATCCAATGGTGAATCTCATTCCATCTTTCTTGACATTATTAGCAGCATTTGGCACAACTGATCACTCTCTTAAAGATCCTCACCCCCAACCTGGTTTCTCCCTATTTTCCTGATGGCTGCTCTTCATTTCATCAACCTCTAAACACTGTAGGATCTCAGAGCTCATTCTTAAGACTTCTTTTCTATCATAATTTCCTTCCTTGATATCTTGCCTCATAGCTTTAGAAACCATCCATGTTCATGGCATTCTAACTTAAATTTTCAACCTAGACTCCTTCCTTGAACTCCATATTCATATACCCACTGGCTTACTTTACATCTCCACCTAGATGTTTAATAAACATCTTAAATTAACATGTTCAAACAGAGCTCAGTATTCTTACAAACTTGCTGTTTGCACTATGCAACTCTGTAATTCAAGTATGCTCAGGACAAAGACTTTCCAGTTTTCTCCCCCCACACTGTTTCTGATCTCTAAGCCAATCCTGTCACTTTCACCTTCATATTATACCCAGAATCTGACAATTTCTCATTACCTCTGTTGCTATCACTCTCACCCAAGTCATCCTCATCCCATCTGTATTACTGCATTAACCTCCAAATTTGTCATCCTGCTTTGCTCTTGTTCCTGTGCAGTATATTTTCAAACTCAACAGCCTGAGCGAACCTATTATGTAACATGCTTCTCTTCTGCACAAAACCCTCCAATGACTGCATTCAGAATAAAAGGCAAACTTCTTAAAATCACCTACAAGTCCTCACATAATCTTCCCTACTCTCTCTCCCTTACCTTTCTAACCTTATCCTGTATTACTACTTTATGTCTTGTTCCTTCCACAGGTATCTCCTCCCTCTGCTCCAATCCCTGAGATTTTGTCGTTGCTCTTCCCTTTCTTTGCCCTGTATGCTGGTCCCTAGGATATCCCCATGCTATTCTCATGGCTTACTCTGTGACTTCCATTAGTTGTTTACTCAAATATACCTTTACAGTGAGGGGTTTTTTTCCCCCAAAGGGGAAGGGAGAAAAAGAGGGTGGGAAACATCGATATGAGAAACATTGACTGGTTGGCTGCCTTCAGTATGTGCCCTGACCAGCAACCAAACCTGCAACCCAGGCTTGTGTCCCAAATGGAATGGAACTGGAGACCTTTCAGTTTGCAGGATGAACCCCAACCAAGACACACTGGCCAGGGCTACAGTGAGATCTTTCCTGGCCACTCCATATAAAATTGTGATACACTACCCATACTTACATGAACATCTCCTATCCAACTTTGGTGTTCTTTTTCTCCCTTAACACTCACTATTAATATATTCTATAGCTCATTCAGTCATTCATTCATTCTTCTCCATTAGAACATAAGCCCCATAAGAGTAGAAATTTTTGATTTATTCACAACTGAGTCTTTAATGCCTAAAACAGGTGCTATGTAAATATTTATTGAATGAATGCCTTTTTGTATCACTTGTATCTACCATCAAATACTCCTGTATCTAGTATATACTTGGTATATAATAGTTAGAAATATTTGTTAAATTAATAGGTACCCCTTTCATCATATATATGTAACTTTATTTTTTGCAGAAATTTTAGTTTCACAGCAAAAGTGAGCGGAAAGAAAGGAGCATTCCTGCATATTCTAACTACATTCCCCAAGTCCCACAAAACACAGAGCTTCTCCCACCAACATCTGGCAGCAGTGTGGTACATTTGTTACAATTTACCAACACTGACACATCATTAAGTCCACAGTTCACATTTGGTTTCATTCTGTTGTACATTTGTGAGTTTGGACAAATGTATAACATATCCACCATTATAGTATTATACAGAATTTTATTGCCCTAAAATCCCGTTACTCCTATTCATCAATCCCTCCACACAAATTTAGCAACCACAACTTTTCTGTCTCCACAATTTTGCCATCTTCAAAATGTTATATTGGGTTGGCCAAGAAGTTCGTTTGTTTTTTTCTGTAAGGTTTCTCTAGTAGTGCTTAGTTGTCTTTAACTTCATTTGAAACAATTTTGCCAGATTGTATTGCAACAGCTGTCACATCAGTGTACATTTAAAAAACTTACCAAATCAGTGAATTTTTGTGTAGCCATCTGAATATTGAGATAGAAGAAAATACACATTTTTGGCATATTATGCTTTATTATTTCAAGAAAGGTAAAAATGCAAAAAAAGATTTGTGCAGTGTATGAAGAAGGTGCTGTGACTGATCAAACATGTCAAAAGTGGTTTGTGAAGTCTCGTGCTAGAGATTTCTCACTGGACAATGCTCCACAGTCTGGTAGACTAGTTGAAGTTGATAGTGATCAAATTGAGACATTCAGAACAATGCACCTTACACCACATGGGAGATAGGCAACATACTCAAAATATCCAAATCAATAATGTTATTGGTGAAAATGAAAAATGTGATTTTTATTTTATGGAAAAAACCATACAGACTTTTTGGCCAACTCAACAGTTGGAATGAGTTTTTTAAAATTGACTTTTTTTAAAATTTTTTTTCTAAAAATTAGGAATTAAGGTTCCTCCATGTCTTTTTGTGGCTTGATAGCACATTTCATTTTAGCACTGAGTAATACTCCACTGTAAGGGTGGATCAGTTTTTTGTCTTTTTGCCTATTCACCTACTGTCATCTTAGTTGCCTTCAAGTCTTGATAATTAGGAATAAAGATTCTATAAACATTTACATGCTGGTTTTTATATAGATATAAACTCTCAACTCATTTGGGTTAATATCAAGGTGTGTGGTTGCTGAATCATGTGGTAAGACCTTTTTAGCTTAAAACACACACACACACACACACACACACATACACACAAACCTGTCAAAACTTTCTTCCAAAGTGGCTGTGCCAATTTGACTTACATGAACAATGAATGAGAATCCCTGTTGTTCTACATTCTAATATTTGGTGTCGTATTTTGGATTTTGGTCATTTTAATAAGTATGTAACAGTGGTATCCCATTGTGTTTTTCAAAATTGTAGTTCCCTATAATGGTGAGCATCTTTTCATATGCTTATTTGCCACCAGTACCATCAGATATCTATTTAGATCTTTTGCCCATTTTCTCATTAGGTTGTTCCTTTTTTTAAAAAAAAAGATTTTACTTATTTAATTTTAGAAAAAGGGGAAAGGAGGGAGAAAGAAGAGAGAGAGAGAGAAACATCAATGTCTCATTGCCTGTCCCACACGACCTACTGGGGACCTGGCCTGCAACCCAGGCATGTGCCCTGAATGGGAATCCAACCAGCAACCCTTTAGTTCACAGGCCTGTGCTCAATCCACTGAGCTACACCAGCCAGGGCTAGGTTGTTCCTTTTCTTAATTGTTGAGTTTTAAGAGTTTTTAGTATACAGTTGACCCTAAAACAACAGGCATGGGTGCTGGGACACCCACCATCGAAACAGTCGAAAACCTGGGTATAACTTAAGTTGGCCCTCCAAACATGAAAATACAGTTGACCCTTGAACAAGTGGGTTTGAGCTGCGTGGGTCCACTTAAAAACAGATTTTTAAAATCCCCATATTAGTAAATGCACACAGCACAAAGCAAAGTTGTTAAGGGTCAAATGTACGGTATTCTGAGTAACAATCTTCATCAGGTATGTCTTTTGCAAATACTTCCAGTTTGTAGCTTCTCATTCACTTGAATATACATTTTTACAATATGTAATCATTGCAGTGTGTATAATTTGCTTTTTAATATAATACCACAGCAAACATTTTCCATTTTGCTGGAGACTTCCAATTACCATTTTAAAGGACTGTACAATAATATCACGTTTCTCCTTCTACAGCCCCAAAGAGACTTTAATATCCTCAACTTACAGGTGAAGAGATAAGAGAATGGTAATTTGCCTAAGGGCCTAGGGCTGCTAAACGAAGAGCTCAGATTTCTCACCCCCTGGGAACCCATCCTGCGCCTTTCACTAGGCCAAGCTGCATTTCCCTCGTGGAGAAGGTTTCCAAGACCAGGTAACATTTCCGCTTTCCTTCTGATCTCCCAATGGTCTTTCAAACAGCGTAACGCTAGGATGCTTTGACTGACAGACCTCTGGGTACAGGTCCCTCCGGCCGAAGGGCGGGCGCTCTCTCGGTCCTCCTCCTCCGCAGGGGCAGGGGGTGGAGGCAGAGCGAGGAGTCCACGCCCCGCGGCTCGCCGCCAGCCCTGAGCTCACTCAGTCGACGCACTGAAGGCACGAACAGCGGACCCGACCTCCCCAGCGCGGCGGTCCCAACTCACACCTCCAAGTGCCGAGCGCGCTGTCCCACGGAGGCGAGGGAGCGCGGGCTGCCCGGCTGGACGCGCGCAGCGCCGCGGGTCCCACGGAACCGGGCGCGGTGAGCGCAGGGTGGCGCGGCCAATGCGGTCTGGTCTCCTCGAACCAGGGGACCTGGGTCCCTTTTGACTGTCCGTCAGGCCCAGGCGTCCTTCCGCAGTCTACCACTAAGAGGCTATCGCGAAGTCGGAGTAATTCCTGATCTCCACAGCTGTTTCTTTCCTCATCCGGACCTGAGGAAGTTTGCCGCAGAAACGAAAGTAAGCAACTCCTGGGTGCGTCTGCGCGAGGACGGTAACTGCAACCGCGAAGTTCTCCGGACTCAGCTTCCAGGCGGGGGCGGGGCTTCCGGGTCGGCGTGTAGGCGGAGGGCGGAGACTGCGTGCCCCAAGGCGGGCGGCGAGTGGCCAGTTACGCGGTGGGCGGGGCCCGCGGCTTTCCTGATAGTTCCACTGAGAGCCTGTATTCTTGGAAATTGGGTGCTGGGTCGGATTGCCCCCCTTATCCTTTCTGCTCGGGAGGACTAGACCGATGGGGTTTGTACTGTCTTAAAATTCCCAGAGATCTTTCAGTCAAAGGACTCTGGCTTTACTCTGTTTCAAAGCGAGCTGGGAGGACAAAAGGAAAGAGGAACGAGTATCTAGTGTTAGAATCCTCCGCGGAAGTACCCGAAAGTCCGGCGCAGAATTTCTAAGTGTCCTAGGCTCAGCCGCTCTCCTGCTGGTCAGAGCTTTAGGTGTAAATCCGTACTGAAGCGGATACCTGTCCTGGGGCCAAGGTAGCAGTGTGACGTTGGAACACACCCTTCGTTTTTGTTATTTTGGTAGGGATGGTAGGCCTTCACTGTAGTTTCAGTAAGTTACAGTCGTTGCATTAATAGGTTAGTAGGTGTCTCTGGCTGGGACTTCGAACCCTTGAGAGGACCAGTTTGTGGCAGTTGCGGCTGCTGCGCGTTGCAAACACAATAAAAAACATTTCCACATAATCTTAGACGTGTACTAGCAAATGGGAAAGAAGGGTCAACAGCCACACTGACAAAAGGGACAAATGAAGAACCCTAGCAGGCTTCTTCAGTGGTCATTGGCATTTGCTTCTATGAAGTGCTACGGAATCTCTTCAGGGTTTTGAAAGAGTATAATTAGCTCCATCCCTCTAAGCATTTGCCAAAAACCCACAAGGAGTGTTTGTGTGTTTGTGTGTGTGTGTTGGGGGGGGGGGTGTTCATTTATTTCTATCTTGATGGTTTGTCTCTTCCTTGCTGAGAACTCTTGTTTATTTTGGACAAAGCCTGAGACTTATACTCTACCAACTTTGTGGAAATCTTTTCTTCCCTGTTTTACACTTGAAGAAATCAAGGCTCAGAATGAACTTTGGAATGTAGAGTGACATAATAGTACTTGTTTTGCGTCTTATAACCACCTGGCTGATGGTAGAGTAAGGAGGAAATTGTGATCATAGAAATGTGGAAAACTGCAGCTCTTCTAAACAGAAAGTGAAGACTAAGCCTTTAAAATTTAGGGCATTTCATTATTGTTACTGATAATACAGCAATAAAGATTAATTTTCATTTTCCTCAGTCTGCACTATGTTGACCACTAGACATATATTCTACTTTCAGCATTGTAAATATTAATAGGAATTAATAGAAACTCTTTTTAAAAAATACTTATTTATAGAGAGAGGGAAGGGAGAGAGAAAGAGAGGGAGAGAAACATTGATGTGTAAGAGAAACACTGCTCACTTTGCCTCTCACATGCCCGTAACTGAGGACTTGGCCCACAACCTAGGCATGTGCCCTGACCTGGAATTTAACTGATGACCTTTCTGTTAGAGGAAGAATGCCCAACCCACCTACACACCAGTCAGGGCAAAATTGATAAAAATTCTTAAAATACCAACTTCCAAAATTCCAAGCTATTATTTGGGGCTTATTAATCCATAACATGTTAATACCACCAATATGATATGGGAATTTGAAAAATGTACCTTCCCATGCTTTGGTTGAATATTATAATCTGGAAAAAATTATTGTATTAACCTTAGAATATTGATTTTGAACCATATATTTTCATGTTTTTAAAAATTTAGGCTGTACATTCCTCATGTTTCTGATTGTAGCATACTCATTTAATATAGGTAAGCAGGACTATCAAATTAGGTCTTTGCATATTATTTTAACATAGATTATTGTTTGTTATATACACAAAGTAGCATGTGTTGGTGAATTAATAGTGGAAGTTTGAGTAGAGAGTCAAAGGCTTCTTCCGGGAGCTGCCACTTTAGGTGAATCATTTAACTCCAAATTTTAGTTTCTTTATTTGTAAATTGCAATGATGAGACTGAAACCTCACAGGATCATAACACGCTCATGTACAAGATAATGCAGTTAAACTCTTTCAGTCTTGTCTCTTGTTCATCATTTGGGTCTTCTTTGTTCAGAGCTCTTGTTTATCAAGTTGTATAAACAAAAGCATCAAGCTGTATAACCCAAAAAACTTTAGAGAAGTCCACATTAGATACATGAGTAAAATCAGAGTCCTATTAGCAGGGAAAGGGGGCAGGTGGTAATAACAGGTAGGCAACCAACATTTTTGTCAGGCTCCTTATGGTCATCATTGAATTGAAAAAAATTGTCCCCTACCTATGAAAGATAAATATGAATATTTTTAAATCCTTTTAAAAAACTTTTTTATTTATGTATAACATATAGAGAAAAGTGCACAGATCATAACTATACAGCTCTATGTAGTATTACAAAGTAAACATTACCCAGCTTAAGAATTAGAACATTGCTATCACTCCTGAAACCCACCCCCATGCTTCCTCTCATTCACTACCTCCTGTCTCCACCTAGCAGTAACCACTACTCTGACTGTTAATATCATAAATTAATTCTGCCTATTTGGGGTGTATTAATTATGTTATTTGTATTTTTCCTCAGTTTTATTGAAGTATAATTGACAAACATATTTTGATATAGAGCTGAATATTTTGATATATAGGTTCACTCTGCCTTATAGATAATTTGTGGAGTTTCTTGGAATTTTTAGTCAATTTGGGGGGTGGGACTTGCTTCTCTGTGTCTGTGAATTAATATCCATTTATCCCATTGAAATGGACACAATTAGCTGAAATCGGGTGTTATTACATGATATAATAGGCCAGTGTGCTTTCATTGATTATTGTGTAACATGGCTCTATAATGTGGTTTCTACCTGTTTAGATTCACAAGACCTTCGTAAGATATTCAGTGCTTCTAAAGTTGAATTTTTCATGGGGAAAAGAGTGAAAAAAAGAAATCATTTGAAACAATCAAAAAGATTCATAAGATTAAGAAAGACTAAACTGAACCAGCAAACTGCAAGACTGTAAGGAGAATTGACTTAGGATGGGAAACACTTCATAAAGTGCTGCAGACCCACCTGGAGGCCACCTGAGTTCTATCATGCTTGCTGAAGGCACTTTAAATCTTAGTTGTCTTGGCAAATTTAAGGCAAAACCTGGACAGAAGGGGAGATCCCAAATATAATTCATAAAATTGAAGTTTTATACCCAAATGGGCATATTTCAGAGCATGGTTGTAATTCCTTCTGTTTCTTTATTCTGTGAGTATTTTTAAATGTTTTTTAAACGTTCACATATAGCATCATTTCTGAAACCTGATAGATATATTTCAGAGTATGGATGGGCCAAAACTTATTCTCTCCTCTAGATGTGTAAATTGTTCTATATGTTTTTTGCTCTTTGTAATGTTACTGGGGACATCATTGTATGTACATAATCTTTATCAGCATCTCTAATTTGATTCCTAAGAATAAAGAACTTGTTAGTGAAAGCATTATTTCCTTTAAAAAATAAATTTTAGCCTTACCTGGGTGGCTCATTTGGTTGGAACATCATCCCATGCACCAAAAGGTTTTGGTTTGCTTTCTCTCCCCCTTCCTCTCTCTAAAATTAATAAATATTCTCAAGAGAGGCTTAGGAATCTCCGGGACATCTTTAACATTCCAACATCCGAATCATAGGGTGCCAGAAGGAAAAAAGGAAGAGCAAGAAACTGAAAAGTTATTTGTAAAAATAATGAAGGAGAACTTCCCCAATCTGGAAAAGGAAATAGACTTCCAGAAAGTCCAGGAAGCTCAGAGAGTCCTAAACAACTTGGACCCAAGGAAGCACACACCAAGGCACATCATAATTACATTACCCAAGATTAAAGATAAAGAGAGAGTTTTAAAAACAGCAAGAGAAAAGCAGAGAGTTACCTTCAAAGGAGTTCCCATAAGACTCAGCTGATTTCTCAAAAGAGACCTTGCAGGCAAGAAGGGGCTGGAAAGAAGTATTCTGAATCATGAAAGGCAAAGACTTACATCCAAGATTGCTCTATCCAGCAAAGCTTTCATTTAGAATGGAAGGGCAGATAAAGTGCTTCCCAGATAAAGTCAGGTTAAAGGAGTTCATCATCACCAAGCCCTTATTATATGAAATGTTAAAGGTACTTACCTAAGAAGTAGAAGAAGAGCAAAAACTATGAATAGTAGAATGACAGTAAACTCACAACTATCAACATCTGGACCTAAAAAACAAAAACTAAGCAAACAACTAGAACAGGAACAGAATCACAGAAATGGAGATCATCTGGAGGGTTATCATTGGGGAGAGGAAAGGGGAGAATGGGGGGAAAATGTACAGAGAATAAGAAGCATAATAGGTGGGCACAGAATAGACAGTGGGAAGTTAAAAATAGTATAGGAAATGGAGAAGCCAAAGAACTTACATGTATGACTCATGGACATGAACTAAGGTGGGGGAATGCAAGTGGGAGCAGGGGGTATAGGGCAGAGGGGAATAAAGGGGAGAAAATAAATGGGACCATTGTAATAGTGTTTCAATAACATATATTTAAAATGCACATAAAATCAATAAACATCCTCAAATGAGGATTTGAATTTTTAAAATAATTTTTATTATGAATGTAATTGTGTTTATTGCAGAAAATGTATGGAATCTAATACAAATGTAAAGAAAGTAAAAATCATCCTGCCATCCATATATAATCCTTGCAAACATTTTGGTATCTTTTACTATGTCATTTTTTTGCGTATATCTGTATGTAACTTACAGACTACAATTTTGAATGACCATATATTCCATTTTATGAATATGCTATAATTCATTTAAGTGTGCCCTTCATTTTGGGACAATTAAATAGTTCTTTTAAAAGTTCATTTAATGATCAACTACCATGTGTCAGGTTGTGTGCCAGGCACTGGAGATACTGTGCAGGAGTTTCCTGCCTTCTGTGAGCTTAATTTTAAAAAATTCTCAAATTACATCTGACTTACCTGTTTCAAGGATGCTGTGAATATATAATGGAAAGACTTAGGATGGCTTCCCTGAAAATATGCCAAAGGATGAGCAGCATCTGGCCAGGAGAATGCACCCTAAAGAGGTTGCAAGGGGAGACTGGGGTAAATTACCCTCATAAGATGGGTTTTGTATGCTGCAGAGAATCTATAGGAAATGGAAAAGGAGGCCTAAAATAAATGCTAAAATATGTTTTATTTTTACACCCTCCAACCCCACTCATTCTCACGAGGGTTGGTCAGGAGAACTGTTGAGCAGAGTGATCCCAGCGGCACCTTGCGACTCTCAAAGTCTAGTAAATGTGGATGAATGTGGGTGGCTGGGCCAGCGGTAGCCAGAGCCATAAAACAGGCAACAAATGTGTTTTCAAATATTCTTTTTTCATATAATACTTCCTGGTCCAATGAGGCAGTCATTATTCCCTTTTCAAAATGAGAAAATTGAGGCTTCTGTAAAGTACCCAGGGCACAGGGCTAATAAATTATAGGGCTAGAGCTCATACAAGAGAAAGAAGGGCCTGTTCCCATAGGTGCCCATGGTCAGGGTGGCAGGGCCCACCACAGCCTTTGTACAGGTGAACATTGGTTACCTGAGCCCAGCTGCCCAGACTGCTATCATCCTAGGCGTTTTCAGAGACTTTTCCAGGTACTTTCACTTTTTAAAACTACCCCCAACATTTTATTATAAAAAATTTCAAAGTGCAAAGTTAAAAAGTTTTTACAGTGAACTCACATATATCCACCTTCTATGCTATTTTACACTGCTTACTTTATCAGATAACCACCCATCACTTATCCCTTTTTCTATTCACCAGTCTATCTGCAAAGTACATCAGAGATAGCAGTATACTTCCCCCTAAATATTTCAGCATGCATATCACTAACTAGAGTTCAGTATGTTTACAGATTTTTCTTTTGATGTAAAATTTAATTTTTTAAATTTAATTCTTGAGTATTGCCTACTGAATATTGACAAATACTTAAGCCTGTATAACCCTAATCCCCCACTGAGATGCTAGAATTTTACCTTTCCCCTAGAAAGCTCCCCTATGCCTCATTGCAGTCAATCCTTACCTTGTTCCCAGGCAACCAGCATTCCTTTAACAACACAGATTAGTTTGACTGTTCCAGAACTTCATATAAATTGAGTTATATAGTATATATTCTTTTGTATAAGGCTTACTTTACTTAGCACAATGTTTTTGTGACTCACATTGTTGCGCGTATTATTAGTAGTTCATTTCTTTTTATTGCTGGGTAGTATTCCGTTGTATGAATATACTACAGGTTTTTTTCTTTGTTTGTTTTACCCATTCTCTTATTGATGGACACCTGTCTCCATTTTGGAGTTATTACAAATAAATCAGCTGTGAACATTGCACAAGTTTTTTTGGGACAAATGCTTTTATTTCTCTTGGCATTGGAATTGTTGGGTAATAGTGTAGGTATGTGTTTAATTTTATAGGAAACTGTCAGATCTTTTCCCAAAGTAGCTGTACAAATTTATACTCCCACCGACAATGTATGGGAATTCTGGTTGTATCATACCATCGCCAGTATTTGGTGGTGTCAGCCTTTTCAATTTAGAATATTCTGGTAGGTGTGTAGTAGTATCTCATTGTGCTACCCCATGGATTTTTATTCATCATTTCAGTTTAGGAAAACTGAATGAATGAAAGCAGAGAAAAATGTAGCAAGCAAATAGTTCTCTTTTGAGATTGTATACATTCTATATTTCATAGTACTGATGTACAAATTCTCCAAATTCTCATCATTTTTACATCTTCCTGTTCTTTTGACATAGTGTATTGTTCCTTTTATATTCTTTAAATTTTGTGTTGTTGTTCGTAATCAATGTAAGGCTATTCTGCGGTTTAATTACCTGAAGTTCTTTGGTGCCTAACATTGCTCTTTCTTGTATCCACTGAGTCTCGTTTATAATGAACTTTTTCTTTTGTATTATAATTTTAGAAAGGGAGCTCATGTTAACTTAGTTCTTTATTTCTGGGAATTTTGTGTGACCTGGCTTGATTGAGTTTTGTTTGCTTTAGCCTTATAATCCAGGGATGCCATTAGTCTGTGATCACTTTATATGTAAAAGTTCTTAGTTTGGGGGATCTTAGTTATAAGAGATCTCTAGATTCAAGGTTCAAATCTATCTAAGGATAGGCCCAAGGTTATTAATTTACAGAGACATTTTTTTATATCTTATACCCAGTCTAAGACAAGTTTCTGTACTAGTGGACTGCTTTTTTCTAGTCCATCCTTTCATTGAAGGGTAGGGTAGCACATTGAGGAGTGTCACATTAAGGGGGGAATCTTTCTTTCAACCCTCTTGCATTTCCTGGTCTCAGCTCTTGTCCTTGTCTGGGCTTTAAACTCTGACCTCTGTGTAGCAAGGTTAGGAGTACCCCAGAGAGCCACTGTCTTATCACTCAGCTGCTATAACAAATTACAGACTGGGTGGCTTAAACAGTGGACAATTCTCACAGTTCTGGAAGCTGAGAAGTCCACCATCAGGGTGCCAGCAGATTCATGTGTGGCTGGGACTCACTTCCTAGACACCCCCTCATGATATCCTCACATGGTAAAGAGAGAAAAACTCTGTCTTTTCTAAGGACTCTAATGTCATCCTGGAGGACTCCAACTTCATAACTAATTATCTTCCAAAGGCCCCACATCCTAATACAACTACATTGGAGATAGGACTTCAACAGACGAATTTGGGGATGGACACAAACATTCAGTCCATAGCAGCTTCCACATGGGCCATGGCCCTGTGGCTAGCACCCTGTTTGTTTTCAGTCCCGGTGCTGCTTGTCCTTTCTGCTGAAACTAGCTGTGCATTGGAATAGGTGTTTGTGTTATGTTTCCCAACATATATAAGTCCTTTGTAGTAGGAGGACTTTCAAAATTTTCTAGTCCTCTGTGTTGCCAGAGATGAAGGTCTAAGGAATAAAAATTGTTGTCTTCTGTAATTCTTAGAAATATGAAAAAAAGTTCATCATAGAGACTATGAGTCTATCCTCAAAAAATAAAGGTATACTTTATTTTTTGAATAATTAATTTGTTGCACTGAGATCTTTTCTTGTTTTCATTACAGGGAACAGCTCTGAGGTGAAAAAACGTGGTGTATTTTCAAATATTTGGAGCATTTGGAAGGAAACCAGACATGTCCTTGGATGATATTAAGATGAAATCCAGTGACTTCCTGGAGACGGAGCCTCTAGACAGCGGGGGCTTCGGACAGGTGTCTTTGTGTTTACACAGATCCCATGGACTCGTAATACTGAAAAAGGTGTACACAGGGCCGAAGTGCATGGAGTGAGTTGGGAACAGGGAGGTGGACAAATTGCGGGCTGGTGGTAGGAAGCAGTGTTTGTGGAGTTGCAGGAGTGGGTAGTGGAAAAGGATGGCACAGGTTTTAGAATGAGGCAGACTATGGAGTAATTGTCAATATATGGGCTTCATGTCAAATAACCCTGAAAGGTGGTTGTTATCCCTATATGGCCAATAAGGATTCTGAGGCTGGCTAATGAAAAGTTTACAGCTGGTAAATAATGAAAGAGAAATGAAGGGAAGGAGACCAAGGGTGATGAGGAAGGCAATGAAAAGGAAATGGGACGGATGAGTGAGATAGATTTGCTTCGCACTTTTGGTAAGCACCAGCCCTAAGTATGGAAAAGAAAACAAAAGTGGTTCACTGATTAGTGGTTCCAGGAACCCTCTTTTTAAAACAAGTGGTAGTGTTGTTTTACTTCTTTCCGTTCTTACCAGAGTGGTAATGAGAGAGGTTGCATTTTTTGTTATACTGTCCAGCACAGCCCTTTTTTCAGGCAGGTGTGTCATTGCTGCTGTTTATTTAATGTTCACTTATTCGCCCACCAGTTTAACATTTCTTGAACACTCACTGCCAGTCATTGGGAAGGAGAAAACACTCTGCCATCTAAAGCTTGTAGTCAGAGTAGTGGGGGGAAAATGGAGACAACTGCACTTGAACAACTATGTCAAAAATATGTTCTAAAAATAAATAAATACATAATAAAAAAAAATGAAGCTTGTAGTCAGTTCCTGGCAGAGATCAGCACACGAACAAGTAGTGACAAAAGCACCTGGGATGGAATGCCCTGAAGACGTGTACTGTGTTTGTCGGGGACACAAAAGGAAGCAGGGCTAACTCAGCACCTTCTCCTCCCATAGGTACAACGAGTCCCTCCTGGAGGAGGGCAAGATGATGCACAGGCTGAGACATGAGCGGGTGGTGAAGCTACTGGGTATCATCATGGAGGAGGGCAACTATTGCCTCGTGATGGAGTACATGGAAAAAGGCAACCTGATGCACGTGCTGAAAGCTGAGGTATGGGGGCCTTTGCTGCGCCTGGTACAGGTGTGGTGACTTGGGTGTTCTTGTCTGTTAGGGTTATTGCTCATTTTCTGTGGTTGCTTATTGGTGTAAAATAATCCTTTTGTGAATTTCTAGATGTTTTGGATTTTCTGGTCAATCCCTCATTAAGTTCTCCTTGATTTTCCCTGCTCAGGAAGTAATCTTGCCCTTCTCTCAGTCCCTGAAGACAGGTGTCCATGCCCCTTTTGTCAGTCACTCTAAGATCCACAATTCAGAGACAGGCCCTGTCTTCATGACGCAGATGGTCTGATGTGGGCTATATGCATAATGAATAACAATTAAATATTGACTGATTGAGTAAAGAAGTTATCCTCTGAAGGCTTATATGACAGGAAGGGATATCAATGATTGTATACAGATACCATTTAAGAGACGTATAGCTTAAATCTACAATATTCGAGCCAACAACAGGAAAATAAAAACTTTGCCAAACCAAGTAACTCAAAACCATTTTTAAAAGTTTTTTTGTATCTGGACTTCTGGCCAACATGGAGGTGTAGGTAGATACATTGTGCCTCCTCGCACAACCAAAATAAGGACAACAACAATTTAGAAACAAAAAACAACCAGTACCAACAGATAATTGAACTGTATGAAAGTCCTACAACCAAGGAGTTAAAGTAGACACATTCATCCAGACCAGTAGGAGGGGCAGAATTGAGTGGACAGGTGGAGAGGGTTCATGGCAAAGTGGTGGCTGATGGACCCCAGGCACACAAGGCAGCAGCAGGTGGACCCAGCAAGGCTGTGGATTGTGGAAGGGTATGGCACACAAGGGGGCTGGTGGACCAGGCAATCCCACATTTGTGTGTAGATAAACCAGGCAAAACTGGGGAGTAAGACAGACTACCCAACTCAGGGTCCCAGCGCAGGGAAATAAAGCCTCAAAACACCGATTGAGAACACTTGTGCGGGTTGAGGTGCCACGAGAAACTCTCAGCCTCACAGGAGAGTTCATTGGAAAGACCCACAGGGTCCTAGAACATGCACAAACCCACCCACACAGGAATCAGCACCAGAAGGGCCCAATTTCCTTGTGAGAAGCAGGGGAAGGGACTGAAATCCGGCAGAGCGCAGAGCAAGTGCCATTGTTCCTCTCCGACCCTGCCCCACATACAGCCTCACAACCCAGAGACTGGGCTGCTCCGCCCCTGAACACCTAAGGCTCCCCCCTCACTACATAACAGGTGTGTCAAGATAAAAAAAAAAGGCCCAGATGAAAGAACAGATCAAAGCTACAGAAAAAATATAACTGAGCGATGAAGAGATAGCCAACCTATCAGATGCAAAGTTCAAAACACTGTTAATCAGGATGCTCACAGAATTGGTTGAATTTGGTCACAAATTAGATGAAAAAGTGAAGGCTACACTAAGTGAAATAAAGGAAAACGTACAGGGAACCAATAGTGATGGGAAGGAAACTGGGACTCAAATCAATGGAGTGGACCAGTAGGAAGAAAGAAACATCCAATCAGAAAAGAATGAAGAAACAAGAATTCAGAAAAATGAGGAGAGGCTTAGGAACCTCCAGGACATCTTGAAACATTCCAGCATCTGAATTATAGGGGTGCCAGAAGGAGAAGAGGAAGAGCAACAAGTGGAAAAGTATTTGAACAGATAATAAAGGAGAACTTCCCCATTCTGGAAAAGGAAATAGACTTCCAGGAAGTCTGTCTAGGAAGCTCAGAGAGTCCCAAAGAAGTTGGACCCAAGAAGGAACACACCAAGGCACATCATAATTACATTACCCAAGATTAAAGATAAGGAGAGAATCTTAAAAGCAGTAAGAGAAAAGCAGAGAGTTACCTTCAAAGGAGTTCCCATAAGACTCTCAGCTGATTTCTCAAAAGAGATCTTGCAGGCAAGAAGGGGCTGGAAAGAAATATTCCAAGTTATGAAAGGCAAGGACCTATATCTAAGATTGCTCTATCCAGCAAAGCTTTCATTTGAATGGAATGGCAGATAAAGTGCTTCCCAGGTAAGGTCAAGTTAAAGGAGTTCATCACCAAGCCCTTATTATATGAAATGTTAAAGGGACTTATTTAAGAAAAAGAAGATAAAAGACATGTACAGTAAAATGCCAGGAAACTCACAATTATTAACCACACCTAAAACAAAAACATAAGAAAACGAAGCAAACAGCTAGAACAGGAACGGAACTACAGAAATGCAGATCACATGGAGGGTTAGCAACAGGGAAGAGGGAGGAGGAGAGAGGGAGAAAAGGTACAGAGAATAAGTAGCATAGATTGTAGGTAGAAAATAGACAGAGGGAGGGTAAGAATAGTACAGGAAATGTAGAAGCCAAGAACTTATAACACATGGACATGAACTAAAGGGGGGGAATATGGGTGGAAGATGGGTGCAGGGTGGAGGGGAGTGAAGGGGGGAAATGGGACAACTGTAATAACATAATCAAATATATTTAAGAAATAAAAAAGAATAAAATTAGAAGCAAAGTTAAACTGAATTAACTATGCAAAGAAGAAGTTTTTGTATCTGTTAAGAGCAAGGCCTTGTGCTAGTTGTTCAGGAAGCAGTAGCAAATACACAGACAAGTAAAGGGGACAGATAGGCAAGGGAATGGTGTACAATGTTTTGATAGACAACCTCATCGTGTGGTATGGGAACAGAGGAGAGGCACACACCCTAGCATGTGGCATATAAGAAAGGATTCCAGAGGAAGGATGCTTGAACCAAAATCTGAGGGACAAGTAGAGGTTTGAAGCTGAGAATTAGGAAGGAAAGTGTTCCAGGCAGAGAGAATGGCATATGCAAAAGAACGAGAGTATGCCAACTTTGGGAAACTGCAAATAACTGGGCTTGGCAAAGCATAGCTTGCCTGTGGGAGTGGTTGATATGACTGTCTTTATTGCAGATGGCACCCTTTTCCCTATCTTCCCCCCTGACCTCACAATTGCCAAAACTGTGGCAGTTCTTCTTTTAAATCACAGACATCTCTCACAAATACCTGTGGGAAAGATAAAAGATAATCACTTGTACACATTGTCATATCATTTGATCAGATTGCTCTTCTCCCCAAAATTAGATCAGGTGCATGAACTAAGTAGGCTTTCTGGGGGTCAGGCAAAGACAAGGTGCACAAATTGGGGCTCAAGAAGAAAGTCAGGAGGATGGAGGGAGGGAGGCACAAAGAGAGATGAGAAAGGGATCTACCTGGCATTTTCCTAAGTCCAAAGGTATTCCATGAAAGACCCGAAAATCTCTGGCAATTTTTTTGTATGGTAGCGATCAGCATAGATACTGTCATTCAGCTACATTATGAGTTGGATATGGTTTGGGGGGTTGACATGGGAATCTTACTGCCATCATTTACATTTTTTTCCTGTTTACCAATAACCAACATATCCATATGTTTTTAGGAAACTGCCTGTTTGTAAACTGGGGGCTGTGTGTACGCACACACACAGAGTGAGAGTTTGTGTTTTTTGATGTTAAGCAAATCTAATGCTTACCTACTCTAACTAGAAACTGGAATTCTCTATGTTAAACATAAATGTTCATATAATAGAATACAATTGTAAGACTGACCTGGGACTCTATGAAGACCTGAAGTACCTGATAACAAATCGCAAAATAGATATTAAATTCATTTCAGAATGAATGAATGATCTACAAGATAACTGTATTATGTTATCTTGTAGATTAATTTTTACATATTTCTAATCAGTGTGAACACATTCTCTTACATTCTTTTTTTCTTTTAACATTATTTCATACATATATTTCCATGATATTTTTCACATATTTAATACATATTAGAACATTATATTAGTATATCATAGAGAATATCTGGGATTTGGGTAGGGGTTTTTTTGTATATTTATCTATTCATCCACCAAACATTCCAAGCACCGTGCTAAGTAGTAAGCATACATCCTAAATAATAATGATGATGATGACTTGTTCTCAAGGAGCTTAATTGTTAGCATTTTTATATAATACCATATTGTCATGGAAGTTTTGGTTTTATACTGAAAAAGACCATTAATACCCTTAGCACATAGGATGAACTCTTTCTTCGAAAGGGGGCTTGTTTTACAACTTCAGCAGTGCTGCAGAGTGGGATAGAAGGAACCTGGTAACTGTATTCTCCGGTGCAGACCCCACTACTCTGGAATGAAACTGTTGCTTTGGCCAGTTTGAATACTTTTCCGTTTCATAGACTTAATGTTACTTGTTTTAGATCAGTATCCCCCTTTCTGTAAAAGGAAGGATAATTCTGGAGACCATTGAAGGAATGTGCTATTTACATGGAGAAGGTGTAATACACAAGGACCTAAAGCCTGAAAATATCCTCGTTGACAACGACTTTCACATTAAGGTAAGCCAGTAAACTGTAATCTAAAGGCTTATAGAAGATTGAGGCAATTTTAGTTTTAATTCTTCACTGTAAACCCATTTTTGTACATGGTGACTCTAAAGGGAGACCTAGCCCAGTTTCTAACTGGTGGTGGTGGTGCCAAAAAGCTCTACCAAGGATTGAAAAGGAATATACACACACTTGATGGAGTTTGTAGTTTTTATGCGTTCATTTACTTTCATCTGCACTTTTTAATGTTTCATTTTGAAAGCAAGGGAACAAGAGAAAGGGATTTTGTTGTTCACTCAAGGAGACCAAGATTTATCTAGGTGGGGTCATCGTAGCTTACTGGCTCTGGCAGCAGGAATCCAAGTGCCAGCACCTGACAGGGGAAGCAGCCCAGGGGTCTGGCCTCTGGGACTGCTTTCACAGGCATCCCTCTCTGCTGGAAGGTTCTGCCTCTAGCATTTAGCTCTAGTCCTGGGTGGATTTTTATTCCTGTCTTAAAAAGAAGCTTCCTTCTTTATATTAATAGCACATCTCTTAGAATCTGTGGATTTAACAATAACCACATACCAAAATTCATCCCCAAAGGCTTGGATTCCCGGAGGCAAAAGTGAAACTGTCACCTTTGATTTCTTCTTAACTGTATTCTGTCATTTTCCCCTGCCACTTCTCTCTGTGTTTTGTGTCTGACCTTGATGTTTTTCTCTCTGCTTTTTGTCTGTTTTTCTCCTCCTTCCCTTTCCATTTTCTCTTAGGTTCAGGCCACCAACTCAAAACAAGTAGCACCACAGCCCTTATCCTCAGTGTGGCTTTGGAATCCTTGGAATCTTGCATCCATGGGCTTTTGGGCACCATTTGGGAAATGAGAAGGTGCAGTACCTAGTCACTGTCCTCTATACAAATCAGCTGAGAAGAACTTTTTTCCCCCTACCTCCAGAAATAGTTGAAAAACATAGGCAGAGTCAATGAGGAATTAGAACACACATTCTGTTGTTCATGTCAGAAATGCCTTCCGTTCTGCCTCCTTTCTTCCCCTCCTATCAACCCCTCCAGCAAAATTCCTGGGTTTTTAAAAATTACACAAGATTTGAGATACCAGGATTTCACATGGACATTTCTTAGGGGAGATTTTCTAGATGGCTGGGGAAATATGAAGTTTCTATGAGTGTTCAGAAGTAGCTGTTTTAACCCTATCCAGTGCAACCATTTCTGGAAAATTCACTGTGCCTCACATCTACTGGATGGGCCCCAAATTTAAATCAAATCTGATTTGCATGTAGCCCTCACAGAACAATCCCATTGTTCTGTTTAATCGCTTGCAGATAGCTGATCTTGGCGTTGCTTCCTTCAAGACTTGGAGTAAGCTGACTAAAGAGGAACATAATGAGCAGCGAAAAATGAATAGTCTCTCTAAGAAAAACGGCGGCACCCTCTACTACATGGCCCCTGAGCACCTGAATGACATCAATGCCAGGCCTTCGGAGAAGTCAGATGTGTACAGCTTTGCCATAGTCCTTTGGGCAATATTTGCAAATAAGGAGCCATATGAAAGTAAGACATTTATGAAGGAGTGGGATTTGTGTATTCATCAAAATTGTTAAATGAAATAATGGTCTTCAATGAAGTCAGTTAAAATTTAAAATTGCTCATCGAATGTCTGTCTTACCCACTAGACTATAAGCTCCCCAGGGTCTTGGACCACACCTGGTGTATTCACTGCTGTTTCCTAAGTATCTACATACATAGTGCCAGGAACATAGCAGGTGCTCTATAAATTTTTGTAGTCTCAGTTTAGGAATTGAGGGTCACAGGACAAATAGGAGCCTGGATGATGTATCTAAGCTTGGGAGGTGCTTGCTTATATTTATGAGGACTTACCCTTTCATACTACAAGGCATACATGTCATACTTTCATCTATCCACTTACTCCATTCAAAAATTATTTCAGAATGTATATAGGCACTTTAATCAGAATTGGGAATGTAAAGATGAGACAGACATGGTTCATGCAGGAGAACAGATACATGTAGTCATTCTTCAGTTTGTTAAGAGCCTAAACTAATGGACATTTTCCTACCCATTCTTATTTGGGGGATTATTAGCTCCCACAGTTTAACAACCACCACTTTGCCCAATGCCTCTCAAATCTCTTATCTCTAGCCTTGGCCTAGATATCCATTTGTCTGTTAGATCTATTATATGTACCAGAAGAACCCCAAAGCAACATCCCCCCAAACAAATTTATCTTCTACCTGCTCTCCCTGTAGCCCACTCAGCTTTGCACCTCTTGTTATGTTCAACAATGGCATCACCATCCATCTTCTGAGTTTCCCAACAAAAAACACTCATCATCACAGACTCAGCCTTGTTCCTCATCTCCCACATCCAGAGAGACATCAAAACCTATAAATTCAAAGTATACATAATTCAAGATACATCTTGAATCATCTACTTCTGTCACTACTGGACTTTATTTAGTCAAACCCTTTGTATTTCTGCTGTAGGCTCCTCATATGCACCCACCATTGACACTGCAGCCCAACTGGTCCTCCCAAAGGAAATGTGACCATCTCACTCATCCATTTAAAATCCTTTCAAGACTCTCTGTGGCCTTAAGGATAAAGTTTAAATTCCTCAGTATGGAATACAGGGCCCTATCTGATTTGGGTTTTGCTTCTTTCTTTGGCCTTATTCCTTACCTCTCTTTCTTAGTCAATATTCTCACTTATATCAAACATAATTTCTGGGATACATCATGATTTATGGAACCTCCAATATGTTTACATCCTACTTCCTTAGCCCATAATCATCCCCACCACGTCCTTTTTCCCCATTCTTTACTTGGATAATTCCTTATTTTTCTGCACTCAACAAAGCCTTCTCTGACCTAGTAAAGGTCCTTATACTTCTTTTTTCTTTTTTAAAATTTTATTTATTTATTTTTTAGAGAGGAAGGGAGGGAGAAAGAGAAGGAGAGAAATGTCAATGTGAGAGAGAAAGATCAATGGTTGCCTCTTATATGCTCCCTGACTAGGGACAGAACCCATAACCCAGGCATGTGCTCTGACTGGGAATTGAACTGGCAACCTTTTGCTTTGAGGAACAATGCCCAACCAACTAGCCACATTGGTCAGGCCTCTTGTTACTTCTTGAATGTTACTCTACATCTTAAGTCACTCTCATGAATATTCCATTTGTTCTGCCAGTAGGCAGTTTTCTTGTGAATTCTGTCTTTCATCTACAGAAATTAAGACATTGTGTGGCTCCTTGCCACGGCACCATTCTGCCCTGTGCAAACGAGGCTGCTTTACTAAAAGCATATCCTAGGCAGAGAGAGGTTAGTGGCATTGTCCAAGTTCTGTCATCTCCCTGCCTGAGAGGAGCAGGACCTGAAAGAAAGTCTAAACTTAAGCTTCTCTTTGCTTTATAGATGCTCTCTCTGAGCAGCAGTTGGTAATGTGCATTAAATCTGGGAACAGGCCAGATGAGGGGGACATCATTCAGTACTGCCCAAAGGAGATCATCAGCCTCATGAAGCAGTGCTGGGAGGCAGATCCAGAATTACGGCCAACATTTGCTGGTAAGGGCATCTTTTATGACTGTACCATCACTGCTGTGGCCATTTTCTTATTATCAGGAAGTTGCTTTGAGTTTTCAGAAAATTGAATTTCACTTTTGATTTCAAACTGATTATCTAGATTTCAAACATTTTCTTCAATGAAAAGATTCTATCCCTCCCAAAAGCATGTTTTTTCAAAATTAACTTTTTAAAAACTGTGTTGAAACACACATATATGCAAGGTCTGTCCAGAAAGGGTCCAGCCATTGTTAATTTAACAAGAGGTTTACACGACATTGATATAACTTGGTAGCCAAGGAGCATGGACTGGAATGTGCCTGTGTGAACAATGACGACATCACTGTACTAGTCATTTGGAGTGGTAGACATTCAGTGAGCATGTGTACTGTGTGGCCATCACATTCAAAATGACTGAGTGAATAAAGCAACACATCTGCATCACATTTTGTGTTAAGCTTGAACATTCCTCTGTGGAAACTATTTGGATGATTCAGAAGGCTTCCAGAGACAATGCGATGAGTGTAGTGCAAATAAAAGTGTGGCACAAATGCTTCAAAGATGGTCTAGAATCTGTTGAAAGTGACCACATTCCGGAAAGCCTGCAACAAACAGAACACCTGAGAATGTTGAATGTACACAGGCTGCAGTCAACAATGATCGGCAGCTGGCAGTGCAAGAACTAGAAGCTGATCTGGGGATTCCAAAAACTACTGTGTCTGAGATTTTTGATGCAGGATCTTGGTGTGAAAGGTGTTGTGGCAAAATTCATTCCACAGCTTCTGTTACCTGAGCAGAAGGAACATCGTGCTGCAGTTGCCAGTGACTTCATTCAAACTGCTACTAATTAATCACATTTCCTCAATAACCAAAGGTGAATTGTGGGTCTATAGCTATAGTCCAGAAATGATCCCAGTGGATGTCACCTGGTTCTCCATGCCCAAAGAAGGCATGGCAATGTTGCAGCAAGATCAAGACGATGTTAACTATGTTTTTTGATTGGGAAGTTATTGTCCATCACAAGTACACCTCTCCAGGCCAGATAATTAATAAGTACTACCTCAGTGTTCTTCATTGGTTGACAGATGCAATACAACCAAAACAGCCAGAGCTGTGGGCAACTGGTGATTGGCAGCTTCACCATGACAGTGTGCCTGCTCATGCATCATGCCTACTGCAGAGTTTTTTGTGACATATCATATCCCCCAGGTGACTCAGCCCCCTACAACCCATATTTGGCACCCTGCAGCTTCTGGCTTTTCCCAAAAGTAAAATCACCTTTGAAAGGTAAGAGATTTCAGACTGTCAGTGAGATTCAGGAAATATGATGGAGCGGCTGATGGTGATTGGGAGAACTGTGTGAGGTCCCTAGATGCCTATTTCGAAGGGGACTGAGGCATCATTGCCCTGTGTACAGTGTTTCTTGTATCTTCTTCAATGAATGTCTCTTTTTCATAGTTCATGGTTGGATACTTTCTGGACAGGCCTTTGTAAGTTACCATTTTAACCATTTTTAAGTGTACAGCTCAATGACATTAGTACATTCATACTGTTGTGCAACCATCACCACCACTCATGTCCAGAACCTTTTCATCTTCCCCACTGAAATTCTGTCCCCATTAAACACTAAATCCCCAGTGTTCTCCCCCAGCCCTTGGCAACTACCATACCACTTTCTGTCTGTATGAATTTGACTACTCTGGGTACTTCATTATAAGAGGAATCATACACTATTTGTCCTTTTGTGACTGGCTTAGTTCACTTGAGCATAATGTCTGCAGGGTTAATGTGTGTTGTAGCACATGTCAGATGTTCTTTTTATTGCTGAGTGGTATTTCACTGTATGGATATGCCACATTTTCTTATCCATTCATCTGTTGAATGATACAACTTGGGTTGCTTGCGTTGGCCTTTTTGTTTCTTAGCTTCTTTTATTTCTTTTCCCTCCTTTTGTGTAGCTGGCATCTTTGGATATATATTTTGTCATTTAGATTGGGCCTATAGTAGAGGAAGAAGGTAAGGATATGGGTTTGTCACATGCTTGCACCTCTTCCCATTCCTCTGTGTTACCAAGGATCTTGCTAAGATCCTAAAGGCAGAGGAAAGAAGAAAATCGGATGAAGAAAAAATAAATAGTGGGAAAGCACTTAGGAGCCTGTAAAGCATTTTGTCCTTATATTTCAGCTATGAGAAAACGGAAATGAAGCCCCACCTACCACTTACCACCAAAGGATTAGAAGAGTACTTTGATTTAGTTGCCTATTTGCTTATTTGTTTAGTCAGCCTGAATATTCCTCTGGCTTGATTTCCTTTTTCTAACTTCTTTTTCACTTTTCTTAAAAATTATATTTATTTATTTTTAGAGAGAAGGGGAGAGGGGATGGGAAGGAGAAAGAGAGGAAGAGAAACACAATGTGTAAGAGAAACATGGACCGGTTGCCTCTTACACACCCCCAACTGAGGACCTGACCCACAACCCAGGCACATGCCCTGACGGGGAATCAAACCTGTGACTTTTCAGTTCACAGGCCAGCACTCACTCCACTGAACCACACCAGCCAGGGCTTTTTTTCACTTTGTTTTTCATTGAAGTTCTTACTCTGAGATAATTTTAGATTTATATGCAGATGTATTATAAAGGATACAACTCAGGAACAGCCAAGTGGAAGAGAAGCATAAAGCAAAATATTTGCGGGGGTAGGAGGTACTTAAAAGCTCCCATGCCTTTTCTGGAGGTGCCACTCTTCCAGAACCTCAGTGTAGTCTCTGACCCAAAAGCTCTCTAAACTCTTGTTTAGAGATTTTCATGGAGGCCTCAGTAGACTAGGCACAGTTGACTAAATCATTGGTGACTGAACTATCTTCAGTCCTTCTTCCCTTCATGGAGGTCAGGAGGTGGTGCTGAAAGTTCCAACTCTAATTAGGATGAGGTGTTTCTGGTGACAGTTCCCATTCTGAAGCTGTCTAGTTTCCCCTCACCCCTACCTCTCCAGCCAGGAGCCATCTCACTAACATATACAGACATTCTTATCATTTAGGGGATTCCAGGGATTTGGCAAACTCCCTGCCCAGAGCCAACAAAAGCTGATGAAAAGACCAAATGTGTGTTACTTTTTAATATTGTACATTTTATTTCTTCCTCCTTTCCAAGGTATCTTCTTTTATCATTTTTCTTTTTGTTTAGAGAACTTCCTTTAGCTATTCTTTTGTGCTATGTCTTCTGGAGACAAATTCTCTTAGTTTTTCTTCATTTGAGAATATCTTGATCTCCCTTTTATTCCTGAAGGATATTTTTGCTGGTGTAGAATTCTGGGTTGATGGTTATTTTTTCAGCACTTAAAAAATATTGTGCTACTTCCTCTGGCCTCCATGGTTTCAGTTGAGAAATCTTCTGTCATACTTTTTTTTCTTTGAAATTTTAATTTTTTATTGTATTTTTTCCATTACCGTTTAACCTCTTTATACCAACCCCCCGCCCTGTAATCACCACACTTGTTCATGTCCATGAGTCCTTTTTCCTTTTTTTGCTCCATCCCTCCAACCCCTTGGCCCTCCCGCCCCCATAGCTGTCATCCTGCTCTCCATCTGTGAGTTTGTCTCTATTTTGCTTGTTAGTTCAGTTTGTTCATTATATTCTACATATAAGTGAAAGCATATGGTATTTGTCTTTCTCTGGCTGGCTTATTTCACTTAGCATAATGTTCTCCAGGTCCATCCATGCTGTTGCAAAGGGTAGAATTGTTCTCCTTTTTTTATGGCTGAGTGGTATTCCATTGTGTAAATGTTTCATAGTTGTTTTATCCACTCATTTACTGATTCCTCTGTCATTCCAATTGTTTTTTTCCTTATAGGTAGTAGTTTTCTCTGACCACTTTCAAGGTTTTTATGTTCTCTTTATTTTTCAGAGGTTTAATTGTTATTTGTCTTGTTATGGATTTGGGGGGGTTTATTCATTTGAGTTTTGATCAACTTTTCTAATCTATAGGTTTATGTATCTTGCCAAATTAGAGTACTTTTTTCAGCCCTATTCCTTTCCTTCCAAGATTCTGATGACAGAAATACTAGTACTTTTCTTATAGTCCCACATGTCCCTGACTCCTGTACATTTTTTCCCTGAGTTTATTTCTCTCTCTTGATCAGATTAGGTCATTTTTATAGTTTGTCTTCTAATTCACTGACTTAGCTCCGTATCCTTCATTCTGCTGTTGAGCTCATCCACCTAGCTTTTAATTTTGGTTTACTGAATTTTTCAGTTAAAAAGTTTTATTGAAATTTCTTTTATATGTTCTATTTATTTATTGATGCTTTCTATTTTTCATTTCAAGCTTCTTTATAACTGATATTGAAGCATTTTTATTGTGGCTGTTGAAAAGCCTTAGACAGGTAATTCTAATATCTCTGCCATCACAGTGTTGGCATTTATTGTCTTTTTTAAATTCAGTTTGAGATCTTTATGGTTCTTAGTATGATTAGTGATTTTTCTATTGAAACTTACACTTTTTCTTACTATGTTATGAGATTCTGGATCTTCTTTAAGTTTTCCATTTTAGCTGGCTTTATCCGACACGATTTTGGCAGTGGGATGGTTTTGCCACCTTGTTGGTTTCAGGTTGAGGGGAGTGCAGGTTCTCCACTTAGCCCTGTTAACATCTGAGATGGAGAAGCCTCCTTGTTACTACTGGTCAGGTGTGGAAGTTCCTGCAGAGTTCACGTGGTCTCCATGGACACTGCAATGGAGTGAAAGTCCTGACTCCCCACTATGCCTCTTCTGACACCCATTAAGATAGGGAAGGGGCTTTTTGTTACTGCAAGGTGAGGGTCAAATCCAGCCTGCCATTGTAGTTCACTGACACCACAGGAGCGGAGGGGCTCATTACCATCTGGCAGAAGGGAAAGTCCTGGTTTCCTATTTGGATCTCTCTGACATCACCCTTGTTGGTGCATTGGGGCACCTTATTACTGTCTTGTGAGGTTGGAAGTCTCAGCTCACAATCAGCCTTTGCTGGTAGGGGTGGCGATGGAGCAACAGTTTTTTCTGTCCTTTGGTTGGAGTGTGGTTATTGACTAAAGGTTTTATATCTTGCTAGGATGCCCCTTGCTTAGTCCTCTGGCTAGAAAAAGCAGCCTTTTGCTGGATTTTTTTGGTATTGGGTTGCCAGCTTCTTCAGGACTAAGTCTAGAATCTACGTGGCAAAAAGAAATCCCAGTGAACTCATTGTCATGTCTTTTCTCAAATCCCAAAGTCCCTAGCTGATCTGCCTTTGTCTCTTCTCCTTTCAGAGTCTCCTTATATTTGTTTTATGTATAATATGTAGGGCTTTGTGTTGTACTTAGAGGGAGAAATAAGGAAAAATACGTCTACTGCATCTTCCAGGAAGTGATCATTGCTTTTTCTTTTAAAGCCAACAGCTCTAACGCTTTATAGCAAAGTTTTGAGTGAATTTTATTCTGAGTATTTCATCCTCTGGTAAATCTATCGGAGAGACAGAAACAAAGAGTCCACCCATCCTTGTTCACTTGGAAATGAACTCACACTAGCTAGGGCTTTGTGCTTCACAGCCAGAGACACTGCATGCCAGTTCACAGGAGCGCTTTGTTGTACTATCCCTTGTTCTGTCACCAAGTTATTAATCTTGTTAGTCTTTTCCTGAAAGCCAGTGATTTGGCATTTAAAGTTTTGTTTTACTGCTTTCCCACAGATTAAAGTAAATGCAAAGATAATAGATCACTAATATTTTAATTTTATTTCAGAAAATATTTAAGAAATTTAAAGTGCTGTTTTTCTTATATAGGCATTGAAGAAAAATTTAGACCTTTTTATTTACATCAGTTAAAAGAAGATATAGAGGAGGATGTGAAGAGTTTAAAGGTAGGTAACATAGCAGATGCTAAAAATGTTAATATGTCAAAGCATATATTTTAAATCATGAAAATCAAAGCAATGTAATTTGTAACTGAGATTTGAGGTAAGCTAGCTTGGTAACTACATAAAACAAAATGAGCAGTTTTATGCAGATATCAACTTGGCATTCTGGACCCATTCCTCCTTCAAAACTAATGAAATGGGAGAAAATATACATAGTAATATGAAAACAAAAGCACAACTTCTCTGGAATAAAACAGGAAATATCCTAGGTGGATTAGTCATTTTGAGGAATTCTTGAAAGATAGAAAGCCAACAAAAGTATATTTGCTGAAACATGTAACAGAAAAAGAAAAGCTAACCCAGAACATAATGCTGAAGGAAAGCTAGAGGAGCAAGTTTTGAGTGAATATAGAGAGGCAACATCATGGTCACCTGGGACATTGATAGGGAGTTATTTGAGATCCACAGTTATACCAGTCATAAAAGTTGGCTTCTCCCCCTAATTCCATTATGCTAAGCCACAAATGGGAGCAGCATCTGCTTTTGAGCTGAAGCAGTAAGTTTGAGGTCTGGAGTCAGAGAGGTATGTCAAATATTGTTACCAATTAACCAACAAAGAGGAACAGAAACTTGCCCAACATACACATTCAGAAAAAAAGCTGCTGTCATAAGTCTTACAGCAACATACTGCTAGAATCATGAAAAGGAGACTACAGTAAACAAAACAGGTAGACAAACAGCAATTTTAAAATATAAAAAAAAGAAAAAACTTGGGCAGTCAAAAAAAAAAGGATTGTCAGCCTCTTACACTTAAACAGAGATATCTAATGCAAGCCAAGAGCAATCAAATGGACAGCGTGAGCGACAGTCACTAAGGCAGAAAAGCATTACTACATTAGTAATATTTCATGATGATAAAAGGTTTGATTCATCAGAATGATAATAATAGCTTTAGATATCTATATGGTCATAAAATCAAAATATAGAAAGCAAAAATTGGCAGAACTCAAAGAGTAAATAGACAAATCCACAATCACAGTTGGAGATATTAATACACATTTCCCTCTAATTGGTAGAAGAAACAAAAAAATTGTCAGTGAGGATATAGAAAATTTGAACAACATAATTAACACATTTGACCTAATGGGAATATATAAAATATTGCATCTAATTACTCCAGAATACACCTTTGAAGGCTTTTCAAGAACGTATGGAACATTTTCAAAAGTTGACCATGTGCTGGAAAATAAAAGGAGTCTCAACCAGTTTGAAGGACTGTAATCGTGTAAAGAATGATTGCATTCTCTGACTACATTTCAGTTATGCTAGAAATTAATCTTAAAAGATAATTAGAAAATCCCATTGGTTAGAAGTTAAGAAATATACTTTTAATTACCAATTGGGTTAAAAAATAATGAAATTTAGAAAATATTTGGAGCTAATAAAGCACTACCTATTAAAGCTTACAGAATTTGCAAAGGAGTACTTACTAGTAAAAATAGTCTATATGTATATTTATGAAAGGCTGAAAATGAATTAGATAAGCATTCATCTGGAGAAGATAGCAAAATAAACCTAGAGCAAATAGAAAGCAAGCAGTAAATAATAAGAGAAGAGCATAAATTAGTGATATAGAAAACAGCTAATAGAGGATCCAAAAAGTTAAATGTTGGTTCTTTGAAAAAACTAATAAAATCAACTAATTATTACTCATCAAGGAAAACAGAAAGAAAACATTAATTAGCACAAAACAGTTGTGCTAATTAATTTTAAAACAAATAAAATGGGTAAATTTTGAGAAAAAAGTAGAACTTAGCAAAACTGACTTAGATAGAATTAGGAAACCTGAATATTCCTGTAGCCATTTAAAAAGATTGAATCAGTGATGAAAGTTCTTGCCATGAAGAAAATTTCATATCCAGATCATTTTACCAGTGATTTTTTTAAAGATTTTATTTATTTATTTTTAGAGAGGGAATGGAGGGAGAGAGAGAGAGAAAAACATCAATGTGCGGTTGCTGGGGGTCATGGCCTGCAACCCAGGCGTGTACCCTGACTGGGAATCGAACCTGCGACACTTTGGTTCGCAGCCTGCACTCAATCCACTGAGCTACGCCAGCCAGGGCTTTTACCAGTGATTTCTATCAAATATTCAATGAATAAATCATTCCAATCTTACAAAATTTGTCCAGATAACAGAAAAGAGGGCACACTCCCAGACTCATTTTATGAGACTAGTATATCCTTGATCCCCAAACTTGAAAAAGAAGATAAAAGAAAGGAAAATTACAGACCAATCTCACTTAACAGAAATGTGAAAATCTTGAATGAAATATGACAAAATGAATCCATCAATGGACAGTGAAGTTTGGAAAAGATACTTGGCTTCACTAACAGCGAAAAGCAAAATGAATTTATTATAATTTTTTTATCTATTAGATTAACATTTTTGAAAGATTGGGAATATCAAGTGTTGGTGAAAATGCAGACTAGTAGGCTGTCCCTGTGCAGTATTGGGTAAGACTATGAATTGGTGAAGTTTATTGAAAAATGAAGCATCCATCAAACTTTTAAAAAAGATTTTATTTATTTACTTTTAGATAGAGGGGAAGGGAGGGAGCAAGAGAGGGAGAGAATGTGAATGTGTGAGAGAAACATCCATTGGTTGTCTCTTGCATGCTCCCACTTGGGGACCTGGCTTGGAGCCCTGGCATGTGCCCTAACTGGGAAGGGAACCAGCAGCCTCTTGGGTTTACAGGCCGGCACTCAATCCACTAAGCCACACCAGCCAGGGCAACCTATCAAACTTTTAAAAGCACATAACTTTTGCAGCAATTCTACTCTTAGTAGTCTATCCTGTTCACATGTATTCTCAAAGATTTAGCTCTAGGAGTTTTTTATACCTTAGTTTTGTTTTATTTGTAAGATTTTATTTATTTATTTATTTATTTATTTATTTATTTTTAGAGAGAGGGTAAGGAAAGAATAAAGAGAGCGAGAGAAACATCCATGTGTGAGAGAAGTGTCAGTCAGTTGTTTCTCACATTCCCCCAAATGGGGACCCAGCCTACAACCCAGGAATGTGCCCTGACAGAGAATCTAACTGGAAACCTTTCAGTTCGCAGGACACCACTCAATCCATTGAGCATCACCAGCCAGGGAGCACCTTAGTTTTTGAGACTGAAAAAGTGGAAACAACCCACATGGATCATAAGTAGATATACTAAATTTCGAGTCATTGAAACTACAGAATATATAGCCATTTAAAAGAGGCAGAAACTAATATATAATGACACAGAAAGATCTTCATGATTTGTTGTTAGTAAAAAAAATAAGTCAAAACAATACTTAAGAGTTTGATCCTTTTCTTCTATATCTAGATCCTATATCTTCTATATATTTTATGTATACATAAACGTGTGTATATATGTACACGTGTGTGTGTGTGTGTGTATGGTCTGTCCAGAAGGTATCCAGCTATATAATATGAAAAATGGAGATATTTACTGAAGGATATTTATACAAAAATGAAGATATTTATACAAGAAACATTGTACTTAGGACAATGACACCTCAGTCCCCTTCAAAGCAGGTGCCTTGGGACCTTACACAGTTCTCCCAGTCATCATCAACTGCCCTGTCATATTTTCCTGAATCTCACTGACAGTCAAATATCTTTCTTTTCAAAGGTGTTTTTAGTTTGGGGAAAGCCAGAAGTCACAGTGTGACAAATTGGGGCTGTAGGGGGGCTGAGTCACCTTCAGCAATTTGATATTTCACAAAAAACCTCTGCACAAGACATGGTGCATGAGTGGGCTCATTGTCATGATGGAGCTGCCAATCACCAGCTGCATATAGCTTTAGCCTTCTGAATCATCTGAATAGTTTCTGGAGCAATGTTCAAGCTTAATGCAAAATTTGATGTAGATTTGTTGCTCTTTTTGCTCAGTAATTTTGAATGTGATGGCCACACAGTACACATACTCATTCAATGGTGTCTACCGCCCTCACTGACTAGTACAGTGAAGTCATCATTGTTCACACATGTGCGTTCCAGTCTACTATCCTTGGCTGTCAGGTTACATCAATGTCACACAAACCATTCTCATTATATTAACAATGGCTGGACTTTTACTGGACAGACCATATGTGTGTGTGTATAAATTTCCAGAATGTATATGTAAATACCTAGAGAGAATAAAAGGATAAACCACATATGCTGTGTGAGGGCAGGGATCCCCAACTCTGGGCCATGGACCAGTACCAATTGGGGGCTGTTAGGAACTGGGCCGCACAGCAGGAGGTGAGCTTGAATGTAATGCACTTGAATCGTCCCAAAACTGTCTCCTTCACCCCAGTCCATGGAAGAGTTGTCTCCCATGAAACTGGTTCCTAGTGCCAAAAAGGTTAGGGACTACTGTTCCAGGGAATGGAAGAAAGTGGTGGTTGGAAGAAACAACTAAAGTGCTGCTGTATGTGATTCTGCACAATTTGATTCTTTTTAAATGGAATCTGTACTTATGTATTTTGTATAATAAAACATAACTATAAAAATAAACAATTGCTTTTATAAATTAAAATAACAGACTGTTCAACTTCCGGCGAAGATGGAGGCATAGGTAGATATATTTCTCTTCCTCGCACAACCAAAAGAAGAACAACCACCAAAGTAAAAACAAATACAAATGGAAGTGCCAGAAAATCTAACTGTATGGAAGTCTGACAACCAAGGAGTTAAAGAAGAAACATCCAGACTGAAAGGAGGGGTGGAGATGGGCACCTGGGGCAGAGAGGATGCACAGCAAGGTGGTATCTGGCAGACCGGGAGGGTGAGGCGGTGGCAGGTGTACTTGGTGATCCCACATTTGTGTGTGGATAAACTGGGAGGAACAACTGGGGAAAAATACAGACTGTGCAACCCAGGGTTCCAGAATGAGAAAATGAAGCCTCAAAACCTCTGGCTGTAAAAATCTGTAGGAGTTGCGGCAATGGGAAAAACTCCCAGTCTCACAGGACAGTCTGTTGGAGGGACCCATGGGGTCCTGGGACATACACAAAACCACCCACCTGGGAATCAGCACCAGAAGGGCCCAATTCACTTGTGGGTAGTAGAGGAAAGCAGGCTGAGAGCCAAGCAAGCAGCATTGTTCCCATTCTGACCCCTTCTTCACATACAGTGTCACAATGCAGGGAAATAAGCTGCCTTGCCCTGGTGCACACCTAAGGCTCTGCCCCTTACAACAATAGGTGTGCTAGACAAAGAAATATAGACTAAATAAAAGAACAGATCCAAACTCCAGAAAAAGAAGTAAGCAAAGAGGAGATAGCCAACCAATCAGAAGCAGAGTTCAAGACACTGGTAATCAGGATGCTCACAGACTGATTGTAGGTGCAAAATAAAAGAAGTGAAAGCTATACAAAGTGAAGTAAAGTGAAATATACAGGGAGCCAACAGTGAAGGGAAGGAAACCAGGACTCAAATCAACAATTTGGAACAGAAAGAATAAACATTCAACCTGAACAGAATGAAGAAAGAAGAAATAAAAAAAAAAATGAGAGACTTAGTCATCTCTGGGACAACTTTAAATGTTCCAACATTTGAATCATAGGGGTGCCAGAAGGAGAAGAGGAAGAGTAAGAAATTGAAAACTTATTTGAAAAAATAATGAAGGAGAACTTCCCAATTTTGGTGAAGGAACTAGACATGCAAGTCCAGGAAGCTCAGAGAGTTCCAAAAAATATGGACCCAAGGAAGCACACACCAAAGCACATCATAATTACATTACCCAAGATTAAAGATAAGGAGAGAATCTTAAAAGCAGCAAGAAAGAAGCAGAGAGCTACCTACAAAGGAGTTCCCATGAGACTCTCAGCTGATTTCTCCAAAGAAACCTTGCAGCCAAGAAGGGCTGGAAAGAAGTATTCCAAGTCATGAAAGACAAGGACCTACATCCAAGATTACTGTATCCAGCAAAGCTGTCATTTAGAATGAAAGGGCAGATAAAGTGCTTCCCATATAAGGTCAAGTTCAAGGAGTTCATCATCACCAAGCCCTTACTATATGAAATGTTAAAGGGACTTAATCTGAGAAAAAGAAAATAAAAAACTATGAACAGTAAAATGACAACAAACTCGCAACTAACAACAACTGAACCTGAAAAACAAAAATAGCCCTGGCTGGTGTGGTTCAGTGGATTGAGTGCTGGCCTGTGCATCAAAAGGTCACTGGGTTCAATTCCCTGTCAGGGCACATGCCTAAGTTGTGGGCCAGGTCCTCAGTTGGGGATGTTCAAGGGGCAACAATTGATGTATCTCTCATACATTGATCCTTTTCTCCTCTTTCTCCTTCCCTTCCCCTCCCTCTAAAAATAATAAATAAAATCTTTTTAAAAACCCAAAAACAAACTAAGCAAACAACTAGAACAGGAACAGAATCACAGAAATGGAGATCACATGGATGGTATCAGAGGAGAGGGGGAATGGGGAGAACGGGGGAAAAGGTACAGGGAATCAGAAGCATAAATGGTAGGTACAAAATAGACAGGGGGAGGTTAACAATGGTATAGGAAATGGAGAAGCCAGAGAACTTATGTGTACGACCCATGGACATGAACTAAGAAGGAGGGTGCTGGAGGTAGGGGGGGTAAAGGGTAGAGTGGGATATATGTGAGAAAAATATGGGACAACTGTAATAGCATAATCAATAAAATATACTTTAAAAAATAACAAAAATGCTTATCATGTTAAATAAAAAGCAACATACAAAATGTTCTAAACTATGCACATAATTAATATTCTCACTCATTCTCCTCTAAATTACTCATAATGTTCATTCAGTGAATGTTTTCGACCACACACCTGTGTAACTTGCAGTGTGTTAGAAGCAAAATGTAAATATGACTAGGAAAATGTCCTGAAGAAAATACCAAAATGTTAATTTTTTAAGTGAAGGCATAATATGTAAGTTTCTTTTAATTCCCTACATTTTCTATAATGAGTATTATGACTTTTATAGAAAATTTCCTTTTTTATTGTGGTGAGATACATACCATAAAATTTGCCATCTTAACCATTTTTAAGTATCCAGTTCACTGGCATTAAGTACATTCACAGTGTTATGCAGCCATCATCAATATCCATTTCCTTTTTTTTAATCCCAAACAGAAACTTTAACTCCACATTCATTTCTTTCCCCATCCCCTGGTAACCTCTGTTCTCCCTTCTGTCTCTGAATTTTCCTATTCTAAGTACCTTGTAGACATGAAATCACACAATATTTGTCTTTTGGCGTCTAGCACGTTCACTTAGCACAGCGATTTTCAACCTGTGTGCCACAGCACACTGGTGTGCCACAAGAATTTTTAAAACATGCAGTATCTGACTGTCAGGAGCACTTACTTCTTTTTCCTTAGATTGTCAAATAAAAAAATGACAAGAGCCAATACAATAGCCGTCCAGTGTGAATGAATCATAATTATACCTATTTTTTATCAGATCAGCAAAAAATATATTTTAGTGTGCTATAAAATTTTAGTAATTAGTTTATGTGTGCCATGAGATGAAAAAAGTTGAAAATCACTGACTTAGCATAATGTCTTCAAGATGCATCCATTCTGTAGCTTCTACAAGAACCTCATTCCTCTTTAAAGCTTAATTATATTCTATCATATGTACATATTACATTTTTTTCATTCATCTGTTGATGGACACTTGGGTTGTTTTCACCTTTTATCTGTAATGAATAATGCTGCTATGCATGTTGGTATATGAGTATTTTTTTTGAGCCCCTGCTTTCAGTTCTTTCACATAAATGCCTAGGAGTAGAACTGCTGGACTGTATGATAATTCTGTTTAACTTTTTGTTTAACTTTTTTCTGTTTTAACTTTATGAAACCATGAAACTGTTTTCCATAATGGCAGCACCATTTTACATTGCCACCAGCAATGCACAAGCATTTCAATTTCTCTTTCTCACCAATACTTTATATTTTTCTGAGTTTTGGTTTTGTTTTGTTTTTATTTTTTACATAATCGACATTCTAATCAGTATGAAGTAGTATATATCTCATGGTGGATTTGATTTGCATTTCCTTAATGACTATGAAGTTCAGCATCTTTTCATGTACTTATTGGCTATTTGTATATCTTTTTTTGAGAAATGTCTATTTAAGTTCTTTTCCCACTTTTGCATTGGGTTGCTTTGTTGTTGTTGTCATCAAATTATAGGAATTCTTTATATATCTAGATAGTCATCTCTTATCACATATATATGATTTGCAATTTTTTCCTATTCAGTGAATTGTTTTTTACTCTCATAATAGTGTTCTTTGATACACAGAAGTCTTTAATTTTGATGTAGACAAGTCCATCTTTTTATTTTGTTGCTTATGCTATTATTGCCATATCCAAGAAATCATTGTCAAATCCAATATCCTGAAGCTTTTCCCATGTTTTTCTCTAATAGTTTTATAGTTTTAGCTCCTAAGTTTAGGTTTTTGATCCATTTTGAATTAATTTATATATATGTTTAAAGGTAAAGATCTAACTTCATTCTTTCACATGTGGATATTCAGTGTTTCCCCCATTGAGTGGTCTTGGCACCCTTGTCCAGAATTAATTGACCGTGTATGTAAGGGTTTATTTCTGGGTTCTTCAATATATTCTGTTGGGTTATATGTCTGTCCTTAGGCTATACCACTCTGTTTTGATTACTGTAGCTTTGTAGTGAGTTTTAAAAATCACAAAGTGTGAGCCCTCCGACCTTGTTCTTTTTAAAGATTGTTTTGGCTATTTGGGAAATGCATTTTTTTAAATATTTACTGTTCGTAAGAGCTACCTTATGTGAAATTTCTACTTTCTGAAAAGACTTATTTTTCTTATAATAATCTTCTGGAACTGACTATTTTCTGCTATTTACTGAAGTATGTAGTTTGCTCTTTATTATAGAAAGAGTATCCTGGCCAAAATGAAATTGTGAAGAGAATGCAGTCTCTCCAAATGGATTGTGTAGCAATACCTCCAAGCAGGTCAAATTCAGGTAACTTACACTATGATCAGAAGTCTGTTTATTCACAAATATGTGTACTCATTCACACACTCTTCTCTCTTAAATACTATTCACAACCATATGAGAAGAAGCAGCAACTAAAAAATTCAACAGCTACCTTAAAAGAATATATAATATATTCAGGAGTCAAGATACATGTATTTAAAATGTTAAGCACCATTGACTTCACCAAAATGATAAAGCACCCTGAATATAAGAGTCCTAATATATCCGATAGGGAGAAAGTGATGGTTCAGGATAAAGAAGGGGGCATATGTAGGAGCAAGTGCTTGAGAACGTCAGGGATGACGAGATCCAGAGTATCAGCAGAGAGTTTGGTCTCAGATTCAAGCAGGGATACTTTTTTCCTTACAACAAAAGGGTAGGCAGAGTACAGGGTTTTGTAGCCACCTATTAGCTATTTATTATGGAGCAAATTACTTAACCTCTTAAACCTTATCCATTAGATCATGATAATTGCTCTTACTCTTATTCTTTAAAAAATGAAGGAATGAAAAAATCCATGGAAAGTGATTAGCATAGAGCAGCTGCTGTTATTTTCCAGCCCTGCACTAACCTGTACCTCCTCTGCTGCAACACAAGTCCCTTTCTTCCTTTGTCATTCCTGCAACACCCATTCTTCTGTTGCTTGTTATAATTTCCCTAGTGCTCTCTCATTGCTAGGCATGGGCTCCTACTTTTTACATATAAAAGAGGGCCCATGTAATACACGCTTTTTACTTGTTCTCAATGTTTACAGTATGTGACTGAGGTACAGATTCATTATGGGGCTCAGGTTTCATTTTACTTTTTAATGTTTCATGAAACTCCAATGGTGATCATTTCTTCTCAGCCACAGAACAGCCCGGTTCACTGCATAGTTCACAGGGACTTGGGATGGGTCCTGTGGAAGAGTCCTGGTTTGCTCCCTCTCCGGAGCACCAGCAGGAGGAGAATGACAGGCTGCAGAGTAAACTCCAGGAGGAAGCCAACTACCATCTTTTTGGCAGCCGCATGGACAAGCAAACAAAACATCAACCCAGACAAAATGCAGTTTACAATAGAGAAGAGGAAAGGAGACGAAGGGTCTCCCATGACCCTTTTGCACAGCCAAGACCTTATCAGAACCCGGGGGCAAAAGACCTTGCTTCTTCAAATACAACCGGTCATGGTAGTGAAGTACACCAACCAATTGGACTGACCAGCCAAACTCAAGGACTACACTGGAACAATGGATCATATAATCCACATGGTTTTAGAACAAGATCACTAGATCTGGGAACAGCAGGTTCCAGAGTTTGTTATGGGCCAAATCTAAGCCACATGCCAAGCCTGCATAAAACTCCAGTACCTGAGACCAACCTACTGGGAAACACACCCACCATTCCATTCGTCTCCCTGTCATCAACAGGTAAACAGGCCTGTCAGTCTAATCTTATCTTTTTTAAATTTTTCTCTGAAAATATAACAGCTGTTAGCTCTGTTGTAGACTAACAAAGGGCCAGTTCAGAGTCTTCTGCTGCCAGATACAACTTGCCATTGTGGAATAGTCTCCATACGATCACTTGGCCTGGGCATATTTCAGTTTGGGTGGGATTCAGTGCAGCTGTCTATAAGTGCTGGTTTATAGGTTTTGTAACTGGTAGGCATCTCCTACTCTAGCTTGAATCATAATAGTCCCATTATACCCAATCTCTGATGCAAGTGAAGGTATCTGCTTTTTTCTTTTATTTGGTTGCTATTTTCTGAAGGTAAGAAATAAGTCTTAGATATTTTTATTTCTTATCTCATATAGGCCAAAGACTGCCATTTGTGATGAAAACCGCATTGTTGGGCTGCCTTCACCATCAGCCATTTTCAGAACTCTTTTCACCTTCCCAGGCTGAAACTCTGTACTCGTCAGACAGTAAATCCCCATTCTCCTTTCCCCTCCCAGCCCCTGGCAACCAACCTTCTACCTTTTATGTGTATGAATTTAATTACTGTAGGTACTGCCTATAAGTGAAATCATACATTATTTATCTTTACTTTACATAACATAATGGTCTAAAGGTTCGTGCAGCATGTGTCAGAATTTCCTTTTTAAGGCTGAATAATATTTCATTGTATGTATACACCACATTTTGTGTATCCATTCATCTATTGATGAACACTTGAGTGGCTTCTACTTTTTGGCTATTGTGAATAATGCTGCATGGAGGTATAAATACCTATTTGCAACCCTACTTTCAATTTTGGGGGGTATATACTTAGAAGTGGAATTGCTGGATCATATAGTAAGTCTATTTTTAATTTTTGGAGGAACCACCATACTGTTCACCACAGTGGCTGCACCATTTTGTATTTCCACCATTAGCACATAAGGGTTCCAATTTCTCCACATTTTTATCAGTACTTATTATTTTCTATTTTTATGATGGTAGCTACCCTAATTTTTAAAAAGAAAAACAATTTTAAAAAAAATTTTACAGGATGGCATAGAATAAGTAATTTAACTTAAACATTTAGAGTAAAGCCCTGCCTTTTTACTGTGTTGTATTTTTCATCTTACTTTTTAAAAATTTTTACTTATTGATTTTAGAGAGAGGAAGGAAGAAAGGGTAAGATAGAAACATTGATTTGTTGTTAAACTTACTTATGCATTTATTGGTTTATTCTTGTATGTGCCCTGACCAGGGATTGAACCCACAACTTTGGCGGGACAACACTCTAACCAACTGAACTACCCAGTCAGGGCTTATCTTACTTTCCATTTAGATGTACTTAGCTGTGTACTTCTTTCTATTCAGGTGAGTCTCTAAAATGTTCCATATATAACAGTACTGGCATTCAGATTGGAGACAAGAATTATATGGAAGTTGGTGGAGTGAGTTCACCATTACTGAACAGCATGTACATGAACGAGCCTGCTTCTAAGTACCAAGATATCTTTGGTAAGATGCCTTTTAAGGGCCCATTGTCTAGCAACCTTGAACTTTCTTACTCGGTGAGAGGGATATAATGGAATCGTAAAATTTCTCCCTGAAAGTTGTCCCATGTTTCCTATGTGAAATATCTGTGTAATTCCCATATAATTTCTTTGTAATTTATTTATGTTTAATATGGAGAAATTTACAATATCTAATTCATGGATTGTTGTGAGAATTAAATGAGTCAATATGTATAAAGAACTTAGAATATTGCCTGGTACATAGGAAGATCTAGAAAAGTGTTAAATTATTATAGTTATCATCATTAATGCTACTACTCAGACATAGAAGAGATAGCTCCTTCAGGTCCTTACCAAAAGGGATTTGTAAACTATTAGGTGACTGCCCTCAGTGGCACGTCCGTAATAAAAACGAAGACTTTCCCGCTAGGCAGGCTCATAACATTAATCCCAAAACAACCTGGCAAAAGCCATCATGAGGCCAAAGCAATATGATGAAAGAACCTCGCCCTCTGGTTAACACTAGGACTGGCAAATTTTTCTACTAAGTTCTAGATAGTAAATATCTTAGGTTTCAGTGGCCTTGAGGTCTCTGTTGCACTACTCAACTCAGGTTGCCATGAGTCGAGCCACAGACAATATGTACATGGATGGCTGTGCTCCAGTAACACTTTGTTTACCAAAACAGGCAGCGGGCTGGCTCTGATCCATGTGGTGTAGTTTGCCAATCCCTGATCTGGTCCATTTGAAGGGTAGACTTTAAAATTCCTGGAGCAGAAGTTCCTAAATTGCGGGGAGGCAAGGGTATTTTTGATAATCTGATGAAACTCAGGTTTTCCTCTCCTGAAGAGGTACTGACAAAATTTGACAAATATCTTAGGAGGTTCTTGGACCACTGACATCCAATGGTGATGATAAAAGCTGCACTGTGGGGATCTGAGGAAAGAATGGGAGTTAAGAGGCAAAAACGATTCAGCTTACTGAGATAGGATGAGGATCAAGGAGTGTGGTTTGTTTGTGGTGGTCATTTTATACTTTTGTTTCCTTTTGTTACTTTTGTGAAGGCCTAAGGGGAAGGAACCAGTAGAAAGAGAGAGGTTATGGCTATAGGAGAGGAGAGATAGCAGTTGGGGCAGGGGAGGGATGAGTCCAGAAATAGATATTGAACAGTATAGATGCCTCATCCCTTAAAAGACAGGGAAGACGTTTTGATTGAATAGGTAGGTTTGCACTTGCTGGTCTCAGTTTCCTTGATTAAGTGAGGTGAAAATGAATTGTTGGGTGAAGGGGTCAGGGCTTGAGTGACCTTAATTCTGGCCATATGTAAGTAGAAAATGCCCCAAAGGGGAAAAAATTGTGTTTTTTCCCTTTATATCAGAAAGCTCTCATGTAAATTACACTGCTGGCTAAGGTTGAATAAACAACCTAATAGTCAGGCAGGGGTTTTAATCCCAAAGCCATCAGCTGTGGCTCAGAGATGCATCTGCTAGGAGGAAGAGGTCCCCTGTTCTAATTTACAAAAATTCCTCCAATGGGCTAGTTGAACCATCATCCAGTGAGTCAACAGCTATGTAATTAAGAAGTTGTCTTTTCCACTGTGCTCCAAGTACTCTTCACTTTATACAAGTTTTTGAAGCTAGGATGTTAAAATGAGTTGCAGCTTCATGCCGCCTTCTGTTTTCTTTTTGGCAGATAATACCACTAGTCTGACTGATAAACACCTGGACCCAGTCAGGGAAAATCTAGGAAAGAGCTGGAAAAGGTGTGCACGGAAACTGGGCTTCACTGAATCTCAGATTGATGAAATTGACCATGACTATGAGCGAGATGGATTAAAAGAAAAGGTTTACCAGATGCTCCAAAAGTGGCTGATGAGAGAAGGCAATAAGGGGGCCACAGTGGGAAAACTGGCCTTTGCACTCCACCAGTGTTCAAGACTAGACCTTCTGAACAACTTGAAATATATCAGCCAGAACTAACTCTAAAAGGAGCTTTGGCAGCAATAAGTAAACTCCTCACTTAGTGAGTAATCCACTGAAAATGTGCTGCCTCAGATCATCCAGAATTCTTTCCTCATCGGTATGGATCCTGTACCTGCATAAAAATCATGTTCTGCATTTCACAGTTAGACAATGGGAAAGAAGTCTACAGCAAACAACCCGCTACACAGGAAGCCTTATTAATGGCCAAGCCTCAATGAAAAGAAGAAGCCTAAGTGGGTTTGAAAAGGAAAGAAAAGATATTTGAGGAAGATCATTTTCTTTTACTTTATCCCATAACCTTCAGTTCTGCTATTCATTCCGTTTTCTGGAATTTTGTTTGAGCGACAAAAGAAATTTCAGAAAATGTAAACTAAATCAGCTTTCTTATTTTGTGCTCTTTTTTCCACATAGGCTTCTGTTATAACCAAAGTACAGAAAAATTCTAAGTTCTCTTCAAATACTATGATGTTTTTTGGTATTACAACCACAGTTCATTCCAAAATTATACGTTCCGTTACTTCAGTATCAAATTCTGTATCAGTCATTACAGGCTTCAAGAACTGCACGCAATCTCCATAAATTAACTGAAGGGACTTTATGATGTACTAAGAAGGGGGGAAAAACAAAAAAGCACAATTTCCCAGGCAGTCATTGCAAGAAATTGCTACTAATTGTGACAATTACAAAAAGTCTTGATTAAGTTTTTCAGTTCCTCCCTAGTGTTCTGGCACTTTAGGCACTTTCCCAACCTGTTGCCCCGCAGAGGGAGCAGGTGTGCGAGGAATGTTATCTTCACCTCGGCTGTGACTGGAGCCTTGGGGCTGATCACTGTTGAACATCTCTCCAGTTTACCCCCAGGTGCTGTATAAATATTTTAATTTTTTTCTGTGAGCTACAATGTAGAAAAAAGGCCAGCTTCAGAATCTGGTAATTGTGCTTCTAGCACTCAACCTTTCAAAGCCCACATAAAACTCAGGAATGAATGAAGAATCTGGAAGACTGAAGCCAACTGGGCCACCCAGGATCACTGTCAGAACTTTGCTAACCAGAAAGGGTATGCCATGGAGGAAAGGAGAGGGGTGCGGACTGACCAATCTGGCTGTCTGAACAGATTCTAGTGCCGGGTGGGTTGATAACAGAATTGTTCATTCTGATTCTAATCCTCCTCCAGCTCAACCCAGCAGATAAACACACACACCTGAAGTGGGACTGTAAAGAGTTTCTCAGCCTCGGCACTATTGGCACCTTGGGCTGGATAATTCTTTGTTGTGGGGAACTGTCCTATGCATTGTTGGATGTTTGAAAACAACTCTGGTCTCTACCCACTAGATGGCAGTAGCACTGTTCTCCCTCTCTTCCCATCCCCAGTTGTTACAAAGATGTCTCTAGGCATTGCCAGATGTTCCCTGGAAAAGCAAAATTGCACCAGCTGAGAAGAACACTGTTACAAAGTAATGAACCTCAATTTTCTTACCAACACATACACAGGCTCACTCTTTAGTTGCCACACAGCTCTGATCACAAAGACCAAAAGCAAAACTAAAGGGGGAAAGGGTCCCAGGCTTTGCTAGTGGGAGTTGGATGCTTCTTTTCTAAATGTATCCCTTGTACCTTGTCTTAACAGTGTTCTAAAATCTTTAACTTCCAAAGAGATTGAATGATCCATAATAAGGGGCAAAAATGAAAAGTATTCTGACTCTTCAAAAATAAAATTTTGTACCTTAAATACAAGCCATTGAAATGATGTGTATCTGTATAAATGAGACAGTTTAGGTTTCTCCACTGAGACTTTACCACTTCAGTTGGCAGCTCCTATACCTAATCCTCTTTTCACTGCCTGCTATTGGTAGGAGAAAGGAAGCACACGGTAAAAAGAGGAGAAGCTTCTGGACAGAGCATTGTGTCTCTCAGTATGAAAGCTCACCGCACTGAGAGCCTGCAGCACTGCTGTCCTTCTGTCAAGTTTCAGAGGCCTTTGCTTCAGTCCCAACCCTAAAAACTGGGCTGAAAAAAGTCAAATTTGTATCTGAGGAGTTTCAGGATAAGACCCAGGCACCACAAAAACACTAGTCTTCAGAGAAACCAACTAAGTGAACTGACACAGACTACAAAATGAGAAAGAAGATTATCCATAGTGTTCCAAAAAACTATAGGGTTCCAAAAAAGATAGATCCTAAGGTTACTGCTGGTAAATAAGACACACATCCAGCTCAGTCTTGCTCAGCAGAATGCCACTTGTTATGCTCATAACCTTTGCTTTGGATCTAGGATATGAAGTTAGGTCTTCAAAAATAAGTTCTTTTTTATAAAATGTTTTAAATAGTATTTTGCTGAATGTTTTAATGTGTGTTATTTATAGAGAACAGTTTTTCTTATTAATACTAATATAAAAAGTTAGGTGTTTATATGCAGAGGCTTCTGATTGACAAATCATTGAAGGGCAGTGCTACTGCAGTGAATTTTATATGATGTAATAATCCACATATGGGGTCCTGAAATCAAGCAGAATTAAATTCCCCTCTGCCACCCTTCAGCTGTATACCTAGGGCATGCTCCCTAACCTCTCCTAACTTTAGTTTCCTCATCTATAAATAGAAAGGGCAAAGTACCTGTGGTTGGTGTAAAGAATAAAATAAAATATTGCATCATAAGGTGCCTGGCACAAGAATAGTAGCTCTTTTTTAAATTGTATGCTTGCATTATACATAAAGGCCTAGTTCTCAAGTGTGTACCTTAAACTGTGATACCAATAATTTCACAGTACCACCATTTTGCATACCAGTAGGATAGCTGGTATTAAAATTATAGACAATTATTTTTAACCCTCATCATCTCTGAAAAGAAATAACAATCAACATTTCAGGAAAAAATAAAGAAATGTTGACCCCAATTTTGATTTGTGAAATTCAAGTGACAGTAGTCAGCTGAAATACATATTTTTTTTCTATGCAGAAAATTTGATGTGACAGATTTATATTGAAAGTAGAACATAAATATTTTTACATATTCCATAGTTAAGCCAAACCTGCCTTTATTACTCAAGGAATTCCAATGGGCCAGTAAGGATACAGCAGGTAACAAAACTTTCCATGGCTGTAACACTTAAAAGCACCGTGGGTCTCTTGAAGGAAAAATAATGTAATATGCAAGGAAGCTGTTGTCATCTTGAGTAACTCAAGCCAAGATTCTGCCAGTTATTCCCAGTTAAGGGGAGGCATAGTGTTAGTATTAAAGGGGTGTTGTTTTTCTCCACTGAATCTTCAAGTCCAGATGTTTATAAAGCTTGAATTTTATGGTCTTGAAAAAATATTTTAGCATAGCAAAATGCACGTAACACAAATTTACCATCTTAACCATTTTCAAGTGTACAGCTCAGTGGCATTAAGTATGTTCACACTGTGCTACCATCACCACCATCCGAGTCCGTCCTTATTGAACACAAACTCTCTGTCTCTCTCCACCTAGTCACTTACAACCACCATTCTACTTTCTATGTTTATGAATTTGTCTCCCCTGGGGCCCACATGTAAGTGGAATCAGCCAGTAACTGTCCTTTTGTGATTGGCTTATCCACTGAGCATGATGTCTCCAAGTTTCAGAATTTCCTTTTTAAGGCAAAGCAATACTCTGTTATGTGGATACACATTTTATTTATACTTTCATTCATTGATAGACAATTGAGTTGCTTCCACTTTTTGGCTATTGTGAATAATGCTGCTATAAACTGGATGTATCAATATTAATTTGAGACCCTGATTTCCATTCTTTGGACTGTATATGCAGAAATAGAATTGTTAGGTAGTCCCATATTACTTTTTTGGCAAATGGACATACTATTTTCCACAGCCACTGCACCACTTTACATTCCCTACAATGCACATGGTTCACAATTCCAAATCTCACCATATCCTCCTTAACATTAATTTGTTTGTTTGTTTTTTTAATCTTCACCTGAGGACATGATTACTGATTTTAGTGAGAAGGTGAGGGAGAGAGAAAGGGAGAGAAACATGGAAGAGAAAAACATCTATTGGTTGCCTCTCGTTGGCACCCCCACCAATATATGCACCTAGGCATGTGCCTAGACTGAGACCTTTCTTTGTGGGGAGAATGTCCCTACCAACTGAGCCACACCAGCCAGGGCTGGTTTGTTGTTTGTTTGTTTGCTTGTTTGTTTGTTTTTAATAGCCATTCTAATGAGTGTGAGGTGGTATGTGGAGAGCAGGATCAATAAAATGGCATTGGTCTGACCAAGATAGCATAAGCTACATAAAATCGAGTCACTCATGTCAACCAAAATGGCTGTCAGTCAGCCAGGACAGTTTGATTCAAGAGGGAAACTATCTGAGAGCTGACATGTCTGGCAAAGAGACATGCCTAAGACATCTGCACATGTGACCAGAATAGTCATGTCTGCAGAGCGGGACCACCCATAGATGGGCTCCTGGGGAAATTCCACACTGGCCAGCAGGGATGTTGAGCAGAACAGCCATGTGCCACCCATTGGCTCCTGGGGAAATTCCACACCTGGCATCAGGGGTGCGGGGACATTTATCGAAAAGACCCAGAAGGGTGGCGTACACCACTTTGAAGGTATAACTGAAGCAGGCTCCAGACCACTGCTGAGATAGCCAAGCTCCACACTCCAGAGTGCTGCTCCATGCCACGCTGATCTCCCTTGGCACTGGCTGCCCCAGGCTCTGCCCTGTTGGACTGGGGACATCTGTCCTGCTATGCACCTGGCTCTGGAGATCATTCCTTGGCAAGACGCTGGCAAATCCCTTGCCCACGATGTTGTCTCCAGAGCCTGCACACGAGACTCTGGTTCATTATCCCCCATTGATTGTGTGTGTGTGTTACATTTCTCTTAGACTGTTAAAGTGTGAATAGGAATTAATGTATGTTTCAGTGGTACTTTGAGTGAACCTGCATTCAACAAAAGTGAGTGAATAGCATAGTTACTGGGTGTGACTCTTGTCTATTTCTTGGTGCCTGGCTGCTCAGCAGACAGCTAGCTGAGAAGTTGCCCCGCTGACTTATAGGAAAGACTATATTGGGAACATATGCTCATGACAGTATGAAGAATAAAAATGGTTTAATTCTATCGTCTCTAGAAGCAAACATACTGCAAGCCCCTATTTCTCAGGGATCTGCGAGAATTTAGCGAATTGCCAGATTGGGGCGGAGGAGGTAGGGAGCAATAAGGAAATGTGAGGCGGAGCAAAGCAAGCCAAAGCTGGGCTGCCAAGGGAAGGGGGAGCGGCCTGGCGCATGCGAGTTTCCTAGCTAGCGGCGTCGGCTGTGGTTGCCCAGGGAGGCTTGCAGGTGTCCACGCATGCGCTCCCTGGGTTGGTGCGACCTGGGACCATGGCGAAGGCGCTAGGTAGCCGAGGAGCGCTACGTCTGCGGCTCCTTCTTTCGGCTCTGAAGTCAGGTGTCTCCGTTCCTCTGACCCGGACCGAGGCCTCCTTCGGGTAATGGCGCTCATTCCCCTGCGGGAGTTCCCGTGACAAGTTTAAGAGTTGGGGGCTGGCGGTGGGAGGCAGGGTGAGAGTGGAGAGGACGCTATGAGGGGAGGGCACAAGCTGGCTGGAGGGTTTAGGAGCTGGGAGCAGGGAGTGCGGTGGAGCGGACCTCCCTCCCTTCTGCTGGCCCTGCCTTAGCACTGGAGCAGTGCAGCGCCTTCAGTTCTGGAACTCTGGAGCCTTGAAGGATCTTGTGGTAGAGCCCAGCCCCTCTGTTATGCAGACCAAAGATGAGACAGGTACTAAGCCAGGACAAGTGAAATAGGGAAACTGAGACGGATAAACAGCCGAGCAGTTTACAGCCAGGTAGTAAATCACAAATCTTCTGTAGCCAAGCCAAGGACACTTAAAAATAAATGATTTACACTTCTCCCCAACCAGAGGGTAAATGGCTTAAATCACTCTAGTCAGGGAAATACATAGCAGAAATCCAATTGGTACCATTTGTGCCAGCCATACTCAAGGACGGGTGAAGTTAAGGGAATAAATCTCATTTTAGCACATCAGCATAAAACTGATGAATATTCTACTGAGATCCTTCTCAATGGCTTTTAAACTCCCAGACTTTAAAAACCCTTAAAAATAAAGGGTCCCAGCATGCTCTTCCTCCCTGGAGTACACCTGCACCTTTCCCTTCCTCTTCCCCTCCTCTTCCTGCAGGAGCACTCATTCTGTAAACCCTAAGGGACCTCAGTGAGACTTGCAACCTGGGGAGCAATGGGCAGCAGCAGCAGCTCCTCCAGGGCTAACCCCATGAACAAGTGTCCAAGGCCCACTTTTCTTTGACTTTCTTGAGAGCCAAAGCTGCCCAGCCTAGGTGCTCCTGTTACTTCTTCTATCCTAAGCTCTTCCTTGTGTCAGTGTCCCCAGCTTTAATAAGTGTACTCCCAAAATCACCTGAACTCGTGTTGTGAGATCTCTGCTGTACAAAGTCAAGAACCAACACACTATAGGCTGGGCCTAGGCAGACCTGCTCAGGACCAGGTCCCTTTCCAGTAACAAAGGGACCCAGGGAGGAAATGTTATGTGCTTAGTCACAGACATACTCCTGACAGAGATTACAACCTCAAACCCCTTACTCAGTCTGTTACTCTGTCCAGTCTCTTTAAGAGGCAATAATCTCTCATGTTTCATTGATCAGAAACCAACCTGAGAATGTCTGTGACCTGTTAGCTGTCAGAAACACAGTCCCAAGTTCCAGAGTCTTTGCTGACCTCATGCAGGAGAATCACCTTGGGAACTGGGAAAATTCAAATTCCTGGGTCTGACTCCCAGAGGTTCTGATGTTTGTCTGTGGAGATGCCCAAGAATCTACCTTTCTCTTTTTGTGACACACACCCTGCCCATACACACACACGAATTTTGAGATTAACCAATAACCAAAAAAAAAATCCTCGGTTAATCTCTGACTCACTGTCTTAAAAGTGGGTGTCCTGTGTCCCAAGAGATACTAGGCAGAAAATGAAGGTAGAGAAGCAAGAAGTTTGCTTTACTTTATTGCCTACCACCCTACCTACACACACACACACACACACACACAATATATATATATATATATATATATATATATATATAGGCAAGCTTCATTCATGACCAGGAAGAAAAGTCAAATGCTAGATAGGTATTTGGCATTTAGAACTTCACTATATATAATGTAGAAACTTCTCATTTGAAAACATTTTTGGAAAGAGAAAGGAAAAATCTGACTGGCTTTACATTTTTTATGTTGTGATTGACTAGGAGCTTCACATTGGATTTAGGGTCTTTTAATTATTTTAGATATTTTGGAAGATTTTCCAGGACTGTTTTGATGCAGATGGAAAAATATGTAAATGTCTGCAGCAGTGTAATTTAACACTGAAAAATGGTGATTAATCCAATTTACTGTTCTCAGAAAGGGATTGAAATAAAGTGATTTTACCAATATCAAAGTTACAATAGGTTATTTAATGGCTGTAGGAAGGAAGGTCAATCCATTAGCACTGCAAATCATTCTTCCTAAAACATCTCTGAAAAACAGGTTTCTCTGGATTTTGAACTGCCATTTTATAAGTGTGCTTGCAAATTAATATGACATGTAATCAGGGAAAACAAGCAGTGGTGTCGGTAAACCCTGAAACAAGGCTGCAGCCCGGTATGAGTCGGTAAAAGCACTCCTGAAACAGCCAGTGCCTGACCTGCAATTGAGTTGTGTTCCAAAAACTTGTTTGTAAGTCTGTTTTTTGGAAGGCTGGTTCTTTTCTTATTTTATAATCTATAAAGCGGTGTGTCCCAGGGTTAGATTAAAAGAGCATTTTTTACTTAGAATTGTAGGTTACATACAGTTACAATATTAATAACCTACAGAACCTAAAAACCTGCCTGATGAAAAATGTTTTCCAAATTCAAACTCAGGATGTTCTGCCAGAGAATCAGAGACTCTCCACCTGGCGCCTGCCACCACCATCTGTCCGGTGGTCAGGGTGCATGTGCCCCCACTGCTGGAGCCACAGAAATTAGATAGTGTGGATGCAGATTTTATTGTCTGGCTAAAAGGTGTCAAGAAGCTAAGAATGAGTCACAATCTGAGGTGTCTGTGTCCCAGGGGCCTGTCAGTCAAAAATCAAGCATGACTGATATCAAACAGAACCTTTGACCACACTTATAGTCAGGAATGTGCGGAGGAAGGATGCATTATAAAGGTGGAATTTTCAGAAAAAGAGTTTCCTGCTTTAGTGAAACTTCCTACTGGATAGGATTACAATTTGAAATTGAGATTTTTTAAATTCTGTAATACCAGAACAGAGCACATTTAAAGTACTTTCAACAAAATCAAAATTAAAAATGAAAAGCTAGAGTCCCTGAGATAGGGAAAGCTAGAGGGGCAGGGAGGCGTGCCTAAGCTGGGACAGTGGATAGCAGGTGTAAAGAGCTCATATCCATCATCATCTCATACAAGAAATCGGGAGAGATTTGGTTGTAGAGATCAAAGAAAAAGAAAAGAATAAGAAGTTGAAGGGAGATGCAGCTTTAAACAGATTATTCCAGCAAATCTATTTAGATGGTTCTGCTGAAGTGAAAGGTGCCATGAAAAATCATTCATGGGGTCTGGTGGGGCAGTTTTGAGTGCCAACCAGTCTGACGAAGGAAAAAGGAAAGTTGAAATCAGTCCTCCTGATGATGTGGAATGGAAAAAATACTAAAAAATTAATTTGCTATCACTGTAGTGTGTGTGTATATATATTCATGCCCTATGGTAGCTTTATTGTAGCCAGTGGCTACTTTGGAAAAAAATATACGAAAGAAATAGCTATACATATAAGATAATAGAGAATATGTAGGAATTTCAAAGTGAAGCTGTATCCTATTAATAGCCCCCATTTTTATTTCTAAACAAAGCATAAAAAGTGTCAAAGGCTCTGGTGTCAGACAGATGCTCATCTTGACTTTGCAATTTATGAGCAGTGTGATTGGGCAAATTGCTTAAACTGTCTAATCCTCAGGTCCGTCAGTGGTAGAATTTGGTGAGTATAATGTGCATCACATGGAAAAATGAATGAGATGATACCGGTGTTCGCAGTGGCTGTTATTTAGTTTAATGATAACAAAGTGCAGAAGGAAATTAGAAGGTGTTTTTTTTTTTTAAATATAAAAAGAGATCATAAAAGCTGAAGGAAGGGAAGCCTGTCTAAGCCCGTGCCTCAGCACTGACTCCTGGGGCCCTGGAGAGGAGGAGACAGCAGCACCCAGTCGTGACAACACACTGGCTTGGACATTGACAAAGTTGGTGGGGGGAGGGTGGTCATCTTATTGCACATAACATCCTCATTGTACAAATTTACAAGCAAAGAAGGGAGCCCCTCAAAAATCTTTAGTGCATGAGGAGTAAAATGTCAGGGGGTTGAGCAAAAAAGAAAATAAAGAAAAGGCCTCAAAAAGTAAACATAAAGACTGATTTACAAAAAAGAAAAAAAAAAACCAGAAACCTGGCATGGCACATACCCAGTCAGAACAGACTCTGGCAGTAGCCCCAGCCTGAGACCCTCTCCATGCCAAGCATGTGGAGTTAGATGCTGCATCATGGGAGATCTTGGGCCAAGGAAGGTCAGTGGCAAGGCAAAGGCTCTTGAGATGAGAGCTTATGGACCCAGTTATTCAGCAATCAACACAGGAATATTTTACCCTCTTAAAAAACAGCCTGGCCGTATCAGAGCAGACAGGCATTCCCAAGTAGAGCTGCAGAAGCTGCAGCTGGCTGGGGAATGTGAGAAATCATATGTCTAAAGGATAGCCTTGAGATAAAGGTTGTCCTTGTAGACACGTGAGATCTGTCTCACCCTTGGGAATGCTGCCGTGGCAGCTGCCGGGGCAGGTAGCTTGTCTAGACCTGCCACGGTTCAGATGACTGCCCGGGGTCTGTGCTGCTGATGTTCCCCCTCACAGTCCATTGTGCGTCATTCCCATGTCAGCCTGCACTTTGGCACTACTGGTTTCCAGCTCACCAGGCATATGCCTGCGGGCCTGTGTGACCATTGATTTGAGCAAGACCCTAGGTACTTTTGTAGGGTCTTTTGTAAGCCCTGAGCTGTGCTGTAGGATATTCAAACATGAAGACACAGTCCATATCTGTAGTCTAGTGAGGAAGATACAAACTCATGTTCTTTTTCAGGTTCAGAAGACTGAAGCATAAATCAAAATAGTCTGAGAAACCTGAAGAAGGTACTAGAGCTGACTCGTGTCTATAAAAGGGCAGTGTTGTCATATTACATTGGCACTGCTAAATAATAATTTTTCTTTGGGGATGGGCTTTTTCTTTTCTAGCACCTCAGTAACCTCTACCAAAGTGGCTGTGAATGGTGTCCACCTGCATTATCAGCGGACTGGAGAGGGCGAGCATGCTGTCTTGCTGCTTCCTGGAATGTTGGGTCTGGAAGGTTTTAATGGAATGTTTTTGAGTGCTGTGTAATCTGTGATGCTTTCACAATATAGTTGCCAAATACTGATCATTAATTTTAATGCTTTTATGGAAATGCTTTAAGTAATATTTGCTACAATTAATGTTAGGTGACTTAGAAAGATAACTTTCTGGTATATGCATTATTTTATTTCTTTAAATACCTGGTTTTTCCCATGCAAGTATACCATGTAGTTGGTTGCCTACTATAGGGATTGTTCCTCATTGCATGGGAATATAGCCCAGGCCCCACTCAGAAAGGACAGTGGGGAGCGAGGTCCGGCACATAGGAGCCAGACCCACAGATAGGTTTTCCTGTGAGGAATCAGGCCTGCATTGTACATAGGCTGCTATGAGGCTTGCTTTTGCTAAAACTCCCTCACCCTGAATTGAGGCAGCAAGTACTTACTGAACTTCCTAAAGTCTGTGCTAAACCTCCCAAGTATGAAGTGTAACCAGTTCAACCACTATTCCCCTTGGTTTGAAACGTCCTTCTCTTTGAAGTAATCAGCAACATTCTTTCCTTTGTTATCTGTAAAAGGTAATCACCTATAGCAAACCTGTGCATAGTAAATGAGGACCATCCTCAATGTAATGTACCCAGAAAAGCAATAAAAGCCTGTCCAGGCAGGGGTTGGGACATACTCTGTCACTTAGAGAGTGGCCCTTTTTCCCCACAGGACTTCTGTAGTCCATGTGAATTTGTCTCTTGCAGCCACAACACATGGATCCTGCCGGCCAGGGTTCGCATCAGGCTACGGTTTGGGAGTTAAGGAAAGGGGTGTGGGAAGAAGGGATAGATGAAGGCAAAAGACAAGTGGGTGACCAGCCATTACAGATTGCTGGTTTTAAGGCTTTTCTTGGATGGGAGACTTTCGGCGCTGAAAGGTAGATTGAGGGCCCTTCGTGGTGAACTATGTGTCCAATCAAAGTAAGAGCTAAGAGCAAAACTGAGCTTACAGACTTTTTGAAAGTCAAAATTAGATTGGTATGAATGGTGTATTGTAAAGCCAGCTGAATCTCAGTCTCATTTTTCAGATAAGTAGTTTAGGAAGTTCAGGATGTAGAAAGTTCAGGAGGAAATTTTCCAATGATCTCAGAACATCTCAGATTTGGTTTTAAGGGTTTTGGCATTGCATTGTTTTGTTTAGTTAAATAATCCCAATTGATACTTATTTCATTATGATGTGTTTTCTTTCTGTTAAAATGTTTCAATTACTTGATGGTTTCACTTGGTTGAGCCTCAGCTGATTATGGTACCCCTGTAGCTATTGAGGCATCCTTGTTTAGATAGTATTTAATGTCTTTTTTTCCCCTTTAAACTGTATAATGAAGGAGGACATTTAACCCAGTGGCTGATGTTGAACCAAAGTTATCTGTAAAAGCAATGAATAATTTACCAGCTTAGATTTCCATTATTTCAGATTGCAATCATTATCCAGGTATAAAAAACTTGACAATTTAATTTTTGTTAATGTAAAACATTAACCTCATTCAAAAATCAAAAGGTCAAACAGTGAGATTGCCCCTTCAGTCCCCTGTCCCCAGCACCCAGTTCCCGCCTCCACATGTAACCAGTGTTGATGTGTTTCCTTCTCAAGTGTCATATACTGGCAACTGTTCCTTAAAATAAACTTTTTAAGGTTTTAGTATTGTTTGCACTAAAGTCTTCAAACGTATACCTGTGTGCCCGAAAGCAAGTATTGTTATTTCTGAAGTTGGTCTTGAGTTGGGCTGTTACCTTTTCCCGCCTTCTCACCTTCTGCCCCTCCACAGCAGTCCCATGGAGAAGTCCCTCCAGTTCAGGAACCATAAGAGCAGAAGGCATGAGCTTGAGATCCATTTATGTTTTTATCTTGGGTTTCTGAATGATTTACCTGATGTTGAGAACGGCATATCTTGTCAGAACAGTGATAACATCAAATGATACTATACCATTTTGAAAGACATTTTCTAGCAATAGCTAGTTTATCAAGCAAGACATTTAGTATCTCTTTGTGGTCTGAGTTATGAGTCCTCAAAAACCAAGCAGACCTTAAAAATAAAGTGCTGATGTGCCCCTGGACTGAGCTCTTTGAGGAACTGGCCTTGCACACTGCTTTGAGTGGGTGTGAGCACAACACCTGAGAGAGCTCGACGTGTGTGTGCCCGCAGTGGCCGTGACTAGTGGGCAGGCTGGGAACTCCCAGTCAAGTCTGCCACTGACTTATTGATATACACTGTTCTATAATTTTTTAATGAAATAAACTGATGTGTTTCTTTTACACCCTGCCCTCCCCAATCATTTCTTTCTAGTTTAACTTTCTAGTTGCTAGTGATAACTGCCCAAAAGTCTTCTGGGCTATTCACATTAGCTTAGTAAAAAAACATCTGGGGTTTTAGAATTCTACTTTAAATAACTTGGATCAAATCTCATAAATCAGTCTACAGATATTGGAATCTCTCTTACTTGTAACAGCCACTTAAAAAAAGAAAAGCAAAAAATAACCCAGAAGCATATTATCAGTAAACCTAATTCTGTACAGTTTCATGATTTATTTTTTAAAGGAAAATGAGTCTAAAGAGGTACCAAAAGGGCTGGACTTTAGTAATCCCTGACCAGGGCATCTGTCTTTCTCAAAGTGGCCACTAGGGGGCCATAAGAGGCACGTCTGAGCTCCCAGGGAAAAGGAAGTCAGCCTCCCGGTAAATGGATTCCATCCCTGCAAGGCTCCTTTGCTGATTATAATCTCATGTCTAACTTTGAGTATAAATTATTTGCTTTTTTGGGCTTGCAATTATTTATATTTTTACAGTAATGCGTTTGAAATAATGAAAGCATTCACTTGAATTAATCAAGTCGCTGTTTTTAGGAAGTGGAGAGACTGATTTTGGACCTCAGATTAAAAACCTAAATAAGAAGCTCTTCACAGTGGTTGCCTGGGATCCTCGAGGATATGGACATTCCAGACCCCCAGATCGAGATTTCCCAAGGAACTTTTTTGAAAGGGATGCAAAAGATGCTGTTGATTTGATGAAGGTGGGTCTCTTAGGGAAGAACCCAAGGGAGGGAGGATGACTGAGCCTGTCTTCATTTATTTTGGTTTTGTTTTTTATTTCTATCGGGGCAATACCATGAGACTCCTACAGAAAATTTAAAAAGTTCAAATACATATAAAGAAGAAAGTAGAAATATCCCACAATCCAACTATGTAGAGATACCACCACCAAGACTTTGAGGCTCTGCATTTCTGGCCAGTCTTAGTCCATATGTAAATACACATGTTTATATTGATGGCATGATACTGTACCTAATGTTTTTGTAACTTACTATTGTTCAATTTCATTGAACAATTTTTCAAAGAGATACTTCCCTGTCAATAAATACTAGTTTATATCAGTATTATAATAGGTGCATAGTATTTCATTGTATGGATATACTGTGTCTTATTTTACCTCTCTTCTAATGGTAGATAAATAATTTAATTTCTTTATCCTTACCAGAGGATACATTTATTGATTTTAAAGAGAGAGAAAGAGAGAAACATCAAGGTGAGAGAGAAACATCAATCAGTTGTCTCCCGCACATGCTATAACCAGAGGGACTAAACCCACAATCTTTTGATATACGAGACAAAGCTCCAACCAACTGATCCACCCTGCCAGGGCAATAACTTAATTTTTAAGTTGCCCTTTTTTGGTGATTATAAACAGCAGTGCAGTGAACATTCTGTTGTCCATGGACATTTTAGTTCTCATTTTTTTGCTATTATAACAATACTTCTTCAGGCATCCTGGACCTGTGTCCTGGTACACATGTGTAAGAGTTCCATACATATTTAGGAGATGGTTTGCAGGCTTATAGAAGATGCACAGCTTCATTTTACAACATAGTGCCAAGTTGTTATCCATAGTAGTCATTCCAATTCTTGAACTTAATTTTCCCAATTAATTAATTTTTACCTCTAGACAGCATCTTTCAGATGTGATCTTTTTTCATTGTCCCTGTGTAACACATTTTCAGAGCCTGGTTGATTCACCCCAGGATTAGCATAACCTCCCCATGACACCATTCTCTTCCAGAGTTCCTCTAGCCACTTCTTCACAATGTTGCAGTTGGTTACTTTACCAGATGCAATGATTTTATTTCTTCCAGTTTCCCTTTCTAATCTACACAGCTGTTCTCAGAGTCTTTGCTCAGGTGTGCATGCGCATGCACTTGTCATTTGTCATGTCCAAGTACTGATCTCCATTATTTCCAGTTCCTTGAGACTTTATCCAAGGGATGAAGTGGTTCCTTCAAAATTTGAAACAATTATATTTACACTAAATTAGTTGAGAGAAAACATTTTTCTCATCAAATGGTGAACTCTAGGATTTTTCATTAACTGCCAACTGATACTCCAAACCCCACAGTAGTATTGATTCTGTTAATTATTGATTATTGGGTTCTTTTAACAGAGGAGCAATAACCTGTGCTGTGTTTTTTGTTGTATTTCTCATAGACACTGAAGTTTAAAAAGTTCTCTTTGCTGGGGTGGAGTGATGGTGGCATTACAGCACTCATTGCAGCTGCAAAATATCCATCTTACATCCACAAGATGGTGATTTGGGGAGCCAACGCCTATGTGACTGAGGAGGATGAAATGATTTATCAGGGTAGGTTCCGTGAACTGGAGATGTCATGACAAGTAATATCTCCCTCTTCCCTCTCTCCTTTAATTCTTTTTTAAAAAGATTTTATTTCTCTATTTGTAGAGGCAGGGGGAAGGGAAGAAGAAAGAGAGAGAAACATTGATGTGGGAGAGAAATATTAATCAGTGTCTTCTCATGCATGCCCCAACCAGGGACTGAACCTACAACCCAGACATGAACCCTGACTGGAATCAAACTGGTGACCTTTCACTTTTGTGGAGATGAGGCCTAACCAACTGAACCACACTGGTCAGGGCTCCTCTTTAATTCTCATTTTGATATATAGTTACAAGTCATATCTCATCCTCTTCTGCTTTTCAATCTGAAGGTAGGAAAAATAATTTCTCAGAAAAGTAATGCAGTTTAACCAGTTTATGTTTAAGAGCTTTCTCTTTTCAAAAGTGATACTTTCATGACTCAAAAAAGGTCTAAATTAGTATTTACATTTAGAGGGGAAAGAAGGGAGAAAGAGAGAGAGAGAAATATTAGTGTGTGGTTGCCTCTCGCACACCCCCAGCTGGGGACCTGGCCTGCAACCCAGGCATGAGTCCCAGACTGAGAATCCAACCAGTGGCTCTTTGGTTCACAGGCTGGTGCTCAGTCCACTGAGCTACACCAGCCAGGACTGAAACCTTTTATTTTGATGAAGAATTTTTGTACTATTCACATTTTTTAAGGTTGTCCTTCAGGCTAATTTTTAAGGTTTTTAGAGACACAGGAACAGGGGCCTATGGACTAAATCCAGCTCACCATCTGTTTTTGTAAGACCTAAGCACCCATCTAGGAGGCTAGCACAGTGACTTCTGGAGATCAGTATTGGGTGTCCCTCTTCATCTGCCTTTCCTCCTCCACTCCCAGTGTTGTTACAGGACCTGTACTGGTGGCCACCTACATGTTGGCAACTGTTAGTTATAACCAGGCAGCCAGCCATGGACTTTCAGTTGGCAGTTCAGGAGTTGCTTAGCCTCCAGCAGGCTGTGTACATTGAGACGATGGGGCCCTTGCGAGGAGGGAAAGGTGATTCAGAATCTGGGGGTCCCTGGGACACAAAGCGAAATTAACCTGGGTTACCCTAACACCACCACATGTTAGCCTGTCTCACCAGGACCCTTCTCTTCAGGCCAATAGCTTTTTGTCCTGAGTATGTTTCTATTGGTTCCCAGATGGCCTATTCCAGACAATTAGGCCAAGGTAAATCAGAAGTTTCTCTCCTTTATCTACATAATGTTTTTGTTTTTGCCTCCTGGCCTACAAAGTCTAAAATAAATATTTAGACTGTCTGGTCATTTACAGAAATAGTTTGCAGCCCTATGCACTAGAATACCACAAGTCTAATCTTTTTCAATTATTCTGAAATTCACATGACTTAAGTAAGCTATTTAATGGCAAAGTTTTATTGTAGAGTCTTAGTTCTTGACAGTCCTTGTCTTTGGTAAAGAACTATGAAACTCTTAAATGGTAAGTCAGATTTAGTTACCAGTCCTCTTTGGTACTCCTGCCTGTCCTTACTGCATCTCCACCTGGTTCTGAGGAGAGTGCCTGTCTTATGCAAAGTAAGCTGTTTCATTTTGTTGCTGGTCCTTTCCCTCCCACCCTCTAGGACACAGTGCCTTGGTCCTTTCTACCTCTCCTGTATCATTGACTTCTCTCCCTGGATCTTCCTCTCAGCCTATAAAGGTGGGGGCATGGTTCCTCCTCCAAAAGGTTGTCTTTCTTACCTATAGTTACTACAGTACCATTCTTTGTCCTTTTCCACAACTGACTGAAAGAGTTGTCTGCACTCTCTACTTCTACACATTCTCTTCTCATTCCTTCGCCACTGCATTCTGGCCCACCTCCCATTGTGGCCCATACTGAAACTGTTCTCACTGAGATAAGTATGATCTACATGTTGTCAAAGCCAGTGGGTTCTTTCAGAGTTGTACGTAGTATTCCCTTGTCACTCTTTTGTTTCTCCTTTATAACTCTTCAAAAGTTTTTAAGGGCTACAGTGATCTCCTTCCTTTGTTCCCTAAAACTGATAATTTGTATAATCTCTCCTTTTATCCTGACCTGTTTAACTAGAGGATTCAATTTCATTGTTTTTCTTTTCTTTTTTAAAAGTATATTTTAGCCCTGGCTGGCATTGCTCAGTGGATTGAGAGCAGGCTGCGAACCAAAGCATCACAGGTTCGATTCCCAGTCAAGGCACATGCTTGGGTTGCAGGCCACGGCCCCCAGCCACCACACATTGATGTTTCTCTCTCTCTCTCTTTCTCCCTCCCTTCCCTCTCTAAAAATAAATAAATAAAATCTTAATAAAAAATCTTTTTAAAAAAGTATATTTTATTGATTATACTATTATAGTTGTCCCATTTTTTTCTCCTCTTTATCCCTGTCTGCCCTGTACCACCCCTCCTAGCAGCAGTCCCCCTGCTTAGTTCATGTCCATGGGTCGTACATATAAGTTCTTTAGTTTCTACATTTCCTATACTATTCTTTACCTCCCCCTGTCTATTTTATGCCCACCAATTATACTTCTTATTCCCTGTACCTTTTCCCCCCATTTCCCCTTTCCCCTCCCCACTGATAACCATCCATGTGGTCTCCATTTCTGTGATTCTGTTCCTGTTCTACTTGTTTGCTTAGTTTTTGCTTTTTTAGGTTCAGTCGTTGATAGTTGTGAGTTTTTTTGTCATTTTACTGTTCATAGTTTTTGATCTTCTTTTTTTTCTTACATAAGTCCCTTTAATATTTCATTTGTAAGGGCTTGGTGATGATGAACTCCTTTAACTTGATCTTATCTGGGAAGCACTTTATCTGCCCTTTCATTCTAAATGACAGCTTTGCTGGATAGAGTAATCTTGGATAGAGGTCCTTGCCTTTCATGACCTGGAATACTTCTTTTCAGCCCCTTCTTGCCTGTAAGGTTTCTTTTGAGAAATCAGTTGATAGTCTAATGGGAACTCCTTTGTAGATAACTCTGTTTTTCTCTTGTTGCTTTTAAGATTCTCTCCTTACCTTTCATTTTGGGTAATGTAATTATGATGTGCCTTGGTGTTTCTTCTTGGATCCAATTTCTTAGGAACTCTTACTTGAAAATCCTTCAAGGTCTCCCATGACTTTCTGGATAAGTAAGTTCAAACTTCTCAGCTTTGCTCACAGAGTTTGAGTGACCCAGGACCTTCTGTCTTTCCAGTCCATCTCCTACTACTTTTGTCTTCCCTTCCCCCACACACCCATCTTTTTCTTCAGCCACCTGAGAATCGCTAAGTTCTGAAAGTAGCATGGTTCTCAGCCTCCGTGTCACTGCACATGTTGTTCCTGCTTTGGTATTTGCTTGCTGACTTCTGTTCTTATGGACGTAAACACATCAGTGTTTACCCTCTAGAAAGCCCACCCAGCACTGATGCCACTGCCTGGAGCTCACTAGCCCTCTTCTGTCCTCCCCCATGCTTTCCCATGACACCAAGCACGTCTAATACCATGCTTGTTTACCAGTCCTTGACTAAACAGCAGAGACTGCAATCTCATTCAAGTTTGTATCTGTTGTGACTAACACACAGCAGACTTCAAATAATGTTTACTGGATTAACTCGCTAATTAATGATGAATAAGTGTTTTCTTCATTAAGATTCCAGCACCTGTCACAAATTATATGCTCAAAAAATATCAATTTACTTTTGGATAGAAATTAGTTGTTTTGGACCAGCAAACAGTTCGATTCAAATGGCTGTTTTATGAACTTAACTATGAAACATAATTACTACTCATTTTTGGTGGAAATTATGCTTTGGTGTAAACTGGCTTCCTCTTGAAAAGAAGAGGACAGAAGTAAATATACTAAATAAATACATAGAATTTTTTTAAGTTTTATTTTTGATTTTAGAGAGAGAGAGGAAGGGGGGGAGAGAGAGAGAGACATTGACTTTTTGTGGAACAACAAACCACAAACCCTGGCATATCGGGATGGTGCTCTAACCAACTGAGCTACCCAGATGGGGCATTACATAGACTATTTTTAAGTGCTTGTAATATGCCAGGCACTGTTGTTAGTGCATATCCTGTCTAACTTACTTGCTTTTATGCCATAATGTTATTATAATTCTAAATTTTTAGATAAGGAAACTGTAGCACAGAGAGGTTAAAGAACTTGCTCAGGGTCTTAGAGCTAGTAAGTACAAGAGCTGGGATTCAAATGTAGGCAGTATGACTTCCAAGCCTATTTTATTAACCACAGTGCTCAATATGAACATCTGGCTTGCCTCAGCTGCAGCTGGATTTCCCTGTCCCTTGAGATTTCAGTAATGTTTATTGTGGGAGTCTAAGGTTTTACCCAAGATTTCTCATTCCCATAGATACCACTTGCTCCAAATGCCTGGTTCATTTTAAGGATCTTTTGCTGTCCCAAGTGGAGAAATTTACATTTTCACAAGAAAAATATCTCCATACTGAACATCAGCTAATTTGGTTCTTAAAAGGTTTTTGCCTTCCCACCACAGGGGCCTTTATTTACTTTGTAAAAATTTGTAAAACACATAAATTTAAAATATTATATAAAGCTATTAAAATTATATATTAACATTAATGTTTAATACTATATCATATAAGAAATAAATTAAACATATTTTATATTATTATATATTTGATTATAGAATTTTTTTTTAGCTACACAAAGGGATTCTATACTGTGACTTGTTTCCTATGACTCACTCTTCACTGAACATTGTGTTTCTGAGATTCATTCATGATGTTGCTGTATCATATTTCATTGAGCAAACATGTTGCATTTTATTTTCCCTTTCCTTTATCAATGGACAGTTGTTCTGTTTCCAGTGTTGTTATGAGCATTCTTGTGTATGTCCTGTGAGGCATATGAGTAACAGTGTCTCTCTAGGGTGTATGAAATTGCTGAGTATTGTGGAATGCAAGTATGTCCCATTATAAGTGACAGATTGTTTTGCAAATAAATAAATTTACACTTCTACCAGCAACATATGAGACACTTTATCTTAAATACTCAGAAAAACTTGGAATCATCACACATCTTAATTTTAGCCAGTCAAAGGGGTGTAAAATGGTATTTTGGTATTTTATTGGGGGGTTCTAAATTTGCATTTTTCTATTACTAGTAGGGATGAAAATCTTTTTATGTGTTTATGACCACTGGGGTTTCTTCTCTACTATACCTATTCATATCATTTCTTTTTTAAGTACATTTTACTGATTATGCTATTATAGTTGTTACATTTTTTTCTCTCCTTTATACCCCTCCACCAGTTACCCCAATTCAATTCCCTCCAGCAATTCCCCCCACCCCACCACTTAGTTCATGTCCATGGCTTATGTATAGAAGTTCTTTGGCTTCTCCATTTCCCATACTATTCTTAACCTCTCCCTGTTTATTTTGTACCTACCATTTACACTTCTTATTCCCTCCCTGTAACTTTTCCCCCATTTTCCACCTTTCCCTTGCCCACTGATATCCCTCCATATGATCTCCATTTCTGCGATTCTGTTCCTATTCTAGTTGTTTGCTTAGTTTGTTTTTGATTTTGTTTTTTTTAGGTTCAGTTGTTGATAGTTGTGAGTTTGTTATTATTTTACTATTCATAGTTTTACTCTTCTTCTCTTTCTTGGATAAGTCCCTTTAACATTTCATATAATAAGGGCTTGGTGATGATGAACTCCTTTAACTTTATCCTATTTGGGAAGCACTTTATCTACCTTTCCATTCTAAATGATAGCTTTGCTGGATAGAGCAATCTTGGATGTAGGTCCTTGCCTTCCATGACTTGGAATACTCCTTTCCAGCCCCTTCTTGCCTGCAAGATCTCTTTTGAGAAATCAGCTGGCAGTCTTATGGGAACTCCTTTGTAGGTAACTCTCTGTTTTTCTCTTGTTGCTTTTAAGATTCTCTCCTTATCTTTAATCTTGAGTAATATAATTATGATGTATCTTAGTGTATTCTTCCTTGGGTCCAACCTTTCTGGGATTCTCTGAGCTTCCCTGATGTGTATGTCTACTTCCTTCACCAGAATGGGGAAGTTTTCTTTCATTATTTGTTCAAATAAGTTTTCAATTTCTTGCTCTTCCTCCAGCAGCCCTATGATTTATATATTGGAACATTTAAAGTTGTCCCAGAGGTTCCTAAGCCTCTCCTCATTTTTTTTTTGAATTCTTGTTTCTTCATTCTGTTCCAGTGGAATGTTTATTTCTTCCTCTTATTCCCAATTGTTTATTTGAGTCCCAGTTTCCTTCCTTTCACAGTTGGTTCCCTGTATATTTTGCTTTATTTCACTTTGCATAGCCTCTACTTCTTCCTTTGTTTTGTGGCTATACTCAATCATTTCTGTGAGCATCCTGATTACCAGTGTTTTGAACTCTGAATCTGATAGACTGGCTGTCTTCTCGTCACTTAGTTCTTTTTCTGGAGTTTTGATCTGTTCTTTCATTTGGGCCATATTTCTTTGTCTTGGTGCACCTGTTACATTGTAAGGGGTGGAGCCTTAGGTATTCTTCATGGTGGGGCAACCCTTTTTGCTGCATTTTGGCTCTGTCTGTGGGAGAGGGGTCAGAGAGTGAACAATACTGCTTGTTCAGCTCTCATCCCACTTTCAAGAAACTGGAAGTTTCTCCCACCACCACAACCCCCACAGGTTTTTACAGCCAGAATTTCTGAGGCTTTATTTTGCCCATGCTGGAACCCTGGGTTGCGCAGTCTGTCTTGCTCCTCTGTTGTTCTTCCCGGTTTATCTGCACACAAAAGTGGGACCACCTGGTCCTTGATCCACCTCCTTGCTGCATGTCCTCTTGCCTCAGCTGCCCATCTCTGCCCCTCTTACCAGCTTGAATGAATGTTTCATCTTTAACTCCTTGATTGTCAGACTTCCATGCAGTTCAATTTCCTGGCAGTTCTGGTTGTTTTTTTGTTTTTGAATTGGTTGTTCTCTTCTTTTGCTTGTGTGAGGAGGCACAGTGTGTCTACCTACACCTTCATCTTGGGTAGGACTCTATTCCTTTTTACTGATTTTTAAATTTTTATTTTGTAATAGTTATACATATAATATAGTATATGTAACAGGTATACCTTATCAGGTGTAACAACATATAAGAACACTCCCAATATTATTTCAGTGTTACTGGTTTGCAGAGGGGTTGTTTTTCATTTTTTAATAATAACTCTTGCTAGTTAGTAATTGTGTTAGTAGTTATGTTGTATAGCTTGTAGCTTTTCTTTGCCTCTCTTTATGGACAGAACTGTTTAATTTAAAGTAAGGAAATGTTACAATGTCTTATTTTCTCATTGGTTTAGTGAGTTGTATTTGTTTTTACATTTACCAAACTGTCAATTACTTTACTCACCTTTCCTTTTTTCATCTCAGACATCCCTTCTAAGATCTTCTCTCTCTTTCCTGAAGTGGTTCTTTAGACATTCTTTAAGGGCAAGTCTGGTAATAGTACACTCAGTTGTTACCCAAGAATGTGTTTTATGTCACCTTCACTCTTGAAAGATTGTTTAGCTAAGAATGCAAATATCAATGAAAAACTATTTTCTCAAATATTACACTCTCTTCTGCTTTCCGTAGCTGCGGTTGAGAAGTTTTGTCAGTCTAATTTACCTTCCTTTGAAGTGATGTGTCTTATATCAGCCTGTTGTTCAGATTTTCTATTTTTCTTAGATATATTGCTGATTTACCATTCTGTTTCTAAGTGTGCCTTCTTTTTATTTCTCTTATTTGAATTACATTTTGTTTGTGGATTCTTATCTTTTATCACTTCTGAAAACATTCTTGCTTGTTCCTTTCAAATATTTCATGTCTGCCATTCTTCCTTCCTACTTTTCTGGGACTGATTGGACTTTGTGGACCTTATCTTTCCATCTTTCCTATCCCTGGTTCATCTTCTTATCTCTCGGTGTGGTGTTCTGCATAATTTTTAAAGCTTTCTCTTCCAGTTTTCTAGTTTTTTCATTAGCTTTGTGAAGATTCTGTTTTGGGATCTTTGATTAGGAGTAAATGCTTATTCTTACTTTGGAAACAAACAGAAAACCAATGAACATTGTTGAGATTGCTTTCCTTCACCAATATGTGTATTCACTCTTGGGGACCACAGGGTCAGACCAGGTCAAGGCCATTTTCATCTCGGCCTAACCCAGGGATCTCAGGTTCAGCTCTACCCTCCCAGCCCCAGTGATAGTCACTTTCCCCCCAAAAGCAACCCTGTCTTTCAGTAGCTTTACCACTCTTTCCTCTACTTTCAGCATTTACTTTCTTTTACACATACATATACTCATAATCTAGTCCACTAATTACTGCAACTCCAATAATGCAACAAAAACTATGTGTTATAAAGATCTAGTTGTCTCACTGTAAGAGGACCTGTCAGAGGGTGTGGTCTGCTATATAGCCAGCAATAGAAATATCTACAGGGAGATTTTTTTTATTTATTTTTAAATCCCTCCACTCCCCTTTCCCTCTGGTAATCACAATAGTGTTGTCTGTGTCTATGAAGTCTTTTTTTTTTTTTGCTTAATCCCTTTATCTTTTTCACCCAGCCCCTCTGCACTTCTGACAGCTGTCAGTCTTTTCTCTGTATCAATGAGTCTGTTTCTATTTTGTTTGTTAGGTGTTTTTATTCATTATATTCCACACGTAAGTGAAATCATCTGGTATTTGTCTTTCTTGGACTGGCTTATTTCACTTAGCATAATGTTCTCTAGGTCCATCCATGCTGTTGCAAAGGGTAAGATTTCCTCCTTTTTTACAGCTGAGTAGTATTGCATCTACAGGGAATTTCTGACTGGCCATCTTCACACCATCTTGCTAGCGCCCCTCTCCATTCCCCTCTCTTCAACTTTCCTTTTTCTTTTTCCCAAACCTCCTCCTACCTCTTAACTTTCAGGTTCTCTCTACACCCCTTTCTGAAGTCTTTTCACTTTTGCACAGAGAATTTCAGCTCTCCTCAGCCTCTATATTCAATTCTGGGCATACCTCTGCAGAGTTAAACCAATCGCAGAAGAAAGGCAGGCACTATAACAGGATCTTCCTTCCTTAGAAGGCAGTTATAGTTGTAAGTAGCAGTTTTTTCTCCATTTCGTTATTTCCATTTACTAAGTATATATTAGGTGTCTGCCTGCTTCTTGGCACTGTCCAGAATGCTAAGTTGTTGTTCAGTGTGAATTCATATCATTACGTCATGGTATATTTAAGGTGCACCTTGTATCATAAGCACTGTATTAAAAGCTCTACATGAGCAATTTTTAATATGCTCAGGAGGATTAGAATCTTTATCTCACTGTACTTAAAGTATGGAAAAGATTAGGCTAAGTAATAGAATGTGTTTATTTATTTTAAAGGTGTTTTTTGGCTATCATTTCCTTTTCTAATAGTGAATCCTCTATGGTATAGTTTGAAGTTAGTAGTTAGCCTTTTTCATACCCATATCTCTTCAGTAGAAGAAATTAAAATAAGTAATTTGTGTGCATTTCTCAATGTACATAAATGCAATTCAGAAATAAAAAACCCTCTATTATAAATAATGTCTCTCTTACTCAAGTGACCCTAATTAGAGGAATGTCTTTTTTTTTATCATATACCTTTAACAGAATGATTAAAGGAAGATCTAATGTCTTGCACTTTGTAAGAATTTGTTGTGTGCCTATTTTGTACCAAGCACTGGTCTAGGCCCTGGGGGTACAGTGGGGAACAAAACATAGCCCAGTCCCTTACACTGAGGCTTACATCCCAGTGGAGAGACAGACACTCAGCCACTGACATAGAAAACACTGCAAAGTAATGGGACATGCTAAGCGGAATAGCTGGAAGGAGGGTGGTCAGGAAGGCAAGGCCTTACTGCCCTGGATGAAGTGAGGAGTGAGCTCTAGAGAAACCTGGGGAAGCATTCCAGGCAGACAGAACAGCAAGTAATGGCTTTGAGCTGGACTATGCTTAGAATATTTAAAGGTAAATTTTAATATGACACTAAACCTGTTCTTTCCACACTTCTATTTTTCAGGTATCCGAGATGTTTCCAAGTGGAGTGAGAAAATAAAAAAGCCTCTAGAAACCCTATATGGGTATGAGTACTTTGCAAAAACCTGTGAAAAGTGGGTGGATGGCATAAAACAGTTTAAACATCTTCCGGATGGTAGGTTACATGAACTATTGAATGGTTACTTTGCTGATTATAAAGGTTGCTTTAATTCCTCCCCTGATGTTCCAGAATTCCTCAGGGTTTAATGCATTCACCCACTATCCTTACACCCTGATGTATGAACAGAGAATACTATTGACTATATACAATACAAGTTCTTGTGAATTAAATCCACCTTTAACTAGAGACAGATTGTATATAGTGTAAAGGTTTATAATTTTGAGTCTTTAATAGCAGACTGTCCTTTTTTCTTCTACTCCTTTGTGTGTGATAACAAAATAATTCTCCAGAAGCCTCAAATAGTCCTTATTTTCTAATTTCAGAATGAGTAATTCGAAAACAAACAAGCTGCAATATATACCATAATTTTTCTTTTTGCACATTTAGACAAGTTACCCTAGGACAAAGAAGGAGGGACTTTCTGTCACGACCTTTAGCCCCAGCAGCATTAGTTTGAGGAAGAGAGTGTTCACTTCTTTTTCCATCTTCAGAACTAAATTATAGACTTCAGCCCTGATCAATGTCTCCCTGTGTTTATCTGAAAAATTGACATGGTGTCCAATTACAGTAAAAATTAACATCTTCAAGAAAAAATCTAAAAGTATTTTATATAAATATTTACATTTTTAATGTCTCATTTTTCTTTTTTTAATTGCTGAAAGAATATAAAGTAGCTAAAATATAATCTTGAAGCACATTCAGTTATAAAATCATTGTGATTGAAGGATCAATTTGATGTCTTAACTAATAATTTCCAGAATGAGTCATCTGTCAAAACCTTCACAATGAACAGGACATTTGGAAAAGTTACTTTCTTGGTTTAAGTTCAAAAGAGCAAATATATGCTGTTCAAACACAGTACCCACTCATAGAACTAGGTCCCTGGAATCTGTTTTCCTTGGCTTTTAAAGCAAACAAAAAAACTGCTATAAAACAATATCTGAGACAGTTCTGCATTAAAGAAGACAACTTTGTGAAATGTAAACTTCTGTTTTCTTGAAGAGAGTAGGGGAAAATGTCAGATTGCCAATAGGTAGAAGAAGAATTAAATGAGTTAAAAAAATATGTCCTGTATTTGTTAAAATTAAAAACTTGTGCTCTGCAACAGACACCGTCAAAAGAATGAAAAGACAAGCCACGGACTGGGAGAAAATATTTATAAAAGACCCATCTGATAAAGGGCTGTTATCCAGAATACAAAGAATTCTTAAAATTGAACAATAAGAAAACAACCCAATTAAAAGATGGACCAAACAGAAATGAGATCCCACTTTTCACCTATTAGAACGGCCACAGAGAGGAATTTCAGGACAGTGAAAATGTTCTCTATGGTACTATACTAGATACGTGTCATTACACATCTGTTGAAATGCACAGAATGCACAGCACCAAGGGTGATCCCTGAGGGAAATGATGGACTTCGGGTGGCAATGATACGCCATTGGGGGTTCACTGTCTGTGAAAATGCACCACTCGGGGGTGTTGGTAGTGGGGAAGGCCACGTGTGGGGGCAGTCTCTGTACCTTCCACTCACTTTTGCTGTAAACCTAAAACTCTAAAAAATAAAATCTTTTTTTAAAAAAGGGAAATAGAGTGAAAAAATGTAATACAAAGAATCTAGCAGTGTGTCAATCATCTTACAGCAAGATTGTTAATGAAGTACTATCTCCTTCTGTACTAGTTAATTTGAGAGGAGCCCTTTTTTCTGGTTGCACACTTGAGTTTAAAGATGCTCAGACCTAGCACAGGGACTGACTGCACAGATTTGGAGTTAGACAGGCCTGGTGTGCATTCTGGTTTTGCCACTTGGCTTGCTGTTAGAATGGATTCAGGCAAATCACTTAGCTTCTCTAAGCTGTAACTTCCTGTCTGAGAACTAGGGATACTAATAACTACCTCATAAAGTTGTTCTGAGGACAAATTGAGTTGTTTAGGTTCAGCTTTGGTACAGTACTAAGTACAGAGTAAGTGCTTAATAAAAGTACTTGATTTATAAATAATTGTACATACTAAGTGAGTTAAAACATGCACTTAACTACCATAAGTGTTTTATGGTTATTAAATAATTTGAACAGTTCCTAATGTATAGTGAACACTCAGTAATGCCAGCTTTAATTATCTGAGTATACAGTTGGCAGATGCGTGTCATCTCAGGGACAGGAGGGGGTCATCTTCAGAGACCTAGAGAAGTATTACCCTGTTCTGCCTGTCACCTTCTCATTCAAACCCCCAACTGAAGAGGAGGGGGCAACTCCCCCTGGGCTGGCTCCTAGCTTTCTCAGAGCTGCCATGCTTTCTTTCTGACACAGGCAGGGGAAGGCAGGAGGGAGAAGGAGCTGGCTCTATGGAGTATCTGCTGGGTGTCAGCCAGTACTATGGCATCTCTTTTTAGCCCCTTGACCACCCAGGGAACTATGATTTATTCCTGTTCTACCAGAGGAGAGGGTTGAAACTCAAGTGGCTAAGGAACCACTAAAACTTCACAGGTGGAAGGTGGGGGGGAGAGGAACTTAGAAATGTTGCTATGCATGGGAGTGAATCTTCTAATCTTTCAACTGTATATGAGTCAGGAATGTCAGAGAGGTAGGAGGGATGAGGAGGAGCTATAAAATGTAACTTCATTGTGAGGTATATGACCGTTGAGGTCTAGCTGGGACCCCAAGGACCAGTTCAGACATTATTTCACAGGAGGAGCTTATCAGATGGCCAAGCACCTACTGTGGTTTTGCAAACTGGGAACTGCCTCTATGTCATATGAAGAGCTGTGGGTTTTTGTTTGTATTTCTTACTGTTTTACGTGAATTTTGAATTAATTTATTTTTTACAGTTAAAATACTGTATTTTATTTTTTAAATATATTTTATTGCTTATGCTCTTACAGTTGTCCCATTTTCCCCCTTCACTCCCCTCCAAGCTGTGCACGCCCTCCCACCCACATTTCCCCCTCCCCTTAGTTTATGTCCATGTGTCATACTTACAAATTATTTGGCTTCTACATTTCCCATACTATTCTTACCTTCCCCTGGTCTATTTTCTACCTACCATCTATGCTACTTATTCTCTGTACCTTTTCCTCCTCTCTGCTCCTCCCATTCCCCTGTTGATAACCCTCTTTGTGATCTCCATTTCTGTGGTTCTGTTCCTGTTCTAGTTGTTTGCTTAGATTGTTTTTTTGTTTGTTTGTTTTAGGTGTGGTTGTTAATAACTGTGAGATTATTGTCATTTTATTGTTCGTATTTTTTAATGTTCTTTTTGTTAGATAAATCCCTTTAACATTTCATATAATAGGGGCTTGGTGATGATGAACTCCTTTAACTTGACCTTATCTGAGAAGCACTTTATCTGCCTTTCCATTCTAAATGGTAGCTTTGCTGGATAGCATAATCTTGGATGTAGGTCCTTACCTTTCATGACTTGGAATACTTCTTTCCAGCCCTTCTTGCTTGTAAGATCTCTTTTAAGAAATCAGCTGAGAGTCTTATGGGAACTCCTTTGTAGGTAACTGTCTCCTCATCTCTTGCTCCTTCTAGGGTTCTCTCCTTCATTTTAATCTTGGCTAATGTAATTATGATGTATCCTGGTGTGTTCCTTCTTGGGTCCAACTTCTTTGGGACTCTCTGAGTTTCTTGGACTCCCTAGAAGTCTATTTCCTTTGCCAGATTGGGGAAGTTCTCCTTCGTTATTTTTTGTTCTTTCTCTTCTCCTTCTGGTACCCCTATAATTCAGATGTTGGAACATTTAAAGATGTCCTGGAGGTTCCTAAACCTCTCCTCATTTTTTTGAATTCTTGTTTCTTCATTCTTTTCTGACTGAATGTTTCTTTCTTCCTTCTGGTCCACACCATTGATTTGAGTCCCAGTTTCCTACCCATCACTATTATTTCCCTGTACATTTTCCTTTATTTCACTTTTCATAGTCTTCACTTTTCCCTCTAATTTGTGGCCAAATTCAAACAATTCTGTGAGCATCCCAATTACCAGTGTTTTGAACTATGCATATCATAGGTTGGCTATCTCTTCATCGCTCAGTTATATTTTTTTTGGAGCTTTGATCTATTCTTTCGTTTGGGCCATTTTTTTTGTCTTGACTCGCCCGTAACTCTGAGTTGTGATGCTGTATGTGGGGAAGGATCTGAAACGAAACAATGCCCCGCTCTCTGCCGAATTTCAGTCACTTCCCTCACTTCCCACAAACAAATTGGGCCCTTCTGGTGCTGATTCCCATGTGGGTGGGTTTGTGTACATTCTAGGACCCTGTGGGTCTCTCCAATGAACTTTCCTGTGAGGCTGGGAGTTCCTCCCAGTGTCGCCTCAACCCTCACTGGTATTTTCAATCGGTGGTTTGAGGCTTTATTTCCCTGCGCTGGGACCCTGGGTTGTGCAGTCTGTCCCGCTCCCCAGTTTCACCTGGTTTATCTGCACACAAAGGTGGGACCACTGGGTCCACCAGCTGCAGCCTCACACGCCCCGTTCCACAATCTGCTGCCTCACTGGGTCCTCCAGCCACCGCCTTGCCACGAGTCCTCTCTGCCCAATTGCCTGTCTCTTCTCCTCCTACCGGTCTGGGTGAATGTTTCTTCTCTAACTCCTTGGTTGTCGGACTTCCATACAGTTCGATTTTCTGTCAGTTCTGGTTGTTTTTTGTTTTTAAATTGTTGTTGTCCTTTTGGTTGTGTGAGGAGGCACAGTGTGTCTACCTACACCTCCATCTTGGCCAGAAGTCCGAATTTTTAATTTAAATCAGGCAAAACTACTTGTTCACTAATAAAGTGTTAAAATAAAATTTAAAAAACAGAGAAACAGAAAGGAAAACCCAAAGAAGGGTAGAGCTGGTAGGCCCTCACACCCCACCTAATTTAATGCACTGGGTCACTGAGGTCTAAAGGGAGGTACAACTTGCCCCAGCTCTCAGCTTCTCCTTACCCTCTGAAATGGTCACCGTAAAGCCCACTACCCGTGCATTTGTTTTTCAGGTAATATCTGCCGGCACTTGCTGCCCCTGATTCAGTGCCCCACCTTGATTGTGCATGGTGAAAAGGATCCCCTAGTCCCACGTTTTCATGCTGACTTCATACACAAACACGTGAGCGGGTCACGGTAAGTCGTCTCCGTTCCATCATTCTGTGCCTCTACGGCTTCTGAAGAAAATGGGAGAAGCTATAATAACAAAAAGAATGATGAAGGTTGAGATCTTTTAAAGTGGACCCTGACTCCCATTTTGCCAATGACAATAAGCAGTACCACTGTATACAGGGTCCAGAGACATAGGGAAAAAAAGGACCCCTGATTTGTGGGGAACCAGTAATCACAAGGAAGGGGATTCTCAGGTAAATATCTCTTGTTGTTGCTGTGAACTGTGCTAATACATACTAAGTTCTGTGACACTGGTGACAGGTTAAGATTCATAGGAATCATTGTTAACTAAAACAATTTTGTGTAATTTGGGAATTTTAACACTATTATTACAAAACCACTCCCTTTCCAATAAGGAAAATCTGTTAAACCAAAAGAAGAAAATAATAGCCTTTTGCTTGCCAATCATTTAAATTCTTTTATTACTAGCATTTTTTGTTTCTCTTTTTTTAATATAAAAATAATCATGTTCTGTATTCAACTCTGATGCTGCTTTTTTCCACTGAAAATTATGTTCTAAATTTTTTTGTGTTATTTTAGCCTTAAATTTGTACATATCAGATGATTAAATTATTATTCAGAATTATAAAACCAACATATACCAAACCATGTTGGTGGCTCACTTGATTAAATAGTAGATACATGTTGCTTATTCTTTGCATTTTTGTTTCTGCCAGCCAGCTTTGGGTATCACTGAAACTTATGTGTCAGCAAAATTTTTATTTTTCATTTCCATACATTTTTGTATGGAGAACAGAAATTTATATTTTAAATATTTTGGCTGACACAAGAGCAAGCTTTTGCCAATTCAAATATATAGCCAGCTGTATCAAGATGAAAATTCAAAGTTGAATAAATTCAGTATCTCCCTCACATGCAAGGGATGCATATCCTGAAAGAGAAAATGATGTGTGAGTAGAAGACAGTGACCTCAGTTTTTAGCAATTATACTGGAAAATAAAGACCCAGGTGAGCCTTGACCCCTTCAAAGACTACGTATTAATTTCAGAAATACTGTCATTACTCAGGACATCTTTGCTATAGAATTCTTTTGAAATTGACCTTTATTAGCAGCCTAAGAAAATCCTTCCTCCCTCACTCTCTCCTCTTTCTCTTACTCCTTCCGTTCCTTTCCCTCTCTCTTTCTCTCTCCCTCTTCCTCTCTCCTTTCCTTCCATGAGCCAATTTATGATGCCTGCTGTGGGCCAGCACTGCCCCGAGAGCTCCCAGAGTGCAGCTGGGAAAGCAGATGCAGAAACAGTCCACTACTTCCTAATGACACTATTCCATGTTGTGTTTCTTAGAAAATATTCAAGTATGGGGAGCATGCTTCTTATTCTATAGTAAGATATTAGTATCATAAATCTATATAATTTCTATCTTTATATAGCATTTTATATTTTAAAAGGCATTTTACATACAAAATCTAATTATACTTTACAGCTACAAAAAACAAATATTTCTTATGAAAAAGAAATATTGTCCCCATTTTATAGATGAGAATATAAAGACTGAGATGCTAAGTAATTGCCCAGCGTTGCATAACCTGTTAAAGACAAATCCTAGGTTTTTTTCCTCCTATTTTAGTGCTTTTCCCCTACAGCACAGCTGTCTCTCATAAACGTATTCTTATTTTAATATGATGGTAAGATGTCTGCATTACATACTTGCTGATCTGGTTAATTGTTTTCTAGCATCAGAAATGACAAATTTTTGTATACTGACTCTCACAGTAAAGACATGTGTTCCCTTGGAGAGCCAGGTTCAATAAAAGTCAGTCTGCAAGAAAGTTTAATGTAGGAATTCTGTTTCAAACCCATCTCCTAACAACAGAATACATCAACATGGTAGAAAAATATTCCCTTACTGTTTAGATGTTAATGTTTCAGTGGGCTATTTTATGGAAGGTCATTTTCTTAGAGCAGTATTCTTTGGAACAAATCAGTTGAAGGTAAAGTGTTATGAGCAGTGATTATCTAAAACTGGTTTGCATTTTACACCTACCACCTTCCTCTCCTACAACAGCCCTTTATGTTCGACATGAATTTACCTAAAACAGGTGTGGTTTATTGTGAACCCAACCAAAGGAACTTGGATTCCTTAAGCACCAAAGTCATACTGTGACTCGGTACACCATGCCCCTTGTCAACAGCAGTTCGCAGTGTAGCAAGCTCCAGTGAACTCAGTGTTTTACTACTTTGCAAGGTACGCTTATCACTAAAGTTTAAGCCAGTCTGCCCCACAAAGATTTTACCAACAAATAGCATATATGAAGCCAATGCCTTTCTGTCCTCAGAATGAGGCTAATGAAGGGTGGGGTTGTTCAGCAGGCCTGCTTCCTGCTCATGTTAATTTGTCTCTGGTTTCTCTCTGTTGGAGAAGAATGATGGAATCTCTTGGAAGCAAAGAGGCATTAGAGATCATTCAAGTTTCCTATTTTAAAATTTATTTTTAGGCAATTGAACCCTTCCTCCTAACAAACTCTTGCAAAGTAAGAGCTGTTCTTATTACAACAGTGATAGGGAACAGACCTTGCCCCTTAGAGGCTCCTTGTCCTGTCCCAGCCCCTATGTGTCCCCTGCTTGTCCAGCCCGCCTTCTGAGATGGAAAAGCACTGACATCACTCACCACCTGTCTAGCTAGTCAGCCTCTGCTCGGGTGTCTCCTTTTATCAGACATGCATCACCCATGAGGCCAGCCCCAGCTTGTTTTCAGAGAATTTGCATTGAGCAGAGGTTGGCACACGTCAGACTCTTTGGAGGTAGGGTGGATGGGCTCCGGGAAGCAGTGGGACTCGGACATCTCAGAGGAGTTTATGACTGCATAGCTTGTTGAACCGCGTGTCTGCTCGTTATGTGCATTAGTCTGTAAGAGCTGCTATAATGAATACCAGAGACTGGGAGGCTAAATAATATGTTTATTTTCTCACAGTTCTGAAGGCTAGAAGTCTGAGATGAAGGTGTCTGCAGGGTTGATTTCCTCTGAGGCCTTTCTCCTTGGCTCGAAGACAGCTGTCTTCTCCGTGTCCTCACATGGTTTTGTCTGTGTCTATGTCCTAATCTCCTCTTCTTATAAGGACACCAATCATATTAGGGTGGTCCCTAACATCCTCATTTTAACCTAATTACCTATTTTTTTTAAATCCTCACCCAAGGACAAAGACCTTTTTTTTTCAATGCTTTTTTAGAGAGAGAGGAAGACAGAGAATAACATCCACGCAGAGAGAAGCATTGATTGGTTGCCTTCCATATGTGCCCTGACCAGGAATCAAATGTATAACCTTTCAGTTATGGGACGGTGCTCCAACCGAACCACACCAGACAGGGCAACTTAATTATCTCTCTAAAGACCTATATCCAAATAAGGTTACACTCTGAAGTACTGTGGGTTAGGACTTCAACATACAAATTTTGGGAGGATGCAGTTCATCCCATGATAGTGTGTTTCTAAGGAGATGCTCAGATGTCAGGACTTACAGGCCCAACAGAGGTCAGGGTCTGGACTTGAGACCCAGCTGCAAATGACCAGCGCCCTACCTGGAATCCTCCACCCCCACCTCCTTTGGTTGCCTGGCCAAGTGTAGTCATCCTTCAGAATGAAACTCAGATGTCTTCTCCTCCTCCACTTTCTCCTCCTTCTCCAATTACTTATCTATCTGAAGCCACACTGCTCCTTATTTATACCCTTTTACAGCTGTTAGCATGTGAATTTAGTGTTCCTCCTGTTGAGCATGTCAGTACCTTTCCCAGGATGTAGTGTCGTACCTGCCGAAAGAAAGAGAATGTGAGAGCAAAAGAGGCACATGGGACCAAGCCTCCGTGGATGGCCAGGGATTACTGACTGGTGACTCCAGGCCAAAAACTATGGTCCAACTTCATGTTCTGGCTTTGGGGCCAGAGAGCCAGACCAGCTGGGAAAGAATGAGGGATAACACCCATGTGCACATAGTGGCACCTAGGGCCAATGTCATCCAAAGGGGAGGTGGGAAATGGGGTCTCACCTGGGCAGCAGAATCGGTATTTTGGGATCCTGAACAACATTCACAGTAGTGGTGGTGAAGAGCACCAGCAGCATTCAGGTGGGTTTGGATGCTGGCTCAGTCACTCATTTAGGCAGTGAGTATATATTTCCATGCCCCTGTTTCCTTGTCTGTAAAATGTGGGTGATAGTATCTACCATTCAAAATATTTTTTGAGGGATGAGTGCATATTTGCACATTTAACACGTAAAACTCAGCACACAGTAGCTGCCAGTTCTGTGGATAGAATGCTGGCATGAGTGCAGGTGATCAGAGGCCCCAGGAGACAGGATATAGCTTGATAGGTCAGAGGCAAGTTGCCCTCCGTCCCAGTGTTCAGCATTAGTATAGGAGTATGGGTGTATTTATTAGTCAGGTTTCTCCAGAGAAACAGAACCAATAGGACACACACACACACACATACATACACATAGGTTTATTTTCTATAAGGAATAAGGAATTGTTCACACAGTTATGAAGGTTGAGAAGTACAAGATCTTTGGTTGGCAAGCTGGAGCAGAGTCAGGAAGGTGGAGACGCAGGACAGATGAGGCACAGCTGCGGTCTAATTCTGAATGCCCGGGAACCAGGAAGAGCCGACATTTCAGTTTGAGTCTGAAGGTATGAAAAAGCTCATATCCTTGTTTGGAGGCAGTCAGGCAGAAACCTACTTTGGTTTTCAATTAAAACAAAAATGCTCACAGACTTACTGGAAACTCTGTGGGTTCATAACTAATTTAGAGTATTATCATATCCCAAGTGGAGAAAGAAGCTGCAGCACATAATTTATGGCCTTGTTCATATCTGCAGCCCTCAGAGCTTAATTCGGAAACTGTGGAAGGGTCAACTGAGGGAGGGATGCTAACATTGTTTCTCCTTTGCCACCTGAGATGTAAAGAGTGAGATTCTAGAAGGACTGTATCAAGAAGTAAACCGACCACTGGATTTATACTGTGAGGCTAGATATTTTAATTTCTCAAAAGATCTAGAATCACATCTTTTTCTAAAAGTGCCAAATGCGACAAGGAACCTGCATTGGCAAATAGGAACTTCTGTTTACCATCTTGATGCCCCTTAATTTCCAGTTGTTCTCCTGGGAAATGTGCTTATTTGCAAAACATTCTCCATGGATCATATGATTAGATCCCTTTGTTATCTGGGTGAGAATCTTGGTCAGCAGTAGAGTTGCTACATCACCTTCACAGCCTATATATTTACTCCTGTCTAGTGTGGTACTTTCCCAAAGAGGAACACACGTAGGCTTTAAGTATAGTGATTCTTGTGTTAGACCTAAAGGAGGGTGTATTAAAGAACTTGAAATGATCCCCAAAAAGTATCAAGGAGAAGAGCAACTTTCTTTATACTCATCCGTCTGTTCATCCACCCATAATTCAGTGTAGGTCCGAATGGAGATGTCTCAGAACAGATCTCCCATATTTTTAATGAAAGGGACCTCGTTTTTATTTCCCTAAGACCAAGAGATTACTATAGGAAGAATGCAGACAGCAAAGGCTAAAAAGAAGGGATTCACTGCTGGTGTTTCTCCTGCCTTATTAGGGATTTGCATGAATCATAGAAATGAGGCCTACCTCATGTGATAAGCGGCATGGCTATCCACAAAGGACTTGCAAGTTGGGCAGATTGGGGTCTCTGCTTAGGAATCCAGTTTAGCACACATTAGAAGATGCAGTTTGGCCTAGACATGCCCTTCTGTGACCTTTTAGCATCCTTGGCAGTTGGTTCTGTCTGCTAAAAATGAGGCCTTGAGCATCCCTGCAAGCCCTGTTTCTTGTGTAGGGCAACTGGGAGCCTATCTTTGGGGTTGATGTGGGTTGCCATACTTTTCTGAAGAGCATTAAAACTGAATTTGGAACATTCTGGTTACTATAAATGGCATTAACTTTCCTGAGAGCCTGAGAAAGATGCCAACAATATGGCCCATCCTCCTTTCAAGTAAATGATCTTGATTATCTGGGTACCTCCACCCCACCCCCATGTGATTGGACTGCAAGGACAGCTCGGTTCCCAGGGCCCTTTCCCAGGTTCTCCCCAGCACTGAGAGCTCTCAGACCCCAGGTGCTGAAAAACCAGAGAATTAGGCAAAGCGGTAATTGGCATTTTGCCCTAGTATAGTCCTTGTAATGTCCAATTCTCATTGTGGACAAGACAGCTCAAGCTCGCACTTATATCCTAGAAGCTTTAATTGTGCTTTTGTAACCAATAAATAAAACATACAACTCAAAGAAGGCTGCCTTTATTAAAGAAATTGCCAACCAGCCACATTTGACCACAACCCTATAGCGAGGAAGAATCCTTACGACAGTAAGGTTTGTCATAGACATGTAGTGACAACTGGAGAAGGAGACTTGCTGATGCAGGCTGCCACCACCCACACAGTCCTAAGGAACACTTACTCACCCTTTGTCTAGAGGTTTATATTTAGTTGCTCAACTCTCCAAAAACGACAGGGTGATTTTGAACCTTGAACAAGGGTCTGGTGGCTGGACTGATTTGGGTTTTTCCACTACAGAGATGCCCCAAAAAGCCCACCTGTTCTAACCCAGTGGATCTGGACATTTTCTATTTTATCGTCTCTCCAACCTTCTCTTAAAAAAAAATCAACCTTATTAAAATGAATTTTTTTTTAGCTAACTACCAAATCATATGTCATGTGCCCCACTCTCAAGCACGTTCAGTTAAACCATTTGTTACATGATACAGTTCCAAATACAGTGTGTGCTGGTCCCGTCAGGTTAACCTCCAGGTTAGTCATAAACTCCAAGAGGCTTTTACTCTTTAATCTGGAAAGGTTATACTATGTACCTTACATTCTCTCCCCAAAAGTGGTCATCCAAAAAATGTGGCAGGTTTTTACTTTAGATTTTCATGCTATGTTAGGGAGGGTAAGAGGTTTTAACTGGTATGCCATCAATCATAAGCTTTTTCTTTTTAGGTTGCATCTGATGCCAGAAGGCAAACACAACCTCCACTTACGTTTTGCAGATGAATTCAACAAGTTGGCAGAACACTTCTTACAATGAACATGTAACCTGGCGATTCCTTAGCAAGAGGCTTCATCTGCCTGTTGCGGCGTCTGGAACCCACCCCCACGTCACACCCCAGTTCACCTTCCCTCTAGGCTTTCTGTTCCTCCCCACAACTGCTGTTAATCCAATAGGAAAAATAACATTAAAAACATCCTCTAATAGCTACAAAAATTAAGTCTGACTTTTTAACATTAAGTTTGGATCTCTACCATTGTCTTAAAACAAATTCCTTATGGTGATTTATTTATTTGCAAATAAATGTTAGAGGAGCACTTGAGCTCCTGGCTGCTATTTTGGGGCGCTGTGAACCCACGCTGTGCCTTCTGAAAGGTGCAAGCACTCTCTTGTCTCTGTAGTTGTGTCATTGTGCAAAGCGAGAAAAGAAACAGAAGAAAGTCCTTGCCTAAGGTCCTCAATTCTAGATTTTTACCAGATCTATAACTCCAGCAAAAGGAAAAAGGTTGACTTTACCTCAAATCTATTCACTCCCTTACCTTTGCTGGATTCCTTAACTTTCATATTTTGGACCAGTGAAGATGAAAAAATTATTTTTTATCTCTTTATTAATAGAACTATTAATTAAGTACGTGATAACAACATGATTTGACTTTGGGTGGTCGACACAATGCAATATATAGATCATGTGTTATAGAAATGTACACTTGAAACCTATGTGACCCCATTAATCAATGTCACCCATTTAATTAAAAATTTAAAAAAGTAGAAATTCTATTTTGTTATGATTAGTAAACCCATAATCATATTCAAGAAGTATCTAGTGAAAGAAAAAAAGAAAGAAACCAGAAGATTTTAGACACATGCTTTATAATTAGTATAGATATCTTAGAACTTCTGACAGAGGCAAAACTGAGCACCATAGTATACAAATAGAAAAACCATGCTTGATTGAGGACAACAGAAATTCACTAACAATGCACGATGTATTTAAGAAGTTCTTAAGCCTCATCCTCGCCTTCCTCCTCCTCGAACTCCCCCTGTTCGTCGGCCGTGGCGTCCTGGTACTGCTGGTACTCGGACACCAGGTCGTTCATGTTGCTCTCGGCCTCCGTGAACTCCATCTCATCCATGCCCTCGCCCGTGTACCAGTGCAGGAAGGCCTTGCGCCGGAACATGGCCGTGAACTGCTCCGAGATGCGCTTGAACAGCTCCTGGATGGCCGTGCTGTTGCCGATGAAGGTGGCCGACATCTTCAGGCCCCGAGGAGGGATGTCGCACACGGCCGTCTTCACATTGTTGGGGATCCACTCCACGAAGTAGCTGCTGTTCTTGTTCTGCACGTTGAGCATCTGCTCGTCCACCTCCTTCATGGACATGCGGCCCCGGAAGATAGCAGCCACTGTCAGGTAGCGGCCGTGGCGGGGGTCGCAGGCGGCCATCATGTTCTTGGAGTCGAACATCTGCTGGGTGAGCTCAGGCACCGTCAGCGCCCGGTACTGCTGGCTGCCCCGGCTGGTCAGGGGGGCGAAGCCGGGCATGAAGAAGTGCAGGCGGGGGAAGGGCACCATGTTGACGGCCAGCTTGCGCAGGTCTGCGTTCAGCTGGCCCGGGAAGCGCAGGCAGGTGGTGACACCGCTCATGGTGGCTGACACCAGGTGGTTGAGGTCTCCATATGTGGGGGTGGTCAGTTTCAGGGTGCGGAAGCAGATGTCATACAGGGCCTCGTTGTCAATGGAATAGGTTTCATCTGTGTTTTCCACCAGCTGGTGGACAGAGAGGGTGGCATTGTAGGGCTCCACCACCGTGTCGGACACCTTAGGTGAGGGCATCACACTGAAGGTGTTCATGATGCGGTCTGGATACTCCTCCCGGATCTTGCTGATGAGCAGGGTGCCCATCCCCGAGCCTGTGCCACCCCCCAGCGAGTGGGTCAGCTGGAAGCCCTGCAGACAGTCACAGCTTTCTGACTCCTTCCTCACCACGTCCAGGACCGAGTCGACCAGTTCAGCACCCTCTGTGTAGTGGCCCTTTGCCCAGTTGTTCCCGGCCCCGCTCTGGCCTGCCAGAGGGAAAGGAGAATACTAGACACTAAAACATAAGGAATTTCAGGTTGTTACTGTGACACTGTGCTAGTCTTACAGTAGCAAGTTCTTCCCTTTTAGATACCTTTTATAGTCTACAGAAAATTTTTCTTTATCAGTGACACTCAAAAACACTGGAGATCATAATATAACAAGTTTAGATCAAAGGAGGTTGTTAATGGAACAAAACAATATTCTTAAGAACAGAATATCCTACTGGGTTGGCCAAAAAAGTCCTGCTAGTTTTTTTCCATACAATGGCTATAGTAGCACTTAGTTGTCTTTAACTTCATTCAAAACAATTTTGTTAGATTGTATTGTGACAGCTATCACATCAGCGTGCATTAAAAAATTATCAAAATTGGTGAATTTTTGTGCAGCCATTTTAATATTGAAGATGGGAGATATGCAACATTTTCAGCATGTTATGCTTTATTGTCTCAAGAAAGGTAAAAACGCAATGGAAACAAAAAAAGGTTTGTGCAGTGTATGGAGAAGGTGCTGTGACTGAACATGTCGAAAGTGGTTTGTGAAGTTTCTTGGTACTATTCTGGCCAAATAATTCTTTGCTGTGGGGCCACATTGGAAGATGGTCAGCAATGCCCCTGGCTTCTACCCACTAGAAGCCAATAGCAGGAGATAGCTGACATATTCAAAATATGCAAATCAATAAAGGTAATGGTGAAAATAAAAAATGTGTCTTTTATTTTAAAGACAAAACTAAATGGACTTTTTGGCCAACTCAATAAAAAAGGTAAATTTGGTCCCATTAACAGGCAAGGGCAAAGGCGCAATGAGATAAGACACGTGACTACTGGTCACAACCTGTGCCTTTGCCTTTTCTGCTTGAAGGGGCCACCTGTTGCCAAAGATGCTCTGAAATTACCAGTAGCCTATTGACTCCTGTTTGAAGCTTTTTCATTGCCCTTTGTTCTTTACCCTTCACAGGCTGCTCTGTAGTGAGAAGCTTACAAGCACACCTCTGAAGCCTGACACTGTCCTTTGCTGAGCTGTCCAGAGAGTTCCACCCCTGGGCTAGGTGGAATTAGGCCATGACTCATGGCTACCTGTGGACACATAGTGTCCACCTGGACAGTCAACACTAAAAACAGTGATTTCCACAGTGTTTAGGAAGAGGAAGACTCATTGAGCCAGTTCCCATTGCTCAGGACTACATACCAAACACGAAGTTGTCGGGCCTGAAGATCTGGCCAAATGGTCCAGACCTGACAGAGTCCATGGTGCCTGGCTCCAGATCCACCAGGATGGCCCGAGGTACATACTTGTTACCTACAGGAAAGAAGATCTGGATTTAGACCTGCGGTTGACAAAGGAATCGGACAACAGAATGTTCTACGCACCTTTCACAGCAGAATTCATCTGGGAAAATTCCCACATGTGAGACAAAAGTACAAGAACAGGGGAGTGTTTCTGCTTTTAAAAAAGAGCCCTGGCTCTGGTGTGGCTCAGTATACTGAGCACTGGCCCGTGAACCAAAGGGTCGCCAGTTTGATTCCCAGTCAGGGCACATGCCTGGGTTGTAGGCCAGGTCCCCAGTAGGGGGCACATGAGAGGCAACCACACACTGATGTTTCTCTCCCTCCCTTCCCTCTAAGAATAAGTAAATAAAATCTTTAAAAGGGGGGGGGGATGGTCATGCTTAGTCATGGCAAACATGCATGAGTCTTAAGGAACTACTAGCAGTTGATATTTAAAATGCGAGCAGCATTTCTTTGTCATTTGTATGTTCCTAGCACATTTCATCTGTCCACAGTATGGAAACAAGGTTGACAGAAAAGCAGAAAACATTCAAATAATCACCAGCAGCTTCATTGTAGTACACGTTGATTCTCTCCAGCTGCAAGTCACTGTCTCCATGGTAACTGCCAGTGGGGTCGATCCCATGCTCATCACTGATGACCTCCCAAAACTGGAAATTTTAAAATATGTATACCACATGATGGTATGGCATCATAAATATCAGTAAGAGTGGCCCTTTTCTTCCTCTCATGTCCTTGGAGTGGTGGCCACTGTGATCAGATGGTTAAGGGAGTCCTAGAGAGACCAGGTAGCTGTGCATCCATGTTCCTCCAGCAGAGGCTGCTGAGGGGCTTGGAAACCAGCAGAACACCAGCCATATTATGGCAGCAGCCTGAAAAGCTGGGAGGGGCACTGCAGGAGGAGGGTGGGCACAGCAGATCTTCTGGGGCAGCTGTGGAGGCTGTCACCCCCCAGGCAGGGCTACTGTCCCAATGTCCCAGCATCACAGCATCTCACTATGCCAGCTGGTGGATGGGTCCTGGCAGGACCCAGATCCAGTTGGATCCCACCCTGTGGCTGCCTTACAGGAATCAATGTCTCCTGGCACAAATCCCACCCAGCTCTCCAAGCAGTGCAGTTTATGCCACTAACATCCATATTGGCCTCTGGCCATTGAGCTCAGTGAGCCATGGGTGGGGAAGGGCAGGAGGGAGCCTGGGAGTATGACTGGGGCAGTGAACAGAGCTGGCCTTGGAGAGGGCACAGGCTCCATTGTGAATCCGCAGCAGGAAGGGGGCGGGGAGGTTGGGGTGGGCAATATGGCGGTGCTGACAGAGACCTCGTCCTTTTTCAGACCTTGCCCACACCCATGCACCATGCCCGCTCCGGCCTGGCCCAGTGCTGTGGGTAATTGCATCCCAGATACAGTCAGTCACCTGCTGCCTGGGAGACAGGAAGCCAGACTGGCATTAAATATTATCATGTCTACATGGTGCTTGTACTAGGGAAATTATCTAACATTCTCGTCTTTATATCCCAACGAGTAGTCTCTATAACATCTGTCACCTCAATGACACTGCATATTTTTTCATTCATACTCTGAGGGGAAAATGTCCAAGTTAAGTTCTACATGAGGCCACTGGATTAATATGGACGAAGCGTCTGTCCAAATTTCAGAGGCTAATACACTCAGAGAAATGCCAACTACATGCAGCTGAGGGGTCGGTTACGAGAAAATTTCAAAGGGCCTTGATTAAAGGAACATACAGCTGCCACGCCTGGCGTATCGCAGCAGGTGGTGTGGCTTCCTGGCCCCGCAGGGGGCTGCGCCGAAAATGCGCCACTGGGGCAGGGAGCCGCCGCCTTTGCCTCCACCCCCACTTCCCGGCCCGGCCGCACCCTCAGGAACCGCTGCCCCCCACCCTCGCCCAGCTGGAACCCTTGGGACCCGCTGCACCTCCAGCCCCGGCCCACACCTTCCGGGCCCACCGCCCACTCCCGGCCCCTTCAGTTGGGGCGCGCCCACCTTGGCGCCAATCTGGTTGCCGCACTGGCCCGCTTGGATGTGCACGATCTCGCGCATGGTGCCGGCTGCAGAGCGGGTGGAAGCGCTGGGCCTCGGAACTGGAAGCAGGGTACCAAGGGCGAGCTCTAGAAGGAAGAGAGCGATCACCGCCCCTCAGCTCCGCCTTTTATACCAACGGACCCGCCCGCCCTGCATTGACGTAATGGCAGGAGGAGCTGCGGGGGGGAGGTGCGCCAGAGACTGCGGCACCACGAGGGGGAGCCGGGGCGCGGTGCGAGGTGAGGGGGCGCTAAGGTTGGTCGCCACGCCAGCTGGGCCCGCGTAGTGAACCCAAACCGCCCCGCGAGGGCCTCAGACCCAGCCAGCTGCTCTTTCCCCAACTCACCCGTGCCGCTCTACCCTGCAAAGGGTCATTCAGGAAAGCTGAATCCCCACCCAACCGCGTCCACTCTGGATCCCTGAGAGAGACTGGAGACCTAGGTCCAGCAACCTGGGGCAGAGGCTGCCTCCAAACAGGGTTCTTGTCTCCAGGGAGAGGGCGACAGGCATCCAGCACCCTTTTGGAATAGGGAACCCAAAATTTTCAGTGGGGTCTACAGCAGTTTGCTAAGTTTTCCTGCATGCTGGGCAGGATCCTGGACTGTGGGCCTCGTTCACTTTCTATTCGAGGTGGGAATTCGCAGCCAATATGAACGCAGGGAGGGCCTGCAGGTGGCTAGGAGTGGGAGTTCCCCGGTGAGAACTGATAAGCAAGGAGCTGTCTTCAAGAAACGCGAGAATGGCAGGGTGGGCAGCTTTTTGCTTCTACATGTAAGGAAAATGGCCCGTTTGGCAGGGGTTGGAGGGTGTTAGGAAAAGGGGCACGGTGCTGGATTTGTCTCATGTTGTACTTTGGGTCTTGGTTCTTTGTAAAGGCCACTTAGATGTGGAAAATGCTGCGTGCCTGTGTGTCAAAGAGAGAGGGAGGGAAATGAATGTGAATAGCCAGGTGTCAGCCAAAGTACGTTTGCCTTACATACATCCTCACAGCGACTTTATAGACCTGGGCAGTCCAATTCAAAGGCCACCAGCCACATGTGACTATGGAACATTGAAATGTGGGTAGTCTGAATTGAGATGTGATTTCAGTGTAAAATACTCAGAGGATTCCATGGATTCCATAAGAATATAAAATATTCCTTTACTGATTTTGTATATTAATTTCCTTTCAAAATCTTTTGGACATATTTTAAAATTAATTTCACTTGTTTCTGTTAACTTTCTAAATGACTTCTAGACTAGTGACTACTAGAAAATTTTCAGTGACTTCTGTGGTTCACTTCACATTGAGGTGGGGTAGTAAGAAGCTGGGAAAATTTTTTGGCAAGTGGAATGGGGAAACTGAGACAGATAGCTAAACAAACTGGCCAAGAAGCAATTTACAGCCGATACAGAAGGTCACCAGGGCAAAAAGCCCTATGTGCCTAGCAATGGGCAAAACTGGCACTCACCCCCAGGGTGGTCTTTCCTCTCCTGGCATACTGCTGGTCCAGCAGTTTAAACTGCCCTGCCCCACCCCCCTCACTAGAGATAACATCTAGGCCTCAGTGGTATCTCAGCTCCACGCCCAGAAAAGCAGCAAAATCAGGCAGGTGATGCCAAGATCAGCTGCAGTGACCAATGACCAGCTGCCCTGCCACTGACTAATCAGTGGAGACCACAACCCTGAAAGGACACACCTGGAAAAGCTGGTGAATATTCTCTTGAGATTCTTCTCTAAGACCTTCCCGAAATTCTCAGCCTTTAAAACCTTAAAGACTGACCCTGGGCACACTCTCCCAGGAGCACACCTATGCCTTTCCCTTCTTTTTCCCTCACAGGCATGCAAATCCTGAACTCTAAGGGACCTCACCAGACTTGCAACAAGGAGCAATGGGCAGAATCAGCTTGTCCCAGGGTCCATGGATCATTCACATATGGTCTTTGACTAGTCCCTTCCCCTTCTTTCCACCATTACCCCCCTCCCACCGCCTTTCTGGCCACTGTCAGACTATTCCACGTTTCCATGTCTCTGGTTCTATTTTGCTCATTAGTGTTTTTTTTTTGTTCATTAGATTCCTCTTATACCGACGGGTTTATTTTTCACTTAGCATGATATTTTCCAGTGCTGCCCACACTGTCACAAAAGGTAGGGGTTCGTTAATAAACATACTCTCAAAATCACCTGGACTCAAAGAACCCACACTCTAGAGGCCAGCCAAAGCAGACCCACTCCAGGCCCTGTCCCCATCCAGTAACGACATTGTGTTTCTATTGAACAGCACTATTCTAGAGCAAACATTACTACTATTCCAATTTCATAGTACTGAAAGGAGGCTGAAAGAGCTGACTAGCCACAAAGCTAGTAAATCAAAGTATCTAGATTTCTGCTACAAAGAAAGCCAGGTGAGTTTCAAAGGCTTGGTCAGGGTGAGGTAAGGCCCAACCTTATTTCTTTTCAATGATGACCTTAAGAGTGGGCTAAGTGAGCAGGGACCTGGAACTGCTTTTGTTTCCTAGCACATCCTCCTTTCCTCTCTGGGGCCAGTTTCTCCAACTATAAAATGTTGATAATTATAGGAACCCCACAGCCAGCTTTGTGAGCAGGAAATGAGCAGCTCTATATGAAAGTGGGTCAAGTTTATAGAGCAAAAATGCCCCATAAAACCCAAAATGATGCTGTCATAAATACTAAGCCTATTTGCCATGTTAATCATAAGCATATATCTGAGGTGGGTGGGCAAAATCATGACTTCATCAGCCCTGCTTTAGAAAGTTAGTCCTTTGGGGTGGCCCCAGCACACAGGCAAGCATCTGGGGCCTCCTCTCGGGGTGGAATGGTTTCCTAGACTTTCTCCTCTTTTCCTGCCCCACATGGCTGGGGCCCCTTGTACAGCCCATCCTATGGGTGCTGTTCCCAGGTTCCTAGGGTTGGGCCTCCATCTGCCCTCCACCTTTATTGCCAACTCCCACATCTTAGGCTCTTATGGCCAGCTGGAGTCTTCCAGTGCCTCTCCAGAGAATGGCCCTGCTCCAGGTAACTTTACTGATTACACAGTTGCACAAAGAGTTTCTGGAGATAATCGCCTCTTGGCCTTTGTGGTCCCATTCATGGTAGGAATTTTGGGCCAAAGAATAGCAGAGGATAAGACTAGGAAGGGATGATATTGAGGATGTGAGGACTCCAAAAGGTGGGCATCTCCCTACCTGTGGAGGGGTAATCACCTTGATGGAGTGTGTCCACTTTGCTCCATCATGATTGGGTCATTAATCATGATGGAGCAAATATATCTGCTCTGTCACTATATCTGAAATATGGAAATCTTGTCTTATGATGTGTGAACATGAGACACAATGTCTGTGAACTGAACCTTTGGTGCATGTGAGTCAATAAGTGACAGCAGTTATCACAGCAGGCCTAGGCACTGAGGACAACCTGCTCTGTGGATCACTGGCAGCAAATGTTGGTCCCAAGGCTGCCTCCTCCTGCCACCCAATAGAAACCCCAGCCTGCTTACTTGTTTGCCCACACCTTCCCCATCACCTGCACCTGATGTCTGAGAAGTATGGTAAGAAGTTAAGACAGCCATGAGCAGAGTGAAGACAAGGAACCAACTACAGAAAGTCACCAGGGCAGGAAGCCCCAGGTGCTTAGCAGTGGGCAAAGTTAGGGAAACAAGGACATCACCCTCAGAGTAACTTTTCCTCCCCTAGCATATCACTGGTCATGCAGTTCCCACCCTCCCCTTACCGTCCTCCCCTGGCATGTCACTAGTCATGCAGTAGACCCCTTTGGAAGAGGAATAAGGGACCAAAGAGTGGCCTCATGGGACTCCCATTTGGACCCTTGCATGACCACTCCCTTAAGCATTAGCCCCTACGGATAACATCTAGGTCTCAGTTGTGTTTCAGCTCCAGGCCAGGAAAAGCAGCAAAACCAGACAAGCTGCGCCATGGCTCACAGCAGGACCAGCTGCCCAGACTAATGACACTCTTGGCACTGACCAGTCAGCAGAGACTAAGACCCTGATAGGATACACCTGGAAAGCTGATGCACAGTCTATTGGAATCCTCCCTTGAGATTCCAGATAAATACCCTCAAGCTGAAGGGCCAAGTGAAACTCTTGCCCTCCCCCTCTTCTTCCCTCCAGGCACATTACCTTTACCTTTCTCTTTCCCAAACACTTAAGGCCCATCTTTGGCCTCTCTAACTTGTTTCCAAAACCCTTGTCCAGCTGGCTCACTTTTCCTGCCTCCGTGAATTTCCACATAAACTTTTTTTTTATAGTTTGAGTCTTGAATCTGAATTCTTAGCCAGAACTCAAGAACAGGGCTTGGTGAACCAAGGTCCAATTTCCCGTGATATTCTGGCACCGTTTCACCACCAACAGAGGCACACAGGCAGATTTTTAAATAGAGCTCACCCAACCTAGGGTGACTCATCTGAGGACTGTGAGCTTCTGCTTCCCTCCACCATGTGCTTATTCTAACCACCAGGCATCACACAGCAGTGCTATTCTGCACGGCACCCATGAAGGTAATTACAGGAGGAAATTGGGCCAACTGGTCCTCCCCTTCCCTGTGTAACCAGAAAAGCTGGTGTTCATGCTGCCTGTCATCTACAAGACCCAAGAAGCAGAGACAGGGATTGAATCTTTATGGGCACTTTATTCATTTGGTCCGTGATCTGAGAAAACGGCAGGTTTGTATCCTAACAGTCTTAAATTCCATTTTAAAATGGCCCTTTTTTATAAGGAAAACAAAGTGCAGGTAAGGGGTTTGGAATTCAGGGAGGGGGGTCGGGGGAAAGTTAATTGGATTTAGAAAATGCAGCATTCTCACCCTGAGGGCATCTCTCCCTGGAGTACAATGGCTCAGATACCATCTCGATTGCTTGAGACCTCTTGAGGTACAAAGTTGGACTGGTTGTGGCCGCTTGGAGTCACGGTGGGTCATACCTTCAGTTCCTGGAATAGCTTTTACATACATTGATTACTAAGCTTATTAGCTGTTACTTAAACTAAAATTTTCCAACTTCCTCGTGTCTCCTATCACTTGGAATGGGCTTTTGATGAGCTCAGGGAGAAGGGTGGCTTTCCCTCCACTCTTTTTTCCCTCTTTCTCTATGCATCTAAAAAGGAGCAACTCTTCTGGCTCCGCTGGGCAGGGCAAGGGGGGAGAGGAGCCAACATTCTGTTGGCACATTTCATTTCCTGCTTTGGAACTGTTCTCACCAACAGTGTTTGAGCCACCCTTGTCCTGAAGGCATTTTGAGGTGATGACGACAAAATTCAGACTGCAGAGGGAAGGCGTCCATTCCTGGTACAAGGCTCCAGAATGCAAGTTACAAACGGACCCAGTCCCTCCTCCTTGTCACCCCTCCAACCCCCACTCCCACCACTAGCTGTCATCCTGCTCTCCCTCTATGAGCAAAAAAGGATAAAGGATTCATGGACAGCAGTGTGGTGATTGCTGGGGAGAGGGGAATATAAGGGGACTAAATAGTAATGGAAAAAATACAATAAAGATTAAATCAAAAAATAAATTTAAAAAAGAAAAGTACTCTGGATCTTATCCTTCTCACTGCCTGCCCTGCCCCCTCTGCTGCCTTCAGTGAGTAGGTTCCAGTGAAATTGCCCTCTGAATACTTAGTATTATGATCCTGATAATTAATGCTACTAATTAATGCTGTTAATTGATGCCATCTTTAAAATGACAGATGTGATCTAGTTGAAATATATTTAGTTGTGGGTCCTGAAAATTTGAGGACATCAGTTTTCTCTGCAGAATAATGAAAACTCAAGAACCATCTCAGAAAAAAAAAATTGTCTCAATTATTCTGGAACAGTCTCACATCCTATTTGATTGTTCCCTTGTAGAAGGCACAGGGGATGAGGAAGCCCAATTTCTCTTTCCTGTACACTGCCTGCTCCTTTGATTGTAAGCACACATTTTCAGGCATTTAATTTCAAAAATCTCTATATGAAGATGGAGGAATTTGGCTTATAGCATTTAAGATGCTTCCTTTTTAAAAAGACTGACTAAAGCACAGACAGTCTGAACTCCAGTTTAATTTACTTTTGAAAATGTCAACTCTACCAAAGTTTATAACCTTTTGCACCAGACACTAATAATTTGGAATAAATATATAGTAACATTTTTCAGCCACCTTCTAGAATGTCTGGTGTCCTAGTATGTGTTATTTTTACTAGAATTGTCAATCTAGACATTTCAAAATGGAAACTATATGTTTGAGTATAATATACACATACATTATATGTACACATATACTTATTATGTAAGAACACTTATTTTATATATACACATTTTCTGATTACAAAATTTAAAAATTTAGAAAATACTAAAAAACGCAAGTATGTCTTCCCAGTTTGCTCTAGATGTATTTTTTCACTATTCCTGTTTGATGTAGTGTCTTCCTTTTTCTTTCTTTTCATGGATTGTTCAGGTGTTTTTGTTTCTTTTTAACATAAGTTTAATTATTTTTGCCTTCAACATAAAGAATGTAAAAATACTATATTTTATTATGCCATAATTTAAGTCAGACATAATCTTACAAATTCTCAAATATATGTAATCTTCTCTAAACTGCTACCATTTTCCCTATAACCTAGAGTGCCTGGGCCATATCCAGTTTTCTGGGCAAACTGTCTCTGCTTCACAAGGCCAAGGCTGTTCACATTACTGGAATAAATTTCCCCCCATTCAGCCCACCCCACATGCCCTGAGTGGTTAAAAGCACAGGCCATGGACAGAGTTGAAGTAAATCCTGACTATGCCACTTATTTGCTATGTGACCTAAGGCAAGTTACTTAACCTCTCTGCGCTTCAATGACCTCCTCATCTGTAAAGTGGGAATAATAATAGTACCTATCTCCTGGGGTTGTTATAAGGATTGAATGAATATGTAAAAGCACTCAGAATACCACCTGACCCACTGTGTTATATAAATGTTAGCTATTACCACTGGTATTACTATTTCCTTCCTTCCTTCTCTCCCTTCTCCCTCCTTCTGATCTTTTTTTCCCACCCCATCCCAGAAGCTCTTCTTCAAAAATCAGGGCTCAGCCTTAATGTCACTTTCTCTGTGATGCTCCCCTTTGTGCCCATAACATTGTGTACACACCTTGGTATTATAATTCTGACCCTTGGTCAATGAGGCTGTCCACAGCAAGGAACCGAGCAAGCAGCACAACTTCTTAAGCAGTGAACTGAGGCGATGTTTGAATGCTCTTCCTCTTGAAACCGGAGGGCAACAGACTCCAGGGCTCATGTTGTCTGTCATGGAGCAGCCAAAAAGCAGAGACAGGGATTGGATTTTTAATTGTGCTTTTATTAATATCAGAGGCTAGCAGTCTTAGAAGGTGGTAGGTAAAACCCTAACATCCACTTTAACTTGATCTTTCAGAAGCAAGTTTATATAGTGGACACATGGGAATTTGGGAGAGGTAAATTCTCAGTGGGAAGCACAGACATGCAGTTTCTCTTTCGAGGAGGAGCTGAAAGGGAAGTCCAAACCTTCTTCCCAAACCAGCTCCTTTGTTCCTGAGTATCTCTTCATTCGCGTTAGAATTCCTCTTCCTCTCTTCCCCAGGGGCCTGTGGTTTATGGCTATGTATTCTCTGGTTAGGGAGGAGAGTATAAACTATTTACTCTCAAGTGTCCATGGTTAGGGGAGCTAAGGTCTTGTGATTCACTAGCTGGCTGTAAATTGCACAACTGTTTGCCCGGTTTAATTTTCTTGTCTCAGTTTCCCCATTCCACTCGCCCAGAAATTTTCCCAGTTTCTTGCTGGTGCTGCCCCTATGGTTCTCACCTGAACCCCGAGGGCCTGCCGGGTCAATGGGTGGTCCCATGCTTTGAGATGGTTCTGGGACCAACCGCCCACAAAGGCAGGATAGGACCGGATCAGCGGCCGGAGGGGCCCTGGAACCCAAGACAGCCTGTCCCGGTCACTTCCAAAGTTTGGACTCCCTCACCATCCATGTTCTGAATACAGCTTTTTCTCACGCCACAGTCTAAACAGCCAAAGAATTTAGGTGTGGCCAACCATGCTGTCTTCCACCGGGCCAAGCCGCCAAGTGCGCTCAGAAAACGTGCTGGTCGTTTTCATGGCGGCTCCAGAGCCCAGGTTTTATTCTCTTTCAGGGCAATGACTGGAAAGGTCAATGTGAGCGTTTTCCTCCCAAGTGGTGGAAAAGCCGGTCAGCCCGTGCTGAGCCTAACAATTGTCATCTAATGAAAGTGTGCTGGGAAAGGCTTAGGGCAAGCAGGTGCGCGGGCGGGGTGAGCGGGGAGCGAGGAAAGCTGCCGCCCGCGAGCCTGTTACATCCCTCCCATCTCCGGTCACCGCCCCTCACCCAGCTCTGCTCTTTTGAAGGGGTTTCGCCTTCCTCCCTGCCCATCCAGAACTCGTACAGAAATCTACCGCTCTCCCCTCCCCCCACCCCACCCCCACTCCGCTCCACCACCAGCATAGCCAGTACAGTTTTCTCAAGAACAGTCTCTGAGGTGGGAGCAGCAACCAACCACCAAACTCATCAACCGCCTTTGGAAAATATGCTCTCGAAGTATAACGTGCCATTTTTTAAGCTGTGGAAAGATCCAGTTTCCCAGGGGCCCTCAGAGAGCCCCCAAATTGTTTCTTGTTCATGGTTTCCTCCTTTATTTTCCATCTAAATCCCAGAAATACTTGATTTGTCTGTGTAGAAATACTACTACTTCTTTACCATCAGTTATTATTTATGCCTTATTGTCATATAGTACAAAAATTGTAATAGGCATCCTTTCAAATACGTGGTGTGTTGATTTTTTAAAATTTATTATATGAGTATACCAAATTTTGTTGAACACTCACAGTCTAATGCTTGTGTAACATGCTGCCAATATTCTTTTGTTTCTCTTAATTAGAAGGAATATTTACTACTTCCACATTTTAATCTTACCAACAAGGTCAATTTTACCATTAGCCACTAAAAGATCAGCACTTACTAGTTTTTAAGACCTAAGATGTTTGAGATGGGGCAGGGGTGTGGGTGTGGGGGGCGTGGCAACTCCAAAATATGAAATAGTAAACTGCAATAGTAAAATTATGTCTACAGAACATATCACATCAATTAGTCAAATGCAATTAACTTTTAGGTCATAACATATAAATTGTAATTAATGTAAAAATTGTGCAAAATAGAAATATAAATATTTATGATATGACATGGGGTGGTGCCTCCAAAAATGAGGTAACTTAGACCTCCGAAGCTCTTAAACTGGCTTCACCCATCACTCACGATTAGTAGTAGTTTCTGGGTTCAAGAAAATAATTAGAATTTTTTATAACTAGAAGAAAGAAGAGATTAAAAAATATGGAGACAAAGTGTTGGAAAGGCATTCTCTGAGAGAGTTTTGACAGAGCTGCGAATGTTGGAAGAGGAAAGGGAGAAGCGGCTGTGTGCACAGTTAACTTGGAGAAAAATCAAGGAGCGGGTTAGGTCTTGGATAAGTCATTTCCCCTTACTGGCCAGCAGAGGGCTACTGGCCAAGACAAGTTGGTTGCAGTATTTTTGTTGGGGGAGGAGGGGAGAGGTAGGACTTTGGGTGAATTATAAGATAGAGTAGCTGTGTACAAGCAGAAATTTCTATGTACTGGGTATTTCAAAGTTAAGTTTTTGTTAATTCATTTAATACTTGGATACTGTGGTGATTCACAAATGACCTTTGAGGTTGGATAATTTTGCAATTAATGAGGTATGTGTATATGGGTAACATGCTATTACTGACATTGGGGAAATGAAGCTGAAAATAGGGCAGAGAGGCTCACACCATCCATAGTGGGGAGAGCGTAGGCTGGATTTGAGACAGTAAGGAAAGACCAAGGACCAGCAATATCAGAAGCTGAGTTGATAAATGAACTGTCAAGTCTGAGCAGAGGTTTATGCCAGGATTAGAACCTGCTGTCCAATCTTAGATCTGGGCTAAAAGGAAGCAATGAGAAAGCAGGACAATGAAACCAGGTAGCACGTGTAAGATGTAAGTTAGAATGGGACCTCTGCCTCAGGAAATCTTACATTGCTGCCATGAGCCCAGCCTAAAACAGAAATTTCCATTGTAGCTACCTGCAATTGCAATTTTAACTCACTGAAGTGGAACTAGCCCTAGGTCAGGGGAGTCACACTCATTTTCACCAGGGGCCACATCAGCCTCAAAGTTGCCTTCAAAGGGCCGAATGTAATTTTAGGACTGTATAAATGTAACTACTCCTTAACAGTTAAGCAAGAGCTCCACGCTGCCCACCAGGTAGAAACAGGTGCTGGGCTGGATAAAACAAGGTGGTGGGCTGGATTCGGCCTGTGGGCCTTGTGTTTGCCACCTGTGTCCTAGGTGAAATTGTAAGGGTGGCTTGAATTTCCTTTTTGATTCTTTTTTCCTATCTCTTGCTATTCTTCCTCCCAATTTGAGTACATAGGCTTCACCTCCTTATGAAAATTTGTACTGAGGAAAATCTGTCTGGTGTGGCTCAGCGGACTGAGTGCCCACCTGCAAACTGAATGGTCACTAGTTCAATTCCCAGTCAGGTTACATGCCTGGGCTGCCGGGCAGGTCCCCAACTGGGTGTGTGCGAAAGGCAGCCTATCAATGTACCTCTCACACACATTGATGTTGCTCCCCCTCTTTCCCTCCCTTCCCCTCTTTCTAAAAATATATTTTTTTAAATGTTTAAAAGAAATCTGTACCAAGGAAATGCTATAATAACAGTCAATTAAGAACTTAATCTGATAAGTATATTAACTCTTGCTGGAATATTCACATAAGACACATAGACTTCAGTGGTCAAAGGGACCTGAAAATAATATATTCTAAAATTAAAAGCTACACCAAAAATAATCTATCTTCTTCTCCCCTGTAGAGTTCCTGATGAGAAGTCAGCCTATCTTGAGCACTTCCTTAATAGAATGTTCACTACAGCAGCAATGGTTCACCATCCTGACAAGTAGTTTACATAGGTTATTTTATTTCATCTGTACAATAACCCTCTGAAGTAAGTACAATTATCACCATTTTCTGGGGGAAAAAAGCTAACTTTCAGAGATATTAAAATGTTTACCCAGCCCTGGCTGGTGTGGCTCAGTGGATTGAGCACTGGCCTGTAAACTTAAGGGTCATGGATTCAATTCCCAGTCAGGGCACATGCCTTGGTTTTGGGCTAGGTCCCCAGTAGCTCCAAACACACATTGATGTTTCTCTTTTTCTCTATCTCCCTTCCCCTCTCTAAAAATAAATAAAATCTTTTTTTTAATCTTTTTTTTTAAGAGAAAGCTGGTTTTTTTTTTTTTAAGATTTTATTTATTTATTTTTAGGGAGGGAAGGGAGGGGGAAGAGAGAGAGAGAGAGAGACAGAGAGAGACAGAGAGAAACATCAATGTGCAGTTGCTGGGGGTTATGGCCTGCAACCCAGAAATGTGCCCTGGCTGGGAATTGAACCTGGGACACTTTGGTTCCCAACCCGCGCTCAATCCACTGAGCTACGCCAGCCAGGGAAAATCTTTTTAAAAATAAAAATAAAATAAAATGCTTGCCCAAGGCCATACAACTAGTAAGTGGAAAAACCACTTATTCTATGAACACAGGTTCAGATGTTGAAACAAGATCTTCCTAAGACCGTGTTCTTTTGTTTTCCAAGCTGTCCAATGGTGGTAGGTGGAATTCCATTACAGCCCCAAGACTCACCTGGCCCGGGAGTCCACATACCTTTTCCCAGTTGTTCAATCAAACACTAATCTAGGTACTGCTGTGAAAGGATTTCACTGTTGTAACTAAGGTCCAAAATTAGTTGATCCTGAAATGGGGAGATTACCTGCATGGGCCTTCCCTAATCACACCAGCTCCTGTTAAGCAGAGAATTTTCTCCAGCTGTTGGCACGAGAGCATATCAGACTTTCAAAGCAGTAAAGATAGTCTCCTGCTGGTTTTGAAGGGGCAGCTTCTATGCCGTGGAGAGGACCATGTGGTAGGGAAGGCAGAAAGCCAGCAAGCAAACAGGGACTGCAGACCTGTGGTGGTGGGGAGCTGGATTGTGCCAGCTGTCTAAGAAGCGTGGATGAGGGCCCTGCACACCACGTGGAGCAGCTCCAGATGGACTGCCTGGTGAGTCCCTGAGCAGAGGACTGCCAGGCCCTATTCTCAACCATGAAAACTGTTCAATAATTGTGATGTTTTAAGCCACTGAGTTTGTGGTAACTTGTTACACAGCAATAGATAACTACTATACGATCTCGTCTTGGGTGTCTTAGGTCCGTTTTCAGAAGTAGATCTGAGACAAGGATTGAGTAGAAGTTTGTGAGGGAGCTGATCCCAGGAAGCAGCAGGAGGGTGGTGGGGAACTGAGCTTGGAATCGGGGGAAAGCCAGCAGGCTGCATTTGTGAGAGGATCACTGCTGTGGGCACAGGGCTCCACGTCAGAGGATCTGTAAGAGACATGTGGGCCACCACTCAGAGCTGTCCCCCTGAAAGTCAGGAAGCTGAGCTACTTAGCCTCCAGTCTATTCTTGTTTGGGTCTTCTTGTCAAAGGGGTGTTATAGTAGGACATGTAGTAGTCACTCTGGGAAGAATGAGTGTTAAAGGAACATGGGCAGATACCAACAGTGTGGGCTACATGCATATATTAGAAAGTTTCTCCATATCTATTGACATGTGCCATTTATCCACTGGTCCTTGTTTGGCTCCTTAGCTGATGATGTCTGTCTTCTCCATACTTCTGAGATACCAGCACCAGCTAAACATTTTCAGTTCCTTCCCACCTCTCCCCATGAAACAATATTTTGAGTTGTTTATACTTTAGGGAGGTACTGGATTCAGAATTAATCTCGTACTTTTTTTTCCTTTTCCTTTCCATAAAATTTTTTTTAATTTGGCTTCAGTTTACATATAATATTATATTAGTTTCAGATATAGAACATAGTTATTAGACATTTGTATAACCTGAGAAGTGATCATCCTGATAAGTACTCATCTGACACCATGCTCAGTTGTTATAATATTATTGATTATATATTCCCTATGCCATATTTACATCCCCATGACTATATGGTAACTATGAATTTGTACTTATTAATCCCTTCCCATTTTTCACCCGTAGTTGGGTTGTTCTTGATGGAGAGCTGTATGGAATACAGCTCTTACCATGGCCTTTTCTGGGCAGCCTCATCATACTGGTGACTCATATGAAGCTGTCCTGGTTTGTTGGGGAGCTGCTAAAAACCTCTTACCCTCTCTGTCCAACTACATTGAGAGGGGGGACATTGCATCTACTGGATGAGCTCAGACACCGTCAGGGTCCAGTGCAGGAGAAAGGCATCATGATCACTTCCAGGTGCACAGGTGTGCATTCAGTATTTATATATTAAGTTACAGGTAAGGGCAAAGGCGCAATGAAATAGAAAAGAAAACAGTCCTAAGAAGTTTTCTCACTTCTGGTCACAACCTGTGCCTTTGAAGGGGCCACCTGTTGCCAAAGACGCTCTGAAATTACCAGTAGCCTATTGACTCCTGTTTGAAGCTTTTTCATTGCCCTTTGTTCTTTACCCTTCACAGGCTGCTCTGTAGTGAGAAGCTTACAAGCAGACCTCTGAAGCCTGACACTGTTCTTTGCTGAGCTGTCCAGAGAGTTCCACCCCTGGGCTAGGTGGAATTAGGCCATGACTCATGGCTACCTGTGGACGTAGTGTCCACCTGGACAGTCAACACTAAAAACAGTGATTTCCACAGTGTTTAGGAAGAGGAAGACTCATTGAGCCAGTTCCCATTGCTCAGGACTACATACCAAACACGAAGTTGTCAGGCCTGAAGATCTGGCCAAATGGTCCAGACCTGACAGAGTCCATGGTGCCTGGCTCCAGATCCACCAGGATGGCCCGAGGTACATACTTGTTACCTACAGGAAAGAAGATCTGGATTTAGACCTGCGGTTGACAAAGGAATCAGACAACAGAATGTTCTACGCACCTTTCACAGCAGAATTCATCTGGGAAAATTCCCACATGTGAGACAAAAGTACAAGAACAGGGGAGTGTTTCTGCTTTTAAAAAAGAGCCCTGGCTCTGGTGTGGCTCAGTATACTGAGCACTGGCCCGTGAACCAAAGGGTCGCCAGTTTGATTCCCAGTCAGGGCACATGCCTGGGTTGTAGGCCAGGTCCCCAGTAGGGGGCACATGAGAGGCAACCACACACTGATGTTTCTCTCCCTCCCTTCCCTCTAAGAATAAGTAAATAAAATCTTTAAAAAGGGGGGGGGATGGTCATGCTTAGTCATGGCAAACATGCATGAGTCTTAAGGAACTACTAGCAGTTGATATTTAAAATGCGAGCAGCATTTCTTTGTCATTTGTATGTTCCTAGCACATTTCATCTGTCCACAGTATGGAAACAAGGTTGACAGAAAAGCAGAAAACATTCAAATAATCACCAGCAGCTTCATTGTAGTACACGTTGATTCTCTCCAGCTGCAAGTCACTGTCTCCATGGTAACTGCCAGTGGGGTCGATCCCATGCTCATCACTGATGACTTCCCAAAACTGGAAATTTTAAAATATGTATATCACATGATGGTATGGCATCATAAATATCAGTAAGAGTGGCCCTTTTCTTCCTCTCATGTCCTTGGAGTGGTGGCCACTGTGATCAGATGGTTAAGGGGGTCCTAGAGAGACCAGGTAGTTGTGCATCCATGTTCCTCCAGCAGAGGCTGCTGAGGGGCTTGGAAACCAGCAGAACACCAGCCATATTATGGCAACAGCCTGAAAAGCTGGGAGGGGCACTGCAGGAGGAGGGTGGGCACAGCAGATCTTCTGGGGCAGCTGTGGAGGCTGTCACCCCCAGGCAGGGCTACTGTCCCAATGTCCCAGCATCACAGCATCTCACTATGCCAGCTGGTGGATGGGTCCTGGCAGGACCCAGATCCAGTTGGATCCCACCCTGTGGCTGCCTTACAGGAATCAATGTCTCCTGGCACAAATCCCACCCAGCTCTCCAAGCAGTGCAGTTTATGCCACTAACATCCATATTGGCCTCTGGCCATTGAGCTCAGTGAGCCATGGGTGGGGAAGGGCAGGAGGGAGCCTGGGAGCATGGCTGGGGCAGTGAACAGAGCTGGCCTTGGAGAGGGCACAGGCTCCATTGTGAATCCGCAGCAGGAAGGGGGCGGGGAGGTTGGGGTGGGCAATATGGCGGTGCTGACAGAGACCTCGTCCTTTTTCAGACCTTGCCCACACCCATGCACCATGCCCGCTCCGGCCTGGCCCAGTGCTGTGGGTAATTGCATCCCAGATACAGTCAGTCACCTGCCGCCTGGGAGACAGGAAGCCAGACTGGCATTAAATATTATCATGTCTAGATGGTGCTCATACTAGGGAAATTATCTAACATTCTTTTCTATGGGACTCTATTGTCGTAGAAACAGATAGGTGGACTTAGATATTGAGCAGCTTTAATCAAAAACACTATTGTAATAGGGAGAATGCTCTAAGCTCAGGCACCTGTCTGGAATCACACAGGATAGGCTTTTCTTTGGGGTGCAGGGGAGGCTTGAGCTGGACCAGCAGGAGCTTTATGGGTGAGGAGGAAACAAGGGTCAGGGAAACAGGCACAAAGTTAGGTTGCTACAGCAGGAATATTTTTCTCTGTCATCAGCAATTTCTTCACCCATGTATTTGTTTAAACTTGGGGATAAACCCAAATTCCTGGTTTGTGGATGGGTGAAAGTTTGATTAAAGTTGGGAGATGCAAAATAGAGGGCTAGAAAGGTGAGATTGTGAACACTTGGTCATTACCTCTGTTGTTTTCATACAGACACAGTATGTTGTTAATACTGTTACAGATGACAGGACAGTCATGGTGAGGTTGACTTTGGTTCATGGTGGTGATTGGCTTCCACATTCTTGTTGGCCCTGAAGGACTAGCTGTTACTGTCTGCTGAGCATGTTCCTAGACTGACAGGTGTAGGTCTTAGCTATCCAGGATTTCACAAGAGGTAAATTTAGGATTATGATAAAAAGAATTATTATTAAGCCCTGGCTGGCATAGCTCAGTGGACTGAATGCGGGCTGCGAACCAAAGTGCTGCAGGTTCGATTCCCAGTCAGGGTACAAGCCTGGGTTGCAGGCCATGACCCCCAGCAACTGCACATTGATGTTTCTTTCTCTCTCTCTTTCTCCCTCCCTTCCATCTCTCAAATAAATAAATAAAATCTTTTTTTTAAAAAGCCTTCCTTTAAAAAAAAAGAATTATTATTAAAGGTTAAATGAGGCAGTCAAACCACAATTTAAAGTTTGAAGAACAGTAGCTGAGAAGGCTCAAAGATATTGGGCCTGCAGCACATTTAAATGGCGGAGTTAGGGTGATGGGGGCAGTTGGATGCATTTCTGGATTGCAGTGAATATTTTTGGTGGTGGTATAGACATGTATGGGAACACATGCAGAGCGGTTACTTTGACAACTGCACAGGTGCTCCCTTGGGAAGCCAGGACCAGGTCCAATGCCAGACAGTTATTGAGGACTATTTGCTGGATTGCCTATAGTTCTCTGGTGACAATGTTGGTGTTTTGGTAAAATTGTCCACAGTTCTCGTCATAGTCTGAAGCAGAGCATGGAAAGTGTGGGATGGTGGCAAACTTTGTGAGCAGCCCAGACAGCTGCAGGCACAAAGATTGTCCATGTGTGATGTGCTGCAGCCGTGGAAGCTTTCAGAGGCCTCCCAACCCCTTGGCTTCTTTTCCAAGGCTTCTTGAGAACTTGGCAAGGAAAGAAGGTCAAAGCCTCTTTTGTGACTATCATTCTGCACCTACTCTTATAGATGTAATATGCTTTTATAGACTTTTTGGATCACCTAGTGCCTGGGAAACTGAAATCAGAGGTAATATAGTTATTCTGGTAAAAGAAGGCAGTCTGGTTAAAGATTTGCTGAGGGTTAATGCGATTTTCTAGATAACAGTATCTGTTCCAACAGCAGGCATGCTTTTCCCTCTTTTGGCTATGTCCATCCCCAGGGGAGACATCCGTAGAACTGAAAAGTCATATGCACCCAAAGCTTGCAGCCCTCCAAGGCCACTTCTAGTATACATATAACTCTCTCTCCTTGAGTCACCCTAAGGGCAGGCGATGCCTGCCTACACCTCTAAGGCCAAGGGGAGACTGCATGTGGAGAGGGAGTTTGGATGGGTGAGCTAGGACGTCCACAAACATGAACCCAAAGCACAATAAAAACTCTGAACAGAAGGCTCAGGTGAGTTTCCCTGGTTGGTAATACCCCATGCATGTTGTCAGACATCTATGTAGGTAAAGTAATATGTGCTGACTCCGTGGGAAGACAACAGAAATTCTGTTTGGTATTCTGTGTTTGGTGTTTGCAAGACAATGAGGGGAAAGACAGTGGGGACACTCTATTGAGAGACCCATCCAGTAGGATAGAAATCTTAAACAATTGTAGGATAAATAAAGTAAGCATCGGTGGGATAAAAATAAAGGTCTTACTGGAACACTACCAGAAGTTGGGGGGACTGATAAGAACCTCTGCTTGTCTCCCCACATTGAAGGGTCTTAAACCAACCTGCCTTACTTACCCAAGTGTGGATGAAATTTTTTTCCATCTCCATTTATCCTCCGATACCCTCTTCTGCCTCCGCTCCTCCACCACACAATCACTGAACTTTTTCCCTGTCCATGATGAGTTCCCTCTCTCTTTTTTCTTCTTTGTTCAATATCTCCAACCCCTTCTGCTCCCTCCAGCTATCAGCTTGCACTCTGTCTATGAGTCTGTCTCTATTTTGTGTGTCAGAAAGGAAAAGGTTATAAGGAGAAACCTGACCTGGACTTGCCTGAGGTGATGGTCCCACAGTCTAATCAGAATCAGGATTGATAAAAGGGCATAGGTCCCTTGGCCCACCCCCTGTGTAGGGACCCAAAGGCGGGTACACCTGAGAGGGTAAAATGGGCAGGGGGTGAGGAAGAGATGTTTCTGGGACTCCCTGACATGGGTGCCCGGCACTAGGGTCCCATGCACCACGATGCCAAAACTTTGTCAAAAAGAAATATCCAAACCTGTAAGAATTTTTATGAGTTTATTTGAGCCAAACTGACAACACTTGCTGGGAGCAACATATCAATGGATTGAGAGAATGCTTCAGAAAATGGCAGTTTTACCACTTATTTTATACATCAGAATCAAAGGGGAGGATGTAAGGGTGTTATGAAATCTATTGGTGATGGATTAGGAAGGCAGGAGAAAGCAAAGCAGGGAAATGTTTTGGGATTAGATAAAGAATAAAATAAATAAATTCAAGGCGGATAAAAGACTTAAATATAAACCGTGACACCATTAAAGTCCTAGAAGAGAACGTAAGTAGGAAAATCTCAGATATTTCACGCAGAAACTTTTTTACTGACATGTCTCCTAGAGCAAGGGACATAAAGGAAAGAATAAACAAATGGGACCTCATCAAAATAAAAAGCTTTTGCACAACTAAAGAAAACAGTATCAAAATAAAAAGAGAACCAACTGTATGGGAAAACATATTTGCCAATGATATCTCAGACAAGGGTTTAATCTCCAAAATATATAAAGAACTTACACGACTCCACTCTAAGAAGACAAGCAACCCAATTAAAAAATGGGCAAAGGACTTGAACAGACACTTCTCCAAGGAGGACATACAGAAGATCCAAAGACACATGAAACGATGTTCAATATCACTAGCTATCAGAGAGATGCAAATGAAAACCACAATGAGATACCACTTCACACCAGTCAGAATGGCCATCATAAACAAAGCAACAAACAATAAATGTTGGAGAGGTTGTGGAGAAAAGGGGACCCTAATGCACTGTTGGTGAGACTGCATATTGGTACAACCACTATGGAAAGCAGTTTGGAACTTCCTCAGAAAACTGAAAATAGATCTGCCTTTTGACCCTGCAATTCCACTGCTGGGACTCTATCCTAAGAACACTAAAACACCAATACAAAAGAACCTTTGCACCCCGATGTTCATAGCAGCACAATTTACAATAGCTAGGTGCTAGAAGCAACCTAGATGCCCATCAGTAAATGAATGGATCAAAAAACTATGGGACATTTACACAATGGAATTCTATGCAGCAGAAAGAAAGAAGCAGCTCCTACCCTTTGCAACAGCTTGGATGGAGCTGGAAAGCATTATGCTAAGCGAAACAAGCCAGGCAGTGAAAGACAAATACCATATGATCTCACCTTTAGCAGGAACCTAAACAACAAAACAAAGAAGAAAGCAAAATATAACCAAAGACACTGAAATAGGGGACAGACTGACAGTGACCAGAGGGGAGAGAAGAGGGGAATTTCAGGGAGAATGGGAAGGGTTTACAGGAACAAATTTAAAGGACACATGGACAAAAACTAGGGGGAGGGTGGTAATGGGAGGGAAGTGGGGAGGGTTGGGTAGGTGGGCTGGAATGGGAATAAAATGGAGAAAACTGTACTTGAACAATGATTAAAATAAAATATAAAAAAAGAATAAAATGGAGGGACACATGCTTCTTTCACATTGTGGGTACAGGATAGTTAACAATTAATATTTACAACACATAGGGATGGTATTTGGTCAACAAGATGACAATGAGGGGTTTGGAAAAAGGTATTCACTCTGACATTCCAAAGGTATGTTATCAAAGATGCAAAAAGACAATAAAGAGGCTCAGTTAAGGTAAAGATTTAACTTTGTCAAGGCATGCTGCCCTAGGACATGACTACCTGCCTTGACCCGCTTTTAGTTAGGAAGTTTTCATTTCAGACTATTCTACGTGATTATGTTAGGCCTGAGTTTGTAAGGTCATCATGCAGGCTTCCCCTGAGCTTGTCAGGTTTCGTGTGTGCCCTGTTTTTGGCCAACAGCTTGTTGGTGAAGTCCTAATAGGGCCTACAGTTACATTGAAAGGTTGTGGGAATGAAATAGTTGGTGTGATCAAGGTGAAAGTTTGGATGAAAACTGAAATTTGAACAGACTTTGTGAAGGGACTGTGTCTCCTTTACCTGAATATATTAGGGGAGGGGTATTGTGTCTAACTGGGGAATGCTTCTCTACCTGGCATTATAAAACAGAAGGCATGTAATGCTACCCTTTGTCCATTATGGATTAGACAACTAAATGGGATCAATAAGATTGCCTGAGCCCACACAGGTCGGGAAGCTGACCAGGGTGATGGCACAGACAGATGATCTGCATGATAACCCCACAGGGGCCTCAGACTGGAGCTCATGGCAAAGGGCTGTAAGTGCCACCTGACAATGACCCCTGGGGTTAGTTATGGGACAGAACCTAGTCCAATCACTTAGTAATTGCCAGTGAAAAGGCAACTCTGAGAAGATTTTATGAGAGAGAATGAACTTTACTGTGAATCAGCAAGCAAGGACACACTGGGGGTCACTTCCCAAAGTGTGTCCCCAACAAAGGAAAGAAAGAATCACATTTGTCTTTATTTAGGGAAATCTTGTGTAAATACCAAGGTGAGTCTCTTCATCACAGATATAGCTGGGGACATTCCTGCACATACACAGTTAGAAAACATGCCTATACATGCATCACATGTTCAAAAATGGCAGAAAATCACCCCTGGGAGGAGATTTTAGTATTAGATTGAGGATATAATGTGACAAGTTCACAAGGAGGTCAGTAGAGGCTTTGGCTGGCCTCAGGCTGTGTCAGCCTGTTCAGCCCATTGGTCCTGAAAATCATCTTGAGCTTGTTACTAAAGGGACAGGTCTGGCAATTGTCAACATCAGGAGCAGCATAAGTACAGAATGGAGTTAAACCAATTAAACAGAAGGGAGTCTCTGCCCTTCTGTTCAACTTTTAGCAAATTACAGGATGTGGTTACACAAACATTATACCATTTAGGGTCATCTAAGTGGGTTTACAGGTTAATCTAAGCAAAGTTATGGCTTCTAAATAAGTTAGACTATGCCAGACTACCTGAAAGTTAAAGATTTCTACTTGCAAATTCCAGAAAATTTCCATTTGAAAGGCAATTACTAGCCAGCTATTGGACATTAATTGAAACTATCCCTCTGACTAAAGGACATAAAATAATCTTGAAATCTGAAATACCCATAACATTTTGGGTGATGTCAGAGAAGCATTCTAATGGGGAGGAGAGTTCTCAGAAGAGTTTCATAATGAAATGGAAATGGTTTCTACAGGAAATGGTACGGAGGGAATTCAGGAAGAGAGCAGGGAGCCTCTTTCTTTCCAGGTCTCACTTTGGAACCACTGAGGCTCTGCTGAGCCCTATAGTCACTTGATCTATAAACAACTCTCTATTGATCCACAAAGAGCTGCTTGGTTAGTGGATGGCAGTTTGTAAGTGAAAGGACAGCATCCGCTCTGCAAAGCTGCCACTCTGAAGATAGTTGTCAAGTAGGGCTGATGCCGGTGGCCCTGGAAGCTACAAATGGGTGCTACAAATGGGTAACAGACACTGACTCTGGCTTGGGTTTCACATACCTGGTGGTTGGGGCAAATGTGCAAAATACCATGAAATGACTGAAATGCAAGGTGTTATAGGAATTTGTACCACAGAGTCACGTTTCTTCAGACCAAGTAACACACTTTGATGCTGAGAAAGAGTTTGATAGATAATTAGAACAGTAACAATTAAGGCATGAGGGGCTAGCTCATACACCTTCGTGAATGTGCAGTCACACTCAACTTGAAGGATCTGGGTAGATCCCTCCACTTTTCTGCAGGCTTTGGGGAGCAGAGTGGGAGGACTTGCCAGTGCTCTAAAATTCTTCCTCACATGACCTCAACTTTCTTTTTCCTACCTGATGCAGTGGTCCCAGGACAAGGGAAACAACCACAAATAGCAGTCGCAGGGATGATCCCTAAGCAAGAAACTGCCACTGTACCTTTAAATCTTTTTGTCAGAATTCATAAGGGCCTTATGGAGTGGGTTGTGCCTTTATCTCATCTGGCAAAATTAGGGTTAACAGTGAAGGCAACTGTACTTCCTATGGGTCATGGAAGCCCACCAGTTCTGTTCCTATGTAGCCCCACCCTATATAAACAGAAGCGGATGGAGGAGGAGGCACTTGCTAGAACTGTTGCTGGCTATCTAGACTAGCACAGTGGCCAAACCTAAATCCTTTCTGAACAAAAGTGCAAAAATTTGGTAAAAATAAAATGATAAATGGATAAGGAAGAATGGTAGCTAAGGATAAAAGAATGAATAAATGATTCATGCAATGAGGGAAATCCAATATTTATATCGGTGCCTCGAGAAAGACTCTGAGGAAGAGATGTTATTGTCTGTTTGCCCAGTTATACTAGATGACTGAAAGTGGGAGCCATGTGTTGCTGAGACACTCTTGCTTTTGGAATCCGACCAGGTCTAATGGAAACCTGAAAAACTGAGCAGCAGCACTCAGCAGATATCATAGGATGTGATGATGGTTAGGGCACATACCTAGGTTGCAGGTTCTGGGAGTGTATAGTAGGCGACCAATTGATGTTTCTCTCTCTCTCCCTCTTCCCCCTCTTCCTCCTCTCCCCTTCCCTTACTCTTTCCCTTCCTCTTTCTTTAAAATCAATAAATATTCTCAGGTGAGGACTTAAAACAATAGTTCACTGGGGCTCTGGTAATGTGGCAGTGTCTTGTCATTTTCATTTCTCAGGTTGCTGTACAATGACATGACATAATACTGGCCTTGTTTGGCCATATTCAACCACCTGTGTGAACAGGTCTTATGATAAGATTGATATTGATAATCAAATATATTGAGAAATTGAGTTAAAGTCTCCTCAAAATGTAATAAAGTGACTGACATGGGGAAGAACTGGATTTATCAAACCATCGGCTAATTTTTATGTTAAATAGTTCTGTGCAAGTTTATCGTAAGTACAAATAACAGCAGATCAAGAGGGGAAAGAGTCAACGTAGTACAAAAGTATGAAAATGTATGTAATGGCTTTATAGGATGAATTGATTAGTTGTTTGCTATTGCTGTATCTAATAAATGCTTTATTAAATATAAATACCCAGACCAAGATGATTGTTTTGCTTTAACAAAGTCTTCACTAAAGGCCACAAGGTGACCTTTGTAGTGAAGAATTAATCTTACCCAAAGACAGGCCCAGCCCTTGTCCTTGGTTCCTGGGAGGTGATTTTTAGGACCCTGGAATGTCCTGCCTAATACAAAGTCTTTGTTTGCTTGGGGGCTTTGTGCACCAATCTATCAGTGTGATTTATGATAGGGGCTCTGGGCCACCTGGAACCAGTCAAGATCTCCCAGGAGCTAGAGACTAAAGGTGTCAGTCCAACCTTCAGAAGGGGCTGGAGTATAAAAGGGGCTATGCAGGCAGTATGTGGTGAAGCCCCAATAAAACTCTGGGCACCAGAGGCTCAAGTGGACTTTCTTGATTGGCAGGCCTCTGTGCTTGTTGTCACATATTGATGCTGGGAATTAACATTGCCCACTACTCCATGGGGAGAGGATGTCTAGAAACTGTATTTGGACCCCTCTGGGACTTCTCCCCATGTGTCCCCTCTCTTGGCTGATTTTAAATATTTTATTTATTTATTTTTAGAGAGAGGGGAAAGGAGGGAGACAGAGAGAGAGAGAAACACTGACATGCAAAAGAAACATCAATTGGCTGCCTCTTGCACGCCCCCAACTGGGGACCTGGCTCGCAACCCAGGCATGTGCCCTGACTTGGAATCAAACTGGCAACCTTTCAGTCTGCAGGCTGGCTCTCAACCTTCTGAGCCAAACCAGCCAGGGCTCTTGACTGATTTTAAGCTGTATTCTTTTCCCATAATAAACCATAACCAAAAGTATAACATCTTTCAGTGAGTTCTGTGAGTCCTTCTGGAAAATCATTGAAGCTGAGGATGGTTTTGAGAGCCCCAGCTTGTCAGAGGTGAGGGCAGGCTTCTATGTGGATACTTTGTTCCCTGTAAAACTTCATAGTTGGCCCTAATTTATTCAGGGGATTAAGTAAATATTTACATGCTAAATGCTCTACCCATCGGCTCAGAGTTTCCAATTAGCTCCTTCATGTCTCTTTTAAAAGGAGCATACAACCTAAGATGACCAGATACCTGAAGAAAGTCTTTATCATGAAAGACAGAGGTTCAAACAAAGTTTACAAATGATAACAAAAAACATGGAGGAAATCATGTAGGAAGACAAAAACATCTGCTAAAAATCTTATGAAATTCCTCAGATAAGAGATGTTAGTGTATCCATGAAATAAGTACAGAATGCTATAAAAATATAAAGTTTAAAGAATGAAGAAAAATTCTTAGAAATTAAAAAAAAATACAAGAGCACAAATGAAAACTTAATTGAGACACTGGAAGATAAAGTCAAGCAAATTTCACAAGCAAGTAAGATATAGGGACAGAAAATAGGAAAGAATTTGATAAGAAAATGAGAAGACTAGCCAGAAGTCCAACATCAGATGACCAAGAGAAAGAGTTGGAACACAAAAAAGAAACTGGAGAAATATGATCCTATAAACATATCAAGAAAATGACAGAAGAACGTGAGTTTCCAGATGTAATTCTTTATGGTAAAGTCCATCACTTACCATCTAAATGGATGATTTAGTTTCTTGGAAAATTGTGTCAGATCAGTTCCTCAAGAAGCAGACTCAGAGAAATTTGTATAAGGAGCACATTAGGGAATGAGGGTGGGACACTGCCCCAATGAGACTGGGACAGTGAAGAGTTGAATTGTGCAGTCCCTAAAGAGGGCTCTGCCAGTCCCACCAGGTGCTCTGGAACTCAGAGGAACTTTCAGAGATGTCCCAAGTTGAAGCAAGGGGGCTAAATGTTTTTACCTTTACATGGACCAGCTCGTATATGTAAGGTGACCCCAAGGAAGGAACCATGATTTTGGATGAGGCAGCTCTCTTTAGCTGAACATAATGCTAAGAGAGAGGATCAGCTGAGGGCCACAGTGACCTCAACTCTAGGTGTTGGGTAGATGAGGGCCTCATTGTCCTGAAGGGAGATGCACTTCTTTATTTAGAAATTTGTAGCCTGAACGTCTTTGAAGTCTTAGATGCAGTCGTGGTCAACAATCTTTAATTTGGCTGCATCACTCTGATACTGGCCTGTCTACTGACAGTGTGCTGTGAACTGCCTGTGTCTCGTAGCAAGTTTGACCTGGGTACTAAGGCAGGGAGTGGCCACAGTTGTCCATGCTTCCTGGGATGAAGGTATGAAGTCTTACCAATTCTGGGGAGCAGTATTAAAAGGCTCATTATTTCTGCATAGGTCAGTAACACGTATTTTATTAGCAATAATGCTGCCGTGTTGCCATTACATCTAACTCCCACGCCCATCTCTCATTTGGTCTGAACTCAAGCAGAGCAAAAGGGGTGCTATTTCTGAGGCCCTTCACACCCCTGCTATGCAGCTGTGCTCATTCAGAGAGCATCTAAAACATTAAATTAAAAAATTTCAATTTTACAAAAGTGATAAATTAAAAGTATTTGTATGTTTAAATGATTTTTCAATTTACAAAGTATTTATCATCTAACAGCACATAATGAATTTTGTTATTGTTAAATATCATTTGTTACAAAAATTGAATTGCCTTCACATTCATTAACGGAACTTTCTAAATCAGATCTATATCCTATTTATTCAATGGTGCCTTGTAAGTGTGGTATGCTTGTGAGGCAAGAAAGAAGGAAGGAAATCCACAGTGAGCTTCTTTGTGTCCTACAATTGACTAAGGCACTTTGTACACACACACAATTCACACACTCACACAATTTCAAGGTAGATATTCTCTCCTCCTTGCACATGAGGAAATCAGTTTAGAGGATTTAAGACAATGGCCCAGCATCACCCAATGCCAGCAAACCCCGCCCCCCAGAAAACAAAAACAAAAACAAAAAAAAGGAAAACAGAAAACAAAACAAAACAAAACCAAAAAACCCTCAGCAACTGCATTTACTGCCGCCTGACAGCACATTTTCTGGAGTTTCACATCCAAGCTGTTTCCTAGGTAACCAGCACACAGCAGCCAGCACTGTCTGCATAGAAGGGAAGAATGGAATATCCATGTAATGTCTGCTATTCCCCTCATTTCCTGCATCAGCACTGCTGCAGCCCTTTGTCAGGACCTTAATATGGCGAAAACAGAAAGTCCATAAGCTTGTGGGGGTAGGGTGGAGGGTGTTCTATTTCAAATGAGATATTTCTACTCATTGAAAGACCAGAATCATTGAGAATCTTGTCTGTCTGAGCATTGAGTCAGCTCCTATTTTTATTCATTCCTTGCCTTTTCCTTTTCTCCAGCTTTTTGTCCTTGCAGCAAGTTCCCTTTACTGGCAGACCACAGTCACGAGTATTCCATTCAAATGAGCCTGTGCCCTGAAGCAACACCAGGATCTCCTGCACCATGGTGGAGGGTTCTGCAGAGTCCTGGCCATTCCCTAGACCTGCATGCAACCAGAACGGGAACCAAGGCTGACAAATGTCTGTGTCACATGCCTATTCATCCTGGTGCTGAGTCTTTGCTTATTGAGAATCATCCTGTGATGGTCACTTGCAGATGGCCACTGGAACCTAAAGTATTTGCTCTCCCTGCCCTGCTGCAAGGGACGGGCTTGGACTGAAAGAATAAATAAGTGAGGGGAATGAGAGTCTAAGCAATCCATTCCCTCACCACCTTCAACAATTTGATCTTCATCTGTCCCAAGCATTCTCCCTTACTAAGAAACTGAAATGCACTTCGCTTTTCATAAGAACCTCTCTTGTGACATATCATTAATGAAAGTCAAGCTCATGGGTATTACTGGTGAAAGCCATTTTTCTTGGTAGTATCATGTGCAAGGGACATGTTGGAAATGTCTATGGCCGGTCCTATTATGTATGATTAACCTCTTGCTGTGTTAAATATCAATGTGCAGCTACAGCATGCCCACAGGTCAAGGTCAAGGGCATCAGTCTAGCTGTGAGCCTGGCCCACAGGGATGGGGAACAGTGGACTCAGTTTTGGGGTGTGGAAGGCATCAGCATCCAGGGGTCTGAGCTGGTGGATGAAGGTGACTGGCACAGTCTCTGGACAGTGACAGCACCCACGTCAGGCATTTAGTTATGAACAGGCAGTGGATGGGCTTGGACAGGACTCAGTGCCAGGCCTCAGAGTTGGCAGTGAGTTCCAGCTGGAACATGGCTGAGTCGATACACAATCCCGAGATACTGCCGCTGGCAGTAGGATATTAGGTGATACTATTGACTTAATAATATGTTTCTTGAGTGTGGTAATGACATTGTAGTTCTATAAGAGAAGGTCTTTGTCCTTAGGAGGTGTGTACTGAAACTTTTAGGGGTGAAGTGTTGTGATGTCTATAAGCTTTCAAATAATTCAGCAAAAAAATATACATATACAAGCAAATGTGGCAAAGTGGGTGAATCATTAATAGCTGTTGAAATTAGAGGAATGGTACATAAGGGTTGACTGTACTATTCTTTCAAGTTGTAGGTTTTAGGTTTTATTTTTTAAATAAATTTTTTTAAAGTTAATGCCTAGCTGGTGTGGCTCAGTGGACTGAGTGCCAGCCTATGAACCAAATGGTTACCAGTTGGATTCCCAGCCTAGGGCACATGCCTGGGTTGCAGGCCAGGCCCCCAGTACGGGATGTACAAGAGGCAGCCACACATTCATGTTTTTCTTTCTCCCTCCTTTTCTCTCTCTCAAAAATAAATAAATAAAATCTTTAAAAAAAGAGTTAATGATTAGTTCTGGGCTTGAAACATAAAACAGATTTCCTCATGACTGGCCTAAAGTTAAAGGTTAGGGTAAGTGGTGTGGTTAATGTTTTGCTGACTTCCTCCTTATGAATGTGGTGTAGTCCAGAAAGGATACAGTATGGTAAAAATACGACTGTTAAATCCACCAGTTAAAATTACATTTTATAAAGCAGGCTGATTAATTCTATTTTTATCTTGTGCTTTCTTATTCTCACATTTTCAATGCTTAATTGTTTTTCTCATTCAAAAGAGCCTTTATCTGACTACCAGTCCTGTGGCAGGAAGTAGAAGGGTGTGCTGTCTGGAGATTAAACCACAAAAGTGGAAGGCAAGTCTTCCAGGTCCCTTTCAGGGTTCTGCTTTTATAGTCTTGAGGAACTAACTCAATCAACCAAAACACACACAGAGCTGCCACATCAGGCCACTTGTAAATAATTAGCAAGAGCATTAAAAAATTAGATATTTTTCCCTGGCTGGTGTGACTCAGTGGATTAAGTGCCAGCCCGAGAATCAAAGGATGGTGGGTTCGATTCCTAGTCAGGGCACATGCTTGGGTTGCGGGCCAGGTCCCCACTAGAGGAGGTACAAGAAGCAACCATATATTGATGTTTTTCTCCCTCTCTTTCTCCTTCCATTCTCCTCTCTCTAAAAATAAATAAATAAAATCTTTAAAAATTAGATATTCCACATTTTGATGCCTGTGCAAATATAATGAATGCATGGCTCATATGGGTAAATGCATGAAAATCACATGATGGCACCATAAATGTTTGTTGAATACATGTGGAAGTGAATAAATCAATAAATGAAGAAAAGTAAAATACAGAGATGTTACAATACTTGAATTGCATAATAATTAAAGATTATGATAATCCATAATACCATTGTTTTTATGATTTATCATGTTTGCAGACTAAATATAACCAACTTACATCCAGTGTTCACAGGGAGAAATGGTTAATGATACAGCATTATAAGTATGTAAAATATCTCTGTAGTTGAGCAAGGATTAGATGATATAAAAAATGAAGCTAACTTTTGTGTTGGAGCAGTGGGATTTAAGTAGCCTTCTTTATTCTGTGTACCATTTTGTTTTTAATAAAGCAATTTACAAATGGGTATCAACCCTGCAGGCAAGCAAAGTGAAGCTGTTGAATAGATAAAAGAAATAGTATAACCTGGGGAAAATAGTATAATCTGGAGAATTGCTTGCCTCTGACCATGCAAAATATAGACTCAAAGAGGCACATGTTGATTTTATTAGAATATTGGGAAAGAGAAGAAAAATGTTGGAAATAACAAATTCCAGACTGACCTTGAACCTAATTTCCTGGCCTCATTTCCAGCAACCAGTCAACAGAGCCAGCAGGAAGATGCAGGCAGGGAGGTTTACAAGGGAAAACAAAATGTGATTTCTGTGATAAACAGCATAAACATACAAGAAAGGCAGAAGATCTACTTGAAATAGAGGAGTACGTCTCTAAGTGGTCTTTTTAATACTTGACAAACTCTAAATCTGCTCACTTTAAAGGTGAAAATAGCAGCACCCTTTGTGTGCACATGGGTTTATCTACAGATCCTGGAGTGGCCTAAATTGTAAACATAAGTACACTGAATTCAGAAACGCTGTGGTGGAATATAAAAATAATGCCCCAATAATATATGAATGATGCTTATCCTCACTGATAATTAATAAATAGAGATAAAACGATAGATTAGATTTTTAATCAGATTGGCAATTTTTTAAATTTGATGTCTTCTTAGAGAATATGAATTTTCAGTACATTAATTAAGATGTATGTTAATAAAATATTGTAAAGTTTTCTAAATTACCTAAAATTGACCTTAATTTCTATGTCAAGAGCCCTAGTACTGTTTGACAGAAACAACATCTTCAACTTAGTCACTGTAAGTTAATATTTGCCAGTTCAGGGACCCCTCAGTCAGCACAGGGTATCACCTACCCACTTCTCCCTGAGGTAGATTCTAAGTCATAGAAGGTGCATGTGATGTCAGGGCATGCAAGAGAAGAGTGTCTTGCATTCCGTCTTCACTGTCACCTGTCCATGCTCATCCCTATTCAGGCACTCACTGTCTCCTGTAGTATCCCCTTATAAAGTTCCTGCTGACAGAGCCTGCCTTGTCCCACTGTGATGCATGATTTCATGCCTCAATTTGACTGGACCATGGGATGTCCAGACATTTGGTTAAACCTTATTTCTGAGTGTCTCTATGAGAGCGTTTCTGGATGAGATTAGCATTTGAATCAGTTGACTGACAAAGCAGATTGCTCTTCCCAGTATGTTCAGGCACCATCCAACCCATTGGAGGCCTGAATAAAACAAAAAGATGAGGGACAGGAGGATTTGCTCTTTCTGCCTGACTGAGCTGGGACATCAATCTTCTCCCACCCTCAGAAAAGGACTTACACCAGACTCTCAGTGAAAGGACAAAGTCAGTGCCATTTGCTGAACAGGCCTATGACCTTGTTAAACATGACTGCCATTTTACTCTTCTGAGCTTGTGTCCCCAGGACTGGAAATTACTGGAAAGCAAAAACAGAACTAACCGCTCCCTACAGCCACAGGCGGAACATAACATGGGAACAAACTTCAGCCTCTGTTACAACGCCCCCAACCACCCAGGAGCCACACAACAGCAATCCTCCCACCTTTTCTTAATTCATTATAATCCAATAAAAGCTCAAAGCCCCCACCCCTCAGTGCTGATGTCTCTCTCCACACCATTCCCCTCTCCTTTCTTGAAGAGTGAATAAAAACTTCATTCTCTACACTTTCTTCTCTTTGTGAATTCTTTCACAGCCCACATCACTGACCACCCTAACACTCAGGCCTTTGCCCTCAGACTGGAGTGACTACCCTCCCGCATCTCCAGTGTACAGATGGGAAATCATGGCACTCCCCAGGCTCCATAACCATGTAAGCCAATTCCTCATAATGAATCTCTTTAACTATATACTATGGGTCTGTTTCTCTGAGATTCCCGACTAATACACCCACTGTATAAAAAATGTCTTTTGGATCTTCCAGTCAAGATGACGGCATAGTCAGCCATGGCTCGCCTCTTCACACAACCACAATAAAATTACAACTAAAATACTGAACAACCATCACTCAGGAATGCCAGAAATTGAGTTGAATGGAAGTCTGACAATTATGGAATTAAAGAAACTACATCCATATAGACTAGACTGGTAGGATAGTTGCCCCTCTCTGACAGATAATTTCCCCAGACCTGAGCTCCCTCAGTCACCCCAACAGCTCCCCTCCCACCTCCATCTCCATGCTCACTTGCTGCCCTAGGCTCCATCAGCACTAGGCCTACCGGACAGCACCCACCTACCAGACAGCACCCCACGGTGCTCCCAGCAACTCCAATAGGGCACTTACCCCAAAGGGACAGTGTGGAGGGGCATGGCCAGCAGCTTGGGTTAGAATTGGAGGAAGGAGAAAGGAGAGAAGTTGGGAACTGGAGACCTAACAAATCACACTCTATATCCTGAAAAAGAAAAAGTTTACTGAGCCCTGAAATCAAGTATGAAACATTTTAGGAGGTAGTTTTAGGTTCCAAATTGCAAATAACCTTTAAGGAACTACTACTTGTTACATTTTCAATATACTACCAAAGAAGAATATACACAACTATCGGACAGGAGTAAAAATACTCTTCCTTTTTTCCATAACATATCTAGGTGAGGCTAGAGTTCTCATTTGTTTGTTTTTCAACCAAAACAACATAGTACAACAGATTGAATGCAAAATTAGATATGAAAATTCAGCTGTCTTGTATTAAGCCAGACATTAAAGAGATTTATAAAAATGTAAAACAAGCCATTCATATCACTGTTATTTTTTGTTTAACAAAACATTTTCATGTTCATACATAATGTGTTTTAGATTTTATAAAGGGGTTAATTATCAATTTAATTTAATAGATTAATAAATAATATTGTTTAACATTCTTAATTTCAATTATTGGTAAATACTGATAGCTATAACTGCATTTACAAAAGCTGATTGGGGTCCTGAATAATTGTTAGGAGTGGGCTCTGAGACCAAAATGTTTGAGAACTGATGGTTCAGAGCTAGGACAGTTACAGGGTGAGTTACTGAATCATCTCACTGATGTTATCACAGACCCAAGTGTTTTCTACCTTTGTAGTCTGTCATCTTAAGCATATTGGCCTGACCTCTTAAGCAGGTTTTCCTCATGTTTGCTGTTGCCATAGTTCCTGGCATCATGTGTCTTCAGAAGTGGAAAAGGCACTATTTATTTTTGTTCAACAATGTTTTAAGAGCAAAAAAATAAAAAGAAAAAAATAAAAAGAAACTGTGCCTGAACCAGTTACTATTTGTTTATTCCCACATAATAACAAAAAAAATTGCCTTATTTGAAAAGAGTATATGGGAAATAATGCACACCAAAGTAATTTATACTGTCTTTTGTCATAAACAACCAGAGCACTGGACAAAATATATGAGACAACTGTTTTCAGTCCTTAGAAAATAGACATGCAAAGACTGTAATTTCTGAAAGAAGAGAAACAAATGAGGTGAGCTCCATAATGCTCTACTTTCTGCCTGAAGTACCTTCTAAACTGTGGTACAAAGAGAAGAGATCCAAGCATAGCACAGCAGTCTTGCTGCTCTAAGAAACTGAGAGCTGAGAAGATGGAGACAGATGTTTGGAATGCTGAGGGAAGTTGAATTTTCAAAGATAAGCAGAAACATAGCTCATAAATCTGCATGGTACCTTGAAAGTTTGGGTAGAATGCTAGGTTGTGATGTTCAGGTGAGATTCCACAATGCCATGGGAAAAAAAAAAAAAAAAACAGGAAAAGAGTAATTCCACATGACGGGAGACATTTGAGTTCTGAAAAACCACATGGAGATACTTCAGTAAACACCTAGGGCATTTAGTAGAAATCTCAGAAAATTTACATCTTAGGAATGGAACTTAAGTAGCACTCAAGTAAAGATTACTGTAGAGCTTAAAAATTCCTGATAGAGCTTAAAAATAAGTCTCAGAAGGACCATGCTGATTTACAAGTAAATTAACTACCTGCAAGAACAAAGCTCACATATTTTGTTGTCCTTAAAATAAGATAACAACATTCAGCCCTGGCTGCTGTGGCCCAGGATGAACATGCCTGGCCTGTGGGCCAGGTCCCTGGTGGGGGGTACATCGGAGGCAACCACACATTGATGTTACTCTCCCTCTCTTTCTCCCTCTCTCCCCCTCTCTCCAAAAATAAATAAATAAAATCTTTTAAAAAATAAGATAGCAACAATTCAAATGCTTAAACATTAAACATTTGCAATTTCCTATATCCAACTAAAAGATACTAGACATGCAAAGAAGCAGGAAAGTGTGACCCATAATCAGGAGAAAAATTAAGGCAATAGAAAGAGACCCAGAAATGACAGATTAAAAAATGTTAAGTGTCAGACAATGATTTTAAAACAGCTGTTATGAATATATTAATGGGTTTAAAGGAAAACATGAACACAATGAGGAAATAAATGTCAAGTGTAAAATAATGAGTTTTATGGTATGAGTATTATATCTCAATTTAAAAATAAAATAAATGAAAGTTTTAGAGGAGAAAAATATGATATCTGAAATGAAAGTTTTACTGAATGGGCTTAACAGAATAGGACAATGAAAAAAATGATTAACTTGAAGACATGGCTATAGAAACTATCAAATTGAGTCACAGAAAGAAGAAGCTACAAAAAAATGTCTCACAGGGAACCAACAATGACAGGAAGGAAACCGGGACTCAAGTCAATGATTTGGACTAGAAGGAAGAAATAAACATTCAACCAGAATGGAATGAAGAAACAAGAATTCAAAAAAATGAGGAAAGACTTAGGAACCTCTGAAACAACTTTAAATGTTCCAACACCGAATCATAGGGGTGCCAGAAGGAGAAGAGGAAGAGCATGAAATTGAAAACTTACTTTAAAAAAAGATTGGGGAAGGAGAGAATCTTAAAAGTAGCAAGAGAAAAGGAGATGGTTACCTACAAACAAGTTCCCATAAGACTCTCAGCTGATTTCTCAAATCTTACAGGCAAGAAGGGGCTGGAAAGAAGTATTCAAAGTCATTAAAGGCAAGGACCTATAAGCTAGATTACTCTATCTAGCAAAGCTATCATTTAGAATGGAAGGGCAGAGAAAGTGCTTCCTAGACAAGGTCAAGTTAAAGGAGTTTGTCATCACCAAGCCCTTATTATATGAAACATTAAAGGGTCTTATTTAAGGAAAAGAAAATCAAGACTATTAACAGTAAAATGACAACAAACTCACAACTATCAAAACAAAAAACCTAAACAAAGCAAAAACAACCTAAGCAAACAACTAGAACAGGAACTGAATCACAGAAATGGAGATCACATGGAGGGTTTTCAGCATGGAGGGGAAGGGGGAAGATTGGGGCAAAGGTACAGGGAATAAGAATCATAAGTGGTACGTACAAAATAAACAGAGGGAGGTTAAGAATAGTATAAGAAATGGAGAAGCCAAAGAACTTATATGTACAACCCACGGACATGAACTAAAGTGGGGCAATGATGGTGGGAAGAGGGTACAGGACAGAAGGGAATAAAGGGGAGAAGAAATGGAACAACTATAATAGTATAATTAATAAAATATATTTTAAAAAAGGAGACACAGTGAATATGAGCTGTCTGAGCCTACTGCCAGTTTAATCACAGCACAGTTTTACAGCAAACATTTTTTTACTAATTAGAGTTCACTCTAACAATAAATATTATAGTATAGTAAATACATAACCAGTAACAACTATTTATCATTATCATGTATTACATACTGTATAAAATTGTATGTGCTATACTTTTATATGTCTGGCAGCACAATAGGTCTATTAGTCGCAGCATCACCACAAACACATGATTAATGTGCTGTGCTAGGATATTACAATGGCATGACATCACTAGGCTCTATTATAATTTATGGGACCACCATCATATAAATGCTGTCTGTCAGTCAAAATGTTATTGGCACAAGACTGTAACTATATATACAAAAGAAAAAAGAACACAGGAAATGATAAATATGTGGGTAAATTTAACAGGGAGTATAAGAAGAGAAGTACAGTAAAAAACACATCTGTGTGTACACACACTCCCCAAATAAGGTCTAGGTCAAATTTTAAGAACCTAGCAGCCACCTCATCAATGCCAGAGTTGTTCAAGTGGTATACTGGAGTTTCTAACATAACCTCTAAGGCTGACATTGAGGTTGGCAAGCTGGACCTGTCATTACAAAAGACTCTGTCGGGGTTATTGAAAAGTGGAACCTGTGATTCCCACTAATTTCTCATTCACATGCTCCATTGTTCTCTTCACAGCCTGCCTGAAAACAGCTTGATCTGTAGTCTGGCACTTATTCCAATCAGTTTTGGGGTGTACATATGCCTTATAGTGCTGCCCCATAATTCAGACACTAGCACAAAGGCTTTTCCTTTTTTTTTTTTTTTTTTTTTTGCTTGGTGATACATGGAGGAAAGAGAGAAGAACTAGCCAGTCTTCAAAGACTGCCATGGGAATTGACATTGCGCCCAACTTCTTTTTCAGGTCACCTTTTCTCCATATTGCATAATGTTCTCTATACATGCTGTCACCTTCAGACTATAGAGTTTCACCTTTTCCTTAACTAAGCCACTCCAGGAGTCTTAAGAAAATGTGTTATATGAGTGAAGCATAAACTAAAATATATTAGCCAAGTACTGCCACCCAAGATAGTTCATATGTGACCTAGAAAGTTGAGTTAACTAGTTACAGTCTACCTGAGAGATATTTTGGGTTCAGTTTCAGGTTAACACAATAAAGTGAATATCACAATAAAGTGAGTCACATGAATTTTTTGGTTTCCCAAAGCATATAAAATTTATGTTTAGCCCTTGCCTGCTGGCTCTGTTAATTGGAGTGTAGTCCTGCACACCAAAAGGTTGTGGGCTTGGTCCCTAGTCAGGGCACACACCCAGGTTGTGGGATCAACCCCCGGGCGAGGTGTGTACAGGAGGCAACCAATCTATGCTTCTCTCTCACACTGATGTTTCTTTCTCTCTCTCTCTCCTCCTTCCTCTCTCTCTAAAATTAATAAATATACCCTCGGGTGAGGACTGAAAAAAATGTTGTTTATACTACAGTACCATCTGTTAAGTGTGCAATAGCATACATCTAAAACAATGCACATACCTTAAAAAATACTTTATTGCTAAAAAAATTTTAAGCATCACATGAGCCTTCAGTGAGTCCTAATGTTTTTACTGATGGAGGGTCTAGCCTCAATGTTGATGAAACATAGTATCTGCAAAGTATAATAAGACAAAGCTCAATAAAGTGAGGTATGTCTGTAATCATTCTGATCCCAGTTACTAGCCCCTCTTGACTGTCTTTTCCATCATCACCAGGTTATCTGTTGGAAACTGTCACCCTAATACCATGTTACCATCATGTTCACAATCATTGGAAGCCTCTTCTAATGTACTGGTGGTCTAATATGGAGACAGTGACTGCCAAATGTTTGCAGTGAGGGCCAGTGGGTTGGGGAACAAGGAAAGCTAAGAACCATAATAAATGATGGTTTAGTGGATGAAACAAATGTTAAGTGTACTTGGAAATGCTAGAGGACTGAGATAATTTCCAGTGCAATTTTACTATATATATCTCAGATATATGTGTATTCACACACACACACACACACACACACACACACATATACACAGGGTCTGGCAGAAGTAAGGCCTGCTTGAGTGTGGTTGGTAGGGTAATAGTAGGGTAACTACTAACAATTTGTAGTTTTAATTTGAATATTTCACCTAAAATGTCATATGGTATACTTGAGTATGATATTGTTATGTTATAGAATTACATGCTCATGATTTTGTAATAATGAGGGGCGTTATTTGTGGCAGACTCTGTATATATAGACCCTCGTGTTACATTTTTTCTGACCTTTTATATGATAGAAAAATGTCTTTGGGGCACCCACCTTCCTGCCGGCTTGCCTTCGTACTGCAGGTGCTGCAGGTGCTGCAGGTGCATAGCTGCTGCCCAGCTGCAACGTTTGGTCCATACACCTGAGCCTCTGCAGCTACTACCAACCATGAAGCTGCACCAGCCTGTGAGTTTTTAGGAATCAGCTACCCAGGAAACATGGCTTCATTGCACATAAGCCACCTTTTGAGGATCATCCCCCAGACAGGAGAATCTGTGTGCCTCCAACTCAAGTCTGGTGCTCCTCCTGCAGGAGTGGTGGGGGTTTTCTGCTCCCAACAGCCTCCCAATGTTGCAGGCACATTACTTCAGCAGGAGCGTCAGAGGATGGGAGATGCAGGCATGAGCAGGCTTGTACAGTCAGATAATCGGGACCATACAGCTCCAGGCCACAACTTCCTTTTTTTCAGAATAGGTTTACAGAAGATGAGATTATGTTTGAAGTTGTGGAAAAGAAAGATTTAGAAATTTTAGGGAACATGGGTAAAGTGTCAGAGGGAGAATTGGATTCCATAGCAAAATGCGAATCCAGGGAAGATAAAAATTTTTCAGAAGTTTAAAACTCAAATAGCCCTGGAACCAGAACACATTATCATAGGCAGAAGGATTGTCCTCATCTGAATTTCTGGTAAAAATATCCACAAGAAAACAATATTCCAGATTACCCCTGTGGTTCCCAGAAAATATTTGCATTTCAGCTCATGTCTCAGCTGCTCAATTACCTAAAGGCAGAGAGATCCAGTAGGAGTGTTGCCTGGGGTGTCCTGGTGGGCTTTACCTGCACTGACAGCTGTAGGTTGGGCACTGGCTGCACACAGGAATTTATATGGGAGCAATGTGTAACATGTACACTGTAAAGACATAAACCCTTAAAATGCCAAAAATCTCTTACACCTTGCAATTTTGTTAGACAGCGTAAGTGTGTGAGTGCCTGAGCCATTCTTCCTAAATGTTATTCTTGCTAAATGTTAAAATGTAACACAGCCTTTTGCAGACAAGCCTAAACAGGATAAGCTTGACAGTATACTCAACTATAAAGAAGAAATCAGCCCTGGCTGGCGTAGCTCAGTGGATTGAGCGCGGGCTGTGAACCAAAATGTGGCAGGTTTGATTCCCAGTCAGTGTGTACATGCCTGGGTTGCAGGCCATGACCCCCAGCAACCGCACATTGATGTTTCTCTCTCTCTCTGTTTCTCCCTCCCTTCCCTCTCTGAAAATAAATAAATAAAATCTTTAAAAAAACAGTTAAATTTAAAAAAAAGAAAAAAAGAAGAAATCAACATGTAATTGATCAAATAATGTATACAAGCAATGGGAGTCCTCCCTTTTGGGAGGCAGAACTTTGGACATGAATCCCATGTCTCCTTTACTTGCTGCAAATAAATAAAACTATGTTTTTACGACTTTGCTCTATTCTCACTCTTGAATAGAGCATCCCAAGCTGCGAATCACTTGAGTTCAACAACAATTTCATATCTAGGACTTTTTCCTAAGGAACTACTTATACAATGCCAGAGATAAAGATACAAACATGTTTTGGCATTGTTCACAAGGTCAAAATGTTAGTGAAATGAAAATATCCAGTGATAGAATTAAATAAATACTGGTACATGCATATAGCAGAAAGTTATGCAGTCTTAATGATTATAGACCTGTCAGGACACCAAATAATATTTAGATCTAAATTGACACCTAGATCCACTATACATGAAATTCATAGTATGATCATATTTTTCTAACAATATTTATACATGTGTATATGCCCAGAAATAAATCTGGAAAGATACACAGTAAGTGTGAACTCGTTAGCCATATGTAGTAGGGCTAATTGAAATGATATTTTTATTTATACATATATTTCTACAGTAAGTTTTTTTAATTTTATTTTGATCATTGTTCAAGTACAATTTTCTGTCCTTTACTCCCATTCCAGCCCACCCACCCATCCCTCCCCACGCCCCTCTCATTTCCACCCCCCCACCCAGTTTTGTCCATGTGTCCTTTATATTTGTTCCTGTAAACCCTTCCTGGAAGCATTATGCTGAGTGAAATAAGCCAGGCAGTGAAAGACAAATACCATATGATCTCACCTTTAACAGGAACCTAAACAACAAAACAAAAAAACAAGCATAATATAGTCAAAGATACAGTAAGTTTTTTAAAAGTCTGTTTTGTGTTATTGTTGGTATATATGTGTGGTTTTTGAATGAGGATTTTGATTTTAAGAGAAGAGCAAGAAAATCAAATGTTTTCCAAAACCCTCTTCTCATAAAAGGAAAAAATGGATTTATAGGGATAACATAAAAGTGAAATGATTACAAAAGCTGCCAAATTAGGAAAGATTAGTCATGCCAAACATTAGGTGAAGCAAGAGATAACTTGTTTTAGAACCCGCAAAGGCTTTGATTTCCCTTTTCGTCTCACTATATCCAAAACAGAGAGATTCCAGGGTGGGAGCAGCTCTAAAATTCCTGGTCTGCTCTATTCTCAGTGTAACGTGGTGGTGGGAGGCAAGCCTGGCAGGGTTTTTATTGCTTCTGGCCAACAGCTGGGCTGTAAAGTGTTACATACCATGGATGACGCACATTCACCCTGGAACACTTCTCATTCCCCAGCAGTCTCTAGTCCAGCCCTTTGCCAGCTGTTGGGAGGCCAAAACTAATAACTTGGAAGCAGGTCGCAGCTCATGGGCATTTCAGACTGGGAAACCTTCAGGCAGGAGTTTCCGCCAGGAGATGTAGTACTTGTACTGAACTGCAATTCAGCAGAAATCTGGTGATGGGGAAATGACTAAGACATTGCTCTACTCTTGAGAAACTTAAATTTTAACAGAGAGAGAACCAGAAATGTGATCCATGTAAATGTGTCAGAAAGAAGGTGGGTGTAGGAAGGTGGGTGTAGGAAATCCACCTGGGTGTTCAGGAGACTCCCTGAAAGGCATGGTGGTGACCTACATCTTAAAGGGGGTGAGTGAGCAATGCGTGATCAATGACAGTGGTAGGAAGAGTGTGTATAGGACAAGGGAAGGGAAGCAGCAGGAGCCATGCTCGCAGGCTGGTCTGCAGGTGATTGTGCAGACAGGATTCTAGCACCAGGGTGAGCTGTGGATGAGAGGACAAGCCCATTTTAAACTGGTGTCAGAATGCCATCTTAGGGCACTTGGACTTCCTATTGTAAGGAAACAGGAGAATTGTAAGAAGAGATCACAGGGTCAGGTTTCCACTTCTGATACTCAGTTCAGCTGCTACACAAAGCATGCACTGGAATTTTTCTTCATACACAGTGTCTCTCACATGGTAGGTGCTCAGTAAATACCTGTTGAATGAGTGGTCAGTAAAGAAAGGAAAGGAAAATATCATTTCTAATAGGCTTAGTGGGCTTGCAGCAAAAGGTGGAGATTATGAAACACTTCAGGCAGGTGGAGGTAGGGGAATGTGACACAGATATTATAGGCCCTATTGCAACTTTGCTTTATTTTGTTTCTAACATGCTAGTGTTGTGAGGGAAAGATTAATCTGGGTATCCACAGAGCTGTTTCCTAGCAGAAACAGCACTCCTGGAAGCCCCCTGCCTACCTCTCCTTCCCCAACTCAGAATTTGCATTTAACAAGATCCCCAGGTGAGGAACAGGTGTAGACACAGACGCTCTGGCCTTGTGATGAGTCGTCAGGAGAACCTGGGAGAAGTGAGAAAAGCTAGAAGACCTGAGAAACCCACATCTCCCCACTTCTCTGTTTGAGGCTAAAAGTGAGGTCACACTAACAGAAATCAATAATTTTCTCCCCAAACCTTAGCAATTTCACATCATTCCAACTCAAACTTTGGGGATGCCAAGAATGAGAGACTCCTGTGTCCATGGGGGTACCCTCCTCCTGCTTCCCTCAGTGACCTTGTGGTGTCACTGCCTTCCTGCCTTCTGGCCTGGCTACCTGCCATACCTTCTGAGAAGACATGGCCAGAGTGCTTGTCTAGAAGGGCATTCTCTTCCAGAGGCGACAATTCTGTACCACCTTTAATGTATCAATCATGACAATGACACCCAATAGTAATATCAAGCACTGCTATGTACAAGTACAGTTCTAGGTACTGCATTTGTTTTTAACCTTATAGAAGAAGCCTGATGATTATTCCTATTTTGTAGTTGCAGAAACCAAGGCCCAGAGAGGTTGAACAATTTGTTCAAGTCACAAAGCTTATAAATGGAATTATGCCTGCTTATCATTTTGGACCCAGTGGCAGAACTGCTTAATGCTCTGAGTATTGGACAGAGCCTTTAGCGGAAGAGCTTTTTCACTTATTGCTGGACATGTGAGCTAAAATAGGGAAACCACTGACAAAGAACTACAGACTTAGTAAATGGTTTAAAAATAAGTTAAACCCTGGTCAGGTAGCTCAGTTGGTTGGAGCATTCTCCCAATACACTGTCCCAATTGTAGGTTGAATTCCCCATCAGGGCACATACAAGACTCAACCAATAAATGCAGTTTCTCCTTCCATCCTTTAAAATCAACTTTAAAAAACTATTTAAAAATTAGTTAAGAAAACTAGGCCATGAAAAGAATTGATTATGGCCATGTCCCTATGGGGCAGATGAGTTTCTAGGAACCAAGGTACTCCTACTGAGTCCCTATAACCTCTAGCATAACCAGGCCCAACCTCCAGCCTGTGCCACTGGGACAGACAGAGGGATCTCACTGAAGGACACAACTATCACAGACAGTCAACTGCATGTGAGGAAGGCTGAACATGACCTGGAGAAGTGGGGCAGAGGTAGGGAAGAAATGCCAGGCTATGGCCATGGAGACCTCCTGGATAGAGGCAGCTGGGGGATTTAGACTCAAAGGTAAATGCTGACTATCTGAAGGAAAAGTGTCTTCATAACCAGTGGCCCAGGGATAAGTGAGGGAACAAGACAGCGCCCCCCACCCCCCATCGCCTGGGGCAGCCTGATGCCAGAGGTCCAACCTTAGGCCGTGCCCTGGGGTAAGAGAAAGAAGAAAGCTGGTGCCTAGGGAGACTGAGGGCTCCATCCCAGGTCCCCTGTGGTTTGAATGTGAGTCCATCTGCTTGGTGCCCAACTCAGATGAAGTAAGGATGAGGAGTGGGAGGGAGCCCTATGAACTGTGTCCACAGAGCCAATCTGTAAGGCATTTGATTTAGGGCAAGCATCTTGTAGCTTGAAAGCAAAGAACTTACTGTTTTCTTTAAGAAATTTATATTTTCTTCAAGAAAGTTTCTAATCTCATCATACAGAATATCTTACAAAAGGAATTTCCAAGCCTGGGTGAACAATTTGTGGGGGGTTGCAGGGGTCAGTGACCCCACTTAGAGGCCAGAAACAATGATTCCCTGCAGTGACTTGCCTCAGGGCCTGGGTGTGAACTAAGGAAGTAGGGATAGGGACAGCAAGGCACTCAGAAGGGCAGGGGTTCTGGCCCTGGGAAGGCTTAAATCCCTTCATTCCTAAACTCTGAATTCCCTTCTTCCTCCTCCTCTTTCAGTCAACAACTTTGGGCTCTGCTTACCCTCAGCTGGCTCCCCCTGCTGGACGCTGTTATTGGACTCATACAGAGAAGGTGTTTAGTTCACACCTCCCATCTCCTGGCCTGGGAGTTACCGCAGAGCCTCTGGATCTGTAGGAAGATGTAGCATCATGGACTGAGGAAATACTCCAAGTTACAAATGATAACAACATCTCCTCTATCTTTTAAAAATGTCTAACTGAAACTTTGCACACACACACACACACACACACAAAACAAAAACAAAAATACCCCCCATTCTTATGAATAGAAGCAAGACACACATTAGTGATGTACAGTGAAGGTCTACCCACAGAGACTGCTCTGAGTAAAAGCTGGGTAGGTGGCAGCGCACACATCAACCCTTTGGCTTTTTTATGAGAATATCCAAACACAGGGACATGATTGCGTGAGATGCTGGCAAGGAGCCAGCCTGCAGCGAGCCTACATGGGTGATGGGGTTGTGCAGGGCTGGGGATGAACCTCACAGGTCAAGAATGAGGAAATGCTCAAAGCAGGACTCCCCTTTCAGCAGAAGAACTGGAAGCTATAATCTGGCATGTCTCCCATGAAGAGAAAGTGATAGAATCTACACCAAGCAACAGCCGCATTGTCTTCCTCCCAGAGATCTGTCAAAATTGCTAGGAAAGGAAAAAAGAGGCTGGGCTACTGATGATGATGAGTATGCAGCCACAGAAAGGAGACAGTACTAATTCTCTGGCTAAATTTTCTTTAATAACATATTTTGCCCATTTCGAACACTGTTGTTTAAATCAGTTCACCCTCCTGAAGAACCCTGATTCTCATTATTATGTGAATCATATTAGACCTTCTAGCTTAAGGGTGGAGGGGTAAATGTTGCTCCTCTATGAGAATTTCCCTGACTTAAAACCAGTGAGATGTCTTCTCTGTGTTTCCATAGCATCTTCACAGCATTTGCCACAGTCTGGTTGTACTTAATTATGCTTATATTTGTCTCCCCTATTGGCTTGGAAACTCCTTGAAGGCTAGAGTACACTTATTCATATTCATATTTTTAGCATGGTGTCATACACATAATAGGGTATATAGATATAGAGGTAAACAAAAACCATCTCCATCTTTGTGTTCTTTCACGCTGTGACCTTTGACCAGCCTCACTGTCCTTAGTAAGCATATCAAAGCCTTTTAGTTAATGATTATCTGTGTTCCTTAAAATGTAACCATAAATACTTTTGTTGGTAATGGCCAGGATGACAGCCAAGATGAATAGCCAACTAGACTTCTGGCCAAGATAGAGGGGTAGGTAGACACACTGTGCCTCCTCGCACAACCAAAATAAGGGCAACAACAATTTAGAAACAAAATAACAACCAGAACTGACAGAAAATTGAACTGTATGGAAGTCCAACAACCAAGGAGTTAAAATAGACACATTCCTCCAGGTAGGTGGGGAGGAATTGGATAGCCAGGCGTAGAGGGGTTGCGGCATAAAAAGCTGTGGCACCAGGCACACAAGGCACCCGGGGTGTGTAAGACAGCAGCGGGCGGACCCTTGGCGTGCAGGCGGCAGCTGGTAGACCCTGGGCACAGGGTGGCAATGGGCAGACCCAGCAAGGCGGCAATCGTGAAGCGAAGCACTGTGTACCAGTTGGCTGGCTGACTGGGTGGTCCCACATTCACATGCAGATAAACCAGGTGAAACTGAGGAGCGAGACAGACCGAGCAGCCCGGGGGCCCAGTGTCAGGAAATAGAGCCTCGGGACACTGATTGAAAACACCTGTGGGGGTTGAGGCGCAGGGAGATACTCCCAGCCTCACAGGAGAGGTCATTGGAGAGACCCACAGGGTGCTGGAACTTACACAGGCTCACCCACATGAGAATCAGCATCAGAAGGGCCCAGTTTGCTTGGGGGAAACAGCAAAAGAGACTGAAATCCAAGAGAGAGTGGAGCATGCGCCAATGTTCCCTCTCGGACCCTGCCCCCACATACAGTGTCACAACCCAGCAACTGGGTTGCCCCACCCTGGTGAATACCTAAGGCTCTGCCTCTCATATGTAACAGGTGCCACAAGACAAAAAAAAAATGGCCCAAATGGAAGAACAAATCAAAACTCCACAGAAAATACAACTAAGCAATGAAGAGATAGCCAATCTATCAGATGCACAGTTCAAAGTACTGGTGATCAGGATGCTCACAGAACTGGTTGAATTTGGTTACAAATTAGATGAAAAAATGAAGGTTACGCTAAGTGAAATGAAGGAAATGCACAGGGAACCAATAGTGATGGGAAGAAAACTGGGACTCAAATCAATGGAGTGGACCAGAAGGAAGAAAGAAACATCCAATCAGAAAAGAATGAAGAAATAAGAATTCAAAAAAATGAGGAGAGGCTTAGGAACCTCCAGGACATCTTTAAATGTTCCAACATCTGAATTATAGGGGTACCAAAAGGGGAAGAGGAAGAGCAACAAGTGAAAAAAAAATAATAAAGGAGAACTTCCCCAATCTGGCAAAGGAAATAGACTTCCAGGAAGTCCAGGAAGCTCAGAAAGTCCCAAAGAAGTTGGACCCAAGGAGGAACACACCAAGGCATGTCACATTACATTACATGTAATTAGCCAAGATTAAAATGAAGGAGAGAATCCTAGAAGCAGCAAGAGATAAGGAGACAGTGACCTACAAAGGAGTTCCCATCAGACTCTCAGCTGATTTCTCAAAACAGACGTTGTGGGCAAGAATGGGCTGGAAAGAAGTATTCCAAGTCATGAAAGGCAAAGACCTACATCCCAGATTGCTCTATCCAGCAAAGCTATCATTTAGAATGGAAGGGCAGATAAAGTGCTTCTCAGCTAAGGTCAAGTTAAAGGAGTTCATCATCACCAAGCTGTTATTATATGAAATGTTAAAGGAACTTATCTAAGAAAAAGAAGATAAAAAACATGTATAGTAAAATGACAGCAAACTCACAATTATTAACAACCACAACTAGAACAGGAATAGAACCATAGAAATGGAGATTTAATGGAGGGTTAGCAACAGGGGAGTGGGAGGAGGAGAGATGGGGAAAAGGTACAGAGAATAAGTAGCATAGATGTTAGGTAGAAAATAGACAGGGGGAAAGGCAAGAATAGTATGGGAAATGTAGAAGCTAAAGAACTTACGACACATGGACATGAACTAAAGTGGGAAGAATGTGGGTGGGAGAGGGTATGCAGGGTAGAGGGGAATAAAGGGACGAAGGGGACAACTATAATAGCATAATCAATAAAATATATTTTTTAAAAAGATGAATAGCCAACTGATGATAGTGTGGACCACCAGGAGCTATGGCCCCTGGCACTGCTGCATTCTTTGTCCCTTTGTCTTGTCCATCATTAGTGCCTGAATTATATTAATAAAATAGTACAGTAATGGGTATGTTTGGCAGAGAATTTGCACAAAACTACTGATGCAAATTGTAAAGTGTGTAATTGTTTGCTGCGGCTCAATCTTCCTGTAAATAAATTACCCTATAATAAATTCATATATTCTATGAAGTTGCCTGCTTTGTCTTCCAGTTTGAAGATACCTCCTCATGACAGTGGCCATCACATCTTTGCCCCACCACCAGATACAGGTACCCAACAAACACTTGTTGAAGTAAATGGACAATGAAATGAAAACATGACAATTGGAGCAATGACTTTAGAGACAGCTGGATTCTGGGATACATGGAAGACAGTCGTGGTGGGACCATGGTTTTGAATCTCCCTTAACCATCCTCCCCTCACCTATCCCTCCCAAAACATAGACCAAAAAACTAACCATATGAACTCTCAAACTAAATAGTCAAAATTCTGCCCTGGCTGGTGTGGCTCAGTGGATTGAGTTCTATGAACCAAAGTTTTGCCAGTTCAATTCCCAGTCAGGGCACATGCCTGGGTTGCATGTTGGGGGTACATGAGAGGCTAACACACATTGATGTTTCTCTCTTCTTTCTCCCTCCCTTTGCCTCTCTCTAAAAATAAATAAATATTAAAAACCCCTCAAAATTCCCTTTTGGAACAAGCCTTACAGTGAGGAAAATTTGCTGGAAGCAGATTTCATAATATGGGGTGGGGTGGGATATAGGGTTATTTATCAGCAGCAAATAAAGAGAGGATCCCAGTAGAGATGAAGGTGGGAGTACTGAAGCAGATCTCAGAAAGTAATTTAAAACTCACTTTCTATAAACAACAGAAGGGGGTGCTGGAGAACCATGCAGCTCTTCATACTATCCTGGCCCTACTCTTAGTCCTAAAACTTACTCCCAAAACTACAGGTAAACTCATTTCACTTAAGAGTGTGCAGCAGAAAAGGATCGTGATCAGATCCTATACAAAATTACTAATAAAAGCAGAAAGAATTAGGAGGAGGTGACCCCTCAGAAAAGGGAAACAAATGAAGTTGGCATATAGTTGCTCCAACTTACCATTTGGAGACAGTTTCTAGACCGCAGTGCAGAGAAGAAAAGTCAAACAGAGCCTGGTGGTCTCATTGAGCTGAGAAGAGAGAAATCAGAATTTAGAAAGTTCAAGCCAGGTAGAATTACAGGGCAGAATGCAGAAGTGGGAGAAACTTCACAAAGAGAGCTCTGGAAGTCTACAGAACAGTCCTCCCCAGTCTTTGGCTTGAGCACGCAAGATTAGAAACTACTTGAGAATAGAGAAAGCAGTAGACCAAACGATTACTAGAGCCTATACAGGGCCGAGAATGATTTGTGTTCTTATTAGCTAGAATGGAATCACCTAATGGTAAATGTGCATTGCCTTAATAGTGGGGTTAAATTATCCCTAGACCAGAGGCTACTTTGGGCCTGCCCCAGTAAGACTTAAAAGCAAATTTCAAGAGGATCCAACTGATTCCAAGTAGTATAATTGTATGCCAGAACAACATCGAACAACATTTAAAGGACTACAAGAAAACCCAGCACTAAAATCATAAAATTCACAATGTCTGGTATCCAATCAAAAGCTACAAAGAAACGGGAAAATATGACTCATAACCAGGAAAAAAATCAGTCACAGAAATAGACATAGAAATGACAAAGATGATGAAATAAGCAGACAGAGAAAGCACTCATTCGAGAAAATAGAGTAAAACATGAACACAAAGAGGAGGGAAATAGAGAAGTTTAAAGGGCATGCATAGAAGCCCTGGGCAGGTAGGTAGCTCAGTTGGTTAGAGCATTGTCTGGATACGTCAGAGTTGTACGTTTAATCCCTAGCCAGGGCACAGGCAGGAATCAACCAATGAATACATAAATAAATGGAACAATATATTCTCTCTTTCTCTCTCTCTCTCTGTGCCCCCCTACCCACCAGCCCTGGCCTCTTCCTCTCTCCTTTTCTGTCTATAAAGTTATTTTTAAAAAGACACAAATAGAACTTCTAAAATATAAAAATATGATCTCTGGGATGAAAAATACTTCTATGAGGTGAACAGCAAATTAGACACTACAGAAAGGATCAGCGAACTGAAGGAACAGCAGTCAAAACTTTGAAGCACAGGGAGAAAAGACTGAACAATCATCAGTAAACTATGAGACCATATCAAGAAATCTAAAATACATGTAATTAGAATAGCAGAATAAAGTGGGAGGACAAACAAATATTTAAAGATATTATGGTGGAAATTTTATGAATCTGATGAAAACCATAAGCTGACAAATTCAGGAAGCTCAAGTAATCCCAAGCACAATAAACATGGAAGAAACCATACCAAGGAACATCATATGAACACTTGGAAAATAGCGATAAGGAGATATCTGAAAAGCAGCTAGACAGGAAAATAAAACATTACTTACAGGGAAACAAAGTTGATAATTACTAGTGATTTCTCATTTTATATAGCACAACTCAGGAAATAAAAGAATGACATCTTTATAGTGCTGACAAAAAAAAAGTTGTCCACTTAAAATTCTGTATACAGCAAAATATATTTCAAAAATGATGCAAAAAATAAAAACTTTTTCAGCTAAACAAAAGCAGGAGATTTATTTCCAGAAGATGTGCATTACAAGAAATGTTAAAGGAAGTTTTTTCAGGCAGAAGAAAGTGTGATCCACCCAAAGAGAAGAGACCTGAACTGGTGTTTCTTAATCTCTTAAAATGATACCTGTTTAAAGCAAAAACAATAACAATGTATAGTGAGGTTTTCAAAATATGTGAAAATAAAATATGGCTGCAAGGCATGGAAGACAGGAGGGCAAATGGAAGCACACTCTTTTAAGGATCTCACCCTATGCACAAAGTGAGACAGCACTATTCTAAGGCAGATGGTAGGAAGTTAAAGATTTATATTATAAACTCTAGAGCAACCACTAAAAACAAAAACACAAATAATCCAATAGTGGAGATAAAAGCAAAATAAAAAATAGTTAGAATAACCAGCGAACAATAGGCAAACCTGAAGTGAAAATATCAGGAGCAGAACTGAGACTGCCTGGCTCTAGTGCTGTACCCTTATCATACAACTGTGCAAAAAATGTACCATATGAAGCATCAGAGTAAAGAAAGTTTTCTTAGAAAAAATGGAACCTTACCATGACTTTAAGAGCTGAAAAGTATTTTAGGGAGAGAAGTAAAAGAAGATATTCTGGCAAGAGAGAATGGCATAAGCAATGGTGAAGGTGGGAGAAGGGGGAGTACCGTATCTTTAGTTGGAGAAGAGGATTCATACAGAAAGTAGTAAGAGAATATTGAGGGGTAAAGGGGTTCTTGGGCAGACGGTCAAGTGCCTTGAATTTAAACTTGGTCTTGTAGGCAAGATGGAGGCTCTGAAGACTTGCCTGCCTCTGAAACTGTCTCTTGCCCTCAGCTGCTGCTCTAGATATTCACCTTTAACTGGTATAATCACCTTTTTGTTGTTAAATTGTATATATTCTTTGGAGTCACAAAACACTGGAGTTTTTGTCCAGGTCCTCCACTTAGAGCTGAATGATTGAGCTGAATTATTTACTCTAAACCTGAGTTTTTCAGAAACTATCAGTTCCGTAAAGGATGAACCTGCCAGTCACGTGGCCCTTCCTTATAGGAGGGTACAGGATCCAGGCTAATCAATAAATGTCCCTTTTCTCCTGACCCTATGACTGATTCAGGGATGGCCACATGATATAGGTCTGGCCAGTTTGAGTTCTTCTTTTCTCTAGGAGTCTGGCAATAGAGTGATGTGGACCTAAAATTGCTGCTATGTGGGGAGATCCTGTCAAACAATGAAGCCAAGACAGAAAACTGTAGTGTTAAGAGAGTAACAAAGAAGGAGAATGATTCAATAACATATTTAGAGGCTCCAGGTATACCTATGATAGAACCTGAAAGATTTGCCCTGAACTTTTTAATTGTGTGATCCAATAATTTCTCAACCTTACCCTTTTTGTAAGCAAAGTCTTAAATGATTTTGGACACAAAAGCACCCAAACTATACAGATATCTGTGAGGATGATATGAGATAAACATGTAATAAATAGCACATGTTCAATAAATACTAGATGTTCACTTTCTTATCACTATGCATACCTTAATGACATTTAATCCTCTATAAAGGAAAACATTAAGAACTCTATTCTATAGAGGGATTCAGAGAGGTGAAGTAATTTGTTAAAGGTCCTAAGGTTAATAAATGACACAATTTAGATATCTCTTCACTCCACATGGTAGTCTCTGCAGTAATAGTGCTAGCACATAGTAGGCAGTTGGTAAGTGTTGACTCCCTCCTTTCTTGCAAATGATATCCTAAAATCACACCTGTCTAACATGAAGATCTCTGAGAAAATAGAAGCTAAAAAATTGCTTCTCCAGATTTTGGTTCATTTATGTATAGTTTGTTCTTCAGAGCATTATCTTTGAGTGACCTGACCTACTTAGTTCTTGAACCTTCCTGTCTTAACCTCTGAAGTCTTGTTCCTGTCAGCAGACCTCTGAGATTCTCAGCTACCTCTGGATGTTGGTATCCCATGTGTTTCCTGGCACTGGCTGGCCATCCTGCCCTTTGACTTACATTAATCTCAGATGTCTACCAATTTCTTCCTGGGCAGGTGTATCCCACAATTTCTTCTGTGTGATTCAGATGGTCTCACACCTGTTCATGCCTGGTGGACACCTGGTGTGCACCTGGTGCCTTCTCCTCCCACCTAGTTCACCAAAGTAGTCTTAGTTCTTTCACCTCAGTAACTAGGTTTGCAAGTCACAGTGAACTTATTCGTGAAAATAAATCCTATTGCTTTAGCCAGTAAATGTTCATGATCCATACAACTGAAATAGACATTTTACTATAGGTTATTAAAAGGAATTCCCTTGGGTGTCACAGATATGAGTTATCATCAGCTGACTAAAAGTTAGAAAGACCTAAAAGTAAGAAGAGCAAATTTTTAAAAGGATTTTATTTACTTATTTTTAGAGAAAGGGGAAGGGAAAGAGAAAGAAAAGAACAGAACCATTTATCCGTTGCCTCTTGCAAGCACCCTGACCGGGGCAAACCAGTGATCTAGGCATATGCCCTGACAGGGAATGCAACGGGTGACCTTTCACTTTGTGGGATAACCCCCAACTAACTGAGCCCCACTGGTCAGGACAAGAGTAAATACTTTGATTCAGAAATTTAGATCAAGAAATCTTTTTTCAAGTTATATAAATGTCTAATAATTATGTTGTGCACCTGAGAGTAACATAATATGGTGCCAACTGAAATTGAAAAATAACTTTTAAAAAGATAAAAAATAAATGAAAAAAGAAGAAATCTTCCTTCATTAAGCCTTCAGTCCTCCATTTTAGAAAATGAGGACTCCCAGAACGAAACACTTTGCAAATATGTTTGCAGAGAGCACTGAGAGAGTTGCTAAGAGATCTGGCTTAATGCCACTTCTTAGCCTTGCTTCCCAACAGAACCTCTAAGTTGTTGGGGTGATAATGCACCCTTCTAAAAGGCTACTTTGTTTAGCCTTCCTTAGGAAAAAATGGTGGCCAGTGAAGTGAAAGCAGAAGACATTAGGGTAACTCTGATATAGATCTTTAAAGTAGCTTACTCAGTGGAAAGTTCCACCTCCCTGCTTCTGGCCTAGAACCCGTATACCATGATCAGAGCTGCAGTGGCAGTCCCACAGCCTGAGAAGAACTCAAGGTGGAAAGCCAATGGAATGGTGGGTAGAACAGAAAGATGATATTGTGGGGCTACACAGCCTGGACTGTGTGTCTCTAGGTCTCTTTATTTTTATTATTTTTATTTATTTTAATGATATTTTATTGGTTATGCTATTACAGTTGTCCTGAATTTTCCCTCTTTGTCCCCTCTTCTAACCCAACCCCCCTACTCCTTCAGGCAATCCCCCATCATTGTTCATGTCCACGAGGAGTCTTTTGTACAAGTTCTTTAGCTACTCCATATTCTATGCTGTACTGTATATCACCATGGCTGTTCTATAACTACCTATTTGTGCTTCTTAATCCCTTCACCTCCTCATCCATTCTACTACACCCCCTTCCCATCTGGCAACCATCAAAATGCTCTCTGTATCCAGGATCCTGTCTCTGTTCTTGTTTGCTTAGTTTGTATTTTAGATTCAATTGTTGATAGATTTTTTTTTGCCATTTTACTGTTCATAGTTTTGATCTTCTTTTTCTTAAATAAGTCCCTTTAACATTGCATATAATAATGGTTTGGTGATGATGGACTCTTTTTGTTTTATTTTGTCTAGGAAGCACTTTGTCTACACTTTGATGCTAAACAATAGCTTTGCTGGGTAGAGCAGTCTTGGCTGTAGGTCCCTACCTCTCATGACTTGAAATATTTCTTGCCAATCCCTCCTAGCCTGCAAAGTTTATTTTGAGAAGTCAGCTAACAAGTCTTATGGGAACTCCCCTGTAAGTAACAAACTTCTTTTCTCTTGCTGCTTTTAAGATTCTCTCTTTATCTTTAAACTTTGGCATTTTATGATGTGTCTTACAGTGGGCCTCTTTGCATCCATCTTGTTTGGGACTCTCTGTGCTTCCTGGACTTGCATGTCTATTTCCATCACCAAATTAGAGAAGTTTTCTCTCAGTATTTTCTCAAATAGATTTCCAATTTCTTTCTCTTTTTCTTCTGGCACCCTATGATACAAATGTGGGACCTCTTGAAGTTGTCCCAAAGGCTGCTCATACTACTCTTTTTTTAAAATTCTTTTTTCTTTTTGTTCTGCTTTATTGTTTTTCTGCTTCTTTATGCTCCAAATCATTGATTTGATTCTTGGCTTCATCCACTCTACTGTTGTTTCCCTATAAGTTGTTCTTTATTTCAATCAGTGCATCCTTCATTTCTGATGGAGTCTTTTTTATGCTGCTGACAGCCTCACTAAGTTCCCTGAGCAACCTTATAACCAGTGTTTTGAACTCTGCATCTGATAGATTGCTTATCTCCATTTTGTTTAGCTCTTTTTCTGGAGTTTTGATCTGTTCTTTCATTTGGGCCATGTTTCTTTGTCTCCTCATTTTGGCAGCCTCTCTGTGTTTGTTTCTATGTATTAGGTAGAGTTGCTTTGACTCTGTATCTTGGTAGTATGGTCTAATGTAGTAGGTGTCCTGTAGAGTCCTGTGGCACAACCTCCCCTATCACCCAAGCTGATTACTCAAAGTTCACCCTCTGTGGACTGAGTATACCCTCCTCTTGTAGTTGAGATTTGGTTGCGGATGGCAGATCAATCAGAGGGATATACCCAGGCCAGTCAGCTGCAAGGATTGTCAGTGACCACTTACCACCAACCTCCACTGTCCATGGAAGATCAGCTGTGCAGGGGTAGGGTGGTGGTTCTCCGAAGTGGTCTATAACTGTCCACTGGGCACGCTGGCCCTGGGGTTTCCCAGGTGGTGCAGGCCAAGCTCAGCCCCAGTCTGTGTTTTGTCCAGGGCCACCCTGCCTGAGCTATAAGGCAATCTGAGGTGGCTGCTACTTGTGCTGGGCTTGGAGATTCCCAGGCAAAGCCAAGCAGTGAGTCTAGGCTGGCTGCTACTAGTGCCAAGCCTGGGACTAACTGAGGCTAGCTGTTGCTTATTTGAGAGGATTTAGGAAGTTGTGTAGTATGAGCCAAGACCCGCCATTTATTTGGAAAAGCAGCTTGGGTGGGTCTGTAAGTTGGAAGGGTGGAGTCTCTGAAAATCTCCAAGGCAGGTCAAGCAGTGTTAGCAAGGCTGATGGGGTCTCAGATATGGCACCAGCTTGCCAGTTCTGTGGGACGAGGGTTTAAAAAGGGACAATGACCTCTGCTCACCTTGATGCCAGATGCTTCAATTTCTCCTTGTACACCACTGGTGCCTTTCAAGCTGCTACCCTGGTGCTGGAGCTCAGAGGGAGTTAGTCTGGGTAGGTGAGCCCATGTGTGGGTTCTTTAAGAGGATCTGCTTGCGAATTAAGAAGTTTCTTCCAGTTACTCAATCCCAGCTGATTTTTGCAGCCAGAAGTTTTGGAGACTTATTTTCCTGGCACTGGAAACCCAGGCTTCGGGACTTGGTATGAGGCTGGGACTCCTTGTTCCTGAGATATCTCCCATATTTTTATCTACAACATGTGAGTGAGGGACCAGCCTATTCCACATCTCCATTCCTTCCTACCAGTCTGGATGGATGTGGTTTCTTTTTAATTCTGTAGTAGATAGACTTCCATTCAATTCGATTTCTGATGGTTCTGAGTGATGGTTGTTCTATATTTTAGTTGTAATTCTGATGTGGCTGTGCAAAGAGGCAAGCCATATCTGCCTATGTCACCATCTTTATTGGAAGCTCCTAGACTTTTTTAAGTGAGAGGAAAGAAATAACTCAAAGTCATTGTTGCCAGCAGTCCAGCATCAGTCCTAACTGAGAAAGTGCCTGGGAACATTACTAATTAAGCAGTGAGCCTTAGTTTCTTCATTTATAAACTGATGGGGTCCTATCAGATCACTCCTCCATTTCTGAAACTCTACAACTTTAAGATTCTACACAAGTGCACAAGTACAAAATCCCCAAGGCTTGTCTGGTATCTGTTCTATCTTGGCCTTCTGGGCAAATTTGAAAGCATGCACATCCTTAGGCAGAAGGCAAAGTGATTATGAACGTAGAGTTTCCACATGACCCAGCAATTTTACTCTGGAGTATATATCCAGGACAAATAAGAGCATATATACACATACAACTGAATGTTCATAGCAGCATTATTCTTAATAGCTAAAAAGTGGAAACAAACCAAATGCCCATGAATTGATGAATGAACAAAATGTGGTATACGTATACAATAGAATTTATTTTTGCATAAAAAGGAATGAAATACTGAGACATGCTACAACATGGATGGCCCTTGAAAACACTATGCTAAGTATGAAAAGGCAGACACAAAAGGCCACATATTGTATGATTCCATTTATCGAAATGTTCAGAATAGGCAAATCTATGAAGACAGAAAGAATAGTGGTTACCAGGGCTTGGAGAGACAGGAGAATGGTGAAGGACTGCCAATGGCTAAGGGGTTTCTTTTTTTCAGTGATGAAAATGTTCTGGAATTATATAGTGATGACATTTGCACAATCTATGAATATACTAGAACCCACTGACCTGGTAAATTTTATTACATGTGACTTATATCTCAATTAAAAGAAAAAGAAGAAATGATTTCAAGCATTTTGAGTGAAGTGGACTGCACCAAGATAAGCTTCTCTGGGTGTGTGTTAGCAGTGTGCCTGAAGAAAAACACAGGGATAAGGGCACTGGGGGGAAAGCCTCTAAGGAAAGGTGTGAGTGAGTCTGTTTCCAAGGGATGGCTCCGATCTGAGGCACATTTATAAGAGTGTGAATTCACAGTTGAATATCTTATACACTGGAACAAATCAGCATTATAATAATTGTTAACTAATTTTGTGTAGTATACAAATCACACCTTAACTAAAATGGAGGTATGTAAAGGTTGGACTCCAAAGAATTTTCATTAGCTTCCTACTCATTTTCATAATAACCACCCACTGACAGAATATTCTTCTGTCACCCATGATTGCACTGTGAACATTGTGTCAGTGGTGTTTTAGAACCAGGAAATTCCACATCACCTGTCAAACAGTGACTTCTTTAGACACAGAAGCCTTGGCATTTCATCTGTGTTCAGCCCCTACAGGGAGGTTGAGCTGTGGACCAAGGAAAACTGTGGGTTTTTCCTTAAAACCAGGAAATTTCTTTTTCCTGCTTCATAATCCTCATGTAGCCTTGTATAAAATAGGGCCTGAGATAGGCAGCTGTAGAGAAGATCTGATTTTCTCAGAAAGAGTTCTGTGATCTTAGAAGTCTCTGACACTCAGTCTCCTTATTACAAAGTAATGCAGTCAAACTAGATGATCTCTTAGGGTCACTTTTAATTCAAATTTTTATTAATCTAGCACACTGTTAGTGATGAAGTGGGAAATCTAACATAATCTTAGATTATCTCTGGGGCTGATGGTAGAGGTGCAGACAAATTTGGAACACACCAGGGAACCCACTGCTTCTCAGGCTTTTGGGATGCCTCAAAATGACTCCAACTTCTGAATCCTGCATCACATCTGACATCCCAGTGGGTCTTGTAATTTGGGAACTGTGCCTACTCAGAAGTGAATATCCTCCTGATGGCACATCAGGGAGACAGAACAGTTCTTTTGTAGAGTATTGAAAGCACACACATACAACCAACACCACCAAATCCCATCACACAATGGTAATGTAACAGAGGAAGCTGATAGAAAAAGTATCTCTTAGTCCAAGTATTAGTCTGTGCATTTTCCTGCTTTTGAAGTGTTTCCCCAAGTATGTATTTCACATGCATATTGATATTATACAAGTGTGCTTTTCAAGCTTTTTCCTGGAGCATCTGCTTGACTGATCAGTCTGGCACCCAGTCCTCTAATCATGCTTAAGCTCTAGCAGTATGCAGTCGTGCGTGTGCTGACAGGCTAGCAGGCTGGCCTGCTGGGTGCCTGCCTATCATCTTCTCACAAGGTGGAAAAGAGAAGCACGATACTTACAGTATGCCAAGAGGCACCTTGCAGCAATCTCTCTCTTCTCCAAAGTGACTGATCATGTGTCTGACAGGTTGGTTGTGGCAAATGCATGGCCAAGGATAGATCCAGGGGGCCCTGGCGGCTGACCCAAGGCTTCAGGGCATTTAAAACCAATCCTACACTTCAATTAGGTTGTTGGAAGCTTTACACTTGCTCAGTAGGAATGACACCTGCCAGTTCAGTGTCAGATATGGAAAACTGAAGCAGAAGCCAGTGGCTCCTGTCTTGTTTGACCCTACTCATCAGTAGGTCTAATTTTAATGATATGTAATACTTGTGAAGTGAACTGCTGCTCTTTTTTATTTATGGGGGCAATTCTGGTAGAATTAACTTATTTTCACACCATTTAGAATGACGCTGCTCACTTTTCTTTGAAACTGTTTTCAAATATACATGTCTCTTTAATATGGAAATTGCTATTCACACTTCATCTTTCTTTTTCATTTTTTTCCTTTAAACACTTAAGAGTAGAACCAAGTGGAATGAAATACAGGGTACGATTTAAAGTAGTATTATTTTTTCTAATTTTGAATTTGAATTAGAAAACCATAAACCTCATTTTCTTGATTGTTTCCTTCCCATAGGGTATGTGAGTGCGTCTTGTGCAGTTGTTAGTCACTTACACTCCTTTTCTCTCCCCAGGGGGGAAATGAGTAGCCCAGATGAAGGCAGTGCTTTGGCACTGTTCTGACAGAGTGTAACTTATCCCGTAAGAGGCATGTGCTGTGACTGAACACATGTGGAAATCCCATGGCTTCTTTAGTGGTTGAGTTCAAGTCTAGAAGCAGGTTTCGGTTCGAACCCAAATCCCAGCTCTGCATGGTAAGAATGCAAAAAAATGTAAAAATTATGACTTGCCTATTTAAAGTAAAATTCTCCAGTAATGCAGAATTCATACTTACCTAGAAATTCAAATGCAGTTAAATACAAATATTTTGTTATGTAGTACAAATATTAAGTGCTGGGAAGAAAGGGTGTTTGAGAATTTTAGCATATTATGTATTTATAAACCTATGACTATTCCTAAGCTCAGGTGATATCATCAACTTTAAAAGGCATAGTATCATATACTGTTTGACAGAAATTTCCAGTTGGAGAAATTTATAGGATAGCTATTCTCATATAGACAATATTATGTGCACAAAATTATTTGTTGTGGCACTATAAAAAAGTATAAACAATCTACATGTCCATTGGTAGAAATTGGTTTAATAAAATATGGTACAACTACATAATGGATACTATGTATCATTTAAATGAGAGAAGCTCTCTGTTCTAAAGGTATACTGTTTAGTAAAAAAAAAAAGAGACATGTATATAATCAGGCAGCTGATTATTACTAGTATCATAATGTGTGTGAAGAAAGAAAAAGAGAATCTACATACATGTGAAGTATACTGAGTATTTCTGCAAGGATGCAAGGAAAAGACAACAACACTAACAATGTCACCTCCGGGGCAGAAACTACACCGAAGGACACAAAAGGAAATGAGACTTACCTTCCACTCTTTTACTCCTTTATAATTTTGTGCTGTGTGGATATAGTAAATATTCCAAAAAAATTTTTGTAAAGGAAATAGAGATATAATAGGATTTCTACATGAAAATACATTTAGTGTACTTCCAGGTACACATCCTTTCAACTAATTAAATATTTACTTAAAGGCATTTTAACATTTGGATTGATTTCCCATCTTAAATCGGGTATGATTGTGGTTGGTTCAATTTTACTACACTGAAAGAGTAAATTCATTTTAACTTTTAAGAATTTAATACAATGTGTTCTGATAGCTACATTTAAATTGATAACAAAGAACTCAATAAAGAGGAGACAGAAGACGATCATTAGGACACAAACTTTTATGTGATTTTAGCCATTACAACAGTAGTTCAGATATATCTCAAATGTTACATTGATGTCATCAGTGTTACAAAAAGAAAAAAGAATGACAGGCAACAGTGAAGAGCACCAGAGGACCAGCGCACACACCTAGAGCAGACCATGCGTCTTTCCTTCAACTGCCAAAATTATTTTCACCAGAAACCCCCCTCCCCCTTGCTTTCCTTCTCAACTTTCCCTAACCCGTGTTAAGTTGCAAACTTAAGCCTCATCCTCGCCTTCCTCCTCCTCGAACTCCCCCTGTTCGTCGGCCGTGGCGTCCTGGTACTGCTGGTACTCGGACACCAGGTCGTTCATGTTGCTCTCGGCCTCCGTGAACTCCATCTCATCCATGCCCTCGCCCGTGTACCAGTGCAGGAAGGCCTTGCGCCGGAACATGGCCGTGAACTGCTCCGAGATGCGCTTGAACAGCTCCTGGATGGCCGTGCTGTTGCCGATGAAGGTGGCCGACATCTTCAGGCCCCGAGGAGGGATGTCGCACACGGCCGTCTTCACATTGTTGGGGATCCACTCCACGAAGTAGCTGCTGTTCTTGTTCTGCACGTTGAGCATCTGCTCGTCCACCTCCTTCATGGACATGCGGCCCCGGAAGATAGCGGCCACTGTCAGGTAGCGGCCGTGGCGGGGGTCGCAGGCGGCCATCATGTTCTTGGAGTCGAACATCTGCTGGGTGAGCTCAGGCACCGTCAGCGCCCGGTACTGCTGGCTGCCCCGGCTGGTCAGGGGGGCGAAGCCGGGCATGAAGAAGTGCAGGCGGGGGAAGGGCACCATGTTGACGGCCAGCTTGCGCAGGTCTGCGTTCAGCTGGCCCGGGAAGCGCAGGCAGGTGGTGACACCGCTCATGGTGGCTGACACCAGGTGGTTGAGGTCTCCATATGTGGGGGTGGTCAGTTTCAGGGTGCGGAAGCAGATGTCATACAGGGCCTCGTTGTCAATACAGTAGGTTTCATCTGTGTTTTCCACCAGCTGGTGGACAGAGAGGGTGGCGTTGTAGGGCTCCACCACCGTGTCGGACACCTTAGGTGAGGGCATCACACTGAAGGTGTTCATGATGCGGTCTGGATACTCCTCCCGGATCTTGCTGATGAGCAGGGTGCCCATCCCCGAGCCTGTGCCACCCCCCAGCGAGTGGGTCAGCTGGAAGCCCTGCAGACAGTCACAGCTTTCTGACTCCTTCCTCACCACGTCCAGGACCGAGTCGACCAGTTCAGCACCCTCTGTGTAGTGGCCCTTTGCCCAGTTGTTTCCGGCCCCGCTCTGGCCTGCCAGAGGGAAAGATATTTAATAAGTCACTTATGATTCAATTAAATTCCTTTACCAGAAACCCCTTAATCAATGAGTTGGTGTCCAGATAAGATTAATTTAGGTTATCACCAAAAGGGACAGACATTAAAATATTTGGTCATGGATATAATTATAAATAAGGAAGGCTAGGAATACCTGGCTATTAGAAGATGAAGGGCAAATTTATTTCAGCTTATTTTAGGATTCAATCAGCACACAACTGGATGTTCATCATACCTGTCCCTAGGCCGTCACATCCCTCCATGCTGAGCTGTCTGCTGTAAAGTAAGCCTCCCGTGCCATTAACCATAGCGGTCACTCACCAAACACGAAGTTGTCGGGCCTGAAGATCTGGCCGAATGGTCCAGACCTGACCGAGTCCATGGTGCCTGGCTCCAGATCCACCAGGATGGCCCGAGGTACATACTTGTTACCTGCAGGGAACAGAGCTGGACTTAGACCTATCTGTGGAGAACACTGAAGAGAAGGGTGTGGTAGGAGCTTCCCTTTCACAGGCATTGCTGTTGATCCCCAAACAAAGGCAGGAGCAAGACCCACCAAATTCTCAAAGGACTCATTAGTCTGTGAACCAGGAAACTAACTGAAATACCACAGTGAAGAGTGTGAACCCACAATCCTTTAGTTCCCCCTCCCTTGGGGCCAGACTCCCTGGGTCAGCTCTCTGGGAAAAGAGAGAGAGAGAGAAAGAGAGAAAACCTAGAGGTAGGGGGAAGTAAAGGCAATTACCAGTGGCTTCATTGTAGTACACGTTGATTCTCTCCAGCTGCAAGTCACTGTCTCCATGGTAACTGCCAGTGGGGTCGATCCCATGCTCATCACTGATCACCTCCCAAAACTGAGACACAGTAAACGGTTGTATTTAGCCACGCCCAACCCTCCGAGTGGCCAGGACTCAAAATGAATAGACCCCAGACTCAACAACCCAACCTTCCAGGGACTTTAGGTCTGAGTGGCCATCCACAGCCGCAGGACTTCTATTTTGCAGGGGCAAAACATGGAAATCAGGCGTTTCTCCGGCGAACAGCTGCTCGCGGCGGGAGGTGAGGGTCTTTGGGGGCTGGGGAAGGGAACAGCAACCGAACCGCCCGCACCAGCGGTCACAGCTACCCGCGCCCGCCGCGCTGGGACTGCAGTGAATACGCAGGGGGTGGGCGGGGGGAACAGGGACCCGAAGAACCTGAAGGAAGGTGGTTTTAGATTCAAAGCACGTCCTGAGACCTCCAGGCAATCGCTATCCTCCCCGCCCCCAGCTGCTCTACTCCGGTTCAAGCGAGTATAATCAATTCTCCCTGCGTCCCACGCCTCGAAAACCCGCGCGCACAGTCTACAAGACAAAACGGCGCCTTTTCCAGGTCCGCGTTTTTGGCTAAGGGAAGATCCGGGAGCAAGAGGAGTGAACGGGATTCCAAATGAGTTACAGCAAAAATGAGAGGTTTCTCCCCCTTACTCAGGGAAGTCGCCTCCAAGCCCACGCCCTACTGCACAAAGCACCCAGGAAGGTCTGTGCTTGGAGAGCCCCGAGCCTGCTCAGGATTCCATTAGTGCCCAGAAACTCGAAAGAGCTTTAGGCCCTGGTCCTCCCCGACCCCAGCCCAGTCCCAAGAACGCTCACCTTGGCGCCGATCTGGTTGCCACATTGGCCCGCCTGGATGTGCACGATCTCACGCATGTTTCTAACTAGCTTCTTCTGAGCCCGGTCGGCGTCTGGTCAGTCTGTTCGTCCTACCTTACAAAGCTACTGCGGAGTCGGAGTCGATAGGAAAGCGCTTGGGAACCGACGTGGCTAAGGGCGACGGCTCAGCAGGCTTTGCCTTTTATGCAAGAAGGGCGGGGCGGCCCGCGCAGGCCTCGCCCCCTGCCCAAGCCCCCCAGTCCCCTCTGCGCTAACACTCTCCAGGCCGGGCTGACGTAAGGCTTCGAGCCCTCGGGACTGTCCAGGGGGCTGGACCATAGGCCGGTAGCCAATCAGCGCGCGTTTGCAGACCGGGCGAGGAATGGGGGCTCTGCGGAGTTGGGTGGGGGCCTGCGCATTGTCTAGTGCTGAGGGTGGGGTGGGGTGGTAGTGAGAAATGGGGTGGGTGAAGGAACCGAGGGTGTCGAGGCGAGGGTGCTGAGTGTGGCAGGCTGGGAATGGGGGAAGAGCTGGCGCTGGGTCAGGGTAGGGGCTCCAGGGGACTAGTGCAGGTGGAGAGGCGGTCAGGTGCGCTGGAAAGGAGCGCTCTACGCTCCGATTGTTGGCAGGTTGAGGTGACGAAGAATGTGCTGCCACTGCAGATTGGGATGCCTTCTACGCCAAGGGCCAGAGATCCGTAAACCGCGCACCCCTGGTGAGACCAGTGCTCCTTTCCCCAACAGTAGTGGTCAATGCCAGTCCAGCGCCCGAACTCTTGTCTCACAGAGCCTTGAGACTGGACGGACAGGCGGTTGCAATAGGAAGTCGTGTGTGCTTAGGCTGCTGGAGTCGAAGAGCCGTGACTCTGGACACTCGAGGGCATAGAACCCCAGAGTGCCCTCGGCCCCGCCCCCCGCATCCACCTGCTCTCTTTGTCTCTGACTAGGGCCTTTTACGCGTTTTCACAGTGGCTGAAGCATCTAGGGCTGGGGAGACCCTCTATGGCCTCTCCAGCCCTCCTCGAGCCTCTCCAATAATCCACAGCTCCTAGGCTAGTACTACAGACTCCTCCACCCCTCGGGTTGGCTTTCGTTCCTTGGGAGAGAATGGGGTGGATGAGCTGGCGACACAGTCTGAACTGTCCAGCAGTCAGAACGAGGGCGGGGTCCAGGGGCGGGGCTAAGGCAGAACAAAGGGTTCATAAGTGCGTGGGATGCCTCCTACAATTATTAAAAATATCAACCCCAGGCACTTCCCAGGTCTGGTTTTTGTTCATCTATTGTCCAGAATGGGCATGAGTCCCAAGGGTGCATTTCCCGCCCCATCGTTGACATTCTCATCTTCGTTCAGGCTCCGGACCCCACAGTGGCCACGAGGTCCCCAACCTTTGGGCAGATAACGGGAGTGAGGGACACGCCTAAAAACTGCGGCACGGGCGAGACCCCAACGAGCACAGAGTGCGTTCGCAGACTCAAAACACCCACCTTCCTTCAAACCTACAGCTTCTAAGTAGTCAAAGAAGGAGCATTTCTCTTTATTGAGAGAGAGAGAGAGAGAGAGAGAGAGAGAGAGAGAGAGAGAGAGAGAGAGAGAGAGAGAGAGAGAGAAAGAGCTGAATCTGCGTGGGAGAAGGGTGGCTAAAACGTTCACTGCATTCGCTATAGACCTGGAACCTGGAAACTGAAATTCCACGGGTGAAGCGCCCCTCCCCCTCCTACTCTGGACAGGTCGCCTGCCTAGTGACCCCCTTTTCAGCCTCTGGCGAGAGCAGCCGAATGACCGGGTTTCCGTGGTGGAACAGAGTCCGCAGCTGCTGAATGAGGCCCCCCTCCCCCAGTACTATCAGCAACCTGTCATCGCCTCCCTTTCCAGCTGGGAGCTGAGAAGGGGGGCTTTGGACTCCATGTCAATGCACAAAGAGAAACAGAACAAAAGCCCAGTCGCCCTTATTGCTCCCAGACTGCAACTCTTGGGGCAGTGTTCTCAGACCCGGATGCCCGCGTGTGGGTTAAGATGCCGTCCGGCGTGAGGCGCGGAAGGTCTGACCACATGCCTCACTCACGGGGTTCCAAGGACCTGGGGCCTCATCCTAAATTTATAATCCAGTTCCTGCAGACCGGAAACGTTGAGGTCGAAAGATCCCAAGGTCACACAGCCAGTGAAAGACAGAGCAAAGGCTGGAATCGGTCTTCTGGGCGCCCCAGCCCTCAGGGAAAGTGACCACGTCCAAGCCGAAAGGACTGTGGCTAGTATCAGCACCCGATCCTGGGGCTGGGGACTGAGCCCAGTGGGAAGAAAGCCTCAGAGGGCCGCACCCACGCTGTTAGCGCTTCGTGGAGGCTGCCAGCGCCGAGGGGCAGCCCCCCGAACGCAGCGTGGGGAGGGAGCATAGGGAGGAGGTGTGGAGACTCAGCTTCGTGCAGGGTGATCGGAGCCCACCATCATTCTTCCTCACCCAAAGGTTTATTTTTTCAAATTCTGTTCAGAGCCAGATCGAGGAGTGCCTGGGTGAAACGGGCGATCAAGATTATGTGGATAAGAGGACCCTTTCCTCTCGCGGAAAGCCGTTTGGGATACGGTGAGGATGGAACTCTTCCCTATGAAAACCCGGATGCCCTGGGGGACTGGGCACTTTTCATTCAAGATCGGCTTTCTTTCGTACGTTTTGCTTGTACTGCCCCCACCCCCACCCCACGCCGCACGCCACCCCCGCCCCTTATCCGGCATTCTCATTAATCGTTCTACGCCCCTCCCCCAATTTGGAATTATGATGCCGCACTTCTGTAAATTTTCACAAGAGCAGATTTTGTATCGAAAGCCTAAATGCTGATGACAGCCAGCCTTTCCCCGAAGTCTTTCAGTTTACTGGCTAACCCTTATCCTTATTCCGCATAGTTCCCAAAAATAGGCTGGTGAGGGGCTTTCAAAGAAAAAAAAAAAAAAGAGTCGTTTTCACCTGAGTCCTTCTGCATTTCTTTTTGTCTGTTTATTATACACAATTCCTCTCCATCTAGGTCATTGAATATCAGACATAAAGATGTCAGGACAATAGATTTTATCATCACTTACATGCTATTAATTTTAATGATGTACTACCATTTCAACATTTTCGCTTCCTGAGACAGGAATAGCTCAGTGTAAAATAAACCTCAGCATTTGTTTTATGCATAACTGATGGTGTGGCTGAGGCAAGTACCACCTAGGCTATTAAAATTATATTTACTATCCCAGTTTTCGGAATGTGGTCAATGGCAGATTCTCATGTGATTTCGCATTTATTACACAGTTATTGTTTTCATTACTTGAAGAAGCTTAGCATTGTTTTCATAAAGCGAGATATAGATTTTTTCCACACTTATTGAAATTACAAGACATCTACCTTTCAGATTTCCCCATTGCCTGCCGGCGTTCACCATTTAGTACACAACTCACAGCTCGGGTAGCCTGACACAGGCAGCTCTTGCAGTCAAGATGCACGCAGTTTCCTAGGCAACCGACACAGCCAATGAATGAAGAGGAACTGAAAGACTGCAAGCCCCATCATTATTTCCTATTTTACTCTTCTCAGTGCTCTCCGCTAGAAAGATTGGAGAGCTATGGATCCTAACATTTATGTAAATCCTCAGAGGATTGGGGCTAGGAGTGTTTTAGCCCTATACTATGAGTGTGGGGAGAGGATGCAGGCAGGGTGGTGGTTGTTCCTGGGATCCACAGAGACATGCATTCTCAGCTTTGTCATTCCCCTGTTCATATCCCACTCTCTTTCCCTCTCTCAGATAAGAAGCCAGCTGCTACTGGCAGAGCTGCCCCTGTGCTCTCTAATGGAAGGGCTGCCCAGGTGGGAAGCTCAGACCTCCGTCCTTCTGCAGTCGCAGGGCTCTGTGAGGACCAGCCCGTCCAGGTAACAAAAGACAAGAACAAGCAGAGAAAATTCCAAGAAAGCAGAGCAGGGTAGGCACATTTACTTTGTTCCTCAGTAAGGCAGGCTGTTTTCCCATTGCCAGCATTTGATTTGGGGTTTACCTGGCCTGAGTCCAGACTGAGATTGCTGTGCTTTCACCGAAGAGATTTGCATTCTTTGTCACAGATTGGCAGAGGGAGTAGAGCCCTGGCTTTACAGAGCACCTTTCCCTTCTATGAGCAGCCTCCCCTCCCCCATACTCTCAGTGATTTGTGAGCTCCTTAGGCTGGGAAGGCAAGCCAGAGAATGCTTGCTTTGTAAATCCTAAGTAAATGGGTTGCCTAGGATTACCTAGGTAATCATAAATGACATTTTATGATACAGGCTTAGATTGTGTAGAAAACAGAAACAGAAGAGTGGAGAAAATACTCTTAAATAAAACATAAAATACCACAACTGACAGAGTTCCCTTTCAAAGTGCAATCCCTGACATCAAGTTTATAAATAAATCCCTTATGAAATGAATGAATACACACAGGAAGATTTGATGGGGGAGCCATTTTAAGTTTCAGCAGCAGATTGCTACAGTATCGATGTCCTTGAAGGATTTCCACTCCGTGTTAGAGACTTCCACCAGCAACTGCTGCTCTTCAAAGTCTAGGCAGCTTGTCATTTCTCTTCTAAATCTGCCCTAGGCCTTTGCTTGCCATTTAAATAAAATTAAAACATGCATATTGAGGCAGATACCCACAGATTCATATAGTTAACATATTTTGTCTCTTGGATTTAGATGCCTAGCGGACGTTACCTATGTTTTCACAGCAGAAACAGGTTAGCTTCTGAACAGGAACTCTTGACATGCCCAGCCTGCTTTTGAATGGCTGCCACATATTTATACAGTTTTCCAGAAAATAATGCATTAAGAGAGCCCCTGAGAGACCTCACCCCTAGAAAGGACACATTAAAAGATTTAGTTTCATATTTACACCTCCCAAAATGGAAAGCAGTTTCAGACATATTTGTATACTCATGTTTATAGCAGCATTATTCAATAGCTGAAAAGTAAAAGCAATCTAAGTGTGCATCAGTTGATGAGTGGATAAACAAAATGTGGTGTATACTTATAAGGAACAAAATTCAACCAAGTAAATTTGAAGATCTAATTGGCTTTATTAAGCAATTCATGAATCAAGCAGCATCCCATCAGCAGCTAGAGGTGTGCTCTAAGGGGTTGTACAGAATGGATTTTATAGGAAGGATGGTGAGTCAAGTGAGCTATTAACAAAAGAAAGGAAAGGGTTCTATTTAGACCAGGATACCTTTTGGGGAAAAGGAAATGGCAAGGTTTTTGTTTTTGTTGTTTTTTTCTTGTTCTTTTAAGTATATTTTATTGATTATGCTATTACAGTTGTCCCACTTTTTTTCTCCCCTTTATTCCCCTCTGCCCTGTACCCACCCCCCGACCATCATTCCCCCACCTTAGTTCATGTCCATGGGTTGTACATATAATTTCTTTCACTTCCCATTTCCCATACTATTCTTAACCTCCCCCTGTCTGTTTTATGCCTACTGTTATGTTTCTTATTCCCTATACCTTTTTCCTTGTTCTCCCCCTCCCCACTGATAACCCTCCATGTGATCTCTATGAATCTGTTCCTGTTCTAGTTGTTTGCTTAGTTTGTTTTTGTTTTCTTTTTTCAGGTTCAGTTGTTATAGTTGTGAGTTTGTTGTTATTTAACTGTTCATATTTTTTATCTTTTTCTTAGATAAGTCCCATTAACATTTCATATAATAAGAGCTTGGTGATGATGAACTCCTTTAACTTGACCTTATCTGGGAAGCACTTTATCTGCCCTTTCATTCTAAATGATAGCTTTGCTGGATAGAGTAATCTTGGATAGAGGTCCTTGCCTTTCATGACCTGGAATACTTCTTTTCAGCCCCTTCTTGCCTGTAAGGTTTCTTTTGAGAAATCAGTTGATAGTCTTATGGGAACTCCTTTGTAGGTAACTGTCTCCTTTTCTCTTGCTGCTTTTAAGATTCTTTCTTTATCTTTAATCTTGGGTAATGCAATTATGATGTATCTTGGTGTATGCTTCTTTGGGTTCAACTTCTTTGGGACTCTCTGAGCTTCCTGGACTTCCTGGAAGTCTATTTCTTGCTCTTCCTCTTCTCCTTCTGACACCCCTATGTTTTGGATGTTGGAACATTTGAAGTTATTCTGGAGGTTCTTAAGCCTCTCCTCATTGTTTTGAGTTCTTTTTTCTTCATTCTAGGTTGAATGTTTATTTCTTCCTTCTGGTCCAAATCATTGATTTGAGTCCTGGTTTCCTTCCCATTACTGTTGGTTCCCTGTATATTTTTCTTTTATTTCACTTTTCATAGCCTTCACTTCTTTCTCTATTTTGCAACCATATTCAACCATTTCTGTGAGCATCCTGATTACCAGTGTTTTGAATTCTGCATCTGATAGGTTGGCTGTCTCTTCATCACTTAGTTCTTGTTATGGAGGTTTGATCTGTTCTTTCATTTGGGCCATATTTTGTCTGAGTGTACCTGTTATGTAGTGAAGGGCAGAACCTTAGGTATTTGCCAGGGCACGACAACCCACATCACTGCGTTGTGCCACTGTATATGGGGAAGGGTTTTGAGAGGGAATAATGCTACTTGCTCAGCTTTTTGCCAGCTTTCAGTCACTTTCCCCACTTCCCACAAGTAAATTTGGCCCTTCTGGTGCTGATTCCCGGGTGGGTGAGTCTGTGTACATTCTAGGATTCTGTGGGTTTCTCCAAGGAATTCTCCTGTGAGGCTGGGAGTTTCTCCTGCCACCTCAACCTCCACATTTTTTTTCAATTCAGTAAGGGTTTTTAATTTTTTTTTTTCATTTTACACTCTGTACTACAAAGAAGGAAACATTTGGAGGGTCATTATTGCAACTTTCTGTAATAAAAGCAGTTGTAATTATTAGGAAGAAAATGATATTTTATTTTGAGGAAGAGTTAAGTTATAAATTATTTTTAAAGACCTGTGTAAAGAAAAATAGTGATTTATTTCCTTCCATTCTCCCTGCCATCCCACCAGGGCTTTCCCCCCCAAAAGAAAATCAGACAAAAAGCAAATACACAAACAAAAAACACCTCAAAGAGAAGATAGCAGAAGAAAAATGTTTTTATGCCTAGGAGCTATCCACCCATTTAAAAAAAAGTAGCATACACATACATTTTGATATGTGAAAATAATATATAGACTATGGAGCCTAGAGCCACTAAAGATTAATTGTACTGTGCTCCCATCCACTTTGGTTGCAGGCTTTGTTTTCAAAGCCCCACTATCAGCTTTATGGCAGGTCCATGCTTTGCATTCTAAGGTTTTCTTTCTTCCTTCCTTCTTTCCTTCCTTTCTCTCTCTCTCTCTCTCTCTCTCTTTCTTTCCTGAAGCCTGTCCCACTTAAAAAAAAAACCTGGCTTATTGAAAACAACCTATAATATTTTATATCGAGTTAAGGGAAATAGTCAACAATAGAAAGTTATCAAAATATTGCCAAGGTTATATAATCAATGATTTAATAATTGCAAAAGGGAAATACCTGTAGGTGAGTACATGTCATGGTTCAGAGTTAAGGAAGACAGGGTTTAGTTTACCAGTGTTATGTTTTGAAAACATCACTCTTAGATCTATTTTTTCCCTTTTTACTTTGCATCTCAACCTCAGTTGCCAAGGAACTGGCATATACTAGAGATCAGATTTTGTCTTTATAAACTTTGTAAGGCAGGGTAAGTCCCAAATTCATTTTTGCTTCTCACTTGGATTTTGGGAAGGGAAAGCATTCTAGTTCTACTTTGGACTGTAGTCTCTTCCTTTGTGTAGTGGTAAATAAGGTAACAAATTTAGAATCCCCACAGCAAAGGACTCTCCTCTCTTACAATATTAAATATGTATATTATATATTTATATATAGTATATATATATTCCCATTTCCACAGTTTATGGAATATATATATATATATATATTCCATATATATATATGTATATATATACATATAAATGGTGATTGTTATATATATGTGTATATATATACAGTATATAGATACATAAACTGTGATTGTTAACATTATTTGCATAGAAAATTATTACAGGTTATTAGGCTATATATTTGATAGATGTCACCCCCACAGGTTTTTTCAGCCAGAGGTTTTGAGGCTTTATTTCCCTGCACTGGAACTCTGGGTTATTCAGTCTGCCTCTCATTCCCCAGTTGTTCCTCCTGGTTTATCTGCCCACAAATGTGGGACTGCCTGGTCTGTCAGCCACTGCCTTGTCTGCTCCACCAGCCACCACCTTGCTGCTTCAGCTGCCCATTTCCACCCCTCCTACCCGTCTGAATGAATGTTTCTTCTTTAATTCCTTGGTTGCCGGACTTCTGTACAGTTCAATTTTCTGGCAGTTCTGGTTATTTTTTTGTCTTTAAATTTGTTGTCCTTATTTTGGTTGTGAGAGGAGGCAAAGTGTGGGTACCTATGCCTCCATCTTGGCTGGAAATTCCTTTTTTTTTTTTTTTATCACACATGTCGCCTTTTCTATGGAGAATGGACAGAATCCACAGGACAGACTACCTCATTGGTGTACAGAAAGAGGCTGAAACAGCAAGTGTAACCACAGAGCCAGCTCAAAATGGTCTTATGCTGCTTAACCAAATACTGAGCTGTTTTTCAGAGACAATAGAATAACAACAACAACAATAAAAAAACCCAGCAAGTTGTGGCATTTTTTTCTTTGTCTTGGTGTTAGCATAGTGCTCCAAGTTTCTCAACAATATGTAACCAAACTGAAAGAGAGTTCCTCTACCCTGCACACAGAAGAGCCAAACATTGAACACTGAGAATTGCAATGGAGGAATTAGGGTTGCTTTATTGCAGGGTGCCATGCAAGGAAAATGGGAAGCTATCACTTAAAACCCCTAACTCCCTGATGGCTTACAATTAGGGAGTTTTAAAGGCAAAAAAAATCATGAGTAAGGGGTTCAGGGTCATGGGCTGTGTTGATTGGTCAGTTTTTGTGTAAGCGTCAGCAATTTTCTTTATCTGATTGATTTACTTAACTCTTGGCAGCACCCTGGCTGGAGTCTTTGTGGCTGTGGTCAGTTGGTCTTGAGGCAGGCTAGTAAGAAGCTAGGAAAATTCCTTGGCAAGTGGAATGGGGAAACTGAGACGGACAGCTAAACAGATGACTGAGCAATTTATAGCCAGATAATAAATCACAAGGTCTTTTCTCCTTTAATCAAGTACACTTAGGAGCAAATGGTTTATGCATTCCAAATCGTACTGGGGCAGACATACCTCTGCCTCAACCCCTGTTTGGTAGCATTCTTTGAAGGCGAAACTGACCATAGAATGATGACCCTTCCATATGCTCATTTTGATGAATTGGAGTATTAATGGACATACCTGAAAAGCTGATGAATATTCTACAGAGATCTTCCCATGAAACCTCCCCTAAAATTCCCACCTTCAGAAAACAGATTAAAAACTCTTAAGACAAAGAACCCTATGTGTGCTCTCTCTTGAGCATGTCTGTACCTTTCCCCACTTCTTTTCCTCAGGTGTGTGTCTTTACTTTCTTTCTCCTAGGCTCTGAAGTTTCCCAGGAGACTTACACCCAGGGGAGCAGTGGGCACAGGCAGCTTGTCCCAGGCTAACCCCCTGAACCTGTCTCCAAGGGACCTCCTTTTTTCTCTGTAACTTGTTTCCTAAGTCCACATGGCCCAGCTGGCTCACTTCTTCTGTCTCTATGACTTTATTTCTAAAGAGCCAAGGCAGCCTTGCCTAGGTTCTTTCCTAGTGCTATGATCTTGCCTCTTTTATCTTAAACACTTCTTTTGTTTTACTGTCCCCAGCTTTAATAAACACACTCTCAAAATCACCTGGACTCATATGGTGAAATCTTTCCTGCACGAAGTCAAGAACCCACACATTCTAGACCATTGCAGGACAAACCCACATTGGCTCGATCTTAGTCCCTTTCCAGTGAATCTTTCCTGCTTACATAGATCTGCAGAATATCTGAGGATTGTGAGTCAGCTATGTTATCTTATGGGCAGGGGAAAAAACAGCTATACATCTTGTGCTTAACTGGCTATACTCTTCTATTCTCGTAAGCGAAGTATCCTTTATATTCTTCCCTGAAACCTGCTTTACAGGCAGATATCCTGGCTCCAGGACATTATTATATTCCAGCATGGCAATAAAACTTTAAAAAGGGTTAATTTAATAATTTTAAGTAAATGCTAAATTCTAGTATACCTAGCCTTTTATGATTTGCTGTCAGTTTCAACTAGGTAGATATTTTAAAAACCATTACCTATATCATTTATTGCTCTTCCTTCTGGCCAGTTGACCACTGAAAGTGATGGATCATGACACATCCTTGCTTCCACTGACTCCCTATAATTTATCATGTACAGTCCAAAATCTTAGAATAGAATTCAAGCCCCTTAAATCTGAGTGTAAGCTACTGTTTCAGTATTACCTGCCACCCTCCTGCTTAGACACAGTGTATTTCAGGATACTTGGACCAGGCCACAGATGTCCTTTTTAGGATATGCTCACTGAGTCTCTGAGTTACTGTTCATTCTGTTCCATCAGCCTGGAATGACCCTCTCCCCTTCTTCAACTGGTGACATTTCATTCATTCTTCATGATGTACCTTAACTATCTGTTAACTAACAGATAATTAGTTAAGGTACAGTAGATGTTGTTGAGTGAGTATGTGTACTGTGTGCTCGTCACATTCTACGGCATCTACAGTACCTTAACTATCTGATATGTTCCCCTTGTTGCCAGAAAAAATAAACTATCTATGCTCTACTCTCCCAAATATTTCTTCATTCAGCTAGTATGGGTTTTGCATTGATTACAAAAAGCAATGTTCACAAAGTTTTTTCAATGCACACCTCTACTGGTTAAAAAAAACTTGAGCATACATTCCCAATATATGTACATTTATTTATTCATAAACTATATATCTGTTTTTATTTTTATAAACCAATATCTTGAAGTATAATACAAGGTCTGTCCAGAAGGTATCCAGCTATGTAATATGAAAAATAAAGACATTTATTAAGAAAAATACAAAAAACATTACACATAGGAGAGTGACACTCAGTCCCCTTCAAAGCAGGCACCTTGGGACCTCACATAATTCTCCCAATTACCATCAGCTGCCCTGTCATATTTTCCTGAATCTCATCAATGGCTTCCTTTTCAAAAGTGATTTTAGTTTTGGGAAAAGCCAAAAGTCACAGGGCACCAAGTCTGGGCTGTAGGGGAACTGAGTCATCTGGGTAATTTGATGTTTCACCAAAAAAACTCTTTACAAGACATGATGCATGAGTGGGTACAGTATCTGATGAAGCTGCCAATCACCAGTTGCCCATAGCTTCAGCCTTCTAAATCATCTCAATAGTTTCCAAAGGAAAGTTCAAGCTTAACACAAAATTTGATGCAGATTTGTTGCTCCACTGGCTCAGTAATTTTGAATGTGACAGCCACACAGTACACAGGCTCACTCAACAGCATCTACTGTCCCCACTGACTAGTACAGTGAGGTTGCCATTGTTCATGCATGCATATTCCAGTCTACTCCTCTTGGCTGCCAGGTTACCTGAATGTCCTGCAAATCTTTTTGTTATATTAACAATGGCTGGACTTTTCCCAGACAGACTTCATATATTTAGTATGAGGTGTATCTTTACGGATATCAAATGTTAATAAGTATTTCAAGTACATTTTTTATACATTTTTATTTTATTTTGGCCAGTATCTCACCAGACTTGAATTCTTCATGGTTTTCTTACCTGGCAATAGGTTTGACTATGGGCTTGTATAAGGATCGGAGTGTCAGGTCTGCCATTTCCTTATTTTCTCTTTCTTCCTTTCTTCTTTCCTTTCTTTCTTTCTTTCTTTCTTTCTTTCTTTCTTTCTTTCTTTCTTTCTTTCTTTCTTGTTTGCATCACTGATATCATCTTCACCTTGCCATTTTTCTGCTGTAGTGTCTTAAGCCTCTTGCCCAGTTGTGAGGATCAGTGGAGCAAATTCCAGATAATATGGTGGGTAAACACATTGTCAGTTTCTCCTTCATGAACCTCAATTTCCAGGGAATGATTGAGTCATAACGCATGACCAAAAAACATCAGCATCCTGTGAGGGCACCAGTATCATTTGAAACACTATTTAAAGCATAATTATTTATAGAAAATAAAGATAAATAAGAGTTCTCATAATTTTTTCCTACACTGCAAAGAATGGTCTTGCTGTCTTCCTTTTAAGACCTCTGGATTAGATTAGAGTTAGTTTCATAGATGCCTGTTTCCTTCTCTTTGTGACCCCTTAGCAGGGACCATCATGTCTTATTAGCCTTGGTATCTCCCACATTGCCTGAAACTAAGTACAGGCAAACAATAAATATTCTTTGAATAAATAAAATACTCAACTATAGAAAAATCAGAAAAAGCCCAGCTATTTCTAACCCAAACAAGAGCAGGTTGTTCTTCAAGTAAGCACTATGAAACCATCCTTCTTTCTCTTTATCGCATTTCACCATTCTAAGCAGGATGTTGGACACTACAGGCCCAGAAGGTGAACCCTCCTCTGTAGTTATCTTTCAATTCCTTGCAAGCAGCTGCCCAGCCCTTTCCTGCATTTGCATACTCTCTTTTCCATGTTGGTAATGCATAACTGAGACTCCTGGTTAAGACTGCCTAATAGATAGAACAAGAGGAAAGGAGAGAAGGAAATAATTCTTTAGGAACCAGCATTGAATTCCTTAGGAACTTCCTCCCTGGAATGTCTCCATGAGCAAGCAGGTTTGAAGATAACGGAACAAAGTGGGCTTTCCCCTGACTGAAGGACAAGAAGAAACAGAAATGCAAATCCCACCTTCCAAGAACCTGAAGAAAAGATGAAATAGTACCAACTTTCTGGACCTCACTAGTAAAGAAAAATTTCTTTGGGAAATGTAGGAAAAAAGATCAAGTCATGAATAAAAGTAAGAAAAAGTTACAATTGTCTCAGAATTTTCTAAAACATGATTCAATGCTAGAAGGTGGTAAAACAATTCCTATAAAAATTTCCAGGAAAATGTGCCCCAATATTTGTATATCCAGTTACATTGCCTTTTAATTTTAAAAATAACATTTTTAAACTCTGTGTTTTTAAACACAGAACTAAGAAAATATAGTTTTGTGAGTCATTGTTTTGGGGGGAAGAACCCCAGAGAACACAGAAATAGAGCTTGGAAAGGTTTGCTGTTTGATAGCATGTGTTCTGAGGGATGCTCCCCCTGAATGTAGCCTAGGATGTTCCTAGATACAGAAGTCCTTCAGATGGGGAATGTTCTGCTCCTTCAGTGAAGAGTATTGGAAATGCTGTCCCAAGGTGCTCGTAGTGACCCTGGCCAAGGACCTGACCTGCCAGATCTTCTGTAAGTCCCCTGCAAATTGAAATTGTGACCACCTTACAGGGAATTCTCTGTTTGCCAGTTTATTCTGGAAGCTACTTCTACCACAAAGAGTAGAAGATATCAAAGAATGGAATAACAGGCTGCACAGATATTAAAAGTAGCACACAAAAAAACTTGGAAATTGTAAGGTTTTAGGCAGAAGAGCAAAGCAATGAAGACATCTTTTGAAGATCTCACGATTTAAAATAAGAGTCTGAAGAGGTGAGTGGCCTTAGAGATAGTCAGAGGGCTTGAAGAAAGGAATCGGATGGCAGCAGAAAATCTGCTTTTTACTTTGACTACTCAGGATCCATATAAAAAATAGAATAAGCTATTGGAAAGCCAAAACTATATGGAAATAGCACACGTTTTTATAAGGAACTTTGTAAAAACTTTCAGAGGCAAAAATACACTGTAATAAAGATAAGCTAGTAAAGAAAAGAGGAACTCTAAATTCCACCAGGCTTGAGAAGAATGTGACCCAGTTTAAGAAGAATATGCAGCAGTTCTTGTGGAAAAATAACTAGGAAAAGAAATACTCAGAGCTCAGTGAGCTAACAAATTTACATGGGAACTCTTAGAAAGGTATATAAGAAGTCCTGTTTGCCAAGAGAAGGAAATTAAAGTATGAAATCATTCCATTTTGCTGTTGATGCAGAGGCAGAGTTTTTAAAAGAAATCAGAGGAGGAAGATGAAGTGCTCATAGACAAATATTAGCTGAATCTTTTATTTCCAACATAAACTGACTGGTGAGGGGTTATTTAACATGCCATTTGCCCCAAACGCTGCTGGAAAACAAAGGAAAAAACCTTGCAGCAGAAAGTAGAGGTCTTTAATGACTTCTCATTTTCAGAAATACATGGTCCTCTGAAAGGAGCTGATTCATGACTGGAACAGATGGGGTGGGGAGGGCGCGGGGACAATAGATGCTACCAGCTGCATAGAGAGTGAAGAGTTACAAGCAGAGGAATGACACAATGTTGAATGAATTATGCCAACAGAGGGACCTTACAAAATCCCAGATTGTTCTTCACGGTGAGAAAGTTCATGACAACTGGCTCACTGTTGTTGCAGGAGTGGAAGGTAAAATATGCCAGCCAGGGGCAGAAATTAATGCAGCTAAACCAGTGACTTTCAGAGAGAAATCCTCTCTATGCTCTTCTGCTGCACCCAGTAAATTAGAGGCATGCACAAGCTCTGTCCAGTGCCCACATGGATGATGTATTCACAGTTCTGAATTTGTTTTCCCTTATGGGAGAAATATACTCCAAATAGTGTGTGGATGGTCCTGAAACTGCTCTGGAGGATCAAAAGAGATTTCTGGAACAAAATTTGCCTAGGAACTAGGTTCTAGGAGTCTTTATCAATAAACCTAAGTAACATCTTCCCTTTTATAGTAATGACTCTTAAAGGTAATATTGGTGTCAGAGAACCTAGACTTTCAATAGGAGGACGCCCACGGAGTCCTGGGGCACCTTCTCCTGTGGGTGGCTCTGGGCCTCCGTGCCTTCTTCCACTTCATGTTCCTGCCGGGCTTCTCCGCTAGGCTTAGAGAACATTACACACTTGGAGCTGGCTTTGACTCAGAGTAAGGGGCGTGTCTTTGACCTTGGAACGAGCCCACCCTTTAGAATCTGAGACCCTCAAGTCCTCTGTTTCTAACATGAGATGACCACTTCACCCTCATCTCATCTCAGGGCCAGGGGCTATTTGTCTTCACCTTTTGCAGTTTTCAGGAATGTCTTCAGGCTCCACAGCTGGCCCTTCTCTCACAGCTGGTCACTACATGGCTCACAGGCCTCCCCACGTCTTGATGGTGACAATAAACAGACTATTAAAATGGACAATAAACAGATGCTTCAAATCCATTTCCACTGTACTGTTTCTTATTGAATTTTTATTTGCTTAGGCTTACCTGAAATTATGCCTTTTGAGATACAAATGAAGAAGACTCTGAAGATGAAGCTACCTACAGTAATATCTGATTGTTTTATTTTTGTTGCTGTAATTCAAGTAATTAGCAAATTATTTTAAACATTATAAAAACATTTGAAAACAAAATACTTTCAAAGAATATTTCCTAAATTCAAAAATGCTGTCAAGGTACTCTAAAGTAGAGAAAAAAAACCCTTATTGCAATTTGAAGTGTGGCGAGGAGGTCTCCACCTGCACATCATAATAATTTCCTCACTCAGGAACTGAGTGACCCAGGATGTCACTGCATATGACTTGTTCCTTTGTAACGCTTGTTGCCTTTATCCTAGAAGCCAATTGAAATCATATGTGCTCCTGAGATGGACAACACATTCAGTTTAATGGTGCCTGAACTTTTCAGACACAGTTTTCTTCATGATCAGAAGAACCCAGGGAGAATGGGTTATGCCACAATGGGCGGTGAAGGTGAGAAAACAGGCTTGCTTCAAAATGCGTTCCAAAGCCACCTTGGTTCTAGGTAGATACAATATACTGGGAAAAGGTGTGGTGGGCTTTCCAAGAAGAATGGGATGGCTCTGATCTTCTGCTCCAGGTAACTAGGCCCTGTGTGGGGGGCCCTCGGGCCTCTGCATGTGTTCTCATACAGCTGGGCACACACAGCTTCATCCTTAAAAATGATTAATTCATCCAGTGAATGCTTACTGTGTGTTAGGTGCTGATTTCGGCAGCAGAAAGACAGCAGTGATTGAATCAAGCCTAAATTCCTGTGTTCCCAGAGCTAGCACTGCAGTTAGAATTGTCACATTAGAAGAGTATGATTCCTCAGATCTGCAGCTTCCTGCCTTTTTGTTGTTGTTTCTTCCTTATTTCCTTTCCCCATCATTGCTTTTTTATCCCATTTTTATTCTTTTCTGTACCTTCCTCTTTCCTCTGCTAAAGTGTGTGTGTGGCAGAATGAAGTAATTAAAGGTTACAAAGGACTTAGGGGACACTGTAATGGAGTGTCTGCAACAGCTTATTAGACAAGGTGCAATCAAGGTTATCTAAATCACACAAAGACTTTCAATAATGACACGGTTTCAATCTGGCTTCCCTTCCCCCCTTTTCTGTTTCTTTTTCTCTGTGACCTGATATAGGAAAATAAGTGGCTGATTCTGAGATTTCATTGAAACACACACACACACACACAGAAACAAACTTTCAGCATAAAAATGGGTGTCTTTAGTCCTGATAGGATCATCACAAAGGTGACCTTGAAAGCCAAACCACACTGGAAAATCCAAACTGAACAGTGCTTCCTACCAGCAACAGAAAAATCATTCCTTTATCCTGTAGCTATAGCCAGGAAAGAGTGAAGTTTCAATGGTAAATGAACTCTACCTCCTAGGCTATTCCACAGGTAATACCACATAGACAAAGGCGAACTCACTTTCCCAGACATACTTATCTGTTGTCAGGTCAGCCAGCAGAGGTTTGGAAGGTAGGCCCTTTTAGTGTGCAACTAGCCTTACAATGACAATTTGATTTCAGAATACAAGAGGCAGGAAGAAGAGTTGCCCACCCACGTTTGCTCTCTCAGCCTTTCACTGACGAGCTATGAGACCTTGGATAAGCCGCCCAAATTGCCCCTGCGGTGCGGCCTTTATCTGTAGATGGGAATAATAATAAGAAGAATAGTGTGCTTTGTTGAGATGAGATAATGCTGCCATGGGCTTTGAACTCTTTTAAGGTTGGCACCAAAGGACGCCACTGTGTTATTATAGCTGTGGTGGTAACACATCAAAGTAGCATTAATGTAACCTGTATGGTTGCACCCTGGAACTTAACTTTCTTAAGCATCTGTATTTTTTCCTGCCCTTTGCCTGCATAAGTAGTACATAGATTAGATTTTTAAAAATCTGTTCATGCAGTGTCCTTCTTTACTTCTTTCCTCCCCTCTTTCCGTGGTCTTTAGTTACTGAGAGACTGCTGTTGCATGGACAGGGTATGTTGTTTCATCCAACTTGCAGTGCTATTGTTTGTTTGCTGCACTCGGCTGGCTTCAGCTCCGCTTGCCACCCAGGCCTGTTTTCTGCAATGGAGGTGCCTCTCTAACCTTGTGTGTGTGAAATGTTTGCATTGTCTTTCCTTTCACTAAATTGTCACCTTAAGCCATATCGCCATAAGTGGTAAGTGAAACTTCATACCATTGTTCCTACCATGTTTCAATATGTAATTCAATTCAAAACTTCATTAATAAGTGATATAATGACTTCTACTTTTCCCAGGTCTTTCTGCCTATTATGCCTTTATTTTACTTTATAACCTGACATCCAGCACTTTTTATGGTACTTTCAGACTCCTGTTCTGGTCAAAGACCAAGTTCTTCTTCCAACCATACAAGATGTCTCCTTGCTCTAAGAAAAATGGACTGCTGAGGTGTGGAGACTTTCCCTGAGTCTGACTCCAGAGTAAGATCTGGCTATGCCCCTGCTACATACCTCGCTAAGCTCTGTCTCCTGCCACTTTGCTCCTGTGGGACTTAGGAGCAACTTATTCTTGAACTGTTCATTCTGGGTGCCAGAGAGTTTTCAGTGCCCTGAGGTAAGATTTCCAGTGGGGAGAGTTATACTGTTCTATAAAGCAGGGACAGATGATAGGAAAGCCCAGCTGGAAAAGATGAGCCTTCAGAAGACAGGACCTGCTCAGGCAGAATACTCACAGGAAAGGGCATGTATGTAAGTTGGAGATCTACGAACAGACCCCATAAAACTATTCATGATTCTGCACCTTCTGGAAAGTCTCTCTGTCCCCCTGTTTTCATACTTTGCTTTGAGGCCCACGTTGCTACAGTCCAACCACCCAAAGAGAGAGACCAAATCTCTCTGGGGCTCAAATGCAAATTGCTAGAAAAGGGATTCTACTTGGCCCCAGTCTCCAAGCTAGAAGCTCTGAGTCCACTGGGTGAGCACTGTGAGGAGCCCACCACAGTAACCATGAGTGCGGGAGGCACGGGCCTTTCCACGAAAGTGTGCATAGTGAGAGGGGTGGGGTTGGGATGCAGTGGGGTGGGATGCTGGTGAGTAGGGAACTCTCTAACTACTGTGAGAATTTCATTTTTAGTTGTGAGATGTCACCCTACAGTACAAGCCAGATTGTGGATCATTTAGCTTGTATTTTTTTAACAGCTATTGAGGTTGAAGATTCTACCAAGATTTTGTGAAGGTTTGTACAATAAGCCCTATTTCTCTCCCCAAGCTCTGCCATAGCTGTGCAGTTTTAACAGGTAAAAGAGGAGTCAGTGAAGGTGCTGCCTTTCCTCTGCACTTGCTGCAAGAATTTCTATGGTGCACATTTGTGCAAAAGGGATCAGATGAGGGCAGGGTTTGAACAGTGGCTGGCTCATTCCTGAGCCTCAGATAGGCTTTGATCCAGGAATGGTGCAGTGTCTGGAAGGCTGTGGAGGTCTTTTCCATTAGCTTGTTTGCCCGAGCATTGGAGCGTGTGTTCCAGGCAGAGGTGTTTTCTTGCTGTTGATATTGTTTTTGTTGGATTAGGGACCGGGCCCTGCAGGATCCCAGAGGGAAGGGGGAGCTGGGTGGAATTTAAAGAAGCAATAGGTTCAAGGAACATGAGGGGAGACCAGAAAACTCAGAATTTATTTATAAACAATTGTGTGTGTATTCTTACATGTTTAAACTTCATTTACCTTCAAAGTACTCTCCATTTGATGCAACACACCTGTTGAGATGTTTTTTCCCACTGCTCAAAAGAGTTTTTGGATTTATTGATTTTTTTGATGCCTTTTAGTACTTCTGCTGTTTTTTTGTTTCACCTTTTTCACATTGGAAAAATGTTTCCCTTTGAGGACTTTTTTTCATCAGGGAAACAAAAGAAAGTCGCCTAGGGTGAGATCTGGTGCATAGGGCAGGTGGGGCACAGGCAGGGAGCAGGGGAGTGGGTATCAAGCTGTTTTTTTGGTCAAAAACTGCTGAGCACTCAGTGCCATGTGGGCAGGCGCACTCATTAATCACCTATCATGAAATGGGAAAAAACTTTGAGTCTTAAAAAAAATTCACTGAAGCCGAATGCAGCCTCTTACAACAATGCCAACTGGTACACTGACACAGATGGGTTCCTAGAACACTCACCTAGTGGAGGGAGCCTGTACTACAAGGGCTCTGCCCAGAAGATAATTGTTTTGAGGGGAGTCCCCCCTTGTATGTGACATAGGTTGGTGTGCTGTTATATCCTCTTTAACCTGGAGGGAGCCTTAACTATATCTCCAAGGGGAGCATGGGCCGTACAAACAAAGCAGAAGAGCAGAGTGGGAAGAACATCAGGTCAAATAAGTAATCAAATAGTGAAACTAAGGAATATTAATACCTCCCCACATGTATTGATAGTAACTTGGGTACTTAATGCTCGTGGAGCAGGTCCTGGAATGCGGTAGGTGTGCATTGATTGGTAACTACCATCTTTCACTGCGTATGCTGCACACTCATGTTTTCGTGCACATCACACACGGGATTATTACGCCCATGGTATGTACTCATTATACTGATGTATAATGTACATCCTTATTTTTCCCTCAAAAATTTGTAAATATTGGCACTTTATGAAGATGGAATTGACAGTTTATACTCTTTCATGTGTTGCTCCTTTTTGAGAGATTCCTTCCTCTGGCCACATATTCACACACCCACACTGCCCACATTCTTGGTGCCTTCCTGTGCTGTGGCACTCTGGTGGGGAGCCCTGCAGTGGGTATGTGAGTATGCGCCTGTGTGGAGCCAGGGAGAGTGGACAGCCTGTGGGAGGTGGTGCTCACTGTTTTCAAGGGCATCTTTGTGTGTCCCCGACACTTAGTGCGGGCCTGGAGCACAGATGGCTTTAGTAAATGTTTGCTGAGTGAACCCAATGAATGAGCATTTTGTCACTGGGCCTTTTCATTTGTCCCTGGGCTTGTTCCCTGACTCTTCTTGAAATACAGCTGCTTTCATGGGCTGTATCTTTATTGGGAAGTTGGGTGTGTTTTCGGTGCCAGGGAGAAAAAAACAAGCACAGAAATGAACCCTCCAGGGCAGCTACATTCCCAGCAAAGGAGCTCTCCTTTGTGCCAAGAACAGAACTGTCTATACAGGGGAGGGGGGTTTAGAGTCCATGAGGACTAGACTCAGAGAGGGGGGGGATGCATGACTCAGACTGTATCCGGGCACCAATTCAGAGGAAAAGGGCTTTGACATTCTGGAAAGAAACACTGCACCATGCGGAACAACCAGCCCACCTGCCCCTCCCACCAGCAGAACCTCTGCAGACGAATCTCTGCTTCTGTATCACGTGGTCCTTTTTAGTGGGAGGGAGGGAGGGAGTGTGTGTGTGTGAGAGAGAGAGAGAGAGGAGGGGGGAGAGAGAGAGAGAGAGGGAGACGGAGAGGGAGAGAGAGTGTGTGTGTATCTTTTGTTCTGCCATCCTCCATGATTGCTTATCTGGGCTGAGGATTTTAATAAAGCATCAGAGGATTCACCCTGCAGATAGGATGGTCTTTCATTCAGCACTGTTTTGAACCTAGGGATATGAACCCCATCTTCCATGTGATAATAGCTGTTGTTTCTTTGCTTCCTCGGTGAGTCTCACTGTGCTATACCAACCCTTCGTGCCTTGCATCCTTAAAGTAACCCTGCAAACTCTCACTCATCAGCCATGAAAAGTTTCTTCCACTCATTTGTGTGTTGGCTTGTCTAAAAAGAGTCACAAAATAAAACCACATTGAGGCCCACACAATTGAAATATTAGAGTTGGGATTGTGTAAGGAATTCTGAGGTATCAGATAAGAAACCCAGAGCAAGAGGGCATAATACAAGTCCTACTGGCTTCTATGGCAGGGCCTCGGAGCATCTGTCCTTCTCATGCAGGGCCAGCTGTGGAGCAACAGCCCTCAGGAACAACAAGGGGAGGTGCTGTGGTGCGAGCTCGATCTTGCCCCTGTGCGCACGTCTTCCTTCCTTGCCTGGAAACCTGTATGTTCCCTTCAATTCAGGCCTTCTTGGCCTGGCATTGCATGTCCCACCTCACTCCTTGGCTTCTTCAGATTCAGCTGAGGGGAGAAGAGGCTCTGGTGGATGCAGGATCCAAGGTTCAGATCCACCTGGAAGCAGCCAAGTGCCTCCTGGCCTCTCATCTGTTCTCTGAACTGTTCATTTCCTTGTTTGAAAATATGAGTCATGATGCCCATGGGCTTTGCTCTCATCTCTCTACCCCTTGCCCCAGCACATGCTTTTCTCTTCTTTCAGCGTAACTGATTGTTAACCTCCCCCCATCACCCTGGTTCAAGGCCTGGCTCCCTGTCTAGCCTAGCTCAACCTTCCTCAAATCCTCTTTGGCCCTCTCTGTGCCCTGCCCTCCAGCATTACTGTTGTGTCTCTGCAAAAGCTGTTTGTGCCTCTTAAGAAAGGTTTTAAACCAAGGTTAAAAACTCCATTGCTCAGAGCTCAGTGTATTGTAAAAGCTGCTGAAAGAAGCACAGGTCAGTAAGATGAGGACAAACTGCCACCCTCTGTGGCTGCCAACTGCTCTCCTGATGGAAACCCCTTTCTTGCTTTGCTTTACTAAGTGCTGGGCTCTTTGTTCACACCCTTCCCTAAAATTAGTGGGTGTGCACGCGGGCTGCTCCCTGGCCTAGTCTGAGTGGGGAGGAACCTCTTTATTCATCAGTCATGGTTCGTCCTGAGCCAGACCTGCACTGTGGGAGGGTAGAATTTGGGCTCCTGCAATGTGGGGTGGAAGGAAGGGGTGGGGGAGGGGTGGCCTCCACGTGGCCCTCTGAGGTCACAGGCTGCACTGAGTAATGAGCTGTCCTCTGGGTAAGGCAGAGCTGTATGGGAGCTAAGTTGGTTAAGAAACTGCATTGATTTTTTTTTTAACAACTTGCCTTTAATGATCCTTTCCAAAGCATTCAACTTAGTTTTCTTTTTTTAAATATATTTTATTGATTATGCTATTACAGTTGTCCCATTCCCCCCTTCTCTCCCCTCCACCATGTACCCCCTCTCCCACCCACATTCCCTCCCTTTAGTTCATGTCCATGTGTCATACTTATGAGTTCTTTAGCTTCTACATTTCCCATACTATTCTTGCCCTCCCCCTATCTATTTTCAACCTACATTCTATGCTACTTATTCTCTATACCTTTTCCCCCTCTCTCCTCCTCCCACCCCCCTGTTGCTAACCCTCCATGTGACCTCCATTTCTGTGGTTCTGTTCCTGTTCTAGTTGTTTACTTAGTTTCTTTCGGTTTTGCTTTAGGTGTGGTTGTTAATACCTGTGAGTTTGCTGTCCATTTACTACACATGTTTTTTCTTTATCTTCTTTTCTTAGATAAGTCCCTTTAGCATTTCATAAAATAAGGGCTTGGTGGTGATGAACTCCTTTAACTTGACCTTATCTGAGAAGCACTTTATCTGCCCTTCCATTCTAAATGAGAGCTTTGCTGGATAGAGCAATCTGGGATGTAGGTCCTTGTCTTTTGTGACTTGGAATATTTCTTTCCAGCCCCTTCTTGCCTGCAAGGTCTCTTTTGAGAAATCAGCTGACAGTCTGATGGGAACTCCTTTGTAGGTCACTGTCCCCTTATCTCTTGCTGCTTCTAGGATTCTCTCCTTCGTTTTAATCTTGGCTAATGTAATTATGATGTGCCTTGGTGTGTTTCTTCTTGGGTCCAACTTCTTTGGGACTCTCTGAGCTTCTTGGATTTCCTGGACATCTATTTCCTTTGCCAGATTGGGGAAGTTCTCCTTTATTATTTGTTCAAATATGTGCTCAATTTGTTGCTTTTCCCCTTCCCCTTCTGGTACCCCTATAATTTGGATGTTGGAACATTTAAAGATGTCCTGGATGCTCTTAAGCTTCTCCTCATTTTTTTGAATTCTTATTTCATCATGCTTTCCTGCTTGGTTGATTCTTTTTTCCTTCTGGTCCACTGTATTGTTTTGAGACCCAGTTTCCTTCCCTTCACTATTGCCTCTCCTCTGTGTATCTTCCTGCATCTCTTTTATGGTAACCTGCATCTTTTCATCTAATTTGCACCCAAAATCAACCAATTCCGTGAGCTTTCTGATCACCAGTGTTTTGAACTGTGCATCTGATAGATTGGCTATTTCTTGGTCGCTCAAAAGGATGAGTCCTGGGGGACTGATCTGTTCTGTTGGAAACATATCTCTCCCTGTCTCTCCTTTTTTTTTCTTCGGTTTGGTCGCTCCTGTTACGGTGGGGGCCGGAGCCTTAGGTGTTGACCGGGGCTGGGCACCCCAGTCGCTAGATTGTGACGTTATATGTGGGGGCGGGGGCAGGAGCTGGGACGGGAGGGAACAATGGCGGTAGTTCCGTTTTCCTGGGATCTCAGGCCCTTCTTGGATCCTGGGCTGCGAGCTCTGCCCTGGTCCACAATCGCTGCCTCACTGGGTCCGCCAGCAGCAGCTTGCGTACCCGGGACCACCGCTGTGTTCTTGCGCGCCGGATCGCTGTCGCGCTGATTTTGCGCCAAGTTTTCCCCAACCTCCGTGCGCCGCCAACCCGCGCCAGCCCCGCGCCCGCCCAGCTCGTTGTCTCCTACCAGTCTGGATGTACGGGTCTACTTCAACTTCTTGGCTGTCCAACTTCCATTCAGATAAATCTTCTATCAGTTCTGGGTGTTATTCTATCTGTAAATTATTGTTGTTCTGATCTTGGTTGTGTTGAGGAGGTGCGGTGCGTCCACCTATTCCTCCATCTTGCCGGAAGTCCCCCTGCATTGATTTTTTTTAAATAGTTAAAGAAAAATCTCATCATGGTTGATCCTGCCTGTGAATAATAGTGGTGGTGCATGGTTCAACTTGTCTCCATCACTTTAAGCTTTTTTCCCCTCTGGAGCAAACTGATAGGCTTATCTTATTTGCTTTTTATGCCAGAACCTGATGGCATCAGAACTTGGGCAAGGGTTTTTCTTTTGTGCGCTTCAAAACACGATGGGACATCTGCTGCCAGCAGAACACGTTGCCCCTCCGCACTTGTGAAGAGTGAGCAGGAGGAGCCCGGGTGAGGAGGGGGGAGTCAGGGGCAGGGAGCGGTAGATGTGGCTGCGAATGCTCGCCTTTTGGGGGATTCGAGGAGTGACACGGGAAATTAAAAAAAAAAAAAAGAATAAGTCTTATAGCACCAAAAAAGTCTAACATTCTAGAAGTCTTCTCTGGAAACAAACTCCTCATAATAGGCAAATTTGGTATGAGAACTTAATCTTTTTCCTTCAAAAATGAGGTAAGTAGAAAAATCGCTTTAAAAGAATCAGCTGGATTGTTTGGTTGAGAGCAGATGGTAAGGGGCCGAACAAGGGCAGAGGCAGGGAGACACTTTGGAAGGTCAGCAAACAAGTCCGGACAGAAGCGCTTGGCGGTGATGGAGCTGGGCCGAGTTCAGACAGAAGCCGCAGGACTTGCTGATGAATGGTCTGTGAGGGCTGAGAGAACACGAGACGCCCGGGACGACACCGAGGGCTCCGAACTGGCTGTCTGGAAGAAGACAGGTGACTCTGTCTAATCTGGGGGAGACTGTGGGAAGGGACGGCTTCCGGGGGAAACTGTTAATTTAGAGCAGCAATTTTCAGCTGGCATGCTACAAGAATTTTACAACTTGCAATACCTAATTAAGTTGGGGACACTGGCTTCTTTTCCATTAGATTGTCAAATAAAAAATGATAACAGCCAATGCAACAATAGCCATCCGGGGTGAATTAATCAAAATTATACTTATTTTTTGTCAGGTCGGCAAAAATATAATGTATATTTTGGCGTGCCACAGACTTTTAGTGATTAGTTTATGTGTACCACGAGATGAGACAGGTTGAACATCGGCGAGTGAGAGGTTTCCAGCACACACTCAGATGGAGATGCTGGGTGGGCAGCTGACTCTGTATGGTTGGAGCTAAGGGAAGAGGTCGGCTCCAGAGACACGAAGCTGGGAGTCATCACCGGTGTGTAGAAGGTACCTAAGCCATGGGCTGCTGGTGCCCACCTTGAAGGGAGGGCAATGAGAGCACTTAAGGACACTAGGCACTTCCACAGGGGAGGCTGGGGCTGCGACCTGGAACAAGAACCAGCAACGGAGTCTGGGAGGGTGGGAGCACTTCAGTGGAGGGAAGGGAAGCCTGACTGCAAGAAATTCAAGAGAGAAAGGGAAAACCAGCCACAGGAAGCCCTCCCAGGACTTTTCCTGTAGGGGGAAGCAGAGATAAGGACTTTAGTCAGAATAAATGTGGAAACAGAGAAAGATATTTTTTATACCACCTTTGTATGATGACAAAGATAGTCTAGTAGGGAGGAGAAAACTGACGATGCAGGAGAGAGAGCTAAAACCGCTGTGTGCTGTCCTTACAAAAGTGAGAGGCGAAGGAGCTAAGGTGCAGTGGAGGTTTACCTTCAGATGGGAGAGGACAGTCCATCTGGAGTAACGAGCACAAGTGGACTTAACGTGTTCCCCTGTAAATAGACTATTGGGTTTGGTGGGAGGAACAGATGTGGAACAGGATGTGAATTATCATATACTGTTCATGTTAGAAAAAGACTTACAATAGTTTAACCACCTGGGTTGGTGAATAGAGATTTGGGCTATGCCTCTTAACACCAGGCCACTGGGGGTCCTCAGGGAAAATCTGGACAAATGCACATTGACAAATGTAGTAACTCTCAGTAAATTGTACTTTTTTTGTCACTATAGTGGGGACAGTAGTGCTAACCAAACCACAGTGCCCATCAATGGATGAGTGCATAAAGAAATTTTGATTCATATAAATATATTCAGCCATATAAAAGAATGAAATTTTGCCATTTGTGACAACATAGATAGACCTAGAGAGTACTGTGCTAGGTGAAATAGGGCAGACAGAGAAAGACTCGTACTATATAATATCTCTTATGTGTGGAATCTAAAACAAACAAACAAACAAGCAAAGCCCACCATACTCATAGACAGAGGGAACACATTGATGGTTCCCAGTTTTGTGGGGGAATGGAAGGAACAGGTAAAGGAGGTCAAATAGTTTTAAAAAATCCATCTGCTCTCCACATTTTTCACCTAACACCTTCCTCCTCTTCCACCTGCTCCCTACCTCCCCCACCACCTCGGCAGGTGACAATCTCTGGCTAATAGGCAGAAGATGTGATGTGTCACTTCTAGGTTGGAGCACCAAAAAGCCAGACACAACACTGCAGTTCCCTCTTCTGCTGTTGTGCACAATGTATCATTCTGGGTCCTGAAGCACTGTGGGGAGCAGAGGCCCCTACCTCACCCCCTTCAGCTTCCCTCTCAAGCCAGAAACATATCAAAGTCTAACAATAGACTTTGTTGCATCAAGCTGTTTCCATTTCAGGTTACCGCAGTATGACCTAGCCTATTACTAACCCAAGAACTACATTACCTACCATGGCATATAACAGAGTTTGGGGCTGATTTTGGATTAAAGGCCCAATGATCTCATGAAAGATCCCTGTGATGATGTAACCTTCCTGGATGTTCTCATGACTTGTTGTTTGCACCATGAACATGCCAGGGGCAGTTCCATCTTCAGATGGTGTGGGTTATAAGTCCAGGACTTACCTTTCATCATCTGGAAGGGAGGTGACAGGTGTCCTCCCCACAGAGCAGTTTTTTTTATCCATCATCTAAAAAATTCTCTAATTCACCCTGGCTGGTGTGGCTCAGTTGATTGGACCATCATCCTGTAGAGAAAGACTGCAGGTTTGATTCCTGGTCAGGGAACATATGTAGGTTGCAGGTTTGATACACACTCTGTACACATACAATCCCAGGTCTGGGTGCATATGAGAGCAACTGATCAATGCTTCTCTCTCACATCGATGTTTCTCTCTCTCCCTTCTTTCTCTAAAAAAGCAAAGAAAAAGTGGCCTTGGGTAAAGATAACGAAATAAAGTTATTAGTTCTTGGTTTGTCTTGAAAGAGACAAAGGCTCACAACCCAAACTGGTGGCAGAAATAGAAATGGGATGAATCAAAATACCCAGGACCCAATGCCTTCTCTTCAAGCTGGCCTCTGTTGCAGTCTGTTGCTTGGTGCTTTTGTATTTTGTAGGCTGTGCACTACTTGAGAAACAGAACCTGCTGTTTCATTGGAGCAGCCTAAAAGTGCAGAGCCTAGAGAAAAGACTGCTCCTGACAACAGAGTTTGCTAGTTGAGAGTAAGAACACAGAAACTCACTCCTTGCTTTCTGAAAGTGGAAGCAGCACCGCCTCTGGCTTGCCTCCTTCCGCCTGCCACCTAGTGGTTCCCTGGAGAATACCATTCTCCTGCTTAGGACTGGCCAGGGAGGACTCCTGTTACCATTCTGCATTCTCATCTGACCTTCATAACGTATTAGCTCTGGAAGGTACCTTAGAAATAATCTAAGCCAATTTTGTCAATTTGCAGCTAAGGTAACAGAGACCTAGAAGAGACGCATACAGCTAATAAGTGGTGGAGTCAGGCCTAGAGCCTCTGGCCCAGAGGAGACCGTTATTTATTTTTCTAGCATTTACTCACTCAGCACTCAACCACTTAATCAATATTGTTTTATGGCCATTACGCGCGGGCCATGCTGTGCACTGTATGGAAGATGGGAAACCCCTAGCTGCCCTTAAGGACCTTACTGAGAAGGAGGATAGGCGAGCACAAAGGCCATTACACAAAATGATTGCTCTGTGGGAGGCAAAAATCAAGGGCCAGGAGACCATGTAGCCCACCTGCCTGAGAAGGGAAGGCTTCCCTCAGGGGTAGTGTTGGGGCTAACTTCAGGACCAGGGAAGTCCTGTAGGTAAGTCCAGGGCAGGCCCAGGCAGGAACACCTGTGGGCAATGGTGTGCAGGGCAAATAGAGGCAGTTGCTTCCTGCCACCTCTCGGAGTCCAGTATTGGCAGAGCATCAAGTCACAGGTGAGGAAAGGGCTAGCAGTGAGGAGACCTACGGCTGGGTGAGGGGCCTTGTGTGCCTGCACAGGTGTTTAGAATAAGCACCTTTGAAGGATTTTTCATTTATGGGTGATAACAAGAGTAAATTTATTTGTTAAATGGAGCTCTCTGGAGGTAGTGAGAAAGATATGTTGGACGCCAGCGAAACAAGAAGCAGGGGAGCCAGTCAGAGTGCCATAGTGTCAGTCCAGGCAAGAGAAAGGTAAAGTCTGCACCAAGCTGGCAGTGCAGGTGTGGATGATGGGAGGGGACATGTGGGAGACATAAACAGACAGTCCTGTTAGCAGTAATAGCAAACAAAGGTGCTTTGAATTACGGTTTGGGAAAATGAGTGAGTGGTGATCCATTCACTAATGTAGGGAAAGGAAAGGACTTAGGGGCAGGAAGGAGGGGATGCAAGAGATGATGAGATCAGGTATGGACACGTTTAGTGTCCAGGTACTAGGGGGACAATTAGGAAATGACAGTCAGTTGGGTATGTATGTGGCTCTAAGAAAATCAAGACTGGCTGTAGAGTCATACATGACCATGAGTGAAATTGTTCAGAGAATGCATAAAGTGAGATAAGGACATAAGGACCCTGTCCCAGGTTGGGTTTTTCAGAGTTCAGTCTGAATGTTTATTAGAGAGTACTCTCAAAATTGACAGCTATAGAAGGGAGGGAGAGGAAGTAGAATTGGGCAAAGGGAGGAGGAAAGTTGTGATGTAGACCAAAAGCTTCAATTAACCCAAGGAGAGCTCCAGAGTGGCAATGGCTGTTGACATTGACTGTGTTGGGCCAAAGTGGCTGCATTCATTTCCTTGTCTGCATCAGAGTGCTGCCTCAAAGGTGGCACTAATTTTCACAGCCCTCCTCTGGATGCAATATTGCTTGGCTGGGAAAGGGGAAATTTCATAGTCTACCACTTGACTTTCTCCACTATGATAGTTCTTACTCCACAGGCCAATGACTTGATGTGGGGATTGTGCCAACTTCCAAGTATGTCTATCCCAATTATATATTCAGGGACCGGGCAAATGACCCCAGATGGGTCCAGATGGGTCTGCAGGCGCATTGGTCGCTTGGCCAGGACTTCATTTGTTGTCTGGTTCCTGTATGCTCCCACTCTACTGAGAACCATAATCATACTTCACACTTCCAGATCTCAGTTCCAACTCTGAGCCTTGAAATATCTGGGTCTTCTTTCCCTAGTGCACTGTTACCTGAGTAAATGCCACTGGTCCCCTTGGGGAAGGGTAAGGCAGTCACACTGTGTATACTTGGCCATGGTGTTGCAGGGTACCTGGCCACCTCTTCAGTTACTGAGTTCCAGGTCCAGAAACTGATCAAGAGACCACAAGATTTTATTGAGATGAGTATACTCAACCTCCTGGTCATCCATCTTGATTTCTTCTGATGGTGTAAAGTGAATACTGCTCTTAAAGTAGTAAACTTCAGCTGACCCTCTGGGTACTCTGGAGTGAAAATGGTCCAACACAGTCATCCTGCATTGGGCCAAAATGGCCTGGCCTTTATTCTGCTGCCTCCCTCAGTCATTGGATGTGGACTGCCGTGTGTGCAGACTCTGAAGGAGGACACAGAAGAAGGTTTTCTGCTAACACTGTTTCTAGCAGCTGAGACAAATCCTTTCTTGAAGGGGGATCGAGGTGGCACATCTCAGAGCCCACCACAGTTGGTGGAATGAGGCTTCTGAGGATGTGGAGAAGGATAGGGTCAGAGCACAGGTGGATAGATTAAACTTTGACTTCTCTCACTGTAATGAGGAGTAAAAGAAAGTAAGAATGGGATCAGATGAAGATGAGGGTTTCAGTAGAGGAATAAGGAATTGGGAAAATTAAGCCGGATAACTTGTATTTTCTTTGTAGAATCAGAAGCAGAGCCATCTGCTGAACTTGGGCTTGGGTTGGGTAAGGGATTGAAGAGAATAGTCCTTAAGGTAAACAAGAGAGGAGGGACTGTCCATACAAAGATTTACTTGTGCACATGTTTACAGCAGCTTTATTGTAATATCTTCAAATGGGAAATAGCCCAAATAAACATCAACATGTGAATGCATGAACAAATAGTAATATAGCCAGCCACACAATAGAATACTGCTCAGAACTTAAAAAGGAATGAACTATTCATACATGCAACAATCTAGATGAATCTCAAAGTAATTACGATGAGTGAAAAAGACAAAAATATTGTACATACTGCATTATTCCATTTATATAAAACTCTAGACAATGTAAACTAATCTGTAATGACAAAATACGAATGAGTTGTTGGGGAGGGGCTTAAGGATAACTTGGGGTGGCGAACATGTTCACTATTTTGACTGTAGCCATGGTTTCATGCGTTATATGTATGTCAAAACTTCGATTTGTATACTTTAAATATGTGCAGTTACTGTATGTCAATTATACCTTAATAATTTATTTTAAAAATTGAAATTGAACTGAAAATTAACTGTATCATTGAAATTAGCAAATAGAACAAACCTATAAAAATACTTATACCCTTTAAATTTTTAAGTTAGGCAACTTAGACCTTGTTTAAAATCTCTACATAGTAGAGATTTTAAAAGCAGAACTTTTAAAAGGATGTGGTAATTCTGACTGAAATTCCAACAGTCAGTTGTAACAGAATCTGACAAGTTGGGCCCTATTTGCTTTCACCACAAATCTTCCTTCCTCCCTCTCTTCCTTCCTTCCTTCCTCCCTCCCTCCCTTCTTTTTTGCAAACATTCATTATTAGCATACTGAAGGCTTCCTTATTTCAACTCTCTAGTGTCTCAAAGTGACTAAATTTAAAGGGTCCCTCAGCTGGGATAATAATGGCCAGCACTGACTGCACTTTCAATCTACTTGCTCATAATCCTTTCCACTCCTGAGACATACCTATTCTTATGTCCATTGTGTAGATGAGGAGACAGTCTCAGGGAGGTTAAATCATTAGCCCAAGGCCCAGGCTTATACGCAATTGCAGCTTGGGGGGCAGGGTGTCCGAGGCCGAAATAGTGCCTACTTATCCTCCTTATCTTTCTGACAATCTAGTCGACGCAATTTTCCTTTTCATAGGCTTTCTCCCAATATTGCTGCCATTCTTAAGGTTAGCTACACTCAAGGTTTTTCTGGAGCTACAGGGCTACTAGGAGGGTTTTAGAAATCCAAACCCAAAATGGTACGATGGGAGGTGGGTGCTCTCAGAGTGCTTAAAACAGGATTGTCTTTTTAGGGCGTGTCAAGACCTGGGAAGCCAGGGCTGCTATAGCTCCACCGCGGGAGTGCCACTAGGTTTACGAATTGGGGTGGGGGAGGAAGGGAACAGCGAGGGCGAGCTCTGCCCGGCGCCGTTGGGCTCCCCGAGGTCACGGCGGACACCAGCCCTGCCGCAGTAAATAACCAGAGCGGGTTTTTCCTCCGCGTCTAAATACTTACTGGAGCTGGGGAAAAGGCCGGCGACAACCCATGGCCAAGTCTCTAGTGCGTAAAGCCAGGGAGAGCTGCCCGGCCCCGCCCTCCTGGGCCCCGCCCACTTCCACACAGGCCACACCCACTTCCCCCTGATCAGAAACCGAAAGCACGCTCGGTTGCTCGGAGCTCGCCTGCGCAGGTCTAGCGGGACCAGCCGACTGCTGCAGGGACCTGCGTAGCTGCGCTGGTGGGCTGGGGGCCGGGAGGCCTTTATGGAGGGGCCGCAGGCCGCTGCGGGTGGGGCTGTCTCCCTGCACAACTTCAGCGCGAGGCTATGGGAGCAGCTGGTCCACTTCCACGTCATGCGGCTGACGGACTCGCTCTTCCTGTGGGTGGGAGCCACGCCGCACCTGCGCAACCTCGCCGTGGCCATGTGCAGCCGCTTTGTGAGTACCGCCCGGGCTTGGGCTACTGGGAGGGTGGAGCGGGGAGAGAGGAAACAGTGGCTAGGAACACGGTGGGGTGCGCGGTCCCTAGGCGGTCGGGCCTATGCGGGCTGGGGGTGGGGGTCTGGGTGTTGGCGGGACCCTCAGGACGCGCGGCTGGTGCCGGCTGGAGAGACCGCAGGTTGGGTTCCTCCAGGTGCGCGGGCGTGGCCTTCAGGTCCTTTGGGCCTAGGGGGCCCTTGGAGCTCTCCAGAAAGCTTCCTATGATGTGTTAGGGAATGGGGGTTGGTCGGAATTTGCACCACCTGAGGGGGGCTGTGTACGGTCAGGCCATCGTGTGGGACCTCAGGCAGGTCCCTCTCCACTCCCACCACCCTGCTGGCTCCTTCTCTCTGCCATCTCTGTAGTTGGAGTGTCCCGAGGCTTTATCATGGGATCTCTGCTTTCCGGTCACACTTGCACTCTGGGGGATGGCATCTACTTCTTAGTTTTCATGCTCCATCTGTATTGACCCCACCATTTATCTATGTTTCCAGAACAGACCTCTTTCCTGAATTTCAGACTCCTGTGTCTTTACTTGGAAACGTAATAGGCATCTCATAATAGCATTTCAAGATCAAACTCTTGACCTATTCTTTTAAACCTGCTTCTCTCACAGCCAGCACATCTCTGTTATAGTGACTCCACTGAAACCTAGGAGTCATCCTTGATACTGTTCACCCACACTCCTATACGCCCAATGGCAGTGAATCCGTGAGCACTGCCGTCAGTCAAAACATACACGAGTCAGCGTTCAGTGAAATAAGTCAGAGAGAGAAAGACAAATACCATAAGATTTCACTTATGTGGAACCAAAAAAAAAAACCCAAAACAAACCCCACCAAAAAAAATGAACAAACAGCACAAAACGGAAACAGACTTACCCATACAGAGAACAAACTGGTGGTTGCCAGAGGGCAGTGGAGTTGGGGAATGGATAAAAAAAGGTGAAGGGGAATAAGAGGTAAAAATTTTCAGTTATATAATAAATAAGTCATGGGGATGTAATGAGACTTGTGTGGTAATCATACCATAAGGTATACAGATATAGAATCACTACATTATACCCCTGAAAGTAATGATATTGTATGTCAACTATACTCTAAAAAATACACAGAATCCAGTCACCTCTCACCTCCTTAAGGTCTACCACCCTGGGCTAGGCTCATGGCATCATTCCTCTGGCTGATTCCCCACTTTGCTTTATGTATTAGTTTCTTAGAGCTGCTGTAACAAAGTTCCACAAACTGGGTGGCTTAAAGAAACAGATTTGTTCTCTCACAGTTCTAGAGGCCAGAAATCTGAAATCAAGGTGTTGTCAGGGCTAGTTCATTCTCGAGGCTCAGAGAGAAATCATCCATGCCTCTTTGGTGTTGCTGGCAGTCCATGGTGTTCTGTGGCTTGCAGCTTTATCGCTTCAGTCTCTGTTTCCAATGTCACATGGCCGCCTTCTCTGAGTGTCTCTGTCTGTGTGTGTCTTCCTTGCTTACAAGGGCATCAGTCATAATAAAGTAAGGGTCCATGCTACTCAAGTATGACTTCATCTTAACTTACATTTTAATTATTTCTGTAAAGACCCTATTTCCAAATGAAGTTACCATTCACAGGTACTATGGGTTAGGACATGGATGTATCTTTTTGGAGGAGACACAGTTTAATCCATAATAGTACCTTACGGTGAGTTCTTCATGGGACAGCAGACTGCAGTTAGATGCTGTCATTCCTCTACTCCACACCTTTCAAGAGAAAAACATAGAGCACAGTCCAGAGACTTGACAGTGACCCTCCAGGCCCTCCTCCCTGTCCACCCACTGGCCTCTTGGCTGCTGTAGTACACTGGCAAACCCCAGCAGTTGCTCCCTCTGCAGTTTATTGTCAATGTTGAGGTTTGTCTGTTTTATGAGGTTTGGTATCCCTAGTGCCTGACAAGCTGCTCATTAAATCCTTGTTGAATGAGTAAGTGAGCAACCCTCAGGGAACTCCCCATTTGCTAGGGACTGCCAGTAACCCGCAGCCTGTCAGGCAGTAAGGATTGTAGTCTCTGGGGCCCCAGGGATGGTGGGAAATCAGAGGAGCAAGCCATGAAGCAGGACCTGAACAAAGCTTTGTGAAGGATACAGCCTCTGAATGGCACTTCTGGATGTCCTCATCGTGTCCCTCTTCCCTTTTGGCTGCCCTTCTCCTATGCCTTTTCCCCAATCACTGTTCTTTTTCTGGGTGTGTTTTCTTTTATTTCTTTTCCAGTGGGTAATAGTGGGTGGGACTTAGGGCAGGTGGCAATTTCTGGTCGTCTTTCAGTGGAGGAGAGGAAGAGAGCCTGGGAGTGGGGGGAGCAGTTATGGGCAGGCTGTGTGTTTGGAGGTCATGGCACCCTGCAGTCACCTCAGCTTCTTTCGTAATCCTAAGGCAGAATTATAGACCACGTGTAAGGCTGTGGGCCACCTGGGCCCCAGGACTGCTCACTGGTAAGACCAGGCATTGATTCCTTGAATTAGTTACAAGGCTTCTGCTGTGGGTGGCTTTGGCGGTCTGACCACTTGATAGTCATAACTCTTAGTAGGGTGTATTTTCTCAACTGGAAAGTCACCTTACAGACAAGATTGGGGCAGGAAAAGGAACCGTTCTGCCTGATTGGCCAGTGTGCCTATACTTTGCCCTCCAGTGGCAGAGGACTGGCCAGCTGGAGAGAAGAGGTGCAGGCCATAGCTTAAGGCAGGAAAACAAGGACGCCTGTGGCCTGGGGGCTGGCTCATGTCTACTTTTGCGAAAAGGTATTATTGGAACATATCTATGCCCATCCATTTAATAGGGTCTGTCACAGCTTTTCCACTTCGATGGCAGAGTTGAGCAGTTGCTGTTGGACCTGATAGTTCATAAAAACTAAACTGTTTACTGTCTGGCCCTTAGAAAAAGTTTACTGGCCCATGAGCAGAGGATGGCACTGAAGGGTCTGTGAGGTCTCCTTCCTCCTCCCTTCTGTCCAAACCCCTGGGTGTAAGACTAGACCATGTAGAACAAAGCCAGACAACTGGGCTGCTCTTCCAGGTGGCTCACCTCGAATCAACCAAGTCTGTTTGTGGCACCAAGAAAAGCTGCAGAAATAGGATGATGCAGGGCCCGGGCAAGGGCGGGTGTGGGACCCTGTGTGCTCAGATAGTCTAGGATGTGCCTGGCCCACAGGGTGAGTGGAAGGTGGTCCTCTGGCCACGGTCAGCTGCCTAGGTATTTGTCTACCTGAGAGACCAGCCTGATGTAGCATGACTTCAGAAATAATAAAGTTTTTAAAAGAGTGACAGTATGGGGATTTTAGTTTTGTTTGGTCACCCCGTTAAGGTATATTTTCTATTTTCAGGAGGTTTAACTGTAAATACTCTTAGCAGTTAAAATGTGGAGCTTGGGATCTATAAAAAACAAGTTAATTAATTAAGATAATATTTTTGTATCTTTTTTGAGAAAAAAGCATGTAGTAAATGCTTTCATTCTTGTCATTCTTTTATAGACCTAAATGAATTCTCTCTCATAATGAAGTAGTTGTGAACCCTTAGGAGATAAGGAGCATCTTTGATCTGTGCTCTGCTATCAGTAAAAGTAATGTTGGCCATGTTATAAAAGTCACTGGGTGTTTCCTTTTAAGTTAGGCCTTTTTAATGGTAAGGGGGAGTACTTTCGAAGTAATTGGAAGTAAGATTATCTCTAGATTTCAAAAGGGCTACTTTTGTTTATCTTTAATTTTATTGCTTCTTTGCTGAAATGAGAATTGACTAGCACATTCGAAAGTTTTTATTTTCATTATTTCGATGCTGATGGCTGGTGCCCTTTTGCAAAGTTATGGGGCATTCGTTGGCCTGGAAGACCCCAGATACCCCTAGAGGAATGGAGCTCTGTGTTCTCCTACTGGTTCCAGAAACAGAGGTTAGGGGTCCTGCGTCTCCGCTGCAGCCCCGCCCTGGGTGGGAGGGACCTGGAGGCACTTGGCGCCCAGACTCCATAGCTTTCTTCTTGCGGTGGCCTTAATGATATTGTTGGCTTCTGTCTTGGTTGTAATGTTGCCCTTCAGCATGCTTTGGAGTTTCCCACACTAAAACAAGCCCTTTATGTGAAATAACTCTAAGAACTTATTGACAGCACTGTGATTCCAGCTTCAGGTGACCTCATATGTCTCAGAGGGTCAACCTACCTGGCTGTTGACACAGGTGCCAGACCTTTCCCTTCATGAATCTGTCTAACCCCCAGGACCTGCTACTACTACCCTCATGAAGAAGCAGAAACTGAAAAATGAGAAGCAACAGAAGTTCGACTGATGGAGAAGCAACATTGCATTTTTTGTTTTCCTTTTAGGATTCCATCCCTGTGTCTACCTCCCTCCTTGGAGACACTTCCGACACAACCTCCACTGGCCTTGCCCAGCGCTTAGGTACGTGCCCATAGCGAGTGCTGCTAGAATGACCAGATCGGGCCTCGCTGTTTGATGGGACCGTGAGGCAAGTCACTTTAGAAATAAAGGGTCTTTATACTGGGAGTTAAATCAACTTATCACCATAGGGTAAACATACACCTTTGTATATTGTGTCTTCTTTAGGAGGGCACATCCACGCCCACATGGTACCACCACTGTCTCAGGGCCAGCATGTTCCTAGGAGACTCCCATGTTGTGCCTTGGTTGCTTCCCAAGCTGATGAGTGACAGGTGCTTTAGCTTCCTTCTGTAAGCACATCACTCCTCATGGGGGGAGAGTGTGAATGATGCTCACAGTGTGCAGTAGGCAGTGGCTGCAGGTAACCTCCTGGGTCTTTTGGGGATTCAGTGGAGCCTGCGGAGCAGTTTGCCAGCACTGTGCACGAGGGACTGTCCTTCACTCCCTGTAATATCATTCAGAATTCAGAAGGGAGGCTGGCCTGGCCTGCATGTGGCACGGAGTGAGTGTTAAGCAAGAACATGAGGTTGAAGGATCCACCATCCCCTACGTCCCCAAACACTCACTTCCTATAAATATCCAGGCAGTTCAGGTAAGAGCAGCATGTGTTCTGCCCCCCTGCTAGTGTGTGCAGTCACCTGTCATCACAGAGTGTGCAGGGACCTGGGACAGTGCTCCCTTTCTCTGCCAACTGCTTTCTGAGGAGACACATTTCATCCAGGATACTCCTGCTTGGCAGTTCATTCAGTTCTCAAATAACTAGGGCAGCCTCTGTCTCCTCTTCAGTCTTCATGGACGCCAGTGTTCCCAGCCTGTTCAGTTAGAGAGCTAGTCAGAGGCCCAGTGTCCTGGTGCTGAGGGTATACGGGGAATGAGGCCCAGCCCCTATATTTTATCCAGTAGTTATGTTGAGATCCTGTCCATGTGATCCCTGATCCATGGGAATGTGTATGTCAGTCACTCTGGAATGCACCCACGCAGCTCATGTGGAGCGTGGGTCATGGTCAGGTTGAGGACAGGCCATGGCAGACCTGCCTCACTGAGGTCTGTGTGTGAGTAGGGTGGGGACCATGAGGCTGCTGTGGCAGCACTCCAGGACCATCCACCACTTTTTCTTTGGCCTGAAATTAGAGAAACCTGACTAGTAAGGTGTTTGGTAACTTACTAGGAAGCAATTTTAAATTTATGGAGAAGTTGCATAAAAAGATACAAAGAGTCTCCGCTCAGCCTGCACCCAGATTCCCGGTTGTCATCACTCCCTTCTATGTTCACATCATTGTTTTTTCTGAACTGCATAAAGGTGAGTCGGAGACTCAGCTGCTTCCGCGTGCTCCACTGTGGATCGCCAGTGTTTAAGGGGTGACCCTACTTTGTTGTATTGACTGTCGTGTGCCCTGCCTGGTCCTGTGAGGAAACGAGGCTGTTTATAGTTCTAGAGCCAGGAAAGCAGGTGGACCGCCACAGGGTGGATGACAGGCTCTGCTAGTGCAGGGTGCTGGGGGCTTGTCTGGTGTGCTGTGAGTCAGTTGTTCTTGCCCAAAAAAGTAAGGTGGCTCATGGGTGTCCTGAATGTGGATGCCTAGTTTGTATGTAAAAAAACTAGAGGTTTTTTTGTGTGTGTTTTGTCCAAATATTGGTGCTTTTTAAAATTAACATTTTCCTCACATGGTTTACATCAATTTATAATAACCTACATTAATTGAAACAAAACAGAGACAAAATAATATCCTGACCATCTTATTGAATTCAAATATTAATGAGGGTTCCCATCCTGCCTGTGTTAGCATAAACTGGCAGCTCTCCACCATTGCCCAATAAGGATGGGCACATGGAAAAAGCTTGAAAAGTCAGTGGTGTGATGTGGCTGCCAGCATCACCAAAGGCTGAGATCACAAGGGGGCAGTCCAGTACAGCCTATGCTGTTAAAAGTGTATTGAATTTGGTCACTAATTAGATGACAAAATGAAGGCTACACTAAATGAAATAAAGGAAAATGTATAGGGAACCAATAGTGATGGGAAGGACACTGTGACTCAAATCAATGGAGTGGACCAGAAGGAAGAAACATCCAATTAGGAAAGAATGAAGAAACAAGAATTCAAAAAAATGAGAAGCTTAGGAACCTCCAGGACATCTTTAAACATTCCAACATCCAAATTATAGGGGTACCAGAAGGGGAAGAAGAAGAGCAACAAGTGGAAAACTTATTTGAACAAATAATAAAGGAGAACTTCCCCAATCTGGCAAAGGAAATAGACTTCCAGGAAGTCCAGGAAGCTCAGAGAGTCCCAAAGAAGTTGGACCCAAGGAGGAACACACCAAGGCACATTATAATTACATTAGCCAAGATTAAAACGGAGAGAATCCTAGAAGCAGCAAGAGATAAGGAGACAGTGACCTACAAAGGAGTTCCCATCAGACTGTCAGCTGATTTCTCAAAAGAGACCTTGCAGGCAAGAAGGGGCTGGAAAGAAGTATTCCAAGTCATGAAAGGCAAGGACCTACATCCAAGATTGCTCTATTCAGCAAAGCTTTCATTTAGAATGGAAGGGCAGATAAAGTGCTTCTCAGATAAGGTCAAGTTAAAGGAGTTCATCACCACCAAGCTGTTATTATATGAAATGTTAAAGGGACTTATCTAAGAAAAAGAAGATAAAGAAAAAACATGTGTAGTAAATGGACAGCAAACTCACAGTTATTAACAACCACACCTAAAACAAAAACAAACTAAGCAAACAACTAGAACAGGAACAGAACCACAGAAGTAGAGATCACGTGGAGGGTTAGCAACAGGGGAGTGGGAGGAGGAGAGAGGGGGAAAAGGTACAGAGAATAAGTAGCATAGATGGTAGGTAGAAAATAGATGGGGTGGGGCAAGAATAGTATGGGAAATATAGAAGCTAAAGAACTTATGACACATGGACATGAACTAAAGGAGGGGAATGTGGGCGGGAGAGGGTGTGCAGGATGGAGGAGAGTGAAGGGAAAGTGGGACAACTGTAACAGCATAATCAATAAGATATACTTTTAAAAAGTGTATTATTAAGCAAATTAGTTAAATGCATTATTAGCCATTGTCAGTTGTCTGGAAGGGGTAATGAGAAGACACAGTGTCCCCAACAGTATCTTCTATGGATGATGAAAAATAGTTGGGAAAAAGATGATCTAGAGGGTTCAGAGTGACCTTGGAAGGTTTGGAGGCTGTGGTGTGAATGGAAACCCCTTTCTGTGTGTGACTCTGGAGGCCACAGCTGGGACTGCTGGGTAGATGATGCAGGCGGATACAGGTTTGCTCCCTGAAAGTCCCTGTCCTAGCGAGTGATTGGCATCAGAGTGGCCCTGCCTTTGGGACAGGGAATTTCCTGCCACTGAACGAGAGCAGGCTGAGTGGGCATGACTTGAGAGGCACCAGCCTCACCTCCTCACCACCTTTTTTGCCTTCTATACTGGGGTTAGTGTGGTCACCTTAAGTCCTTGGGGTGGGAGGGTAGGTGGGTGGCTCTGTTGGGGGAGGAAATTGGACCTGCTCTGTGTGTGGTGTGTGGCTGAGGGAGGAGGCCCCAGTGCTGGTGCAGTCTCAGTATTTAACTGCTTCAGGCTTGCTGCCCGATGTGCCTTCAGGATATATGTGTCATCTTTCATTTGGATTTCTGTAGTTGAAGTGGTACACCTTAGCTAGTGTTGGTTCTGTAGAAAGGGACTAATGTACATTCAGTGTCAAGTTGAAAATTATACATTTGGGTATATGTGTGTATGTGCACACACTAATGTGTATATGGATGTGTGTGTCTGTGTGTATGCACAGAAATGAGAAGTGGATTATCTCTAGGAATTGGTAGAGAGGATGGTACTGAAGGAGAACTTTAATATTTTATTTTAAATACTTGAATATTGTCCATGTTTTTTGAAAAGTGAAACAAACCAATAGTATGTGTAGAACAATGTTGGTATTCGGATCCCCTGCAGCTCTCATGGGCATAGATTGCAGGCCTCAACCCCAGCCTTTCTGATTGGTCGGCCTGGGCAGTGGGGCCTGAGAACGCCCGTCTCTAACCTTCCCAGGGGATGCTGCTGAGGAGGGGCCTTCGCCTTAAGACCACTGTTCCAGAGACTTAGGTAGGGTCCAGTGATTTTAGTCTGCATTTGCAGCAGCTGCTTGTAAAGTCATAAAAATTAGAGCTTTCTTCTCTCCTTGAAAGCCCATTGTCTTTTTCCAAATATTTCTCAGCTACATGGCAGGCCTGAGACACAAAGAATCACCAGGTATTCCAGTCATGGCTGTGTCAATGTGTTTTCTCGTTTTAGCCAGGAAGACCAACAAGCAGGTGTTCGTCAGCTATAACCTACAGAATGCAGACAGTAACTTCGCATTACTTGTAGAAAACAGGATCAAGGAAGAAATGGAGGCTTTTCCCGAAAAGTTCTAGCTGAGTGGCCGAAGTGGGGATTTGTAACTTATGTACAATACACGTTTAAATAAAGGGATTGAGTTTCACTCTTTGTCACCAGGTTACTGTGTTTACATTTTGTTTTTAAAGTATTAATCTTACTAATTTTCCTTCTTCCCCTCAACAGACTCTGGGCCAAAAGGCTGTAATTGATCACGCCGGGGACTGAGGAAAGCAAAATGGGCAGTAGTTTCCTTGTTACTGCTCAGTGACGGAGAAAAGGAGCTAACACGGGGCTGTGTTGGGATTGCAGGGTAAATTAGTCCCAACTCTTGTTATGTCCACTCCCAGTTAAAATTGAGGTGATGACCCCTTCCCTGGTGGTGGTCCCCCTTGGGCCGGGTTGGATTCCCTCCTCGCTGCTCATGAGACTTGTGGTCTTGGTGAAGTCTCTAACTTCTTTGGACTCTGTTTCCTCATCTATAGAATGAGAATAGTCTTCACTCTGGTGGGTTATTTTTAGGATGGACTACACAGAAGTACTTTGCCAACCTGAAGTGCCATGGCAGATAAGATGTCAGTTACGGTTTTATCTGTGTCATGTTTGTGGGGTCCAGATGCTTGCTCTTCCTGTCTTTCCTTCCTTCTCTTTTTTCCCCAAGTTCCAAGTCATCTTTAATTCTTAGCTTTTTCGGTCTACCACTTGAAGTAGATTCTAATCTTTCCAATACCAAATGCTACACATTTTTTCCCCCACTTCTTTCTTCAAAACCCAGTATTTCATGGGTCAGCGGCTTCTAACCTTGGCTTCACATTTGAATCTCTAGGGAAGTTTTCAGATTGCTCGTGTTAGACCTTTTCCCAGAGACTCATGACCTGGCATTGGCAGTGTGGAAAAGCTCCCCAGGTGCTTCTCAGCACAGGCAAGGTTGAGGACCACTGACAGAACTTTGTAATCTTTTGGGTCCACCTGGGCCTGTTTTGTTACTAGAAGAGGATAGTTTAGGTCTCTAACACTTCCATGTGGTGGCGAAAGGCATTGAGCCAGTGGTAAGCAGCCAGGGGTGGTGACACTTGGCCAGGGCACAGAGGCATTTCAGAAGACTGGGTCTAGGCTTTACGAGGCTTCCCTCCTTAGCGGGCTTCTGTGCTTGGCAGCACAGTAGGCACCTCTCTAGGAAGAGTAAGTGACACAAAATTAGGGCTATGGAGAGAAGAGTTTGGTATAAAACTTTATTAAAGAAACATTGTTTTCTTGTTAAAAAACCACTACATTAAAGAAGAGTGTTGTGGGTTATCAGTCTTCCCTCACAGAATCACAGGTTGAGACAGTCATTTCTTGACTTCCCTAGGACTCGCAGGCCACGATCAGCAAGACATGAGTACACAGGAGAAGAGACCTCAAACTTACTGATGGTCTGAGAATGGTTCTAAATAAGACAGTTCATGTTTGATCCTGTCTCTGCCTCTGCCTGCCTTTCAGACTGGACCTCTGCCAGCAGATGAGAGGCCACCCCCGCTCCCAGGCTGAAGGAGTCTCAGTTTACAGAGGCGCTAAAACAGGGACACAGCAAGATCTGAATGGAGAGTTTTTTTATTACTTGTAGTCAATGGTTGTGAAATGCCCTTTATTGGATACCATCAGATGAGGTAGGGAAGACATTCCAGAGGAAATTTGTTAATGGGGCAACATTTTTATTTCTGTACATTTACATACAAATTTTTACCAAAGGTACAACAGATGTGACATCATGCAGACATTTAGCTTTGAACACAGTTCAGAACTCGATTTAGGCTTGTGCTGTGAATGAGCACCTCCAGATTGATCCCGGTTGACATGTACAGTAACATGGTCTGACTAGAAACCTCAAGTGGGGGTGGCAGGAAGGACAGAGGGAAGTATTCCCACTCGACATAACACACTGTGCTGCTTTTCCAAAACGACACAGCAAAGCAAGGAGTACTTGGAAGTGAAGTGTGGGCCTTCCCCAGCACGTGCCTGCCCCATGCGCCACCTAGGGGCCGGGCAACGCGATGGTCACAATTCGTTTAATGGCACTTCAGTCATTTCTTATTTGGCTCTAGGAAGTGGTATTGTTTGAGTGTGATACTTCCTTTACGAGGTTTATTTTTGCTTTCTGGTCTGTGGCCAAAACAACTTACCATCCCCTTTATTCTAGTTGCAAGTAATTACACTCTTAGAAAACAAAAATATTAAAACTTTTTCCTGTACAGAAAAACTTTTTCTTGTCTTGGGTGCTAGTACTCTCAGATATTTGATAAGAGTTACTGACTTCTGGAAAAGAAAGTGAAGACCTGTCTAGCCCTGCCTCAGGTGTTCACATTTGTGCATAATTTTATTGGAAGGGATCACAGCTCCCTGGTAGGAAGGCAGGATGCAGGTGTGGCTGGTGGAGAAGAGTGGCTGCAGCACATACCCGGACGGGTCTCCCCAGGCAGGGGAGGAGGTGGTGGGGAGGCAGACTTGAAATGCCTGAGAGCTGTTTCCCTACTGACCACAAAGGAAATGGGACTGAGGAGTCCAAGCACAACCAACAGCTGCCAGGGAGCTGGCGGCGGCCCCTTCCGTGCAGAACAGGGCAGGACTGGACGTGTATCAGGCTCAGGTGGGCCTTTGACGCCTAGCCCACTTGGTGTGGAATTTCACGGTGCTCAGCCCACAAGGAAACTTTTCTGTTTTGGGTATATTTCATAAAGATGTTCCTCAAGAGCTTCAGATAGCCTTAAGCTAAACCAACAGCAAGAGAGCTCAGCCTAGTCATGAGGCTGCTGGGAGCAAAGAGCTGTGTGACCTCTGCCCAGAAACATCTACTGATTGTCTACTCATTTCACATCCTAGACCTCAGTCGCAAGAACCCAGTCCTCACAGCTAGCTTCTCTTGTCATCTGTGGGTTAGTCCTGATTGCTGAAGTGACAGTGCTGTCTCTATTGGACCAGTGTTTTTGTCAGTTAGGATGGAGATCAGAGACCTTGGAACAGGAGTTTAAAATGCTGTGCCATGCCTCCACCTTCCTAGACATTACTGGCAGCTCTCTCTAGCTTCGGTGCAGTTCTTAGAGCAGGTCTCTGTGATCTGTGAGGGAATACTCACAGGTCCTTCTGCGGGACAGCAAAGGGGCTGAAAGGTATCCTTGTGCTGGGGTGATACATGCAGAAATACACCCAGCCAGGGCCTGGCCCAGGACCTCCCGGGCTCCTTCCCAGCTTCCTCGGCTGCCCAGGGGCTTGGCTGCTGCATATGTCATGTCCTGGACTTAATGGATCTTGCTGCCAGGTGGCTCTGTAGCAAATACTCTAAAAAAGGCAAAAGGTATTTCACAAGTTTGGCACACAAAGGCTGCACTTTGTAGAGGCCTTTTTAAACTAAGGTGGATGTGGACTAACATTGAAACATGGAACAAAAGTGACTTAAAAGAGACGAGAGAAGGCGAGGATGAACTGGGCTGGAACAGGGAGACTGGCCAGATGGCCTTCCTTCCTAAGCAGTGGTCTGTGGATGAGGCTGGAGATTCCAGGTGCTACTGATTTGACAGAGAAAATGCGGTTTACTCACTGGAATCACACATGCTTGCCCGTTAGTTCACTTCTTCACCGTATTTTTATCAAGCCAACAGCTTCCTATTGATGTCCACCAGATTTGGAGGACAGTGGTGAGTGGAGACAGAAAGATGCAGACAACATAGAAAGCTAGAAGGGGAGAAAGGCAAGTTAAGTCAACCCCTTTTGAGGCCCTTTGAGTTCTAGTAACTGTCAGTTGGAGGTCACCTGATTCACAGACCTGAGACGACGATTTCCTTGGAAAAAACACAGCCCATGTCACAAAGTCGTGGGGAGAGGTGGACACTTTTAGAAAGAACCCATGCTGTCTAAAAAAATCAGGTGCCTATATTACTACAAGGTAGTGCCTGCCTATGCCAATGAAGCTTGTTTCTCAGTGGCCCCTGGGTGTCCTTGAGGAGGCCCTCCGAGTTTCCTCTGAAACACTCCTCAACAGGTGGAGAAAGCCTGACATGAAAGGGAAGAGGAAGCTTTGGGACCACATGAAGAACACAATGAAAACTTTTGGATATCAGGGATGGGGATGGGAGTGAACTTTGATGAGTTATTGCTTTCTCTCAAATGGTCTTGGTGCTTTAAGAGGCAGGAGGTCAGTTGGACCAGGAGGAGAGCATTCCACTCCTTGCCCTAAGCTCCACCTCTGTGCTGATGGAAGCGGCAGGAAGCAGATAAGGGCAGGCATGAAGGAGATGGACTCCCACAGGTTTTACAGTCTCTCAGCGTGAAATTAAGTGAGAGCTGACAGTTATCCAAGCTGGTGATTTCTACGTGGTGTGTGCTCCAGTTGTGCGTGAAGGGCCATATTTGGGAGAGCACCCTGCCCTCTTGTGGGTTTGCCTTAGCTGTCTATGTCAGTTCTTACCCTATTGGTTTCAGTTCCGAAAGTAGCCACGTTTTCAAGTAGTTCTGGAAAAAAAAGCTGACAGTGAAAGAGGGAACTTTGCTGTAGGAGCCAAGTCTGAGGAGTATTAATGCTAACATGTCTCAGACTTCCACACTTACGCTAGTTGTGAACTTAACTAGGTAAACTTGGTCAGAAAACTGGCAACATTGTTGCTAATTATTTAAGATTCGTGGTTACATGTTTAAGGTTTTCCCCAAAGGATTTCCAGCATGAAGTACCAAAGGATGATGATCTTGAAGGAAAGACTAAGCTGGTTTTAATGATATTGTAAGCTGCTTTCCCCCAAAACACGTAACAGAAGCTCTGACCTTACAGACAGAAAACACTTTACAAACCATAACAGACACCCTAGCTAGCAAACACCTGATCATTTACATTTCTGTGTCTAAGTATCAGTTGGGAACGGCTCCGTGGTGGGTGTCTGCACACACGCAGGCAGCATGGGTGCAGCTTCGAGCGGGTGGCACCTGGCTGCTCAGGGGGTGGCGGGCAGCAGCGAGGGACCTGTGTGGTGATCGACTGCTGCGCTGGGGCGACTGGGTCCCTCTCTTGAAGGAGGTGGTTCTATTGCAAGGTCAGTGAGAGGAAAGGGAATAAAGTGCTTCTCGTAAAAATGACCAAAATAAATACAAACATTTAATGGCAGAAAAGAAAGTCTTATTTCTGAAGAGTCTGCCTCCTCACACATGATCCTTAGAGTTTTGGAAAGAATTCCCCACACCAGTGGTAGGTCCCATGCCCCTGCGGTGTTTGCCTGCTGCAGCCACGTGTTGTAAACCTGTGCATAAGCAACCCCACCCTGGGGACCCAGGTGCCCCTCAGGGCAGGCCTCGCCCAGAGCCACAGGACCTCATGCCGTTGGCTGTGGCGCCGTCAGGCAGCGCGTCCCCCATGGTCGCTGCTGCGTCATGGAGGCCTGAGTAGTCCTTCAGCTCCGCATTGGTGAGCAGCAGTGGCTGCTCACCCTTCTTGTGTGGCAGGAGCGGCTGCCGCGTGTAGTGCTCCCCGTTGGAGATGCTCTCGGGCAGGCTCTGGTCCCGGCTCTCAGGCAGCAGGAGGATGCAGATGATGCAGATGAGCGTGCAGCAGGCGAAGATGATGTGGTGCAGGAAGTAGCCTTTCTGGTTGTGCAGCTCGATGATGGGCGCTGTCAGCATGCCGAAGCCTGCGCTGGCCAGCACCAGCCCCAGCCCGCCGCACCTGTAGGACGGTTGAGTGCACAAGGTTAGATAGTGTCCACGGCCACACCTCGGTACCCAGGGACACAGTGGCTCCCAGAGTGTGGACACAGCTTCATGGGGATCAAAGGGCATGGTCATGGTAGACCCAGAATCCTGGCTTAAGCAGGGGCACCGGGCGCCACCCCACACCAGACAGAGCCTCTCATGTGGGATGTCCCAACCCGCCTTCAGCTCAGTCATCTGCACATCACTTCTGGTTCACTGACTTTGCATCACTGTAAATGGAAAACAGTATCACTGGCCATAAGTAATATACATGAAGTGAAAAAGAAAGTATTATTAAATGATGCTATTTTCCCATGGTTTGCTCTCATGCTCCTCATTTAGAAAACGGGTAGTGTGTGTGAGTGAGGTTTGGGGGACCACCAGGGGTTAAAGAAGCTGTTAAAGACATACCAGCACTAATAGACTTTCTCCTTGCCATAATCAGAGAGATTTGAAGATCTTTAAAAAACAGCAATTTTCTCACTGTGAGTTGATGTCATTTATTGTCCTGTACCATGTATTTCCTAAAGATCATTCTGCACACCGCCAATGGGAAGTGTTGCGCCAGAACCAAGCACCGATAGAGAAACTCACTGCAGCACTGAGCTCCAAAAGGACTGAACGCGAGCCTGGAGCTTGGGCCACTCCTCTGCACTCCTCTGTCACAAAAGGGACCTACCAGATGTCCCAAAGGCATTGTAGATACACATCATTGCAGAAGACCCTTACAGGTCTAACTAATGTCTATTCTGACATAAAGGTATAGTGTTGGCGAGAAGGTGTTATATGGACACTGAGAAAGCAGTGCAGTACTGGGCTGCAGTAAAGAGGACCAGGGTGTTCAGATGATAGGAGGTCATGGTCATGCTGTGCCTTCACCGCACAGGCCAGATAGGGCTGGCTGGTCTCAGAGCCTCTGGGGCCACAGTGAAGGGGCAGACAAGGAAATCACGTCTCCAGGAAGGGAAGTGGAGTTCTTTGCCTTGCCCCAGAGAGCAGATCTGGACCAGTAGACAGAAGGTACAGGAATGCAGATTTCAGTTGGTTTAAATAACTTTCAAAGGGAGCTGCTCAATAGTTAGGTACTGCCCTTGAGGGAAGTGACCTTTATTCTTGGATGTGCTTATCATGCATAGAGAAGCTAAAGGGGAGGCCCCTGCAGCCTGCAGGAGACAGCGGGTGGGTGAGCTCTCAGCTCCTAAGGAGCCTGTGATCCCCTTGGTGACACTGCAGGTGCCTCTAACTCACAACAATATTGTCCAAGGACACAAGCTGCAAGATCAACATATAAAAGTCAACTGTCCACATGGTAGCAATAAACATGTGGAAGATGAAATTAAGAAAGTTCCTTTCACAATAACATCAAAATAGTAAAATGCTTAGAAATAAATAACAAAGGAAATGCAAGATGTATGCTGAAAGCTATAAAATATTGCTGAGAAAAATTAAAAATATAAAAATAAATGGAGAGCCATTCCATGTTCATGGATTGGAAAACTCAGTATTTTTAAGATGGTGATTCTTTCTGAATTGATCCAATACAATCCCTATCAAATTCCAATGACTGACTTTATGTAGAAAGTGATAAGCTGATCTCAATATTTACATGGAAATGCAAAGTACTCAAAATACCTAAAACAATTTTGAAAAATAAAATCTCAGGATAGATTTTTCCAATTTCAAAACTTACTATAAAGGTATAGTAATTAAGGCAGTGTGGTACTACCTTAACATATTGATAGATCAAGGGAACAGAATTGACAGTTCAGAAATAAGCCCTTACATTTATGATCACCTGGTTTTTGACAAAGGCAAATTCAGTGTGGAATAGTTTTCAACAAGTGGTACTGGGACAACTGCATATCCACATGCAAATGAATGAAGTTGGACCTTCACATCATACACGAAAATGAGCTATTATACAAATGGATCATAATCCTAAATGTAAGAGCTAAAGCTATAACACTTCTAGAAGAAAGGGGAAAAATCTTTGGGACCTTAGGTTAGGAAAAAGATTTCTTACACATGATATCAAAAACAGATGCATAAAGAGGGAAAAAAAAGAACAATTGCAGTTTATCAAAATTAAAAAGTTCTGCCCTCCAAAAGACACTCTTAAGAAAATGAAAAGATAGACAATACACTGGAGAGAAATGTTTACAAAGCATATATGATAAGAATACTGTATTTTTCAGACTCTAAGATGCACACCCCCTCCCCCCAGCTCCCCTGGTTTGGGAGGAATAATGGTTGTTAATGCTGCTGTTGAGTTCTGTTTACATTTACATTGGTGGAATAGTATGTTATTTATGTTATTAAATATTTTTTAAAGGAGTATTTTTTTAAGATTTTATTTATTGTTAGAGAGGGAAGGGAGGGAGAAAGAGAGAGAGAGAGAAACATCAATGTGCAGTTGCTGGGGGCCGTGGCCTGCAACCCAGGCATGTGCCCTGACTGGGAATCAAACCTGCGACACTTTGGTTCTCAGCCCGCGCTCCATACACTGAGCTATCCCAGCCAGGGCTTATGTTATTAAATATTTTACCACATTTTTTGCTTCAAAAATTTTCTTCCAATTTTCCTCCTCTAAAACCTAGGTGTCTTATGATCTGAAAAATATGGTATATAAAGAGCTCTCAGTAAGAAGAAAGCCCAATTTAAAAAATGGGCCAAAGGTTTGAATAGACATTTCTCTGAAGAAACTATAAAATATTCAATTAGCATACAAAAAGATGTACACCATTTAGTCATTAGAGAAATGCATATCATAGTCACAATGAGATATTCTTTCACACCCACGAGGATGGCTATAATCAAAGAGACAGACAATAGCAAGTGCTGGTGAAGAAGCAGAGAAACTAGAACCCTCATATGTTGCCAGTAGGAAAGAAAAATGATGTGCCCACTGTGGAAAAGTGTGGCATTTTCTTAAAAACTTAAATCTAAACTTTTACGACCCAGCAATTCCAATCCTATGAAACATGACAACCTGTGTCCATACACAAACTTATCAGTGAAGGCTCATTGTAGTATCATTAATACCAGCCCCCAACTGCACAGAGTTCAAATGTCCACCAGCTGGTGACAGGAGAAACAAAAGGTGGTCCATAAGAAAAGGACCGTGGATGGATTTCAGAAACATACTAAGTGACTGTATGACTCCATTTATATGAAGTGTCCGAAGAAAGCAGATCTATAGCAACAGAGAGCAGGTTAGTGGCTGCCCGGCGCTGGGGTAGGGACGGAGACTGCGAAGGGCTATGAGGGAACTTTCGGGAGGTGGAAATGTCCTACAACTGGACTGTGGTGATTGCTGCATTGCATACTAAAAGTGGGTGAATTTTATGATATGTTAATTATACTTCAATAAAGCTGTTAAGAAAATCCCAAAACTGTTCTACCTGTCTGTTGATACAGGTTCTCCAAACTTCTGGCCTAGAAGGGTGGCCAGCCAGGGCTCACCTTTTCCTCCTGAGGACACAGACACTGCCCACGCTCCCTTCTGCCTGCCACCCCTGTTGCCTGGTGGGAATTTCTACTCTGCTTTGCCCACCGTGGGGCTGAGCAGCAAATTCTCCTCTCCAGGGCCTTCACTGTTTCCAACAAGGGGAAAGAGATCCTGCCTTGGCTACCTGCTGTCCTACTACAGCAGGCCCTCAGGCTGGCCAGTCCTGGATCGGAGGAAGACAGGGAACGAGGGACGCTCAGGCAGGGAGGGCCATGTCTTGGGCTCCCCAGGAGGACACTTGTACCTAAGGGCTGCCTCAAATCAGACATACAGAATTCTATGGTCAAGACAGGATGGAGCACAGTCTCGAAAACATTTTTTTTTAAAGATTTTATTTATTTATGTTTAGAGTGGGAAGGGAGGGAGATAGAGAGAGAGAGAGAAACATCAATGTGCGGTTGCTGGGGGTTATAGCCTGCAACCCAGGCCTGTACCCCGGCTGGGAATCGAACCTGCGACACTTTGTTTCGCAGCCTGCGCTCAATTCACTGAGCTACGCCAGCCAGGGCTTTCAAAAACATTTTTTAAGAATATTTTTATGCAAACATTTTTAGCTCAGGAATAGGACATTAAAGTGGCAATTGTGTGTGATGGGTGGGACAATGGGTGGTCTCCCCATTTTGTCATGCTTCATAACAAAAAAAAATAAGACACTCCTCTCTCTCCCTTCTCACTCTAATTAGGAATGGCCTTGTTTGCTTGCAGATAGCAGCCAACCCACCAGAGGGTGTGGCCTCAGGCACAGTGGCAAGGGCTTTCCTCACTTCTTTGGTGCTGGGTGACTCAGAGGTGGGGGTGGGGAAGAGTATGCTCCTTTGGTTGCTTGCAGGCTAAGGTCTAAGGCTGGGTTTCAAGAGGGACAGCCTCACCAGGCACAGTGTCCTAGGGACAAAGCTAGAGCCTGAGCGTCCCTGACTCTTCCCTTTCCCAGCCAGTGACCAAGTTCAGGCCCATCCGGGTTACACTCCCCTCACTGGTGTATCTCCCACAGGATCCTCCATCCCCTCAGACTTTCTTTCTCCACGGTTGACAAAGCAGCCTGTCTAGAATACAGAGCTGATGGTACCACTCTGCTCCAAATCCTTTGGTGGCTCGTTTCCTGTCTCCTGCACAGCTCCCAAGGGCTCCACTTCTCCCTCCTGTCCCCTGGCCCTGCCCTTAGGTCCACTGGCTCCCCCAGCACCTTTGGCCTCAAAGTTCCTCACTCTCCTTCACTCCCTCCGTGAGGTTTTTGCACTCTGGCTCAGCTAAGCTCTCTGGGTCCTTCATGCCCAGCTCTGCCAGGTTCCTGGGATAGATAACCGTCTCATGTGTTTCCTGAAGGACACGTGGCTTTTTACCTGGGTCCCCACACTTGGCACAGTTCTGGCATGGAGACTTCACTAGTGTTTGTTCACTTTGAGGAGTAAGTGCCAAAACTGGACAGTCAGCAATCAGGGCTGCCCTGGCATCAAGTAAACCCATATACACAGGCCAGGCTACACAGACCCTTTTTGCTACACAGGTGGAAGCTGCAACAGTGAAGAGAAGAGGTTCTGGAGCCAGTGGACTGGGTCAGAACTCTGGCTCCACCGTCACCAGGATTTGCCCCTGTAAGCCTCAGAGAAGACTGGGAAGAGCAGCAAAGCGAGGAGCTCTGATGTATGGGTGCTGGAGATGGGGTGCCGGGGTTGGGATGCAGGGGACAGACAGGACACACAGAGTGCAGGCGTGCTGCTGTTCTTCCTCCAGTTGTCTGAGCTCTCTCCCCCTCTCTGTTGGCACCACAGAGCAAAAATATTGATGCATTTCTAACTTCTTTCTTGCTGTATTAACATTACAGTGACAAGGGCAGGAGGTGGAGGGAAGACTGGAGATCAGCAGATTGATTCAGGGCTGGAGGTGTTTGGTGAGAGCTGGCCAGGAGCCTGATGGCAGGGCTGGAGCTGGGCAAGTTCAAGAACTGAGAGGCTAAAGAGAAGAGGAGGCCAAAGCCTCCAGAGATAACGTGGAGACCCAAAGGCTGTCAGAGGGTGTTGGAACTGCTTTGGTCCTTCCTTCCCCTTTTGCCCGGGTCCTCTCACCCAAGCCCTGCAAACCATGCCTCCTGAAGCTGCCTCAGGCTCACTGCCCTCTCCCTTCCAGAGACCTCTGCTCCTGCTCACTGCATCATCTGGAATGAGGCTTCATTCTTTCCCCTAACACTGCTCCTTTGTGCACATGCCTCCCTCCTCCTGGACCGCTGGCTGTTCCACCTGCTCCCTGGAGCCGGCAGTCCCAGGCAGCACCCCCATGCAGGCTGTACATGTTGCCTAGTTCTCTCAGCCCCAGGTTCTTCCCTTCCTCGCTCTTGGGTGCTCTCACCATGCCGTCAGCACACTTGAGTTTACAGCCCAGACTCACTCATGTTCGAATGTCTGTGGGTCTCTGATATACACTTAAAAGGTTTTCAAGGGCAGCAACCAGGCCTGACTCAGTTTGTTATCTCTCACCTCAACCCAGCTCCCTGGTGGGGAGCTGGCTAGCACCTGGGTCTTTATGGGGCAGGGAAGTCAGATTTCTAAGATGGCCCCACCACTCCCACTATGCTGTGATCATGCCCCTGTACATTGAGAATGAGCTGGACCTAGTAACTCACTGTTTACAAATAAAATGCAGCAAAGGTAATAAGGTGTCCTTCCATGCTTAGGTTACAAAAGACTGTGACTTCTAGCAGATTCTCTTGTTGGCATTGATGAAGCAAGCTGCTATGATGAGTTCCATGTGGCAAGGATCTAAGGTGGCTTCCAGCCAAAAGCCAACAAGAAACTAAGGCCCTCAGTCCAACTGTGAGCAAGGAACCGAATCCTGCTGTTATGGTGTGAATGTTTGCATTTCTCCAAATTCATATGTTGAACTTCTAATCCCCAGAATGATGGTGTTAGGAGGTGGGCCTTTGGGAGGTGATAAGGTCAGGAAGGTGGATCCCTAATGGATGGGATTAGTGTCCTTATAAAAGGAACCCAAGAGCTCTCGTACCTTCCACCATGTAAGGGCACAGCAAGAGGATGGGTGTCTATGAACCAGGAAGCAGGCCCTCACCAGATACCAGATTTGCTGACACCTTGGTCCTAGACTTCCACACCTCCAGAACTGTGAGAAATAACTTTCTGTTGTTTATCAACCGCCCAGTCTATGGTATTCTGTCATACCAGCCCAAATAGATTAAGAAACCTGCCAGTTACTGAATGAGCTTGGAAGCTAGTCATGGCCTGGGGAGACCCTGAAGTTGAGGGCCCAGCTAGGCCATGCACACTGCTGCCCGCGGAAACTGAGACAATAAGTATAGGTGTTTGAAGCCACCAAGCTTTGGGATAATCTGTTATACAGCAATAGACAACCAATACACAAATCAGTGAGTGACAGAATTCCCCAGCCTTAGCCATGGAAGGAAACAGGGACTTCTCACCCAGGCTGTGTCATCAGTACTGTGTATTAGAAAGCCTTTCACTAAGGGAGAGGCTGGAAGTGCTAGAGGAATAGTCATCTCACTGTGCTACTGAGACATCAGTGGGCCACTAATGAGAAACAGCAGTATTTTGGGGAGTGTCTCCCAGACAATAACCCCCTTCCTAGGCAGAGGGTCCCAGGCAATCTTTTAAAGACACTCTGAACCTTTCTGCTAGTATTTGTTCATATGCTTATCATCATTATTAGTTTATGAACCCTTCAAGGTCAAGGTTTATTTCCTAGAACATCAGCTGGCACACACTGTTTACGCTTAATAAATATTGGATGTTTATGGACTATACCAGCTTCCTGCATAGGAAGTTCGGCTCACCCAAATGAACAGGACAGGTTAAATATAGACAACCACAAGAAAGAGCAATGGGATTGACTCCATCTATAAGATGAAGAATATGAACACCTGAAATTGCCACTTAGTCTTTGATTATTCTGGCCACTTCAGGAAGCCAAAGTACATTGCAAGGGACATATCAGATGCCAGGGAAAATGGACGTGTTTCATTCGGGCCTTTGATACCAAGAAGACATCATTTTTTTCTGAAACCTCCTGGGTTTCCACTTGATCTTTTCACTAAGGGTGAATGCTACTGACAGGCAGCAAGAGACTTGCCCTGCTCAGTGCATGTAAAGGCCACTGTGGTTAGTGTACAGGCAGGCAGAGGGCACAGACTCGTTAGGAAGGCTGAGCACAGATGCATGGTTAAAGGAGCAGACAGAAGTCTCCCTTCATCATGCCAAATGGACTCTATCATACTAATATGTAATGTTAATAAATCATGTCAAATGAAATACATCTGATTTTTGGTAGGACTAGATGAAGTATTAAAAAAGTACCTATATACACATGTACATGTAAATACACATGTATATGTAATGTGCAATGTATCTTTATATCTTTTTTCTATGAAAGCAATTTTCTATTTGGTTTTCCATCAAGGATACTTTAAAATTACTCAGTAAGATTAAAACAATTTTGGGGTAGTTCCAGCCAAGATGGAGGCATAGGTAGAAACCCTTCGCCTTCCTCTCATAACCAAAAGGAGGGTAACAATCAATCTAAAATCAATAAACAACCAATAGTGCCAGAAAATCAAACTGCATAGGACTCTGACAGCCAAGGAATTAAACAAATAGCCAACCAGACTAGTAAGACAGGTGGATGGAGAGAACTGTGGCAAGGTGGTGGACCTTGGGGACCAGGCTGACTGAACAGGAAACAGAGACTCAGAGCTGATGGTGGACTACTGTGGGGGTTTCCGCAGTGGGAGAAACTCCCAGTCTCACACAAGAGTTCATTGGAAAGTGGGGCTAGAGCCGAGCAGGTGAGCTGCATTGTTTCCTCTCTGGCTCCTCCCACACAGGCAGTGCCATAGTACAGCAAGGAGGTTTGTCCTGCCCTGGACAATGCCTAAGACCCTGCCCCCTTACAACTTAACAGGTGCCAAGACAAAGAAAAAGGGCCCAAATGAAAGAACAGAGCAAAACTCCAGAAAGAGAGCTAAATGATGAGGAGATAGCCAACCTATATGAGAAAGAGTTCAAAGCCCTGGTAATCAAAATGCTCACAGAACTAACTGAGCTTGGTCTAGAAATAAAAGAACAGATGAAAGATACCAAAAGTGAAATAAAGCAAAATATTCAGGGAAGCAACAGTGACAGGAAGAAAACCAGGACTTAAAGCAGTGATTTAGAAAAAAGGAAAAACATCCAACCAGAACAGAAGAAACAAGAATTCAAAAAAATGAAGAGAGGCTTAGGAATTTCTGGGACAACTTTAAACATTCCAATATATGAATTATAGGGGTGCCAGAAGGAGAAGAACAAGAAATCAAAAACTTATTTGAACAAATTATTTAAGGAAAACTTCCCCAATCTGTCAAAGGAAATAGACTTCCAGGAAGTCCAGGAAGCCCACAGAGACCCAAAGAAGTTGGACCCAAAGAGGAACACACCAAGGCACATCATCATTAAGTTACCCAAGATTAAAGATAAAGAGAGCATCTTAAAAGCAGCAAGAGAAAGGGAGACAGTTACCTACAGAGGAGTTCCCATAGGGCTATCAACTGATTTCTCAAAAGAAACCTTGCAGGCAAGAAGGGAGGCATAGGTAGAAAACCTTCACTTCCTTTCACAACCAAAAGGCATGACTTGAGATATTTGAAAAGAAGTATCTCAAATCATGAAAGGCAAGGACCTACATCCAAGATTGCTCTATCCAGCAAAGCTATCATTTAGAATGGAAGGGCAGATAAAGTGCTTCCCAGATAAGGTCAGGTTAAAGGAGTTCATCATCACCAAGCCCTTATGATATATTAAGCCCTTATGAAAATGTTAAAGGGACTTATCTAAGAAATTGAAGACCAAAAACCATGAACGGTAAAATGACAACAAACACAACTATCAACAAATGAACCTAAAAGAAAGGAAAAACAATGAAAACAAAAACTAAGCAAACAACTAGAACAGAAACAGAATCAGAGAAATGGAGATCACATGGAGGGATTTCAGTGGGGAGTGGGAGGGGAGGAATAGTCGGGGAAAGGTACAGGGAAAAAGAAGCATAACTGATGCTTCATTTATGGTAGATGAACGTAGATGTCAAAAATGGTATAGGAAACAGAGAATTCAAAGAATTTATATGTACAACCCATGGACATGAACTAAGGGGAGGAATGCTGGAGGGTTTGGGGGTGTGGGGTGGATAAAGGGGGAAAATTGGGAAAACTATAATAGCATAATCCAAAAAAATAAATAAATGATAGTTTCATTTTCCTCCCGGCAAAAGCTTTGAGCACTTTTCTGCACTTTTCTGCTTTTCTCTAGGTTGTCAGTAGAGGGCAGAACATGCCCATTTTTAATAGAGCAGTCAGACCCTCAGTTTACAGATAAAAGATAACGAAGGAGGGGCAAATTTTGCCTTGCTGTGCTTTATAAGCACACAAATTTTCATTTCCACTGGATAGCTTTGTTTTACCAGTAATAATATCTAAATTACAGATAGAAAGATCCATATACACAGAGACTTATTATTGGAAGCAGCTAATGAATTAAGAATTTTAGAATCTTCAAAACATACCATTAAACATGTAAATCCCACAAACATACCTCCCATTTTTCACTGTCTTTTATATTACTTAGTTTGTTTTACCTAGACTGCAAAGTCAAGGATAAACAGATATTTGTGTCATTTTTACAGAAATAAAGGTTAACTGCTGAAAATATTCAGGTAGGAGTAATAATAATACTAATGTTCTTTTAAAAATATTGACAGGTATACATGTTTAGTAATTACAGACAGTTGGACTATATAGAAAAACCCAAAGAATAAATGTAACTATTATGATTAATAGCATTAGCAGTCAGGTAAAAGAATAAAAAATGGATTCTGAGCTCATTATCAATCCACAGGCATATAGGTTTTGTCCATGTCTTGGGATAGCTGTCAATATCAATTTACTGAGGCCAGACCCTTAACACAGAATATCTCCTCCTCCATCACCACCACCCCATAGGTGGCCACAAGTAGCCTCTTGTTAGGGCAAAGGGATGCACATGGCTGGCTACAGGACTCGCCCAGGGCCATACAGGGATAGGCAAGCAGCTGCTGGGATCACACTAGGCTCCACCTCTGCCAAATCTTAGGCTCCAGGCCACATCCTCTGCACTTTGGTTGTTCCTCTTCCACCTGTTTAACTTCTAACATGCACGCCTCATCTCCTTGGCTTCCGGTCACTCACTGAACATTGTGATAAATACTGTGTGTGTGTATGACACAGGTTTTAAGTTAACCAGACTCCACATGTCACATTACATATAGGCCACCTTTGCCCTCAGTGCTGGTTTCTGAGGCGTCTTTAGAGCAGAAGACGTCAGGGTCTGAGTTCTAGTCCTGAAGTGGGAACAGAGAGGAGTTGGTTAGAAGGAAGGTCTCAGATGAGGTAAGTTCCAGAAAAATTTCTAGAAGAGGTGGGAGAGCCTGAGGGGGAGCAGAGCAGGAGACACACCCACCAGGAGGGAGCAGGTAACTCAGACAAACTAGGCTCAGAGCTCCAAGGGAACCCGTGAGAACCGTGGGAAAACAAAGGGCGCTTGCTGTCAGCAGTGGCACCTGCCTTCTCTCTTACCCGACCCCTCTCTGAGGGGACAAGAAGACAGTGAAGGCCTGAGCTTCTAGGTGAACACTGCACAGAAAAGATGATCTGCCACCAAAAAGCTACCACATGCTTCTGGATCAACCAGGACTCCCGGCCACTTCCTTCCAAGCCAAAGGGGAGAAGGTGCTGCAGACACAGCGGCCTTCCCAATCTGCCTGCGAGTCACCCAGCTGAAAAGCCTGAGAAGAAACTGCCTCAGCTAATGGTAAATGAATGGCATCTGGATGGGCCTATGTGGGAGGGAAGCGCTTCTCTGCAACAGGAAGTTTGGATGGAATCTCATGAAACAGTCTGTATTCGTTCAGTTAGCATTCTGGTGAGTCACTGCCATTCTCAGACAATGGAGTTCCACAAGTTTTTGTGCAGAAAGGTTCTTATCTTCCTGTTTGTAGAGAGTCCATCCTGGCAGCTTATCCTGTGCTACTGTTCTTGTTCAGAAGATGTGTTTTTAATACAGCATTATAGAAAAAGGCTCCTTTTGTATTAGGAAAAATGAAGCTCACAAATTGAGAGCCACCCATCCTAGCTTACCCTGGACTTATCTGCCTGAAGTGGGCAGGGGTTGATAAAGGAAGTCGCTGAGGTCGCAGGGGCTCCTTGGGACCTATCACTGAGTGTGCAGGGAAGAAGGGACGGCCTTCAGAAGGAAAGGGTGCCAAAAGTAGGTCATCAGTACCACCAGAAATTCTTGCATCCTGGCCAGGAGACCTGACCCCCTTTGGCCTGAATTCTTTCATTCTCTGCAAGTACAAAAACATCACCGAGGGGCCAATATTTTTCCAGTTCTTCATCTTGGCAAGATGAATATGACAACATATTTGTTTAAATTCTATCCCGAAATCATCATTCTAGGTTTGCATCACAGAGGAAAAGGATACTGCATTTCCTTGAGTTGAGCCTCTTAAGCAAAGTCTTACGTGAATAATGACGTCCACCCATTAACAGAGTGCAGGGGAGGCCATCCCCTGGGAAATATCCATAATCACACAAAGGCTGGGGGGCTAGCGGAAAGCCGTATCTAATCCTGACTTCTGCTGTACTGAAAATGCCCGTGCTGGAAGGAAGTTTAGGTAAGGGAAAGACAGACAGAGCCACTGTCTGGATCAGGCACTTTGCAACTTCCAGTGTAACAAACAAAAAAAGCTTCCGGCTTCTCACTTGCCTTAGGGAGAAGGTTGCACAGATGAATTACTTGGCATTTACTTGCTTTTTTTAAAAAAAGATTTTATTTGATTTTTGTTTTTTAAAAGCTAATCTTTATTGTATTTCCCCCTATTACTTGTCCCCTTATACCCTCTCTTCCCAGCAGTCACCACACTGTTGTCCATGTCAGTGAGTCCTTTCTCCATTTCTGCTGGACCCCTCCACCCCCTAACCCTCCACCCAGCTGTCATCCTGCTCTCCAGCTATGAGTCTGTCCCTAACTGCATTTCTCTTAAACACACAATTTCTCGGCATTTTATCTCACAGGTAACAACAAGCTGCCTTCAGGCTTGGCTTGTGTCATAAAAATCCAGGAGAATGAATCAAAGTGAGGTCATGTGAAAATTTCACTGTCAGCATGACTACTGGATGTGTGGGAAGAAGAGACCGTGTACCTGCCTGCCTCCTCCTGGAGCCCTTCCCAGCCCCGGGGCAGAAACCAGCAGCTTGCACCAACCCCACCTTGAACTGCATTGGCCGCTGCTTGTTTTCCCACGTGGGAAGGTAAGGGTGGAAAGGGCCACACTGGCTTCTGGGCTTTTATCTCACAGCTGATAATCACCCATATTCACAATTTACATTTAAAAAAAGCATGTGTTAGAAATGTTACTGATATTCCCATACAAAAGTCAAAGTAAATCAAGATGAGTGCTTCCATAAGTCACACACAGTAATTACCAGGAAAATGTACGGCTTTGCAGTTAAGTGGTGCCGTTTCAAACACAGGGGAACACTTACATCGTGCTGTAATCTTAGTAACATCAAGTGGTGTGTAGTGTTCCCCGCCTCCCCCAGCCGCCACCCAGGGACAGCACCAGAAAGTATCAGACCCAGCTTCACAAACCAAAACAAAATGAGCTAAGTGCAGTTATCACCACCTCTTAGGAAATTACGAAATAACCACAAACCCACCAGGAGTGTATCTTTGTGCTGCTCACTGACCTACTCTGCCTGGCACACTGGTGGGTTTGCGATTAATATTGATTAAATAAATAAAGCCATGAGGCTTCTGTTTGGACTAGGGACATCAATTTCTCAGGTCAGTAAAAAAGAAAGGTCTTTTCTACTTCACATTTTTATTCTGAACTGGAATTTTTTTAAATTGAGGTCTCAGAAGAGTTGAGAGTGTTTGATTTCATTTGAAGTAATGGTGTAAGTTATCTACCGATTTTCTCTCCTTTTCCAGTCATTGTTCCATTTCCTGTACGCTGCTGACAAGTGCCCTGCTCCCCGTTCCTTCAGCTACTACCTGGACAGAACCAGGGTCAAGTTCTCACCTGATTCTCTGTTGCCTCGGGGTGAGGGTGGAGCACCCCATCTTGAAGCTCACATGCTCAGCACACACAGCCCCCATCCAGAGGCTGGGGCCAGATGAAGCTGACAGTGGTTAATTCACCAGGAGCCTTGCTGAACAGGCAGCCCACCCTGGGCCCCCAGAACACACCCCATGGGCGCCTCCCATACACACCTTATTACCGTGGGGGTGATCTCTGCACAGAAGAACACACTGAGGCTTCCCACTGCATGGGAGGCAAACATGCCCACGATGGAAAACGCGATGGAGAATTTGTCCTTGACACTGTCACTCATACCTGAAGGACAATCAGAACGGGATGGTGAGGGGGAGCAGAGGGAAGGGAAAAGGAAGCTAGCAAGGCCAGGGCAGAGAGAGCAGGGAGAGAGGGAAGGAGGGTGGTCTGGGAACACACAAAGGGTCTTCCGTCCTCCCCTCGCCCAGTTTGAGGTGCAGACCAGGTGCTCGGTTCCCTCTGTACATGGAGGATCACCTCCAGGGGTAGGAGGTCAGGCCTTCCTGGCAGTGGACTTAGCCCGGGTTCCTGCAGGTCCCTGTGGGTCTTGTATGTTGGAGCACACTCGGACTCCACCAGAATTCCTGAGGCCAAGAGCCAGCCTGGCCAGAAGGAAGGCTGGTGGTGTCTCTGGTGCTGCAGCAACATCCATTCTGTCCCAGCCTTCCACGGTGGCTCCAGAGAAAGTTTCTGTGCTCCAGAGAACCCTGGTTACTCAGGTCTCAGGTGTGCCCAGTCCAATACATGGGACAAGGTACCTCAGGCTTAATTCAAAAGGACAAAAACTTAAATAACCCAAGCAGAAAAATTTATGGGCCTGGAGGGAAAGTCTCAACCAACCCAAGCATCTTACAAATGGCACCAGAGTCTGACCTCACACCGAGGTGGCATCTAGCACAGAGCAATAGCATGCTGTTGGGGATCATACACTGAGCACGGCTCAGTTCCTTGCAAGGGTGCATGGGGACCTCAGGGCTCTCCCTGTGGAGGGCCCTAGTAGCATGGGCTCAGGTCATGCCAGGCACATGTGACCAGCAGCACTGAGTGCATGGCGGTGGCTCTGTGGCCCCATGGAGGAGAGCAGTGAGCTTGCGTGATTCACAAGGCGGGCAGCAGCCTCCCCTGGCAGCACAGCCAACCAGGCTTCCTGTACTCTAGGGCCTTCTGATCTTGTCTAGGCACTGTGCCTAAGACATACTGCATGGGTGGCAGGTGAGGGTCTGTGCTGGCTGCTGGTGCTGTTGCCAGGGGAAGAGGCGAGGGCATGCGTGCAAGCCGGGCACAAACGGGAGAACCAGCCACTCTTTCTAGAGGCAAGAGGCAGTAGAGAACACAGATGTATGCTTATAGTGTCCAACCTACGGCCAACTTCAGCTGCAACTCTTGGAGGGCAAAGGAGGAGAAACAAAAGAGAGGGAAACCACAGGTCTGTGAGTGTTCACAAAAACGCCCATTTGGATGCAACACCAAGATGATGAGGCACATGGCACCAGTGTGCAGGGCTCACCTGAGTCTGGATGCTGGCTGTACTTTCCAATCACTGGGCAGCAGAGATGATGGCGCCCACCCGGCCAAGGACGAACACAGTGGGAAAAGGGGGGAGAAAGAAAGCATGTTAGGTATGAAGTGATCACCGTGTTTCCATGTGACTGGTATCTCAGTGAATTCCCTTCCAGGTCTGGGGCCAGTGTTAGGGAGACGGAGGAGACCCGTGGCAACAGTCCCAGCACTGGAATTAACACTCGACTAAACAAACCCTTTTTGTCTGGAAGGGCAGGCCTCAGATCCTGGGGAGAGAGGGGAGCTCTCCGGAACAGAGACTCTGGCACACCTCGCCACCTCAAGCCAAAGGGTTAATTTCATTGTGTGTAAAGTTATTCACTGCTGGTCTGGGCTCAAGGGAGCAGCGGCACTATGGGGGCAGACCCGGCAGGCGGCATTTCTTATACTCTGAACTCTGATGATTCTCAGACTACTTGTCCTTTGCACGAAGTTCCTGTGGCTTTCCTGCTCGGGGACAAAGAGCACTGTGACACCTCCGGGGGCTGCCACACCCCTGCACATCTGCTGGAACGTCCGCTCACAGAGGCTCCCTGGAAGGGTAGCTCGGCGGCCCCAGCAGGGACAGGACGGTCAGGAGACAGACACCACTTATCCATTTCCTCATCAGTCACAGCTGAAGCAAAGGCCAGTCTCACAAAGGAAATGCATGGTGCATGAGAATGTGCCGATAGAAAAACAGCTCCTGAGTTTGAAACTAGCTCATCTATAATCCAGTTTGCACAACAAGGCTGAAGAAGTTGTGAGTTTTTTCCTTTCTCTTCCTTCCATTCTGGATGCTGACTCTTGTGCCTCGGCCACATGGTGCAAACCTGAAATTCGAGTGGCTCTGCTCTGTGGTACAGCTGGACGGGCTCTGAGCCTGATCCCCCAGTTTGGGTTAACTCTCCTTGAGACTGCGGGAGCAGTCAGTGGCCTCTGTGTCCCTGCAGGGTCTGAGCCGGCCCCAGGGGGGCCTTGCCTGGGCAAGGACGGATCAGCTGTCCTGCTCATGCAGGTGTCATTGGGGACAGGTCAGAGAATCCCTGTGGCTTCTTCCGGGCAGGAAGGTGGGTGTTTGTTCATGAGGAGCTCTTCTGAGTGTGCCCACTTATAGTGGAGGGGCTGCATGGGTTCCCTAGCTTTTCTTTACATTATTTTAAACATTTACTGAGAGATTCTTTGGCCCAAAGACAAGCTGATGAAACTGGGAATGTCTGCTGAAAAGCAGTGTCCCAATGCAAGAATGTGAAAATTAATTTCCCCCTGAATTTCCCAGGGGAGAAGCGAGTCCTCAGTTCTTCTTTGTCACGTGACGTGTCACAGAGAGAAAGTCTGGTGGTGAGAAAAGCCATGTCCACAGTGGTGCAGTCAGGAAGGCTCTGAGCTGGACCCCAGGGTTGGGTGGGGAGGGGGGGAAAGGCGGTCACCATGCACCTTTCAGTTGGAGCCATCCTTCCCAAACCATCTCCTCAAGCTGTTGATTCTGGAATACCAGGTCACTGAACACTGTTCTCAGGCTCATCAGCCCTTTCAGATACCCTTTGTCATACACCATCGGCCCCCCCTCCCCATCCCTGGGCCCTGCTTTGGGGTTGGTCCCACTCCCTGGCACCACTCACAGTTGAGGAGCCCGAGCTGCAGCAGCGAGGCCAGGGCGGTGAGGATCATGAAGAGCAGCAGCCCTCCCCTGCGCCCCAGGAACCGGACCACCACACACATGGCCAGGCAGGACGCCAGGGCAATGCTAGCCATGGTGTAGTAGTCAGCGTAGAAGTTCTCGAGGAGCGGCACCTTCACCTCATGGCCCATCATGCTCCTTGCAAAGCAGTGGTGGATCCCGTACCCTGTCAGCCTGCGGAGACACACCGAGAGGGCCGTGAGTGGCATGCAGCGACAAGGGGCCGGGCCGTGCCCTGGGAGGTCACTGCGTGCACTGCCTGGGTACAGGAAACGTATAAGCAACTCTGTATGTGATCAAAAGCATGCTGTTACCATCAATGGAAGTGCAGCAGAGTGCCATGCAGACAGCAGGAAAGTGCCCCTCGCCGGGCGGCCATCTCTTAGGCAAAAAGGTATGACAGCACAGGAGTAAAGGGAACCCAGCACAGAAGACAACGTGCCCCCATGTGTCAGCTCATTTAATCCCACATCGGTGCTGGAAAAGCTCCAGTGGAACCCAGCTCACAGGTGGGCAAACAGGCTGAGGGCATTCTCGAGCTGGCAAGGGACAAGTTCTAGCACACACTGCCTATCTGTGTAGCGCTCAGGGTCAGATGCCTGGCCTGCTGGGCTGCGGGTAGCTGGCTGGCGCCCCAGCTGCCCCGAGGCTGGGGGTGGAGTCCATGTCTCCCAACATGTGTAACCTTCAGAGCACTGGTTAGGGAGCTCTGACGGGCTTATCAGACTTAATGAGGGCCTCTTAGCAAAGGTGGAGCCCTGGACAGGCCAGTGGGCCTGTCTTGGTCATAATTCAAAGTCCAGCTGGGGAGAAGGGAAGCTCTTCCTGGCTGTCTCAAAGTGGCTCTTTTCCGGCCCCTCCCTGACCTCAGTCCAGATGTGTCCCCCTGGTGACTCACGAGTTCACACACAGGACCACGATGTTCTTCCACAGGTTCCGGGTCCCCACCATTTTCACGATGCAGACCTTCTTGGGTCTCCGGGAGAGCTCCTTTTCCAGCTCTGCAGAGAGAGAGAGAGAGCCGTGACCTCTCAGCAAGGGCCTGCATAGGCGCTCTCCAAGGCAGCCCTGTCCCCCGAGTCCAGGCATCAGGAAGAGGGGAGAATGCTTCTAGTTTGTTTTTTTTCCTCTTTAAGCCAGGGGATAGAATCTGGCTGTCATTGTAGGAAATGTGTTCAGACCCTAACTTTGCAGCTTAAATTTCCCCAGGGGTTTGAAGGGAGCCAGGGCATGCTGTCAGCACACAGAGGCTCCCCACTGCAGAGCCTCCCTGCAGTCCAGGCAGACACAAAGAGCAGAGGCTCACTCCACTCTGGCCGAGCACAGGACTACGTGACGGAGTTCTAGGTTACTGAGCACTAACTGGGCCCTGGGCATATGAGGGCACAGAGTTGGATCTGTCTGCATCACCCACTGCTCAGAGGCTGGGAGAAGCACATGCTGATATGCTCCTTAACTCTGGCGGCAGGACACACGATGGCCGTAGCCAGCCGCTCCTTCTGAAACTGCCCCTCAAGGGTATGCATCTTCAAAAGAGAAGTGAGTGAGGGAATGGGTATGCTTATATGTGATTATACCTACCCTATATGTGTATGCTTTAGTTAACAGTCAAAAGTCTTTGGGAGCTGGACAGGACAGGTGATGTTTTGGCTGAAAGTCGTGTAACCAGCTACAAAGTTATGAGACAGTTTCTCGTGAGGCTCAGACTAGCTCTGAAAGCCACTTGGACAGACTGATGGCTCTCCAAGGCTACATTACCAGGTTCAGTGAGTTTGCTGAAGTCCTGGGGCTGACTTAGCAATTTCACAGTGAAGATCAAAATAGGCAGTGTCTGGACCACCACACATTTGGCCTCACAGGGACCTTCCTGCTCTCCTAGCCACACATGTCCTTGGTGAATAATTCTCTATGCAAGAGCTAAAAGACAAAAAGAAGACGTAACCAATCTGGTGGGTGGCCAGTGCTCTTTAAGTCTGTTAAGGCCATGAAGACAAGGAAAGACTGAGAAACTGTCAGAGACCAGAGGGGGCTGGGGAAAGGGGTGACTGAACGCCTTCCTGGATGGGACCCTGGAGAGGGAAGAGGCTACTAATGCAGAGAGTGGGGACATTAAGATAAAGGCTGGGGTTTGGTTAACAGTAGTGCACCAGTGGCCATTTCTCAGTTGTGACAAATACTATGGAAATAATATTAGATGTTAACAAGGCGGGAGACTGAGTCAGGGGTATTCTGAAATTCTGTACTGTCTTTGCAACTTTCCTGTAAGCTCAAAGTTATTCTAAAATTAGTTTACTAATTTTTTTAAAGCAGTGGGGGTGGGAAGGTCCCCCTCTCTACTGAGGAGGCTTCTAGAGGTTAGAGGAACCAGGATTGTCTCAGAGGGACCTGGAGCAGCTCCCTCAGCACCGTGTCTGAGGACTGCCCCCTCTGTACCTCCACCCCTCACACCCTGCCCCTACCTTACTTCTCTCCTTTTCTAGCCTCGTCCTGCTGTCCAATGGCAGGGGGGACACAAGCCTCATCAGTTACAGTTTGAAGGAAAATAGGTTCTGTAATCGTACAGATTTAGGAATTTTTATTAAATTTTTGGGGGGGATCAGTGTCACCAGCTGGGGCATAGAAAGGAGAAGGAAAAACCTTTCCTATGTCTGAGGGATACCATGCAACCCTGAGTATCCAGGACTTTCTTCTTTCCCATATTTAGGTTCTAAGACTGAGGTCTGTGCACAAACCAGGTGGCTGGCACTTCGATTCTGTGTCCACAGACCCTCTCCTGAGGTCTTCCTGACTTTTATGTTCCCCTCTGTAAAAATAGACTAACTGGATTTACAAACGTACTTTCCCCATGGTTAAAAATCTAAAGAACTTTCAAAGAGCATTAGAAATATTAATTAAAAATATGGTAACATGTTGCACCCAGTGATCTGAGTATCTTCACTTTTGTAAAACTTATCAGGAATCAACCATAAAAGCTACAGTTGCTCACCATGGAAATCTTACAAGAAGAAAACTTAAATGTCCACTAGCATATTTATACAAGCTTAAAGGTTGTGTTTTTTTAAATGTGGCCCAAACCTAACTTTTAACACATTATTACAAATAAAATAGAGGTTGCTAAAGAAGTTGTAGCAATGGCAATTGTGATCGCAGGGTTTTTTAAATAGCATTAAACTCTAGAGCCCCAAGTCTAAAAAACTGACTGCAGTCTACAGAGGTAACTGCATCATTCTAAATGGAATTGAATTAACCTGTCTGGTGCTACTGATACTTTGTTTCTGTTGTACATATCACCAGCCCATCAGCATGAAACTTCCTCAGCACTAGGTCTGCTCTTCTGGGATGAAAACCCAGCAGCAGAGTTTACAGGAACCATTAGATGACTTCCGAGACCCGTGGGGTAGCTGCACAGGTAATGGGAAGAGGCCTCTGCATCTCCCTGGCTGTGGCACAGAAATCTCAGGGACATCCCAAAGCCACGTATGAAGAAATAGCAGGAGGAGAAGGGGCACTGAGAGTCGGCCAGGCTCTGAGCGTCAAGGAAACAACTGTTAAGGAAATCCCCCTTCTTGCTCCTTGCCAAAGCTCTTCAACCCTCTTGATTCAGAGCCATTAGAAACATTTCAAAACAAAAAACATGTAGAGCCAAGTTAGAAATCGTCCATCTAAGCCTCCTACTTAAGCAGCCAGACAGTGCCTACTCGCCATTCTGCAACCCTGCTCTGCCCCTGTGCCCTTGCATTTCCACTAACCCCTGCGAGACACAGCCAGAGGGCGCTGGTCTAGCTGGGCAGGGTCTCCTTCCCTGACTTGGGGTGCAGCACAGGGTCTGACCCACTCAGCTGAGTTCCAGCTTCCTGAATTCTTGTTGAGGTTCCCTGGGAAAGTTACTTAGTTGCTCTTTGTCTCAGTTTCTCATGTGTTAGGTGGGACAATGCCCCCACCTCAGAGTACTGGTATGAGAACCAAATGAAAGAAGCCGCGAAGCCCTGTGTGGACCTCAGTGCTCCTGCTGACCCAGTCTGTCCCAACTTCTCCGCACTGACTGCAGAAGGGAAGGTGTCCCCTGCAGACGTAGTGGAAGTGTCGGGATCTCTCCAAGGTTTAGAGATCCAGGGGAGGGGCCGACCTCTGCTTCCCCAGAACAGCAGAGGGTGGACAGTGCCACACCACCCAAGGCCTGCTGCAGGGACACAGGGGCAACATGCATTGAGGGTAACCTGCATTTGCTTGGATGGGGGTGTCACATAAACTGGCTTTTTGCTTTTATACTTGGGTACACTGTGAACATAGTCCTGGCAAAACTGGAAAAACATCAGTTACGGAAATGAGAAACAAGAAAAGACCAAAAGAGAAGGGGGGTCAGGAGGAGGGTGCAAAAAGGTGGAAGAACAGGAGGAGGAGGAGCAGCGGCAGCAGCCACCCCCACACGAGTCATCACAAAATGCACTAAAAGCTCCTGGGAAGTGTCTCTGAGACCCCCAGTGAGCCCATGTTCAGAAGAAGTGCCTGCTGCCTCTCTGCCGTGTGGCCCTCAACCCTCAGGTACAGATTTAGAAATGGTGGCACTTGGCCAATTGAAGAGGTTTGCTTCAGAATCAAGTAACAGTGGAGGGTGCCTACAGGGACGTCATCATAAAATCACCTCAGATGGCCCACTCTCCAAAAGCTGTCCAAGCTCCCTACCAGTGACCTAACTCCTGACCTCTGTAACACCCTCTCATGCGCGGAACTCCAGTGGGCAAAGTCTCCTGCTGGGGAAGGAGAAGGAGTGCAGGCCACAGTGGTTAGATGCTGGGTGCTAAGGTCAACCACAGTTTCTTCACTTGCCAGTGGTGTGACTTTCGATAGGTTACCTATTGTTGGGGACCCTGAGGCAGCCTGATGCATGGCTTCTCTTCTCACCTCGGGTTCCAAACAGATGGCCAAGACCAAGTGAGGCGGGTGAGGACAGAATCTGTGCTCTGTCACTGGGAAGGTCCCGGGGTTGGGACACGTGCATTGTGCAGACTCTCCTGCCCATCCTGGCAAGTCTGGGCCAGACTGGGTTCTCCTGGGTGCTGCCCAGAGAGGGCCTGATGTAGAAGAAAAAGAGGGGGTCGAGTTCACTCTCCCTCCTCTGGGTGGGCTCCTTCCACATGCAGGGAAGCAGTGCTCTCAATGCGCAGCCTCTCTGGGCCCCATGTCCTTACAGGGACAGCAGGGACGACCTGATTATCAGTCTCCTCAGGCTCTGATGAGGACCAAATGCCCATAAAGTGTTTCACCCCATGCCTCGTGGGGTCACTGCCCCGTGACTGCCAGTATTGCTATTACTAGGAGCATGGCGTTGAGCTCTTACTCCCAGATTTCTCTACAGAGTGGGCTGCAGTATACGTGACCACATTTGAAACCTGCAGACCCTGCTCCTACACTAAATGTTCAGACTCTTGGGAATTATGAGACAAGGAGAGGTGTCAGCACTTGGACATATCACATGACACAAACGACTGTAGGAATGATACTGTGAGAATGAGACTCCGAAGCAGATCCAAATGTCTATGGTAATTCAGTTCCCAATTCCACCAAGAAAATCTGCCATATTCAATGATAAACAAAGATTTTTTTAAAGATCTTTAAAGAAAGGGCAGGAAAATTTTGGAACATCAGGTTTTCTTCTAGTCTGAATCCAAGGTTAGGAGGCACACACAGGGGCGGGAGCTGCCCTACACTCACATACCGACGCCACACCTGAGGCCTTCATCTACTTTGAGGCAACATACACAGCGACTGCAGCTGACTCCCGGGAGAAATTGTCCTGCCACTGCCTGACCACAGGAGACCAAGTTTCACTAGATATTCATGGAATGCCTGCTAGGAGGCAGGCCTTCTGCTAGTGCCGGAAAACAGTGCAACCAGTCGCTGCAGACAGGGTGACAGGCCCTAAGGAGCCACGCAAACCATTGGTCACAGCTGGATGCTGGCAGCAGGGTCCAGGGCCTATGGCTGTGATGATGCACCACTGGAGAGCTGGCCTGGGCCTGAGGAATCTGGCTAACCTGGTTTCCAAGGAACTGGCCAAAGCAGAGCGAGGCTGAGGGCAGGAAAGTAGAGTGGAAAAGCCCCGTGGACAGGAAGCACCTGGAGTTTTCTGAGAGCCCAACGAAGACCAGGGCATCTGTGAGAGGCAGGCAGTGGTGAGACAGGGTCTCAGAGCGGCTGAAGGACTTGGGGATCTAGTTGATGGGCCCTGGGAAGCCACTGACGAGTGTCTGAGCAGGTAGTGATGCGAGGGGAAGGGTGGCAGTGAGGAGGGAGTCAAGACAGGTAAGAGGCGAAGTAGGACACTAAGGTGTTGGCAGGTAGATTCGGTGAAGTGATGGGAAGAAGGCTCTGAGCAGAAAAACATGTCCAGCCTAAGCAAGTTTAAAGTGGCGGATTCTGATGAAATAGACACCTGTCTTCCCTCAAGCCCTGGGCCGGCTTCTGCCACGGTGCGATCATCAGTACGTCTGACAGCTGGGAGTGAATGGGATTTAGAGGCAGAAAAGGGGTTGTCCCCTGCAGGAGGGCGCCCCTCCTGAGTGGGGGTGCTGCCACATGTGCCAGCTCCCTCCCCCAGCCTCCTGCTGGGGCACCAGCATAAAAATATATGACCGTAAACCTCATAAGCAAAGAAAGGGGAAAAAGATTTAATACCACTTTCAAAAATAGGAGGGAAATGAATGAGTATAATTTAGATTGAGAAAACAAGATTTTCCAGGACAATATTTTAATCTGAAAGAAGTGGAACATGTGATTTAATTAAGGAAATGCCAGAAACAAATTGCACTGAAAGACTTAAGACCATTAACTGCCTAAATCAGCAAACACAACCCAAAAGGAGAAAAGTTAACTCAAGTCTCTGAGCTTGCCCTCGTCTCTCAGAAGCAGCATAAGGAAGCCACTTCTGCTGGACTTCTTGGGTTCAAGTCCCAGCTCAACTACTTACTAGGTATGTGACCTCCATTAAGACACTTACACCCCTCTGTGCCTCAGTTTCCTCACCTGCAAATATAGATAATTATAGTACTTCCCTCAGCAAACTCAAGTTGGGAAGAAATATAAGTTAATAAATGTCAAGCATTTATTAATATTAGGATTAATATTGGGATGAAATAGTAGATATTCCACGGACCTGGACTCATGTCTGGAAATACTTCACTTTTCTACTTTTTCAGTCGCCCCACAAATAGGTCACGACAGATATAGACAATGGTGGCTCCCTGCAGACCGTATTTGGGATAAAGAGGCAGTGGAGGCCAGCCACACCCCCAGCCAGCATTCTGCCAGCATTTAAACCTGGCGGGTAGGCGGGTAGGTGGGTAGGCCGCAGGGCTGTGTGCCAGACTCTGGCTTTTGTACCCCTCCCAAATGTTCCCTTGACAACCAGGCGTGTACTAAGCTCACATCTCACTCCTGGTTTGGATAGGCTACAGAGGGCCCCACAGTGGGTCAGACTTAGTTGGGAAAAATCCAACACCTCGAAAACAGAGAGGATTTTAGTTCACTCACGTTCCCAGCCTGGCTGCAGACCAACTGCCACAGGAAATTAAACAGCTGGCCAGGGCAGCTGCTTGGTAAAACCAAGCCATCCCCAGCAGCAGGGAACTGTTCTGTGACTCGGTCTGGGGCTAAACAGCCTCTCCCAGGGCTGACTGGGCCACTGGGCTGTACTCACCAGGCATCACGCCTTTGATGTCACTCTCAGGGCTCATGCAGTTCTTCTGCGTAAAGTGCAGGATCAACTTCTTTGCAGACTCAAACTGCTGGGTGGCCATCAGCCACCGGAGGGACTCAGGGAATACCCTTCAAAGACATAAAAGGAATCAGTGAATGCCTTTGATTCTGGGGGGCATCAGAGGTTCAGTTTCTGTCCCCGGCAGGTGAACTCAGCAGGAGGTACCTCCCTCAGTTTCTGCCCTGGGACTGGGGAGGCCCATAAATGCTCAGGACTCCCATTAGCCCAGTTGGGGGCACTAGACTATGGGTGCTATAGTGTTGCTAATTTTCTTTTAGAAAGTATAAAAATTGTGATTTTTAAATGTGGTAGAAAGGAACAATATCCTACCAACTTTGTCAAGATTTCAGTGTACGTATAAAATGCTTTCAAAAACCACCACCTATTTCTTTTTCTCTATTTATTTTTAGGGAGGGGGGAAGGGAGGGAGAAAGAGGAGAGAAACATCAATGTGTGGTTGCCTCTTGGGCGGCCCCTACCGGGGACCTGGCCTGCAACCCAGGCCTGTGTCCTGACTGGGAATCAAACCTGTGACTCTTTGGTTTGCAGGCCAGCACTGAATCCACTGAGCTATACCATCCAGGGCCAAATTCTTCTCCTTCCTTTTTTAAAAAAAGATTTTGTTTAGCCTGGCTGGTGTGGCCCAGTGGACTGAGTGCCAGCCTGTGAACCGAAGGGTCGCCAGTTCCTTTCCTGGTCGGGACACATGCCTGGGTTGCGAACCAGGTCCCTGGTGGGGGGCATGTGGGAGGCAAGCACACATTGATGTTTCTTTCCCTCTCTTTCTCTCTCCCTTCTTCTCTCTCTCTCTAAAAACAGAATAAAATCCTTAATAAAAGATTGTGTTTATCTACTTGAGAAGGGAGAGAGAGAGGGAGAAAAATATCAATGTGTGCGAGACACACTGAACTGTCACCTCTCACACGCCCCGAACTGGGGATCTGGCCCACCACCCAGGCGTGTGCCCTGACCAGGAATCAAACCAGCAACCCTTCAGTTTGCAGGCTGGTGTTCAGTCCATGGAGCCACACCAGCCAGGGCTAAAAATAACCACATATTTCTAAACCATGTCTAAGCAATTCATTGAAGGGCTGCATTTGTTATATTTTGTCACACAAAAAAACACATGTTAATAGGATAATTTTCAGTTTAAAAAATGCCCCCAAATACTAGCAACCTGATAGTTATTTTCAGTTCTTGAGGGTTTGAAGACTGGCTTCCACAGGGCTTACCCACAGAATTTGTTTCATCTTATTGACTGCAAGTCTAATCCCCCAGACATGATGCCATAACACACAGCAGTTTTCAAGTTTTGGTAGCAACAAATTCCTTGTTTGTTGGCTTCTAGGATAAAATCTTGTGAGGAAAGCCAACAGAAAAAGCCAAGGCTTTATTATCCATGCACTTTGTAAGTTTATGTTTATGACAGTATGTACAAGTCAAAGAGAACAGTGCTCCTGTCTGGAGCAGGGGTTGCCTCACTTTGCCTGCAAGTCCGAAGAGTCAGTATTGTAGATTGCATAGAGCCATGCAGTTCGTCCTAACTCCTCAACTGTGCCCGGTGTGCAAGCAGCCAGAGAACCTGCTCAGGGGTGGGTATGGCTGTGCACCTTTAGAATTTCATTATAAAATGGGTGGTACCGCTGATTGGGAGAAGCAAATATTGGAAATCAAAGTTAAGAATGATCATACTTGCCTTTGTCAGCCCAGCGCTTTAGTCATCACTGTATTTACTTTGGTTACATAGTATCAGGAGTCATGACTGGCACTAGTAAGAAGTTTACATTGTAACCACCCAATACCTGCCCTGTAAACTCAGGAGAGTCTCAGGAGAGGCTAGAAAAAGTTACCAGTGGACAATTTTATTTCAAAGTCACTTCACTAATAATATCTAATAACTGCTCTCTCTCTTACCTATTTGAACAAATATCAAGTTTCTACTTGCTTGTAACTGTCTTTTGCAGAAACAGCCAGGTAGATTCCCACTGAATTTGGGGGTACATTTGGGATGGTCTGATCTGAATGGTAATTCATGCTGGAGACCTGAGGTCTCCAGGACATCCTGAAGAATGGAAGAGCCACCCTCCTGCACAGCACACGCAGGTACAGGAGGGCTGTGTGCCAGCCCAGTGGAGGCACTGCCCGACCCTTAAGACAGGGCCAGGAAGTCTCATGTCTTTTCATCTGGGAGCCCAACTGTAAGGCCACTAAAGCATACATTACAAATTGTAGTCATTCATTAAAAAAAGTAGTCAAAATTAATGTTTGTTTTGCTGGCCTGTAGTTTTTACAAATTAATTTTTGTGTACTACAGTTTAAGCAAAGAGAAACAAAATATATTGTAACAGACATCAATACAGATGTTAATATAGATATTAACATATTGTCATGTTTTTATCAGATCTTTTCTTTATAATGAAATAACCTAACACAAACACCAACCTCTTTATCACTATCAAATTATTTCCATCTTTCTGATCAATTTGGGGTTAGTGTCATTTTCTAATTTCTTGACATAGACACATAGATCATTAATTTTAATTCTTCTTTTCTAATATATGCATTTCAGGCTTTGAATTTTTATCCAAGTATCATTTTAGTTACATTTCACGAGTTTTGATATGTAGTTCTTACTCTGATTTGATTCTAAATATTTTGTGTTTTCTATCAGGATTTTTCCAAACATACAGGTTCTGAGATGGCGGTAATGATGAGGCTGCAATCTTGTTTCATTAATTTTTAATTTTGTTAAACATGATCATAAAACACAGTCTGCATTCCTGGCTTCTCTGGGGCCCCTCGGGCCTGGCTCTGTGACACAGTGCACGATCAGTCTCATCGACTTCCTTTTGTTCACACAGGGTTCCGTGTGCAGCTGTGAAATCTGGCTGCTCTTTGTGTTGTGCTTTCTCCATTCTTGTCTGTCTGATCAAGTGGAGCATAAGAAGCTGGTCACTCTGCCCCTCTGACTGCAAATTTTAGGTCCTGATTTGGGCAGAACCCTCTGTGAATGGGCCATTTTGAGCAGTAGGCCCAAGGTGGGTGATGGGCAGGATGTAGGTTTTACAGAGGCTAAAGAGACTGAGGCCATTCAAGAAGTGCCACCAACTTCAGGATGCTCCATATGATGTCCCACCTTCCATCGCACATGACCGAGTCACCGCGGCAGCGCAGAGCCTTGCTGGCTACACCTGGCTGTGGCCTGTGTACGGAACCAGGGAGCCACTAGGTCCAGGGTGTGCTGTGCAGTGGGGGTGGCACGTGCAGTCACAATGCGAACGCAGTGCAGAACTGCTGCCTTCTTCCCCAAAACACATTTATGAGTAGTTCAACTAGGCTTTGTCACTCCAGGAGAACCTTTTTAAAAGGTCTCTCAGAAAACCAGGGTATATGTTAATCTGCAAGTCCAAATTATTCTGCAGGGGATCTCTGAAGTATAAAATGTGATATACAAAATGTGGACATTCTGAGTCTTTTAAAAGTAATTTAAAATAACATATCAAATGATTATGGAACGAACTCCACAGCAGAAAATGAATTTTGAAAATTAAGACCACAAACAAATACAATGCAGGTGAAGAACAAAGCCCAGTGGACAGGAGACAGCAGGGTGGTGGCCCCAGCTCCACTTCCACCCTGGGGCCGGGGGAGAGGGCAGGGGGCCCCAGGTGCCCAGGGCCGCAGGCACAGGGGGAGCAGACAAGCAAGGGAACATCATCCACAAGAGGACATCAGGTTTTCAGATCCCCAGCAAGCTGAAGTCTTCTTCCTCAATTTAGTCTAAAGCTTTGCCAACAGAGTGGGGGCTGGGTGGGGAGGAACACAGTGAGGTGCGCACTAGGAATCGTTTGGATCCCTGAACGGGAAGTGACAGCTCCGGGAACATACAAAGCCATGTGGATTTGATGTCATTGTGTCTTCAGAGTAAAGCCATGCATTATGGATAAAAGGCAGACATTTCTGTTATTGAAATTCCATCACTCTGGGTGTTAATTCCCAGCAAGGACACCCTCATATCTGGATCCACAAAGCCCATGCCCTTCAGGAGAAGAGTCTTCTTGTCCCAGGTTTCCAGACCTCAGATGGAGGCCAGAGTCACTGGGGAAGGCCTGGTGTGCGGGCCGGAGGCCCAAGGGCCTGCTGGCCTCAGGGATGCTGCCCTGCTTCCAAGTGGCCTGTTGCCCTTATCACTCATTTTTTTACCTTCAAGTTGTGCATAAGGACAACAGAGTTTGGATAAGTAAAACTTGATAAAAATAAACACCCTTATGAGAAATGACAGTGAACAAGTTTCTTCCTAGAGAACCTCTGAGAGTGCAAACCCTATAGAAAAGCTTTCAAAGTGGCACCGTTCACAAACACACAGCGCAATCCTAGGGCTCCAGAAGCGGGTGTGGCCCCTTTCAGAGCTCAAACATTATTTTGCTCACCAAATTATTATTATTTTTTTCTAATTTGTACTGAGCATTGTCACTGTAGATACATCCCCGACCTCAAGGAACATTTAGAATTCTGTAGAAGGTGATCTCTGTGAATAAAAGTAATCTTCCTCTCCCCCATCCCAAGTGATTTGGATAGAAGCCCACACAGAATGGGATACAATGGGGGCAAAAGAAGAGAGTGGGTGGTCCTGGGATGGGTGGAATAGGGGGGCTGGGAAAGGCTCTGTGGAGGAGGTACATGCTCAGGCTGTGTGGTAGATGGGCAGGTGTTGGTCACACAGAGCATGTTGTGGGGTGTTTGTGGAAACAGGACCCTGAGGAGAGGCCAAGGGCCAGGAAACAGCATGCTGTGTTTGGGGGGCTGCAAGCTGGTAACACCAGATGCTATCCATGAGATGAGACAGGGGAGAGAGACGGGACTCAGGGAGCCAAGGATGCTGCACATTATGGAGTCTAGTGTGCAGCATCCCTCTGATTAGAATGAACTGACGTGGAGAAGCAGGGCTCTCCTAGGAGATTTGGGCACAAGATAACGGGCGATTCCTGTTAGTCACACACCTCCATCTCTGTGGCAGACCGCACTGCAAGCTCTCTCCCCACAACTGGATTTACGATCACTGGGTACTCTTCTATATGTTTCCCGTGGGCTAGACTCTCTCAAGCTTGTTACCTAGTAGTAATATTGTCCCCGTTTCATAGATGGGAAAACTCAGACACAGAAAGTGTAAGGTCATAGTCCAGATTCCAAGGCTATTAAATGACAGCTGGATTTGAACCCAGGCAGCCTGACGGAGAAGCCCACATCCTTCCCCTCAGTGGACAAACCCCACATGCCTGCCTGGTACTCAGATGACTGAAGTTTGGGAGGTACTGTTCTAACGATGCTTCCTTACATGTTCCAGAGTGCCACAAGCCTAAAGTGAACATATGGACTACTGAAGTTTTACTATGCCCTGCATGTATTTAAATTTGCTACAAAGTCATAAAGAATGCAGTGAACTGTTAGCCTAAGAAAGCCCAGAGAAGGCTATTCTAGTTTTGATAATGTGCAGTGTGGCCACTTTAGAATGTTTAATGAAATCTCTCCTGAGAAGTAACAATATAACATGCAAATGAAAAATCCAGCCAATGGCCCAAGATCTGAGAGGAACAGAGCTGAACCTCAGAGAAATCGATCATTTTCAACACAAATAAAAGCATGATAGGGAGCTGGAGGCCATATCTGCCTGGTGCATGCTCACATGTGGATGGTGAGAAAGTGACCTTGAGGATGACTCCTGCAATGACAAAAAGTTAACAAGGTGTAAGAGCCACAGTGCTTCTCTGGGAGCTACCTTTGCAGTGGCCACTGGAAGCAGCTGTGGCTATGGGGAAAAGAAGTAGTCCAGGGAGTGAATGGTGGAATAGGCAGTTTCAAAAGCTGGAAGCATTTAATTTTTTCATGCTCATTGTGCAGTAGTACTATTATTATGCCTCTTTTACAGATGGGAAAACTGCAAAGAAAGTCCAAGTTCATTGCCCAGATAACACAGTTATTAAAGTGGCAGAGCTGGATTTGAATACAGACAGCCTGAGTTGAGATTTGCAGGCTGTGATCACTCTAAGCTGTTGGTTCAACGAGTCCCAAGGCTTCTGTGGAAAGGATGTGGGCAAAACTAAAAGTCTCTACTTGTGCTGCTTAGTCTGAAAACCCTTCAGGAAGTGAGGGTCAGAGTAAGGGCAGAAGTCTCATCTCATTTCAGTTGATGGCTCTCTTGCCCCAAGGCCAATGACACGTCGGTTCGGAGGCCTTCTCAGGAACAAGGTCAGGATGGTTGGAAGGTCCACAGTCCCAAGTCAGTTCCAGGATCCAAAAGCTTCTGAAATTCCAAACCCTTTTCATTTAACTCACTTGGGAATGAAAACCGTCCTGCATTTGTGTAGCACAGACATTTCACTGCAGACATATCAACTACCTGAGCTGAGTAGCCAGAGACTGTGATGAGAGTTTCACAGGTCAGTATTTCCAATAGGTGACAGGAGAGCTATGCATGAGGACACCGCATCCAGCAACTGCCTAGTGGCAACTGGCTGCAGGGCTGTGCAGCATCCCTGCCTGGTTTCTCTGAGGTCACCCAGCCACAGTCAGAGGTGAGATTATCAATGACAAAGAGTTCCAGGTGAGGGATCGGGAGTCAAAGTCTTTGGCTAGGAAATGAATTAATTAATATAGTATCTTCTATTATAGTTGTTCAATATCTTTTTTCCCTTTTGCCCCCCTCCACCCAGCCCACCCTTCTTGCACATAATCAATCCCCTGTGCGCTGTCCATGTCCATAAGTCATTCACACATGTTCTTTGACTAGTCCCTTCCTCTTCCTTCCACCATTATCCCCCTCCCTCCTCCCCTCCTATGGCTGTCAGTCTGCTCCATGTTTCCATGTCCCTGGTTCTATTTTTCTTGTTAGTTTATTCTGTTCATTAGATTCCAGTTACAAGTGAGATCATACGGTATTTGGCTTTCACTGACTAGATTAGCATAATAGTTTCTAGTTACAGCTATGCTGTCGCAAAAAGTAGGACTCCTTTCTTTCTGCTGTGTAGTATTCCCTTGTTTAAATGTGCCAATTTTTTAAACCACTCATCTACTGATGGATATTTGGGCTGTTTCCAGCAGTTAGCTATTGGGAATGGTGCTGCTATGAACACTGGGGTGCATAGGTTCTTTTGCATTGGTGTTTCAGGATTCTTATGGTATATTCCCAGCGGTGGAATCACTAGGTCATAAGGCAGTTCCATTTTTAATTTTTTGAGGAGATTCCATACTGTTTTCCCCAGTGGCTGCACCAGTCTGAATTCATACCAATAGTGCACTAGGATTCCCTTTTCTCCACATCCTCATTAGCACTTGCTATTTGTTGTTAGGTATGAGGTGATATCTCATAGTGGTTTTAATTTGCATCTCTCTGATGGCTAGTGATGCTGAGCATCCTTTCATATGTCTATGAGCACTCTGTATGGCCTCTATGGAAAAGAGTCTATTTAGGTTCTTTGCCCATCTTTTAATTGTGTTGTTTATCTTCATGGTGTTGAGTCATATGAGGTCTTTTCTTTAAAAATATATTTTATTGATTATGCTATTACAGTTGTCCCATTTCATCCCCTTCACTCCCCTCCACCCTGCACACCCTTTCACACCCATATCCCCCCCCCCCCCTTTAGTTCATGTATCATACTTATAAGTTCTTTGGCTTCTACATTTCCAATACTGTTCTTACCCTCCCCCTGTCTATTTTATACCTACCATTTATGCTACTTATTCTCTGTACCTTTTCCCCCTCTCTCCTCCTCCTACTCCCCTGTTGATAACCCTCCATGTGATCTCCACTTCTGTGGTTCTGTTCCTGTTCTAGTTATTTGCTTCATTTTTGTTTTTGTCTTAGGTATGGTTGTTAATAATTGTGAGTTTGCTGTCATTTTACTGTACATGTTTTTTATCTTTTTTTCTTAGATAAGTCCCTTTAACATTTCATATAGTAAGGGCTTGGTGATGTTGAACTCCTTTAACTTGACCTCATCTGAGAAGCACTTTATCTGCCCTTCCATTCTAAATGAAAGCTTTGCTGAATAGAGCAATCTTGGATGTAGGTCCTTGCCTTTCATGACTTGGAATACTTCTTTCCAGCCCCTTCTTGCCTGCAAGGTCTCTTTTGAGAAATCAGCTGACAGTCTGATGGGAACTCCTTTGTAGGTAACTGTCTCCTTATTTCTTGCTGCTTCTAGGATTCTCTCCTTCATTTTAATCTTGGGTAATGTAATCATGATGTGTCTTGGTGTGTTCCTCCTTGGCTCCAACTTGTTTGGGACTCTCTGAGCTTCCTGGACTTCCTGGAAGTCTATTTCCTTTGCCAGATTGGGGAAGTTCTCCTTTGTTATTTGTTCAAATAAGTTTTCCACTTGTTGCTCTTCCTCTTCCCCTTCTGGTACCCCTATAATTTGGATGTTGGAATGTTTCAAGATGTCCTGGAGGTTCCTAAGCCTCTCCTCATTTTTTTGAATTCTTGTTTCTTTACTCTCTTCTGATTGGATGTTTCTTTCTTCCTTCTGGTCCACTCCATTGATCTGAGCCCCAGTTTCCTTCCCATCACTATTGGTTCCCTGCGTATTTTCCTTTATTTCGCTTAGCATAGCCTTCATTTTTTCATCTAATTTGCAACCAAATTCAACTGATTCTGTGAGCATCCTGATCACCAGTGCTTTGAACTGTGCATCTGATAGGTTGGCTATCTCTTCGTTGCTCAGTTGTATTTTTTATGGAGCTTTGATCTATTCTTTCGTTTGGGCCATTTTTTTTGTCTTGATTCACCTGTTACATACTAAGGGGTGGAGCCTTAGGTGTTCCCCGCAGGCAGTGTAATGCTGAGTTGTGATGCTGCATGTGGGGCAGGGTCCCAGAAGGACCAATGGCATTTGCTCCACTCTCCACCAGATTTCAGTCCCTACACTCGCTTCTCCCAAGCAAAGTGGGCCCTTCTGGTGCTGATTCCCACGTGGGCGGGTTTGTATACATTCTAGGACCCTGTGAGTCTTTCCAACCAACTCTCCTGTGAGGCTGGGAGTTCCCAGCACCTCAACCCCAACAGATGTTTTCAATCAGTGTTTTGAAGCTTTATTTTCCTATGCTGGGACCCTGGGTTGCATGGTCTGTCTCACTTCCTAGTTATGCCTGGTTTATCTGCGTGCAAATGTGGGATTTCCTGGTCCACCAGCCACCTTGTGCACTATGCCTCTCCACAATCCGCCACCTCGCTGGGTCTGCCCACTGATGCCTTGTGTGCCCTGGGTCCGCCAGCTACCACTTTGCCATGACCCCTCTCTGCCCTGCCACCAGACTTCACCCCTCCTACTGGTCTGGATATATGGGTCTACTTTTACTAGGAATTGTGTTGAATCTATAGATTACTTTGGGTGGTATGGCCAATTTGATGATGTTAATTCTTCCAATCCATGAGCATGATACATGCTTCCATTTGTTTATGTCTTCCTTAATTTCTTTCTTCAGTGTTCTGTAGTTTTCTAAGTACAGATCTTTTACCTTCTTGGTTAAATTTATTCCTAGGTACTTCATTTTTCTTGTTGCTATAGTAAATGGGATTTTCCCCCTTAGTTTCCCTTTCTGATACTTCTTTGTTGGTGTACAAGAATGCCAATGATTTCTGAATACTGACTCTGTGTCTGTGTCCTGTTACTTTCCCGAATTCAGTTATTAGGTTCAGTACTTTTTTGAAAGTTAAATTTTAACTAAGCAAATCATACATCAATGCATTCTCTACTTAAGAATTAAAATATTCCAGAGAAGACAAAAGCCCTCCTTGACCTTTTGTCCCAAATCCAGTTCCCCAGCACTGCCTCTTCTCCAGCAGCGGCTGACCCCTCCACAGCGCGTGCAGACCCTTCCAGTCACATTCTGGGCACTCGCATACCCATGTATCTCACACCTCCTCCACGTGTCCATGCCCCAACTTTTAGTAAAAGAGGTCAGTTTCACTCTCAAAACTTCCCCTACTTCCAGAGTGCCATATATATGCCCACCCACTGGTCCAGAAAAGGTCACCCCTATGTGTTGTGCACAGTGGTTCCTTCAGGATGTAAACCACATTAATTTTCCACTTGTGAGCTGAGGGCACCGATGCAAGGGATCCAACTTCAGAGCAACCTGAGCAACATGACTTTTCAGCCTGTTCATGGAACTTAAAATTACCACATGGATCTACATATAGGATACTTCCCATGTGGCCTCCATTATTCTATAACGTACCAAGAACTAGAATTTAAGTGAAAAAGACGTCTGACTAAATACTGCAGAGGTGACAGAAGCCATCCACTGAAAACATGGACTTTCTTCAGAGAAGGCCCTTGAGGCTCTCTTCTGACACCTGAATTTTAGGTTAGAAGGCCCTAGACCAGAAACAGGGATGGGGGGGTGGCCTGAGCAGAAAGGGGCTGGAAGGCAGCATGAGGAAGCACAGGCATTCCAGCCGCCCTCAGGAAGGTGCAAGACTTCACACAACCATGAATCCCTTTGAAAGTTCAAACTACTCTAACAGGGACACACTTGATGCCCTAATGAAAACTCCTGACTTGCTCATCAAGAAAAGGCAAAGCTACAAAACTGAACTATAGCGTCAGAGGGGCTCTCGAGTTGCAGTAAGTCCAGCCCCACAGTGCACGTCAAATGAGCTGAACCCAGGCAATGCCTTCGCAGGGGGGACATCAACAACACCATCAGACCTGAACTTGGTCTTTAGACACCTGGACCAAGGTAATTTTCTCCACATCGCTCTATGTTCATAGTACTGTTTAAAAAGCAGAAAAATATATTTTAGAAGATACCTACTCAGTAGCTACAATAAGTATTAATTCTCAAAGAGTTAAAATTTATTTACACAGAAGCATCTTCCCAATGGTATCATGTAAATAATGTTACTATGTCAAGACAGAAAAGTTTTCTGTTTTCCTAACTGATGCTACTAAGTGGTTGTTCGTCAAAGCTGAGCATCAGTGTCGACTGAAACGAGAACCCCATCTGCTCACTCCTCCTCTTCAGCACCCCAGTTTGCTGGGTGCCTTTTAGACCACAACACCTATGGCTTCACAGTAACTGTTCCTTCCCAGACACTTGCCCCACTCTGCCTGCACTCCTGCCGTTTCGATTATTTGGCAAAGTCTCAAGCCCACCTGATTTACATTCATGGATCTGTTTTACATCTTAGTCCCTATAACCTGTAACTTCATAGAATCAGTAATTGAAAATACTTGATCCTTTCATTATGAGTTGATATTTTCCCTTGACATTTAAGAATAAAACCAAGCATTCCTTCTACCCAACTGGAGAATCTGACACAGACAAGTATACTATCTAGGCTGCTTTCGTACTAATTCGTTTAACACCTGTTCTGATAAAATGCCAACTTGGTGATACATTAAAAGCATGAGTGTCCACTTTAAAATATAGAAAGGAAATAAGATTAACTGCTAATACTCTATTAATTTTATCCTCAAGTCATTTATTTTTCTGAAGTACTTAGTTTTAGTACTTAGCATAGACAGGTATGCCTTCATGTTGTGATGCAACATGGTATGATTCATGGAATAAATGTATGCTGAGCATGCTCAACCTGCCAGTAGAGAAAAACATGTAGATTAATAAATGCCTTAGAGTTAATAGCTTCTATCAAACAGGTTGCCCAACGTAGAAGAAAGGGCACAGCGTGGACGTGGGGACAAGAACCACAAAGGGCTTTGTAGAGATGAAGTTCCCTGAGTATGTATGAAGAGTGCTTTTGATTTAAAGAGGTGATTCCAGCTATTGACATTTCTAGGTTCTACCCGTGAACATAGGAATCACACAAAGGTTCTCCAAATAAAATTAAACTACAGTCTACAATTGAATTAAGTATCAATATCAGTTGGGAGACTTTCTTAAGGTTCTGCTTCAAAGCTCTTATAAAAATTAGTTTTGGTTCCAGTAGATAAGCTTTCACTTGGATTTTTAAAAAACCTTTAGTTCTGTTTGGTATATAAAAAATAAGGTAAGTAGGTTCAGGCCAAGGGATAGCAGACAGTATGAATTAGCTCTTTAAAATATTTCAAGTTCAGCCTTGGCTGGTATGGCTCAGTTGGATGGAGCTTCATCCTGTAAACCTAGAGGTCGTGGGTTTGATTTCCAGTCAGGGCACAAGCCTAGCTTGTGGGTTTGGTCCCTGGTTGGGGTGTGTACGAGAGGCAACTGATTGATGTTCCTCTCCCCCTCTCTCTCCCTCCCTTCTCCTCTCTAAAATCACTAAGCATGTCCTTAGGGATGAGGATAAAAAAAGTGTCAAGTTCATGATTTCAGTTAAATGTGGTAATTTAGAGAGAAGAGATGAGTATTATGAAATTAAATAAAAGTTGGCTGTTAGGATGGTTAAACCTCAAAGTTTCCTGGGGCAAATGAACTCTTTGGGCAAAACCCTGGGCTTACATACCAATTTGGTTACCGTGGGCAAGTCACCTGACCCCTCAGGCCTCAGCTTGCCTGCATCTGTAGAATGGGTGGCAGGGGGGTGGAATGGTAGAACGACCCAAAAGCTCCAACATTTTCTATGGAGATTTATTTCAAAGGACTAATGGTAACTGTTGCCTCTTTCTGGAAGGTAAAAAAGATGCTGATCATGGCAATACATTGAATGAACATTCTCTGGATGTTTTAGGTTTTGGGGGGGCAGAAAGGCGTCAGGCCCTAAAGTGTATTTAGAGCTGGAGCTAGCCTTTTAGATTAAGCAACTCTGAACATGTAAAAATTGGGATAAATTTTAAGTGTTCCTCAGAAACATTGTAACCAGATGAATACTAGGCATTCACCAGGAAATATTCTGTATCCGGATTCATTTTTTTTCTACTTTCTCCTTCCTTCAGCTTTTTCCTTGTGCTTTTTCAATATATAATTATCAGGCCTCAGAAAGTATAGAGCACATGGGGCATTTAAAAGGTAACACTGTAGGGGGATTAATTTGTCATTTTTGCAAATGATAAGAAATACGGTGTTGAAAAACAATTTGAGAAAATAGTGGGCAGAAGGAACAAAGAAAGGTCTTATGTCGCTGCTTCTTCTAAATGGAATTTTATTGGAGCTTCTGTGTCAGCAGCTTACATCAGGAGTCCACTCAACCTTCTCCCCTGGACCCAGCCTCTCCTGACCTGCCTGCTCCAATCTTATCTCCACCCACGAAGGAGAGAGTAGAGCCCGTGCGGCCACATACACACTGACTCATCATCCTAGTGGCCCTGCTGGTCTGCTCTGGCTTCACACCTGGCTCTGGAAAGCAGCCTCTTGTCTTTGAAGTGTGCTTTGCCAGAGTCTCTTAGCCCAGCTGATGGGGGCTGGGCACCTGGACTCTCTTTATCCAGCCTCCTGGATTTCTGCCAGGTGCTGGCAGCAATGGCTTAGCCACTATCACTAGCCACCTGTTACCAGAGGACCACCTACCTGACTTCTGCCAGCTGCCAACAGCCCGACCCCACCACTCCCACAAAACACACCAGCGTGGACTCTGACAGGCGCCTGAGGTCAGCCTGCTTATAGAGCTGAGCTCAGTGATCCTCCCACTGGCTGGCCGTAAGCAACACCCAGCTCCTTTGGGTGGGGCGGTCATGAGATGGAATGTTGGTGGCACTGGAATCAGTCATGCTGGCCTTTAGAGCAGAGGCTGCACCCTCTGGCACAGCACAGGCCTTTCTCTGCTTCTCCCAGGAAGCAGTCTTGTTGACCACAGGGTTCCTAGTATCTTACATAATCTCTGCATACTCAGAGGTTGAAATTTGGGCAGCCTCTTGCCTGAGGGCTCCCTAAAATTCCATGCCATCAGCAAATCCCAAAACACCAATTTAGAAAACATTTTTGTCTCACTGTTAAGTTGCTTGTTCACTGGTTGTGAATAAAATGTTGGTCACCGTTTTATTTATATGCCTTGCCTTTGGTTGGCATCACCCTACCTAGATTATCTTTAGACAAACAGAACTTGAATAAAAATTTTTTAATTTGCTTTAAGTTTCCTATAAGTCTCCCAAAATTAACTATCTGATAACCTATAAAAATAATTATTGCAGATTTATTCAAGCTCCCACAGACTATAACCATGCTTTTTATGAGCCACCGCTTCCAGTTTCCTCTGTGAAAAACATTTTCCTATGTGACTTAGCTGTGGGTCTAGCAGAATTCCCATTCCCTCTGGTGTGTGGGAACCTCGCAGCCCCACTTTATCTGGAACAGAGTGGGCATAATGTGGTACTCTGCCCATTTTGAAATAAAACCATTTTTGATGAAGGAAGCTGTTGTGTCCCTCAAGTGTGTGTGGGCAAGAAAAATGACTGATAGCTGCTGGGATGAATACATATACATGTAACTTAAAACAAGTTTTTAATCCTCACCCAAGGATATTTTTATTGACTTTTAGAGAGAGGGAGGGAGAGAAAGAGAAACATTGATATGAGAAAGATCAGTTGCCTCCTGCACATGACCTGACTGAAGACCTAACCCACAATCTAGGTATGTGCCCCTGACTGGGATTAGAACCCGCAGCCTTTTGGTGTTCAGGACAACACTCCAACCAACTGACCCACCTAGCCAGGGCCATATATATGTTTTTTTTTTTTATCGTTCTTTTGTTCTTCAAGTACAATTGTCTCATTTCTGCCCCCACCACTCCCTCCCGCCCCACCCATCCCCACCTTTCACCCTTTATCCTACCCCCCTTTGGCTTTGTCCTTGTGTCCTTTATACCTGTTGCTTCATGACCCTTCCCCCTTTTCCCCCCATTATCTGCCTCCATTCTTCCCTCTGGTTACTGTCAGTTTATTCTTTATCTCAGTGTCTCTGGTGATATTCTGTCTGCTTGTTTGTTTTGTTGATTAGGTTCCACCTATAGGTGAGATCATACGGTATTTGTCTTCACCTCCAGGCTCATTTCACTGAGCATAATGCTCTCCAGCTCCACCCATGCTGTCGGGAAGGATAGGAGCTCCTTCTTTCTTTCCACTGCATAGTATTCCATTGTGTAAATGTACCACGGTTTTTGATCCACTCATTTACTAATGGGCACTTAGGTTGCTTTTAGCACTTGGCTATTGTAAATTGTGCTGCTATGAACACTGGGGTATGCAGGTTCTTTTGAATTGATGTTTCAGGGTTCTCAGGGTATAATCTTATCAATGGAATTGCCAGGTCAAAAGGCAGACCCATTTTTAGTTTTCTGAGGACATTCTACTATTTTCCACAGTGACTGCACCAGTCTGCATTCCCACCAACAGTGTGCCAGGGTTCCCTTTTCTCCACAATCTCACCAGCACTTGTTTGGTGATTTGTCTATGATGGCCATTCTGAATGGTGTGAAGTGGTATCTCACTGTGGTTTTAATTTGCATCTCTCTGATGGTTAGTGATGCTGAGCATCCTTTCATACGTCTCTGGGCCCTCTGTATGTCCTCCTTGGAGAAGTGTCTGTTCAGGTCCTTTGCCCATTTTTTAATTGGAGTGTTTATCTTCCTGGGGTGGAGTCATGTGACTTCTTTATATATCTTGGAGATCAAACCCTTGTCCAAGGTATCACTTACAAATATATTTTCCCATACAGCTGGTGTCCTTTTCATTTTGCTGATGTTTTCTTTAGCCATACAAGCTTTTTATTTTAATGAGATCCTATTTGTTTATTCTTTCCTTTATGTCCCTTGCTCTAGGGGACATGTCATTGAAAATATTGCTGCATGGAATACCTGAGCTTTTCCTGCCGATGTTTTCCTCTAGGACTTTTATGGTGTCACAATTTATATTTAAGTCTTTTATCCATTGTGAGTTTTTGTGTATGTGTATGTGTTGGTGGTCGAGTTTCATTTTTTTTGCATGTAGCTGTCCAGCTCTCCCAACACCATTTGTCAAAGAGGCTATTTTTACTTCATTTTATTATGCAAATAATAAGCCCCTTTGTTGAATATTAATTGGCCATAGAGACTTGGGTCTATTTCTGGTCTCTCTATTCTGTTCCACTAATCGATGCGTCTGTTCTTATGCCAGTTCTTATGACGGTTTGATTACCATGGCCTTATAATACAGTTTGATATCATGTATTGTGATCCCTCCAAACTGTTCTTTCTCAAAATTGATGCGATTATTTGGGGTCATTTATGGTTCCATATACAATTTTGAAATGTTTGTTCTATGTCTGTGAAATGTCATTGGTATTTTAATAGGCATTGTGTTGAATCTATAAATTGCTTTGGGTAGTATGAATATTTAATGATGTTAATTCTTCCAATCCATGAACACGGTATATGCTTCCATTTATTTCTGTTTTCCTCAATTTCTTTCTTTAGTGTTCTATAGTTTTCTGAGTACAGGTCTTTAACCTCCTTGGTTATTTATTCCTAGGTACTTTATTTTTCTTGCTGCTATAGCAAATGGGATTTTTTCCAATTTCTGTTTCTGATATTTTGTTGTTGGTGTACAAGAATGGCATCGATTTCTGAATATTGACTTTTTTACGTAATTTTAAAGGGTCTTGTAAAGTCATTTCAACGGTGACAGGGAGAACATTAATTCATCCACTCAAATTTTTATTTAGCTTCCATCAAGGAAGGTAGTGATACCCTGATGATTTTCAGAAACCTTTTTGTAATGTTAAACCACATGGACTAACTAAAAAGGAGGAACTCAGAAACACTCCTTCTGAGAAGCTTAGCTCTGGGCCGTGCACACACTGCGCTTGGTGGCACAAGGTCTTCCCTACACCCAGCACTTCTGTCCCATCCCTGTGACACTGCAGTGCTACTCACTGCATGTGTGACCACAGTGGACAGGCTGGTGGTCCTCATTCTGGCTCTGAAGTCACCTGCTGGCGATCAGACCTTGGTGGCATGTACTGGCCCTGTGAACAATCTGTCTGTGCCTTAGTCTCCATCCATGCTGGAGCTGTCCCAGTACCTACTCCAGAGGGTCGGTGGGAGGATTAACATGCTAACTTATAGAAAGTGCTTAGCAGCACCTGATATAGCAAACTCTCAAGACATGTTAAAAATTAGAGTTATTCTGGCCAAAATTTTTCTGATGAAGAGCCAGTGGTGTTTAGGACCGTTTACTTACTGAAATTGTTAGCAATTTTTTTCCTAGTTATTTATCTAACCTGAGGCCATTTAAATGTTTTACACTGTTTTTTTCTTAAAAGTGCCAAAAATTAAAATTCCTTTTAACACATACTTTTCCCCTAAGGGTATTAATTGTGTTACTCCTTTCTTGCGCAGCGTGCTCTAATTTCCTTTGTTTCCAGGTTTCCCTTCCACTTGGGGACTCGATACTAGTACTTACTCTCCACTGTTTCACGGTGCAGCTTGATCTTTCTCTGATTTCCTCTTTATTTCCCATATGGTTCGTTATCTTCTTCTTATTGCTTTTCCAGATGCTAGATGATCATGATGACTGCCAACAGCACTTCTGTCTTGTCAGAATGAAATTCCAGCTGAACCAAGTGTGGTTAATAATTCACCACCTTCACCCATCTCCATGTCTGCTGTTCTTTCTCAAAGCAATTCATGCAAAGCACACCTTAGGCGCATCCACCATGAGCTCCTCCTACCTAGTTCCTTGGTTAAAAGTCCTGGGGACTGTGAAGGAAATCTGCACCCAACGCTCCCCTGCAGGGGCGAAGGGGCGCATTTGAGAGTGACAACTGCCTAAAGGTGTGCTGTTGCTGCCCATGCAGAGGACAGGTAAGCAGGGTCACAGGCCATGATTTAAGACTCTAAAATGAACATGCATATAGGTTTATGTTCTCACAGAACAGATAAAATGGTAGGATGCAGTGCTGAGATTTTTGTGCCTTCTTACATCAGTCCAGGGGTTTCTGTGACTTCTGCTGTCTGAGATGATCGAGACACATTTGTTCTCTGCATGGGAACTGAACTAAGCACCAGGTCCTGCCTGCTATTTCCTTGACCTTCAAGAATGGCATCTGTTTCATTTTCCTACAGAATTAAGAAACCTCTTCTTACCAGCAGCGTGTGTTCCACAGCTGACTCTGATCTCCTTTCATGCCTCCTTAACACCATCATTCTTCAAAGTGTGCCAGGTCCCTTTTCTACATGCAGGGCATCTGCCTTTTTCCTCTATGAGGTGTAGCCTGGCATAGGACAGCACCTCTTTTTTAAAAATTTATTTTTACTTTATTTTGACTTATATCTTTCTATTATGTCCTCTTAGAATAAAAACTGTAATTAAAAATAAAATAAATTCAAAAAAATTTAAAAAGAATAAATAGCAGTGGAAATTTAAGATAAAATATTTTTTTAAAATGTTCTCAACTACAGTTTACATGCAATATTATTTTATATTAGTTTCAGGTGTATGCATAGTGGTTCGAGACAGCACTTCCTGAACTTGAGCATTGATCAACATCCCCTGGGGGAGCTCCTTAAACCACAGACTTCTGGGCTCCATGCTCACTCTTTGTGTTTCTAACAAGTTCCTGGGTGGTGAGGATGATGCTGGTGCAGAGGCTGCACCCTGAGAACCACTGATGTTTGAAAAACAGTTTTCAGTGATTTTCCCACACTTCTGAGTGTCTTGGGGAGCCTTTCAGTGCCTTGGTTTCCCCATGCTAAAAACCAGAATAATCCCACTGACCACCTGTTCCTACTAACCCAAGAATATTTTGGTTAATAGAGCTTCACACACAGAGCTTTATTGCTGATCTCGGGAAAAGTGTGTCCCTAACATTTAAGACAGCTCACATCTGCATATGTTGGAGTGCATCCGCTCCTGGCTGAGATGTCCATGGGGCAGGAAAGTGTCTGCCACATTTACGATGACCTGACACCCAGAAAACACTGCTTGAAGGAGGGTAGACACTCTCATGTGATGAGAGCCTTCACTGGGGACCTTACTGAACTCATGTCACAAACGTCCCCCAACAGATGTGCACACACTTGTTTTCACAAAGAATGGTGTGTACTCGGCTTCCTTAATTTACATTTTAAATATGGTCATGGTGTGCACTAACATTTTGGGGAAGTGATACTAACTTCTTCATCATCCATTGGAATTCCTACTTTCCATTGTTTCCATCAAAAAAATCTTTAGCTACACACCATATGGATAGCCCTCTCCACCTGTTCCTTGTGTTACCTTCCTGATTTTCCACCCCCCAGTTTTCCTTGATGTTCTAACAACATGGACTTGGATCCATGAATGCAGGGAAATAGGCTGTACATTGCATGAGTGCTCCTGGACAAGGAGGCGTGTCACCAAGCCACGTGTCCTGGAGCAGGCCGCAGCCTCCTGGGACACCTTTTGTACCATGTGCATAATTAGAAGGCAGCTTCGAACAGCCCCCTCTTCCACTGTCATCATCTGCCAGTTCCCAGGATATCAAATCACAGTTTCTCTTTGATTCTCCCTTCTTCTTGTATCCTTCCCCGCTCCCACCCTGCCCTCAATTTGTTTTCTGTAACCCTGGAAGAATTCCACATTCATTCCAGAAAAAAGGATTGGTCAGTATTACTCTCTTCTAGTTTAGCACTTAAGTTCTGCTGCTCTTTCTTAAGTAATAGTAAATTCCCAAGCAAAATGACTAAGTGGGCATTTCTATCTCAGTGTCCCAAGGCCACTGAGTGTTCCAGCCCAGTGTCCTAAGGCCAAAGGCTGCCTGGGTCTCAGGCCCAGGCACCGATCGGCAGCCTCACCCTCCACCTCTGACAGCACTTACATTCAGGTAGAAAATATTTACAACTACACTTTCTTCGGTTTGTGCTTCATGGTGACATGCCTAAATTTGACTCTGCAAAGCATGCTGAAGTACCACCCAAGAAGCACATACTTCTCTTCTCTTGGGCCACTCAGCTTTTGAAACTCTTCCTTTACCTACAGCCCTCAGGAAAGCAGAAACTGGTTGTGCCTGGACCTGGAAGGTAGGAGTGTCCCACGCAGCTCGTGCGATGCCATCTATCTCTCATCTCAGCCCACTCATTGGGGCATCATGTCCTCCCACCACCAGAATCCACCTGTGCTCCCTACACCCTCAGCCCAAACTCCCCTCCAGTCCTCAGGGAACATGAATCCTCTGCTGCTGCCACCTCCTTCCGGCTGCCTTCTCCAGCCCCAGATTCACATCACTCCAGAGCATTCAGCAACCCTGTAGTTGCCACAGGGATACACATTAACCATGCCTTTTTATTTCATGTTTTCTGATATTGCTGGGAGGGAGGAGTGCTCCTTCCATGGTCAGCCAATTTCTGGATATAGCCAACAACTAACTTGTAAGGGTACCTTTCAAATACAAACTAGCTGATCCAGACCCCACACCCCTACCACTTCCTCTATGGGGCTTTCACACTATTACCACGATTCCCCTGCCCCAGTCACCCCAGGACCAGATACCAGACAATCAGGGGACAGCCCTTGTGCCCCAGAGCCCTGAAATTATTCAAATTGGCTGATCCTACACCTGCTTACCCTGCCTCACTTGCTCCTTCTCTAAGGAAACCACAGTGAAGGCTGTGACCCACATTTCCCCCTCCTTCCTTCTGCCTCCTGTGTGGCTCCCATGATGGGGTACACCCTCCTCTTGGGAACTGAGTGACAAGCTATCGCCTCAATGCCTGTCATCTCCTGCTCTGTTGGTCTCACCATGCCTGGACTAATAAACCCTATAATTGAAAACAGGCTGTGGTTTCAATCAAGTCTCCAAGCTCCTTGCAGTGGTTACCCATTGCCCCCAAGATCAAACACCTCCCTTTTCAAAGCTCTCCTTTAGCCAGCAGTCTCATTTGTCACCCTTCCAACTCTACTCTTGGGACAGGGCTTCATGCTCCACTTCCTAGATGGGCCTCCATGTTTCAGGGACCTTCAGTCCCCTATCTCTGCAAACCACCGGAACCCAAGTCATTGCTGTCTCTTACCCCCTGTGCTGCAGCCGGTCCGCTGGCACACCTTCATAGAGCCACTTACAGAATATACTTTGGATGAGACCTCTTCCAGTGACCGCCTTGCCCAGCCCCTCTGCCCCAACTCTGGCCCATCCCACGACCATTTGCCACCCAGTAGACAGTGCTTTCAATGTACCTTCATGCTTTTAAAATAAACCCACTGGGCTCCAGGCCCCATGTGGTTGGACCCACCTGTGACTGAGCCTGTCTTTTGCCCCCACCTTGTCCCTCATGTTCCAGCCACACTGACCTCCTGTTTCCGCTTCCAGAAAAAGCCATGTGGAAGCCAGCTTTTGCCCTTGATGCTCCCATTGGTCTAGAACTTTTCTGCCAAGAACTTTGTATGATTTCCTTTTTCTGATCATTTAGGTCTTGGCTAGAGTGTTGCTTCTTCAAAGAGGTCTTTCCTGACCACCCTACTCCTCCTTATCTACCTCACTGCTATATTTCATTTTTCTTCATGTGCTGGTTATGTGCAAGTGTGCTATTTGCTTGTTTACAGCTTTATGGTCAGTGGGTGTAATGGGGGTGGGGGGATGACACATGCTCCTGGAAATGGGGAAGGGGTTTGAGCTGCACATGTGTGACAGGAGACTTTGCCCCTTGCTGACCATGGAGACTGGAAAAGGAGAAAAGGCAAACATGGCTGACACTGGCCTTCACTGGCTGGAAGGCTGGGCACTCCCACTGGCTCTTGCACATGTGGGATTCTGGGAGAGAACTTTTGAAACAGAGCATGCTGGAAAGCAAAAAGTTAGTTGGTTCTTTCCCCTCCCCAGGGCAGGGGTTGTACCAGGTCACCAGCGGGTCTGTGTGTGGAGGCCTGGGGTACAGACTCTGCAAGATGCCTGGAGCTGGACAGCGACTGGAGACCAGCTAAGCCACCTAAGTTTATGATACTTTTGGGAGGCAAAAGAGGTTCCTGGCACAATCCTGAACTGAGCTGGCAGAGGGTGACAAGGTGATTTTTCTTTGGGTGTCTTGGAGGGACTTTGAGGCAGAATCTTACTGTTATTTCCAAAGACCTTGGTGATAATAGTCAGCACTGTGAACAGACTTGTTCTTGTGTTATTTTCAGTTCTTGAACCTATGTAGTGGTTGTAATGAGACTATTTTTGATGTCATACTCTGACTTTTCTGTTTCCCTTACTTTTGTTACCTGGATATTTTAGGCAGAAACTTGCCATTAAATAAAAGATTCCTTTCTTGCCCTGGCCTGTGTGGCTCAGTGGATTGAGTGCCAGCTTGCAAACCAAAGTGTCACTGGTTCGATTCCCAGTCAGGGCACATGCCTGGGTTGTGGGCCAGGTCCCCAGTAGGGGCACATGAGAGGCAACCACACATTGATGTTTGTCTTCCTCTCTTTCTCCCACCCTTCCCCTCTGTCTAAAAATAAATAAGTAAAATCTTAAAAAAAAAAGAAAAAAATGATTCCTTTCTTTTCCACTGAACTCCATCTTTGGAGATTGGCCTGATAGGTAGCAAGTGGTAGGAACTTCCCCCTCCCCACTGGTTGGCTTTGGTAACAAGGGGATCTGCTCATATAAATATGCAGTATCTAGAATATTGAGTATCTAGAATAGCATTTGGTGTGGGGGAGTGGTAACTACTTAATAAATTAGCTGAATTAATTTATCTTTCAGATCGCTCTATTTTCTGGAGTTGCTGGGATGGAAACTCCCCAGTTTATGGTTTTTGGTCCTCATGATGGATACCCATGTGCTCTGTGAATTTTGCCTATGAGCTCATCCTTGGCGAACATTTTCTTCCATGTGAGATTTGAGGACCTGGCCCCAGTGATTCTCCATGGGAGGTTTCATTTTTGATCTTGTGGGTCCAAGTAACTCACTTGTTCTTACATTAATATCTCAGCCTTAGAGAAGGGCTGGAGTTTAGAGCACACAGCCCTGTGTGGTAAAGATTTCAAGGCTCCAGTGTCTTAAGGATGAACCTTTCTGCCCTTAGTCCAAGGCAGTCCGCCAGCTCTGGAGTTGAATCTCTGTGGTGGGGAAAGATTGTCTAGTCCTGTTACTACTGACAGTTCTAACTCCTAGCTTCATTCAAGGGGCTCAATTCTAAGTGCATAAGGGGCCTGAGATCTCAGCTCCAGCCCCCTGTGCAGTTGTTAAAACTCAAGCTCCACTTTCTGGTTCAGATGCCCTGTGGGCTGCTGTGTCCACTGCTGCTTGAATGCTCTCCTTGTTTTGGGCCTTGGGAATTCCCCTCTCTTACAGTGGAACCCAGCACAGAGTACATATTGCACTTGGCTAATGCAATATCTTACCCAGCATCTGTGTGTGTTTGGAAGGTTCCTGTCAGTCTAGCCCACCATCGGGTCTAGAAGATCCCTCTGGCCAATTTCCACCTCTTTGTTATTACTGTTTCTAACCCAAGACCCTGTGACTCGGTGACCTTGTGCCATACAGTTTGGTTTATCATCCTTGTAAATGCATTGTTCTCAGAGTTACTCCAAAGTACGAAGTACACTGCTGGGCACCTTGGGTGCACAAAATAAATACTCGCTCATTAAAGGAAAGCAAGTGACTTCCAATATTTTGTCACCAACAGTTGGTCCTGCTGGCTGGTGCAGCAATGGCCCACTTCATCCTGGCAAACAAAGAGCCTTCAGGAGTGACCAGCTTCTTGCTGCAGTAGATGGGAGGGTGGGAATTAGAAGATGATAATAAAGGGGAAGCACCTCAGTGATCTTTAAAAGCCAATGATTGTTATGGAGCCTTTCAAGTCTGGTAGGCAGAGTGGAATATGTCTCTCACCACCAATTTCTTTTACCTGCCCCGTATACCCAGGCTTCTATATATGTTAAGAGGTGATATAACCACAGTAACAACAGTAGTTAATATTAGTGAACACTTGCTATAGGCCTGACATGTGCCAGGCACATTGAATAATAACATAAATAAAAACAATGATGATTATGATCACAGCAGTTAACACATATGAGTGGAGCAGGTCTCCTCCAGACTGTGGAGCCAGAGCTGGGACTACATGGTGTCAGTGCATTGGGATGTCCTTTCATCTGTCTGTCCTCACACACATTTTACTTATCAAAGTACCCTGGGTACCCTTTTCACCATAAAGCTTTGTTGGAGGCCAGGAAGTGAGAGGAGGTAGGTTGGTGGATGGCAGACCACCCAGAGGATCCTCTAGGGCAATGGGGATCCTCTCCCAGGGCAGTGTCTCTGGAGGCCAGGGACAAGGGATGGGAGGAGAGAGACAGCCTGGTATGCTAGAAGAGCAGGCCTGGGTTTAAGGGCCAGTTGGGTAGGCTTAGTTTTTGTCATCTGTACAACGAACAGGGTGGTAAATAGGAAGACTGAATGATCTGCTCTTTGCCTGGGGTTAGTGTTTTGTGGCTGGCATAGAGTAAACATTATACAAACATTTGTTAAATAAATAAATGCCCCAAATTCCATAACAAGCACAGCCAAGCTCTGGACACACATGGCCAGGGAGGGAACAGGAAGGGCTTCCTCAGGCTAATAAAACGAGGAGCTGCCCAGTCTGTCCTGTTCTGGGGACACCATTCATTCTTTGCCCTTAAGGCCCTGCTGGAGGGAATGGGCTGTCTGAATTCTGCATGGCCCCAGCAGCAGGGCTGTCTGGACCAGCCCACCTCAGGCCAAGACGCCTGGCAGAGCTGCTGGTGGGAGGAGAGCACTGGGGGGAGGCTGCTGTGATGTGGGCCCTCCCCTGTGGGTGGCCTGCCTCTCGTCTGCTATGGCTACTGCGGAGGCTCTGATGATGGAGTAGGCAGGGGTGGGGCTCTTGACAAAAAGGCACTTGCACCCTTGCTCACCAATTTTTCTCTGCCAGGGGTGTGACGACCCTGGTGGGGTGGGCCCAGCACAATGAAGTGAAAAGGCAGGCACTTTCTTTCCCTTCCTGGTACCTTAGACAAGAGAGCCCCAGCTGTGCCCTCTCCACTCCAGTGAACAAAGCTAAGACACAACTAACTGCTTCTTGTCAGACATTTGGTTTTCATTAGTGAGTAACAGAAATACAGTACAGCATTATAATCTACATGACAGTCCCTTGTACTTATGGGGGAAGAGTAAGAGTCTTGGTGTGGAGGGGGATAGGACAGAGGGAAAGAAAGAGTTATTTACCAAAAGGGTAGAGCACTCATTTTTTCCCTAAATGTCTAAGAATGGTGGTTTTCAACCTTGGCTATTTGTTAATCCCCTGGGAGTATTAAAAAAAAATCCAGTTGCCCAGGCTGGACCCCAGGATGAGTACGCTTAGCTGTTTCTTTTTTTCCTAACGTCAACAAGCCAAAAACTTTAAACTTAGAAACTTAAAAGTTACACAGTACCCTAAAAGTCCTATTAAACTTGTCTAGAACAGGGGTGAACAAATGTTTCTTATGCATGATGAATTAGGAAATATTCTTGGCCTCACAGGCCACACAGCTTCTGCTGCTGCCACTTGGCCAGTGAAGCAGCCCTGGCCCTGGAGCCTGCCCACCCCTAGTCCAGAGGAGATGAGGTGGCATTTCTAAGTCAATACTCGAATGTCTCCCTCTTTCCCTCCCAACACAAGGGTCCTCCCTTTGCAAATCCAGACATGAAAATCACATCAAAATAACTCTTCAAGCAAATGTGAAAGCAGACTGACGGAGGACACAGTATCGGAGCTGGGGCAGTGCACTGGGGCTCATTCCACTCTTCTGCATACTTTGTGTATGTTTGAGTGTTTCCCAAAATAAGACATTTAAAAAACGAAATCAAAAGAGAGAGAGAGGCACATTCCCTTGCAAAACAGAAGCTGAAATTTGGGAGAAGTTTTGGAATACTGGGGTCCAAGTCACATGGTTTACTTGTCTCCTCCCAGGGGTGGGGACACGCGGCCTTTTGAACAGGCTGGCAGAGGCATCAGGCAGCAGAGTCTTTGGGGAGGATACTCACGACCAGTAGAGCAGCATGAGCAGGAAGGGGCAGATGATGAGGGCCTGTAGGACCTGCCAGTCCCGGCACAGAGCGGCCAGCCCGGGCATGAGGAACTGCCCTGCCATGGCCACGAAGCTCGCCACCATTGTGATCATGAACCGTTTTCCGGGGGGGCACAGCTCTATTCCTGGAACACAGAAGGGACAGGAGAGACATGAGCATCCTGTCTTATGGCCTGGGGGAGCCACGGTGCACCCGGGCCAATGCATTTCTTAGCCAACCAAGAACTATAAAATTGGTTTCTATTTGCTGGTGGCCATGAGAGCCCTGCATGTATGCCAGAGCCTCATGTGGTGTGTCAGTGTTGAGATCCTCATTTTTACAGCAGGATGAGCTGAGGACTGGACTGGAAAGGGAGCGAGATCATTGGTCCAGGTCACAGAGCAAGCCAGTGGCAAAAGAACATGGTAATTTGGAGTTGCCAAGGCCAGAACCTAGAAAACACTGTATGGGGGCAGAGTGTTTGCATCACACATTATTCCCAGTTCTGATCTCTGGATGTCACTGAGCTTCTTGTATGGATTCCCTCAGCCCATCTGTTGCCATTCCTTCCATCTAGGATGCTATACTAGGGGACCCTCTCAATCTCTGCACAGGGCCCCAGGAACATCCATCTTCTCACTCCCACCTACCTGCACCATCCCCACTTTTGAATAAGACAAAACCCAAACAGTAAAGCAGACCCAGATCTTGTGATGATCACAGTGAAGCTTCTCCGTACTGGAATTCTCCTGCCCACTGTGACATGGTGTGTGGGGCACTCCTTCCTCTGGCCCTATTAGTTAGATGCCTCAGCAGGGGTGTGTTGGATTTACCTTCATAGCTTCAAGACAACACCAGTGCCTGCCTCCTACTAAATGTCTGCTGAATGGAAGGACACCACAATCCCCCCTGTTTGCAAGAATCTGTGTTCTTAATTTGACCTTGAGTAAAAATGATGGTCACAAGACCTTAAACTGTAGCACCCAACTGACAACCAGCAGAGATCTGTCACATGAATTCTTACAGTAAAGGTCTTCAGTACTACAAAAGACAGCTAGGTTTTATGTATTTTTTCCCCACAGAGCATACAAATTTGTTTGCTATTCTTCTCCTACAATATGCAGCATTCCCTAAAGCTTGCCTTTTCTTTAAAGTGTAGTTGAAATGAATCTTTTTTTTACAGACTCTCAGGGGAAAACACTTTTCATGCCTCTGTACTGGGAGACTGTTTGTAGATCAGTTGCTATAGTCCATCGCTCATCTTCTGACTGTTGGGAGACCAGGGCAGAAGTAGGAGGCTGAAAGTCAGTGAGAAGGGGGGCAGATCGGAGGGGAGAAGAGACAGGCTGTGGACTTGGCCACGAGGACAAAATCAGCCCTAACAGGGAGAGGGCACCATGCCAGGCAGTATCTATACTGGCACATCTGTGGGAAACAAATAATAAGGTGATCAGAACTCCCACAGCCGCTCTGCCACAAACACACACATTCATCTTCCTATTGGTGAGCAAGAGTGAAAAAACTGACATCTTGAAAACAGCTTATAAAGAACTTTTTTCCATTTAATGAACAAAACAGGATTAAACAGTCCTCTCCTAGCCACTGACTTGATATTCTTTTCAATGCGCAGGCCAGGTTCACTTCAAAGATTACTTCCTAGCAGGGCTCAGACATTCACTCTAGGCCTGGCATGTCTGCTCTTAACAATAATAAAGAGACTAGATTCTCTTTAGCAAAGACTACCAGTTGCAAGTTCTAGTTTTCACTTATTAAACACAAGCAGTTTTGCTATGGAAACCTGAAATTGGCATTAGGTGGGCTAAGTCCAGCTCTGCAGCTCAGCACAGGCTGGTATCAAATGAGGAAATTTAGCCCTTGACTACTCAGGTAACTTTTAAACAAAGTCACAGAGATACTGTGTAGCATCATGGCTTTGTGCCAACAGTACACAAAGCTGGTACAACAAGCATTGCATTTCACCACCTTTCTCTTTAACTCTGTGATACTAGAAGTATGAAAATATCTGCAACTCCAATTCTGTCCCCACCGACCCCCTTTGGGACATCTGATGCTACACAGGAATCCACACTAATCCACACTATGCAGTTTCATACAAGGACCACGAGGCAACTTTCCAAAGCCAGGCTATGTTAGTGGATGATGAAGGAAAGTTGCCCCTCAGGGGCCAACGACTCCAGTCTGACGTCTCACTCTCCCCCTGCTGCACATGATGCACTGTGACCAGTACATGTGTCATTGTTACTGTGGATATGATTTCACAGACGCAGCTTTTCCTCTGTGGGCTTCTTTTGTTCCTCTCCCACAAGCGGTCTGAGCAATCCTCTCCTTGTTACTGAAGCACCACCATCATCTGGGAGCTTGTTAGAGCTGTGGCGCTCAGGCCCCACCCAGCCCCGCAGAATCAGCACCTGCACTTTAACAAGGTCCCCAGATGACTCCCTGAGAAGCACTAGCTAACTATATTTTCCCCAAACCAAAAGCATCGCCCAAAACAGGAGTGATGCTCTTGCCTGCCCAACACACATCTAAGAGAGCTGAATGAGTAAAAGCATTTCCCAGCCCCTCCACTCCCTGTTTTTGCTAGGAATCCTAGAAGAGAGTTTACTGTGTTTCATTAGATAGAACAATGGAGAGCACTCCAGCAGCCATGTGGTATTTTGGCACTCCTGCAGGAGCAATGGAAAAACACACATCTGATGTAAGGATACAAGTATGTCACTTGGCAGGTAATGAACTTTTTGCCTTGACACACCAGAAATTCTTTCCAAATTGCCTGATATCAACTGTGTTCTGAAGGTGGCTATAAAGATTTTTTTAAAAAGCAATTATCAAAGAACTGCAGGCACTTGAAGTTTGTCATTAATCACATGTTCCTTCTGGATAATGAGAAATCAGATTCTCTAAGTGGAAGACAGAAATATGTCAGAAGGTTACAACCCTAAGTCCCCACATGTGGAAGGAGGCATTGAGGTTGCAGTTGCAGGTGGATCCTTTCTGCCCACAAAGGGCCTGCTGCCAGCTCTGCACACAGGAGCAGTTGGTAAAATGCTTCACACTCTTCAGAGATGCTTATAGATTCCTGGCCAGGCTACTGGCCTTGGTCTTGAAAGGCAGGGAAGCCTGCCACTAGTAGGGAATGGAGTCCCCAACCCAGCCACCCACTCAGAACCTGGGATATGTAGAATAATAACAGGTCACCCACAAGCAGGCATCCCTGGCTCTGTGTTGTCAGCTGCTCAGCAGCACCTGTGGAAAGCCTGGGCTACATGCTGTGTTATAATACTTCTTAGAGCTACCTTCTTTGCCAATGGGGCCGACCTCAATTCATCTTAGTAGATTTTCACATATGGCAGCCACCCCCTTCATCATGTAAAACAATTAAAGGTCACAAAAACGATCATCTTAGGTGATGCATCATAGATTCAAACATAAAAATATCTCAAGTGTCCAGCATGCAGTGCTTTCACCACATGCGTAACAGCCAGGAGGCTAGAGCCAGACAGTCTAGGTTCAAATCCTGTCCCTAGTGCTTATGTGCATGTGACCTGGTTCAGCCATCCAGGAACTCTGTGTCTCAGTTTTGTCATCTGTAAAGTGGGCTGTTGTAATAAGCATCAAAGAAGCACAGAGTGCCTGAATAGAGTAGACGCTATATGTTGGCTTTTGTAAGTATTAATACTATACATAATTACCATATATTATAATATAATTATTGCCAAGTCATTCTTTGGTCTCATTTGACCTCTTTATTATTCACCTGACTGGGTGAATTTCAGGGAAGGGCTGTTTGTTCTAAAAAGACTGAAAAAGAGAAATAGCCTATAATGATAGTCTATATCCTTTCTTCTCATTATATTTGATTTCTTAGAGATTTTTGTAAACCTAGAAACAATCTGCCAACTAAAAAACAGAACTAAGTGAATCCTCAAAAACCAAAATAAAATTCCTCTTTGTTAAAATTACTTTTCCTGACTTCGGCCAAGATGGAGGCATAGTTAGATACACTGCCTCCTCGAACAACCAAAAGAAGGACAACAACAAATGTAAAAACAAAAAACAACCAGAACTGACAGAAAATCGAACTGTATGGAAGTCTGACAACCAAGGAGTTAAAGAAGAAACATTCATCCAGACCGGTAGGAGGGGTGGAGACAGGCAGGTGGGCAGAGAGGACTCACAGCAAAGTAGTGGCTGGAGGACCAGGGAGGGCAAGGCAGGTAGACCCAGAGAGGCAGCGGATTGTGGACTGGTGCAGATAAATGGGGAGGAACAACTGGGGAGTGAGACAGACCTCAGGACCCAGAGTTTCAGTGCAGGGAAATAAAGCCTCAAACCTCTGATTGAAAACACCTGTGGAGGTTGAGGTGGCAGCAGGAGAAACTCCCAGCATCACAAGAAAGTTCATTGGAGAGACCCACAGGGTCCTAGAATGTACACAGGCCCACCCACACAGGAATCAGCACCAGAAGGGCCCAATTTGATTGTGGATAGCAGGGGAACTGAATGCCTGCTGAGAGCCGAGCAAGCAGCATTGCTCCCTCTCGGGCCCCTTCTCCATACAAAGTGCCACAACATGGTGACCTGGGTTGCCCCACCCTGGTAAATACCTAATGTTCCAGGAGAGAAGGAGAAGGGGTACAGAGAATAAGTAGCATAGATGGGAGGTAGAAAATCGATGGTGGGGGGGCAAGAATAGTATAGGAAATGTAGAAGCCAATGAACTTATATGTATGGCCCATGGACATAAACTAAAGGGGGTAATGTGGGTGGGAGGGGGTGTACAGGGTGGGGGGAATAAAAGGGGGAAAATGGGAGACCTGTAACAGCATAATCAATAAAATATATTTTTAAAAATAATAAAAAATTACTTTTCCCCTAACACATTAGTGGAGAAGGCTTAAAAGCTATTCTTACAAGCTTGACAGACTTTGTCAATAAACAGAGAAATTACTGAAGGTTATGAGAATTAAATAGCATGTAATTAAGACTTAACTGAGGCATTTGGCCTGTGAAAAAAAGGGATTATGACCACAACAGCCAGAGCACACGGGGCATAGGTATAGCCCTGAGGCCCGTCCGTAAGCTGTGCTGGTAATGTGCTGCTGGGATGTGAGGTCTTCTAGGGGCCTTTCAGAAGCCTTCAGATTCTTGTAATTTTCCTGGAGGAAAAGAAAGCAGTGCTGCCCGGATCAGTCATTTCAGGTGATGAAGGAAAGAGAAAGCTGAAGACCAGAAGTGAGGCACTGAAGCCTAGGGGTCATCAGCTGGCCAGAGAGAGTTGATAGTCACTCCTCAAAAGAGGATGTGAGGGTCAGTGTGCTGTGTCAGTGTTGCTAGGCTACAGTTCCCAGGCAGTCTATTAACAGTAATCTAGGTGTTGCTGCCAAGGTATTTTGTAGATGAGATTGACATCCATAGTCAGTTGATTGTAAGTAAAATAGATTATCCCAGATGATCTAGGATGGCCTGACCCAACAGTTGCAAGGCCTTCAAAACAGAGCTGAGGCTTCCTTGAGGATGAGGAATACATTCTGTCTGTGGACGGCAGCTTCACCTTGTGCCTGACTTCCAGCTGCCCTTCCCGCTGGCCTGTCCCAAAGATTTCAGATCTGCCCAACCTGCCCCCGTAACCGTGTAAGCCAGTTCACCGCAGAAAATCTCCTCCTATCTATCTCCGCCTGGTTCTGGCTTCTTGCACCCACCCCAGGTCACACAGGGGCCACACAAAGCCCTGTCTCAGAAGCTGCTCACTCTGCTGGCTGCTGTGCCTTCTCACACCTCCTGGCATGGCTTCTCTTCCCAGGGCAGCCTGGACACCATTCCCAGACGCACAGAGCACTGCCCAGCTCAGGGGGCATCTAAGTCAAAACCCATGAAGGGGGCAGGCATTGTTCTACTCTCTCTGTTAAGTATGTACATGGCCCTTAGATAGGCCCCTCAGATTAGATAACAAAATAGCACTGAGAACTAGAAAGGATTTGCAGCTCAGGCAGAGGGGAGCGAGGCAGAAAGAAGACAGCTGAAGGGTTAACATTAAACTTCAGAGTTTGGAAAGGATTTCATTAATTCTGCAGTAATGAGAAAAACCAGGATGGCTTTTACCTTTATTTGGGCGGCAGAAAGGTTTAGGGAGAGGGTGCTCTGACCCACCAGGAATTTGAGGGCCAATCTGAAAAGGGAGCAAACAGCTCTCCAAGGCCCCATTCAGCTCGCAAACACCATGATCCTACACAAGAGCTACTAAGAGGCCTTAAATATGCATATGGCCTAAATTTCAAACACTCTCCCACTTAAAGTGATAGTATCAAAGCACAAGCAGCTGAAATTGCCATATTTTTTGGACCATAAGACACACCTAGGTTTTAGAGGAGGAAAATAGGAAAAAAAATTTGAAGCAAAAAAAATGTGGTAAATATTTAATAACATAGTATTTCACCAATGTAAATGTAAACAGAACCCAATAGCAACATTAACAACCATTATTCCTCCCAAATTTGGGTGAGGGAGGTGTGTTTTATAATCTGAAAAATACGGTAGCCATGCGGTCTGAATAAAAGGTTTTGAGGATGCAGAGTCCCAAGGGTGAGTCCAGGTGGCTCCATCACCCAAATCCAGCTCCACTGTTGCCGCTGAACCAAGAGCTCCGGTCTAGAGTACGGTGCCTACAGACTCTGTGGGCTGGTGACAGGGCACCTCTGGGGGAGCCTAAGTGGGGAGTCCTATAAGAGGAACCCAAAAGTCAGGTGACTATTACAGAGAAAAACAGAGTCCTTCCAGGAAACACCTCTGAACACGTCCGCCAAGAACGTCAACATACAAAATACTGTCCTTTAGCTAACACCAAAGGCTCCGTCTTCTCACTTACTCATTCTTTGTCACCCATACTGGGCTTGATGGATTGTAAAAGCCTACAGTTTTGCCCTGGCCAGGTTGCCAGTTGGTTGGAGCATCATCCCATGCACGGAAACGTTTTCAGATTCAATCCCTAGTCAGAGCACATGCCTAGGTTATGGGTTTGGTCCCTGGTAGGGGTGTGTATGGAGGCAACTGATTGATGTTTCTCTCTGACATCAACGTTTCTCTCTATCCCTCCCTTCCTCTCTCTCTCTAAAATCAACAAATATATCCTTTGGTGAGGATTAAAAAAAGCCAATTATCAATTTACAAAAAATAAATAAACAAAGGCCTACGGTTTTGCTTATTCAATGCCAAATAATGACTTTAGAAACTCCTTGCTTATATCAATACAACTTCATTTAAAAAGAAGAGACTTCTGTTCACATAAAGCTGAGCCTACCTCAGCACTGGCAGGCAGAGGTGACTCATAGCTCAGGACCCCTCAGATGAGGGCGGCAGAGCTGGACAGGAGCCACGCTGCGTGCAGAGGCACTCACACTGAAGCTTTAGGGCCAGGGCACCGGGTAAGAGACAGAGCTCTGTGCTGGCAGAACTCACCCTGCTTCAGTGTCTAAGGTATTTATTTGCCTGCCAGAAATACCAGTTAGGGAACGAGGTTTTAACATTCTCTTCCCACCTCCCCAACCCCCAACATTACACTTACCTGTTGACTATATTTGGGAATTATGGTTATTTAATTTAACAAAGTTGAAACCAGTCTTAAAAAGACATGTCCCATTTTTCTATAATATGTAAGTAGACAAAACACAATCCTTATCTTTCTTAAATATATTTTTACAAAATTGTGTATGTGCATATGCTGAAGACTCTCTTTTCTTGGAATTGCTAAGTGTTCCTAACGTGTCTAAAATAGCCACACACCCTGACTGGGTGGTTCAGTTGGTTGGAGTGTTGTCCCATATATCAAAAAGTTGTGGGTTCAATCCCTGGTCAGGGCACATACCTAGGTTGTGGGTTTGAATCCTGGTCAGTGTGTGTGGGAGGCAACCAATTGATCTTTCTCTCTCTCAAATCAATAAATATATCCTAAAGTGAGAATTAAAAAAATAGCCCACATGATTCTTCTGATCAGAACTGGCTAGTAACAAAGGAATATATGGATTTGACTGACACTATTTACACCAGAGAACAAGGAATGTGCTCTGCAAGGGAGAGGCTGAGGCCCAGACTGTGGGTGGAAAGTGGGGGTTGAATTCCTTTCCTGCCTCTTCCAGGCCAGGGGACGTCACTCAAACTCTCTGTGCTCCTGTTCCCTGGTCTATGGAGTAGACAGTAATTGCACCTGCTTCATGCTGGACATATCTAACCTCTGTAGAGGGCTTCCTGTTTGCAGCTATCCTTACAGACTTCAGCCACCTCAGTGGGGCCTTGGGTGGGCCATGTCACCAAGAGACTAGCTCCAGTGAATCAAGTTCTTCCACATGGGACCTAAATTGTCCTGTGTGTTAGATAAAACTTGGCCAGAAATGACAGAATGGTATGGTGTACAAGCACCATATGACAGGATTCATATTTTTTAATAGCCTTTGCTACTCAGGGAAAGTTGATGAGGTTACTTGAAAGGAAGAAGACTCTCTTCTGGGTAAGGGTGTTTGCTCCAATGGAGGTTGTGTGGGGGCAGCCACCAGATGTCCTTCTCTTCCTGCTACCCATCTACTCCTGTGGTGCTTCACTCTAGCCAGGAAGCTCACACCCAGACCTCCCTCCCCCTGTCACAAATTCCTAGACCAGATTTCACCAAAGAAACAGAGAGATCCGAATGCAGGAGAAAAATGCCTCTAAGTTGATAAAAGCACACACTCTTCCTAATAAGCTCAGCAAAGATTCAGAACCTTTTATTTTACAACGGACTTTGGAAGAAGAGCCAGTCCTTGCAGTTTCCCTGGCTGCGCTGCCCAGGCCACTCTGCTGGACCCAGAACACTGCTCCACACAAATGAGCTGGAACAGCTCACTGGAGGAGGGGCCAAGACAGGCTCAGGAGAGGGCAGTGTCTCCCCAAACTGATGTTGAGCACTGCAGTGAAACACTATTCCTGGGATGGCCCAGAGACTGAGAAACCCATCAAAACACAGGGCACTGCTGAATGGCTTGGCCAGCTGCACAAAGGGGCAAACCCACACCAAGGCTGCTGGGCCACCACCACCAAACTGCACAGCCCTGCAGCAAGTACAAATGTCACTCACAGAAGCCACTTTTCCAAACTCACCAACCATTCAGACTAAGCCTGCTCTCCCAGCCCTCCTCTTTTATCAATCAAATAGTTCAGAAGTGCATTGCAATCCTGGAGTAGAACTTCCCTGCTAAATGGAAGAAAGCCCTGCTTTCTCCATGGCATCTCCCAACTTCACCTGTGAGACCAAGGGGTTGGCAATGTGGCCTGTCTCACTTGGGCACTTGCTTCCTCCAGCCTGACTCCCTCTCAGCCTTGGGGCTGCTGACACCTACGTGGAGGCTGACAGAGGCGCTTCCAAGCAGGATGTGAGCCACTTGGGTCACACTCAGCAAGGGGAAGAACTGAAGAGCTTTGGCTCGCTAACTGGCCTCCTGTGTCCGGGCACCTGTGAGCCTGTCTCTTTACCACACTCGCCCTCACGCAGCCAGGCCTGGATGTGAACGTGCCACTCCCTAATGACTGCCCTGGCCAAGCACACAGGGCCCCAGGAATCCTAAAAAAATACACCTTTGGACACAGGATTGTGAAATTACTTATTATAGCAAGAGGGCCTGAAATTGCCAGTCATGTAGACTCAAATAGCATTTTAGGGTATGACTGTAAAAGGTTGCTATTATCACAATAACTCCAAGTTTCCCCTTCCCCATAGGAAACTGCTTTTTCCTCTTAATTTTAGGACCTGCCAACCTAAAGCAATGGTCTGAACAGTCTGAAGGCTGTTTTCTCCATTTAGGGAAAGAGAAAATAAAAACGACAAAAATGTAAATATTTCCTACCAATGACATTCCAGTGACCGGCAGACACAGGGACTTGGGCATTTCAGTGCTCAGACGCAGAGGTACCAAATGAATTAGCTGTTGAGTATCTATCATGTCTCCAGGGCTAGGCTAAGGAACGACTGCCACTCGCTGTGGGCTGAGCCCTTGGGGGCATTTCTTGTGCATTAAACTCACTTAATCTGCCTAACAACTCTATGATTCTTTTTAACTGTTTCTTAACTTGTGCTGTTACACAAGAGGATCTTGAAGCTCAGAGTCATTAAGTGACCTGTCCAAGATCACATAGCCAAGGAGGGGGGACTCCCTTGGCTTTGCTCATGCTCAGCCTCTTCCTCAGAGTCTCTGAGAGCTGCCACCACTGTCGGGCACCCTGCAGGGGCTCAGATACCTGTCAAATGCAGCACTGTGTGATGGCTTCTTCCTGTCTAGTGCAGTCACTTCACCTGCATTCCTCTTCCCTTAGATTTCTACAATGGAACAATTAGAGTCAGGGTGGCTGAGGTCAGTCAATAAACCCGAAGACCCCAGTCTTATACATGGAGCTCATCATGGTCTACATATTCATATGCTCATAAAATTTGGTGACCATAAAACCCAGCTACCCAATATGAGCCATAAAGTTGTTTCCTTTCCAGATAAGTTCTTTCTATCACCTTATGTTTTTTTTCTTTTAACTAATGTTGCAATTACTCAAAATGAGGAATAGGGATTTAAATACTGATCTCTCTGCTCAGCAATCTCTTCTGTTTAAAACTAGCGAATGGTGTTCAGTAGTACACACTTATGAATTTAATATCAGCCTACTGTATTTAATAAGAGAAGAAATATCCAAGGAAAGAAATGACTTCAAGCATCAGAATAACTTCAAGTTTGCAGAAGTCTTTGCATTTTAACTTGGTTGAGCATTTTCAAGCTAAATGAAGGAGCAGACACAGAACATGAGTGGTTTTAGGGTCAAGAACACAGTTTGGAAATTAGCATCCAGGTTTTCCAGAAACCAGTTCCTAAGTAACAATCCACAGTCCTCATTTTCCATGATACTGTGCATTCCGTGTATCAAACACACTGACTGCTCGTGTTTGCTTAATTAGATTACCCATGGAGCAAATGGAAGCCTCAGGCTTTCCAAGGAGGGTGGTCCCAACCCTGCCCCACAGCAGTGTGCTCTCAGCTTCCCCAGAATGTCTGAGGCAGGGAGCGTTACAAAACTGTTATTTCTCACCATCAGTGTTGTCAATGTTGTTGTTATTTTATGAGCTTGGCAAGCAATCAGGAAATTAAGTATAGAGTATGTGATAAACAGAATATATTTCAACAATACTTCATAGTATCATTACTATGTAACATCTAGCAATAGTGAATCCATTTCACTATTTCGCATAATTTTTCTACACAGGAAAGAATTATCAGTAACTTTGTCTTTCTAACAAGACTTTTTTTTAAAAATTTTCTTATCTTTCCATCTTCTCTTGCATTTGCATTCAAAAACCTTTTCTTTTGCAAGTTCATATATTCACAAAAACAGAATAGTTTAATAACTACCTATATCACATCTGCTGGGGTCAGCAATTAACAGTATTTTGCTTCTCTTGGTTCTTTTGCCTCTTTTCTCTCTTTCACTCTTTCCTGTAATATTTTAAATCAAATTCTTGAAATCGTGTCATTTCACTTCTAAATATGAATATATGTCCCACTACAAAAAGGGCATTTTCTTATACAAAGACAATACCATCATCACATGTAACAGAATTAATAATTCTTTCATAGTACTTAATATCCAGTCTGTGTTCAAATTCAGTTACCTCAAAAAAGTCCCTTTATGGTTGTATCAAACAAATTCAGGTCTAAACAAGATCCACATGTTGCACATGTCTTAGGTCCCATTCGATCTAGAAAAGTCCTACTCTCCTCCCCCCAGGGCACCGTCTTGTTGCAAAAGCCAGATGGGACAGTTCAGGGGTGGGTCTGTTAGTCATGTAGCAGCACCTGGGAGGTGCTCCAACTTTGAATGATGCTAAGATGAATCAAGGAATTCAAGTGCTGACATCTCGGCCTCCCACCCTGGAGCTGCTCACCAACATTTTCCCTGCTGGTTTTAGCATCTTCTCGTGACCAATGCCCATATCCATGATTTCACTGGAGGTGAAAAATGGTGATTTGATTTTGTAATTCCACCATTCATTGTACGTTTTTTTTTTTACCTTGAATTATTTTGCATAGAATGTTTCTTTACCAATGATGGCTCTTTCTTTACCCAGAAATATAGCTAATTCGGAAGAGGCAGCACAATATAGTCATGGACACTCTGGATAATGAGTAATTTCACACACCACATCACCCTCCAGTGACTCCCACTGCCGTCAGAGCAGACGCCATGTCTTTCCCAGTGACTGAAGGCCTCACGTGCTCACCACTCTCTCTCACCCCTCTGAGCTCATCACCTGCCACTGTCCTCCGTGGTCACTCCACACCAGCTCACTGGCCTCCTGGTTGCGTTTACTGTCTGTTCCCTGTGCCTGGAGTACTCTCCAGGGAAAGTCGTAGGGCTCCCTCCTCTCTTTCTTCAGGTCTCTGCCCAAGAGTCACCTTATTAGGGAGGTTCTGCCTGGCCCCCTATACAAAACAGTAATCCCTGCCCCTTCTCACTTCCCGAGGTTCTCCTGGATGACTCATCACACAGGGGAGAGTGATAAGGGTCTCTGGAACCATATTCCTAGGGCCCTTCTCCAGGCCCACTGAATCGAAACCTAGGGTTGGGCCCAGGCATCTGTATTAAAAAACCATGCAGTGACTCTGATGGTTCCCAAGTGTAAGAACCACTGCAGTGGACCAGATCTGAATACTGTAGGCAGATCTTCACACATATTAACCCTGAGACCCCATAATTAACAATCCCTCTGCAGCACTGGCATATAAAAATAAAACAAAACCAAACTATAGTACAGCTTATAACACCTGCTGGCCTACTGACATGTGATTTTTTTTCATTGAAGAAAATTCTTCCAATGTCCAAAGAGCAAGTCAGGCAGAGGCATAAAAGACCTGAAGTTGCAAAGAAATTCAATTCTCGGACTATTTCAGCTGAAAGGAAACCCAGAGAACACCCCCCAGGGCTGGCGGAGTCAAATACCAGGCAGATAAGAAATGTGCCAAACTGACCTGGTGTTAGGGGTGGGGCCTGTGGCAAATCACCATTTTAAAGGTCTTTAAATTCAATTAGAAAATAAAACACTGTCTAGGTCATACAAAACATGACGAGGGTCAGGATCTGGCCACGCGCTGCCAGCCTGCAGACGCTAAGCCTCACCCAACCTGCTCATTTTACTGAAGGGGAAAATAAGGTCACAAGGGTTAGTTGGTAGCAAAAGCAAGACATGAATTCCAAGCCTGGGGCACTTCATGCCTGCAGAATACAAGTCACTTGGATTGCTTCTAGTTTATTTTTAAAGAGAGATTCCAATAAAAACAAGAGGCAAACTTGATGTGACATAAGGCAGTTAAAATTAGTTCTTTTCTCCTCCACCAAATCAGGAAACCCCTCTGTGCTATTTCAACCTAACAACATCAGCCAACTAAACCAAGGGTCAGAGAGTCAGCCACTGGGAAGGGATTTTCAAGAAACAGGTCCTTGGTGAGGGGATATATTGGCCAGGAGGAGCAATAAAAACTTCCTCCCCACCCAGCAGAAACGGTGTGTCCTCAGCAGCAGCAGTAGCAGGATCTGAGATGCTCTAAGACCCAGTGCCACCATGTCCCAGGGCCATCTTGCTTCTGGCAGAACTTGTTCCATGACATATCAGCTTTGAAAGTGCTGCACATTAGGGTTGGGTGGGATGAGAATTTTGACACCACAGAGCAATAGGTCTCAGCCAAGTCCTGCCCTGGGACTTAAGTGATAATGCTCGCTCTGTGGAAAAGCCTCTCGTCCCATGTGGGGACAAAGCCTCTGAGGGCACGAATCTGCAGTCCCACCCAGGGGAGTCCAAGGGTCACGCTACATTTACCACACCCACACACACATGCCCGGCTGTGCGAACAGTATGGGCTTGGTGAGCAACACATTTATAACCATCAAGTAACAGAATACTCCTCTGCTTAAATTGCCACTGTGGACGTCAACTCCTCACAGCTCAATTCGAGTTCACAGTACAGGACAAAGCCCTACTGTGATCCCCACTTACTCAGCTGTACGGCCTTGAGGCAGTCACTTACCCTCTTAAAACCTTAGTCAGGCCCTGACTGGCGTGGCTCAGTTGGTTGGGCCTCATTCTGCGAAGTGACCTAAGGTTGCCAATTCCATTCCTGGTTGGGGCACATGCCTGGCTTTTGGTCTGGTTCCCTGGTTGGGGTGCATGTGAGAGGCAACCAATTGATATTTCTCTCCCTCCCTTTCTCCCTCCCTTCCCCCTCTCTAAAAATAAGTAAATAAAATCTTAAAAGCAAGCAAGCACACAAACAAACCTTAGGGGCCTCCTTCTCTCCTGGACATGAGAGGTATGTATCCCCTTGGTGGGCTCTGTCTCTAAAATGTACAAAGTCCTAACCCCAAGGACTCACACCTGGACCTGAGGAGCTCTACATTAAAGTGCTGCTCTGCTGTATTCCAAGAGTGGCTGTAGGAAGCAATATGAAACGCATACACAGAGAGCTGCACCTCACCCAGCTCAGCAGTTAAGTAAATGTTCCCAACAAACTGGGAATCAAAACATCCACCCAAACTTTTACTCCAGGTGGCTGGAGGGAGAAGACAGGGCCTCACCACACGTTTCCTCTTCCATCGTCACACCCACATTATTGCTCACCTGTACTGCTCCAGTAGCTTTCTAGGAAGGTGTTCCCTTTAATTCACCTGGCACTGCTGACAGATTACTTCCCCTAAACTGTAGCTCTGCTATATTTCAGCATTCCTGAAAATGCCAAGTCAAGTCCCAATTCTGAGCATGCTAGTAATGGTTCTCTCTGATTTCACCTTGGCCCTGTCTCCCTTCTCACTCTCTGCTCTCTTCATATAACTTGACGTTCCTGGCAAATCGTATTGTTCCAAACCTTGTACTGCTTGCCCCTCCCAGCCCCTCTGCCTCTGTCCCCTGAAACTCCCCCCCCCCCCCATTAAGGATCAGCTCCTCCCACACCTTCCTCCATCAACCACCAACAGCCAGGCCAGATGTGACCTCCTCCTTCTGGACGCCACAGCACTCTATAGCCACATTCTAGAACCTTGGCTTCCCCTTCTCTTGTAGCTGTCATGTGCCCCCTACAACCATGAGCTCCTTGAGAATGAAAACCATGCTTGGTCCCCTGTGCGTTCTTTTCCTCCTCCTCCTTCTTATCAATACAGAGGTCTTTTATTTTTTTCCACATTTATCATGTCATTAATTCATAGGGAATGGATTCGAACAGCTCAGGCTCCTTTCCACTTGTTCTCACACAGTGTGCTTCTCCGGGCTGAGCAGGCTGACACTTCAGCTGAACCCAGATACCTTTCTCTTTGACTTCCTTCTTTTTCTAATCATTTTCCTTCACAAGTTTCAGGAAGCTATTTCGAGTCTTAGAGGGCTTAATATGATGAATTTGTACATTAATTCTCCTAGCAAGAATCTTGCTCTTGTTTGTTTACAACAATGCCTACCACATGCTCGGTGACAATGCAGACTTCCAGTTTTGCCATGGTAACATTTTTTGGGCTTTCCTTTTTGAACACTGCCCAGTCCCTTGATGTCTGCAATATCGCCTTTCTTGTAGATTTGCATGTATGTGGCCAAAGGAACACCTCCATGTTTTCTAAAAGACCTAGAAAACAAAGAGTAGGTGCCTCTCCTCTTTCCCTTTGTGTTAAGTCATTTTGGCTAATTATTGGAAGATGGTGGTTCTGGCCAAAAAGAAGCTCTCTGCCTCCTTCTTAATGTCTAGTACTATATCTAGCACCTATCAGATGCTTAATAAATGCTGGATTAAAATGACAAAGACAAAAGTAGCACAAATTTCCATGAGAGTCAAAGAACTGGATCATTTAAGAAAGGACTGCAGCATGTACTAAGCACCTTTACACGAAGGTATGAAGGCCTATCATGAATGGAACCTCTGAGGGCTCTTTGCACTGAACACAAATACACTGAGCTCCTCAGTGCTGCCTGACCACAGAAAAGCTAGTGGGCCTGTCTGGTGGAGCAGCTCCCCGCCACACCCCACTTGGGCTCCTGAGATGGGTACTGCTGCCTCAGGTAGCACATCTACCGAGCTGCTACATGGTGTTGGTAGGGACAGCGGGACAGCTTTTATCACTTAGGGAGGGCTTGCATGTGTTAGGCACTGTGCATGGCACCTTTTATCTTTCTTTTTATTCTTGGAAGGAAACCATAAGGTATGCAATTATTACCTTTTTTAAAAAACAGATTGGATGAACAGGCTTGGAGACTTTCAATAACATACCTAGATTCACGCTAGACAAGGTTCTTCACACACATCTTGTTTAAATTTCATCTGCACACCCTCCCTCGTTGGTAGGTGTTATTCTAATTTGAGGCTCAGGGAAATAACCCACTGGCTCTCGGTGGGGCCTGCTGAGAAGGTCACAGGAGGGAAAGGGGCAGGATCGGAGGAGTGATCTCTGTGGGGGACCTACAAGGGGTATAGCAGCCAGTGAGGGAGAAAGGTACAGCGAGGCTCCGGGTTTGGCTCCGCCTCAGTGACCCATGAGTAGTCGCTCTGGTACTAAGTTTTCTCATTTGTAAAAGGAATGTTAAACAAGATTACAAAGGAGATTAGTGTATGCCACTCTAAAATATGCCACTTTGGTGGAAGGACTGTTTTGAGCTGAAGGCAAATGAGAAACAGCAGACACAAGAAAAGTTCTTCACCCCTCCTTTTAGCCTAAAGGCAGGACATAAATTCTCCTTTGTGAAAGTGTCCCTCTTTCCTTCTCCACCCATACCAGGGACAGGAGACTGGATAACCCTTATTACTGGAGGTGACACCGATTTGAGTCCACATAACACAGCTCACTGAAATAGCCCTTATCTTCCATTTGTTTCCCCATATATCTGCCTCTCCACAACTACCACCCCTTTAAGTCCAAACCCTTTTCCTTTGTCTTGTCACTTTCCCACAAATGTACTGCTCTTCATTAAAATGACATATAAGCTCTTAGGCCTAACTGCTTCTTTAGGTTTTCACTTTCTTTTCTGTGAGACCTGTGTGCATATAAAAATTAAAATATTAAGCTCAAATAAAATTTGTATGCCTTTTCTCCTGCTAATCTATCTTTTGTTGGTTTAATTTACAGGGCCCCATGTACTGAACCTAAGAGGGTACAGGAAAAAGTTTTTTCTCCCCTACTGTTACATCCTTAAAATGGTAACATTTCATAATTGTGTGACTGTTTTTGTCATAATTCTAAAAAAACATTGAGAATTAAAAGTCTGTACAATATTAGTGGTCGCATTAAGATGAGCTCAATCTTATAAGGTGTAGCCTTTTGAATTTCTTTTGTCTGAGAATGTCTGCCCTTTCTGCCTACAGTCACTATTCCATCAAAAGTAACCAGCTGGATAGTAAGGGGCAAGAGAAAACCCAAGTCAGGAGCTCCAGAAGAGAGCTTGGGGATCTAGGGAGGCTCAATAGGAAGTGACCCCTAGACTGAAACCTGAGCGATGTGGCAGAGGTGTCTGATGAAGGGGTGAGGGGAGGGAATGGAAGGTCCAGGGGAGAAAGTAGCTAGTCATTCCTTAGGGGACACAATGGCTTTGTGGCTACTATTCCCACTACAACTAACATCCTATCAGCCTCCTACTGGGGTTTCAAATCCTTTAAAACTCTTAAATTTTGATAAAAACAAAACTAGTATGCTTTTTCCCACTTTCCCCCTCACCCCCAGTCTGATGACCCAGCACCATGTGCACAGGTAGAGACTAAGGGTTAACTGTCACCAACGACTCAGTCAAGTTTCTCTTCTTGTTTCACATTCACTCCCCAGGCACTGCCCTAGCCCAAGCTCCAGCCCTATCCCTCTTGGGGTGAGAGCCTTAGCTTCCAAGCTTATGATGCTTGAGATTCAAAATAAATATATCCACGAGAATTCACCTTCCCTCCTGTTGTTTCCTACAGGGTGTCCCACAGAAGCAATATTTCCGAGACAGACACAGACTGGAGAAAGCAGTAAAAATAGCAGAAGCTTTGAAATTGGTTGGAATTTCCATTGTCCAAGTGTCACAGGGTGCAGCCAAGAGGGGGAACCCCAAATGGGCATTTGAAAAGGGGTGCAGAACTCAAGGTGTCCAGGAGATTTTAAGATGTCTTCACCCCTTCCCCCACAGGTGTGAGTTGGGGGAAGGGACACACGGAGCAAGAACATGCAGGGCTGTTTTGTATAGTAACTGCTTTGCAGCTAATCCATGGCATGGTCATTTAACATACCTATAGCCTTTGGCTGGTCACTTAGATATGCTAAATAGCTATGGCCATGGTCTGGGCCAGGGGGGATGGAAAGGGACCCCCTGCCCAAGATGTGACGAGGGGGCAGGTCCCCCAAGTTACAGCACCTGTGTGGGAGCTCGAAGATTGGCTCCATGACATGGGGCCACACCTTCCCAGACCCACGATGGCAGCCAGAAAAGCTGGAAAGGACAAGAGATTGAGAGCAAGTGTGGCTGAGTGTGGGAGGAGTCAGAAATGGGGCTGCAGAGGAAGATTGGTGCGGGGATTTAAACCCAGACACGGCAGCCATTGAGGAGAGAACCACGTGGTTTTGGCTGAGTGGGGACTCCCGTGGCCCTGGGGGAGAGAGGACCATGGGGCTGGAGTGCTGGAGAGAGGACCACATGCCTTTGCCAGAGTGGGGACCCCCGCAGCTTTAGAAGGGGGAACCACCATCGAGCTTTAGCAGAGATCCCGGTGACACAGGTGAGGGTGCTGGGAACCCAGGGAGGCTTACCAGCCGAGACAGATTACTGAGAAGAACTGGGGGCTGCCTGAGCCCAGGACTTCTATTTCCTTTCCTGAGATATGGTACCCCAGACTGGGCAAAGGGGGAAGGAAGGACTGTGTATGTTTGTGGGTGTTTTAAGGGACTTTAGAATTTTGATGAAGACATTAGGTCACTACTTTAAGTTTGTAAAGCATTAAATAAACATTTCCTTTCCTTTTCATGAATCTCTGGCATTGAGAGACATCTTTCCTATAGACGGCAGACATAATGGACCTGGGGGTTCCTTTCGGTAATAGTATATCGTCCCAGGCCCCCCTTGCTGTTCTGTAACACAAGTACCAGCTATGTGGCATTGAGCAAGGTACTTCACATGCTCATGAAAGGCTTGTGAAGTGATGACAGGTACTACCTGCAAGACTTGGTGTGGGAGTTAAAGAACACGATGATACAAGGCATGTTCGCTCTGGTGCCTGGCACAGCACATTATAGTAATTCAGCGACACAGTTCAACAACCATAACAGAGCTATAATGAAATGCTCCTGTAGTTCCAGGTGACCCTGATATAAATGAACTTTTGTAAAAGTTTATAATCCTTGTGAAAATTGAGGACTTTTTGCATAAGAATGGCAACTTCCAAAGGGACTGGAATTCTAGTCACAGTATAAGTGCCTCTCTAAATGATTCATTGTGTAAAGGACAAAACCGATTTTCAAGGTCCCATGTGAAAAAGGAGGAGACAATTGCCACAGCAAATGTATAAAGCTGTCCACATGAAAAATGAATGGGGCAGGTGGGAAAGGACAGCCCCCCATGTGCCAGAGATGGGGGAACTGAAATATTTTCCCCAAGGTATCTGTGGTTTTGATGAGATTGGGTTGGAAGGGACACGTTAGTATTTGGAAAAGCAGAAACAGAGATAACACAGGTTTAAAGTAATTCTATTTAAAATAGTGTTTCACATGACAGTCCTTCTTTGAGGATGAAGTTAAGTGATCGGAAGCCTGGTCCTTATGTTCCATGTGAACATGCGCACCATCATCACATACACATGTCCCCACATGTGGTGCTGCCCAGAATGAGCTGCTGCGAGGGGCTCCTGAGAGTTCCTGGTTCTGAAGAAGACGCGTTCAGGACTCACAGCACTTCATAAAGAGAAACGTTCCCCATATTGAGGCCTTAGACAGGCTGACCAGATTCACAGATGCCCTCATGAGGGTCAGTGGGAAGAGAGTTTCTCAAAAAGCATTCCCTCCTATCAAGTTGAGAAGGACCATGTTAACTACAAAGGATTTAAAGTTTTAAAAAGCTCTGCCATTGAATCTTTCTGTTCAAAAGATTTTATTCTAAAAGCTTAGTTTAATGTGGTGCACGAGGCCATTTCAAGGTGAAGTTTTGAGGGCACACTTCTACCATGAATGTTCATTCTCTCCCTCTTCTCTCCCTGTCTTTGGTCCAGAACATAAAGACATAGAAAAAGTCATTCCACGACTCCACTTTGCATGTGATGCTGCAGTCACTGGTTATTCACGTCTGTGGTATTGGGCAACATTCAAATGTAAATGCTGTCATACAAAACAACCCAGATGTCTGGGGTAAGTGTTCAGACAACACTTCTGATTCATGCCAGGCAGCCTTTGACAAAGCTGACAGAAAAGAAAGAGACAAAACAGCAGAGACCAAGTGAACAATCCATTTATCATCTTAGGTGACAGCTTTCCTGGCAGCATGGGGGTGGGGCAGAGGGAGAAAAGCATGTTTGGCAATAAAATACAAGCAGGGAAAACTGTGAGACATTGGTTTGGGAAAAATAAAATAAAATTCAAGTCATGTGCTTTAAGCAAAATAAGTAATGTAAACTTGAAAAGTTAACAGATTTTTTAAAATCATGTAACTTAAATCTCCATGTACTTCTCTCATTTCAAAAACAAATCCTGGGCCCAAGTGGTTAAATATATTTTGATTCGTGGACTGAGGCAGCAAGCCGCCCAGTCGAGTTGAGGAGATAATCCAAGTTTAGTAACTCCTCAACTAGTATTTGTTCCTTTAGGTAAATAATATGGTGCCAGGTCTGTCTGTGTGAAAACTTATTTTCAGTTACCATTTTGTTCCAAAATATAACCTTGAATTTCAAATCAAACCTATTAAAGCCTGACATTTTAAAGATATGAGTCTCCTTAACATAATTCAACTCCATCAAAAAGGTATTGTGTGTCTAGCAAATTGAGATGAAGCAAAATTGAAAGGTACCAATCATGCCATTTAGGCAACCAAATTCTAAACTCAAAATTGAAATGCAGAATAAAGTACAGTCCCAGAAACTATGAAAGTGAAGCCATCCTAGGTCATCCCCAGCGTTTTGATCTCCCTAGATACAGAGGCCCTAGAATCAGTGCTTCGCTAGCTGTGGCTGCCTTGACCTGCTGAGCCAGACTCCTGGGGTCCTATGCCCAGACTGAAGCAGATGGTCTCAGGGTGAAGGAGCCGGAGTGTGATGACGGGGCCCAGGACATCCTGACACACAGGAAAGCCTCAGAATCTTTGCCTTAAAGGGATTTTTCTCCCTCAAACCACAATTGTACGAATAACTCCTTCACCTGTTAGTATTGGGAGAGGGGGCAAACTTTTCCTTTATCCTCTTTAACTCTAATCATCGGATGTCTGAGAATTAAACGAACAAAGACTAACAAGAGAAAGGGTAAAGCTTATTTAGGAAGGTTTGTATGGGGGAGGGCTCACAAAAGAGTGGCTAGAAAAAGCCGTTAGAATTTGGGTTTTATACACTATCTTAACACAGGGAAAGAATTAGGGTTTCAAGGGACGATAAATGGTGGGAAATGACTGCAAAATAGGTGAGGGAAACCAGTGGACAGTAAAGTCTGTATTAGTAAAGTCTGTTCATGCAGTTCTCTTTGGTGACAGAAGTCATATTTTCCCCTGAAGATAAAGGGGTATTTGAACAGCTGAATTCTTTTGAAAGGATCTGCTTTTAGGCAGTCAGGGGGCTGCAGAGAAAGCCTCTTTCTGCATTTGTTGATTCTCAAATGCCATCGGCTCAAAATAATCCTGCCACAGGGGCATACTGGGGACCCTTCATTAGCAAACACAGTTACCAGAACACCACATTTATTTCTAACCACATTCTTGCATTCTTGTCATGCAAATGAGTTACTCCCATTTTATGGGGGTCAGGAGTCAAGAGGTTGGTCACCAAACAGGCCTCAGGTCATATGGTTTCTAGTATTCAGGACCTGAATTTAGATCTTTTGATTTTTAAAACCAGATTATTCTGTAAGAACAAAACAAACAACATCGCCCCCCAATACACACACAAATTCCCTTCATTTAAACATACAATTGTCTCTTTTCAATAGACTAGCATGATTTATCACCACAACCATTAAGGAGACCAGCCCTTCATAAACTAAGTTTATCAATAAGGGCTTACTCCGGTGTTTGCTGAGACATAATTAAATGCTCAGCAACCAGCCAACCATCTAAGGACCATGGTTGCTCTCAAATTTTCTATCTGCTTCCAAACATAATGATACTTACTGACTGGTGACCCAGGGACTAGGGTATGGTTAAACCTAGCGAACAGCCAGTCTTTGTCAAACACTAGTGCCTATGTGAGGACATCTCTTCCACAAGAGGAAAAACATTTCATTTAGAGAAGGACAAGTAGGAGGTGGGAGAAGAAACTTACATGATATACAGGATCCAGCACAAATAACGCCCCCCCCTTTTTTTGTTACAAACTCTTTTATTACAAACCCATGAGCATGTAATTCTGTAATATAACAATATCACACTCAAGCATACCATATGACAATTTAGGTGAAGTGTTCAAATTAAAACTATAAATTATTACACCCATATTATTACCTGACCAGCCACACTCAAGCAGGCCTTACTTCTGCCAGACCCTGTATTTAGGATATCATTTCCTTCAGTAAATTTCAGACTTGGTTCATTAATTCCCAAGATCTTTTAAGAGGATTTCCGCTAAGGAATAGTACAGAAATTAGAATATACAGCCTATTTTGGATGGCACTGGAGAAACATCTTGGTTCCTGCAGGTTTTTCAGAACTGCACTGCTCAATATGATGGCCACATACAGTTATTTAAACTTAAATTTAAATTAATTAATATTAAATAAATTAAAATTCATTTGTTCAGTTATATTAGTCACATTTCAAATGTTCTATTGAACAGCACAGATCTAGAATCTGACATTAAAGTGTTGAAATAAAGACACTTTGTGAGCACACTCAAGAATATTTAAGTAGGAAGGAGGGGAAAACTGAACTTAAATATTTTTAATAAAAATATTTCAAGTATATGAAAAAATTAAGAAATAATAGAGAATACTTGTATGCCCAACACACAGCTGGGTCAAATATTTACATTAACACTATCCCCCCCCCCCAACTCATTTTTCAGTGAGGATAAGAAATAAAACACACAGATATATAGAATCCCATGATAGCCCTTTAATGAGCTCAATAAATACTTTACTGAAAAGTTTAAAGTATTCTGTTTGACAAAAGCAATGGTGCCCGGAAACAACCATGTGGTGAGAAACCTGGGCCCTGGGATCACACGGTATGGGGCCAGGTTTCCCAAAGAACCAGTAACAATTCTAGAATGCTTGGAGTTCCGCTGAAGGTTAAGGTGAAACTAATTTGAATTCACAAAATGATGCATATAGATCCTTTCTCTAGAGGTAGAAACAGAGAAGTCTCTGGAAAGAGCCAAACTTCAAGCACATTAAGCAACCAGTTAAGCAATCACAAACTCCTTCAATATCACTGTTTGGTTCCTGTTAACCTGAAAAACAAGCTTCTCCGCAAGGTGTCCACCTGCTGTCTCCTGTGAAAGGAGTAAGGGGCTTCCAGGGCTAGAGGCAAACACAAGAAATGTTTTCCTGGCAGCTCTGGAGCCCGGCAGAGACATGTCTCTAGTCTTGGTAAGTCATTCAGTAAGTTTTATGCATCAGAAAACAAGTGGAACCCTCACTGAGCAAGTTCCCTCTATACGAAGAAAACAAATATTTATTGTCCAATACTTGAGAAACGATCCATGGCTAAGTCTGTAATAAGTATGTCCCTATGTCCCAATGCTGGTTTTGTCAGAATTATTTACGCTCTTTCATTTACTGTCACTTTTACTCTTTTCTCGAATCCAGCAGACTGCACTTGGGGGAATCAGCACACAGAGGGGTTTTGATGGCTACAGGGACTTAACTGACTGGGAAAGAAATGCTAAGATGTGTTTGACTTCGTATAGTCCTTCTTCATTCGTCTGAAGAAAACAGTTCCTTACAGGAAAACCACTCATTTTTCAGCTATAAAGAGTACGTATAGCCTACATTTCTAAAAACATGGTGCCTTTTGCAGGACAACATGTGGAACTAGTGCAGGTACAGACTCGAGATGGCATGCTCCATGCTACCCCAGTCATGTAATAAATCCGGCCTACCAGACGCTAAATGAAGTTTGTTTTTGTTTTACATTTACAACCTGCTACACATCCCTTGTGTGGATGTCAACTATTTTCTAAAGTGTGTGGTCTGCTGTGGCCTTCTTGGGTACTACAGAATATACCACGTGACCCCAAAGTGACATGGTACCATGCTTGCTGTCAGCTGTTCTACTGTTACTAAACAGCTTTCACTTGTGCATTTAAAATGTTCCACCTACAACTTATGACTGGTTCAACCTGGTGCCACCAAAACTTTTTCCTACTCCAGTTGCTCAGAGCCAGAGACTGAAGCCTCTCTGTCAGAGGGCATGGACTCCTTCCAGTATGTGAATGACGTCACCTTGACCTGCCGGAGCTGTCTTCTCCTTAAGTTCCAGCTGTGCATCTCTGCTTATCCCCTTGCAAGTTTCTGCCACACCTAAGACTTAATACCCCACATCTGAAGCTCAGCTCATCATGGTTCTCCCCCATGTCAATCTTTCCATTTCCTCATGTCTGTTAATGACATATGCATTCCTTAGTTACCTCAGGTTAAGAACCTGGGGGCCTCTTCATCCTCTTACCTGGACTCAGTCTTTGGATCCATTAAACTTTCTCCCTACAAATCCTCTCAGATCTGACTTTCCTCCCCATTTCCACTGCTACTGCTCCGGCTAAGGCAGGGCATCCTCCTTCACCCTCTCTGATCTGACACACAGCAATGAGATCACTCCCGAACAATCGAGCAGCTTTTCAAAGCCTTCTGTTGGCATCCATCCCTACTTACACTGACTTCCAGCACCTCCAGTTACTCTTTGAGCTGTATCTTGCCCACCACTCCCAGGCAGCCCCGTGAGAGGCACTCATTCCCTCACACACACCTCCCAGTTTACTTTCTGTCATGCCTTTGCTTATCCCACTCATCCTATTAAAACATCCTGCCTTTGCTGATTCCCAGGATCAGTGTTACTTCTAATGGCCAAACTTTACTTTATATCCCCACGACCATTCTGTAACTGCCAATTTGCACCTCTTAATCCCTTCAACCATCAATTTGTTCTCTGTATCTATGAGCTTGTTTCTGTTTTGTTTATTGTTTTTTAGATTCCATGTATACATAAAATCATATGGTATTTTTCCAACTTATTTCATTTAGCATAATACCACTAAGTTCATCCATGTTGTACAAATGGAAAGATTTCATTCTTTTTCATGGCTGAATAACATCTCATTGTATATATGCATTAATGGATAATCAGGTTGCTTCTGTATCTTGGCTATCACGAATAATGCTGCAATGAACATAGGGGTGCATGTATCCTTTCAAATTAGTGTTCTGAATTTCCTCAGATAGCACCCAGAAGTGGAATCACTGGGTCATGAAACAGTTCTAATTTTAATTTTTGGAGAAAACTCCATACTGTTTTCCATAGTGACTGTACCAATTTATAATCCCACCAAAAGTGCATTAGGGTTCCCTTTTTGCCACATCCTCCACAACGCTTGTTTGTTGATTTATCGATGATAGCCATTCTGACAGGTGTGAGGTGATGTCTCAGTGTGGTTTTAATGTGCATTTCTCTGATGATTAGTAACACTGAGCATCTTTTCATATGTATATTGACCATCTGTATGTCCTCTTTGGAGAAGTGTCCATTCAGGTCCTCTCCATCCATTTTTAAATTGGATTGAGGGTTTTTTTGTGTGTGTGTGTGCATGTTAAATTGTATGAGTTCCTTATATATTTTGGATATTAACCCCTTATCAGATGTATCACATGCAAATGTCTTCTTCCATTTAGCAGTTGACTTTTCATTTTGTTATGGTTTCCTTTGCTGTGCAGAAGCTTTTAAGTGTGATGTAGTCCCATTTGTTTGCCATATTTTGCCATGTGTGATGCACACTCACATTTTTTGGGCCAAACTTTCAGGAAAAAATCTTTTGTTTTCATTTTTTAATCCAATTATGTATTTATTTATTTACATTTAGAAACAAAACCAATTATTATATTCCAGGGTATTACTTGGCATACAGATATCATTATTGCTTTCTAGAGTTACTCTTTTAATGCATAAGCATAAATAAAAGAATTAAAAACATTTATATAGATATGGACTTAGTGCTACCCATGTATAATGCATATCCTTGTTTTTCCCTCAAAAATTTGGGCATAATACATGGCAAAATATGCTATTTTTTTCTTTATTTTTTTTCTTAACCAAGGAGACATGGCCAACAAAATATTGCTAAAAGTGACATCAAAGAGTTCATAGCCTATGTTTTCTTCTAGGAGTATTAGGGCTTCAGGTCTTACATTTAAGTCTTTAATTTATTTTGAGTTTATGGTGTATTCTTATATATGGTGTAAGAAAGTGATCCAGGTTCATTCTTTTGCATGTGTCTGTCCAGTTCCCCCAAAACCACTTATTAAATAGGTTGTCTTTACCTGATTATATATTCTTGCCATCTTTGTAAGAGATTAAGTGACCATATAGGTGTGGATTTATTTCTTGGCTCTCTGTTCTGTTCCATTGACCTATGTATTTATTTTTATGCCACTACCATGCTGTTTTGATTATAGTAGCCTTGTAATATAGTTTAGTCAGGTAACACAATACTTCTAACTTTTTCATCTTCCTCGAGATTGCTGTTCAAGGTCTTCTGGTTTCATATAAATGTTAGGATTATTTGTTCTAGTTCTGTGAAAAATGCCACAGCACTTTGATAAGGAATACACTGAAGCTGTAGATTTCTTAGGGTAATATAAACATTTTAATGATGTTAATTCTTCCTATTCTTGTGTACAGCATGTGCTTCCATATATTTGCATCTTCTTTTCTTTTTTAAAAAGATTGTATTTATTTATTGTTAGAGAGAGGGAAGAGGGGGAAGAAATAGAGGAAGAGAAACATAGATGTGAGAAACACCAATCAGTTGCCTCTTGCACACCCCTAACCAGGAACCTGGCCTGCATCCCAACCATGTGACCTGATGGGGGAAATGAACCAGTAACCTTTCAGATTTCGGGACAATGCCCAATCCACTGAACCATACCAATTACAGTTAGAAGCTAATCTTTCATTATCCCTTCAAAAAAGTAAACATTTCTTTCTCTAGATAAATAAGAAAGCGCCAAGTGTCATCTGAGAAGAGAACAAGGAAGCATTAGGCTTCTTCTGGTTTAGCCAGCATGCCTTTTCTCTCAACGGCTTGTATTGGGTTGGTGAAAGAGTTCATTTAGTTTTTTTCCATACAAGGACTCTAGTAGTGCTTAGTTATCTTTAATTCTTTAACTTCATTCAAAACAATTTTGTTAGATTGTATTGTGACAGCTGTCATATCAATGTGCATTAAAAAAATTTTTCAAAATTGGTGAATTTGGGTACAGCATTAATATTGAAGGTGGAAGAAGATACACAACATTTTTGACATGTTATGTTTTATTATTTCAAGAAAGGTAAAAAATAACTGAACTGCAAAAAAAAAGATTTGCACAGTGTATGGAGAAGGTGCTGTGAGTGATCGAACATGTCAAAAGTGGTTTGTGAAGTTTCTTGATACTATCAACATTTTGGCCAAATAATTCTTTGCTGTGGGGCTTTCTTATGCATTGGACAATGTTTAGCAGCACCTACTAGAAGCCAATAGCAGGAGAGGGTCCACATACTCAAAATATCCAAATAAAAAAGTTATTGGTGAAAATGAAAAATGTGTCTTTATTTTACAGGAAAAAACTAAACAGACTTTCTGGCCAACTCAGTAGATGGAGCCTTTCCCACTCATCAGGCCAGAAGCATCCAGCTGGCCTCAGGGCTACTTGTGTCTGCTCCTTCTTTATTTACCCTCTAGGAGGCCTTCAGAGCTGGGAACACACACGGCCTGCCCTCAACCACCAGGAAGTACAGGGCTGAGCTGGGGCTTTCAGTTCTTCAGTGGGAACCCTCAAACATTTGGATTCTCTACCTTTCCTTCGTATACCCCATATAATTTCCTAAAGATCATCCAAGGCAGTAACCTAAGAGTCTGTCTCTCCCTCCCTCTTTGCCTTCATCACTATCCTATGTACCAGAAGACTTTTCAGCCCAACTACAGCCACCAAAGCCCAGGACAGCCCTCTGGCTCCTGGAGTTTCTGGGACCCTTTCTAGAATATCAGTCATCCACAGGGCACCATCCACTGTGGGCACTGAATTATTAGAGTGCTAGAATCTTCCTTCCTTCCCCCTCTTCCACCTCCTCAAGGCTTGGCTTGCAATTAGGCTAACAGTCACGGTTGGCACAAGTTGTTTTTGTCAGACTAAAATATATCATCCATCTTCTCACACACAATTGTATCTCTACTTAGTGAAGAATACCGAATACCAAAGTGAAGGTTTTAAGGTTTACTGAGTCTAGGGAGACAGAAAAACAAAGAGATGAAAATGAATTCTTAGAACTACTTTGAAAGAAGCAAAACATGAAAGCAGGAAATTCATATTTAGTGGGTATGGCCCCAAACAACCCAATATTGTAAGGAGAGATATTTGCTTATTGTTTCTACCTCTCACCAGCTGTAGACCTAGGAGAGAGAAACTGTGCTAGGAATCTTAACTCCCTTTATACATGAAGGAAGGCAAGCATACTCACCTCTGGCCCCTCTTGTTGGCTAACAACATTAGCACTCCATTGATTCTGAGTCTTTGTGTTCCTTGGGTTACACAATAGTGTGGGGGCCGAGGAGGGCCATGGTTGATATAAAATTCCTTCCAAGTACTTGACACATGGTGACTCAGTACACACACACCCACCCCAAAGATAACCTTTCTTATGTGTGAGGCACTAAATTCTATTCTTTTTCTGTTAAACATACTGGTAAGGATCCCCCAAATGGACTTCATAACTCACCAGTGCATTATGAACTGCTGCTTTTAAATGCTTCTTTAGAGCAGGGTTCTGAATTGCTTCTCAGCCTTTCAGCTAAGATGAAGTAAAACGTAGAGTTTAGAAAACTATGACCCGTGGGCCAAATCCTGCTCACTGCCTGTTTTTGTACCAACCTGATGCCCATTTTCATTCAGCCTGTGAGCTAAGAATGTTTTTAAAAGAAATTCCTAAATGATTCAAAACAACCAAAAAATATTTTGTTTGAGAAATACAAATTTTAATGTCTACAAAAAAGCTTTATGGAGACACAGCCCTGCTCATTCATGTCCAGGTTGTCTGTGGCTGCTTTTGCACAAGAACAGCAGTGCTGAGTAGATGTGGTACAGGCTGTGTGGTCTGCACAGCTGAAAATACTAAATTTCTGGTCCCTTACCCAAAAAGTTTGAGGTCATGTGCTCTGAAGTTTTAATAGGTACAGACTGGATTATCTGATCAATTTGTCAAATGGCTGTCAGAGCTAGGATATTTTAGTTCTACTTCAGTTTGTAACAGAAAAATGAGTAATATCACTTAAAGAATGCAAACAGTGAGCTGCCTTCTTATCAGAGATGACACAAAAGGCATTTCTCAGAGTGTGGGGAGACAGCCCTTCTCAGTCCTGTATTCCAAGGGCAATGAGCTAGAATCATCAAAGGTTAGTTCAAATTTTAATGCTCTTCTCCCATTGAGGCATTTAATTTGTAGTAGAAGAGAAAGTTTTTTTTTTAACTATCTGTTTTGCATTCAATAACTTACAATCGTGAGCCTGCATTTCCTCCACATGAAGCAACACCAGGCTGATAAGAACAAATTTCACTTAAAATTCAAGAAACCAAAGTCAGATGAAAAGTGCCCTTAGCATGGCTGCAAACAAAGACCTGGTAAAGGCTAATGCCATTTGTATGGAATTACAGGAAAGAGAGAGAGAGAGAGAGGGCTGGAAGGCCCTGCAGTTAAAGTCCCCAGCCTGTGTGGGGCCCACACTGGACAGAAAAGAAATCTCCCTGTGAGCTCTCCAGCTGACGGGTCTTTGTCCAGCGTAACTGGAGTAGGGTGGAAAAGGCCTGGGATTTAGCCAGTTGGGGTAGAAAAAAGAGAGGAGAAGGAAAAGGTAAGGTGAAAAGTAATCTGATGTTCTCACTAACGCTGGCAGAAAAACAAGTCTCAAGGTTTTCTGGGGGCAGGGTGGCTGAGATGGGCACCGGATACAAATCCTGGGGTTTTGTCTGGGAACAGGCCAGCGTGGAGCACTCCATCAAGTCTGTACCGTCAGGACTAATGAGCAGGCGTCATGGCTGAGTCACTGGCCTCTATGGCTTCCCCACACCCACTCATGCTCCACCCCAGCAGCTCTGGAATCCTCTTCTCTTTGCCTCTCCTGCCTTGAGGCTAGGAACACGCCATTGCCCACCTGGAATATTCAGTAATACATCTCTTCCCCACCCCTACACTGCCCCACAGCAGCTGGACTGTGGAAGCCATATTTCTGCTATTTGGTACCAAATGGCAGCTAAGGAGACAGGGTGCTTTCTTCCAGATTGAGCCAAGAGACCCAGGCTCTACTGCCTCCCCTGAGGAGGAGGGAGGACGACAATGCCAAGGCCTACCTGTGCACTGCAGACTGTGGGACCAACCTGAGGCAGTCCCAATGCCCGTGGCCTCAGCAAACAGGAAAGCAAGAGGAGTCCTCAGAAGTGGTGACCACCCAAGGCCCAACTGAAGGGGCTGCTCCTTCCCCAGCATCTGAAATCCAAGTCTCTGCTGCCAGCAGGGCTGGTAGAGCGCTGCAAGGTGGGCAACCAAGACAAAGAGCCAACCTCAGCCTGTCAGAACCATGGAGAAGGGCAGATTCTGAAAGAATCTCTTCCTCCTACTCTGATGGGAAAACCACACACACACACACACACACACACACACACATACAGTGAAAGCAAGCAAGCCGGGCATGGACAGCCGTTAAGCTTCAACTATTGTGTAACAATCATTTACAACAAAAGGAAAAGAAAGCTTGCTTTAAGGGTTTAATTTCTACAGACTCTAATCTTTGCCTCCGTCTCATTTTCCTTCTTCCATTTGCAAATCAGAGGCAGTCAGTGCACCAGATGGGCAAAGATAATCCTTTTGAGACACCTCACTGGTGAATTCAGCAGGGAATGCCCATTTGCCTAGAAGTTAATAAATAAGGGCACTCAGACTCCCTTCTCCTTGCTTTTGTTAAGTAGCACCTTTACATGAAGGTAGTGTGATTAAAGAAAATCTCGGAAAAATTGAGACTCCCTTTCTCCCACCTCCCCATTGTAGTTAGTACATGCCTCTCTCTCGACGACCGTTGTGTTGTGGTCAGAGCCAGGGTCACAAGGGAGGTTTTCTGTGCCCTGGTGGCTGCACAACACCTTTCCATCTTTAGAGCTCCAGCATCGCGCAAGCACCTGATAAATGGTGGCCAAACCATTTGCTTGTAGATGAACTAAAACATGGCCCCTGCATTTCAGTAGATGCCTCATTAAGATTGTTGGGGGAAGACAAGAAGCTGGGGACATTGCTTAGATTTCATTTATCCACACCATCTCTCATTTCCTACTAATCACTCAAATAATTAGTGAATGCCTACAATGAGGAAGGTACTATCCTGGGCCAAGTTGGCATGTAATTGGTTGCTGAATCTCATAATTCAATGTCACCTTCTTCAATTAATACTTGTCCTTCCAAGTCAATTAAGGAGGTAGCTTTGTCAGTTCGTGGGTAGGCAAGATGGTGTAAGAGAGAAGATGATGATCTGAGGGTCAGAGGGTTACAGCACTAATTCTGTCCCAATGAGTATGAAACATCTAGATGCCTTTGTGCTTCATCTTTTCCTTTAAATAGTAAACAGGAAAAATCCTGAGGCTCCTGTTATTGAATTTACAAAAAGAAAAAGAAAATAGTGCCTCTGTACCTATATAATAGGTAGTATTCAAATGCTTACCTTTGGTTTCACATTCTCCATCCACTTAGAGGTGGTTCCCTCTCTTTGTGTTATTGCCTTCACAGATCAAAAAAATATAATCTCCTTCCCCAATATGTACTAGTGTCTCTTCAACTTTACATTGTAAAAATAAAATAAGATGAACAGAGAAGACCTAATACCATTAATTTCCTCATTTTAAGATACAGAGTATCAGAGGAAAAAGATTATTGTGCATGGTAAGAAGACTTTAACTTAGAAAGTAGGAGAAAGACAAATTTCCTAGGCACAACGGTACCATCTAATATTATAAACTGCTTAGGAATGAGTACAGAAGTGGTAAAACTGAAAGAAATTCATGGGAATCACAGACAACAATGCAGATGACTCCGAAAAAGTGAAGAAGAAGAAGATGTACTCATAATGTTTTGCCTCCAAGTCTGGGTAGTGGGTATATAGATGTTTGATGTCAGAAATACTTCGCAGTTAACAAAAACAAAAAAATCAAAACATACTGGCTGCTGCTGAGTGCTCTCGCTAGCATGCTAGCCCTCAAGATTTGGACTGCCAGCTACAGGAACTGTTCAACAGGAAACGGTGAACAACAAACAGCTGATGGACTCGGATCTTAAAACACTATTAAATCCAATCTAAAGGCCTGCACCCCCATCCAGAGACGGTAGCAACCTTCTAAGGATGGGGAAACCTCAGGAGTGATCCTGGAAGTCTCTCACTTCCTTATCTGCTTCTGAACATACAGCTGACCCTGAACTTGGCCAGTTTGTATAACCCTCCCATTAGCTTCTTCATTTCACTGGGCAAACCTTCAGCTCAAGACATAGGAGTGCTTATTTATAACCAAACCTGCTGGCCAGGACCCCACCTGCGTAGGACATTTCTCCCTCAGTCTGGAGTTCAGCTGTAACCCTGTCGTCTCCCTCCTCATCAGCTCAGCAGCGAGGACTGCTGGCTTGTACCTCGGGGTTTTGAAATCAGACCTGTCACATCCACAACCATCCGTAATAAGGGGCATAGTCACACCCAAGCCCTTCAAAGCATTTTTAGACACATTACCTCATAAGCCCTCACCAAATCCTATAAATAAGGATGTGAAGTATTATCCCCATTTCTAAGATGGGAAACAGCACCTTCAAAGGTCAGTTCATGGACACAGTGATGCCAAGTGGTACCTCCGAGACAGGCACAGGCTCCTAGATTCCAAGCCCTGTGACAAACCCAGAGGCCACAGCACCCGCAGCATGCATGTGTAAACAGACCACCTAGCACAGCAGCCTTGAAGAGAAAACCCACACAGAGCAAGAAACCACGCAGGCACTGTAAAGATGCTCACGTTTTGTGTAGTGTCCCCATTAGCTTCCAGAGGTTCAAAAATCCAGCAGTATTTAAATGCCATGGAACATATTTATCATTGTTTTTGCTAAACAAATCCTCCCTTACCTTAAGCAAAGGTCAACTTCACTTTAACCACCCGCCCCTCCCACCCAGGGCAAACAACCAGTTTGGAGTACCTGTGATAGCCCCAACAAGTCTTTGCCAATAATTACCCAGACAGCTTCTTATGCAAACGCAGGTGGCTCAGCAACAGTACACAGATTATTTCCCTTATCAATCAGCAGGAGGAAATGACTTCAAGCAAAGAGTAGGTTTGTTTTTCCTAGCTTCCTACACTGCGTTAGCCACAGATCTCAACTATTTAAAAAACAGGACTCCATGTACTATGTTGTTTACCTCTTCCTAAATACCAAGAAGATATCTAAAAGAATGCCATAAATAAAAATTTAGAATTGACTTTTTGGTTACGAACTTAAAAACTTCTTGAATTTAGGAACTGTGTTGTTAGTCAACATCCCATGCCCAGCTCTCAACCCAGAGAATACCCTGAATAATGCTGAGAAACGGAGAACAGAAGGCTAGCTGTGCACCGTAAGTGTGGGTCACTTATTCATCATGGACTGTGCATAGTTTGTTGTCAGGGGAGATGCCAAGATGGGGAAGCTGCGGTGCTGGCCTCAGGGGTCTGACAGCCTGGTGTAGGAGACACATGACTGTGAGACGAGGCACACCTGGTATCACATCCGTAATGGGCGTGACACCCATGCAGAAAATGCAAACCAGGGAGTAATTCTTGGGATTGACTTTGCAGAGGAAGCAGTATCTGAACTTGATCTTAAAGGGAAATAAGTGGGATTTTTCTGCTTTGTGGGTGATGAGGGAGAAAAGAGAGCCTGAGAACAGGATTGGTCATTAGTATCAAAAAGTCCCAAGGGGATTTCTGTTTCATCAATCAATGACAACATCAGAAGGAGGCACAGCTCCGCTGAGGAAAAGGAGAGCAGCGATTTGACCTCAAGAGGCTGGTGGGGTGTTTGCAGATTCAAAGGGAAGCTCTGGCTCCTTTTGGGTACAGTGTCCTGAGAGGCCTTTGCTTCCGGCCCTCCATCCCCATTATGTGAGCCATGTTGCATGCCTATGGTGTTAGTACATCACGGTTGCTGTACCCCTACTCCTGTGCCTCACAGTCATTTAGGGTGACAGGACAGAGGGCCATACAACTGCAAAGAAGAAAACTCTTTATTAATTTAGAGCCACACAGAGACAGCTAAAAGTCGATACAGGCCACACCCAGAATCCCAGATCATTCAACTGAACAAAAGAGGGGCACTGAAAAGGGAAGTGAGGAACACAGCAACTAAACCTCATCTGCCTCTAGCACAATGCAAGGGCGAGCAAGCATCTCACTGAGCACTTGCCACTATTGGACAGACGCTGCTAAGGTAGCTGCCTGGCACATTACCTTCCATCATTGATTGATCAGGTCACATAAGTCAATATTCACTGCAAGTCTGAAACAAAATGGAAAGCAAAGAGATATACAAGTAGCCAAGAAACACATGAAGATGTGCTCAACATCACTAATCATCAGGGGAATGCCACCAAGATACCACTTCATACCCATCAGGATGGCAAAGGTGAAGAAATAGGAATCTTTGTGCACTGCTGGTGGGAATGTGAAATGGTGCCACCACTGTGGAAAACAGCATGGCAGTTCCTCAAAAAGTTAAACAGAATTACCATATGATCCAGAAATGCCACTTCTGGGTATGTGCCCCCAATAATTTGAAAGCAGGGATTCTAAAAATATTCCTACACTCATGTTCACAGCCACATTATTTATAATAACCAAAAGGTGGAAATAATCCAAATGTTCATTAATGATAAATGGATAAACACAATGTGGCATATACATACAATGTAATACTATTCAGCTGTACAAAGGAAGGAGATTCTGATACATGCTAGAACATGTAAGAACACTGAGGCCATTATAATCAGTGAAATAAGCCAGACACAATAGGACAAATTCCACAGGATTCCATTTATATGAAGTACCTAGAGTAGTTAAATCCATAGTGACAGAAGGTAGAATGGTGGTTGCCAGGGCTCTGGAAAGAGAACAAGAATTTACAGTTTCATGGGTACAAAGTTTCCATTTTACAAGATGAAGAAGCTCTGGAGATGAATGGTAGTATAACAATGTTTACATCCTTAATGCTATTGATTTGTACACTTAAAGATGGTAAAAATAGTAAATTTTATGTGTATTTTATCACAATAAAAAAATTCCCCAGCAAACTAACAAATAAGCAAACAAATCTCAAAATGTAAAGCAGGACTATCTGCCTTTGGGAGCTCCGCTGGTCTGTGCTCACCCCACCCTACCACATAAGGATCCTCACACTCTCCCCTTTCCCTTCACATAAACCCAATCACCATGCACTAGGACTGATTCATAGAGCTTGTTGTGTTACCATTCTCAGGGGTCAAGTCTCCTCTGTGGCTTAAAATAGAGGATTACATTCTCATGGTCAGATTTCAGGCAGCGGCCCAATAGCAGAGGAAGGTGTTTTCAGGGCCTTTCACCTCCTGAGGTCAACCCTGACAGTCAGGGTCCCCAACTCCACATTCCTACTTCCTCTTATGTTAATTGCTTGTTTAAGTCCCAGCACTGTCCTAGTTACTTAGGAAACAAAGAGGACCCTGAATCGAGCCCTCTGTGATGAAGGCAGAACAAAGGCTCAGACAACCCCCACACAGGTGGGTGTCCTCCAACACAGACCCTGATGGTTGGGCATCCTTCTGGGCTGAACTGAAGGAGACTTCCCCGGAGACTTCCCCGGATGGGGGAAGGAAGGGGGCTCCATGAGCCGGAGGAAAGAAGGGGTCAGTGAGAGGGTGAGTGGGGTGCATGCAGCAGCAAGGGGCGTGACCCTGGAGGGACCCAACGTCCAGGACATACAGAGCATCTGTTTTACATTTCCACAGTTTATGTATTTTTATTTCTATGCATCTTATGCTTGCCCCATGTTAAACTGCTCCAGTGACTTAAGACCTGAAACAACTGTGGTTTAAACCAGGGTTTCCCTCCCTCCCAAAGAGTCTACATCTCACGGAACATACCCTCTGTACCCCTTTTCTACCAAAACCCAATGAAATGGCACTGAAAGACGGGGGATGCTGGGTCCCCCAAAAGCCCTCCCTTTTTAAGAAACTCGACAATTTCTACATCATTTATCTTTTTACAAAGTCGATGAATTAAATCTGTGCCAATGACTATTCTATCCTACATCCTGTTCCTATCTCTCATAACTTCAAACACTTTGGGTCCCCTCAAACAGCATCATAAAGACCAGGTAAGGACCAGCATAGAAATAGAAATATCTCAAGTTTGGCGGCAAGGTCACAAAGGCCAAGGTTCCAAGAGGAAGTGGTGACTGTACCTGTCATCAGCACCATTTCCGAAACTCTGGGGTTTGAGTCTCCAGACTGGAGCTCCCATCTCCTGTTCCACGGAGAGCAAGCAGCTGGGCAAGGGGCTGGGGTAATGGTCTGGAGAGCTCTCTCCAACAGCCACACCTCACTACCAAGCACTCCCTTGGCAACGGCAAGCCCTGTGTAACCATGAAAAACCCTCCATGGACTTGTTTCTAGTACTCTTTCAGAATCACATTTTGGGGGCAATATGAAACACAAGGCCACCCTGATAGATAACAACAGGCATTCTTGCAGTAAACATTAGTGCAGTGTGAGGTATGAGCCAATTCCCATGCTCACAACCAAGAGCACAAAGACATAGTCCCGATCCTCAGGGAACTACAGTCAGATGCAGAAAACATCGCACCACTTGTGCTGTCACACAGAAAGCAGAGAAACACGTAGGAAACATTTTATGCACCTTTCTCTGAGCTCTGTGTGCATATCAGTAAATTAAAGGCTCTATGACTCTCTAACCACCCCCAAAAAGTTGCTTAAAGTATACTTAAAAATTAGTGTACTTGTTTTTTTATCAGGAATTGAAACACCTACCAAGGAAACCCTTTCCTGACCCAAACAGTGTTAGATAAGGGCCATGTTCCTCCTGGGACCTCTCATGGAACCAGGTTAATGACCCCCAGCAAAGTCCGCAGACCCGTCTTTTTAGGAAGAAGGCAGTACAGGACCAGACTTGGTCCAGGTGGAGATGCCCGGTCAGCCACCTGGTCTCTTCATCTCTCCACTGCCCAGAATCAAACAGGGTGGAAGAGAAAGGGGAAAGTTCTCTGCCAGCTTCTGCCACAGGCCAGCCTCTTGGTTTCCATGTGCATGTGTGAATGAAATATTAAGCAGGCTCAGCCAATGAACGGGCAGACTTTCAGAGGCAGACTGCTCTGAGGCTGAGGAGCTGAGTTTTGATCTGTATTCTCGCTTGAGTAGCCCAGCTCTCAGCTGGGAACAGTTTCCTGCTGTGTTGTTAACATTCTGCTCACCCCACTTCCCACCAGGCTGGCAGCACTTGGCCAGATCTATGCCCACCACACTGTCCGGCAGTCCATGGTCAGCCTAGGCGGCCAGGTCCCTGTGCCCTGGTCTCAGCAGCAGGTGACATCCCCGACCTGAAAAAGTCTATCGAGGACTCTTTCCTGCTACGCCTGGGACCCATCCTGTGGCCCACTGGCCATCACTTCTGATGGGCATCAAAAATGGACTTTCCACTCAGCTTGAGGATGTGAGGCAGTAGCATGTTCCCCTCTGTGACTTAAGTTCCTGTGATTTCCAAACAAAACAAAAACATAAAAGCAGTTGCATCTTCCCTCCACCAGTTTTTCTTCCTGTAGCACCAGCTCACCTGTCCTCACCTAGCACAGCAGCAGGGGGGGAGCTCAGATAGCTCAGCCCAGGTAATATCAGGGTTGATGGCAGGTTGGGGGTGGAGGAGGAGTTGGCTGTGGGGCTGTGTCCCAGGGGCCAGGTTACTAACCAAAGCAGGATGTAAGATGTGGCCCAGGCAGGATATGGTAGCTTTATGGCTTTCCTCCTCAGGGAACCATGATGCCCCTGGGCACAGCCTGAGCTGGACTGAGAGGGAGAAAGGGACTGGAGAGGAGCGAAAATAAATGGGCAGGAATAGGCTCATGGGCTCAACCCCCACTCAGTGCCTGGCTGTTGGGGTTGATGAGACAGGCTGCTGTCTGTAAGTCAGGGGTCTAGTGTGGGGCCCAGCAGACACGCCCGGAGTGGGACTTGGTGTCCCCAGCACTGAGGGGCCTGCCTGCGTTCCTTCTAGGGCAATAGCACTCCAGAAAGGCAACTGGAGCACTGAAACTGACCCTTCCGTGCACCAACCACCACTATGTCCCAGGGAACAAGGGAAATTTTCTAGGGCCGATGGAGGGAGCTGCCCATCTTGGCCGATGCTCAGCTCCACTTCAGCAATGACTCCAATGCCCCCACCTCTCCAGTCCTGGCTGCTCAGGGGAACTGGCTTTACACTTCTGAGAGTACACAGGGACATAGGGCAGAGCCAGGGACCAGCTGACCCCACAAGGCATTAGCAACCGAGCAAGCACAGCCAAAGGACATTTTTTGACTTCAGGCCATAAGATGCAAGTCTGGTGTAACTGGTGGCTCAGACAGGTGCCGACTTTATGTGGCCCGGCCTGCGGGGTGAGGCACCAGAGGAACCAGCCCAGACCAATGTCTTTGTGTCTCACCCAATCATGCTACTTCTGGGGCACTTTCCTGAGCCTCTTTGGGACAAAGGTGAGGCACCCAGGGTCCAAGGAGAAGTGACAGGAGTAAGGGGACAGATAAGGTATGAGGTCCACTGTGAACTGCTGCAGCTCAGACAGACAAACCCTCCAGTGCCTACTCCAGTTCTGGGAAACACAAGAGGAAACCATGCTAAACCTCCACCCTAAACCTATCCCGGCACAATGCTTTGAGCAAAGAATAGGGTTCCCTGAAATACTGTCTTCTAGGTGCCAACAGTCACTAAGCATGTGCTGAGTCCCCACCACACTCCTGGCACTGTTCGGGCACTTGGGGGTGCCGTAGTGAGCCAAGCTGGTGTGGACACCTTCCGTGGAGAGCACGTGTTCTCTACTCCACAGAGGTTTTGGCAAAGAATTAAACATTAAAGAACACAGTTAAACCTATAATCATGGAGACTATCCCTCATGGATTTTCCAGAATAACCCCATTAGAAATATTATTTTCTATTGTTACCATAAGACAAGTATTGGGCCATATGTTTAGGACCCCTTCCTCTCCCACTAAAATTTTTAGAACATTAAAAAAATAGTCATCAGGTCTGTAATGCAAGCATCTTTATCCTGAATTCTTCTGGGAACATCGGAGGCAAAAGAAAAATGAAAACCAGAAAACTTTAAAACAACTTCCTAATTGTCAACCAAAAAATATGTTGGTTTCTTATTCTTTTATTCACTTAATTTTTCTTTGACTCCTTTAACTTGTTACAGTAGTTACACATATATTAGAGGTTTAAGGCACCATGAAACAACAGAGGAAATGGCAGAAGGACACTGGGAGTCAAGTGAGAAACATGTGGGTACAAGCTAGCACTCACCCACAGCAAGGCTAGGTAACTTTGGTACAGTTTTTAAGCCACAGTATTCTGTTAAGTGATAGTCAGGATTTTATTCATAGTAGTGAGATGATGGGTTAATATGTGTCAACTGTCCAGTACAGTTCCTGACTCAATAAATAACTTACTACTTTATTATTATCATCATTGGTAATATATGAAAACTAACCTTGCCTGAGTTGTTTGTTACTCAGATCTCACTCAGACCTTTCCCATAAGCAGAAAGGCTGCCCCAAATATCAGTCTTAGAGAATTTCTAAATCAGAGGCTCAGCTCCAGCCAAAGCCACATGGACCTCAGACAGGAGGGGTCCTGGCAATGGCAGGTGAAATATGGTTTAAGCAAGTGGCCTCTCAGCACTAGCCCATCCTCTACTCAAAATTAAAACTCCATTGAGATTTGTCAGCGTTGCAACAGTCACCCTAGATATTTCCTCTAAAACGAAAGGGCAGGGGATGACCCCAGGCCCCACGCAGTGAGGAGGCAGGCAGGATCCTCCTTACAAAGGGCAACCAGTCACTCGGCGAGGCCCATGAACCTCAATGGAGCGTCACTGCCCTCCCTCACCAGACGTCTCTGTTGGCACACCTTTAGAGAAAATGCATGTAGAGCTCAAAGGCTCTTTTCCATGGAGCTTTTGGGTTTTCTGGGCTTTCTGGAGGTCACGGCTGCTTCAGTGGCAAGAGCATCCCTCTCAGAGGATTCAGAAATACATAGTACATTTCTAAAACAGTTTGGACACCAAACTTTTGAGGCAGGATAAGAGGTCATGCAGGTGCAGGTAGGTGGGTATTCATTCTTTAGTCAGAGCTTAAAATGTCTATTCCTATACACCGTCACTCAGGCATCAATGAGCCAGGCCTGATGACACCTGCAGGGGCGTTCCCCCCTTGGCCCCAGGACCTGGCCCTGGCAGTGTCTAAAGATAGCTCTGTGGCCATCTTTCTCCCAGTTTCCCCCCAGAAGGTAGTGCAGGCTCACAGCCACCCTGGCCAGGAAAGAGACACATCTGGGTTTTGGAGAGTACAGAGAAGGAGCCAGGCATTCACTACACAGCTTTACAACATGGGTTCCTCACAACCCCGAGAGGAAAACATTGGTATTCCCATCTCACAGATGAGCAAACTCAAGCTAAGGGAGGTGAGTCAGATTGCCCAGAGTCACATAGCTCATGGTGGCAGAAGAGCACAGAATAAATCCTAGGTGAGGTTTTCTAGTGGCTGCTCTGTTGAAGGACTCCTGACTACTCATTAGCATTTAAAGATGAAACACATTGAGGTGAAAAGGGAAAAGATGCTCTCCACTCAATGTATCCAGTGACCTCAAGTAGGACTCAAATGAGCAACTACCGTTTCCTCTGCTCAGAAAAGGGCAAAACCTGGGCACTGGTCTCTGCACTTTCTCACTGAGCTATGTTTTCTAGAATGCTAAGTCCTATTGTGCTGTCTCAGACTCTTCAAGAAACATCTGGCTCTCTGCCTCTTTACCAGTAGCCCAAGGTCTTGCACCTGGATAGCCCATCACTGGGCTCCAAAAAGGTCAAGGTAACTGAGGGTGGATAGCAAAGGTGGGAGGTTTTCTGGGGACATAACCACTTCCCACCCTTTTGGACAAAAAGCGTTTTCTGGAAATAGGGGATTTTAACCAAAAACTGAATCCTTGGTTCATATGACAAAGTACTTGAAAGCACATGTATCTTGGAAAGATGCTTCCTGCTCTGGCCCCTCACATGACACACCTTCCATGTGATCCCAGTGTTTGCATGGTGTATTAGGCTCCCCACCAGGGTACTTGCCCCTTGTCCTCAGCCAGAGCTTGCAATTTTCAACCTGGGATCTACACATGTGTCCCAGGAATGGTCATGAATTTTCTGTGCTTTTATGTACAAAGATATGAGCACATGTGTGCATGCTTGAGTGTGTGTATGTGTATTAGATAGGCATTTTTCCAGGGGAAGGATCCAGTTTTCATTAGACTCTTGGAAGGGGTCTCTGACTCAAAAAAGATTCAGAAGACTCAGAAGCACTGCTTTAAATGGAATGTTCATTTCTGTCAAATTGGCCAAATTTTGGCATAAAGTGGGTCAGAGCAATTAAAAGCTGAAAAAAAGTCAATAATGGGCAATTTAATATGTATAATTTTAGGGAAATTAAAACAAATCCTCTGATGTAGTAAATTATGCAAAAAGATTCCAAAAAATGGGGCACCATTAGCTGTGGAAACGGCGGGGGGACAAGGATGATACAAATCAGGAAAGAGCAAGAACCAGGGGAAATGACAAATGGAGGAGGAAATCCACAGGGCAGGCGGCAGGTCCAGCTCCCAGAAGGATGCTTTCCAGAGGCAGGCTCCGCAGGCAGCTTGTTTAGGCTGCATACCAGCTATTTTTACTTAAACCTACTGAAAAAAAAGTGTATATGGCACAGAAGTTGGCTTCCCCTCTGGGATCAACCTGCTGACATGTCAGAAGTGCTCAGAATGATAAGCTAATTAAAATTCCATGGTCTTTCCCAGAGATAGCTCTGTTTTTAACACAATTATGTCTGTCACTTAGTGTGCAATTTATATATTTTAAGAAAATACTTTTTTCCTTCCTAATATTCCTGTGAAATGTTTAGCTAAGCTGGTAATTCCTCCAGCCTCCTTTCTTCTCAAGACAGATGGGGCCACTCTAGGCAGAGGGGAACCGATAAAACCACATTGAACCCTTGTGACCCACCCTGCAGGGTCCCTAATTAAAAATAAAAGGACAAAAAAATTATGACAAAAGAAGGACTATAACCCTAACATTTAAAAAATCACCACCACCTCCCTGTAATTTTCCTTCAACCTTATGGTTAAGGTAATATCCACCTCCCAAGTGTTTTCCAAAAGTTCATGTGTAACTTGCTTTTTAGAAGTAATGGTACAAACTAAACCTATCTTTAGGTTCTCAATTAGAAGCCACATTTTTTAGAAACCCCAGACTAGTGCACACAAGTATGTCAACCAAAATCTGCTTAAATGCTTCATACTTAAAATGTGTATTAAAATGTGTATGTGTTGAAACAATATTGCTTCAATATTGGAAATAGTTTTTAATATATCTTAAGCGTAACTTTTTTCATGTGAAAATTTCCTTTATATATAGGTATACCTCCATATTCAAGAGCAAAAAGAAAAAAAGAAAAATCAGTACACTGTAACCACAACTAACATTTGTTGAGCATTATACTTTCTGCAGGGTAGAAAGACAAATTATAGGAAAATAGATCCAATTTTATTAGAATTACTGTTATAGACTAGATTACAGTGCACGCCACTGCCCTTCACTTTATGGAATATGGTATATGTTCCCCTTTTAAAAAATGCCTTGATTGGGTTTTTTTCCTCCTAAATTCATAAAGAGAAATCCATCGATTAGCTAGGAATGCCAAAAAATCTTTTTTATAAAATTAAGTTTTGGGTGTGGGGGGGTGGCTTAAAGGGAAAATACATAATAAAACAACTTAAATGGCTAAACAAGTTTTGAAGAATCCTGAACTGGTCTGGGGGACACAGAGGGTGCATGCTGACTTCCAAGCACAGCAGGCCTTGGCTCTTGGTTCTGACTTTGCACAAAGCTTTCTCTATACACATGTGAAGAATGGGCTCCTCCCAAGGGACTCCTAAGCTTGAGAGAGAAGTCTCCGCCTGGGTGTGGAGAGAGGACTGTAACTTGTCAGAGCTGCTCTGGGTATCAACCGACTGTGCTGGCCCAAGGCTGCTGCAGCTGCAACCACAGGGAGCTCCTGGGGGCCCCACGCCACCTCCCTGTGCAGCCTGAGGTAGTAGGGCTCCCCGCTCTTCCCAGTGCCTCTCCCTGACAGTGGGCCCATGTGCCCGATGGTTCAAACTCCAAGTTGAGCAAGTTCCCCCAGTGACCTTGAGTGTGCCTACACTTGCCTATCTTGTAAACATTTAATGCAGAGGAAATATCGATCCTGGTTTAGTTTTCATAATTTGATTGATCTCTTGAAACTAACCAGGCCTTCAAAGCCAGACCATCATGGACTCATTTCTCCACACACCTGCTAAAGAGTCTCCTGGCAGCCAAAGCCCCTGCCATCCACACTAGGTCCTAGCGGCACAGCAGGCCTTTCAAGGGGCAGACAAGAAGGAAACCAAATGTTCAATTTCCCAAAAACATTTTCTACCTGAGACTAATTTGCCCATTCAGCTGCTCCTGAAACAAAGCCTTGTTCCTAGAAAATCACTTTATTTTATTTACTCTCTAAGAGATATTGTGACACCAATATAAGTTTATGTGAAAAAGTGTCTTGGAGAGTCTGTAAGTGGTTTCTCTCTTCTTGAGCAAATGATCATTTTATTTTGCTGTTTATCTGATTCCATGGTACCAGCACAACTTTTTTTTACTTTTTAAACTTAGGAGCAATACTAGAAATTCAATCTAGCAAACACCTACTGAGGGCCTACCAAGTGTGGGAGGTAAAAAGATGAACAAGGTACCCTCTGTCCTCAAAAGAACACATGTAGGAATGCCTAGAACCAGACCAAAAGCTGGCAAACTTTTCCTGTAAAAAGCCAAGTGGCAAATATTTAGCTGTTATGGGCCATGTGGCTTCTGCTGCAATGACTCGACTCAGCCACTGTAGTGCAAAAGCCACTAAGACTACCTATGACATCTGAGCAGGGCTGTATTCCAACAAACCTTTACTGATGGACATTAAAAGTTAAATTTCTTACGATTTTCACGTGTCACAAAATATTAACCTTCTTTTGATGTTTTACAACTCTTTAAGAAATGTAAAAACCACTCATAATACACATAAAAAAGGCAGCTGGCTGGGTTGGGCCAGGGCTGTAGCTTACAAACTCTTGGGTGAGACTCTCAGGTTTGGCCCTTACCAGCTCTGTGGGGGAAAGTACAGTAAGTTGCCCTGACTTCCTGAGCCTCACTTCCCTCATCTGTAAAATGGGGATGATAATCTCTGTCTTGTGTGTTCTAAGAATTAGATATCAAAACAGAGAAAACACTAAATGAATGTTAGCTGAACTCCTTCCTGGAGGGATGTTGTGTTTGATGATGATAATGACACTGGTGATGACAATAAAAACTAACCTTCAACAGCATTTGTTTCCTGGTAGGCATTGTGTTGAGTGCTGCATACCTTTTACAGTATTTAATCTAATCTTTGATGCCATTGGTTTTAAGATGCACCATTACTGAATGTACCACCGGGGAAAAAAAGCTGCCAGTTAGCCTCTGACACGGCCCTGACTGTAAGATACGTCCTGATTTCACAGATGTGAATGTGTGTGTGAGGGGTGCACTGTAGAACCAATGAAATTTACTATCTCCTTCCGGTCCACAAGTATCTTAAGACAGGTACCACCTAGGACCTACATAGACATTGTATTGTCCCTATTTTGAGGAACAGTTTCCTGTCTACATTCAAACAGCTAGAAGTGTCAGTGCTGGGATTTTTAACATGGGCAACCTGGTCCACAGTCTGAGCTCTGCCTTAAGGGCATGAGTGCCCGAAAGAAGGTGGAAACAGAAGTATGAAATGGCAAGGTCATGGAAGTCTGGCCCTAATGAACTCCCTCCTCAGTCAGAGGAAACATAGCACACCAGTCAGTCATGTCCCTCTGGTGTTTTGAAGTAGGGTGCGTATGCAGTAAGAGGGAACAGGAATTTTATAGAATAAGGATGGCAAGATGCACTAACTTCTCAGCTTGCAGCTCCCTCTTAATAGCTGTCTAGGGAGTCCTATTGGGTTCAGTGAAGGATGGGAGCAGATGCTAAAAGCATGTAACGAGAACGGGGCTGGACAGGAGGGGAAGGCCATGGAGAAGGTTCTTATCCTTGAGCTTTATTTCTTGTGGAGTGTGGAGTCCAAAGGCCAGAGACCACCCTCTGACGCTGTCACCTGGGAAGCCATGGTCCTTTGGGGCTCCCATCCTCTGGACAGACTCTGAGCTCTTGGCTGGGCCATTTGTATCAGTCAGAGAGCTGGAAACACGATATGGGAGTTACAATGTGAGCCTTCGAATGCAGAAATTAAGAGAGATTTTAGGCTGAAACTTTCTTTGAAATTTTGATTTGTTTTTCTTCTCAAAATTTGGCCTCAAATCTCTTTCTCCAATTATTTTGTCACCAAATAATTATGGAGTGGTTAAATATGCTAAAAAGAATGGGATTTCTCTTTTTCTTATAAGACTCCAATTAGTCAAAAGCTGTTCAACATGCAGTCTCAGCCTGTGCCATTGTGCAGAAAGGTGCCAGAACAGCAGACCTGAGACTGCTCTTCCTGCAGAGGCCTCCTTGCAAGGCCGGCCCTGGCTGGCCTCTGGGAACCCGATTGCAGGAGTCGCCCCACTGTCCCCTAACTGACAAGTGTGGCTCTCCATGCCTACACAGTTTGTGCAGGCCATGTGGTTTATGCTGAGCATCTGCTTTCCTCTGGAGAAGGCAAAGTTTGGTATGTGCTAGGTAGAGGGTGTGCATGAGACCAGCTTCCAGTGAAAACCCAGGGCACTGGATCTCTAATGAGCTTCCCTGGTGGACAGCATTTCACTCATGTTGTCACAACTCACTGCTGGGGGAATGAAGCACATCCTGTGAGACTCCACTGGGAAAGGGCTCTGGAAAACCTGGGCCTGGTTTCCTCCAGACTGTGGCCCATGTGTTCTTCCCCTTTGTGGACACTGCCCTGTGTCCTTTTGTGGTAACAAATCACAGCCAACTAGATGTTGAGGTGCTGAGTCCTGTGAGTCTTCCAGTGAATCATCAGTCCTGGGGGTGATCTTGGAGACTCCTGACACAGCCATCCTCAGCCAATTAATTTGAGGACACTGTCCTTCTGAAACGGTGCTGTGCCAGCACAGGAGAGCCTGGGGGAGAGATGAAGATGCTTGCGCTACTGATCCTGCCCTCTGTGGCAGAGGGCAGGCATCAGATTATCTATTGCTCCCTTCAAAGGCTGCGATGCTCAGGGAGATGTTAACCTTGTGATCTCTGTCCTTCAGGAACTCACAGTCAAGTATAGGAGACAACAGTGGAGGTGGTGGTGATGCTGGTGGTGGTGATGATGGTGGTGGCAATGGAGGCAATAACAACAAACATTTACTATGTGCCAGGTATTCTCATTTACTATGTGCCTCTAACACTTACTATGTGCCAGGTATTCTCCTAGCACTTCTCATGTCAATATGTTTAATCCTCACAGCAACCCTGGTACCTAGGCGATCTCATTATCTCCATCTTCACAGATGAAGAAGTTGAGCACAAAAAGGTTAAGTACTGGCCCAGTCCACATAGCTAGTTATTGGCAACATATCCTCTGGCTTCAGAATCTGACTTCTTAGCTGGTACACCATACTATCTCTCTCTGGACATAGAGATAAATCCTAACTATTATAAATAGGCCCAATTTAACCTACATTTTAAAAAATATAGTATTGCCCTGGCTGGGTTTCTCAACTGGTTGGAGCGTCAATCTGTTCACCAAAAGGTTGCGGGTTCAATCCCTAGTCAGGGCATGTGTGGGAAGCAACCAATTGATGTTTCTCTTTTTTCTCTCCCCATCCCCTTTCTCCCTTCCTCTCTCTCTCAAATTAATAAGCATATCCTCAGGTAAGGATTTTAAAAAATTAAAATAAATAAAAAATAAAGTATTTATTACATTCTACTGAACATCAGAATTATTTTTGTGCATGTTTTAATGCCTGTGCTAGAGGCTAAGCTGAGTAGCTAGGTTCATGCCCTGGGCGTCTCTGGGTCACCTCCATGGCACACTTTGCACATGGTAAGCATTCAGATGCAGATGGATGGAGGAGAAAAACCATCCAGGAGTGGGAGGTTGGCACAGTCTAAAATTGTGATTATAGGTCTCAGAGAACATGTGGCACTGAGAGGGATCTCAAAGTTAAGTTCCAAATAGGCATTCCACACGGCAGCAACAATGTAGGTGGAGAGGTGGAACAATGACCATGGTAAGGTGAGAGGACCAAGAGAAGGAAGACTGGCTGGGATAAAGAGTGTACCTTGGCAAAAGTGGGTGAAATCTAACTATGATGAAATGAAAAGCAGGAGTTACAAGCAAAGGGCAGCCAGTCAGCAAGAAAGTGACAATGAAAAAAATAACGATTTTGTAAGATTTATCTGGGGGCACAACAGAGAGACGGCTTGATGGGCCAGAGTCCTGGAACAGGGTGACAAGTTGAGAAATAGCTGCAAGAGTCTCAGCATGATGTCAGTCAACAGGATACATGGCCAGAGCCCACAACTGGAGGGGTTGCACACCTGAAACCTACATAATTTTGTTAACCAATGTTGTCCCAATAAATTCAATTTAAAAAAGAAATTGGCTGTTGTTTTATGTCAGTAAATTTAGAATAATTTGTTGCACAGCAATAATAGCTGGAACAATGAGTGCAACAGGAATGATAGGATGTTCAACAATCCCATCTCTTCTTGAACATGAAGAAAGAAGACATTTACCAGCTCCTTTGCAGTTCATTTGGGTCCCATTCAACTGTTAGCCAACGGAATACAGAGGGAAGTATGCCACATTGAGGCCAGTCATCAAAATTCCTGTTCAATCATTTACATCTCTTTCCTTTCTGCAGTGACAGTGGAGGTCAGATGATAAAGATGGCAGATCAAAAGATTGGAAACTTCTGAATCACTGAGTCATCATTACCTGGTAGAGACCCACCCAGGAAAACTTGCCAGCATCAGACCAATGCAGGAATCAATGAGCTACTGGAATCTGGGGGTTGTGTTACAGAGGCTAGCATCTGTTACTCTGACTAATACACAAAACAAATTCATTGTGTTTGTGTGACTACTTTGTAATTACTAATACAAATTCATTGAGCACTTGTGATGTGCTATGCTAGAAAGTTTGCTTAATGCTATGTATGTGTTACCCCACTGAAACTCAGATTAACTACATTACTATGCAGGTATGTTTGTTTTCAATATTTTATAAATTCGAACCCTAAGTTGAAAGAGGACTTAATATACTCAGGATCACGAAGATATTGCAAAAAGGGGAATTTCCTTAAAGATGGAAGGTTGTCTTCTAAGAGTTAAACTGGGAGAGGTTAGCCATCTGTAAGTGTGCTGTTGATATAAATTTTTGTTAAATAGGTGCTCTGAATTTATTCCTAAGCCACTAATTTTAGTAATAATAGAGTACATAACTTTATTTACATATTTTTTGTAAACAGACCACTATAGACTGGTTAAAATGTATTACACAGACATTTTTAAGGGTTAAAAATAATTTTTGTTATAGTATCTTTCTATGTTTTATGACTTTAATTAAATTTCTGAATTCTGTTCCAGACATTGCAATATAAGACAGTATAAAACACATTTTAATCATTAAAAATTCAAATACATTCTTTATTTCACACAAAAAATATGTTTAATAAAAAATCATCTCAACAGCTACAGAAAGTGAGATTTTAAATGACAGTAAGCTACACAAAATGCAAACAAAAATTAAAAGTAAGCCCAAGAGAAAAGGACTTAGATGGTAGTTGCTTAATCCACTCATCTTCATCATTTAGCATTTTCAGCACTCCCAGCTTCAAAACAAACCACCCCCTTTCAAAATATTGCTTATACAACCGTGGTTGAGTCTGATTAATTCTGCATTTTGAAATAGAATATCAGCTACTGACCCTCAGCAAGCTAATTGCTTTTCCACATATTCAGCACAGTTAAGCATCCGATTAAACCATTCAATCACCGTGGTGGGGGGCATTACTGTAAGCTTTCCTTGTTTGGGGGTCAACATGGGCCAGTGGGCTAGTGCCAAGGCCATGACTGTGGGCCAAGATGGGAGTTGCAGGGATAAACTGCTCAGTCCTACCGCACAACCTATTTCCAGCAGATGTAATTTACTGCTCTTTGTACAGAGTCTTTTTCCAGGGAGGGGACATAAAGCCTCTAATGTATGTATCAGCATTGAATATACATGGCTGATATTAAGTATGAGAGGGTAAGCAATTCTGCAATTGGCCTCTTTCCAGTTAATTATCTTCCCTTGTACACACATACTAGGTTAGTACTGGCAAAGACCAATTTCTGGTTTAATGGGGCAGAAAGAAGAGATCCAGATAGAAATGTCTATCAACTGTCTTTCTATTCTGCTTGAAATGTTCCCCTTAGAGGACAACACATGAATATTCTGTTGCCTTAAATTTGCCTTTTAAGCAGTTGGTAAACTAGGAATTTTAATAGTAGAAATAAGTTCATTTAGTGCTATGTGTATTTCAGTATCATTTCTAGCAGGCATTAGGAAGCCTCTTCATCATTTCATCTTTGAATATTTTATAGCCATACATGTTTCTTTGGAAAAACACCTTGCATTTGGAGTACTAAAGGTCCTGCAGATTTTATTAAGCAATTGTGCCAGTAAGAGCAGAGCAGTAAATACTAATGATGGCTTCAGAATACAGATGTCTGTTGTGCAAAAATTTCAGAGTGGCATTCACTAATGAGAAGGGGACACCCAGCTGCATCCTCCTCCCTCCCCATTTCACTGTACGATTTGAGCAATTCATTTAACCACTGCTGTCCTGTGGCTGAATGAAGCCAACACCAAATCTTGGTGCAGAGTGAACCCTCCCAGTGCTCTCCTTTTAAGCCAACCTTTCTGAGCCAGGTTAGACCCCAGCCGGCCCTGCCACCTCCCACCACAGCTTCCACCTCTCTCTGCTTGTATCATGTAGCTCCCATTTCAGTCACCATGCATCTCCTTCATTTTGGAATGTGCCTTCTCATATCTTCACCAATAATTACCTCCATCTTCCAGTCCACAGAAACACTCCCATCTTGCAAACTGAGGTCCTTCTTGCCTTCTCCTAAATTTCCAATTACAGCCACCCTGTACCAATCCCTAATTCATTCACCTATATTACAAATATTTTAGAGTCTGTTGAATACAGTTCAGTGTATTTAGGTATATAGCTCAATGTACAAATGCTGTGTTGGGTCACTTGGAAAAAAAACCCAATGGGACATATGTTAACCTTGTAGGCTAGCTGAAGAGAGACGTGACACAGATCATAAGAAAGGCAAAAGTAAAGTCTGGCAGGGGTTCACTAGAGTGACACTGGCCCTGTAGCTTGGGGCCTGGGGACATGGGATGATCTATAAAGACAAAGGGCCCTTTGTGACTGCCTGGGCAACACACGTGCTTAAATTGGATGGTACAGAGATTAGCAAGGCTGCTGTGCAAGGATGGCACACAAATTTGTGAAGCATTCCATATTATTAGAAAGGGGGAAGAAAGGGCCTACTGAGTTGGTCCAATGAGAAACTGCTAGAATTTGGAAATGCAAATGGTGGACAGAGGAATAAGGGCATTTCAGATGGAAGGAAGGGCTGGGTGTGGATATAGAGAGTCAAGGGGAAGGAACACAGGGAAGAGAACAATGGGGAACACCATGGAAGAGCCCACCTGCTCAGGTCTTGCCTCCCTGATGCCTCCAACACTCTTGGTGGAACAGTGTGGAGACTGAATGTGAGCAGCCTCCTCTGTCCAGTCTTTAAGGCAGGCCCTGCCTCTCCCAGCTTTAGAGCTGGTCACCAGTGCAGCCACACTGGAAGCAAGGGGTACGACCCGGTTTTTCAATGTGAATGGCAGCGAGTGCCATTGGGCTGACTTCCAGGGTGATCTGTGCTGTGCTCTACAGAAGCCCCAAGAATAGTATTGAGAAAAGGAGGGGCAGTGGCCAGGAAACAAGTTAGGAGACTACTGACACACCTCAACAGGAGCTAATGGCTCCGAGGCAGTGACCGTGGCAAGTGGCATTTATGCTTCACCCTGGAAGACTCATCTCCTCCTTGAGCCCATCAAGTCCACTGCAAGAACAGGACATACAAATTTTTCCCTGGCTGAGGAAACTACTGTTAAGCAACTCCTATGAGTAGTTCCATCCAACCCCAGACCAGGGACATGCGCATAAGGATGTTTCCTGAGGTGTGTGAAGGGTTGGGTGTCATCGTTACAGAACCTGTTTACATGGAAACTGGCAACAACAGCACATAGCTAACCTACTTGTGACTAATTCCTACGTATCCTCAAGTCCTCCTTTAACATTCAGTATTCCCAGCAGCCCCGGAAACAGTCCTTCTTGCTCAGCTGACCTAGAATCCCTTGCCTCTCTTTCTGGCCCTCCATTTGTCAGATGGGTGTGCTGGAGGGCCAGAGGTCAACATGGCCAAAGTCCATCAAACATAGACACGGAAAACCTGGATAGTTCTCCCAGTCCATGCATGAGAATCTACTCCTACAAGACTCGAGGAGAATTTAAACAAAGTTTTTGCACAGTGATTGTTGCTGTTATTATTACTCAGACAATAGGCATAAATTTCCTTTGAAAATCAATCATTTTCTTCTTTTTGTATACTCCTGGACAACTGTCAGCTCCTTTTACTATATGAGGGACATCAGACTGCTTGCTATTCAGGAGGTTTGAGTTCTAACTCTAGTTCAGACACCATCTGTCTGGCCTTACCTATGTTTTGTACCTCTCCTAGCATCAGATTTGAACATGAAGGACGAGCTGGACTGTGGTCTAGGTGCTGAGCTGCAGCTGGAGCAAAGCCTGACTTCATAGGACAGCCTGCTCTACTCTTCCTGCTGGCCTGCCAGGATTCCGCCTGTGTTCCCGTGATGGAAGTTTGAGTCCCTTACTGAGCTCTCTGGAGAGTCTCTCCTCCACCTGGCCCATCTCTGAGACCATGTCATATTGCTGAGTGTTGCCTGGAGCAGAAATTTAAAACATACTTCTCCTCTACCAAAGGGGCTTAGGTGTCTTCTCCCTCAAATATTCTTTCTTCTCAGCAAAAGTCTTACAATTTACTCTTGGGAAAGATTAGATTAGAAGCTCTTGGGAAAAACCCACCTCTTAAAGCATAATTAAAAAACTTAAAAAACCACCAAATACTCCCTGAGAAAGTTCAGGGTGTGCTTCTCATTGGCAAGGATGAAATTTTTATCTCACGCTATGGGTCACTGTCAATGAACTACAGAACACCATGTAGCAAATCCAAGGTATTATACACTTGCAGGGCCTGGGGTGGGAGAGGGGAGGATAGACAGTATTTCCACTTGGTTTGGAAAATTTTAGCTTATGTAGAAGGGAAAGGCAAGCATGCCTTGCAGAGACTGGAATGCTGCCATTTTTTTCTTTCACCCAATATTAAATTTTCTCCCACTAACTCGCCCTGGTCCATATCACCTTGAACACAGTTGAAAACCTAAAGCCTTGGAGTCTGTGCTTAAGACAGAAACTTACACCACGCACACTGAAGTCACACAGCCAGGTGGGCTCGGATTAATGACAACTAGCCAAAAAGCCTCCCTTAGTTCCCAAAGAAGCATTTCAAAGGGTTCCTGCAGTTTTGTTCATTAGGGATGATGAATACTGTGCAGTCATTTCCCATAATGTCAGGGATTTTAGAGCAGAATCAATTCAAATCTTTGAAGAGAGAGCAAGTGTGTGTGTGTGTGTGTGTGTGTACGCGCGCCTGCGTGCAAACAAAAGAGAAAAATCTAAAGAACGTGATGATGGATAAGGTGGAGAGAGGGTAAAAGGTGCAAAAATCCTGAATAGTAACTGTTGAAGACACAGTTAATAGGAAACAGGCTTTGGGACAGCAGTGTGATATGTGAACAATATGCTAACACCACAGAGCCTATGGGGTGAGTGGTTTGTCCAAACTCAGCAACTTTAGCAGGTTTTGTAAATGTTTAGACTAAGGTTGCCAATGCATAGGAATCAGTCTGGCAAATAGGAATGATGTTTTTTAAATACAATACCTACACTAAGCTATCCTGTAATATAGTTGGTTAAGATGTCAGTAAAAAAAGTCTTCTTACAAAGAATTACTTCAAACCATAATCATAAGGCATTGATATGAAGACTACTCAAGGGACTAATTTATATGTATCAGTTAGTAGCATTTATATACATTTGAGTCCCCTAACAATGGCCTACCAATGAAACAAACATTTCTCAATATTATCATAAAATCAGCCACATTGATAGATTTATCAATAAGTACAATCAAATACGTACAAAGTCCTATGGAACTGGACTCTATTTTTAGAACTCCTTGTTTACTCTCCAGTAAAACTCTATACACCCAAAGCAATACTAACATTCTTTCATTCCAGTCCTAGCTCATGTAGAGTCATTTTTAAAACTGTACAAACAATCTGCTTTTCAGGCAGATCACTGTTGTAGGTTTGTGGATTAGTCATGGGCTATGCTGTAGGAATGAACAACTCTTACCAATTTCAGAGCTTTAAAACATCCAAAGTTTATTTCTTGCTCAAACTACCTGCCCACTGAGGGTTGGCAGGGGGTCTCTTTTCATCATTGTCACTTGAGATGTAGGCTGAAAGAGCAGCCAACTCCTGAATATTGCTGGTTGATGTCTTAGAAGCCTGTGTCTCTCACAGGTAATTAAATGTTCCAGACCATAAAAGATGTCATTTCTACTCATAGTTCGTTGGTCGGAACTAGGCACATGGACCTGCCCAACTGAAAAGAAATATTGGCAAAAGGCACCAATGACTTCCACACTTTGTTATGTGCAGTTGAGTTTTAGTTGAGTTTTTGTTGAGTTTTCAAAAATGCTTCAAATACACATCGTACATGACACAATTTCCTGGATGCTTTGTGTCCTTAGAGGAATAGCTGATATCTCTAGACCACTTTCTATGTCTCTATCATTGGAGTCCTAAAACCACCACAGGGACTAACTAAAGTCCCACTGAGGCACCCCATCTTTGGTAGGGGGAAACAAAACCCTAACTTAGTAACATCTACCTGGCCTTTGGCCACAGCACCTGTATCATGGTGGAGACTCAGCTCTCTACAATTTTATACCCTGATTTTTTTTCTGGGAACTTTCATTATGGCAGTTTTTTTCTATTCTGACACAGGTAGGGCATGATCAAGAGCAGAATGGGGCTGAGCCAGTCACCTCAGTGGTGAGGGGTTTTAGGACCACCCCCCAGTAATGATGTAATAGTAGCCAAATGTAAAGCATTGGTAGCAACACCATGTGGGGCAGGGTCATGGTGCAGAATGGGAACTCTCCAACCAGACAGACTGGTCTCAATCTTGGTTCTATCACTAGTCAAGCAAACCTGGCCAAATAACCCTCTGGTCAGAGGGGACAGTGGCAGTACCTTCCCTCTGGGATCACTGTGAGGATGGAATGAGGAGCACAGAGCTCAGTAAGCATGGCTGTTTGTTCCTTCCTATTCTTTCTCTTATCCTCATCATCTTGACTTCCCTTCAGCCACACTTCTTTCAAACTTATTTGCTCTCACAAGGAGCAAGTCACATTCCTCCCAAGAATCCTGTGAAGAAGGCAGAAGTGTCCCCACTCAAATAATGAAAAGAGCAAGATGGCCTCAGGGTTCACATGTGTCCACCTGAGCCTGCGCTCTGGCACTGCAGTGCTCTGCTTGGTCTGCCGATGTCATGAGTGTAGGGGCCACTTTCATGCAAGGAAATGGCTCAGTCCAGGTCTCCCCCCTTGTACTAGAACTTTTGAAGATACCGTTCTGCTCAATTTGACAAATAAGAGACAATGTTTTCTCTATCAGAATATCCTCTGTGTGCTTGACAGAACAGAGGCGCCAACTCTGAGTTCTTCACACATGGAGCCAGCCAGGCTCAAGCCTCAGATGCTAGAGATGGAGGAGGGAAGAAAGGGTCCGGATGAAAGGAGGTGACATAGATACCTGAACTGTTCTAGCTCAGATGTTACAGTGTTTTTATTCATGGCTTTGCAACAGTCTATACGTATAACATGTTGACATTTAAGATGCACTTTGGTGCGAGTCTCATGCACTTTTCTACCTTTCCACCTTCACTTGAGCCGTATTATTTTGCCTATGGCCTTATGAGGTGCCACGAGCCCACTCTTTGTCCTTGTCTTACTAGACTGGGATGGTCCCCTTGGAAGGCACAGGCACGATCAAGGCTTCCTGTCTCTGATCCAATAGCATCACTGTCTTCCCTTCCAACTGGAGCAGTTCTCCAGAGCAGAAGTTGGCAAACTATAGCCAGTGGACCAAATTCAACCTGATGCCTATTTCTGTAAGTAAAGCTTTATTGGCACCCATTTGTTTATGCATCATCTATGGCTGCTTTCACGCCACAATGTCAGAATGGAGTAATTATGAGAGAAACCAAATGGCCTGCAAAGCCCAAAATAATTACCAGCTGGCCCTTTCCAGAAAGTTTGCCGAGCCCTGGTCTGGAGCACTGTGGTGAGGGAAGGTGTAAGAAGGAAAGAGCTTTGGCCAAACAAGAATGCTATGGCTGCTCACTCCCATTCACAGGTAGACCCTCAGGCCAAAGGGTACACATTTTATTTAACAAATATTTTCTTATGTGCCAGATACCTGGACATAAAAATGAGCAAGATAAACTCAATATCTGCCCTTTGGGAATTTATAATTGTGTGTTCGAATAAAAATGGGAGCATGAGGGAAAGGGAGGAAATAGAGGTATGTAAAAAGAATCAAGTACAGGCCAAATAATGGTGATATATTCACACAGCAGTGAAATGAGTGAATTACAGCTATAAAGGTCAACACAGGTGCATTTCAGGAATAATGCTAAGTAAAAAGAAAATATAGAAGAATATATGCTATACAATTCAACTTACTAAAAGTTCAAAAACATGCAAAATTAAATGAATACTAACAGAGGCGGCAAAATTATAAAGAGAAGCAGGGGAAGGAGTCACACACAAGCCAGGCTCGTGGTTCCTGGGAGGACGGCAGTGAGAGGGGTGGTGGAAAGGGGCACCCGGGGACTTCAGATGCAATGACTATGGTGTTCTTCCTCTAAAATTGGGCGGTTGGTGCACAAATGTGCATGATGCCAGAACCTTTATACCTGATATATTCTATTAGTATTTTTATATCTACTCAATATTTCATCAAACTGAGTTTTGCATGAAGAAGTGATATGATGAACAGGAGAGACTACCGAGGGCACAGAGGAGGGGCCACTCACTCAGAGGTGAGGGTCAGGAGAAAATCCCTAGGAAACATGGCACACATCACTTGAGGACCTGACAAGCAAATTTCACCCCAAGAAGGTCACAGAAGAGTGTTCTAGCAAAGAAGAGCCTGTGCAAAAGGTGAGAGATCCAACAGATTATCAAGTTTTCGAGGAAGTGAAACCAGCAAGTGAGGTGGAGAGTAGGGAAAGCAGGGCTGGAGGGGTCCTCTGGGGCCACACAGGGAAGCCTGATAAGCCACAGTGAAAAATGTGTCCTTTGTTCCCAAAGTGCCATGAGCCCTTGACAGATTTAAGCCATGGAATAAAGAGACATCTTCACAGTCACCTCTAAAAAAGATTCTTCCTGCTGTGGCAACTCCAGTTGATTCTGCTACCTGAAGTCCCATCAGCTTTCTGCCGGGTCGGAATAATGCCGGTGCCCGTAGTGTGTGGCAGTGACGTGCAGTGCCAGCCACTGCACAAACAAATGAAGTCAAGAAGCCAAAATGACAGCGTAACACAGCAGATGCTTGCTGACTATCGACTCTAGGTGCAAGCACACCAGAGTTTTGTGTAAAAGATGTTTTTGTACATTGAATTAAATATTTGTGTATTAGTAGAGCTTACAATTGTAAGACATTCTATGGTGAATCTTCACAAAAGCTGATGCTCCTCTAAAATAAAGAATCTCCTACCACTTGTTGACTTGGTGGTAAAAGAATTTAATCTGTCAGACTCATTAAAAAATTCTATATAAAATGCTTCTTAATTCTTTAAAATGTAGATGAATGAAAACTATGACTGTTATAAATAATTTTAAATAACATTAGTTTAATCAGTTAGAAAACATTTCTCTGGCAGCAAGAACAATCTATCTATCTATCTATATATATGCTATAAAGAAAATAAAACATAACAACAGCACTGCCTTCTGGTTTCCATCCAGTTCAAATTTATGCCTTAATTGCTCAATAATTACCATATTTTTGCCTCCTGTTACTTCTACTTAAATAATGTCAACATATGCTTTTATTTATTAATGTTTGCACTAAGTTCTACCAGATCTTCAAAGATGGCCTCCAAGGAATATAGTAAAAGTCCTTCAAACTATATAATCCAGCAACTCCATTTCAAAATACATACCTAAAAGAATTGAAAGCAGGGTCCCACGCAGATACCTGCACAGCCAAGTTCATAGTAGCATTACTCACAGTAGCCAAAAGGCGGACACAACCTGAGCGTCTAGCAACTGACGAAGGGATAAACGAACTGTGGTGTGTGCACACACTGCACTATGACCCAGCCTTCAAAAAGAAAGCACTTCTGACACAGGCTACAACATGGACGAACCCTGAACACATTACGCTATACGAAATAAGGCAGACTCAAAACAACAAAAACTAGATGATTCCACTTATACAAGGTACTTAGAAAGCAGAATGGTGGTTGCCAGGGGCCGGGCGTAGGGGTGTGAAAGTAAGTGTTTAATAGGTACAGAGTTTCAGTTTTGCAAGATGAAAAACTGAGATGGATGGTGGTGATGGTTACACAACAATGTGAATGTACTTAATTCCCCAGTTTCTCAAATTGCACACTTAAAAATACCTAAAGTGGTAAATTTCATATTATGTATATCTGACCACAATAAAACAAAAATTTCCAAACCATGGATGTCTGAATTGAACCACACAACTGTAGACCAGACCTACAGTTCTGGACTGTAGTCTGGAATTCTGCACTGTTGGACCTAATCGTCCTAGTTTCCGAAAAGGGTGTGGGCTTCTTGCAGAATTCCTCTGAGGTCTCAGCAAGTCACAGCAAGTGCTTGACCAGGGGTCAGGACATCCCCATCGACCTACTTATGGTACCCAACACACATGCCTGCGCTGGCCCGTATGAAACAACAAAAACCTCTGTCCTCAAAATTCCTCAGAGAACATTTTGTTGCTAGGAGAGATGCATTACAGCTGGGATGCAGAGCTGGGATGTTGTGAGAATGAATTTGTCACTTAATTTTCTTTAGCTCATCTCTAAAGAACATACTCAGAATAATGCATTAGGCTGCCAAGGTACTGCAACAAGTGCCCAGCTCTGAATTCAGGCAAAGTGCCGCCAAATTAAATGCATCGCACTGTGAATAATGAAGCTCTCAAATTCCGCATTAAACAGTAGGCCCCGCTGGACACAAAGAAGAGGTTTTAACAGGCTTAAAGAAACAAAAAACACGTTTCCACACTCCTCCTCGGTCTTTAATTACCTGGCCTTATGGGTTTATTAAATGACCCAGCTTTACATTAGCTAGAAACTCGACATGGACACCACAGAGGCCCTGAGAGCACACCTCTGGGAGTCTAGAGCTGGACTTCAGAAAGTGAGAAAGAGGCAGAAAGGGGTGCTGGTGGCAGAGGCAGCAAGCAGGAGCTGCAGGGAGGCAGATAAACCTCAGAGCTGAAGAGAGAAGAAAAGAGAAAAACTCACTTGTTCCACAGAAACCACAAAGCCAACATCTATGAACTCTGTAAGTGGGCACTAGTATCTTGTTTCTCCCTGTTCCTCCTCAAAAAGTGTGCCTGTTTGGAAGGTCGGGGGAAGGCCCCTCACTGGAAATAAAGCAGCCATGGAGCCTCACAGTTCTAAGACAGCCTTGTTCTTAGTGCCACAGAGGAGACTGGCACTGCTGGGTGACAGCCATCCCTGTGGGTGGGGGCTCTGAAGGCCCTTGTTCCTCAGCAGTCATGACAAGCACTGTTGGAGACAGCCCCAAGGCTCAGAGTGGGCTTTGGAGGCCGACCCTTTTGTTCTACAGATGAAGAAAGTGAGTCTATATGTTCCAGCCATTCCACTTCTGGATATATTTCCAAAAAAAATCAGAGGCAGGGCATTAAAGAGGTATCTGTACAAAAGAGGTAATTATACACACCCATGTTCACAGCAGCGTTATTCACAATAGCCAGAAGGTGGGAGCAACCCAGGTGTCCATGGCCAGATAAATGGATAAACAAAATGTGGCATATACACTAATGGAATATTACTCAGGCTTAGAAAGGAAATTCTGACACATGCTACATGAATGAGTCTTGAAGACATTATGCTCAGTGAAATAAGCCAGTCTACAAAAGGACAAGTAGTCTGCGATTCCACTCACACGAGGTGCCTGGAGTAGTGACCCTTGCAGAGGCAGAGAGTAGAATGGCTGTTGTGGGGCTGGGGGCGTGGCTGGGGGCGGGGCTGGGGTGGCTGTCCTGTGCATTTAATTAGCACCGAGTTTCAGCAGGAGAGGGATGGTGGTGATGGGTGCACGACAATGTGAATATATTTAACACAACTAAATTATACACTTAAAATGGTTAAGATGATAAGTTATATACATACACACACACATATATATATATTACCACAGTTAAAAACTTTAAGTGTATGCAGAGAATTAAGCTAGTGAATTCTAGTGAACCATCAGGGAAGGCCTCTCTGAGGACAGAAGTGGGGAGGAAGGTGGGATACAAGTCTAGACAGAGCTCTCTGGCATCATTCATTACTGCTGCTCTCTGACTGCACCACATCTCTACCTTTTCAGGCTGTTCCTGCAATCACCTCAGGAAGGCCTAAGCTCCTCAGGGTGATGCAGTAAATGCCTGGCTATCTGGCCTGGGGCCTGTGCAGGACAGAGTACAGAGAAAAGGTTATTCTTCGTGAGTGAAAGCAACAGAATCAACCCATGTAAACCAGGCACAAGGGGATGACAGGTTTCTGATACTTGCATGTCACATTGTTGCCAACTGCTGGAATCCCATCAGCTTAATGCCATATATGCCAGTGCTGGAACCAGTATCAAAGATTTGTTCCCACTGTTTGCCTTTTTTGCTAACTTTGCAAACTTGATGTCACTTGTCCTCAAACAATAATACTCAGACAGTCAAAGGGTGGGCTAATATATGAAAGTGAGAGAGTTCTGCCTTTCCAAAAAGGCCCAGTTTGGAATGAAATGAACAGACTGCTTTTGGCATGGCATTACTGGGCCAGTCACCAACATCTGTCTGTTAGTGCATCTGGAAGAGCTAGCAGCTATGTGCCGCAGTCAGGCATGAGGGAATGTGGCTTTCTTTACAACCTCTTGATCTAACCAAAACCTCATATCCAATGCCAGTGAAGGAAGAAAAATGTATGATCGCCTAGAAAAACTTACATTCAGCTATCTCAAGTAATTGGACTCAAATTACACAAAACACTAACACAATTTTTAAAGATCTCCCTCCATGAGAATGCAGAGAGATCTAAGCAGACCCTGTGTCCCACATAAGCCCCACTCCCTCTTTCCTCCATGCCCAAAACCCAGTCTAGTCCTAGAGCGATCCGATGTGTACAGCCCAAGAATTCTGCTCATGTCTGCAAGAGCCCTAGTCCATAGGCTTTCCCATAATAAGTCCTAAGAGCACCCAGTAAACCTTAGTGGTCCTGGGGGCCCAGAGTCCTGGGGTACACTTAGTGTTCACGTAGGCTTAAATATCTTCTAAGGAATAACTAAGCTGAGATGTGTCCCCTGTGGTCACTTGGGCTCTATTTTACTACCAATCTGTCTCATATGGCAAGGGCTAGGTAAAAATTGGGGAGCTGGCATCTACCCCACACTGGACACTTAGCATTCTTGAGCCTGGCATGCACAACTGAACCCTAAGTGAGGATACAGAGTAATTAGAACTCGGCTTTTTCTCCTTTCTAAACATTAGTTTCAGATCCTGTAGGCTGGACAGAATTAGAGCCAAGGACTTAACACTGAAGCTGGAGTCCTGCCTGAAAGCCCCTACACACCATATCAATTACCCAGAATTTTAGTTGACGCTTGGCTCCATTCTGTAAATAAGTTTGATGAACTGCATACATGGAATGTAGAGAAATAATACCCTGACTCTTTACAATGATGAAAATTTTCTTAAACTTACCCAACCCCCCCGACAAGATTTACCCTCACCTTTTAGTGATGGTTACCCATTCCTTGAAAGTTCTTATTGTACATCCACCTTGGGCAGGGCCTCTGCTACACACAGAGGACAGAGGAGCAGCTCCATGCCCTCTCATGGGAATACTCAGAAGATAAAAGCCAACTCGTGGACAGTCGACTAATAATAGTAAGGTTGGAAAAGGAAGATGGTGACCCCATGTTATCATTCATTATTGACAATGCACCATTTTGTGCTCATTAAAACATTATTTGCACACAAATGCCCTCATCAAGTTACTAAGACCTTATTCTGACTGACATCAATTTACTAATCAATAGCTGTATGATACAGCTGAGCAATCAGTTTTGAATCCAAACAATTTTTTGGCATCCAGTTCAAATATGTCCAGTTCAAAAGGCTTTCATGAGAAATTCTGGCAAATTATCTCTACTATTTACTACCACCTATGTGACCAGTGTCCTTTCTCCGCATGTTTAATATGTGAGAATTGGACTAAGAGAACTCTAGTTTATCCAGCTTTAATATTTTACAATCACACACATATGCTTATTCTGTAACATTGCTACACAGATTTTCATCATGTTCCATGAATTCATTCATCTGCCCATCCATCTATCCACCCATCCTGCTCATATGTAGATATTCTGTCCAGGTATATATCTAGTCCAGGTACTAAAGATATAGTAGAGAACAAGAATGATAAAGTCCTGCTTTTGTGGAGTTCACTCTAGAGCAGTTGGGAGGTATGAATGGAGAGGCAAATAATTACATGTATTTTCAGGGAGTGGTAGATGCTTGAAAACAGATGACTCTAAAGGAATTATTTCGGTGATGAGTATATGGGTAGTTTGAGAAAGCTCTACTGATATTACATGAGCAGAATCATAGTGACAAGACATGGCCATGCCTACAAAGTCAGAGACAGAGCATTTGGGGCAGAAGGAAAAACTAGTACAAATGATCTAAAGAAAAAGTAAGAACTTGACATGTAGAGAACCAAAGAGAGTCAATTTGGCTACAATAGTGTACTGCATCAGATGGCGTAGGACCTCATGGGCCATGGTGTGGAGTTTGGATTGCACAGTGAAAGCCAACGGAGGGTGTGGCAAAGGCCACCAGTTATCCTGCAAAATCCATTCTGCCCTTCTTCCTTCAGGCTTATAGCTATACAAAATAAGACATTTTCCAGCCACCCTTGCAGTTGGATGTAGACAGGTTACTGAATTCTGGTGAATGAAATAAAGAAGTGGTGCCAACGGCCCTGGCAGGTGTGGCTCAGTGGGTTGGGTGTCATTCCACAAACTGAAAGGTCACTAGTTTGATTCCCAGTGGGGGTACATGCCTGGGTTGCTGACCAGGTCCCTGGTTGGGGGTGACTGATGTTTCCCTTGCACACCAGTGTTTCTCTTCCTCTCTTTCTCCCTTCCTTCCCCTCTCTTTAAAGATAAATAAATAAAAAATAAAAGAAGAAGTGGTACCTATGGCTTCTAAGAAGCAACCATAATGAGAAAGTTGTCCCTGCTTCCTCTTTTCCACCTCTCTGTGGCTGGAATACGAACACAATGGCAGGACTGGCATGTCAGAAAGGGTCTCGGTCCCTAGTGTCATGAGACATAATGTCTACTTTGTTTAGGTCTCTGTCATTTTGGTTCTCAGCCTTTCACAGTGCTAACAAATACAGAGGGTTTGAAGCACGTGAGTATAAGGTCAGATTCATGTCTGTATAAATACCACCATGGTGGTAAGTGAATAATTAGTTGTAGAGGTCTGAGTGGGAAGCAAGAAGATCCATCAGGAAGTGTCGTGATTATCCAGACAAGAAGCAAGGTTTTCATCATGTTCCATGAATTCATTCATCTGCCCATCCATCTATCCACCCATCCTGCTCATATGTAGATATTCTGTCCAAGTATATATCTAGTCCAGGTACTGAAGATACAGTAGAGAACAAGAATGATAAAGTCCTGCTTTTGTGGAGTTCACTCTAGAGCAGTTGGGAGGTATGAATGGAGGTATGAGCCTTTGTCTCAGAAGGCTGCAGTGGACATGAACAGAAATTGAGGGATTCAGGGTATAATTCAGAGAAAGGGCTGAGAGGACTTGCTGATCAAGAGAAAGAGAGAGAAGAATAAAGGGTGACTCAAACACTTTTGGCTTGAGTAATTGTATAAATGGTGGGTCTATTTATTAAGACTGGAAAGACTGGAGGGAGGGTTCTCTTTGGTCACACTGACTTTGAAAGATCTGCTGGACATCTAAGTAAAACCTCTATGAGGCAGCTGGATATATGAGCTGGACCTTGGTGGGAATGTCAGAGGCGGTGACATAGGTCATATGGAGATGATTTATTGCCACATCCACATGTCCAGGACAGCTGACTGAGAAAAGCAGCCACCAGCTACTTGTGGTTACTTAAGTTTAGTTAAAATTAACTAAAATTACAGAGGCAGTCCCTCAGTCACACTGGCCTCATCTCAAGTGCCTGGCAGTCACATGTGACTAGGGCTACAGCACTGTGCAGGCATTCATTTCCTTCACTGCAGCAGGTTCTCGTGGAGAGCTCGGGTCGAAACCTGCTTGGAAATAGTTTATTATGATTGATTCGCCTGGTCTCATAAGGTATGTGTGAGAGAGAATAGGAGGGGAAAAAACATGCATTTCCCCATTTGGTTTCATTTTTTCATTTGTAACTTAAGACATGTAACCACCATCGTTCGTGCTCTTTTGTCCAAATTCTTCAGGTCATGTTTATAAACTGTTTGTAATAATTTTCAATTTGAAGAAACCAGAGATCTGCATAAGTTTTTAGAAGGTAATTATCCTAAGGTTTTCAACTGATCTCTCATTCCAACTTGCCTTACCATCCCTCTAAAAAAAGATGGAAACCAAAGTGATTCTTCACTCTGCTGAAGGCAGCAGAGCCCCTCCCTCTCTCCCCACGGCCCACAGATGTCAGACCAGCAGTGATGGAAGGAACAGCCAACTGTGCAAACATTCGCTTCTTTACTGTCTGTCACAAGGTAGAAAGGAAAAATGCCAAAAAGGAGAGGTTGGAAAAACAGCAAAAGAGCAATTATTCCCTAAAGAGAACATGAAATAAGACCCTACAGTGACCCCACAAAGGAAATGGAAAATACAATCCAACCACAGGTCAGAGAACACCACTGTTTTCGGGTAATGATTACAAAGGAAAAAACAGGATTTGGGTACTGAGATATCCCAGGACTTCAGTTTGGGACTCCCTGGGTGGTGCATTCTGTAATCCAATTACACCCTTTGAAAGAACAAGATTCGTGTCGCCTAGAGTAACCTGATTCTCCGGACAACTCTAAGCTCACAGGAAACTTCTGAGGATAACTCTTCCCCGTGCTTGGCAGGATGAATTACATGAGACTCAAGAAGCCCACGTGAAATGAGGAAGCTGAAAGACGATCCCATCTTTTTAGTGAAAAAAGTGCCAAGAAGCAGAGTGATTTGGGAAATTTCATTTCATTTATGGGAAATACAGATATGGATTCTCGGTTCTCCATCTACTTTTTTCCAGGGATGCCTTCTTCATCAATGGAAATTATCACTTCAAACTTGTTAAATGGCACAAACTGTTATTGCTTCATGGCAGCCCAAGAGACAGGAAGGGCACAATGCCCAGAGTTATCTCCCCCAAACAGAGGACACTACTTTCTCAAAAAGCCAGTGCTAGCTCTCTACTGCCTACTGAACAAAGCCCAAATACCTTATCTGGCACACATGTCCCTCCACTGGCCTGAGCCCTTGGGGAAAACCTTCCCAACCCCGTCTCTGTTGCATCTTTGCACAGCCCCCATGTGGTGACTACCTGTGGAGAGGTTACATCTGTGCTAGCTGGGCTCCATGGGGAGAGGGGCTGAGAAGTCTTGGGAAAATACCTTGACCTCAGGTTGTTGGAGGACAAGGCCAGAGGGCCAGAGTGGAAGCTGCACCATGGAAGGCAGAGGGGAGCAGGGAGCACACCTAAGTCTAGTGATCAACCAGTGGTGTGGTGGGCACTGAGAAGAGCTGGAATGAGGACAGGGAGAGGGGATCACCAGGGAGGGGGGCTAGAGACTATGGCCATCTGTGGGTACATTCCTTCTTGGCAATCTACAAGAGTTTTCAAATTTTATGTTCTTGTGTCAATGAAAATCTTAGTCTACATTAACATAAGTGTGACCTGGATCGTCTGGATAAGCAGCTATAACCTAGTGTGGACCTAGATTTCTGAGCTCATGTTGCATCCAGATTTACCCTTGCAAAAACCAAATGGCACCATGAGGGGCTGTGCAAATGCAGGTTTAACAGTGGTGTGAATAAAGTAGCAGGAGAACTGAGTCACCACATTGCACAGTAGCTGAGCCTGGTGTCAGGCTGAGCACACAAGCGCTGTGTGTGTGGTCTCTGAAAAGACCAACTTCATCAGCAGAGGAGCATTAGGAAACAAGCAATAATGTCAGTTTCTAGTCTCATTTCCAGTCATAATGGATTAAATACCCCCTTAATTAATATTTTAATCATGTCACAAATCAAGCTTTATCTTCCAGAGAAGCAGGCAGGTTAGCAGAGCTGTCAAGAGGCACCCCATAAATGTGAGTGATTGCAGCATGCTAATGAGCGTGCTAGAATACGAAGTTTCAGTATTCCATGCTGGCAAAGCCTTAAAATTGTTAATTCTACCTTAGACAGAAAAATTATGTGAAACAAGGCATTGTGTACACTGGAATTTTTCAAGTCCAAGTGCCACAATAGATTAAATATGAAATTGAATGTGTAGCTATGCCTTCCTGCTATTTAACCCCAAAAGGGTGAATGGGTGATTCTGTTTCAGGAAAAGACCATCATCCATCACATCTATGTACCACTACTAATTTGGTTGTAGTAGTTTTGATGGAATATTGTTGACATTTTGGTCGTACAGTTATTTAGAAGAACTAATGCAAACTCCTTATGAGATGTTTGTACACATTTAAATAATATTGTAATAACATATTGAGTTGGCCAAAAAGTCCATTTAGTTTTTTTCATAAAATAAAAGATGTGTTTTTCATTTTCACCAATAACTTTATTGATTTGGATATTTTGAGTACGTCAGCTATCTTTTGCTATTGGCTTCTAGTGGGTAGAGGCCAGGGGTGCTGCTAAACATCTTCCAATGCACAAGACAGCCCCATAGCAAAGAATTATTTCGTCAAAATGTCAACAATTACAAGAAACTTCGCAAACCACTTTTGCTATATTTCATCTGTCGCAGCACCTTCTCCACACACTGCAGAAATCTTTTTTTTGTGATTCAGATGTGTTTTTACCTTTCTTGAAATAATAAAGCATAATATGCCACAAAATGTTGCATATCTTTTCCCAAGTTCAATATTAAAATGGCTGCACAAAAATTCACCAATCTTGATGATTTTTTAAAATGCACTGATGTGACAGCTGTCATAATATAATCTAAAAAAATTGTTTCAAATCAAGTTAAAGACAACTAAACACCACGAGAGCCACTGTACAGAGAAAACTAAAAACTTTTTGGCCAACCCAATATCAAAGAAGAGGTTATGTTAGAGTAACTCAGGAGCTAACAAACAAAGGCACTGGAGCCAGAGATGTGGGATCCAGTTCTGGCTCCTCTCTCTCTCTTCATATGTGACCTTCGGCAGGTTACCTCACCCACACCTCAGGTTTCCGTTTGGCAAGGGTACAACTATCCATGTCATGGGATTCTGGGGTGGATTAAATGAAATATTTATATTGCACTCAGCACAGCATCAAGCTATACTGTGAAGGTCTAACAAATGTTAGCCCTTGCTTAAAGGCCCTGCTAGTGAAGTAGATAAGCCCAGAGATTAGGGGTCTCAGTTTCTTTATCTGTAAAATGGGGCTATTAGTGGGATCTACTTTATATAGTATGAAATTTTAAAAATAAGTGTGTATGAATGAATAACGTAGCACAGCACAATGCCACATCCATGCTTTGTACACACTGGAGTACACAGAAAGGGTCTCAGCACAAGGTTCACCTCAGCTGTTCTCAGTCCAACCCTGCACAGCAGGGGTGCTTCTGATTTTTTCCAAAAGGAAGGGAGTCTGTCTGTCTGTCTTTATCTGTCTGTCTGTCTATCTATCTATCTCAGTGGTATAATGGGATAGTAAATAAAATCACACTTCGAGCACTGAGCACAGATAAACAGCAAATGACCAGGGATAAAGGGCCAGGGGACCTCCCTGCAAGCACCTCACATGTAGTAAGTAAGGACAGACACAGGCCCCCAACACAAAGAAGTCAAGAATACTTATCAACATGGATATATTTATCCACATATTCTTTTCCACATCAGGAGCCCCTTGTTCTGTAATTTGAGCCCAAGGCTTTACACAGCAATTCCAGTTTGACAAATTAAATAGATATCAGGGAAGAAACAGTCATTAATTCCAAGTCACACTGGAACTAATAAAAGTTCCCTCTTCAGTAAAACTGACATGGCTAGAGAGCTAGGCTTGAACTAAATGGTCCTTAATTCTTCTCCTGCCAATAGTTTGGAGGGAGTTTTGAGCCCTTTCTCAGAATTGACCTAAAGTAAATATCAGAGATTCTTGCAAAAGGCACAGGTTGGAAGGGACACAGAACCTTTCACCTTTCAAAAAAAGACTGGGTAAAAGCAAATCAGGCTGGACACAAGGTACCCCTTTTCCTCTCCCCCTCCCCCTGCCACAGAGTGGGAAATGAAAGGAAGACAACAGCTCTCAGAGTCCCATAATTTTCAGGTCTGTGTTCAATGCACACAGCTCAGAGGGAATACCATACCTCGGTCTCTGAGCTGTCCTACTTGGTCACTGGGGAATGCCACCCAGAAAGCAGAGTGTCCTGACACAGTGTAACCTTTTCCTGGCTCCTCAGGCTCTCCAGGCTGCTTCCCATCAGGGTAGAGGTCATAGCATTAAAGATGCCCAGAAGGTCTGCGAGTCCAACTTCACAGAAAATCACCAGAAAGGCACCCAGAGTCTGGGCCACTGGGATCTGCAAACATGGCAAAGGGAGGGTCTGCCCTCAGCCATGGGGTGTGGTAGACTCCAGGGAGAAGGGATGGATGGGTCCTACAACCCAGAAACAGCCTACGTAACAGGACATCCCCGCTCAGCCTTGGTGCACATGGATCATAAAGACTAGATTCTGGGTTGGGAAGCCTCATTCACATACAGGGAGTGCTTCTTCAGAGCGGACAGCAAAACGAACAAATCCTTTCTAGTTCTCACATGCTCTTGGACCAGCCATTGGGAGGTGGCTCCTGAACAGCTTTTCCTCCAGAAGAGTCATTTGGAAATACAACAGAAAACAAAGCCCTGCGCTATTTCAAGAAACACACCTCCTCAGACAGTTACTCACAACTATGCTGAGAGCATATATTTCACACAAATCACATCCCAAATAGAAACTGCCATCACCCCAGCATGAAGGCGGGCAAATGAAACTTCATGGCAGAACCCAGCCAGCAATAGGACCAGAGCAGGCCGACAGCTGCATGAAGGGACAGAAAGCAAGTTCCACGAATTAATGTTTAGGAGTATAGAGAAAATAGGCATGTTTAATAAAGCAGAATTGATAATATAGGGAAGAGAAAAAGGGAGCTTTTTTGAATGTGTGTAAGATGAATTTTGAAAATGGCTACCAGTATTCTATTTCTTGAGTATCTTTTCTCAGCAATTAACAGAGTATTCTGGGTGTGAATGAATACTTAGGTGTTGATGTCTAACAGAAGAGCCAAGGTCCCTATGTATGATTTGTCCAGGAGAACTTTTCCATGAGTTTCTTACCTTTGCCCAGCCCTGACACAGTTAGGACTTCAACTGCAGTCTATGGAGCTCTGAATGGATGTCACAGGAGAGGTAATTTACTAAGCTGGCCACTGGAGAAACCATCCTAAAGTGGATTGTTAGGCCCCGCTTCCCCCCACCCCTGCCACCCCATCCCCATCACAGTTATTCTCCTGTGTAAGCTAGTAGTCAGCCCCAGTCCAAAGGTCCTCTTTAGTGGTGTTTTCCAAGCTTGCTGTGACCTCAGAGAAGCCCTCACATGTGACCTGACATGAGAAGGCCTACTGGCAGAGGAAAGGGTTATCTCGGCACAGGCTGTCTGTCACGTGGACACAAACAGACACACCTGCCACTACTTCTCTGCATATTCATGGTTCACTGATGGTGATCACATTCATGCTCTTGACCCTGTGCACAGTCTTGCATCAGTGAGAAAACTGATTTAGAATTCAGTACCTTTCCCAGGACCACAATGGGAAACTGGTGGGGCCTGACTTTTATCCAACACTGGGATCCTTCCCAGATCTGCTCAACAACGACGTGTGGTCACGCACACGGGTTCAGGCTGAGGTGGGGCACACGGTGAGTCTTCAGGCACTGCCTTCAACATAAGCAACATAACATCATACAGAGAACGAAACTGCCTCTCTAACCCTATTGTAGTTCTGAATTTCCAGTTACTGAACCATGATAATGTTTCAGTAACTGTTTCAGGTGATTTGGAAAAAAAGTCATTACTGATTTGTCTTCTAAGCCAGCTTTTCTACCCAATTATGATGAACATTAACCATTGTTAATGTTATTTTCTTGCACAAAAATGTGAATGTACACTGAACCGTTCACTTAAAGTTGTTGAAATGGTAAATTTTATTTTATTACAATAAAAATGTATTTTACTTCTAAAATACTCGACATAACAGTAAGACAGTACTCTTCTGGGGAGTACATGAGTTAAAGCCTACACTTGAAATCATTTAGATTACATTAGATTAGTGATTGCATTAATCACTCAATGGAATTAAAGTTGCTTTTGTCGATAGTGGTTGCTACATCCAATGGACATTTCTCAATCCTTGTCTTGCATCATTTGACCTCTCATCTGTATCTTCCTTAGCTCCCTGGTTATCAGCCTAGTCTGACTTTCCCCTGACCACTCAGGTTATTCCCTCCCATCTCCCTCAACTGGTACTCAGTTACTTCTCAGGTCACACAGTCTCTGGGTGATCACAGCCATTCCACCTGGCTCCTAATCACCTGCAGCACCCAGAATACACCAGGTTCCTTAAGTTGTAATCACCCATAGTACCCAGAATGCACTAGGTTCCTCTGAACACCCACTGCAAATAACAAAGACCTAGTCTCCTGCAAAACTCACAACTCAGGGGTCACTTTCTGACACTCTCAGTCCAACCAGGGCCTGATCCTGCATCTTTATTCACTAAACTGAGAGTCCTGCAAAGCAGGAAGGTGGGTCCACCTTTGCATGCCGAGCATCTGACAGTTTCCAGTGAGTACTCAAGGTAACCAATTATTGTTCTCCTGGCACCCAGTGAACTCTTAAATGTTTGCCAAGCAAATGAGTGATGGAGAAAGTAGTCTTGTGTTTCCACGAGTTACCAAAAAACAAAACAAACTGTCTGAAGTAGAGTTCATCTGGACTGACACAGCGGCTAACTACACCATTTGAGTTATATGATGGCTCCAAATCATTGGAGCTATACTTCTCTCTGTTCTCTCAGCCGAGATTCTTTTTTGCTATCGTAAGCCTTGGCAAATCAGTAATGATTTTACTTTCCACCAGATATGTTCAGAAACTTTGAGGAAGCCTGGTGTTCTTTATGTGGTTTCAAGGTGATTGATTTATTTACTCTCTCTTTTATTTTATATCAAGACTGAAAAAGCAAAACAAAATAAAATCAGTCCAATATTGCTCTCCTACTTCTTCTCACCCTCCTCTTCTAATCAGCACAGCTTTTAGCTTTATGTCCCATCCTGTCTTTCCAGGTGAGAAAAGAAAATTCTGCAGAGGAAGATTCCTGGAGTAGACCTGTGAGTCTACCAAGCAAAAGTGGGGTAAGAAAAGAGACCGAAGTGAGCAAGAAGGGGTCAGGAAGGGTGAAGCTGCTGGCATGAGGTCCAGAACCATGGGGAGAGGGAGGCTGTTTACCATTAATCCTCCCCATCACTTCGTCTCTTCCTAGATCTCCCTGGTAGACAGGGCAGCAGCCTCACGAACAAGGATGGAGGTCCAGTGACTATTAGTGTGGCCTTGAGAAGAACACAACTTGGGGGCAAGCACCCTTGGTTGCATGCTCCCCCCCACCCAGAGCTATGAAATCTTCTATACTGAAGGAGGCTTACTGGTTGAGCTTGGAATCCAAAAGCCATTGTATTCTAAAACTGGAAGGTACAAGACTAGTGGTTTTCCACTTGATTTTTTGTGCCCTTATTTTTATAGCAGTATTAAATATTGTCACATAGAACCCATTTGTTTTTGTTTTCTATACATTTTCCCCCACAAATGGTTCCAGGAATGGGTCCTACAGTTCCATGGTGCACAGTTTGAAAACCCATGCCTCAACTTTACACAGCAGGAGACAAAAGCTTAGAGATCAAGCAATTTGTCAAAGGCACAGTCGGTCCACTGCAGAGCTCACACCACAGTTCAGCTTTCCTGATTTCTACATCTTTCTACCTCCCCTTTTAGTGAGGTGAACAGCTTTGTTTCAAATGAAGTGCACATGTACCACTGAAGTTCCAGTCTGGGAGAAAGCTAGTCTTTAGGGATACACACAGCCTTAACAACATCCTCTACTGTGTGGCAAGGCATCCAAATACTCTAATTTTAAAATGTCAGATATCTACATATTTGCAGTTCTTTCCTCTAATTGATACAAGACTATCTTCAATGAATTCAAAACATCCAAAGAAATGTGTACTTAGAAGCTTACTTACCCATTTAGGCAACATACACATGTCTCCTTGCCCTAACTTCTGGTCAGGAGAAACGTGGGTGAATGAGTGTCACTGATGCCCCACAGGCACTTACTCCTCCTCTGCCCTCAACTTTCATTTTTACTATGCCGATAAGGTGGTATATCCTTACAGGCCCTTAGAAGATATACAGACATTTCATTTTTTTCCAAAGAAAAGTCTTGCTATAAATCCAAATTTGGGCTAATGTGTAAGTAGGAATAGAGAGAGGTTTAATCATTTTTATTTGAAAGGCTAGAACAACTTTGAGAAAAAACAGTCCTCAGTTTGCATTTGGGGGGTTGCTTGCTGGATGACTCACCCCTCTGGTCCCAGACCAATAATTGGCACTGCCCTGACTAGCTGCCACACCGCCTCCACCCTAGGGATTAGAAGCCCCTAACCAGGAGTCCTGCTGTCACGCAACATTCCACACTTATACCAGGAGTCGTGTGACTCCTCAGAGGCATGACAGAGGAAAGACAGGGTGGTGGAGTACAAATGCTTCAGTACTTTTTTGCTTATACATTTACTCCTTTGCTTTTCACAGTCTGTCTGCAGGATTAGTAACATGTTTTTGGTGAACAAAAAGATGAATGAAACCTCAATCTGATTTCCCAGCTCTCCCAGTCTGAACTGGGATAAAACCAAAATTCTTCTGAAGCTTTTTAAAAATATATAAAGTCATTTGTCAAAGGCTTTTCGTAAACTGTGACTCATTTCCTTGGTGGAAAAAGCCGTGTCAGTAGATCTGATTCCACCAGAAGCATAGCATGATGGTTCCCTGGGCTTGCTGCCAATGGGAAGGCCCAGGTATCTGAGGGGGGCGGGGGTGAAAAAGTAGAGGGGAGAGAGAGAGACCTATCGATTATGACAACCGAGCACGCATTCATGTCAAACTTGCCCTTTACCCAGATACAATGAAAATATTTGCTCCCCAGAAGAAGTGAAGCACAAGACAGCTGAAGTCCCTTATAGCCAACAGTGGCAATCTCCATTCCACTAATTCCTCCACTCAACAATCTCCATTTTTTTCATTCCACATTTCAATAACTCACTGCATGGAGCCATTTGATTCTGTCAAATTTTTTGAAATGCACAGCACAGATTTGATGCTTAATAACATCTTGTAGACTGAATATGTTCCGAGGAATATTAGTTCAGAAAAATATCAAATTATAGAAATACATGCAATATGAGGAAGAAAAAGTCATCTTACGTCAGCACATTAGAAACTACTCAACCACTTCAGGGAGAGTGTAAAACTATGAATACAATGTGAAAAAGAGAACACCACCCCACCCACAGCAAACTCAAGATTTTTTTCAGTCTATTTACCAGTTAAGGCTTGGCCTCTAATTTTGTAAAGTAATCAGTAACTTAGTTGCCTGTGAAATTTATGGTCACTCTTTGATTATGTAAAAAATTCATCCAATTATTTAAGCTGTCTGGGTATGAGAGTTATTATAATGAAAGTATGAAGCTTTAAGAACATTTCTCAAGAAAATTATTCATTCTTATAAGGCAAAAGAGAAAAAGAAACTTTTTCTCTTGCCCACAGTAACTAAGTTGCAGTCTCTGCCAACAAAAAGTAGTGTTCATTATCTCAAATGGTGGGGAGGGGTTGTTAATGGTGGAGAAGGGGAAGACACTGATGAAATGAGAAGAAATGCAAAAAAAAGTATATTTTAAAAAATATTTCTCTCCCACAGGACTTATTACATCCAACATTAAATTAAAGAGCAATGATCTCTCATCAGCCTCTTCTGAAGAAAGACACATCTCAAACAATGCTGTATTGCCCTGCCTACAGCGTTACAATCCTAGTTAGAAAAAGAATTCATACCATCACAAATCATGTCTGCTTATATTGAAAAGCAACTTTTTCTTTAGTTTTTGATAAGACTTTATTTTAATAGACAAAGAAAGATGATCAATTGCTTCTTTTCCTGGTCTGTGGTTCCCTGGCTTTGCCCAGCTAAGATTTCTACGTTTTTTCGTTGCCCAGAAGTAAAGGCACACAGGCCACTGATGTAGCCCAGGTATGTTTAATTACTGCAGTGTCTCCGAATGCCCTCAGAGGCAGGCAGGAAAGCCAAATGTGGCCCTGCACAAACCCTCCCAGCTCTTTTCATTCTTTCTTGCTCTCGCCAGTGTGCACTCTGCTTCCATGTAAAGAATCTCAGGGAAGATGCCAGTAATTTCTTTATGTCCTAATCATACAACCAAGTCTCCCTTTGTTGACTTGAAGGAAACAAAAGTTTAAAGGTATGTTAACTAGAATGTACCTTAGAAAAATTCCAAAGTATGGTTGCCTCTTGTGCGCCCCCTACTGAGGACATGAGCCACTACCCAGGCATGTGCCCTGACTGGGAATTGAACCAACGATGCTTTGGTTTGCAGGCTGGCACTCAATCCAGTGAGCCACACCAGCCAAGGCAAATTCCAAAGTGTGCAAAAAACCCTTAAGCAGCCTTGCATATAAAGCAGAAAACTTACTCAAGTCAGCAGCATTTCTCAAAACTCACAGTCCACCCACATGGCAAGCTATACAAGAAATGGAATCTGCAAAAATCCTTACTTTTGTTACTAATATTGCCAAGCACCTGCAAGACTTAAAAAAATGATACCTAGTTCTCTTTTGAGAAAGTACAGTCCTTTCCAGCAGATGCATTAAAGTGAGATGAGAACCTTATGGCTGAAGAGGTAGAAAAAGTCAGGACCACTGAACATGTCTCTTCCAAATAATCAATACCCAAAAGTTTTAAACTTTTCTTTAGAGCCAAGAAATACTTCAACCCTGTGACTGAGATTATCAATAATTGCCTTTAAGCAAAATAAATTCTTAAGCATTAACTAAGACAGATACTACTCGTGTATAAAATGCTAGCAAGCACACTAATTTGGAAATTCTGAGTCATCTGCCCTATTGACTGGGAGGTTATTTCTTAACTACTCGTCAGCAGTCTATGTCTTGATCCAAGATTGACAGAGATGGGCTGCCCAGTGCAGCATGCACCATATCCTGCTCCAACCCTGTCTGCCCATCACAGCTTTATGTCTTTTTGATTCTCTCTTGCCAAGCTTAGTTAGCTCTTCTGCCATCTCTCAATCAATGGCCCTCTATTTATATTGTTTAAATATTATCTCAATGAACTACAAGTAACCATTTATATCCTTTGGTTTTATTTTAATTTTGCTATAACAGATATTGTATTAGCTCAGACAGGAGGCCACTGGTTGATACTTGGAATTTTTCATTGCAACGTTCATTTGTCATGACATTTCTTTTGTAATCCCAATCTAAGAAAACATAACTTTATTTTTGCCTTGCTTTATTTCAGAAAAAATTTAAGGTTGCTTTTACAAGTACACATAATAAAATAATTACGCAGACAGGAGATGGGACAAAAGAGAAATTAAAGTAGGAAAGTTCAGATGAAATAGGAGAAAGGCCTAATTTAAAGCTCAGTTTGTCAGGCTCACACACATGGAAGATTAGATTCCAAGCTTCTAAGCTTCCTAGCAGTCAATGGAAAGAGAGAGATGCACTTACAATTAGTGGTTGAAACAGACTATGGCCTGCTGGTCAAAGCCAGCCCACCATCAGTTTCTGCAAATAAAATTCTATAGGAACACAGCCATACCTAATTACTTACATGTTATTTATGGCTGCTTATATGGTACAACAGCAGAGTTGAGTAGTCATGACAGACCTGCAAAGCCTAAAATAGTCACTATCTGGCCTTTAGCAAAAAAAAAAAAAAAAAGCTTGCAGATGCCTATGGCATAATTCTGTGCCTGTGAGATAAAAGCACAGCAGCTTCCAAGGGTAAGCACATTCTTTGTATGATTCTGAAAAGAAAGAGAACTTCCTACTATAAAGAGCTTACTATGTAATCTCTTGAAAAAATAATCTTAGCTTCATTTTTTACTGTAAATATAGCAACAGGTTTCACAGAGTCAGTGGCATAATATCATAACACTGGTAGTAAAATGATTCTACATAAGGCTGAAACGATTGAGTTCAGGTCTGCCCTAATTTGGGGGATCTGTGGAGATGTGGAGTGTCAGCTCTGTGCAGCCCTCCCCCACCTGCCTTCCTTATCCCAGGCAGACATGGCTATTTGGATCAAGGTGTTTTCTCCAGCTGAGCCCCAGTGGGTCCTCTGAAGTCTTTGAGTTCCCTGGTAGCTTCAATCAATCATTAGCAGATGGCATGCAAGACAAAACCAATATGTCATCTTTGCTTTAAGGCAATTTTCCATTAACATTCTTTCCACGAAGTTTGATAAGTACTCATGTGCTGAGACTGAGGTTACACTCTGCTAAGTTCTTGAAGCACAGCTATTCTGCTCTGGCAGTATGCACAGCTATCCCCTTTAAGGCCATCTACCAGGTCAGTCCAGTCAGCACCAGACTGACATCCTCCTGTGAGAACCAGAAGCCATACAAGGCTGGCTGCCTGAAGAGAAGACCCCATCACACCTGCACATATGCAGGGTAAGAGAGTGCCTGAGAGCACGGCCTGGAGTCACCTCAGAAAAGGGTGAGGAACCTGCTCCTCCGCACAGGCCAATGGGTGGGCAGGGCCAGAAAATGGGGTACAGGCCTTTTATTTGGAAATAGTTCAAGCCCAACACTCACCTTGTTCAAAGAAACAAAACTTCCAAACAGCCATTACATAGACCCACTGACCTTGAACACTTATATTCCTAAAGAACCCCCCTAAACAACAAGGGATCCAAAATAAATGAAAATAAACTAGCAACAATTCAGCTTTGGGGGAAGATGAAAAAATCCAACTATGGATTTAGAGAACACACCCATAGCCTTTCTTCTAGCCCATTTCTTCTTTGTGACTCTAAAACTATGTTACAAAATGATTGTATTTCTATTCTGTATAATAGGGGGACAGAAATGCATGTTATCCAAAAGGGTTGTCAAGTTTTTAATAAGCAAACCTAAGAGAATCAGACCCACTCTTATTTGACCTCACTGGGAATTGCTACTTGACTTATAACTGACTGCTTCCCATCCTGTCAAAGGGAAAGAAAAAGAAAAAACATATCACAAATCGCCTTACATTATTCCTAACAGTTTTTCCATCAGGTGATTACAAAGCATAAAACTAAAACACAAGTAAAAACATTCATGCCTAAAACTTTCCTTCTTATGGCTTTGTGGCTATGTTCTAGAAAACAACTATGAAGAAATAAAACATAACCATACTTGACAGGGGAGTTAGTACAGCCAATAAACATGATGGATTAATGAAGGAAATTTCTCTTCACCCTAAAAGAGCAAATACTAACAAATATTGCCATTTACTCTTCTAGTTCCATTGCATAGGGTTCAAGTACAGATGACTTAAGACCATATCTAGGCACATGAGAATGTGGGTAATTTGGACCCTGCATAGAGAGAAAACAAATTAAAAAATAAAAATTTAATAGTCTATTAAAACATTGAACCCAGACCAGGTGGTAGCAGGTAGTTGGTATGCTTTTTCTGGAACCAAGTACAGGGATGCCTAATTACGTATTAGACTTGAAAGTGCACAGGACATTAACACAGAAAATTCTGGAGGAAAGCAAAAGCCCCTCCATATCAGCTGTGGGCTGATCCCTGCTTCTCCAAGCAATTATGCCACCTTCTATGTCCTTTGATGTGCCCTCAGCCCAAGCTGGAGACTGGAATAGGCTGGGTGTCGGGTGACATTACCTTAGGAAGCTTTTCCACAACAGTTGATGCCATTAAAGTCTGTGCTTCCAAAAGACTGCCAATCCAAACACCTAGCACAGAGAGGCCCCTTCCCAAGAGCTCTTTTGCTAATTTTTTCAAGACTAGTTGTGAAGGCTCCTACTTACGTAATGCATACAAGGTGAGAATTATTCCAGCCAGGCAAAATCCTTCAAAAAACCTGAGTGTGCTGAACATTGTCACATTCACTGACAGTGCCACGGTCAGTCCAAAGATCAGAATGAAGGTGATGGAACAGAGCAGCACAGGCCGCCGGCCAACCCTGCACACAGAGAAGGAAAAAGTTAGGAGTCATCATTAAACAGGGCGATGATGCTAAAACCCAGTATCCAGCAGGTGTTCCAGAGATGCTGAATGAGTTGGGCTAAGTCTTCCTACTACTGAGACCCACTTTGGTATATTTAGGGATAGAAAAGCCCTCAGGGGAAACTTAGTCCAACCCCCCATTTTGTAGCTAAGGGGGCAATAGATTAAAGAGCTACTATATAATAGAATTGAAACAGGAACCCAATTCCTGTTGGTAAGTCTATTTTTAAATGTATAGGAGGATAATTCAAGGCAAGAGCAATAAAATCAATAACAATTCCCCAAACATAAACCTTGACACACCCAGCATAAAATGTCTTGAGAAATTACTGACCTTTGGAACTGGCTCCAAAGTCAACACAGACACAGAGCAAAGCAGCTTCATATCGTTTGTTAGGGCTGGTAACTAGTCGGGCACCTGGCCTCACACACAGCCTGTCAAGAGCCAGGGCCAAGCCAGCTGCTGTTTGTTTCAACTTTATGATGAGAAGTAATTTTTAAGAGATCACAGACTTAACTCAGATAGTTTGAACTTTAAAGAATAACTGAAAGTGAAGCCTGCCAGGCAGCAAAGGGTTGGAAGGAGCCCAGTCCACTGTGTTTCTGGAAAAAGCAGTGTACCAACTAGGTCGGCAGACTACAGAGCCGGGCAAGATCAGCTACACTGTGGTGTGATGTGCTTCTAGGTGTGGCCGAGAGGACAGCAGGGTGGTCCATGGGAATGGAAAGTAACTAGTTTTTCACCCCTCCCCTCCTAACCTTCCAGATTTTCTTTCATCAACTTAGTAGGGGGAAAAATCTCCATTATATACAAATTAATATAGCACAACTAACTTAAACTAGAAAAACAGCTCATAGAGAAATTGGAGAGAAATCTATTTGCCAAAGGAAGAAAATCCATGCCTCGTAGCCCCAACACCCCAAGGGCAGCTGAATGCCTTGGATTCACTTAAACATACTTATGACAAGGCATTTACATAAAAGCCAAGAAAAAGCAAATAGAGAAACAAAGATTCTTGGTTGCCTGGGGCTGGGAGTGAGAATGAGGAGTGACTGCAGATGGGCATGAGCCTTCCTTTTAGGGTGGTAGAGATGTCTTAAACTTAGAGTATAGTGATGATTGTATAACTCTGGAAATATACTAAAACCAATTGAATTGTGAGCTTTATGGTATGTAAATTATCCCTCAGTAAAACTGTTCAAAAATAAAAAAGCAATGCTCAGTAATACATGGCTTTGCCCCATTAAGGAGATGAATGTAATTTCAAGAAAATTTGGGGGACGGGGAAGAGACTATAGGACACAATTTCATTCAAAATATTTTAGGCTTCTAACATTCCCCATAGTGGCATTAGCTTAGTGAAATGAGGCCAAGCTATGAAATCAACGCCAATGTAAGTCAATAATTCTGTCAGAGGTTTTAGCCATTACTCCTTGATTGGTGCTGGGAATCACTAAGCCCTTATCAGAAAAGACTATAGGTAATTTTGTCCAGAGCCAAAAACTTTATAGAAGTAAGTTTAAAATATGGCTTGGGTTTTCTCCTAAAATAAAGGAAAACAAAATTTAACTTACCAATTTCTATTTGCCTTTACATCTCTAAGTGAGGGTGACCATCCTACTTCACAGCACTATTAAAACCTCTAAGAGAGACCATGGGTACAATATGCACAATGCCTGGCACAAAGCAAACAGTGAAATGTGGCTGCTCTTATGGTTCCTTTCTGCGAGTCTCTACCCCTGATGCCCACCAAACATGGTTTATTCTGTTCTGATACTTTGGAAAAGATCCCTGATGTTTTATTGTTCATTTGTTTTTGTTTTTAACTTGTAGAAACTGTCCTAAATCTTTCCTTCCCAACTGTACTGCTAAAATCAGTGGGCAAAGTTACTATTATGAACTGTGGGGTAATCATGGTCTTCAAAGTCAAAGCACTCTGGTCCTAAATCTGGGCTCTTCACATATGCAGCAGTACATTGTCCTGAGAAAGACCACACTTGTTCAAACGAGCCTGGTGTTTTTTTTCTTAAGAATGACAGCCAATGCCCACATACTAACTAGGGCTGTGGTCAGGTTTAGGTAAGTGCAAGTGATTTAGCAAGTGGTCAACAAGTGTTAGTCATAATCACTGAAATTTTAGTGTGAACTGGCTTCCCCCAGAGCAGAACCCCCTCAGAGATGAAGGACAAAATCACACTCATAAATCTGTAATGCAGAGGCTTTATAGTTAGGCTCTGTGGTGGGAGAATAACGTCCCTAAGGATGTCCACATCCTAAATACCAGAACCTATGAATATATTACCTTTCATGGCAAAGGGCTCTGCAGATGCAATAATGGTTCAAGACCTTGAGATGAGGTGATTATCCAGATGGGTCCAATCTAAGGACACAGACAACCTCTCCTGGCTCCAGGGAACCAGAGAGATGGCAGCGTGAGAAGCACCTGATGACCTTTGCTGGCTTTGAAGCTAGAAGAGGAGCCCTGAGCCAAGGAGTGTGGGCAGCCTCTGCAGCCAGACAAAGCAAGGGTATGGATTCTCTTCTGGAGCCCTCAGAATGTAATGCAACCTAGCCAGCACTTTGTGTTTAGCCAGCATGAACTACAGAACTGTAAGCTAATTTATAAACCACCAAATGTGTGGTAATTTGTTAGAGCAGCCATAGCAAATACAGGATCTCACCAGGAAACAGATGTCCCACTCAAATGAAGTAATTTGAGGAGATTTTATTATAATAAGGGGATTATTTACAAAAGGTGGGCAAGCTGTGAGAGATACCATGGGGCTATTAGCAGCAGGGAATTTGAAGGAAGGATGGTCACCAAACCCAGGGAGAGAGGCCGTATGTGGAGGGCCCCTGATGGAGGCAGCTGGCCCTTGGCAACCCTGCAGAGACCTAGCTGGGGATTAAAATGCCCCCACCTCTCCTCTTTTTCTCAGATCTCTAGGTGAGGCTCCTCCCGTGCACCCCCCATCCCCACCCCACCACTGGCTTGGCTAAGCCAGAACCTAGAGTGCAAGGGGATCTCCAGTGTAGCCCAAAAAGGGCACAGAGAGCTCCTGGAGTGAGCAATGCAGACCATGTAGCAAAAAAACAACAATGGAGGGGAAAGGGGTCATGTGACATGAGCCATGGAGAGGGCCGCTCCCTCAAACTACTAAACACATTATATAACAACATGTAATGCACTGATATGTCTCCAAACAAAATGTATGTGGGAAACAGTAACTTCTTACAGAAAAAAAGTGTACTACTTAAGTCTTATTATATGCTGACTGCAAACTCCGAAAGCCTAACTCATGACTCGAACAACTTCCCTATACAGCCATGAAGCAGGGCTGACGCCTGGGGAACCCAGAGTTCCCTCTAAATGTGCTCATTTCCTTTCCAGTAAGCCTCTAGTAAGGAGTACAATGCCAAAAATAAATTAATAAGGGGTGGAAAACACCAAACTTTCAAACTGGAACTGAGGCCCACTCAAAATGTTCAACAAGTCGCACACAGCACAAAACATTCTGCCCTGGCTCTCAGGCACCCATGCCCACCCCCCACAGGCCTTGGCAAAGCAACTGCACAGGAGGGGGTCTGCAACCCAAACCCTGGTTACTCCTGAAGGGAGACCCCACACTCTCCTGCCTTTTGTTCCCAGGCCTGGTGTGTGATCAGGGAGGCTGAGCAGCATGTATATGCAAGAAGTAAGTACTCACAAAACTACCTCTGAACAATTTAAACCCCATTATAGACTGGTATTAATAAAAGTCCGTATTTGCTTTCCCTATAAAAATCACTGAAGAAGGAAACTAGAATCTGTGTCAAGACTGAATTTTTGTTTTTAGAAAGAAGTGATGTGAATTGTATCTTCCTAAACTATTTCAGTGCTGATTTTTGGGAAACAAAAGCCCTTAGATCAGCTCAGTTTACTCTGAAAACCTCTAAGCTCAAGTATTTGGTTAAAAAAAAACTTGTGCTCCCCCTCCACAGGCCCCCAGAGAAAAAGTATCCAATGGGGCCTTGGCATAGCTTTCCAGAGGTCATTTGCAGCTTCTCTGTTACCATCTCTAGGAAATGTGTCCTTAAGAAACCTTTAGAAATGATGATTAAGCCAATTCAGAACACACAGGAAATCACACATGTTAATGCAAAGACCTCCCAAATAGACGCTAGTTTTTGGAAAGAAATTTCCAGAACTTGAAAGTGGTGTCAGCTCCCTGCTGGGCTCCACTGCTGCTCTATACTCCCAGGCTCTTGCCTCAGCCAGCTTTCTCAGCTAACCAGGTACAGAAGGCACCACAAAGCAAAGCCACCACAAAGCAAAGCCACAGGCATAAGGAGTTTGCTCTGCATCATTCTTGGTCCTTATTATGTCACTGGTTCCAAGACATTCTTACTCACACACACACAAAAAGTTCTTTAAAGATAAAGGAATGTCAAAGGGAACAGCCAGCCCACGCCTCTCTCCCTGAGCAGTCACGTTACTTGACAACCTGCCAACATTGGGCAACCGCCTCGCTGCTCAGCCATGTCACCGCTGCTGCCCTCAGGAGTACAGTGTACCCTAAAGAAAAGTGTTGTGCACACATGTGAGGAGGCAGGCACTGGAACCATTGGGCTTGGTTTCAAATCCTGGCTCCCCAGCTTGAAAGCTGAGGGAACTTGGGGATTTTACTTAAACTTCTGTGCTTCTGTTTTTCCACTATAAGACAGAAGTAATAATAGTACCTACATAGCAGGGGTTCTGTAAGGATGAAATATTTTCATGTATGGAAATATTTAGCACAGTGCCTGGCAAGAGTAATCAGTCAATAACTGTCAGCTACTGCATCATTATCATCTCTGCTATCATCTCCCCCTCCCCACCTCACCAACCTCACCACTTCCCTCTGAACCACACATTTTACTCTAGACCCTTAGACTCCCTCACCCACCCAAGTAAAGCATATTCATGCTGCCCTCTGGTTACTACTCTGCCTCTGCCTGAAATGCGCATCTGTTATCCAAATGCTGTCCTCTTTTCCAGGTTCAGCTCCCCATGGACCCTACAGAGGTGTCCACTGGCCAAGAGAACTTTAATGACTATCCTTCTCTAAAATCTGTGGGACATTTTGAGGTACTAATCAGCACAACCCTACCTGTTCTGGGCTACCTCAGCCCAGAAAGCCCTGAACCTGTATCTTCAGGCTCTTCCTATCTAAACACTGATCGCAGGGCTGCAGGCTGCTGGCCGGTCTTGCTAGATTCTAGCAGCTAGGGAATTGCAATGAATTTAAATTCTTGCTTCAAAAGGGTCTGTTAGGTGCACTGGCCAATTCTTTTAGTTCTGAATTTTCTAGCTAACAGCTTCAGCTTTTCTGCTCTGGCACTGACACCAGGACAGAGAAAAGACTCAGTGACAGCAGCTAACACTAACCACTTCTCTTTAGCCAGCAGAGTCTTGCTGTGGCTTCCAAAGGTTCATGTGCGGGCACATTGGTACTCACCAGTCAGCAATGCATCCAGTTATTAGGTAGCCAAAGATTAATCCAACCAGTAAGGAGAACTTAGCGATATGGACCTTCCAGGCATTATCACACACAAGATCCCACTAGAGAGGGGCAAATAGAAAATAAATCAGAGAGACACATACACACATGCCGGTGGTAGTCAATCATAAGGGCAAAACAACAACTGCGGTGAGGACCATGACACCATTCACAGCGCCATGTCATATGCACCATTAAAACTCTCTTCAATGATTTTGGAAATCCAACAAGAAATATAATTTGCCTACGGAAGGCAGTGTAATGTTTTAGTCTGAGGCAGATTATAAAAGTCTACAGGAAGTACCCCCATGAAATCTGGGGATGTGTGTTCCTTCTGTCCCAGCTACCACAGGGAACATAGCCTGTGGGGCAGCGAGCGGGCTGGGAGTCCGGGGTTCCTGGTCACCAGCACCCATGAGCACGGCCCAGCAGACAGGAAGGCCGTGACAACTTTTTACACCAGATATCATAATGGGGTGAGGAAATTATAACAAGTTCTGTGTTTCCATTTCCCAAAACTCCACAAACTTCACAAGTAGTCTTAAGAATAAAGAGGGTTGATAGCAAATGTTGAAATATCAACTTTAACTAAGCATTTGTATTGTTTTCCATGTACATGTCCCTTGTGTTTTCCCATATTCCTACCCAAAGCTCCACTTGGAGAGAAAGCCGATCAGTTATTGGATACAACATTTAGACTATTTACAATTAAGTTCTATTATTTAATAAACAAATAAAATAACCCTCCAAATTTTCTTTTCTCCTTTTGTGGAAGCCGGAGAGAAATGCATGTTTATTCCCTCAAAGTGATGTGTGTCCCAGTGGACCCCAAACAGCTAATTCTGGGCTCAAGGGCAAATGACGACAGTCTCTGCAGATGGCACTTTAAAGACAGCAGTCCCCTACCCATGTCCCCACATCAGTGGTACAAATCCCTCTGTCTTGTGAAAAGAAGTGGCTGAAGCTTCCAGTTCTGGTAAGCATGAGTTACTCCAGGTCAGTGGGGAGGGGTAGGGAAGAAAGAGGCTGGATAGATGCAAAGTGGAGTTAAGGGAGTGGGGAGTTCAGAACAGAAGTTCTGGAAGCAGACACAGGATTCGTGGGGGTGGCGTGGGCTATATAGAAGGTCGGGCTGAGATCTGATCTTAGCTCCACCTTCTCTGATATCTTCCCCTTTCTGTCCATCTCGAGACCCAGAGTATAATGTGGGGGATCCTCAAAGGGCACTGTAAGCTCAGGTGAATCTCTGGAAAGTCTGATGGAGACCCCCAGGAGTTCCTAGCTGTGGGTCTCAGCTCAGTGGGCTTTGGGAAAAGCTGAATTTCTACACCAGACTCTGGAGAAAGGCACTTAGCCCAGACAAAACAGGAAGGCAGCTAGCTGCCTGTCACATTTTTCCCTGGATTCTTTGGGACACATACTTGCTCACTGATGCCCCCAAGGCACTTCCAACTTTCCAGGGAGAGTGACTAACTCATCTACCTCACCAACTTCCAGACTGGTGGCCAATGCTAGGCTCAGGAAGAAAGGGAATGCCCGCACAGACTGACCGTGAAGAGCCTTGTCAATAGGGGATGGTTTGAGGTGTGTTGCTGTCCACGTTTGTCCACGTGTTTGGGGAGTCGGGCACTGCTGGGTGCACAGAACCTTATCGTTATGAATTCAAATACAGGCATTCTTTAAATGTGTGACTTCTTCCTATGCCTATTCCAGTGGTCCTCAAAGTGTGGTCTCTGTGACAGCAGTACCTGATATGTGTTAGAGATGCAAATTCTTGAGGCCCACTCCAGATCCCTGAATGAGAACTTCCAGAATGAGGTAAGTGGTAGAGGTAATTTAACAAGCCCTCCAGGTGATTTTGATGCCTGCTCAAGTCTGAGAACCACTGGCCAGCCAGGCCCTGCCATTTCCCTGCCATCCTGGAGACGATGAATGAGCTTCGCAGTACCGGGCTGAGGTTCAAGGGCAGCGTGCAGCCAAACGCTGCCTGAATCACACACATTAGCATTGGCTATTCTTGCGTACTGCAAATGCAGATTGTAAAACTAGATCATGAGTTAAGTGGGCTTTTGATGGTAAACCTGGAAAACCAACATTCATATATATATCATTTCTAGAAGAAAACATATCTTTAATAATAAACAGCTTTCAGCGTGCAACCTATAACTTCTGGAATGCAGGCTCTGCCTATACTGTGAGTTACAGCAACATAACTAACTGTGTGTATATCTGCTTCCCCTGCAGGTTTATACACTGAAGCCGTCCTTGAGGTGCTTCCTCTCCTCACTGCCCAGCACATGAACCTGGGCACAAAGTAATTGACTTCAAGAGTAAGAGCTACATCTATAAGCACAGCTGGCTAACCTGGGAGAGGAAGTGCTATGACACCTGTAATCATAACAGCCCAATCATACCACACCTGCCTGTGCCTCAGCCTGGCACATTCTTGGCAAGAGAGGGGCACTCCTGGTCCCAGGCTGCTGCTGAGGAGAGCACCAGCTGCTGACTCTGTGGCAGAGAGTCACTGGCTTGGGTCTCTACCCAGACTTCTCATTGATGAGTTTACTTGAGGTGAAGTGATACAAAGGAGCACATTACACTTACATTATGTGGCCAGGAGACAAGAGATTTTTATAAAAGCATTTGGAGAGGTGGGAAAAATTGCCAATACTGTTGTGAACTCAGCCACCTGAATAATAACTCTAGCTGACCTTGGGCAGCCAAGACTCAATTTAGGTACTACCAAATAAGATGTTCACTGGCCTCCTCAATGCAGTCTCTATCAATTAACAACTCTGAAGTGGAAGATTAAAACTGTTGAGAGAGACACAGAACCACTTTCACAGCCAGTAAAGAAAGAAAGCCTGGCTGGAAGAGTTTTTAGGCACTGCTGTTCTCAGCCTGGGGCGGGGCCCAGGGGATCTGGGACCAAGCAGCCTTCTGTTGCATCAATCCCCTCAATTAGGCACAGAAGTAGACAGCATCTCTGAGTCAACAAGTGAGCTGACTCCAGGCCCCAGCAGCCCCAAGGTGAGGTTCTGCTTATCACAACCCTCTTGAAGCCTGCAGAGCCACCCCGAGGCACATTCCACAAACCCAGAGGGGTGGGGTAGTGGCACCAGTAAGACAACATCCCTTGTTTGACTTCTACGTCTGTATTTGCAAAAATGTACTGGGAAAAGAAAATATATTCAGATGTATTATCTTCAAGGGAATCTCAAAAGTATGAGAAAGCTCTGAGATTACCTTGTTCTTGAAATTTGTTTGCTCCACTACGGTAATTGATCATTTTACTAAGCAAAGACTAAGGGACTTTAAAAAATCTAAAGCATGCCAAACCAGGACTTAAAGCGAAAGGTTTGCCTCTGACATCACCCTTGTCACCTCCCTCTTCTCACCACCCTTCCATTAATCAGCCACCACTTCCAAGAATTTTCCCTTGCACACATATCCTATACTTCTCCCTCACACTCCATCTCTACTTGAACAACCTGATTCATGGGCATGTGCTAGGGGTTCAGGCACCATCTTTCTGGTGTATGGGCTGCAAAGCCCACAAAAAAACAAAAACAAACAAACAAACAAAAATCAAAAAAACCTTCCAGACTCCCTTACAGGTAAAGTTTCAAATGTGATTTAGGTTCTGCCAATTAGCTGCATGGCCCAAAATAACTTTCAGTGCACAACCTAGTTCTAATTTTTTGGGATGATGACTTGAATTAGAAAGCATGTGAAGCAGGGAGTAAGTGGGACACCCATTCTGCTGGTCAGATCTGGCAGTAGAACTTGGTCCAGAGTGGCTAAGCTGTAATCTTGGAGCCAGAGGTCACACGGAGACAGAATCCCACTTCCCCAGTCTAGGGAGCTGTTCTAGGAATCCTCCTGGAAGGCTAGGCTTCAGCTGCTCCACAATTTACTAAGCACTATTTCCCTGTATTCAGTCTCTGGCTCCTCCAATACCTACTGTGGTTTCTGTTACCTGCAAAGTGAACCCTATTCCCTGATTAAATTCTCTTGGGATGGAACTCACAGAACTGGGTGTTGCCATCCTCCCTTCCTGAACTAATACAAGAGCCTTGAGGCATTAACTGCAGCCTTCCTCAGATCCATTCCCTACACAGCAATGAAAGCACCGCTCTCATTAGGCCTGTTAACACTTCATCGGAAGTTCTAACAAGATCATAAAAGCGTTATAGTCACGGCCCCATTTCATAATTGTGGGCTTGCCTTCTTTGCCGATGTTCCAACACCAGGATGTCTGTGGGGGTGCCCCATGATGCTTGTGAGCCAGAACTAAACAGTGAGAAAATGTACCCTAAGAAGTGTTCTCAATTTTAGTTGCACATGTTCCTTAAAAAATAAAAAAGGCAAAGGTTATAGAAAATCTGGTCCATTTTTCTCTACCTATGTATTTTTAAGGATACACTAAAGGAAAGAAAATTTATATTATTTTCAAAGGAATAATCTAATTGTTTGACTTGCCAGAGAAATATTCATCAAGGAAACTAATGAAATTTCTAATGAAGATGGGAAACAAGTGGGAGATAAAGAAAACAACCTCATTTTCAGCACTAATGAATACTATAATAAAGTAAAATGTAAAACAAGAACATAAAAAGGAAGGAACATAAATACAGAGAACAAAAGAAGAACATAAACACATTGGAAGGAAACATTACTTATCCAATTGTGAAGTAAAGATGGAATCCCTAACATTAAAAACTAAGATGAAAAAACTACCTAAGGAAAGACTGACTGATAGATTTTATAAGTTTAACTGACTGTTACTATTTAAGTATTATTGATTTTAATTAATTAAAAAATGCATGAATCAAAATGCCATAAACAATTTTGTAAAATATATTGTATGGGATCAGAATATGCCACCCCAAAAGATGCTACTTCAGCGTGAGGATAATTTTCAACTGGAGGCAAATGAGAATCAACAGATGCAGAAAGAAGCCCTCTCAAAGCCTGGCTTGTCTGACTACAGCAGAGATTTCTGAGAAACGAGGGCTGCCATAGATCCTCAATCCTGGGGGAACTGTATGGCCATGAAGATGACAGGAAGTCATCTTACTAAAATGGCCCTCATTTTCCATTAGTTTCCCTCATATATTTACCTTCCCAAGTGTGCTGCCCCTAAAAGCCTAATCCCCTTTTCCTTTGTCTTGTTGCTTTGCTACCTATTTTTTGTTCTTTTGTTGAGATGCTGTATAAGCCCGAGTTGTAACCTGCTCTTTGCGCCACTCGTCATGGAGCCCTCCCACACCCATGCTAGCTGCACATGTTAATAAACTGCTTTTTTTCTTCTTAACCTGTTTTTGTCAGTGTGAATTTCAGGGCCCCAGCCACAGAACCTAGGGAGGCAAAAGGAAAAAGTTTTTTTTCCTCCCCTACAATGTCCAAAGGGTTAATATCCTTAATATGTAAGTATTTACATAACAATATAGACTGATATTCCAACTAGAAATAAGTAGAGCAACAAGACAATGAACAAAATATGAAACAAATGGCTAAAAATTACTTGGGAAACCCTCGATTCCACTAGTGAAAATCAAAACTTAATATTCCATTTTCTAAAAATAATTTTTTAAAATTTCCCAAAGATGCAGGAGAAACAAAAAGGTGCAAATCTGCATTAGGAGTATAACCTAGGCACTGTGGTTCCAGAAGGCAGTTTGGCAATAGGCATGACATGACTTGAAACAGTGTATACTCCCCATCCCAGCAATTCGCTTTCGTGAACTTCTTCCCAAGGAAATTATCAGATGCCCACAGAGGTCCCAGTACAACGGTGTTCAAGGGGTGCAACTTACACAAGAAAAAAAAAGGGAACTCGACTAAATGTCCAACAATACTATAGAACCATTAAAATTTTGCTTTTGAAAACTAATGATTGAGAAAAAAAGGTTCACTATATAACGGTATGAGAATGCCTTAGAATAAAAAAGCAGTGAATAGATTTTATGTATGCAGGGGAAATTAGAAGACAACATTCCACAATATTTGAAGTGACTGTCTCTGGAGGGTTGAATTAAGACAGTTTTATTTTCAGCTTTATACTTTTGACTTTTCCAAACTTTCTACAATTACTTATAAACTTTATAATGAGAGAAAAAAATATAGGTAAATGCAATGTAAACTACCATGGTGGTAGGTGGAAATGATGTTGGCGAGGGTAGGACAAAACAATTAAAAACAGAAAATAACAACCTAAGCCTTTTCCACCTTTTCAGAAATGTGTGTTTTACCACAATCTAAGAACTCGGGCCTAGAGAAAGCTTGTTTGGAAAGTGACTGGGGACAAACCAGGTCTTCATAGCCTGAAAGTTTGCTTATGTTAATGCATACTGACTAAAGCAAAAAAAATTTCTAGGGAACTAAATGAAAAATCTCCCCCAAGTTTCATCTTTCGTAGTGGAGATCCCCACTGAGCTCACTCCATTAGAAACCAGGAGGGTTTTACCAGTCACTATGCAAGTCAGCTGTTAACAACCTAAGAACAGACGGCTAAGAAAAAAGGATGACACATTTCTGCTCAGCACTACAAAGGAGATAATACTCCCTAAAATTTCAAAAGCTTAAATAAAATAAAAATTCCTTAATGAGTTGTAGAAATTTAAAGAAATATCAGGTGAGCAATCTTCTGCAACCATTTTTCCTCCTAAAGTGGTATTTCAGCAGCTTGAACCACTTTTATATACCACGGCCCTGCCATGCCCTGCATTTCTTAACTAGAAACAGTGGAAACAGCAAGACAACAGATGAACACGTGCTCGTGGGCACACAGGCCGACCCTGCAGATCAGTCACGGACAGACGAAAGGAGCACTGCACAAGCTGGACCGATGAAGCACATTAGCTACAATCAGCTTCTCAATGTTTAGGCAGCCTATGCTACCCTGTGTTTTTCAGGATTTTTAATCTAGCAGTATAAAAACCTTTCTTCCTAAAAGATTCTATCAAAATTTAAGCTATGCCATGTGTTTTGAAAATTATTCTCAACTTTTTGCCCCAAAGCTCATCCTCCAGTTTTAGGAGGTTCACTTTCCACAGTAGCCAACACAGCTGCTTGTTAGAGCTGGCATCCTTGCAAGCTTCCTTAATGACATAATGAACATCCTTGCCAGGTACTGTGGGAGAATTTTTTAGTTTTGTTTGCTGCTCAAATTGCTCCTCACCTTTTTTTCTAACTTAGTTCTAACTTAGTGCCAAAAAACCAAACATGGCACGTTAAGGAAAATAGTTGTACCACAATCTACTGCAGGGGTGTCAAACTCATTTTCACCAGGGGCCACACCAGCCTCACGGTTGCCTTCGAAGGGCCGAATGTAATTTTAAGACTATAAATGTAACTACTCCTTAACTTAGGGGCAAGGAGCTCAGCCTTGCTGCCAGGTAGAAACAAGGTGCAGGGCCGGATAAAACAAGGTAGAGGGCCAGATTCGGCCCACCGGCCTGTGTTTGCCACCTATGATCTGCAAGCCTCCTTGTGCTACAATGGAAGGCACACCCTGACTAGCCAATCTGCATTCCCACTTGTTTGCAGGAAACCCACTCTGAACCACAGCATTAAAGCTGATTACATTTCTTAAACTTCACATGGTCCCATTTTTTACTAATGTGGTAATCTGGGGTTCATTCTAACCCCCTCACACAATGATCTCCATGTTCTTTTTTTCTTCCAATGACAACTCTTATTGCCTGCTTCCTTGGCTGCCATGCTGTCTTCCTGGAGGAGGAGAAATAGGAAACACACTGCTTCAGTTACAAGCGTTGGGAGCTTTCCAGTTCTTATTGAATTTGAGCATTTTTCAAAGGGCAAGTTTCACCTTTCATAGTGGAAAGGGAAAGAGAAAAAAACCCACCCAAACCGGTCCAAGGTAGCCGATGTGGGATTACCTTTGGGAGGACAATATTAGGAGGCACTCATTTTTCTCTTTACTTTTTCTTAGAGAAAACAAAGATACATATAATTTAAGCAGAAGCTTACATTATTGAATGTTATTCATTTGGTACAATGCCCCCGATGGCATTTGGTGAAGCTGAATATATATCCCATGAGGCAGCATAGATTATAAGCAATACCCTTCTCATGCCCCAAACCTTGGCAAGTTGCTCCAAATTCTGCAATGCATATTTTACTAATGGCCCTCACCAACTACCTCTAAAAAGGGAAATTAAAAGTGAATGCTATAAAAGAGGTCTATCGCAAAACCAGGAAGAAAAAAAAAAAGAAAGGAAGAAAAACAACCTCACAGCCCTGAGCATTAAACAGGAGCAAACACTAATGTCCTTAGTGAATACCAGCAACACAGGCTTCCAGCACGCTGATTTATACTAAGTAACTCAAAGACCCTTAACTTGAGAAACTGAAGTTGTTTCATGTGCTAATAGAAGATATCCTTTGGTATAGTAAAGTGCATGAGCAAAACTGGACTATAACATTAACATCTAAAATGGTCTCATTAATTCTGGAAAGGAGCCAATGTCCAAGGGCAACATTTGACATTAGGATCAGAAAATTCTTGGAATGAGAAGGACTGATGATTGCTCAGGTGTGATCAATCCTGCACTAACTCAGAGTCAGAAGGAAAATCATCTTTCACTTGCTAGAAACAAATGCCTCAATCCCTTCCCACTGCCTGGCAGGCTATGACCCTGACTTTAACACAGCCCTGTTAAGCTCCCTTTATGACCCGACTCAACTCTGTCATCTGTCATCCCCTCATCCCGTTCACATGCCCAACCCCTCTGCTGCCAGCCCTACCATGAGCCAGCCCCACCAAAATACTCACCATTTCCTAAAGAGCCTCACTGCCCTTTGCTGCCTCACTCTTCAGTATCTGCCCACAATATCCACACACCCCCAATTTTTTTGGATCAATGGCTATTCAAAGGATAAAGCTCATTTCACCAAAATTATTTAACATTGCATATCACCTAGGTTGGGGTCAGAGAGTATGGCAGGCTCTCTTGCATTTTTTTCTTTTAATAAGCATCTATTAATTATCTTTGAAAGCATGCAATTAAGTAAAGGGGTACAAAACTACAAAGATTCAAATGAATATATTTCTATATTTCTAACAAGTTTAATAAACTCAATTGAGGGGGTCTCTTTTTCTGAGGCTGGACCTGGTGACCCTTCTCTGTACTTCTATGGCATCCTGTACTCTTCAGAAACTCCCAGACTATTTATCACAATATATTATAATTGCTGGCTGTTTACAAGTCTGACTTTCACTAGCTCAGGGGTTAGCAAACTGCAGCCTCTGAGCCAAACAGCCCTGACACTTGTTTTGAAAGTAAAATTTATTGGAATTATGCAGAGTTGAGTTACAACAGAGATTATACAGCCTGCAAAGCCAAGAACATTTACTATTTGGCCCTTCATAGGAATTTTGCCAACTCCAGACTCCAGCACCAGACTGCATTCCTCAAAGAAAGGGACCATGCTTTATGTCTATACCCCGAGTCCCTAAGCCAATGTGTGGCATGAAGGAGGTACAAAGGGATAATGTCATGTAGAAATTGCCACTCCCAGAAGTCAAAGGTTCTTTGCATCTGCATGTGTTCATTGTGCAAAGCATCTTAATCCTTTTTCCTCTGTGATTATAATTTAATTTAAATAATTAATACATAATTATTATACAACATTTATATAGGCAATTTAGTTTTTAAATGTTTCCACCAAACTTTTCACTATCAGTAATTTTCCCCAGAGAAAGATAAGTATAGCTTTATTATAAAAGCCAATAGAATATTGGGTATAGAGAAATTTATTTAAAACAATGAGCAATTCTCTCTCTCTTTTTTAAAGATTTTTATTTATTCACTTTTAGAGAGGGAAGGGAGGGAGCAGAGAGAGAGAGAGAAACATCAATGTGTGGTTGCTGGGGGTTATGGCCTGCAACCCAAGCATGTACCCTGGCTGGGAATCGAACCTGAGATACTTTGGTTCGCAGCTTGTGCTCAATCCACTGAGCTACGCCAGCCAGGGCCCAAGCAATTCTCTCTTTATAGAACAAATCTGTTATATAAGTTGGGCATTGTTCTAAGAAGAAAGGAAACAAAGATCTGTTAACACACCCCATGGTCCGAGCACTCTGCTGACTGCTCTAAGTTCTCTCACTCAGCCACCACAGCAGGCCCACAACACAGACATGATTACCAGCGTGTCCATTTCACAGGTGAGGAAACTGAGACCAAGAGAGGTGAAGCAACTAGTCTAAGGTGAAATGGCTTTTAAGTAAATCCATGTGTGATTAAAACATGTTCTTTCCCCAATAAACTCAAAGAAACAGCCCAAGTTCATGCAAATAAAAACAATTCTCTGGTTTATATTAAATTGTTACAGGTTATAGCATTTGTCTTGTCAGGTATTAGATACACTTCATGTACACGGAAGCACAGTGTTATGGAAGTATGACGGGCTTTGCTGTTATTTCATTGTTATGGTGACCAAACAAAAATAACTTATAAAGTGCCTGTGAACAGCAGGTATTTAATACATGGCACCTATTAAAAATATCACAGTACCTTATAGAATTTTAATGCTGAAATGCTGGAAAAAGTCAAGGCCAATGTCCTACTTTTAAAAACAAGGAACTTGAAGCCCAGAGAGGTTATGTGACACTCAAAATAACAAAGCCTGAAGCTTAGCCACATGTGGGCAGAGCCCAGGTCTCCTCGGGCTCTGCTGCACCTCCTCAGTCGCTGCACCCCAGGCTTCCATGGAAAATCTCATTTCCTGACCGCTCACCCCAATCAATGCACAGGGACAAGTGGTTCTCCCACACACCTCACACATCAGTTACTGCCGAGCAAGACAGTAAGAAGAAACTGCATTTCCTACCCTCATGGTCATTCTGTCTACCTTCACTCTAGTCCAAAACACTTCCAGCATAAAGGATTTTTTAAAAATTAACTCAACATTTTGATTGAGACCAACTCTTTGGCCTGCTGTCAAATAATCATTCCTTTTATAATTTATAAATCAGAGTAGTTGAGAAGCCAAACCAGTTTTTTTCCTGTTTCAACTGGTCTAATCATTTCCAAAGGATGTGAATGATACAAAGTAAAAGGGCCTCTTCAAACAAGGATGTTGTCTGTCTTGTCCAACTCAAACTGGAAGCTAGCACAACTGTGACTCTAACTGATGGCCTTTGCCCTGGAGACAGCCGACATCAACCTACTAAAATAAAGGTCCACAAAACCCTCAGGTTGCACCCAGCCCACACTGTGTCCCAAAGTTACTGAACTCAACAAATGGTCTAACAGAAATGGGGCACGCTTTTTTGAACTTTTACCCATTTGCTCTTTGTCTTCATTGCACTTGACCTGGGCTACAGCTCACCATCACCTCTGAGGAAGAGCATCACAGATAAACAAGAGCCTGGAGGTGAGGAACTTAGGGACTGACATGGAGGCTGAGACTGTCGAGAGCAACTGGGCATCATGGTGAGAGCACGGGTTCTAACTTAGATAGACTGAGTTTTGATTCTTGGTAGCTTTCCCTCGATCATCCTGTGACCCTAGGCAAGTTATTTCACTTCTTGGGTCTTCAGTTGCAACAGCTGTGATATCGGGGTCACAAACCCTGTAATAAAGGTTTGTCATGAGTGCAAAATAATGTAAAGTGTCTAGTGTAGTAACTGACACAAGGTGATTATGACTCATTAATTTTGTCAGTCATTTAAGCAGCTCCTTGGGGGGTTATGTGTGATGGTAAGTAATATTTGAATATAAGAATAAAAAAACTGCTTTCAAAAAGGATTTTAACATTGGGAGTCTGCATTGTTCATTTAGCCTTACCCCTAACTGATCTGAACTAAGGGGTATGCTACCAGTTTACATCCTGTCTGCACAGCCAGCACCAGAAGAGCAAGTGGGGGAGGTGGGTACAGAGGGTACCCCCAGGGTCCTACTGCATTCGCAGCTAGGGAGCATGGCTGGGGGGAGAACAGGCACAGTTCCATATGGGGTTCTCCAGGCCTTTCCCGTCCTTCACCACAGTTCAGGATGCAATGCCCTTCACTTTGACCTCCCAGCAGCACACCGAGAACAGCAGCACAGTGCCATTTCCCAGACTTCCCACAATGGTTCATTAAATATACTATATCTTTGACCAAAATAAAAAAAAAGTAGGTTGGTTCTCAAGAGCTAACAACACTTCTATATCTAAAAGGGTGTTTTTCAATTTTTTCCTTGAACTAACTATTAATCTCTTAAAAACACCGCGCCTAACTGGCAACGTGACAGCAAAATGTGACCGTGTAGTTTGCGTCTGCAGAGAGCACAGTGTGCAGGTGCGGTCCCTGGGGGCAGGTGGGGAAGAACGGTGGCCGAGCCCCAGGGACCTGGGCATGGACAGGGCCCTCACCTTCTACTCTGGGTGCCTCTGACATCCTGGGGAATATGTTAACTGACAGATAGTTCAAGGTATTTTCTCAAATAAATCTTAAAATTATCCTTAAGCCAAAGCCAGAACCATCTCCCTGAAGAGTACTGCTCACTATACTGTGGACCAATTCTCCTGAGGACAGACCCCAGGAACCCACAGAGGGCCTGGCCAGATGTGTGGGAAATGGAAATGGAGAATATACTACACAATTTGAACCCCAGCAAGAAGAGAGAGGAAAAGGCGGAGACTGTCTGAACCCAAAGTAGCTGCAATGTCACCGAGTCAGGGTCCTCGGACAGTCTGCAAAGTGGCCCTCCAGCTCTGCTGCACTGCCCACTACCCCCAGGTTGGAGAACGATCCAGGACTTCGTACTGGTGGCGGGCCTCAGACGACTAGCTGCAGAGAAGATGTCCTCCTGCTGCTGATGGATTTGGAGTCATAGCACTTAGGATACAGTGGGGAAGCCCCCTATGAGGAACATGATAAGCAGTTGTTTTGCTTCTGATGGTTTTTTTGAAAACCATCATCCTTCTGCTATAGTACAATATTAAATGCAATCAGTATTTGTGATTCCATGGGCTTGGCCTTGCTTAGCTAAGCCAGGGCACCTGAATTCTATCCCAGCCCTATGGCATGGTCTGAAAAGATACAGCTCACAGACAATCCAAAATAATGCTTCCCCACTAACCACTGATTCAACAGAGCAGACTTGACAAAGATTTTCACAGGATGACCAGTTCTCCCATTAGGCATCCCTCACTCTTTCTCCTCTGTGTAAGGTAGGGGTGTCAACTCATTTTCGTCAGGGGTCACATCAGCCTTGTGGTTGCCTTCAAAGGGCCAAATGTAACTTTAGGACTGTATAAATGCAACTACCCCTTAACAGTTAAGCGAGAACTTGGCACTGCCGCCAGGTAGAAATAAGGTGCCAGGCTGGATAAAACAAAGTGGAGGGTAGGATTCGGCCCGTGGGCCTTGTGTTTGCCACCTGTGTCTTAGCAGAAGGTACCAGAGCAACCACTTCCTTCCTGTATATTCTCAGTCTAAGGGAACATAATCCCAAGAAAATCTTTTCCACAGTCCAGACCTCTCTATACAGCATCTTATCTCTGTTGGAGAGACTATTCCTTGTCATGAGACACCCTTTCTTCTCAGAGTTGCCTCTGAGTGAAACAGTACAGGAGATGTTGATCACAAAAAAGGGGAAGTAATCACAACTTCCTACCTCACACAGTCACCTGCTCCCTCAACCTATACCCTCAACTTCACACAATGGTCAAGGCAGGTGACCCCAAGTTCTGTCCTTCTGAAAAATGGTTTTCTCCCTCTGTGTCACTGGCCAACAGCCAGCATGCTGATACAGGCCACTGGGACCTCATGCACATGTTGTAGAAAACAGCACAGCTTCAGTGTTTAACGACTGTTTGGTCACCTACTGAGTGCCAGGCCCCAGGGAAGCAGCAGTGCAGAAAGTGCTGTCTTCACTCCTGAGGTCAGGGTGTAAGTGCAGAGAACAGGCCGTGCGTCAGAACTGACAAGATGAGAAGTAACGGGCTGTGACAGTGGATGCATATACTGGGCTGTGAGAACACAGAAGAGCCTAAGGTTCCGTTTCAGTCCATTTTAGTAGTGACTTTCTCTTCTAATTCCCAAGGCCTAGACAGGCATGGGGGTTGGGTGGTGACAAGACTGTTCCTTGCACTGGAAGAGACTAGAGCTGTGGAGCAGGGAGGGGGCATGCACTGGGGCCAGACACTGAGTTAGAGAGCAGGGTGGAGACAAGCAGGGGGCAGATCCTGCGGGGTCCTTGCATACCATGCTGCGGAGTAGAGAATTTATCAGAAACAACTTTTAAATAGAATTAAAATGTTAACTGAAATGAAACCTTATTTTGGCTTTTGTTTGATGCTGCTGCTGTCAGAAATATAAAAATATACCACCTATAGCTGCAGGCTGTTGATCAACAGGCTGAAAGAAATGGATGAACCCGAAGGAGGATTATCCCTGTCAGTCACTGATACCTTGGTGTGAACTGCTTCACTCTCTTAGGTAAGGTTAGTTGTCCAGGTGTTTTAGAAAGTAGGACGAGAACAAGAAAATTTTCAGAAAGAAGGCATTTTAGGGCACCGAGGAACTACACCTAAAGAAGGAGATGTCGAATAGCTGGGTGTGATAGAGGGCTAAAGGAAGAAGGGTTCTGAAAGTAAGAAAACAGAGCAGCCATGAGTGTCCACGGCTCAGCTGGCTGGCCACATGCCATGAAGACAGTCACTGCCAGGGCTGGTCTTAACTGCACCCTGTGAACTCCCATGCTTCTTATTCTAAAGGTTCAAGTTAATGGTCAGGAAATTGTGGTTAGCTGTATGAGGCACAGTAGTTGTCTACACGACTGCAGATAAGGACTCATATTACATGTGTGTCTCAAAGCACACACTCTGCTGAGAAGGAGCCTGCACATCGACCATGTCATTTAGTCCCCACAGGATTATGCAATAAGTGTCATCTCCACTTTGCAAATTAGGTTCCAGGAAGCTTCACAGTGGTAACACGGCAATGCTGGGATTCAGCTCGGGGTCCTGTGCACTGTGCTGTGTGCCGGGCTCCCCCACCTCTGCTCCTGGACCTCAGTGGGAGCAGCACCTGCCGCAAGAGGGCCCTGGCCCTGCTGAAGGCCACCAGGCTTCTCCAGAACACCCAGCGTTGGAGGTGCAGTTGACTGTGAGGCTGTGAAAAACCTATACTGAAACTCATTTTAAAAATGTCTTTTTCCCAAATCATGTGACTACTTTAACAAAGCCTAAAGGAACCAAGTGTTCCTGCTGCTGTGTATAACTAGTCCTCTAAACACAAAACACCTAAGTGTTGGGAGAACTTTCAGTAAAGTTGCCTCCTGTATTTATTCGCTAACTCAGTAATTTCAACAGCCATCATGATAAATGTATCATTTATGCTGAACACTATGGGGCCTCCAATCTTCACTGCTATCTCAATAGAAGCCCACCACCAGTTGCCCACCCTGCCTTAAAAGAAATGCAGTTCAACTCGGGATGACGAGTGTGCATGACCACAAATGCGCACAAGCAAGCACAAAACACACCTCCTGACAAAATGCTGAATGATTTGCAAACAGAGAAATGGGAAAATCCTGTTTAAAAGCCACATCTTTCGTATATTTAAAAACGTGGGAAATGTCCAACTGCATTTCATTGCTTCCTTTATGGATTCTGGACAGGCAGTGAGAAATTAGGAGGGCTGACTCTCCTCGCACTCACTCCTTCCTGCTGGGAAATACTCCTCTAATTCCTTCCTGAACCCAGTGCAGGGGACAAATAGGATCCTGCAGGGCAGGTTCCATAAGAAGAGAACTCCCCTTGCCTAGGCCTCTAGGAACTGGGCGGTGCTGCTCTCCACATTCAGCTGTGGGCTGAGCGATAGGAGAAGCTCCATCTGTTTTTGTCTGGGGCTTTGCTCCAGGTTCTTTAACCCTTGAGCTGCCTGGCCTCATAAGGCTGACCCAGGTCTTCTTAAAGAAGGAAACAGAGAAGGAGGTTCTCCTCAAGGATCCCACATGGCAGGAGGTGGCTACAGGCAGGAGTATTGGCTGCTCAAAGCCACTCACCTGCTTACAGGAGACAGGATGAAACATCAGAACACCTGGTTAACTCTCCTTGGGTGACAAGACAGCGGCTGACCGGCAACACCATTTCTAGCTGTGGTTTCTCCCCACCCACACATACTCCTGCCACCACCGCCATTCCTGGGGCCTCCACACTGGGAGTGGTTCGCCGCAGCTCTTTAGGGCAGGGGAACAGGTACTGGATTCCTGCCCCTTAAAGGTGGTAGCCTCCTCCCCCACATGCACCCTGCCATCCTGTTTCCCACTCCCAAAAAGAAAAGAGAAAGAAGGGAGCTTACCTAGATTATAAAAAGTCAAGATTTTTCACTAGCTACTCTGATCTTGTCAATCAACTTTTAAATATTAGAACTTGAAGGTAATAAGAGGTAGAAAGGATTTACAGAATTCAGATTATAATCTTCATGATAATCTATGCATCATAATCACAAACTGGAGACAACCTGAATGTCCATAGCAGGTAAAGAGGTAAACCAAATGTGGTATACACACACAATGGAATACCACTGAGAAAAAAAAAAAAGGAACAGTTGTTCATTTACTGTAACATGGGCAAATTTCAATGATGGTGCTGAGTGAAAGTGAGCAGACATGAAACTCTACACACTGCAGCATCCCATTTAGAGAACGTTCTGAGCCAGGTGTAACTAAGCTGTGGTGATGACAATAAAAGCACTGGTTGCCAATGGGGTGGGAGATGGGTTTGAGGGAATTTACCAGGGTGACAGAAATTCTGTGTCTTAATTTAGGTGGAGATTAATGGGTGTACTATGAGTCAAAACCCACTAAACTTACACTTAAAATACATATGCGCATTTTACTCTATGTTAATTATACCTCCATTTTTTAAAATCTGAGAAATTGTTTTAAATAGGCTCCTAAAGATGAGGCAGAAATGTCCAGTCTCTTCCTCCTTCCATTGGCCCTCTGGTGGCAGGAGGCAAAGGGGAAGGAGAAGGCAGCAGCGTGGGCAAGTCCCTGATGGAAGACCCCAAACAACCAGATCAATTAACCTCAGTAGGAAGGCATCTGCAGAAGTAGATGTCTAGGCCCGGACAGAGCTCAGAACAGAGAGTAAACAACTCACACAGTTGTTATTTCAAGGCCTGAGGTTCTTAACAAATATGGTTATGGGTCCTCCTATGTCAGTCCAAAACAAGAACGTCGTTGTAACTGTATCAAAAGCAAACAAAACAGGCCCCTACCCTTGGCCTACACTCCTGATGAGAAGGCAGCAGAGGAGAAGCTGGCACAGCAATCCTCCTGGTAAGGAGCTCCAGGCAGTGCTGCTCTCCAGAAGCCCCTCCCAGAGGCAGGGGTGTACCAGCAAGAACTGAATTCAGGGCACCTCCACCACCTGGCTTGGCTGTGTCACATTAGCCACATTAGCCACTTACATAATCTCTCGGAACTGCAGCTTCACTGTGAGTAAGCCAGAGGCAGGTCCACTCCTCAGCAGGGTTGTTGTCAGGATTCGGCCTTGATGTACCTAAGGTGCTCGGCTAGGTGAGCCTGTCATAGCCTCCTTCCTCCTCCCTTCCTCCTTCTCCCTGCCCCCTCCACCCCCTGTGAAGGGTGCCCACAGGCACTCCTACCCCTCTTCACAGCCACCTCTTCCATTTACCTGCTCCCTTCTGTCACCACCTGGATTCCAACCACTTCAGCCAACTTCACTTGCGGAACCATAATTTTACAACAGACAAAATGGGGTGGAGAGCCCTCTTCTTGCTAAACTGGTATGAAGGGCAGAATTGCCACATGAGCCTTCTCCTTGAAACAACTCTGCTGTGGGCTGAGTTACGTCCCCTGAACAAGATCTGGGGGAAATCCTAACCCTTGGTGCCACAGAATGTGACAGTATTTGGAGACAGGATCTTTACAGTGGTAATTAAGGTAAAATGAGGTCATTAGGGTAGGCCCGAAGCTAACAGGAAATCTGTCCACAGAGACATACACGGAGGGAAGCTGAAGGGAAGGCACGCTGGGAGAAGGCCATGTGAAGCAGTGGACCTGAGGCTGGGCCTGGGCCTGGGGTGATACCTCTAGAAGCCCAGGAACACCAAGGACTGCAGCAACCCCCAGAAGCTTGGAAAGTGGCCTGGGGCAGATTAGAACTTCTTTGATGCTTCTGCCCTCCCACCTCCTTTCATCTGAGTGTGGTCTATTTTATGTCATCACCACCGCCTGGCCCAGGACTTCAGTATCAATAGCACAGGCTCCTGCAAAGCCCTTTCCATTCTCTCCTAGCACTAAGCACCACCCTCTTATCCCTTATCTCCTCCACCACAGCCAGTTTTGTATCCTGAAAATGTGGAAGCTTGTGTTATGGAAAGAGCATAGATTTTGGAGCTCTGATGCTAGGGTATTGCATTTTAGAATGTTGATTTCACCGATTATTAACAGTGTGTTCCTGGCCAATTTCTTAGCATCTTAGTCTGTTTCTTCACTGATCGGGTGCTGGTAACAGGGCTGCCTGCTGCAAGGGTGAAATAAGCGGACTGTTTACAGCGGCCAGCACACGGGGAGATGAAGGGTGCCTGGGACGTATTGCCACACCATTGCTCAAAACCTTTCAGTAGTTTCCATCACCCACCAGGGAAAGTTTGGGCTTCTCTGCAGAGAGCAGGGGGCTGTGATAGTGACTTATAGCACCTCTTCCCCATACCATTCCCTTTGGAACCCAGTTTTGTGTGGGCCCCCTGCACTCCATATGACTTGGAGGAAGGTGCCCCATCTCTGATGCACACAGCATGCCCTGGTGAGTGGTGTTGGTCAGGGACTGGCGTTTGGCCTGAAGTGGTGCAGATAAGAGAGGACTCCGCTTCAAGGAAAAGGAGAAGACTGTTGTTCCCTTTTTCATTCCCTCTCCTCCAAGTCAGGGGGCAGAGGTAGTGAATAATTCGCTAAGGCGAGCCACCTTGCAACTACAAAGAACTCACCATTTGTTATGGGTTGACTGTGTACCCTCAAAATCTCCATTACCTGAGAGTGTGACTGTATTTGGTGATACGCAGTTAAGTTAAAATGTGATCATTAGGGGCGGCCCCAACACAATATGACTGTGTCCTTACAAGATTAGGGGACACACACACACACACACACACATTGCTGATGCCTTGATCTTGGCTTTTCAGCCTCCAGGACTGTGAGGAAATAAACTTCTGTGCATAGATTCCCAGTCTGTGCTTGTGTTATGAGAGCTCAAGCTGACCAACACAGCGTTAGAATGAACTGATCCTGAGGAAGGCCGAGAATAGAGACAAAAAGGACTAGGGGCTACAGCCTATCCTATCTCTGGGCTTCCAGAGATGTCATAAGTTTTTCTGTGTATTTTTCACTCCATTTAATTTGAGGTTTTCAGCCATTTGCGGCAGACAGCATCTTAACTGGCCTCCTCTAGCTTTTAAACCCTTCACAACATTGTACATTCTCTCTTCCTAACTGAAACAAATGCCTCCTCTTCCTCCTTCCCATCAGAAAACCTACATCCTAGTTACTCCCGATTCATAACTCTGCCGTTCCCATCTCCATTCTTTGGCTCAATGCTTCCCTCTGCCCAAAAGGCTTCCTTTCAGCCCATCTGTCTATCAGGACCACCCATTCTTCAAGGAACGACTCTTAGGCTCCTTCTCCCCTGCAGCTCCCGATACAGTGTTTTACACATACTATCTGCTCAATAAACATTTGAACATTATATACTGCTCTGGATTTTTCCTCTATGATGTTTTCCCTGCCTACATTTTTAACTACTATATGAGATTATGCCACTATATTTGCTACACAAATTCAAACAGATCAGAAAAGAAAGATTGCTGTGTATCATCACCTGCCCGTACTTAAGAAGAAAAATGCCTTTTGGAGACTTAAAAACCTATTCTCAGTATGATAAATGACAAGTCTTCAAAGTCCCTGGTTACATTCTGTTTATTGAAGGTCATTTAAGTTTCCCAAAAGTGGCTGTTGGAAATGAGATTCATGACCAAGGTGGCAGTTTTGCTTTCCCTTTAGGGCTTATCTAAAACCTGTCAAAAAGAACTAGAATTTTAAACAGGGAAAAACAATATGGCAGATGAAAAATTAATCAAGTAGAGAAACCACAGCTTGAACCACAGTTCAATTCAATTCAAACATGTTATCAGCAGACACACTAAAGCAGACAACAAAAACACACCCTCATAAACTTGATACTCATTTTTGAAAAGTTGCTTCCTATGAGACCAGAAAAAGATTAAGAATAAGTCTTCTATTAAAATTAAATTGTCAAAACCCTACTCTGGGAGGTAGGAGGTTTGATGGCTCACCACATAATGCACCCCTGAAAATGGCCCAGCTGTGGACGGGCCCCAGAGATGCACCACCTTCTTCAGTCCCACTCCTCTCACTGGGCGACCACTCGTCGAAGCATCTTTATCTTCTACTTGAAAGTTAGTTCTGAGTGCCAGATCAGACACTCTGCCCAGCCCAGAACACTCACCAAGTCTCACCATCTACAGCCCCTGACAGCTCTTTACTAGAGGACACCAAGAATGTCAGCCAAACCCTCAAAGAGAAATACGAGTGAGTGGGACAGACAGCCACTGCTGTGAACATCGAAGTGGAGAGGTCAGCTTGGGTCAGCAGAGCGGGCACCTCGTCAGTAGCCCCAGCTAACACCTGACAAGCCTGCCTTCAGAGGTGCATGTGTCATATTTGGAGACGTTACTCTCAGATCACTGCAGGACCACTGCCTGTGCCTACGAGGGCAGTGAACCCCAACCTGTTACTCAGCAAACATACATACTGTGTATGTGTGGTTCTGGCCTCTAACTCCTGGTGCCTGTCTCCTGGGGGACTTCTCGTTCCCAGCTACTGAAAACAATACTAGAGCCCCTTACTGGGAATTAGCTATGGAAAAGCCTAGTCAGAATTAGGGGCATTTTGAACATAAATACCTTTTACATCCAAATAAATGTTTCCTTTTCAAGTAATCAAACATTATTCTAAGCAGAGGTTCAAAGGACCTACTTTAATGAGTGGTGTGGTCATTAACAACATTCATTTGTACGCAAATACCCAAAGGGTAGCTTTCCTAACAGGCTTCCCCTGGTGGACTAAATGTGCCTGCTGACAGTTGGTTTACACCACTAATATGCTTATTGAGCCATTTCTTCACAGCGGGAGAGGGGACAGAGTTGTGGTGATTCCCCGCACGGTGAAGCACCCTTGTGCAGCTCCTCAGCCTGCCCGCCAACACTGCCCCTGTGGGGCACGGAGGAGCTGTGTCTCCTGGGCTGACCCCTGGCCAGCTATCGGGAGTGGTTAGAAAATACAATGGACCTTTACATTAGCCTAGACCAAGATTACTCAAACTTGGCATTCAACATTTTGAGCTGGCTCACTCTGCATTACAGGATATTTAGCAGCACCCCAGTCTCTACCCATTAGAGAGGCCAGTAGCACCCCCGCCCTGCTGTGACAACCAAAAATGTTTCCAGGCACCAAATGCGCCCCAGGGGGAAACTGGACTGCATGGAAAGCATCCAGAGAACTTTTTTTAAACAACTGTGCCTGGGTCCCACAGATATTTCCAAAGGTTCCCCAAGTGACTCTAAGTGCTCCAGACACCACCACTTCTGTCCCCAATCCTAGATTCAGAACCACCAGTTCAACATGGAGTTTCCAGTAGAAGAAATAGCTTTATGATTTAAAGTTCTGAAATCAGTGGCTTAAAGTAAAGACAATGTACTTCGTAGCCCAGTATGATTTTAAGTTTTATTAGTTGCTACTTCAGATAAATTACATCACTCTTCTTAGTCTTCGGCAGCTCTCTGTTTTGACTTTAGGTATGAGTTGACTTAGATATCTGTCCTCTTCTTCCTATTCTTGCGATTCCAGAATTAAATCAATTTCCCTTACCCAGAACAGAGTGGCAGCTCCTTCACCACTTCTGTACCTATATCATACTAGAAATGTTAATTGAGCACCTACTAGATCCAGGTCCTGAAGATACGTATGTGGGCCAAGAAAGGAGAGATGGGGGACCTGGGCCAAGAAAGGAGAGATGGGGGACCGGAGTGGAGGAACAGGGAGTCAGGAAAGACCTGAGGAAGTTGGCAGGAAGGAGAGGTGGATTCTGGGCTGAAGGAACACCACTGGCAAAGGTCAAGTGTTGAGAACTGGCCAAGGGTTAGGGCACAGGGTTTCTGTGCAAGAGTGATGGGAGCAGCTGCAGAGGAGGCAGGCAGGGTGCTCTTCATGAGGAACCTCGAAAATCCATCAAGCAGGCCCAACTTCATCCAAAAGGCTAAAGAAAGCCACAAAGGTATTTAACCAGAGGAGTTAAAAGAGCCACTCAGCTACTTAGAACCAAAACACTAGAATTTCATGAGGGGAATAGGAGTGGATAGGACCAGAGGCCATATTAGCATCCCAGTCCAGCAGGTACCCAAATGCACAGGTGTAGGACTTTGAGGAAGTATCTGGGTTACAGATAAAGATCTGGGGCTGCTATACTCAGGGTGTGTGCTTGGAACTCAGGGTTGAATTGCTCCCTCACACACATACACACACCCTCATATGCTGAAGAGCTGACACCTAGTACCTCAGAATGTTCTTTACAGAGGTAATTGAGGTAAAATGAGGTCACTGGGATGGGCCCTAATCCAGTATGACTGGTGTCCTAGTAAGAAGAGATTAGGACACAGACAGACACAGAAGGATGACCATGTGAGGACACAGAGAGAAGACAGCCATCTACAAGTCAAGGAGGGAGGCCTTGGGAGGAACCGACCCTGCCGACACCTTGATCTCAGACTGCCAGACTCCAGAAGTGTGAGGAATGAATATTTGTGGTACTTATTTCAGCAGCCCCAGCTGACTGATACATCTGGGAGCTGCCTTAAAGGGGTAAGTGACTGAGGATTCATGCAGGTGACTGGAAGGAGAGGAGCAGTCTTGAGGCAGTGACTGGTCATTGCCAAGGCCCCACAGAGGCCAACTGAAGCAGTCCTGAGGGACCTGGCATCAGGCCGGCCTGACACAGAGACCACGTGGGATGGAATCAGGATTGGAAAGGACTGAGAAAGGGGCCCATCTGCCAAGGAGCTGACAAATGCTAGGAGGGGCCAGGTGCAGAGGGGTAGGGATCTGGAGGAGGGCCTGGGACCCAACTCCACGAGTCCGGTCAGTTGGATGTGTCACCCAGGAGACTATGAGGCGTTTGAGGGTTCTAAACCTCAGGCAGAGGTGACAGAAGAGACCCAGGAGGGAAGTGCTTCAGCCCCAGGCTCATGTCTGCCCAAGGACTTGGAGCCTGGCTCTGCTGTGTCCTCAGGATGTGAGCAGCAGACCTCAGACACTCCCTCTCCAGCCCACCCTTGCCACCCCTATCCTTGGGGGCCCGCAGCACACAGGTTAGTCTGGGTCTTCTGGAACACCACCCCAACAAGCTCCTCACAATTGTGCAGGGGAAGTGGCTGCTGCCTTCTCTCTCTCTGCCTGTCTCCACGAGAGCACCAGCTGTGCCCGGCGTCCCTGCTACACGGGGCCACATGATTTTGTGCCTCAGGAGTTGTCAGGCTTGCCTGATGCCAGGTCCCTCAGGACTGCTTCCGTGGTTTCAGTTGGCCTCTGTGTGGCCTTGGCAGTGACCAGTCGGTACTCCACACCCTCTCCTTAGGACAGGCAGTGCTGCTTTCTCTCGATTTTCCCTCTGCCTCAAGGCTGCTCCCCTCTCCCAATCTCTTTCATGAATCCTCAGTCACTCAGCCCCTTAAGGCAGCTTCCAGGCATATCAGTCAGCTGGGGCTGCTGAAACACGTATTACAGACATTTATTTCTCACACTTCTGGAGTCTGGGAGTCCAAGGTCAAGGTGTCAGCAGGGTTGGCTCCTTCTGAGGCCTCTCTCCTTGGCTTGTAGGATTGTGCAAAACCAGCCCTACTTGGGGCCAGCTCACAGCACCCTGACCCCTGCCGGCCTGACGGTGGGTGCTCCTCAGGATGTGCATCTGCTCTCCCCACATCTCAGCTCCCAGCCCCTCAGATTCTCATCCCAGTTCGTCCCACACTGCCCTGAAATCCATCCTCCATTGACCAAATGTCTCGGCTACACCACTAGCTCCTTCTGCAGGGCCAAGACAGTCTTCTATCCATCTGTGTCGCCCACCCAGGGCAGGGCAGAAGGTCTGTCACAGAGCAGATGTCTGAGAAGAAAAACCAGGGACAGGCACTACCCAAGTGGCTGCAGAAATCACCTCTGACAGGGGAGACAAGGGACATGGGGCTGTATGTAGTTGTCTTTAAAAAGAAGGATAATGCTATGTCCATAGCAGCATTTTCACAATAGCCAAAAGGTGTCCACTGATGGATGAATGGATAAACAAAATGTGGCCTATCCATGCAATGGAAGATGGTTCTGTCTTAAAAATGGAGGAAATTCTGACACATGCTACAACATGGATGATGAACCTTGAGGACATCATGTCTAGTAAAATAAGCCAGACATAAAAGAACAAATATTGCAAAACATACTTATATCAGGTTCCTAGAGCAGCAAATCCACAGAGACAGAGCAGAACAGTGGCTGTCAGGGGCCGGGGGTATGGAGAGTGAGGAGAGCAGAGCTCCAGTTTGGGAAGATGAAAAAGTCCTGTGGACGGATGGTGGTGATGCTTGCCTAACAGCGTGAGTGTCCTTACTGCCAATGAACCATACAGCTAAAAATGGCTAAGATGGTAAATTTCATGTTATGTCCATTTTATCATAATTTACAATTTTTAAGTAGGACAAAAAAAATTTTGTGTTAACTATAAGCACTCACGTACATCCACCTGAGAACAGTGGAGTTCCTCAGTATGTAATAGTCAGGGTGCCCCATTTGTAAACTGTCTTTTAAACACACTGAAAAGGCAGCCTTTAATCTAATCTGAGAGGAAACACCCTATAGTGCAAATTGTGATGCTGAGTGCATAACCCATCCATAATTTAATATGAGCACTGGGATGCTTGCGGCTGCTTTATGCCAGCATCATCTCCTTTGCATGTATTCTTTAAATGATACTATGAAATACAGTATGACTATTGCCTAGTAGAATTAAATTATATAAAGGACTGACCCTTCTTCATATTTAAAAAAATAAAAAAGGCCAATGAACACTTAACTAGCATTCCCAATGACTTAACATTCTTTACCACACGCTCCTGTGACTCAGCTCTTTGGTTCACTGCTCGGATAAGTAAATGAACTGTCTCGCCTCTGGAGCAGCATTTTCAAATGTAAGAAGGCACCCTGGCTTCCTTGAGCTGACTAACATGCACAACAAAGTTGGTTAGGCCTTTGTGATAATGTTCCCTGAGAAAAATAGGTTCATAAAAGGTACACGCCACTCTTACTACAAGAAATCTAGAAAGGTACCAAACACAACAAAGGCCTAGAGAAGCACCAAAGGCATTTAAAAGCAGGGAAGAAAAACTTGGCAAGCTTGAGGAACCCTTGCTTAGCTCTGTAGCAGGGGCAACCAGCTTTGTGAAAGGCCGGAGGTCACCAGAAGCAGGGCCCAGTTCAGGAGGGCCGCACATCTGGCTTAATGCTGCTGTCATCGTCTTGATCTTTGTGATAGTTGTGGAACAAAGGGCTCTGCATTTTCATTTCGCACTGGGTCCCACAAGCTACGCAGCTGGTCCTGAATAGAAGAAAGGTTTGGAAACCTGCATGGGGCAGGGGTGGAAGTGAACATGCAAAACTGTTTCAGTGGTTGCCTGAGGGCTTGTTCCAAGCTCCTTCAGTGGTCTGGAGCTAACGACCAAGGCCATTTCTAACTATTTCCAGAAAATTAACCTCAGGAGGGGTATTCTTGCCAATTCCATGCTAAATTTAGGACCAGAGACATAAGTAGCCAGGTAAGTTACATTCTGAGTCCTTGGGAAGAAAATGAATACTTTGTTTAAAGCATTTAATGGTCAAACTATCAATACTCAATTATTCTTGATTAACTGCCAAAAAGATCCCAAACCCCTTACATCCCAACAAAGAACAGCTCTGTCACATGGTTTGAAGGGGCCCTACCTCTCTACGTTTACACATAGCCCTGGGTCCCCAACCCACTGCCTTTCCCCACCCCAGCCCAAGCTGGACATCAGCTACATGTCTAGGAACCTGTAGGTGGACAGAGGAATACTGGCCTCTGTGCTGGCCATTGCTTGACCAGGGACCAGGTGAGCAAAAGCCCAGACAAAGCCAGTCTGGAGGGGGAAGGAAGCCGACTTCTGGAGAAGGGGATGAGAGCAGACGTGGCTTCTGACAGGATGCAGGTGGCAGCAGGGCTCCTGAAAGATGCTCCCTAGCCACACATTTTCTGGTCTCAGACCCCACCCTGGGTTCCCTGAGCCATCATCCCTGCATCTTCCCAATAACTTTATTTTCCATTTTGTTAATGTAGCTTGAAATTTGTTTTTCTTTACTTGCAACCAAGAGTTCTAAGAAGAGAGGCTGGTGGGGTACATAATACTATGCAAATGGATGGCCTGGGCTTCAATCAGTCAATAAACACTGCCCCCCTTTCCTAGAAATGTAGGCCTTGTCAATCTGCAGGTCACTGTTGGGAGGGAGGTATGCCTATGGATAATGACAAGCATTGAGTAAATACTGAGCAAATGAAAGAATAAAACTACTAAATCCCGACTCACTGAAGAGCAAAGTCCAAGGACTACTGAGTCAATGCTCTCCCACAAAAACTCAGCAAGACTAACACTCCAGACAGGACAGGGCAGCTCTACAAGGGGGCTCTGATCCCCTTGAAGTTAGCTCTCTGATCCCTGCTATTATAGCTCAAGGTTACCATCAACTCTAAAATTCCACTTTCTCTCTCCAGCTGTTCCCATTCTAGCCTCAGGACAGCCTTCCAGGTAAGGTGATCAATGACCTACTTTGTTGATGAGGTTCCTGCAGCACTCAAAGGTAAATTGGTCATGAGCAGCTCAGACAAGACTTGAACCCACATCTGCCAAACTAAAACCCCCACTGTTTCCATAACTTCAAGACCAGGTGAGCTCAGACATCCTTTGGTGAAGACACTGTAGGCAAAAGACTGATAAGACATACCTCCAGTGGGGGATGGTACACACACCATTCTGATCACCACACAGTGAGTGCTGTGACAAAGGGGCAGCTGGGTGCTGGGAGTACCAGATGAGGGCTGAGCTGATATGAAGGATGAACAGGAAATACCTGGCTAAAGGAAGGAAGAAAGGGAGTTCCAGGCAAGTGGAAAATAAAGGCAGAAGGAGAAGAGATTAGAGAAATCTGCCTAGAGAGGTGGTTTGCTCAAGCCCACCCTTATGAAGCCACAGTATAACCAACTACACCTCGATGTGCAGTAACCAAGGCTTACAGGAAGGTATGACCGTCCTCAGGCAGGAGACCCTCTCTGCTAGGCCAGTTAGAAGGAACAACCCAAGGAGAATGAGCCGGAGCCCGGCCAGTGCTTCCTGGCCCTCTCCTCTGCTGGGACCACTTGCAGGCAGAGGCAAGAATGCCTGCAGGGTGAGGAAAATGGGGTTCTTACCCTAATTCTGGTGGCTTTGGACAAGTCAAAGATCCTCTCCCCTTCAAGCCTCAGTCTTCTCATCTATAAACTGAGGAGTTTGGACTAGATTACATGTCAGCTGTGACCAAGGCAGTCTTTTACCTACACTAGGCACTTGGCAAAGGTAAAGCTGGTTGAATGAAAATAAATTCTAGACCAATGGTTTCCCATGTCAGGGTCTTTCAGCCTTGTGGAAATTTAATTAGCATTCTCCGCTTTTGAGCAGGAGGGCAACTGAAAAACTAGAACACTCTAGTGCCCACTGCTGTTTCCCATCAACAGATCTGGGAACGGCTTTCAGGCCTACTTGCCCACGCCTAGACTGGACCTGCAGCTCCAGAGTGATTTTCCAGAGATCCTGCTCAGGACCACCCCCACCTGGGGCCAGCTGGTCTCCTTTCAGCAGCACAAAAAGGCCCAGTTTTCCATGGAAACTTTGGTCAGGCTACCTCTCCCTCTCTCTCTCTCTCAAATTCCCTCCCCCCTCCCCTCGGCCTACCTGCAGAGCACCAACTCTCCAGTGCAGGCACAGGCCTGTGTCCTAGGCCCTCCTCCCACCCCACATGTTCTCCTTTGCTGCCCTGCATTCCTAATTCATCCCCTCAGCTGGCTGAGTTCATCTCATGGCTTATGTTCTTATTAGCCATCCCCTTCCCATGTTCCCAGCCACACAGCATGCTATCAGTTCCAGGCTCCTGCATGCCACAGGGCCCTTGAACATGCTGTTCCCTCTCTGGAACACACACACACACACACACACACACACACATACCTTTTGCCTCCGTATCCCACCTCAGATCTCATCTCAGATGTTAGCTTCACTCAGAGACCAGTAAGTCTAAGCCTGGCTCTTCCAGTCATTCATTTTCCTGTCTTTCCATACATTTAACTGTTGGTAATTAAAAGGTTATTATTTAATTTGTCAAGGTGTACCTCCCTCATTAGCATATTATAGGCTCTATGGGAGCTGAACTACCTATTTCCACCTATCCCCAATGTACAGCACAGTGCTTAACTCAGAATAGACATTCACATCTATGAAAGGAAGGGGAGAGAAGAAAAGGCTTAAAAAAAAAAAGGGAAAGTGGTGGCCCAGGGTCAGGCTCAGTGGAGTAATAATTGCTTAACAACTGGCTTTCTGACTAAATAAAAAAAAATTTTGTGCCAATTTCCATAGTGTAAATGCTCCTATCATGGCCTGTTCCAAACCACCAAAATGCTGTTCCTGAATGAGCAGCTGGATACAGATGTGCACATTGGTGCAGGGTCGGTAGAGGAAAGACTGGCTCCAGCACACCACTGGCTTATAGCGATGCCAGGACTGACATTCAGAGAGTCCAATGTGCTTTTAAATGACATTAACTTTTGATTCAATTCTATGTTGGACTAATGGCCAAAATGAATTGAGCCTTGCAAAAAAAAAATGCTAAAGACTGAAAAAAAAAAGAAAAAGCAAAGAAAAAAGATGTTTTGCAGCTAGTCCAGAACAAGAAGATGAAGGGAAAGGTGAGACCCACTGCATGGAGACAAGTGCTGTGTTCTGAAAGGAGAGGAAAGAAATGTTAAAAAGTTTAGCTTTCAGTCTTTCCATCAGTGTGGGCCACTGATGGAAATGTTTAAAAGTTTAAAAGTTTAATGTTTAAAAGTTTAGCTTTCAGTCTTTCCATCAGTGCGGGAAAGTCAAGGCTTAGGATATCGTTATGAGCAAGTGAGAGCCTGTATGAAATGCTGGCTATATCCTCTTGTCTAGTATTTACTCCCCTTTCTAGCAATTGACCCTAAGAGTTCAATAAAAGCAAAACTGGTCCCTACAACACCAAATTAAAGAAGTATTAAGATCATAAAACTATTAGAAGAAAACATGGGTAGAAAAACATGGAATATTTTCCCTAATATTCTGGGACTAGGGAAGCCCTAAATCTAACACAAAACCCAGAAACTATTAAAAAAAAGTTTAGTTCATTTGACACTATCCAAACCAAAAGTTTCTGCCTAACGAAAGGACCATAAACTCATTCAAAAGACAAACTGGAAAAAAAATTTACAAGACATCCAAAAGGGTTAATTTACTTGATGCATGAAGTTGTTCTATAAGTCAGTAAGGAAATAAGGTGCCCCCAAACACGCACACACATAAAGCCAAAGGACATGCAGAGACAGTTCAAAGAGAAGGAAACACAACAGCCCCAACAATTTCAGGGAGATGTCTACCCTCCTCGTGACAAGACATACAAGTCATAACGATAACCAAACATCACTTCACACATATCCAACCAGGAGACATGTAAAAGTGTGGTTAACTCCCTGGCTCAGGAAAGATGGGAAGGAAGAGAACCTCTCATACCAAGAGAGTAAATTGGTATTGAAATCTCTGTGTAGGGCACTTTGACAACACCTATCAAAATAAAAACACAGCCCACTTTGACCCTCCACTTCTAAAAATTTCATTTGTACCAGGATTTCATTACACAGTGTGTGATTGCAAAGAATGGAAACAACCTAAATGCCCTCTCAGGAGGTGACTAATTAAATAAATTACAGACCAGTCATACAATGCTGTGCAGACACAGAAAAGAATCTGGGGCTCTCTATGCACTAATATGCATCCATCCCCAACATAGGCAAAAAAGGGGGGCACAGAACAGTGTACACAATGTTACTGGTTGTGAAAGAAAATATATAAATGAAAACATACTTAGAATATTTCTGGAAGAATACATAAGAAACTGATAACCATTTGCTTCTGAGGAGGGAAACTGGAGGCAGAGATGACAAGAAATGTTACTTTACTGTCTGCTTTCAGTACCATGTGCATGCATTATTTATTACTCAACTTTTAAACATAGATATGCATGAATATGTTCACTGTTGTGTTGTATATACTAGATGAAATTTAAAAACCACTAGACTGACAAAAGAGTGGGGTCTTTTTAAAATATTACTACTGCAATGAAATTGTAATTATTTTTAACATTAATTAAATTGTCCTGAGTCACTTTCTAGTCTTGAGTAACAAAAAAAGAATACAAATTACTTCTCAGGATATTTAAATAACCCTCGGTTGTCCTAACAGGGTAAAAGCCAGCAACCTTTGAGAATTTATGAACAGAAGAAATATCAGAAGACTGGAGATAGACAAGCTTGATATATGGGGAAAAAATGGAGCTTAGAGAGTTTAGCTGACATTTTTTGGTTTTGTTTTGGGTTTTATTTTTGCAAAATTCTAGGCACTTTCACAGAACTGATGAGCATTAGAATCCAACGAGAATTCACTCAGAATGATGCAGAATAAACTTTGGAAGTTATTAAGAGAAATATTTTTAAATCAATGGAGTTTTTTTTAACCTTGTTGAGTAAAATCTCGGCAGAACCTGATCTCTGGGCTGCACAGGGAGTGATGCTGGTGGGGGTCAGGGAGGCAGGGTGAGCAGGGCTCCCAAACTTCCCAGCTTCAGTTCCCCTAGAGCTGCCCTCTAAGTGACTGTGCAGGTATTTATTTGATTCTTCTTTTCCGGAAGGGACTCACAATACCTTTCAACATGGCTGGGAAATAAAATAGAGAGCAATAGATGTCATCGGGAAGTTGAACACCAGGCTCAGGCATAGAACACCTGGCCCACCCAAGTGTGTGTCAACTGATTTTAATTACAAGATAATGCTTGGTGTTTTAAGACTGGCCTTGGATTACTAAATATTCTTAATAAAAGGAAATACATGTCAAAGTATTTTGAAAATTTTATAGGGCTGCACAAAAGAAGGTTGGTATTATTTTGAGGGACTATGAATTCTGGAACAGATAACAAATACCAAGGACCAAGGCATAAACAGAAAAAAAGATCCTAACAAAAGAGATCTAATAACCCCAAATTATTAAGATGAACCTTACATATATCGAGCACCATGTCACACAAGCGTAGGCTGAGAAAGCCCTGACAGACACAGCATAATCCCAGAAAGGTTTGGTGACTGCGGTCTCGACATACTAGTTAGAAGCATGTCGTGTCTACTAAGAGGTTTAACTCATCAACCCTAGGCTTGTTCATGGAAGCAGTGTCCACTCTTCCTCAGTTCTGATTAGAAGACACAGGGCCTGCTGGGTTGTGTTCTGGGTGCCATGCTTGAGAGACACATGTCAAGTGGAGCAGTCAGTACAGCAAAGTTTGTCATGTATGGAAACAGCTAAAGCTGCTGGTGAATTCTGACCCTGAAGAGAAACTACATACTTGGGCATCCTCAAACATCTGAACATGTATTATATGAAGGAAAAAGAATCATTCAGAGGAGCAAAGTGCACAAGTAGGCATGAGATTGCCCTACTTATAGTCACCAAAAAACATGCCTTTCTGCAAGAAAGAACAATTACGGAGTCAGCTGTCTGGCTAAGGGGGGTTCTCTTCCTATTCTGGAAGGGACATCCACACCACAGATTTTATTCAGGATGGGAGAGAGGCTTGTCGGCCTGAAGATCCCTTTTAACTACAGTAACATGGGATTCTAACTAGTTTGTATAGGTGCTATTATAGCATAAATAATAAGCTATTTAATATATAATACAACACATAATATATATTAACATGTTCATAATATAATATATACTTATAATATATAAATATAATAATATATATTCTTACCTGTTCTTTGGTATCCCCCTCCCCATGTAACACCTAAGGAGTTAATAAAGTGTACATTGTAGGGGTGCATATGAAGAGGGACCCCCCCAAAAAACAAAATGATCTTCTGGAGGGCGGGCCCCTTGTAATACAGGCTTCTCCTGCTAGGTGAGTATTCTAGGAACCCATCTATATCAGTGTACCAGCTGATGTTGTTGTAAGAGGCTGCATTCAGCTTCAGTGAATTTTTTTGAAGACTCTTTCAATGTGTTTGCCCATTTCATGGTGGGTGATTTTCCAGTGCACCTGCCCATGCCACACTAAGTGTCCAGCAGTTTTTGACCAAAAACAGCAGGACCCTTGGGCCCCACATCCCTATTTACCTGATCTCTCTGAATGACTTTTTTGTGGAAGAGATGAAACAAAAAAATGGCAGAAGCACTAAAAGGCATCAAAATTGTCAAGTTCAAAAACTATTGAGCAGTGGGAAAAAAGTCTCCATAGGTGTATTGCATCAAATGGAGAGTACTTTGAAGGTGACTAAAGCTCTAACATGTAACAATAAATACACAATTTTTTATAAATAAATTCCAGGGGCATTTTTGGTCCCACCTTGTATATGCTGAAGGAAGTCTAATGATAAAGACATTGTGTGAGGCCTATTTGCAAGTAGGATGGTGTCAGGGATGAGGGTACAAAAGGCAGCTTCTCAAACCCTGAACTTTCATTCGCTGACAAAAGGCAAACCTTTTACTTTTGCTTCTACTTATAAATCTGACAGGCACCTGACCCCTAGAAATCAGCACCCAGTAGATTCCACATTTGTCCATCTGACGGTGTATCCAACGTGCACAGCCAAGAGGAGAAACTCTTAGTACATGCCAAAATGTGCTTCAAGAGCTCTTTAAAGCATTGGTTATGGAACAGAACACTGTGGAAGGACTGTCCTTTATTTAGATCTTATTTGTGTGTGAAAATCGATATGTCCCTTCTAGTTTTTATCTTACAAGAAAATGTGTCTCTAACTATTGTCTCCAAGTCTTCTCTTCCCAGGCTTGCCTTGTCAGCTATACGTAACTGTGACTTACCTAGCACCCCTCGAACATACTACACACATTAGTGCTATCTCTGACCCTCTCAAGTGCTAATGTAGAAAATTTTTCCAGCTCCCCAATATGCCTCCATAGCCTGTCTTCATGAACTATTTTAGTTCTCTCCTCTCATCATCCATGGCAGAGTGTGAATAGCTGTTCCTAGGTCCCTACGGCTAAGATAATGATAGTCCATCCCCCTCCTAACTTTTAAGTTTCCTTCCTCTCTGATCCCAGGACACAGCATCCTCCACCCACATTTGCTTTGATCTATATTACTCCTCCTCTACTTTAAAAATGGGCTTAAAAGATTTGAAAATGTTGTCAAATCCTTATTTTCACAAAATTACAGAGTATTAAAATAGTCACTGTAGTCATTGTTCTTAACTTTTCCATACTGGTAAAAAGAAAAACAAATCTTGCCTTCCATCAATGGCAAAGAGTCACAGAAACACCTTTGGGAAGGCCACCCTGAGTTGGGGCAGAGGTGGGGGTGTCAGGGTGAAGTAAACTGGAAGGATCTTCCCTATTTAATAGCTAATCCAGACAGCTCCCACAGGACAGATCACTTCTTGCTGAGATTAAAGCAAGGGTTATGATGATGTAATAGTTTCATCTTACAAATCTGTGACCTACAACTGTTTAATAACATGCGTTTGGGAAAAAATACATGCACATTGATTATCATAAACTGTTAAATGTCAGTCTCACATTTAAACAAATCATTTAAAACTCTGCCTAGAGCAGCCCAGAAGAGGAAAAGGTCTACTCTGAAGGTTTACTCTGAAATGCAAGTTAGCTATTTAAAACACAGAAGGGGCCAAAACCACAAATTGCTTGACAAATTGGCATAAGATATCTTCTATATGTTAAGAAATCCAGAAAATTATAGATAACTTGGGGACTGATTTTCTAACATTGCCCATTCTCCATTTTTATGCTGGCCACACAGCTCTCATCATACACTCCCGTTCAGTTCTACACAATACCTCTGCTAGGGGGCCTCCGCTAGACGGGTAGTAAGTTGGAAGTTCAGCTAAAGCTGACCAGGGTCTCAGCACCTCAGACAAAAGAAGTGCTATGTAGCAGCAGTGGTGGTCCTGGGACACCAAAACATTCTTAGCATCCTTCCTACATTCCAATGATGTTTACTAAAGTCCTGAGAAATCAATGGAGAGAACGCTGGAGTGGCAAAGTTTAAAGCCAATTATGCCCAGCTTGGAATAGGCTGAGCCTGGGGAGGGGGAAAGGGAATTTTCAAAAGCTCTTTGCTTCTCCAGCTACAACTTCGGTTCTGTAGTTGGCTTTAGTCTGTTTCCAAAGCAAGCAGGAGATGGCTGAGGTATCTGGGAATAGGGCACTATGCTTACAGATAGACATTTCTTTATGGGAGACACAAGGACAACTAGCCAGGCAGAAAAGCAGAGCCCTGGGCCTGGCCCCGGCCAGCAGACCTTGAATGAGGCAGGTCCTCCGGAGCAGGCTTGGTGACAGGTCAGAGGACTTACCCGCCGCAGGCCACCCTTCCCTAATGAGGGTGATAGTTAGAAGGGTGGCAGAAAAAGCTCTAGTCTTTTTAGGTGGGGGGGTGCTCTTTCCCTATGTGCACTGGGACAGGAGTTTGGGTGCAAACTAGGAAAGGCTATGGTGTCCCGTTAGAGTTGGGAGGCAGTGTCACTGCGGGGGACCCGAAAAAGCTCTCGCTTCACACCCAAGTAAATGTATCTCCTTTAGAGGACGGGAAGCGATTGAGCCAATTCGAGATGCCTATACACACAGACTAGCATCACGTTAATGACTTCCTCCCGGGCTGCCTCGGGCTTAGACCTCGGATGTAAGGAGAGGGACGAAGGTAAGGGTGGAGGGCACATAGCAGGGGAAAAGGTTCAGGAGAAGGACACCGGGGCCTGGTCGGTCGCGGCCCTTACCTTGCTGACCACGTTTTGGACAAGGCCTGTGCGGATACCATAGTCCCATGCGTGGCAGTCGCAGTTAGAGGCGTTGTCCCCCTTGTCCGGAGGGGACGGTAGAGGTGGCGTGTCGCCCCTGTCCGCTCCGCTCCAGTTGCTGAGGTGGCCTGCGGACCCCGAGGCGGCAGTGGAGAAGAAGGTAGTCGGCGGGCTAGTCCAGTTGACCAAGTCCTCGGCTCCCCACCGGCCAGTGGCGGTGACTCCCGCCAGCTCGGCGCCTTTGCCGGCCTCGCGGCACCAGAAGTTCGGCTGGTCCAAAAGGAAGGAGTCCGAGAACTGGCTGAAGCCGATAAATAGCGCGGGGATCCAGGTGAGGAGCACGAGGGTCTTCTGGTAGCCCCCACCCAGGCCCCCAAGGAAAGGCAGCACCGACCCGTCGTAGTCCAGCAACAAGAGGCTCGGGGCCGCCGCCGCGGAGCAGCAGCTCGGGTGCTGACCGCCGCCGGCGGGATGCGGGGAGGGCAACGGTTGGATCTCCCCGCCGCTGCCGTGGCCCGCGCGTCCCCCGAGGGGCACCGAGGAAGCCGCGTCCCCAGGCGGCAGAGAGCCGTTCTCCTCGCCCAGGGGTGGCTGCCTCCCGGGCCCGCTGCCCGCCGCCTCGCGCCGCCGGTCTATCGCCATGGCCCGGGCCCGGGGCGTCCACCTAGGCGCATAGAGCGCGGCGGAGGCTTCCGCGGGTGCCCCGAGCAGAGCGCGCCGGGCCAGGCGCCCGCCGCCGCCGCCTCCTCCGAGCAGGGCCCGCGGCTTGAGAGAGAGCGCACGGCTGCCCCGGGCACCTCAGTCCGCCCCCATGTCACTGGCCCAGACCCCGCGCCCTGGGCGCTGCGGCCCCGCTCGGGCGCCGGGAAGACTGCGGGCAAAGGCCAGCCGGGGCCCTCAGCCGCCACCGCTCATCTGCTCCGCGGGCCCGGGCGCCAGCGGCCGAGCCCGCAGCTCTCCGCCGCTCCGCGCCGGCCGCAGCAGGAGGAGGAGCGGGTGCAGCACCTTGCGGCCGCCTCTAAGCCGTACGGACCGCTGTGCCGAAGGTGCGGGCAGTGCGTGCAGTGCCAGCCGCTCCCCAGGCGCCCGGGATGTATTTATCCGACCTCCACGCCTTCCGGAAGCTGTGAGCTCGGGCTCCAACCCCGGGAGCCGGCCGCGCTCTAGGGCTCGGCGAGCTGATCTCCCTCCTCCGGGGGATCTCCTCCGCCTCCTCCGCCTCCTCTGACTCCCCAGTCCCGCCCCCTCTCCCCCCGCGGAGGTGGAGGTAACAGCAGCACCTGCTGCGCCCGACTCCTGGGCGCGAGCGCCCCCTCCAGCCCTGACGCGCGGTCGCCGCCGCGGGATCCACCGGAGAGGGGGCGGGGAAATGGGATACTCCCGCCCGCCTTGCCCAAGGGTCCCCTGCCAGTCCCAAACGCCCCCTCCTGCCCCCCCACCACACCCAGCGCCTGTCGAGGCTAGGGAGAGCAGGCGCGGAGCGGCTTGAGCTGGCGGGCTGGGGATTCCAGAGGAGGCTGCGTGCGCCGGGATCGTGTGAATAGGCGTGTGTTCGCGGCTCTGCTCCCGCCTCCGCTTTTGCCAGTTTCTGGTCGTCTGTCAACCGCAGCGTTGGGTCACCCACCAGTGACTGCAGCACCCACTCCCGAATCGCCATTTCTTCCCCACTCCCAAATGAATGCTATACAGTTACAATGCTAGAAGGGTATGTTGCCAAAACAAGTGACATGTACAGAAACGTGAATGGTGATGTTATTCCCCACCCCCTCCCCAGGATCTTAAATTCGCCTTTCGAACGCTGAACGCTGACTGCACAGGCGCACATGTCTGTATTCACTCTCATGAAGATAAAACCTTTCTCCTCTCCCGTGCTCCAGTGCCAACCTTGCCCAGCCGGCTCTTTATGAGTAACACCAGCCCTGCGGCAAACGGCTGAATTAGCATTATTTCCTTCTGCACCCAGGCACAGATGAAAATGGGGCCGCACCTCTCACCCCAGTGTCCTCGTTTGTTGGACACATTTCATATTCCGAGAAGTTTATGGAAGTCTTGATAGAGCAATCGGGGGAGATAAAAGAAATGCCTTCGCTTTCCAAAAACATACACTCTAAGCTACACCTACTGAATGTCTTGTTTTGCATTTCCATTACTTGTTTACATATTTAACCAGAAGGTTTGTTTTGTTGTTGCTGTTATTGTTGTTATGGGCATCTTGCTTACTAGGTAAAATTCTAGCATATCCAAGACAACTCTTAATACTGCCAGTGGGGCAGGGGAGGTACTGGGCTTTCCTGCTGAGAAGGGGGAGATTAGATAACTGTGGTCTGAGGGGACCCAAAGGGCTGTAGGAGACACCAAACCTCTAAGAATGGGGCTCAAAACTTGTCGTATTTAAAGAACTTTTTGGGGTGACAGTGCACATTGTGCATGCAGTGATAATTTTTTCCAACTTCACATTTTATTAACTTTACTTTTTCTTCCTCTCCTTGCACCATTAGAAGAGATAATAAATGCAAAGTGTTTATCTCCATACCTGGAACAGAGAAAGTGATCAATAAATGTTAGCCGTTTATTACTGCCACTGCTACTCCTACTATTACAGAAAATCTGCAGTTCTATTTCTGAGCTTAAATATAACTTTAAAGATGTTATTTATTTGCTCTTCACTGGTCCACTGAGACAGAAGAGATCTGTCTACTTGGGTTTGGGTCTGGCTCTGCCTCGTTACTTTTTTGTTGTATTTTACAAATTGCAAAACAGGCATGACCTTGATGGCCATCCACTCATAATAATAAATAATGTTGAGCTTTGCAGGGTTGGCTTTCAAATATACACTGTCATTCGGTCCTCCCAGGACCCTTAATAGGTGGATCTTCAAGATAAGGCTGTGAGGGTTAGGTGACTCTCAGATCAAAGAGGTGGTCCACAGCAGAGACAAATCAATGACTTTGAACCGAGATCTTCTGACTTGACATTCCAGGGTTTTTCCATTTCAATGGGCAGGGACAGATTACAACACCATAGGGAAGAGTTTGAAATATATTTGTGAATGTGCATTTTTAGGTAGGAGAAACCCTGGTCTTGGCAAGGAGTTTCATTGCCAAGCTGTTATTTGTCCTTGTCCCCCCAAAGTGGTAGAAATCCTTAAATGATATATTCCCAGGACTTGGGGATATGCTAGGATATGATACTCTCTAAAATACAAGCTAAAAGGAATCAACATAAAATGTTTGGTTTTAGCCATCTGCAGCACCTACTCAGGCATTGTAATTAAATTGCTGGTTAGATTAGAGGTTTCCCTAAATCCCTCTTGGATCAACATAGCCCCCAAGAAGATTGAAAGGTGACTAATTTAAAACAAACTGGCCTTCAATTCATTAAGCCATACCACAAACAACCTCATAGAGGGACCTAGAACAAAAGGAATAAAGAGGAAGAATTTGACACTCTGATAGCCTGCAGGTTGAGTATTGACTAGTATGGGGAAACCAGTCAGGCATCTGCTATCACATTGTCCTATTCTATTTTCCTGTGTGGTAGCTATCACTAAGTGCTAGTTTTCTTGTTTACTTATTTATTGACCACCTCCCAGCTCTAGATAGGTCCCTTGTACTCAGTTGTATTTCTGGTGCTTAAAACAGTGCCTGGTACGTGTAAGACCCATGTATTTGTTGAATAAAAGAGTTTATCAAGTTATCTATCAGGATCCTTTAACTGTTTACTTTGATTCCTAAGTCACCAAGCAACCTTTTCATATTTGTTTAACTTATCAAATATAGCACTCAGAGCAGCCAAAATGAGAATTCAAATGAACTTGACAATTATATATCTTTTTTTATTTTAACATTTTTTATTGTTGTTCAAGTACACTTTTTTGCCTTTTTCTCCCACCCCTCCCCACCACCCAGCCCTCTCCACCTCCCTCTCCTGTTTCCATCTGCCCTTGTTATTGTCCATATGTCTGTTATAATTGTTCCTGCAAACCCTTCACCCTTCTCCCCTGTAATCTCCTCCCCTCTCCCCTCTGGTCGCTGACAATTATATATCTTATTATAAGTAATTGTGCTTAATGGATTAACTCCCAGTATGAAGTTATTGTGGGCAGTTATTGGCTTGCAGACAGTAGGCTTGTAGGTCAAATACAGCTCACATATTACACATAATCTTTGAAGAAAAATACCTATATTTTGTCATTTATAATATATGCCCATGGTTTCATGTGCATTGTATACAGAATCATCATACCTGTGGTATGTAATCATATGCCCATGTATAATGCACATCCTTATTTTTCCCTAAAAAAATCTGGGTAAGAAAGTGTGCGATTATATGCAGCCAAATATGGTAATTGCCAACATTTGAGAACCAGAAGATTGAACATTTAAAAAACACAGAGAAAGTAGAAGCTTCAAAGATGGGTTTTTGGGCCACACCTCCCTGGAATGCAGTAGAGGGACAGGTGTTCTCCAGCTCCCCTAGTCCTCACCCATCAGCTTGCATCTCTTACGCACAACGTTTGTCTGGCTACCGAAAGCATCTGAATTTGTGACCCTAAATTTATCGTAGTATCGTGAACTCACTGATTCCAATAAAAAAAATACTGAGCCAATCTCTCTTCCTTTGAAAGCATGTTAAATAACCTACCAGCCCTGGCTGTTGTGGCTCAGTGGATTGAGCACTGGCCTGTAAACCAAAGGGATGCTCGTTCAATTCCCTGTCGGGGCACATGCCTGGGTGGTGGGCCAGGTTCCCCAGTGTGGGGCATGTGAGAGGCAACCACACATTGATGTTTCTCTCCCTCTCTTTCTCCCTCCCTTCCCCTCTGTCTAAAAATAAATAAGTAAAATATTTTAAAAAAGGCCTGGCTGGTGTAGCTCAGTGGATTGAGTGCGGGCTGTGAACCAAAGTGTCACAGGTTGGATTCCCAGCCAGGGCATATGCCTGGGTTGCAGGCCACGGCCCCCAGCAACCGCACATTGATGTTTCTCTCTCTCTCTCTTTCTCCCTCCCTTCCCTCTCTAAAAATAAATAAATAAATATTTTAAAAAATAACCTACCAGTTTGTAATTTCCTAATTTTGAGAGGATAAAGAAAAGAAAGATGCAACCTAATCACCAATACACTTGAACAATCTTATTTGCTTGGAGATAAACTGGAGTTAAAAAAATTAGCTTACTTCTGAAGTTGATAGAAATCTAATTTTAAATCCTCCCAAACTTTTTATAAAAGTTCCAAGGAATTGGTGTTAGAGTTAGTTAAGTTAAAATAACAAAACTAGTGATAGCAAATCGATTTCACATTGGTTTTACCTATATGTTCATGTTTTTTATTTATACTTAAAGTATAGATAGATACCACATTTTAGGATAGTATGTGTCTTTTTTTATTCTGACTGCAGTTTGATTTCTTTCAAATAGTTATTTGAAAAGTACATTATCTTGATTTGTGGAGAATAAGAGAAAGTGATATGAAATTACTTCACACTGTGCATATATGAACATTATTTATATCAGCCACTGACTTTTGGAATGTTAGCTCTGACTTTATAACAAGGAATTTGACATTTACAAAACCTATCATAAACAAAAATGAAAAAGCTACTTTGGTTCATTAGCAAAAGTAATAAAAATGTCACATAATCTATCTTAAGGAAAACTAAGCATCCTGTACAAATCAAATTCACCCATCCTGATCAAAAGGCCAAGTAGAAATAACAAAGTGAAGATAAGATTTCTATGCAAAAAGCTATTTAATTGTAAATGTGATTGATGGGGCCCAATCACTTTTTAAAAGCTTGGTCAAATTTTAATTTTGAGTTCTTTTGTTGAATTAAAAAAACAATTAGCAGAACAAATTGATCTAGACTTGTATGTTGGCTTTTGTTTGCTAACAATCACAGATACCACATTTGCTTTATAGTACTTAAGAATGTTCTTTGTTTCACAAACACACAGGAAAAAGGACAGAATGCCAGAACTTACAGGAGAACATTATAGTATGTCACTCATTCCAGCAAGGAGACAGACTCTCTCCCTCCCTCCCTCCCTCTCTCTCTCTCTCTCTCTCTCTCTCTCTCACCATCCCCAAATTTGCAAATGGATTTCAGATTTCAAGTGTGGACTTTGGGGCTTACCGCAATGGGTGAGCAACTGAAGGCAATCATTGTCAGGAGGGTTTATAGGAACAATGTCAAGTAGCAAAGATTTAGGAAAAAATTTTCACTTCCTAAGAGAGCCAGATATGTTCTTTAAACAACTTTTCCCCCTAACTCTTCTGCTACTAATTCTAATGAAATTGAAGAAAAACCCATATCTGCATGGTCTGGGTGTTCTAGCCAAATCTAAAGTAATTAAATTAATTTCCTCGAATGACAGAAGCTAAAAGAGGGTAAGAGTAAAAAATACTCTTAAAGTGGGGGAGATCACAGACCCAGAATATATTTTCTGAAGCAAGATATTTGACTGGAACAATTTGATAAACTTTTTATCTCTAATAAAGTTGGTTTGAATTTGACCAAGTCATAAAGTATTTTTATATTTAAAAAATTAGCTGCACCTATATGCATATCAGCATAAATTATAGGCTACTTCAAAGGGCTTTGATTAAAAATTTAGTGTCTCTATAGCAGAAGGCATATAAATGTATGGATAAAGTCACTGAAACTTTTTTTAAATTTAACAGTCAGTACTTTAAAATATGAAACTGAGTGTTTGAGCTTTGATTGAGTAAAACACTTTTGCTATTGTAGAAGGTTCTTTAACACCCTAATAGCAGTGATACTCATTGCTATTTTACCTGGCACTATTTCTAAGACTATTCTCCAAGAAAAGGAACCAAGGCTCTTTGGGGAAATAACTGATTATAAAACTGGGGCAGGAAATAGAAAAGATGAGCTGGGGGCATCTCATAGTGTTAGAAAGTAAGAAAGTGCTTAACACCCCCCCCCCACACACATACACACACACAATGATAGGGTTATGTCAAAAGGACATGGGAGCCCAATTTGAACAACAAAATAAATAAAGTACTACTCTCCTTAACTGTGGGCTATGCATAGTATTTCCTTCCAAAGAGGATAGTATGAAACGGGAGGAGAAAAAAAAAAGAGAGAGGCAGAGGAAGGTTACCATGGAGACACCTAATAATCACTATCTCAGCCAGGTGATCAAGGTCAGCATCAACAGTGGTACATCATGTCGATAGCACATAGTCTTGATATGATGTGATGCGAATGGCCCTTTACTTCTGTAATCTTCCTCCCCCAAAACCATAATCCCAATCCAACCATGAAGAAAACATTAGACAAATCCCAATTAAGGAACATTCTACAAAATACCTGACCAGTACTAAAGACTGTCCAGGTGATCAAAAACAAGAAAAGTCTGAGAATCCGTCACGGTCAAGAAGGCTAAGGAGACACAATGATGAAATGTAATGTGGCATTCTGGATGAGATCCTGGAACAGAAAAGGGACATTAGGTGAACACTAAGAAAATCTGAGTGAACTATGAACTTCAAATAATAAAAACATATCAATATTTTTTCATTAGTTGTGACAAATGTACCAGACTAATTTGGGATGTTAATAACTGGGGAAATTAGGTATGGTATTTGGGGAGGCTCTACTCTCTTTGTAATTTTTTTCTACAAATGTGAAAATATTCTAAAATAAAAATTTTATTTTTTAAAAAGATGATTTAAAACTCTTCAAACATTTCATTTTAAGCTCTAAATCAGTAATTTCCCTCTGTATAGGTTCTATCTCTGTGATATTTTTAATCAAGTAAAGATTTAATAGTTTGGAACACAAAATTGATGAGAGAGCAGAAAAATATAATTAAAAGTAAATTTTAATAAATGCTTATTATATAATTGATTCTAAAAAATACTCCTAAGTGTTTACAAGAAATCAACATCAACAAACTTCTCAGTTGTGGCCTGGGCTCTGGTCTAAAAGGCCAGTAAGGGGGTGCAAGCCTCAAACTTCATCTTGGGCATATGGCAAGTGTAGTTTTGTTTAAATTCTTCTGTTTAATTTGAGTTTACATTTCCACATTTAATCTGTTTTCATCACTGACCCAGAAATGCATTTAAACCAAGTTTTTCTTTAATTTCTCAGAGCTTTTTTCTCCTACTTTGTTAACCTCCTCAAAGATTCTATTTCTTTAAAGTTAACATAGAACCTTTAGGGAGGTTGAAAAATACATGTGTATGGAATAACCACATGCTTTGAGTAAATGTAATACAGCAGGCTGTAGCCTCCAGGTTAATGAGCTTTGACAATCTTTTTATAAGCCAGAAAATTCTGGGAGTATAAATCTAAGGGCTTTCAGGTAAAGCTCCATTTTTTAGTATATGTCCCCAAAGGAAAGCCCCCTGATTTATATGTCTCAGTAGCCTCACTCCCTGTCACAGGGCATGGCACTCAATAAATATTTGTGGAATGAATTAATGAATTAATGAAAAACAGGATAATATATAGGATTTTGCCAGGGAAAGAACCTCTTCTTTCCCCCCAGGTTGAAGGAACAGCAGGAATGAAGACACAAAGGTAGTAATGAGAATTGCATTTTGGCAAAGTTTATAGACCTAATGGCATTTCTGTAATATGATTTAATTATAGGATTTATAGAATACAATTTGATGATACAATTTGTTTTTGAATAACAGGAAATACATACATTTGGTCTCTTCCCCCAGTTCCTAACATAAGGCTCTTAAAACTTTTGTAAATTCCTAAGTGGCAAGAGTACTACGAACATTTTTTTTTAATGAGGTGATGCTGGGTGGGTTCCTGGATGAGGGCTGGTCACCTGACAGACCAAACTATGATTGGAAGTTCCCAGAGAGGAGGTAGGGGGCTGGAAATGGAGTTTACAATTGATCGTGCCTAGGTGAGAAAGCCTCCGTGAAATCTCCATAGTAAGGGGTTCAGAGAGCTTCCAGGTCGGTGAACACATCTACACCCAGAGGGTGACTCACCCAGGCTGGACAGAGCATCATCTGAGCTGGCATGGAACAACTACCGTTCTTATGAAAATAGAATAATGCTTGTATTTTGCTTGTAATGCTTGAGAATAGAAGTGACAATGGGGGAAAGTACAGAGTATGCCGATTAGTGAATCTAAAGCTAAAGTGAACACTTTAAGTGTTAGCATTTGAAAGCTGACTTACTTTAGGTAGTGTATCAGGGTCTCACACTTGCTTACCTAGCAAACAATCTATAAGAAATTACCAACACTGTGAGTATATTAGTATTTTTTATACGAAAACTTATTGAAAACCTAAGGCAAACTGACTTATTCAAAAGGGGGACTTTATTAGCTTATGCAACCAACAAGACCAAGGGTTGCATGGCTTTAGATATGGCTGAATCCTGGTGTGTCTCCACTCCTTGGGTTCACTTTCTTCTGTTACCTTCACTCTCAGGCTCCATTTGAGTTTCCATGTTCACCCCTAGCAGCCCCAGCAGAAAAAGAATACTTCTTCACGAAAAGCTCCAAAAATATCACAGCCAATCTCATTGGCTCTGATTATTGCTGGCTGGGTCATATGATATTTTTTAGCTTATCCCTGTGGCTCCAGGGCTGTGATGCTCTGATTGGTCAGACTTGGTCCACATGGTATGGAAATGTTCTTAATGATGATTGAAAGTGGAGGATCAGAATTTCCCAAGAGTTGTCAGGAAAAACAATGATATCCATCTCAATTGTTCTGGTTAGAAATGACATGCAAATTCTAGATTTTTAAAAATATAGATGTCTTTTGGGGCCCTTAATCTGAAAGAGAAAATAGATAAGACATTAGTTGCAAACTATGTCAGAAAAGAATCCTCCACTTTTCAGGAAAACTCAGCAAATAAATTAAAGTTTACTACTGTCTACAAGAACACCAGTGACTACAAGTTATCTAAACTCTGTCTTCCATCTAAAGCAAGTGTAGGAGCACTATCAACATGGCTCCTCATCAGGTGATCAGGGTCCAGGGCCTTCCAAAGCCCTCCTGGCTAAAGTGACCATAGATGATGATATCAGTGCTTTTCCCAGATCCCTCAAGGCCCTTTTTACTATATCTTTTTGGAGTTCTGGGGACTGAGAAAAGGAGGCCAGCTTCAAGGATATTTTGCTTCCAGCAGCTCCCACTCAGACTTTTGCTCCAAGCATTGCTCTTGGATTACTAGAGCGGATTTGCCAAGTGAGCAGGAAATTCCTAATAATTTAGTTTCCCTTTAACCTGTGACAGGTTTCATGTGCAAAGAACCCTCTTCCCTGGCTCTTTGCACATGAAACCTCATTTCAGGATCTACTTCTAGGCATCAAAGCTGGAGTTCATGAGGATGAAAGTTTCAAGCCCAAAGAAGCACTTGGCAGGCTCTAGTGGAGAAAGTAAAGAATCTAATGTCAAACTTCCCAACTTTTTGTTCAGAACTTATATTCTTCTGGTTATGTGAGCTTTGTCAACATAAGAAATGTCCAAACCTGTAGAGAATTTTTAACAAGAGTTTATATGAGCCAAACTGATAACATATGCTGAGGAACAAGATCTCAGTTGCACCAGAGAATAACAGTTTTGTAGCTGCTTTTATTCATCTGAAGTTAAGGAGAGAACATAAGGAAGATTAATTACATTGAAGTGAGAGAAAGCAAGGGGGGATCAGAAAAGGATAATTAGCAAGAGTATGTGCTTTCTTGAGGATGGATAACCCCTTTGAGGGCTATTACTTCTGGTATTTTATTTATTTTTTAAAATATTTTTATTGATTATGCTGTAACAGTTGTCCTATTTCCCCCTTTATTCCCCTCCACCCTGCATGCCCCCTCCAACCTACATTCCTCACCACCTTAGTTCATGTCCATGGGTCATACATATAAGGTCTTTGGCTTTTCCATTTCCTATTCTATACTTAACCTCCCTCTGTCTATTTTGTACCTACCATATATGCTTCTTATTCCCTGTACCTTTGCACCATTCCCTTCCCTCCTCACTGATAATACTCCATGTGATCTCCATTTCTGTGATTCTGTTCCTGTTCTAGTTGTTTGCTTAGTTTGTTTTTGGTTTTTGTTTTCAGTTTTTAATAGTTTTGAGTTTGTTTTTATTTTAATGTTCATATTTTTGATCACCTTATTTTTCTTAGATAAGTCCCTTTAACATTTCATGTAATAAGGGCTTGGTGATGATGAACTCCTTTAACTTGACCTTGTCTGGGAAACTTTATCTGCCCTTCCATTCTAAAGGATAGTTTTGCTGGATACAGTAATCTTGGATGTTGGTCCTTGCTTTGCATGACTTGGAATACTCCTTTCCAGCCCCTTCTTGCCTGTAGGGTTTCTTTTGAGCAATCAGCCGAGTCTTATGGGAACTCCTCTGCAGGTAACTCTCTTTTTCTCTTGCTGCTTTTAAGATTCTCTCCTTATCTTTAATCTTGGCTAATGTAATTATAATGTGCCTTGGTGTGTGCTTCCTTGGGTCCAACTTCTTTGAGATTCTCTGAGCTTCCTCGACTTCCTGGTAGTCTATTTCCCTTTCCAGATTGGGGAAGTTCTTCTTTATGTTTTCAAGTAAGTTTTCCATTTCTTGCTCTTCTTCTTCTCCTTCTGAACATTTAAAGTTGTCCTGGAGTTTCCTAAGCCTCTCGTCATTTTTTTGAATTCTTGTTTTTTCATTCTGTTCTGGTTGAATGTTTATTTCTTCCTTCTGGTCTAAACCGTTGATTTGAATCCCAGTTTCCTTCCCATCACTGTTGGTTCTCTGTATCTTTTCTTTTATTTAACTTTTCATAGTCTTCACTGTTTTCCTCTATTTTGTGTCCATACTCAACTAATTCTGTGAGCATCCTGATTACCAGTGTTTTTAACTCTGCATCTTATAGGTTGGCTATCTCTTTGTTGCTTAGTTGTATTTTTTCTGGAGCTTTGATCTGTTCTTTCATTTGGACCATTTTCTTTTGTCTCAGCGTGCCTGTTATGTAGTAAGGGGCGGAGCCTTGGGTATTCAGTAGGGCAGGGCAACCCACATCACTGGGTTGTGGCACTGTATGTGGAGGAGAAGTCTGAGAGGGAACAATGCTGCTTGCTCAGTTCTCTGCTGGCTTTTAGTCACTTCCTCTGCTTCCCACAAGCAAATTTGTCCCTTCTGGTGCTTATTCCCAGGATGGTAGGTTTGTGTATGTTTTAGGACCCTGTGGTCTCTCCAACAAACTCTCCTGTGAGGCTGGGAGTTTCCTTCACTGCCTCAACCACCACAGGTTTTTTCAGTCAGAGGTTTAGAGGCTTTTCCCCCCACAATGGAATCCTGGGTTGTGCAGTCTGTCTCGCTCCCCACTTGTTCCTTTCAGTGTATCCACACAAAAATGTGGGCTTGCCTGCTCCACCAGCTGCTACCTCACCCACCTCAGTCCTCCAACTGCTGCCTTGTCAAGAGTCCTCTTCACTAGAATGCCCATCTCTGCCCCTCCTACAGGTCTGGATGAATGTTTTTTCTTCAACTCCTTGGTTGTTGGACTTCCATACAGTTCAATTTTCTGTCAATTCTGGGTGTTTTTTGTTTTTAAATTTGTTGTTGTCCTTCTTTTGCTTGTGTGAGGAGGCACAGTGTGTCTACTTATGCCTCCATCTTGGCGGGAAGTCTGTTTCTGGTATTTTAAAGGTGTGTTAACTTAGATGCACCAGAACAATGGGTGGGGCTGGCTTAGAACCTTCTATTAAAGACATTATAGGCCTTGGACATGACTACCCAGCATGACCTGCACAGTTAGGAATTTGTGAACAGATCATCCTTTCCATAGAACCCCATTTTTGTCCACAGTTTCCCCTTTTGGTCATAATTCAATCCAAAGGATGCATTGATGACCAACCTTTGGTCAGATCGTGTGATCTTATAGCTCTAGGATGGCTCATTCCTAGAAGTCTCAGTATTTACATCACTTGTTGACCATTGAGGATGGGAATACCATAGCCGTTGGATCTGAGTTTGGGCCAAGTTTTCCAAAATGGGAAGAGCAGGTAAATGGAGGGCAGTCACTTTCATGGCTTTTATTGTGGAAAATACATTCTGGGTCATTTCTATCCTGTGAATTATCTTGATCTAAGTTTTGCCCTCTGTCTCATTTTTCTGTTTTTGAGATCTAGTACATTTACATAAGCCATGAAAAGAGTATTAGCAGTTACCTTATACATGTTCAGGAATCATTAATGTTTGGAACATGTAGAAAATCCAAAGAAGCATAACTATGGCTAATATTATTAGCAAACTGGTAAAGACAAACAAAATGACCCTCACCAGTGTGGCTCAGTTGGTTGGGTGCCATCCTGCAAAGCAAAATGTTGCTGTTTTGATTCCTAGTTGGGGCACATGCCTAGGTTGCAGGTTCAGTCCCAGGTCAGGCTACAGAAGAGAGGCAATGGATCGATGTTTCTCTCTTATGTCAATGTCTGTCTTGCCCTTTCTTTCTCCCTCCTATCCCCTTTCTCTAAAAATAAATAAATAAATTTTAAAAAGACAAGTTGGATTCTGAGTTCAATATTAATGTTTAGGTATACAAGCCTTGCCCATGTGTTGGGATAGCTGTCTACATCTGGTGTTATGGCTTCTCATTTTTGAGGAGTCTTTGATGTATGTAAACAGGGGTAGATGTCCATTTGCAGTTAGCCACCTGATAAGTTTCCTTCCAATGAGGTTGGAGAATGTTTTTTATTTGATCTTCTTTCAAAGAAAAAAAAATCTCCAGGTGTTAGTCAATGATCTGTAAAGTCTGTGTCTCCTGGAAGGTCACTATGAAAGGAAGCGGTTACTAACTCGGCATTTTCTTGAAGTGACTTTATCAAACCTCAGTAATACTGTATAATGTCTCCTTTCAATAATGTCAGCTCTTAAATTCCTTCATCTAAGTCCAGCTTAAATGCACTGTAATGCATGAAGGAATGCAAAAACATTCCAAAAGTATGTTGGATCCAGGGAGTATGGAAGAACCAAGCAGCCATCTTGTGTTTCCTATAGCCCCAACTACTCGTTTAATTTACAACTACTATTTATCCATACAATATACCCTAGAAGTTTTCATCACTTATTTTACAATGCTTCCTATGCAATTTCAAGTCCTTTGAGGTGTTCCAGGTGCCCTTGTAAAATACCACAAAGTTATTCCTACACATATTGAGATTTTAACCCTTAAGACCTCTTGAGGGTGGATAACCCCTTTGAGGGGTATTACTTCCGGTATTTCAAAGGTGTATTAACCTAGATGCACTAGAACAATGGACAGGGCTGGCTCAAACATTTCACTAAATAAGTTATGAAAGGGCGTGCATGACTACCCACCATGATCTGCCCAGTTGGGAATTTATGATCAGATCACCCTATGAGGTTACTTTCCATAGAACCTCTTTTACACCCATGGCTTGAACAAGTCATATCACTACTGTGAGCCTTACTTTCCTCCTCTGTAAAGTGGGGATAGTCATAACACCTGCCTTACCTGCCTGTCACGTAGGATTGCTGTGAGGAACAAATGAAATAATGTGAACAAAGGGGACTTGGAAGTGTAGACAATTATATAATACCCACTATTATTTATGTGCTATCAGAAGTGGTCACTTTGATCCCAAACACTCAAAATATCTATATTGAGCTTCTCTGATTTTCCCGGACACCACAAACCTGGGGGCAGATTCCAATAGCAATCAAATAGATAAAGGAGGTTGGAATGCCCAGAGGACATTTCATTCCATTAACTTTGCTAAATAATTCTACAGTATAATCAGATGGACACAGAGCTTGAGTTTGCTGCCTGTGGTCAGACTATTCTGGTAGCAAGTGCTTGCTGGCCCAGATCTCTGTGTATTATTCTGAATCCCTGGTTTCCTCATTTTGCCTGGGGGCAGGCAAGCCAGTCCTCCATCTTGTCTACTAGGCTAAATAAACATCAGGAGTGGAGGCCTGTCACACTGTTACAGGAGAAACTCAGTTATTCTTGCTGATGCAGTAAAGAATTACAGATCATCTAGTCTATTAAAGTACAAGCAAGGCTTATTAGTACTAAGTTCTCATGGAAGAGAGTAGGCCTAGCTAAGGCGGGGGTTAAAAGGCATAGGTTGAGGGCAGGGCAAAGTAAGGGCAGCAAGAGCATCAGGTCCTTTGTTTGGAGGACCTATATATTTGGCGGGGTGGGAGTGAAGAAGTTTGCATATTTATTTGTGGGTAAAGGTGGTGCCAGCTTCCCCTGGGGGATATGACTACTCAAATATAGATATGGGTGGCTCAAATTCTTATCTTGCTACCGACCACATTTGTCTACCTTGTTGTAAAACTGATATGTGACAGGAGGCAATTCATTAAAGTTGAGGCAATTACCCAAAGTTATTTATGGGCTCTTTCTGTAAACACTAGGGACCCCCTTGTAAAACAGATAGTGGCCACAGACAGGCAATTCACCAAAGTTGTTTTATGGACCTTCATCTTTGGGCACTGTGCCTCCCTCCCGCCTTCCAGGCCTTGGGGTGAATACACAGTTTTAAAGGCTTTCTTTCCCAGATAGAGCAAATGATACATAGAACTTCCAGGACAGCCCTCTTCCCAAGCAAGCATCCTGTTTTTTTGTGATGTTTGGAACACCTGGCAGTATTATCTGACCAAGCTCAGGACTCCTGAGTCAGGGGGTGAGACATGGATCTCTTCTCCTTCCTGCCTTGGTTTACTGTCTAAATTACCTAACAACACCCTGGTAGTGTCTTGCACACTGAACCCAATCCCCACCATGAGCATCCCTCTTTCCCTGTTCCAGACTTTATCCATTGGGCAGATCTAATGCTAGGTGCTGGCACCACCTCATCCTACTTGCCCTATCCTGCTGTAAACACATTGCTCTGCATCTTTAATGAAACCAGAAATGTGACAAACCTTTCTTAAAGTATATTTTATTGATTATGCTATTACAGTTGCCCCATTTTTCCCCTTTATCCCCCTTCACCCTATAACCCCCCTCACACCAGCATTACCACCACCACCACCCCTTATCCATGGGTTTATATCCATGGGTCATACATATAAGTTCTTGGCTTCTATATTTCCTATACTATTCTTAACATCTCCCTGTCTATTTTGTACCTACCATTTATACTTCTTATTCCCTGTGCCTTTGCCATCATTCTCCCCTCTCACCCTCCCTGCGATTTCCATGTGATTTCCATTTCTGTGATTCTGTTCCTGTTCTGGTTGTTTGCTTAATTTGTTTTTGTTTTTAGGTTCAGTTGTTGATAATTGTGAGTTTGTTTTCATTTTACTGTTCATAGTTCTGATCTTCTTTTTCTTAGATAAGTCCCTTTAACATTTCGTATAATAATGGCTTGGTGATGATGAACTCTTTTAACTTGACCTTATCTGGGAAGCACTTTATCTGCCCTTCCATTCTAAAGGATAGTTTTGCTAGATAGAGTAATCTTGGATGTAGGTCCTTGCCTTTCAAGACTTGGAATACTTCTTTCCAGCCCCTTCTTGCCTGTAGGGTTTCTTTTGAGAAATCAGCTGATAGTCTTATGGTAACACCTTTGTAGGTATCTCTCTCTTTTTCTCTTGCTGCTTTTAAGATTCTCTCCTTATCTTTAATCTTGGGTAATGTAATTATGATGCATCTTGGTGGATTCCTCCTTGGGTCCAACTTCTTTGGGACTCTCTGAGCTTCCTGGACTTCTTGAGAAGCGATTTCCTTTGCCAGATTGGAGAAGTTTTCCTTCATTCTTTTTTCAAATTAGTTTTTAATTTTTTTATCTTTCTCTTCTCCTGGCACCCCTATGATTTGGATGTGGGAACATTTAAAGTTGTCCTGGAGGTTCCTAAGCCCTTCCTCATTTTTTTGAATTCTTGTTTCTTCATTCTGTTCTGGTAGGATGCTTTTTCTTCCTTCTGTTTCACATCATTTATTGAGTCCTGGTTTCTTCCTCTTCACTGTTGGTTACCTGTATATTTTTCTTCATTTCACTTTGTATAGCCTTCACTTCCTCCTTTATTTTATGTCTGTACTCAATAATTTCTATAAGCATCCCAATTACCAGTGTTTTGAACTGTGCATCTGATAGGTTGGCTATCTCCTCATCACTTAGTTCTTTTTTTGAAGCTTTGATCTGTTCTTTCATTTGGGCCACATTTCTTTGTCTTGGTGTACCTGTTACATTGTAATGGGCAGAGCCTTAGGTATTCACTAGGGCATGGCAACTCGCTTCCCTGCATTGTGGCACTGTATGTAGGGAAGGGGTCAGAGGGAACAATGCCACTTGCTTGGCTCTTGCCCTGATTTTAGTCACTTTCCCCACTACCCATAAGCCAATTGGGCCCTTCTGGTGCTGATTCCCTGTTGGGTGTGTTTCTGTACATTCTAGGACCTCATGGTTCTCTCCAACAAACTCTCCTGTGAGGCTGAGAGTTTCTCCTGGTGCTGCAAGCCCCACAGGTTTTTACAGCCAGAGGTTCTGAGGCTTTAGTTTCCTGCACTGGAACCCTGGGTTTTACAATTTGTCTCACTCCCCAGTTGTTCCTCCCAGCTTATCTGCACATGAATGTGGGACTGCCAGGGTCCTCCAGCCACTGCCTTGCCTACCCAGTCTGTCGCCTTGCTGTGGGTCCTCTCTGCCCCAGCTGCCTGTCTCTGCCCCTCTTACCAGTCTGGATGAATGTTTCTTTTTTAACTGTTTGGTTGTCTGACCTCTATATAGTTTGATTTTCCAGCAGTTCTGTTTTTTTTTGTTTGTTTGTTTTGAAATTTTTTGTTGTCCTTTTCTGGGTTGTGCAAGGAAGCAGAGTGTATCTATTATGCTTCCATCTTGGCTGGAAGTCCAGAAATGTGACATATTTCTAATAATCTTAATAAAAATCACAGCTCTCATTCTTTGTACATGGAACACATTTACACATATACTACCTCACCGAAGTACTTTATATACCTATGAAAGAGGGACCATTGCATCATTTGAGATGAGGAAAGTGAGTTTTAAAGATATGAAATAACTTGCCCAAGGTCACACAGTATAAGAACCAGAACTCAAAACCAAAACTCAGATCAGGTCATGCCAGCACTCAGGAGTCCAATCATCACCGAAATCACCCTGCAGTGGGAGGAAAGAACTGGGTAAGGCAGGGAATTCCCACAGGTGTTTCTTTTCTTTTTTTCTTTTAAAATATTTTTTATTGATCATGTTATTATAATTTTCCCAATTTCTACCCTCTATACTCCTTCCACCCTGCCCCCCCAACCTTCCTGCATTCCCCCCATCTTAGTTCACATCCATGGGTTGTACGTGTAAGTTCTTTGAGTCCTCTGTTTCCCATAGCATTTTTTACCTCTCCCCATCTAAGTTATGCCTATTAACCATGTTTCTTCTTCCCTGTACCTTTCCCTCCCTATTCCTCCCTTTCCCCTCCCTACTGAAATCCCTCTGTGTGATATCCATTTCTCTGATTCTGTTCCTGTTCTGGTTGTTTGCTTAGTTTTTGTTTTCATTGTTTTTCTTTTCTTTTAGGTTCATTTGTTGATAGTTGTGAGTTTGTTATTTTACTGTCCATATTTTTTATCTTCTTTTTCTTAGATAAGTCCCTTTAACATTTCATATAATAAGGGCTCCGTGATGATGAACTCTTTTAACCTGACCTTGTCTGGGAAGCACTTTATCTGCCCTTCCATTCTAAATGATAGCTTTGCTGCATAGAGTAATCTTGGATAGAGGTCCTTGCCTTTCATGACTTGGAATACTTCTTTCTAGCCCCTTCTTGCCTGTAAGATCTCTTTTGAGAAATCAGCTGTCTTATGGGCACTCCTTGGTAGGTAACTGCCTCCTTTTCTCTTGTTGCTTTTAAGATTCTCTCCTTATCTTTAATCTTGGGTAATGTAATTATGATGTGCCTTGGTGTGTTCCTCCTTGGGTCCAACTTCTTTGGGACTCTCTGAGCTTCCTGGAAGTCTATTCCTTTGCCAGATTGGGGGAGTTTTCCTTCATTATTTGTTCAAATAAGTTTTCAATTTCTTGATCTTCCTCTTCTTCTTCTGGCACCCCTGTAATTCAGACATTGGAACATTTCAGGTTGTCCCAGAGGTGTGTAAGACTCTCTTCATTTTTTTCGAATTCTTGTTTCTTCATTTTGTTCTGGATGGCTGTTTATTTCTTCCTTTTGTTCCAAGTCATTGCTTTGAGTCCTGGTTTCCTTCTTGTGACTGTTGGTTCCCTAAACATTCTGCTTTATTTCACTTTGGGTATCCTTCATTTGTTTTTTCATTTTTTGACCAAGCTTAATCAGATCTGTGAGCATTTTGATTACCAGGCCTTTAAATTCTCCATCAGATAGGTTGGCGATCTCTTCCTCCTTGCTTAGCTCTCTTTCTGAGGCTTTACTCTGTTCTTTCATTTTGGCATATTTCTTTGTCTTGTTGCAGCTAATAGATTGCACGGGGGCAGGGCCTTAGGAATTCACCAGGGCAGAGCAGCCGTCTTTGCTGCTGCAGATCTGCCTGTGGGGAAGGGGCCAGAGAAGGAACAGTGTGGTTCACCTGCTGGTCTCTAGCACACTTTTCAACAGACTCTTGTGTGAGACTGGGAGCTTCTCTTACTGCTGCAACTGCCGTAGGCCACAGCCACCTCTGAGTCCCCTTAAGTCAGCCCCTCCAGGACGGCCCTAGAAGCTCAGCAGCCAGCCTCACCCCCAAGGTCCCCTGTGTTGCCTGATTTTTCTGAGTCGCTCCATTTTTCTGAGGCTGCTGGCTAGTCTACCACCTTACCAGTCTGGTTGTTCTGGTTTATTTTTTCTTTAATTCCTTTGCTGTTGGAGTTCCATGTAGTCTGATTTTCTAGCACTTTTGATTATGTATTGATTTCAGATTGGTTGTTATCCTCCTTTTGATTGTGTAAGGAAGTGATGGGTCTCTACCTATGCCTACATCTTGGCCGGAACTCCCCACAGGTGTTTCTGATATATTTGGATGACTGTCCTCAATCTGCCAGGGCTCACCCACAGCTGTGTGGCTTCTGTCCCTTTCTGCCCCTCTTCCCTCAACAGAAAGTTGTGCCCATTGTGTTCCTTGACCCCTGCAAATGCCTTTGCTTCATGACCAAGCTTCCTCTCTGCCCCAACAGTGACCTTAGGAAAACTCAAATAGCTTTCTTGTAGAAAAATGCCCACTTCTGGGACCTCAAGCCAGTACTTTCACCCATGGTCCTTACTGGAGACATCTCTGAGCTCTTCGGCTCTCCAGGAAACACTTATGTAATGAGGGAGGTAACTCTGGCATTAACCATGACTAATGGAACAAAACAGAAATCTAGATAGTGAGGACTTCTTATGAACTTTCCTTATTCCCTTTTGTTTGGGGTTTGGAAGTGTTCTCCCACTGAAAAGACCTGTGGAGTATAGAATTCTGTGTCTTCCCTTGCCTTTGTTGGTTGAGATGCTCAGAAAATCCCACTTGCTCAAAGCAGAAGTAACCACAAGCACCGGTGTACTACTTCAGTCCCTTACTTTTCATTTGAGGCCACATAAGGATTCAGCAGCTCTGGCTGGAGCTGAAGTTGAAACAGAAGCTGAAGCTGGTTTGAGTTGTCAAGGGAGCCAGGTATAGTTCTCTATACCCTGGGGGGACCCTTCTGCAGAAAAGATCTAAAACAGGAGAAACTAAACTCCATTTGTATTTTCTATTTTTGCCATTTCCCCATCTAGTTCATTGAATAAATGACTTTAATGCCTTGCATTAGATGAGGTTTTTACAAATAGAAATGGATATTTTTAAATGAGCAGACCTGAATGTGTATGTATAAGCCTCTGCTTTTCTGACAGAGGACAATAGACTCATGAAAGAGGTGCCGTTATTGTTCAAACCATTTAGCCCTGTTTTCCTGAAATTATATTTGGAATTTGCAGTGCATTCTTTTGAATATTCTCAATTGTGAAAAATTTTTATATTCTTGACTTTAAGAACAGTGGCTAAAAGTCAATCGAAACCTAGTTTAGTGATTAAACTGAGAAATATCATTTGGGGTTTATAATAACCTGTGACTACAAAATAAGGAGGTAGAATTTCTCTTGTTGTCTATAAAGGGGCTCTGGAGGTGATGGTTGTCTTCTGAGCACATGAAGGCTTTGGATGGGAGGAAGCCTGTACTGTGCTGAGGCAACGTGAGATTGGGTTTGATTAGCTATGAAAGAACTTTCTTTCTTCTCCATCCCCACTTTAAAATGTCACTTCCTTTTTGATCCCTGCTGAACATTTATCCTTCACATTTTCATTTAGTGAGTGACAACATGTCTAAACCCCAAGAGAAACTGGAGAAGAATTTAAATTATTCCTTGCCCATGTGTCCTCCAGAGAAAGGTTCATTTTATATTTGCTTTTCACTCAGAGAGGCCTAGCTTTCTCACTGTGGTAAGATAAAAGGATTAGAAAACAAAATCAAAACATGGTCCACTTCCTCCAGGCTCTCCCTTCCACGTGTTTTATTTTTCTTCCTTTCAAAGGTGTGACCCTGTCTACCTAATTCAGTCTCAGGGTGTGAAATCCTGCTGGTCCCAATTTGCCAATTTTCAACAAAAGTGCACCTTTATCAATAGTTTTCTGGGGATCTTCAGTTACCTCAGATTAATATACTAATCAGCCACTTAGGCTACTTAAGGAAAATAGTTGTGGTAGCTTATTTTCCTATTCTAATTACCAAGTCTCACAGCTTCTGGACTCTATCCCAAAGTCTCATTTTTTTCCTTTAACTTGATTCTTCACTTGCTTGCATTCACTTGTACTGGAATTCAGCCTCACTTCACTGTTTGAAGTTCTCTGTTGCTAAGAGATGTTGTTTTGCATCAAACCCAAGTATGAACTAACACTAATTAAGACCTTTATGTACCTTTGCAAATAGCCAATGTATTTATGCTCAGGCCAAGGAGGAATGGGTTCTTTTCATTTGTTTTAAGAGCAACCTGAAGGCCCAGTGGTGTTGGTCATAAAAAGAAGGGAAGAAGCCACTTGTTCAGGGTGAGCTTGTTAGTGTATTTGTCAGTGCACCATGACTGGTTTTCTTCCAAGACAACACAGCATTTATAATTTTCCCTTTCCTAGGCAGAAAAATGCCATTTTTAAATGAGAACAAATAACTAAGCTAAATGGAACCTTTAGTCATCTACTATAAACTGCTGTTTTCTGGGAGAAAAAGCTAAGGTCTAGGGAAATTGAATCCTTTGACCTAAACCAAAGAGTTTAGCAGAGGCCAACCTGGGACTAGAGTGCAGTTAGTTCTTCTGATTTCCAATTACTAAATCCTGGATGCTGCCTCTGTAAAAATGGAATGTGTGCTGAATACCTTATGATCAATAACAGAACTGGGCACACATTCAGTAGGACATTTCTCCTAATCATTCTCCAACTTCATCTCTTGTAAACAAATAGCTTAAATGTTTTAAAATAGGCTCTCTCTGAGTTCCTCCCTGATACTTTAAGCTCTCTGAAGACCCAATTGGGTATCCTTCTGTCTTGCAGCCATTTAAGGCCGGGCAGGTTCACACGGGATTCGGGCAGATGGAAGAAAATTCAAGGAGCCACTGAGATGTCTGACACGGCTTTATTCTAGGGTGAGGCATCCATGCATGCCACAAGCCATGTGTCACCCACAGGAAGTCTGGACTCCCTTATATACTAAATGAACACAAAGCTGGCAGAGTGCCAAGATATTATATAACAGAGTGTGATTCCACACGTGCAGGCCAAATCAAGATTATATGAATACTGCTAAGTCATAGTTGCCCAGACATCTGGGTGAGGGAACCTGACTTCTTTTTATCTATACCTTCATATTTTGTACCATATAGGGGCTCAATAAATGGTGAATAAAGGGATGAATAAAACAAGGCAAAAACCAGCTATCTCACTAAGAACCACATTGAATCTCTTGTTAGTGCCAATTGGTAAAGGTAACCAGCCAGAGGTAGAAGCAAGTTCCAATTTTTCATTTCCATTATTTTGATGAAGTTGACTTATTATTTTTTAATTATTGTTTTGACAAAGAGAGAAAGAAACATTGATTTTTGTTGTTCCACTTATTTGTACATTGATTATTTTCTTCTTATATGTGCCCTGACCAGGGATCAAACCCGTAACCTTGGTGTATGGGGAAAATGCTCTAACCAACTGAGCTACTGGGCCAGGACTAAGTTGACTTGTTTTTATGAAATCAATACAATATTTAAAGAAACCTAAAATCCAAAATAAAAGTGTTACCTATTTAAAGTTTCACTTTATCTCCAGAATGTTATTACTATTTGACTTCTCAAAAGGGAGACAATGCTTCTGGAAAAGCTAGCCTCTTATAAACTCTACACTGCTTGAAATTCCTCAGCCTTTTTCAAAACATCTCAGTATTTTTTTCAATCAACCTCTAACCCAAGTGATGCCGACCCTGGCTCATGGGGTCCACCACATTATGGATAAGATATGAGAAATTCACATGGACTACCGAGTCCTATGGAGGAAAAGGGACTGCATGGCCTCTCTCTCAAGAAGAGAAAAAAGCCTCAGCCCTTGCCTCAATCAGCCTTTATTACTTTTCTGGGCACATTACATTGAGGACGGTCCTCATTTACTGTGCACAGGTTCGCTTTAGGTGGTTACCTTTTACAGAAAACAAAGGAGAGGATGCCGCTAATCACATCACAGAAGAAGGATATTTGCAAATGCAAAGAAAAAAGTGGTTGAACTGGTTATACTCATCCTTGGAAGGTTTAGCATGGATTTTAGGAAATTACCATAAGCACTTGCTGTCTCAATTCAGGGTGAGGAAGTTTTAGCAACAGCAAGACTCATAGCAGTCTAGGTACAATGCAGGCCTGATTCCCCATGGGAGAACCTATCTGTGGGCATGGGTCCTGTGTGGACCCACACCATGCAGAACAGTCTACTATACCTAAGCACTCAGAGTTTAGGAAGAGCTGACTTACAGTTCTTGGGAATCATTTCACAAACATGTGAGCACAAACAAGGCAATAACCAACCCAGGCTCCCAGGACATGACGCTAATTCAAGGCTGCACAGGTTTGTGGCTTCTGTGGCAGTTTGCCTTGTGGCTTCTGTGGCTGTGTGGACTTGTCTGGGCCTGTGGGGCTGAGTGGAGGATGTTCCTCTTCCTTTCTGATGACATAAATAAAATGCTAGACCAACACATGTAAAAGACTTGTGCAAAGTTAAAAATGGCGTGGATACTCATTATTATATTCCTCTAATAAAGTGTAGCACAGTTCCAATGATTGAATGTCAAGGAGATAACTTCTGATAGAGAGGGTAGTGTTTCTCCTGAAGGGATTGGGGTCATTTGCTGAGAAGGGTGGGTGTTGGAATTTTCTTTGAGGTAAATGAGCATCAACTTGGGGGAGTCAGCCCCATGCTCTGGGCTTCTTACATCACCAGAGTGTTATGCAGGTGTCCCTCCCATCTCTTGATCCCTTAGGGTGTCACTAGTTTATTATGTTTAAAACATGTGGTCATTAGGTGGTGCTTGCAAGTAGAATAAAGTATTTCCACTGCTTTTTTTGAATGCTACCTAAGCCCTTTTGACCTATCTTAGGAAAATAATAGCCACTTGATAAAATATGTTTGGCCCAGGTAACTGAGGACAGGACTCACTGCTCACTTGGGCCCACATTTCTCTTCCACAATTGCCTCTGACCAGCAGATGTTGATTCTCATGGTGACTTCCTGTCTTCTACACCTGCAGGTAGAAACTATGGGGTTAATCCAGACTTAAAATGCTTCGAAACATCACTTTATCAGCCAGCAATGGTCAGAGATTTTAAGGTGGTCGTGATTTTCTGTGGGTTGCTGGGGTTGTTTTCTCAGCAAAAATGACACAGTTGCTGTCAAGGGTTCCCATGGACACATTTTTGTTACTGTGACACAGTGTAAAACTACTAACAATGCAAAGTAGGGGGTCATACACAGCTTGTCCACTTTAAGGTAGGATCTCTTTACTTGAGGTTTGTAGTCACTGAAATTATATAATTATGTGCATTTATCTGAGTAGAAGGCACACATCTCTCATTAGACTTTAAAATGGTGCCAAGACTTCTCAAAAGATAAAGTGTTCCTGAAATGGAGACACATTTTACATCAATTTACAAAGGTGTGTCATTAAAAATTAGCACTTTGCTACAAAATTTTAAATATGCATATTAAAAAATGTGAATAATTTTAAAAGTAAATGTAATACCTTTTATATTTAGAACTTAAGAAGTTTGTAAGTAATTAATTCCATGTATTAAAGTGCTTCTGAGCCAGGCACTCCCATTCCCTGAATAGTTTAGTATGCATGGCTGCCTTACTGGGATCTAAAATGTGGATTCTAATTCATTTGTAACACACTGGTTGAACCTGTGCCATGTGCCATATACTGTGACAGGACAACTGTCCCAAAACTATATTTAGGGACTTATAAGGAATTCACAGTCCAGTTAGCAGAAGACAGCAATGCTGTCTGTTTTGAGAAAAGTACATGTATGTAGATGACTCCTGAGCTAGATAGGGGTTCAAAGAAATTGTTGAACAGGCAATTCTTAAAGTATATCCAGGCTGAGTTTTAGGAGTTAGCTAGGTAACAGGGACAGTGAATGGAGAGGCATAGTGGCAGCAGGAGCAATTTCATGAGCCTGCTCAGACTTCAGTGTATATAGATATTTTTTGGAGCATGATAAATTGCAGATTCTGATTCTGTGGATCTGGGTGGGACTGAGAATTTGCATTTCCAAGAAGCTGCTAGGTGATACACAGTTGGCTGACCCCAATTTGAAAAGAAGAGGTTTACCAGAACATTTGGGACCAACACGTAGCTCAGGGTGGCTGGGGCTCAGAGAGGGGATCAGGGTACCTGAACAGTCCCTCTCTCTGAAGTATCAAACATACAGAAAAGTAAAGAGAATAATATAAACATGTATCATCCAGATTTTACAAATGTTGACATATCTTCTTCATGTTTTTCAAAGATATGGTAGGAATTCCTTCATGCTTTCTAACAGCTCCCACCCTCTCCTCAACAGGACTCTGACCTGGTGTCTATTCATTCTAACATGCTTTTATATTTTCACAAGTGTGTGTAAATAATCAATATTTAGTGGTGCTTTGCATTTTATATAAATACCACAGTTTTCTGCAGCTAACATCTTTTCTTGATTCTATGTTTTCAAAATTTGTACTGGCTGATATTTGCAGACATAATACATGTATTTTGAGCTGCTATTTTAGTGGTATTCTTATGGATTTTACTACAGTGTATTCATCCATTTCCCTATTTATAAAGATTTAGGTTGTTTCCTATTGTTCACCCTTAAAAACAGTGATTTGGAAGGATTTTTATGTATACTAGAAGCTAATCCTCTCTCACCTGCAAATACGCTGGTGGCTTGTTTTGTTATTGGTATTGGTTTTAACTTTGTTTACTGTGCCTGTCATTACAGGAAAGTATTAAATTTTAATGTAGTCAATTTGTCAGTCTTTTTCTATTGTTCATTGTGCTTTCTTACATTTTGTTTAAGGAATCATAAAAGTGTGCTCTTTAATTCAGGGTTTTGCAAAAAATTGGAATCATTTTAGAAGAGTTAACACAACATTGTGGGTGAACCCCACTGCAGTTTTCTTAACTCTTTTCTTAACTAATGTCTTTTTACAGTAGTGCTGCTTAGATGTGGTTTTGTAGGATCTCTGTTTCTCTAAAGAAACAGAGAAACAGGACTGGTAAATTCTTGACAGAAATTAAGGCAAGTCTTGGTGCTGTCCTCTTTATTTCTTAATCTTCTTTTGGTTCTTAAGTGTGTTGCCCACTCCTGGGGTCTTTGGCTGCAAGGTGGGAGCCCTAACTCTCACAGAATCTTCTGAGCAGTTCACAATGACACTGGACTCACTCCCAAGAGTACAAACATCTCCTGGTCATGGGTCCTTTCTCTTGGATCTGGTGCAATGGTTCATGACAATCCTGTGTCAGATTTTGTTGTGTGTATAGTCCCTTTTTGTGCACTTTTGGAGCAGGCTCTAACCATCTGCCAAATATAGGCAGAGCCCTTTGTGAATTCCCATAGCATCACTCTTCTTTGCATAGTCGTTTTCTTGAGACTTGCCCTCACTTGTGTTAGTAATTGCCTCCAGAATCTTTGTTCATGAAGAAACTGAAGAGAACCAAAGTTTTGACACCCTTATGCTACATTTTTGGAATATTGATATTGTTTTTTAAGAAACAAGATTGAGTAAGAACCTTTACCTTTCCTTCGTTTCTTGCCCAAGAGATTCAGACAGAGAAACTGGCTTTGGGAAGGAGATCTTAGGATGTCAACTTAGCCTGATTTGAACTAAGTATGGTAAACAGGAAGGCTTTAGGCAGGGGCATGAGAGCTGATAGCCACCTTGTCCACTGTTTCTGATTTGCCTGCCAAAAGTCTCCTGCCATGTGTGTTCCACTCTTCCTCATCTACCTGTAAACCACTCACTCTCGCTTCTCAAATCAAAGGTCCCTCCTCCTTTGTTCAAAAATACCCAATGTGGGCTCACTGTCTTTAGAATTTTCATGCTTATGAAAATTCTCATGTGCATACATTAAAATTTTGATTTTTCTCCAGTTAATCTCCCTGTTAATTTGATTATTAGCCCAGCTAGAGTAACCTAGAAGGTAGAAGAAAAAATATTTTATTTTTAGCCCCCACAAAACCTTACAAGGACATTTTGAACACTTGTGTACTGCACTAAATATTTGGAGGACAGAGTAAATATAGTGTAATTTCTTTAGGTCACCTGTCCTTTGAGGTAAGTGGTTTACCTTCTTATTTTCATTAGTACCCTATTCCTGGGGTCTTGGACCCTGCTCTTCTTTCCCTCCATCAGAGGTCATTGCTCTCCCCAACAGGATCAGCTAACTCTGTCACTGGCCTGCCCTCCTAGACTAAGTTCCCAACTTCTGTGAGGTTCAAATGCTCCCATCCACAGGGACCAACATTTCAGTAACTCTGCCTACCAGACCACTACATCTTACATGCCTCTTATCCTTTCTTATTACCCAACACAGAAGCCCTCTTTATCATCTATCATTTCTTAACTTCTCATCCTTAAGGTTAGTGGGGTATGAATATGTTGCTTTGATTATTGAACATGTTAGGTACAAAGTTTATTTATAAGTTGATTATGGTTCAAGTTTTGCAATTTATGTATTTGCAACATTATGTCCTTCTGTTGGTTCAACCACATCACAAAACTATTGATTGATGTGAAAATATTTCCCTCTCTGGAGAGCTGGAAACTTCCCTGCAGACCCAGACATCCAGCTCTTCTATTGTTATTCCCAACCCATCAAGTATGGACACCTCTGTACTTCCAACTCCCCACTGTGTATTCCCTACACTTTCTTGCTGTAACAGAAGTCTGACTCTGCTGAGGATATTAGGCTATTCCTTTCCCAGCAGCCTTCACCAGTGGCTGTTCTATATTCTCCTCAGACCTCGGGATCAGCACTAGCAGTTTTCTCCTCCTAGTCATTTCTCCTCCTTTGAGACTCACATTGTTTGGCTACTCCATATTCTATCCTCTGATGTGCTGTCATCTAATGCCTCCCAGTCACTCCCTCTCATCTGTGCTTTAAATACTTAAGCAAGTGCTCATTGTCACCACTCTAAGTCCTACTACAGTTCTGGTGACTTCAATGATTATATGGCTGACCCAGCCCTAGAATTCTGACTTCTCAGTTCCTTGAGTTCCTCAACTCCAGTGACCTCCCCCGCCACCCCCACTACAGAGCTATCTCTCCCCCGGCAACAACTGTGTTAGTCAGCTCAGGCTGCCAGAGCTATTTATATACATAGGGACTGCCCCCCTATAACCTTATTTAACCTTAATTAACTCTTGCCAGCTCTGTTTCCAGATATAGTCATATTGAGGGTTAGGGCTTTAACATATGAATTTGGGAGACACAAGTCAGTTCATAACAATGACCTGACCTCACTGTTACCCTAAATGGCATCAACTCTGAGATTGATTATTCTATTTTGAATACAGCTTTGCTTCCAGATCCCTAACTTAGGTACTTAGGTTCTGCCTTTAGGAGGCAGTTAGATAGGCATGAGCAGAACAAGGATGGTGGTCCAGGTACAGGAGACCACCAGGGCAGAAAGTCCTGGGTACCTAACAATGAACAAAACTAGGAAAACAAAGACCTTGTCCCTGACTTTTCCTATTACTGGTCATGCAGTTTAGACCTTCCCCTGACCTTTCATCTCCTGGCATGTTGCTAGTTATGCAGTAGACTCTCTTGGAGGAGGAACAAGGGGCTGAAGCGTGGCCTCATGGGGCTTCCATTTGGGCCCTTGCACAACCACATCCTTAAGCATTAACCCCTAAGGATAACATCTAGACCTCAGTTGTGTTTCTGCTCCAGGCCCAGAAAAGCAGCAAAACCAGACAAGTCATTCCAGACTGACATCAGGACCAGCTGCATTAACTAGTGACCTCCCCACCCCACCACCACCCTGGTGATAGTCAATCAGTGGAGACCACAACCCTTAAAGGACACACTTAGAAAGCTGATGAATATTTCACTGAGATCCTCACCTGGAACTTCCCTTAAAATATTTACCCTTAAAAGCTCTCAGGACAGAGGACCTGATGCAGCTCTCTCCATGTAGCTCATCAGTGCCTTTCCCCACCTCCTTCTCCCAGGCATGTTTTCCTTGCCTCTGTCTTTCACCAAAGCTCCAAGGGCCCTTCTTTTGCCTCTGTAAATTGTTTCCTGAGTCCATTTCTTCTACAGCCCAGTGCTTCTACCTTTGTGACTTTTTAAGTAAACTTTAAAAAAATATTTTATTGATCATGCTATTACAGTTGTCCCAATTTTTCTCCCTTTGTCCCCCTCCAGCAATGTCCCCCTTAGTTCATGCTCATAGGTCATGCATATAAGTTCTTTGGCTTCTCCATTTCCTATGCTATTCTTCACAGGCCCTGTCTATTTTGTACCTACCAGTTATGATTCTTAATCCCTGTACATTTTCCCCCATTCTCCCCCTTACCCCTCCCAGCTAATAACCCTCCAAATGATCTCCATATCTATGATCCTCTTCCTGTTCTGCTTATTTGCTTAGTTTGTTTTTTTTTTAGATTCAGTGGTTGATAGTTGTGAATTTGTTACCATTTTACTGTTCATAGTTTTTATCTTTTTAAAAATAAGTCCCTTTAACATTTCATGTAATACTGGCTTGGTGATGATGAACTCCTTTAACTTTACCTTGTCTGGGAAGCACTTTATTTGCCCTCGCATTCCAAATGATAACTTTGCTGGATACAGTAATCTTGGCTATAGGTCCATGCACCACTTTGAATACTTCTTGCCAGCCTCTTCTAGCCTGAAAAGTTTCTTTTGAGAACTCAACTGTCAGTCTCATGGGAACTCCTTTGCAGTTAACTCTCTGCTTTTCTCTGGCTGCTTTTAAGAATGTTTATCTCCAACCTTTGGCATTTTAACTATGATGTGTCTTAGAATGGTCCTCTTTGCTTCCAACTTGTTTGGAACTCCCTGTGCTTCCTGGATTTGTATGTCTATTTCTGTCACCAAATTAGGGAAATTTTCTTTTATCATTTTTTCAAATAACTTTTCAATTTATTGCTCTTCCTCTGCTCTTTCTGGTATCCCTATGATTAGGATGTTGGTGCCTTTGGAGATGTCCCAGAGGCTCGTTATACTATCCTTTCTTTTTTTTTTAATTCTTTTTTTTTCTTGCTGTTTTCATTGAATGCTTAATTCTTTTTTATATTCCAAATCATTGATTTGATCCTAGCTTCATCCCCTCCACTGCTTGTTCCCAGTGATTTTTTCTTTATTTCACTTAGTGTAAACTTTATTTCTTCCTGGGTCTTTTTTACTTTGTTGCTGTACTCAATGAGTTCTTCAGACATCCTGATCACCAGTGCTTTGAACCCATCAGATAGAATGGTTATTTCTGTTTCGTTGAGTTCTTTTTCTGGGGTTTATTCTGTTCTTTCATTTGGGCCATATTTCTTTGTTTCCTCAATTTGGCAGCCTTCCTGTGTTTGTTTCTGTGTATTAGATAGAGCTGCTTTGACTCCCTGTCTTATTAGTGTGGGCTATTGTAAAAAAAGCAACTGTAAATTGTGTGGAGCAGAGCCTTAGGTAATCACTAGGGCAGGGCTACCTGTCTCACCTCTTTGTGGTTCTCTGTGGGGTGAGGGTTCAGAGAGGAGACAATGCTGCTGCCTGGAGGTTTGCCTGGCATGTGCACTGTATGACTGGCACACTTCCAGCTGTTACCCTGGTGCTGAATCCCAGATGGGGTGCGTCTGCGTACATTTTAAGTCCATGTGGGTGCCTTAAGTGGAGTCTCTTGAAAATCCAGAAGTTTCCTCTGCCAGCCCACCCCCCACTGGATTTTATGGCCAGAAGTTATGGGGACTTATCTCTGTGGGCTGTGCTGTCTGGCCTAGGGCTGGCATCACTTGCTCCTAATGTATCCTTCCCAATTTTTATCCACCACATGTGAATGTAGGACCACTGCTCTACCACTGCCACTTCCCCATGCCAAACCATGTCTTCATACCTCTCCACCCTTCTCCACATCTCCACCTCTCCTACCTGTTTGGATGAATGTGACTACTTTAAGTCCTTAGTTGTTGGACTTCCATACAGCTCGATTTTCTGACAGTTGTGGGTGTTATTTGTTTTGAGGTCTAGTTGTCCTTCTTTCTGTGGTTGTGCAAGGAGGCAAAATGTGTTTACCTATGCCTCCACCTTGACAGGAATCTCTAAACTTTCTCTTATAGTTTGAACCTTGGCTCTGAATTCTTTCTTAGCCAGAACTCAAGTACTGAGACTACTGAATCAAGGTTGTAGAACTCAAATACCAAGGTTACTTAGCTAGAATTCAAGTAGTGAGGTTGCTGACTCCACTGGTCTAATACCTGGTGCCATTTCACCAACACTCCCACTATACCTGTTTTCAACTTTACTAGGACTTTTAGTAGGTTAATTTTTCTTTTTTTCCATAAAGATTTCATTTATTTTTAGAGAGAGAGTAAGTGATGGAGAAAGAGAGAGAGAAACATTGATGTGAGACAGAAACATCGATCCTTTGCCTCTCTCATATACACCCTCACCAGGGGCTGAACCTGCAACTCAGGCATGTGCCCTGACTGGGAATCGAACCAGTGACATTTTGCTTCATGGAATGGCACCCAACCAACTGAGCCACACCAGTCAGGGCAGTAGTTTAACTTTTTTATGCATCTACTTTTCTTTTCCACCCTGCTTCTGCTGGCTTCATTTATCCCTTCTCTTACATAAACTATGTGGCTCACCATTTTCAACCATATCTACCTAACATCCCAAACTCCATTGTTGTTCTAATATACCCTACCTTCCTGCCCCCCCCCACCAATTTCTATTTCTGGATCATTCTTACTCTCCCCTTTGTGCTCCTAAGCCTAGGCTGCAAGCCTTGCTGGATAAAAGCATTTTATAGTACAGGTGGTGTTAGTACAAGCCCATGGTCAGCTCAGCCATATGCACAACCTGGCAGCCTTTGATATTTCCAAAGTCAATGCCTACTTTCATTCTTTATGGCATCTAATTTAGGCCTATTCTTCTCATCTCTGCATACCACCCCCCAAACATTTAGTACTTTGAGCACAGCAGCAGCTGCACACATAATGAAATCTCCTGCTGAAGTAAGCCCTCCACACACCTCCTGCTGTCCTGGTTTACACTTGTAAGTGTGGGAAAAGCTATTTTCTGGGTGTTTTAATACCCCTCTATCCTTTCAACAACAATTTTACAGTTTTCTGGCACCAACAAGATGTCCCACAATTCAACTCAATACTGGCACTAACTACTCAGAGTTCTCACAGACCCTTAGAAGTTAAGGGGCTCGTTCTCACAAGATTTTCCCCATTTCAGATGCTACCACAAGTTCCAGGTCCCCAGGTGATCTGTACTTCTGTCCAGATTGGCTATAAATTCAGGGGTTCCCACTATGCTTCCTTAGGTTCAACAATTTGCTAGAACAACTCACAGGACTCAGGAAAATACAATACTTACAATTAAAGTTTTGTTACAAGGATACAACTTAGGAAGAGCGAATGGGAGAGATCAATAGGGTAAGGTCTGTGGAGCTTTCAGGTACAGGTACTTTGCCCCTGTTGAGTCGGGGTGCCCCACCCCCATGGTACATCAATATGTTCACCACCCAGGAAGCTCCCTGAACCTCATTGTTCAGGGTTGTTATGGAAGTTTTATTACCTAGACACAATTGATTAAACCATTGGCCATTGGTAGCTGAACCCAGTCTCCAGTTCCTCTCCTCTCTCAGAAGGCCAGGGAGTGGGGCTGAAAATTTCAGCCCTTTAATCACATGGTGGTTCTTCCGTTGATTAGTCCCATCCTAAAACTATCTAGGAACCCATGGAGAGCCTCCTGATTAGCATACACTCAAGTGTGGTCAAAAAGGGCTCATCATGAATAACAAAAGATACTCCTATACTCAGGAGTTACCAACAATTTTAGATGATCTGTGCCAGAAACCAGGAACAAATAACAAATTCTTTTCATTTTATTATACCACCCCCACCTTGTTTTTCCTAATCCTACTCACACATTTTGTTAAGATTAATCATCTGGGTGAAATATGTTTCCTACCTATATATCACCTGCAACTTCTTGGCAGATACGGTGGCCATCATTGGTCCGCCATATGCATGTACTATCATCACAACATTCATAGCACTGCATTGCATCCTGTGTGCCTGCTTGTGTTCTTCTCTACATTGTAGACTTCTTGAAGCAGAAATGTCCTGTTCACCCCTCCATCTCTGCCATTCTAGCCCAACATTGGGCCCATAGTTTCTGTCAATCATTTTTTGATGGATTAGTGAATGGTTCCATCTGTCATTCTGGGCATCCATTCATGCAGCATCTCATATGGGAGAGACTGCACTAGGTATTGGGCCCACAAAGTCACTGCTAGCTAGCACCTGACACTCCACTGAGCTTTGATTTCATCCTGAAGTAGATGGAAGAACAACCTAGGCTTACCTGTATTTCTGACACACCCAAGACATGCCTCCCAAATAACACAGATTTTCTCACAGACACTGAGACAAGTTTTGGCACTGACAACCTCACTGTGGTTTTCAGGCTGGAAAGGTCCTGCCGCTCTGCCTTTACATTCCAGGGACCTCCTTGGTCTCTTGCCTAAGACCTGGGAGCAGTTGATTCTGAATAGTTTATCACTAAAGAATAACAGAAACTCTCTCTGCAGATCTTTCTCTCTTCCTGAGAACCAAGGAAATAGAGGTTAGGTGCTCCAACCCTACCTGGTTCAAATTACTTCACTCTGTACTTGTCTCTGTTTCTGCATTGTAAAATGGATATTTTAATAATGCCTCTTAGAATTGACTTGAGGGTTTCTAAGTACATAATAAATTTAATTTGCAATTAGCATCCCTTCTTTATAATCTTCCTTTTATGGGGAAAATAAAATATATTCCCATACAAAGGAATGCTGGGGGCACACACTAAAAACTACTAAAAAAGAAATGGGAGAATGACTTTTTAATGTACATATTTTTATTTTTTACATTTTAAAAAGAAATTTCATTGCTTATGCTATTAGAGTTGTCCCATTCATCCCTCTTTATTACCCTCTGCCTTGCAACCCCCTCCCACCAGCATTCCCCTCTTAGTTCATGTCCATAGATCATACATTTAAGTTCTTTGGCTTTTCCATTTTCTATACTATTCTTAACCTCCCCCTGTCTATTTTCTACCTACCATTTATGCTTTTTATTCCCTATACCTGTGGTCTCTATTTCTCTGATTCTGTTCATGTTCTTGCTGTTTGCTTCATTTGTTTTTTATTTTTGTTTTTGTTTTAGGTTCTTGTTGATAGTTGTGAGTTTGTCATTTTACTGTCCATATTTTTGATCATCTACTTTTTCTTAGATAAGTCCCTTTAACATTTCATATAATAAGGGCTTGGTGATGATGAACTCCTTTAGCTTGACTTTATCTGGGAAGCACTTTATCTGTCCTCCCCTTATAAAGGATAACTATAGAGGATGCTTGGATGTAGGTCCTTCCCTTTCACAACTTGGAATACTTCTTTCCAGCCCCTTCTTGCCTATAATGTTTCTTTTGAGGAATAGCTGACAGTCTGATGGGAACTTCTTTGTGGGTAACTGTCTCCTTTCCTTTTGCTGCTTTTAAGATTCTCTCCTTATCTTTAATCTTGGCTAATGTAATTATGATGTGCCTTGGTGTGTTCCTTCTTGGGTCCAGCTTCTTTGGGACTCTCAGAGCTTCCTGGACTTCCTGGAAGTCTACTTCCTTTGCCAGATGAGGGAAGTTCTCCTTCATTATTTTTTAAGTAAGTTTTCCATTTCTTGCTCTTCTTCTTCTCCTTCTGGCACCCCTATGATTTGGATGTTGGAATATTTAAAGTTGTCCTGGAAGTTCTTAAGCCCTTCCTCATTTTCTTGAATTATTGTTTCTTCATTCCATTCTGGTTGTATGTTTATTTCTTCCCTCTGGTCCAAACTGTTGATTTGAGTCCTGGTTTCTTTCCCTTCACTGTTGCTTCCCTGTACACTTCTCTTCATTTCACTTTGCATAGCTTTCACTTCTTTCTCCATTTTGTGACCATATTCAACCATTTCTGAGAGTATTCTGATTACCAGTGTTTTGAACTCTGCCTCTTATACATTGGCTATTTCTTCATTTGCTTGGTTCTGTTTTTGGAGCTTTTATATGTTCTTTCATTAGGGCCATATAGTTTTTTGTCTTGGCATACCAATTATGTTGTAAGGGGTGGATCCTTAGGTATTTGCCATGACGGGGCTACCCAGGTGACTACATGTGGTACTATATGTGGGCAAGGGGTCAGAGAGGAAACAATGCCACTTGCTCAGTTGTTGGTTGGCTTTCAGTCACTCCCCCTGCTACCTGCAAGAACACTGGGCCCTTCTGGTCCTGATTCCAGGGTGGATGGGTTTGTTTACATCCCAGGAACCCTGTGGGTCTCTCCACCAAACTCTCCTGTGAGGCTGGGAGTTTCTTCCAATGCCACAACCTCCACTGTGGCATTGGAAGAAACCATTGGAAAAGGTTTTGCAGCTTTCTCTCCCTGTGCTGGAACCCTGGGTTGTGCTGTCTGTCTTGCTACCCAGTTGTTACTCCCAGTTTATCCACATGCAAGTGAGGGACTGCTAGACACTGCCTTGCCAATTCAGGTCCTCCAGCTACCACCCTGCCACATATCCTTTCTACCCTGGCTGCCTGTCTCTGCCCCTCCTACCGGTCTGGGTGAATGTTTCTTCTTTAACTCCTTGGTTGTCAGACTTCCATACAGTTCAATTTTCTGGCAGTTCTGGTGTTTTTTTTTATGTTTTTAAATTTATTGTTATCCTTCTTTTGGTTGTGTAAGGAGGCAACATGGATCTACCTACACCGCCATCTTGGCTGGAAGTCCCTAATGTATATATTTTAAAATTAATTTTTTCACTTGTCTTGAGTTTTAACCATGTATATTTATTTAAAAAACACTTCACTGTACCTGAAAGATTTCAAAAATCTCTCCTCTGTGTGTATCTCTGTTACCTGCAGTGGACCACACACACATACTTTTACCCTCCTCTAACTCTCCCACCCTCCTCTACCCTCTACCCTCCTGTATCACACCATTACACATGGATCACAATAAAGATATCCAGTGGCTTGTCTTGGAACTTTCATGCCAATCTTGGTTGAGCTAGAAAATGAGAATTTGAATGAATGGCTGGGGTAGAACACATCCTAGCAACAATGCCCTGTTTATGTGACCTTTATGCTCATCAGTGATGACAATGAAAAACAAACATCAAAGCAGAGCTTGATTTAAAATGATTTGAATATATTATAGCAAATTAATTCCATAGAGGCTTTCCAACCAGACTAATCAGGCATTTGAAAATCATTTATATTAAACGAGTCTCTGAAATGTACCAGGGCATTAAAAATGACAGTGATTTGTGTTTACTTCATGTTTTGCATTAAAAAAATAGAAAGCTTCACAATTTATATCTTGGGTAACAGCATTTTCTTAGTCCCATGATTAGTTCTGTGTGCATCCAACATCACATCTAATTCTCATCTTTTGTATTTCGGATAGCCTCCTCTTTCAAAAAGCCAGCTAATTTATGCATTTACAGACACAAAGACAAAAATAAATCAAGTGGCTCCTGCTTTGGTGCCCTCAGGTGATGAGATGTGGGAGAAAGGAACAAGAAAAGGAAGACCTCACTGGCATCTCTGGCTCTGGCAGCTTGACAACACCCCTCATGGTTCATCAAAGTCATCCCACACATAACTTTAGTTTTTTAAAAATTATTTTTAGAGAGAAAAATAAGGGGATGGGAAGGAGGAAGAGAGGGAGACAAATATTGATGTGCAAGAGAAACATCCACCAGTTGCCTCTCGCAAGCCCCCAACTGGGACCTGGCTGTCAACCCAGGCATGTGCCCTAGATTGGGAATCAAACCGGTGATCCTTTGGTTCACAGACTGGCACTCAGTCCACTGAGCCATAGCAGCCAGGGTCCACACATAACTTTAATGCAGGAGATTGTATGCCAAGCTTTGGCAACACAGAGATTAAGAAGATGTGTTCCTGGCTCTCAAGGAGTTCATTGTCTAATGATAGAGACAAAGTAGAATCATGTAATTATAATACCTCATGGGAAGTGCTAATGACAGAATGAAAAAGTGCCATTAGAGCACACAGAAGTGAAAGGTATGTAAACATAGGCAAAGTTGCTTATAACTATTTGTAGGTTATCTTAAGTACTTGCTTTGCCTGAGATGATGTAGAGCTTCATTAAGTAGAGCTTCCCATCTTCTGATATTATGATTCTTCATCCTTGAACAATGTACCCTGATCCTGGAGAGTGCTAGTAGGGTTACAGAGAGCCTAGAAAACTGAAAACAAGAGCCCAGTGACTGACTCCTAGAGCCCCAGGTAATGTGAGCTGAGTTTGCCCCCGCCCCTGAGGTAGATCCCACCACCTTATCAGGCCATGTTGAGAATGAACACAGCTGAGAGTCCTCTGCAACACAATATTTGCTATATTTGGTCTTCAATCTAAAACAATGACCAACAAAAAGGATGCTACTTTTTCCGCACTTCCTAGCAGGCAAGAGGTTTGTAGGAAGGGTGTATACTCAGAGATGATGATAGAGCTGGGCTTCAGTTGTTTGACTGTTAGACCACTTGGGGGCCTGGAAGGCTGTGACTAGGACTTCCTTAAGTGTGCAGGGCACAACAGTGTCTCCCCCTTCATGACTGGATTTGACCTTTTGTACAACTCTGAGAAAAGATTATGTCTGCCCTTGCCCCTCCATTCCCCTTGACAATACTGAGACCCATAGTGGTTAAATGGCTTCCCAAGGAAGAAGGGCTAGGATGAGAGCACAAGTTGATCTGACTGAGGTCTAGAGCTCATTCCATGATATCACAGCCACCTGAACAAGGGTCATGGGAGAGATGCTATTGTGGACTGAATTGTGGAACAAATTTCACATGTTGAAACTGTAACTAACCCCCAATGTGACTGCATTTGGAGATAGGGCCTTTAGGGAGGTAATTGAGGTTAAATGAGGTCATGAGGGTGAGGCTCTAATTCATTAGAACTGGGGTCCTAAGAATAGGAAGAGATGCCAAAGATCTTTCTTTCTTCCCCACATGTACGCAGGAAAGAGGCCACATGAGGAAGTAGCAAGAATGTGGCTGTCTGCAAACCAGGAAAAAAAGCTCTTAGTAGAAACCAAATTTGCTAGCACCCTGATCTTGGACACCTCCAGAACTGTGAGAAAATAAATTTCTGTTGTTTAAGTCACACAGTCTGTGACATTTTGTTATGGCAGCCTGAACTGACTAATATACAGGTGTGGGAAAAAGTAGGTTTACAGTTGTGAAACACAGAGTTTAGTCTTGTTATCATTTATTTATTAATCATTGTGTTTATAATTATTATTAACCTACTTTTACCCACCCCTGTAGATTTTGGTATAGAGAAGTGAAGTGCTACTGTAACAAATATGTAAAAATGTGCAAGTAGCTTTGGGACTTGTTAGTGGGTAGAGGGTGAAAGGGTTTTAAGATGCATGTTAGAAAAACCCTAGGCTGCTTAAAGGGACTGCTGGCAGGTACATGGGTGTTAAAGGTGATTCTGGTCCATTCTCAGGAAGGAGAAGAGCTGGAGAGAAAGCCTCTGTGGTCTTATAGAACACATATTTCATTGTGAACAGAGTGTTGGTAGAAATATGGATGTTAAAGGCCATTTTTATGAAGTCTCAGACAGAAATGTGGAACATGTTAATGGAAACTGGAGGAAAAGCAATCCTTATAAAGTGGCAAAGAACTGTGCTAGTGTTTTCTGGAAGGTTGAACTTGAAAGCAATAAGGTTGGATACTTAGTTGAGAAGACTTCTAAGCAAAACATTTAAGAAGTGACTTGGTTTGCTTATGGTAAAATACAAGAGGAGAAAGATAAATTAAAAGCAAGACTGCAAACACGTATTTGTAGCCCTATGTTCATAGCAGCATTATTCAAAATAGCCAAAAGGGGGAAGCCACCCAAGTGTCTGCCCACAGATGAATGGATGAGCATAATGTGATATACATACAAAATGGAATGTGATTCACTTTTAACAAGGAAGAGAATTCTGACATATGCTACAACATGGCTGAACCTTGAGTTTTTCCTCAGTGAACTAAGCCAGTCACAAAAGGACACATGTATGATTCCACTTATACAAGGTTCCTAGAGTAGTCAGATTAACAGAGACAGAAAGTAGAATGGTGGTGGGTGCCAGTGGCTGGAGGTGGGGAGGAGGGAATGGGGAGTTAGTGTTTAATGAGCACAGAGTTTTGGTTTGGCAAGATGAAAGAGTTTTAGAGATGGAAGGTGGTAATGGCTGCAGAACAATGTGAATGTACTTAATGCCACTGAACTCTACACCTGAACATTGTTAGAATGGTAGATCTTATGTATATTTTATAATTAAAAATACTAATAAAATATTTTAAGAAAAGAAAGAGAAAATCTTTCCAACTAATTCAAATGTCACTAAAATTTGCCCTAAACTATTTACCTCTCTTGCCCCCCAGGGCCTGAGAGTCCCTCATTTCTTCACCCTTTCCCTCCAATCTGTTATGGTGTCCTGTCTTCCTTACCTTGAGGTTGTCTGTTCTTTTTCATCGCCACTCTGCTACTGCAGTCCAGGCCCCCAGCACCTTGTGCCTGCCATGTGCCTCCCTGGTGGGTATCCCTGCAGTCTCTGGTCTGTTTCCTGTTTGGCCTGCTGAAAAAGCTGGTGTCTCTGAATTACCCACCTAATACTTTGTATTTCAAGGCTTTCCATGTCTTTTGGCACCTGGCCCCACCCCAACTCATTAACCCTGTTTACCAGTAGTCCCAGCACACACCCTCAGTCCAGTCAGGACAGCATCCTTGAAATGCTCTGAGGCACAATGCTCTTCCCCACCCGTACACCTTTTCTTCCAAAATTACCCTTACAACCACACTTATTCCTTTCTGTGCTCCATCTGCTTAAGTCCCAACCCCATATTCTCCACCTACTCCTGTCCCTAGTCATCTTTCCATCTCTCAACTGCTTTTGTACCCATGTCACTCAATGAAGCACCTAGCTGCTATCTTCAACATTTTTGTGCCTCCATAGGGAAGGAGGAAACTGCTTCATGTTATGGAGCACTTTGTGTTTCTTTTGACCCAGTAGAGTCCCAAACTCCCAGTAGGTATTTAATAGCTATGAGCTGATTGATATGAATAGGTTTCAACTTAGGCAGCTGAGCTGAGCAAACATCAGATTACTAACCAGCTTCCAAAATATTGGCTGTGCTATTTTAAATCTATTTAGGATATGCAGTCCTGGCCTGAGGGTGCCTGCCAGTGGCAAAAATGTGCTGGGTCTCCTCATTCGAAAAAAGGCAGCTACCAGGGTCACTCGAGGGCAAGGCTGGCAGCATCAAAGCATGTGTGAGACAGAGGAGCTGTTGAATAGGACACTTCATTCTTCTGAAGAAACACTACTCTATAGAAAGATAGCTTGGATTCCTGACCCTCAACACTCACTGGTGGTTTGTAAAGTAGGTGCTGGGTGGTTGGAGCCCAGACTGTCTCAGGGCAACAGTGAAGGTCAAGGTTGAAGATTTCCTCACCTTCCCAGTGTCATATGGTCACCGCCTCTCCCTGCCCAGCCTCCCTTCCATTAAAGCTGCATCAATCTGGACAAATGAAACAATCTGAAAAATCATGAGGCACACTTTTGAGTAATGAGAAATTGACCTCTGAGTATTCAATGGTCTGATGCTCACTTATCAAATACTTGCTGACCTCCTCTCTGTGCCAGACGCTGGGGTAGAGGATCAAGACAGTGTGCCCTCCTGGTGCTTGTATCTCTAGTCTATCACACCCGTGATGTTGCTATGTGTTAGGAATCATGCTAGACACTGGAGAGTCTTTGATAAAAATAACACAAGTTTTACAAGAAGGGACTTTTTGTCAGGGAGGAAATCATTGTCAGGAGGCAGTTACCACGCCACGTGTGATGAACATTCTAAATAGTACAGTATTTAGGACTTAGTGCTCATATGTCATCCACTTGGACAAAGAAGAAATTAAAACTCTTTAATAGGGGCACATTTCATTTTTTATTTTGTTTTTCAAATTCTGTATTATTTAAAAAAATTTACTTATTTTTAGAGAAGGGGAAAGGAGGGAGAAAGAGAGGAAGAGAGACAAAAATGTGTGGTTGCCTCTCATATGGCCCCACTGGGGACCAGGCCCACAACCCAGGCATGTACCCTGACTGGGAATCGAACTGGCAACCCTTTGTTTCACAGCCTGCACTCAATCCACTGAGCTATACCAGCCAGGGTCAAATTATCTATGATTTTTAAAAACTGCTCTTTTTTATAGCATTGTTGAAATGCCATTCTATTTTGACCAGATCTCAGCTTCTTGCCTTCATTGTCAACACTGCAGGCCTACATAGACTATGTCTCTTACAGACATATTTGATGATTTTCAGCACCTGGTCATGGGATTGTCCTATTTGGTTATGGTCCCAAAGGTCTGGTGGCAAAAAGCCCATTCCTATCCAGGCATCCTCATTCTGCTAAAGCACCACTAACAAGACTGGAAAGACTATTTCCTGTCTTATGAGTATTCCAGATGTTGTATACCAGGAGTGTCCAACCTTTTGGCATCTCTGGGCCACACTGGAAGAAGAGTTGTCTTGGGCCACACATTAAATACATTGCAGCATGTATAACAAAAGAATCTCGTAATGTTTTAAGTAAATTTATGATTTTGTGTTGAGCCGCATTCATAGCCATCCTGGGCCACATGTGGCCCTCAGGCCATGGGTTGGACACCCCTGTGAGGGTGGGATGTAGTTCTTGCCTTGAGCACAACTCATTGCATCTTGGAGAATGAGCACATTTTTCTGTTCCAAATAAGAGAACTGGCACTATCACCCATGCCTCACACCCTATACTTTCTGCCCAGATGATCTTACAAAGCCCTACAATGACCTCATTCTATTGCTATTTGAAGAACAAAAGATGTATCTGTACATAAATTGTTTCCCACCATTGAAATTAGTGTTTCAATTCTCAAAATTAAGGTTATTTTTTAAACAATTGTATCTATTAAGATGTACATGACCTGTGGGAAGGATACCTGAAAGTAGTGGTAGAAACACCTGGGAGCTTTCTAAAATGACAAAGGCCTCTCCAGATCAGCTAATCTGGATCTCTGGAACGTGAGACAATGAGGACTTTTTTTCAAATTCCCTGAATGGATCTAATGTGCAAAGGTTGGGAACTTCTGCCTTGGTTCATGGAATGCAGGAACACTGACAACAGTTAAATTCTTCAGATCAGTGAGTCCTCTTCAAGAGGAGAGCAGGGCCCTGGGAATCGCCCTTCCCCCTAGGTACTCAAAGCGTTGCTCTTGAACCAGCATTGCTTGGCCATTTGTTTTAGAAGTACAGAATCCTAGGTCCCACTGAAGACCTATTGCATTAGCATATGCATGAAATAAGATCCAAAAATGACTCATGGGAACTTTATAGTTTAGAAGGGACTGTCCAAGATGCTTTTCAGTGTCTGCTTTGGTTGTCTGTTGACCGCTCACTACAGTGGGCTCAATTGTATCTCCCTAAATTCATATTTTGAAGTCCTAATCCCCAGTACCTCAGAATGTAACCTAACTTGGAAATAGGGTCTTTATAGAGGAAATCAAATTAAAGTGAGGTCATTAGGGTGGGCCCCAATCCAATATGCCTGGTGTCCTTCTCAAAGAGGAAATCTGTACACAGAGAAACATGTACAAACTGAATATGGTCATCTACAAGCCAAGGGGAGAGACCTGGGTGTGTATCTTTCTCTCACAGCCCTGAGAAGGAACCAATGCTACCAGTACCTTGATCTTCACTATCTAGCTGCTATAACTAAGAGACAATAAATGTCTGTTTCAGCCACTTAGACTGTGGTACTTTATTACAGCAACCATATGGAACTAATTCACTTATGCTGTCTTTTATATATTTTACTTTCAAACTGGCAGTGACCAGCATAGGCCCATGAGCCACTGTCATCCCTGATCTGCCAAGCCCACAGACTGGATACTTCATGGGCCACTGGCCAGTCTATGGATTGGCTGCCCTGGGGTCAGAAGCCCAGCTGATTCCATCAGCTGTGGACAGGGTAGGGGTGAATCCCTGGCCACCTTTCTCTGGAAGGCTAAAGAGTTTCTGGGAATGGTCACAGAAGGGTATCCTCACTCTCACACAGTCCCTTAGTCAGTCTTGAGCACCCACCATGGCCAGCACATGGTATAGGACACTGTGGAAATTAAATTATTCTTGTCATTACTAAACTGTCCTGCAGACATTTGCAGACTGGCTGGTGGAGAGGAAGTCTCAGTAACTCCTTAGAGTCTTTGGGGCCCCTTGCCTCTCTTATGGCATCTGCTTATTGTTCACTTTCTTCAGCCAGTTTCGGTAAGATCCAGCCCCTCTCTGCCCCAAACTCAAATCCAACTTTAAGAGCTCAATGAGTAGCACAAACTTTACTAAAGGTTTTTTTGGGGGGAGATGGAGAAAATATTTGCATTACCCCACCTTCCCTAGAGACAACCTACTTTAATATGGCTTCCCAACTTCTCTCTTCCTTTGGACACCGTGAAATCCCTCTTCTTAACCTTCAGTGCCTCTCCACTTCATCTTAGCTTATCCCACTCCACCAAACAAAAGCCAGTGATCAGCACTGTCAGAAGCTCCAGCTTGAGGCCCCCCAGGAGCACACCTGTGCTCAGACAAGGTGGGTGTATTATGGGTTGCAGTGAGCGAAAGGCTCACTGTGAGGAAGGATGGAGGATCTCAGCGAGGGGGTGTTAGGAGAGATCTACTATGGGATTGTGCATTTTGTTGGAGGATTTGGGGGAGGGTCTAAGGAAACTGGGATTGGCTCTAGATTGCAGCCTGGATGCTGTCAGAATGTGGGGACAATCTTTGAGTGGGGATCTTAATAAATCTTTATGAGGAGGAGAGACACAAACAACATAAAGCTGTAATTGGCAAAGTGGCAGACACTCATTTTAGCCAAAAGAGGTATTTGGGGGGAGTATTTTTGTGGTTAGCACAGTGACCTTGTTTTTTCTGTGCTTAGATACAATTATGAAGTGGCCTTTCTTTGCCTCATTTAATGATGGTTTCAGAGTGACATCAGGGGTTGGTGTTCTGAGCCATGGCCTGTGTCCAATAAGAGAATAGCACAGTTAGGCCAGTTTGTGGTGTCAGGGACAACTCCTGTAAATTTTTTTCAGCACTCAGCAAAAGAAATATCTGTGTTTTTTCACCTGATCCTTTTTGCTTGTTGTTTCTCAAACATAGCTCTGGGCTGGGGTGAAGGGCAAACAACAGTTTTTATCTTATATCTCATGTGTCAGGTGAGGAACATATAAGAGGGGCTTTATAACGAAATACCAGGATGATGTGCGTGTGTGCGCATATATGTATGTATTTGGATACCAGTCCATTGATTCAGTCAACACCCATTTATTGAAAGGACTACCCAGGGCATGAGGAGTTCCAGGATGAACAATCCCCAGTCTCCAAGATGCCAAGGTGTTTATTACATCGGTTGGGGTGGGGGTATTAATTTATGAAGGCTGCCATAACAGATACCTCAGACTGGGTGGCTTAAACAATGAAAATTTATTTTCTCACAGTTTTGGAGGCCGGAAGTCCGGGACCAACCTGCCAGCATGGTTGGCTCCTCAGAGGCCTCTCTCTGTGGCCTACAGACATCTGCCTTCTTCTCCCTGTGTCCTCACATGGTCTTTGTGTGTGTGTATGTGTGTGTGTGTGTGTGTCCTGGTTTCTTCATTTTAAAAGGACACCTGTCATATTGGACCTCATTTAATCTTAATTATCTCTTGGAATTAGGGCTTCGACATCTGAATTTAAGGGGACACAATCTTGCCCATAATAAAGGGTCAGAAAGGGGAAGGAAAGTGTGTTTTAAAGTGTCCCCAGGGCCAAGGTGGAAACATGTAGGGTGTTGGTTCAAGGAGGGAAGAGTGGTCATTGCAGGGGGAGGGCACAGGTTTCAGAAGCCCCTTAGAGGAGCTTCGAGGGGCTAAACCTTCACGGATGAGTACTTACTGCTGTGGGCATGGGGCCGGGAAGCGGAGGTTGTGGGGCTCGCTACCCACCAGAAGAGGAATAACTGTGTGAAGGGAAGTTCAAGGAGGGGCAGCAGTTGCCTCTTGTTCTCCTGTAAAGCCTTTAGGGCAGAGATGAAGGGTACAATTATCCCTTGTTAAATGGTTCGTTCTGGCAGGATTATGTAAAGTAGACTCTGGAACAATAGGCTTGGCATCCACACAAAGAGAATGGTGCCCATTCTGTTTCACTCGATCATTGTCTGTTAGTTTGTGTCTGTTTATCCCATGCCTCTCCACCCCTTAGTACCTAGCACAGACCTTCAAACAGGGTTCAGATCGTGGGTTCATCACCTGCCAACTGGGCACCTTAGGCAGGTTACTTAGCCTTCCTTAGCTCAGTTTTCACATCTGGAAAATAGGACAATGCCACCTGCCCTGTGGAGCCATCCTAAGGAATATGTGAGGTGGTTGCCCTGTGCCAAGCTCAACTCCCTTTCCTCTCCTTCCACCAGAACCATGTGGGGAGGTGGGAGATGTACATGCACACACAAAGTGCAGGCAAGACCAGGAGCCAGTTCATACACAGGCAGCTCTGCTGCCATCTGAGTTGTACAGAACTCAGGTGCCAGCTACATCTGAAAGTTACAAAAGCAGGCATGGCCAGGTATTCTCATAGCCCAGGAACACACAAAGAGCTTCCAGTAGATAAGCTACAGACATCATTTGTATTTATATGAAAAGGAACTTTTAAAGTCAACTAGCCAATCCTGTTTTATGGATAAGGAAACCACAGCTCAGTTAGGAGCTGACCAGTCTTAGTCTCACAGCAAAAACTTGGCAGAGCTGAGAAAAGAATGCAGACTCACACACAAGACATTTCACAGAACAGGTTTGTTGATTCCGGGCCAGACTGGGGTCACAGAACAAACAACAGCAATTACCTAAATTAAAACATTTATATTAGGCAATACTTGCGCATGGTCTTTACCACGTGACAGGTGTTGTTCTAAGTGTTTATCTGTATTAGCGAATTCATTTCTCTTGACAACCCTCTGAAGTAAGTGCTCCCATAATCCCCATTTTAAAGATGAGGAAAGTGAGGCACTAGTAAGTAATCGCCCAGGGTCATACCAGTCATTAGTGGAGCAATGATTTGGACAAAGGTGATCTGCCTTTCAGAGTGTTCATTCTTAGCCATGATAGTTTTCTGCCTAATAACCAGTGACTCTCAGAGTGGTCCCTGGACTGGCAGCATCAGCATCAGCATCAGCTGGGAACTGTTAGAGATAAAAGGTGTTGGGCTGGCCCAGACCTGCTCGGGGAGGGGCCCAGCAGACTGTGCTTTAGCAAGCCATCCAGGTGATTCTAATGCAAGCTCAAGTTTGTGAAGCACTGCTCTTTTTCCCCTTCTTTCCTCAGAGCACCTTTGCTGTGGATGGAGAAGGAAACTAGAGAGATCCATTAGCGAGACTCTGGGAAGTTTCTTCCAGGACACACTTGGATCACAACTTCTGAATTTTAATGAGAGCAAGAAATGGTCTAGGCTGGGAAAAGTGCCATGTTGGAATTGGGTCCATTCCTTTCTGCAGAAGTAAAGTTGGGGTTTATTTATATTTTTCCTTGTTTCCCCTTGCCTAAGTACATACCACAGAATGGACCATTGATAATCAATAAGCTTTTATGGTGCTCCTAAATTACTTGTTTTCCATACAAAGCTAGCCTGAAAGTAATAGATCCCTGATGGGAAAAACCTTCCTGGATGGAGCCACTGTGTTTCTGGGAGGGAAAAAAAAGGCTCTGGCCTCATGAGTTGGTGAAGCACTCAGAACCTGGCCTGCTGTCATGTCAGGTTCCCTGCATTTCTTCTTTTTCTCCTTTTCTTTTTCCTTTTATTTCTTTTCTTTTCTCTTTCCTTTGCTCTCTCCCTCCCTCTCTTTCCCCCTCCCTCCCTTCCTTCCTTCCTTCCTTCCCTCCTTCCTTCCTTCCTCCTTCCTCCTTTGTTTTTTTTCAAAGCAACATTGCTGTAGGGAACTGATCAGCATGGTAGTGGCAAATGTAGCCCAGCATTGATCTGGAAAACCAATCAATGCAAGGTGGTATACAGGAGCCAGGTGTGCAGATTGGCTTTCCCATGGGGAATCAGGCCTGCATTGTACCTAGGCTGCTATGAGACTTGCTTTTCCTAAAATTCCCTCACCCCGAGTTAAGACTGCAGATGTTTAATGTAGATCTCTGAAGCAACTCTCTAAAGTCTGTGCTAAGATGTTATTTTTATTGATCCCTTGCATTTGCAACTTTTTTTCTTTTTTTGTTATCTGTAAGTAATCACTTAACTAAATCTAGAAATAATGAGAAACTTCTTTGATGTAATGTGACTGGAAAGCAATAAAAGCCTATTCAGGCAGGGCTCGGTGACTCTCAAGGCCATGCTGTCCCTTTTTCTCCACAGGACTCGGTAGTCTGTGTGAATTTGTTTACCTCATCCACAGCACACAGACTCCAGAGGGCCGGAGTCTGCATCACATTGCAATTTTATTATCAGTGTTTTAAAAATAGAACACTTCACAGTAATTTGGGGGGGGGGGTATCTTTGAGACCAGAGATGGAAATTTAAATTGGCGGGGGCGGGGGGGAGGAAAAAGGGAAAGAAGGGTCAGTGTACTATTTGGCTTATCAAAGATTTGACTATTTTTTTCTTTTTCAGTAAGAGGAAGAGGGATTCTTTACACAGGAAAGCAAAATTGCACTCTAGGATGACCATTGCCTATTAGTGAACTCTGATGTCTACTGGGAAAACTGACACCTAAAATGTGCAAACTTGAGAAACCAATTTGGGGGTTCATGGGGGCGACCAACATGAGTCCCAATATGGTACCATTCCTGGGGTGACCAGCCAACCACCTGGTGCAGAGAGATTGCATTTGACCTCTCCCCTCATGGAGGAGCAGGGATTTCTTCTCACAGGCATAGATGCATATTCAGGATATGGATTTTCCTTCCCTATCTGTAATTCCTTCACCAGACTCCTCTTGCAGACCCCAAAGTGCCTCATTACTGCCATGGTGTCCTGCCCAGCATTCCTTCTGATCACAACTCCCATGAACAGCTTTCCACAGCACAGATTTTAGAGCACAGATTTCCAGCAGGTTTCATTGGTGAGGCACCACAGCTTCTTTGCCATTGACCTGGCCATGGCCATGACCCCACTAGGAGAGTCCAGATCTCAGTTTAGGGTGTGGTATATGTTGCTTCCTTGGGTCCTCTGAACTTCAGCCCCTTTCAGTGCTGCTTCTTATATCTGAAATTTTAGAGTTCTCTGTGCTTCTTTCTAGTCAATGCCTCATTATTCCCACCCCCTGTTATAGTTAGTAATTCTTTTTACTAAAGTTTGACTGTTTCAAACTACAGTGTGGTTTCTCTATCCTGACTAGACTCAGAGTGATGCACACTGTGAGAGGAAGGAGCTTCTCTGACTGAGTCCAATGTCCGTTCCCCCTTGCATCTTTAGCCTGGCTGCCCATGGGAGCGCTCCATTGGTGGTGTTGGGGAGCATCATTGAACATTGTCTCCAGTGACTTTCACCAGCGGCCCAGCCACTAACCTGCCAGCAACTCTTGCTGACATCCAAAAGGGGCTCCCCAGTGGGTCTCTCTGACACCCCACAGAAGTCTTTCAAGCCACTCTGGCTGGCACCAGGCAAGCAGTTTCCTGCCCACCAACCCTCAGCCACTTTCCATTAGGTATGACTCTCAGTTGTGGGAGAGGAGGTGACCTGGTCCCAGTGTGCTTGTTGTCTGGATGTGCTGCCTCAGCCACTTCCCACAGTGGCTACTTCTGTGTTCTTCAGTGAGTTCTCACACCTCCTAGGAGTGAATCTCCCATTGCTACTTAATAAAATTCTGTGTATTAAACCTTATTCAGATTTCTGGTGTGGTTTCTGTTTCCTGACTACCCTGAGTGATACATTCATCATGAAAATTGTATCAGTCAGGGTTGGCTGCACATAACCCAAAAGGGATTTAGTACAGTAACATACCACAGATGGGACTGACCAGGAAACAGCTACCTCTTCCATAGTCAGGACATTGTGGGAGCAGGAAGCAGGTGCTAGGCTCTAGCTCTGGGAATACAGTGCCTCAGCTGCAAACCAGAGGTCAGGAAGTCATTGCCAAACTCTTAGCTCCAGAGCTATATTGCACTTGGGAGCCCAGAGAAATGGATGTTGAATCTACTCCCCTCCTAACCCTCCAAAAGAAATTCTCCTGTGAATGCAGTGGTTTAAAATATAGTGTATTGATAGAAAATTTGAGGTATAGCAAAACTAACAGTTCAGAAAACAATTTCATTGGAAAGATAGCTTATTTCTCACAGGTCCCAAGAGGAGGGGGCATGCCATGCCATTCAGCACCACACAGGAAGAAGCATGGTCAGTCAGGAGGGAGAAGGAAGGAGAGAAATGTAAGCAAGAGCCTTCATTGTGATTTCCTTGAGGAGAACAGGTGAGGCAAAGTGAGCAGGCTTAGGACCTGCTAGTTCAAATAATTTTAGTGGGCTCTGAGGCACAGGGGATGTCCTTAGTTTTCTGGTACCTGGCCCTGGGTTATTGGGCCAAGTGGACAGTAACCAGAGTGTCAGAATGCCATGGAGGAGGTGGTGAGCTTATGAGCTCTAGATCAACTGGTTTGAATTTGAAAAGTATACCACCCCAGGAGGACTCCTCCTGTGGTGAGGGGAGGGAGTGGGGGCTGACACAGAAGGCAGGAGGCCAAGGCAAGGTGACTCAGGCATGTCCCTGGGTTGTCCAGAATAAGTCATGTCTGGTATATCCAAGTAGGAGAGATGTGAAAGCATCAAGTTTACAGAAGCTAGAAATATGGTCAGTACATAAAGCTAAATCACCTCTGATACCTTAGCCACAAGGGGTCTGGATTTCTAGCTTTCCAGCCTCTGCTGTGTAGGAAGTCCAACCAGAAGGACCAATCTACCATCAAACACATGAGTCACACACTCCACAGATGCTTACAAAAAGAGAAATTCAAGGTTGAGAGTAAACATTCTAGGCATTATGGTATTTTCTTCCTGCCCCCAAGTGGGTCCTATTGCAGAGCTCTCTTTTAAGAGAAGTAACAAAAAGCTACATAATTATGCTCCATGTTTGGACATACTTCCAACAGGCACTAAATCATCTGAAACCAAACACAGCTTCCTGAGGTGGGCCTACAAAGTGTTATCCCCAGAGAGGGTAACTCACCCACCATCACATGGTAAGTAGTAGCAGACCTGCAGCCTGAGTTCTGGTGTCTTCTTAGACACAAACCATCGAGTTCATGAATATTTCAGAAGAGTTGTTGGTCTGGAAAAAAACTGTGGTCTTGTGTCTGGGACCTAATCATTGAGTGTATCTTTGATGCTCTTTCAGCTCAAGGCCAAAAGTCAAGTGAATGTTTTGAAAGAGAATTTCTTTTGAACTTTAGGTCAAATGTTGTCTGATGCTGTACTGCCATGAAGTTTAATAAATCTGAAAGGGTGTGTGAAGACTGTTTCTCTTATCTTCTTGCTTTACCTTTCCAACCCTGACAGGCACATCTAGGGAGAGTGGCCTTTTCTGATTTATGTGATAAAGCAACCACAGTAACAATATTCACCACTACATACCAGTTCAGAGCTGTAAAAACACAGTACAGAATATTCAAGTTTCTCAAGTCATGTGAACAAATTCTGAAATAGAAGACATGGGAGAGTTTGGGCTTTGTGCTAGGTAGCCTGTTTCTAAATAAATTACATGTTTTGAAAAAAAAATAGTCCATTGAGCTTTAGAAAACAAGTTGAAAGATACCCCGAGGGAACTTAATGATTCAGACTGCAGACAAATAAATTACACCTTTGAGTCAGGCTAATTCTGTGTGTGTGCTTCTAAGGAAATATGCAAACAAATGTGAAGAGTTACTTAGAGTTTAATTGGTTTAATGTATTAATCATAACATTGCAAAAACAGGACACTAAGGTAGCAAATTTAATTGTGGAAAGAAAATCCAATTGAAGATTTTATTTATCAAGGAAATACTGACTTTCATTTTCTCTAAATTTCTATTATATCAATGAGTAATCCTACCTCATTGAGACTTTTATGTCACCAGAGAAACTAAAAGGCTTCGTTTACTTTTGTATCACCAAATTGGAAAGAAATAGACAGATTAACTAGGAATCAGATAGAAAGATTACAACTAGTCCAATAGGGGAAAAAACCCACAGAGACCTAATTGTCTGTTTTCTACATGTCATGTTTACATATATGAAGGACTGAGTCCCAGGTCATCCTCAAAATAAACCTGTTTTTAAAAGGAAAGGGACCTAACAGGATATTCTCTGTCTGCCTCTCAGACAATGGAGATGTGATCCGTGCCAATAAAATATGATCTTAGAGTCACATCGGGCAGGAGGATAAGATCACTCTGGGTCAATTAAAGATGCATTCTACAGATTACTCATCTTTGCTGGATTCTGTGGAGGAAACAAAGAACCTTAAAATACATTTCTCTGGCTTCAGGGAGCTTAGATTTTTATTTGAGTCTGCCTGGGAGATTCGCCATCTTTTTAAGGAAACAGAAAGAGACAAAATAAAAACCAAAAGTATCTCAACTCTGGGGTTTGACATGAGGTGCACATAGATATTACCTTTTAGCAACTGATGGCCTTTTCTTCCTTCCTACTTCCCTGCCCCTTATTATCATCCCCAAATGCAGATCAGAGCCTGAGACAAAGACATTAGGGATGGGATGATAGAAGTAAGCACTGGGGTGGGTAAACTCTACTTGCCTCTCTCCTCTTTCCACTTTGTGGGCCAAACTTCTGGTGGGAAATGAGAAGAGAAGCCTCAAAAAATTTTGAGAGTTTGAGAGTATGAAAGCTTTGTGTTCCACTTCCCAGGAGGAGTCTGGGAGCATCCTATATCTCATAGGGAATCCCCTCCTCTTTCTGATGTGGTAACAACAGAATGTGAATCATGGCCTGGCAGGCTAGGTATAGAGGTCCACAAGAGTACCTCATTTCTTCTGGGGCTCAGTGGGGCATGGGAGAATATTCTAAAATTTTATTCTCTTCATGTTAGTCAGAATGGGTTAGGTATGTGATGTAACAAACAGCCCAAAATGTCAATGGCTTGAAATGATGAGGATTTATCTCTTTCTCCTGCTAAATGTCCATCTTGAAAGTGGATATGTCTACTTCACGTTGTCCTCACCCCTTGCCAGGAAGATGAAGACACTACTGTATGACACATTGCTGATGACTGATGCTCAGGGGAAGGGAGATGGTGACTTTTGCTGGTTTGTATAGGTTCTACCTGGAAATGTCATGCTCCACTGAGTAAGTGAGCACATTTCATCAGCCAAAACATGTCACAAGGTCACCCAACTTCAAGGGGATGGGAAGTACATTTTCTCCATATGCCTGAAAGAGAAAAACTAGAAATAAACTTTAGAGAGATTTGGTGAAGCCAGAGGGGCCTCAGTATTAGGGAGAGGAAAATGAAGACTACATACATCTACTAGGAAAGGTGATGCAAGGCGCTCAGATTGATTGGGAGGTGCCAGTCAGATTGATCCTGATTCCCATGGGCCAACTGGGAGCAGGGCAGAAGGTCTCAGACCATACCCTCCATCTTCAATAACTGAGTGCTTGCATACCACTCAGAACTTAGATGCATGCTTGGGAAGAGGTGGAGGGAGCCCACCCTAAACTGACTGCATTTCATGTGAAATAGCTGAGAAATCCTGGGAGTAATTCTATTAAAATGGGTTTGGCCTCTAAGTAAAAGGGAGGTTCAGGATTGAGAAGAGCCCTAACTAATGTGGTTCAGTTAGCTGGATGTTGTCCCACGAAGTGAAAAAAGTGAAAGGTTGCCGGTTTGATCCCTAGAAACATCTCTCTCACATCGATATTTCTCTCCCTTTCTTTTTCCCTCCATTCCCCTCTCTCTAAATATAAATAAAAATGTTTTCTAGAAAAGGCAGAGATGAAATTAAGGTAAAGAAAAGTGAACTGTGACCTTTCTTATACATCTGAGTTTTATGCCCTGTGATGTTTGGACCTGCTATATGCATCAGTCCCCTGGCACAGCATTCAGCAGAGAGTAATGGTCCCATAGATGACTGCTATTATTGCCCTTCATTACCTTCTTATTCTAAAACTTGGTGCTTGTTCCACAGCTTCCAGGTTGAGGACTCAAGCTACACCAGCCAGGCCTTTATGAAGAGGAGAGTGCTTGGAAGGGTATCCCTGCCTATTAAGTCATGAAGCCGGAAGGTCCTCCTATGCCCTTGAACATGGAGCAGGAGTTCACTGAGCCCCACTGTGATGTGCTTCATTTATATCCCTCTGACAAACATGTCTACCACTGAAGTTTCAAAAGTATAAACTCCCCAATGAAAAAACAATTCATGTCTCATTTGTTTTCTAAATGCAAATTTATCCTTTTTTGGTCAATACAGGGTTTGGGACACTCTGGCATAAGATGACCTCCAAAAGCTGAGTGGAAAGGAAACTTTACAGGAAAACTGGCCCTGGTCCTGGTCTGCGACCACCTGGGCAGGGTGGTGGAGGCGGCCTGGGGTGAAAACTCTTTCTTTGTGGACTTGATTTTCTCATCAGCAACATGAATGGATTAAAGTGATGGTCACCTAAGGTCACTCCTGTTTTTAACATTCAGGTTACTTGTGACTACAGAGGCCAAGAGGAAAGTAGGCAAAGTGAAAAAAGACAAAGAAATGAGAAAGAAGAGAATGAAATGAAAAGAGAAGTCTGAGGAGGAAGAAAAATGGGAACAGAGAGGAAAACCCAACATTGCCTTTGTTGAGAATAAAGTACGTGCCTTGACATTCTGTATCCTTAATGGAGACTCATTAAATGATGGACCCACAGCTGAGTAAAGAGCCCTCAGCAGTGAATCTCAAAATAAAAAAGTCTTGGTATTTATTTGGAAGACAGTAATTTCATTTTCCAGGGAGAATTTTCGGTAAAAGAGTTTATGTGGGCAATTAAATTCTTATCTTTCAACATATCTGCCTAAAAGCTATAAAAATAGTGTCTTGTATTTCCCAAGAGCCAGCACTTTCTAAGGACATGTATTACCCAATTCAGTTCTCACAACAACATTATGAAGTGAGTACTACTAAAACACCCATTTACTGATTACACATACATGGCTCAGAAAGGTTAAGTCATTTGTCCAGCCACAAGGCAGAAATACCATGATTTAAACCAAGATCTGTTTTATTCCATAGCCTGCATTTTTTACCTCTGGACTCCCAGTTTGTGTCTCTGGTAACAGGAGAGACAATTATGGAGAAGAGCTCCCCAAGCCGCAGACTCAAGCCATATAGTCGATTTCTCCACCTCCTTTTCCTTTATCTTTCTGTCTTTCTTCCTCCTGTCTCATTCTCTCCATCTCCTTCTCCATCTCTTTTACCTTCTCCATCCTTTGGAATAGGTACAGCATTCATTTTATTTAAAAATCACACTCATAGAGAAGCTATTGTACTGTGGAGAAACCTCACTCGTACCCTGCCTGCTGCATCCCTTCCACCACCCAGGCTGTCTGCTGTGGTTTCTTTGGTAACCTTTCAGTGTTTATTTATGCAAATACAAAAACTCAGAAATGTGTGTTCTTACTACCTACTTTTTGACCTCAAATTTGGCTACCAAATTATAGCACATTTTGCACTTTTCTGATTTCACTTAGTGATGTGTCCAGGAGATACTTCGAATTTAGTTCACAGACAGCGTCTTCTTTCTTACACAGTCCAACCTTGGTTCTCAAACATCTTGGTTCTCAAACAATTCAGATCTCCACCAAGTTGTTCATGAGAAAAATGTCCCAGTTGTTTAACAAAACTTCGGGTCTCGGTTCTTTACCTGACAACACTTTCATGCTGATATCTGTATGATCAGACATGTATCTCAGGCCACCAAGAAGGAGATTCGGTTTTTCTGAATAAATCATTTCTTGAACAGTTTTCCAGATGAATTAAGTTCAAGAACTGAGGTCCCAATACAGTTACAGGCTATTCCATTCTGTGAGTAAATCATAGATTTATTTAGCTGGTTCCTAGACGTGGACACTTGGGCAGTTTCCATGTTTTTTAGTATCACAAACAATGCTTTAGGGAGCAGTAATCTTGTCACATATCAGTTCCTGCTTATCAGGTGTAACCCCAGGAGTGGGGTCACTGAGTGTGAGAAAAAGTGCATGTGAAACTTGGATGACTATCTCCCTCACAGGGTTTGAGAAAAAACAACATCTGCTTCCCTAGTGCCTAAACAACAGAGCATTTGGTTAATCTTTTGGAATTTTTCCAATCTTATCCAGGAAAAATGTATCCTGGTGTAGTTTAATTTTCATGTCTCTGATTATGAGTGCTTTCAAGTATTTAGGACTGTTTGCAGTTCTTACTCTGTGAACTTCCATAATTTTGACCATTTTTCTATTGGTCTTGTGGTCTGTCTCTTTCATCTCTGAGAGTACTCCTTCATGTATTCGGGAAAAACACTTTCTATTTCATGAGGTGCAAATATTTCCCCTACTTTTTGCCTTTTCTTTCCCATTGTGTTGCATTTGATTTTGTTTTCTTTTTTTTTTAGACTAGCTTTTTATTTATTTTTTTAAAGATTTTATTTATTTATTTATTTATTTATTTACTTTTTAGAGAGGGAAGGGAGGGAGAAAGAGAGAGAGAGAGAGAAACATCAATGTGCGGTTGCTGGGGGTTATGGCCTGCAACCCAGGAATGTACCCTGGCTGGGAATTGAACCTGGGACACTTTGGTTCCCAGCCCGCGCTCAATCCACTGAGCTACGCCAGCCAGGGCTGATTTTGTTTTCTATGTTAAAGTTATTTATATTTACAATATTAGTCTTTTCTTTTTGGTTTCTGAATTTTGAGATATATGTATACCAGATGATTCCAAGAGTATTCTGTCAATCTGAGTCCCAACAGGAAGCAAATGGCACACTCACAGAGTAATTCAAGAGGGGGTTTCATACAAAGGGACTAATTTGCATGGACACGGGCAAGTGTCAGGGGCCTCCCACAGGTCCGTACAGGAATCAGGACTGAGCACCAGCAGAGATGTCATCACCCCTGGATGCCAGGGGTGAGGGGACAGAGAAGTTATTTCAGCCTGGAAGGAGATACAGCTGTGCAGACCAGGCTGCCTACAGACAAGCATACATGTCTACTGGCAAATGGCCCCATGGAGGAAACCAGGAAGTAAATCCTTTAACCTCATTTCCCTCCTACCCTCCTGTCTTGTCATGGCTCCTTGCTGGTCTACGGGTGCAGGTGGCTGCTGGAGTCACTCCCATAGTGGCCTTCTAAGGCAGAGAATGAAGGAGATGGAGTGGATCTAAACCCTCTGGGGTGGTCATGGGGTGGGGTGGAGGAAGAAATCCAGCCCAGATATAGAATGCCTTCTGGTGGTATTTACATGGTTTTACTTTTTACATTTAAAACTTTGATCCGTTGGAATTTATCTTGATGTACTAAGTGTGTATGGTTCTGACTTTACTTTTTTCCTAATGACTGTCCACTTGTCCCAATGCTATTTATTGCAAAGTCCACATTTACCCAATAATTAGAGTGTCCTTATTTGTCATATTTTAATAAGCCATGTACATTTGGGTCCAATTCTGGATTTTCTCTTCTGTTCCATTGGGCCGAGTGTGTATATTCGCATGCCATTCAGTATCAATTACCCAGGCTTTATGATGAATTTTAAAAACTGGGGACCAAGCTCGCCTCATTTTTCTCCTATTTCAGAGTTTTCCTGGGCTATGCTTACTTTTGTATTTTGAATGAATCTGCTTGTCTACTTCTTTTTTAATTTTTCCTTTTCCCTTTTTAAAAGTATGTTTTATTGATTATGCTATTATAGTTTTCCCAATTTTTCTCCCTTTATCTGCCTTCTACCCTGCACCCCTCAACCCTCCAGCATTCCTCCCACCCTTAGTTCATGTCCATGGGTTGTACATATAAGTTCTTTGACTTCTCTGTTTCCTATATTATTTTTGACCTCTTCCCATCTATTTAATGCCTACCAATTATGCTTCTTATTCCCTGTGCCTTTCTCCCCATTTTTCCTCTCCCCCTCCCCACTGAAAACCCTTCATATGATGTCCATTTCTCTGATTCTGTTCCTGTTCTAGTTGTTTGCTTAGGTTTTTTGTTTGTTTGTTTTTAGGTCAGTCATTGATAGTTGTGAGTTTTGTCATTTTACTGTTCGTAGTTTTTGATCTTTTCTATTTCTTAAAAAGTCCCTTTAACATTTCATATAGTAAGGGTAATGATGAACTCCTTTAACTTGATCTTATCTGAGAAGCACTTTATCTGCCCTTCCATTCTAAACCATAGCTTTGCTCTGGATGGAGTGATCTTGGATGTAGGTCCTTGCCTTTCATGACTTTTAATACTTCTTTCCACCCCCTTCTTGCCTGTAAGGTTTCTTTTGAGAGATTAGCTGATAGTTTTATGGCACTCCTTTGTAGGTAACTGTCTCTATTCCTCTTGCTGCTTTTAAGATTCTCTCTATGATGATGTGCCTTGGTGTGTTTCTCTTTAGAACCAACTTTTATGGGACTCTCTGAGCTTCTTGGACTTCCTGGAGGTCTACTTCCTTTGCCAGATTAAGGAAGTTCTCCTTCATTATGTTTTCAAGTAAGTTTTCCATTTCTTGCTCTTCTTCTTCTCCTTCTGGCACCCCTGTGATTTACATGTTGGAATGTTTAAAGTTGCCCCAGAGGTTCCTAATCCTATCCTCATTTTTTTGAATTCTTGTTTCTTCGTTCTATTCCAGTTGGATGTTTAATTCTTCCTTTTGTTCCAAATTGTTGGTTTGAATCCTGGTTTCCTTCCTTTCACTGTTGGTTCCCTGTATATTTTCCTTTATTTCACTTTGGGTAGCCTTCATTCTTTCCTCCATTTTGCGACCGAGCTCAATCATGTGTGCGATCATCCTGATCATCCAGTGTTTTGAACTCTGCATCAGATAGGGTGGCTATCTTCTCATCACTTAGCTCTTTTTCTGGTGTTTTGATCTGTTCTTCCATTTGGGCCATATTTCTTTGTCTGGCTGCACTTGTTAGGTATTCACCCAGTTGAGACGACCCTCTTTGCTGTGTTGTGGCCCTGTCTGTGGGGGAGAGGACAGAGAGGAGGGAACAACGTGACATGCTTGCTCAGCTATATCCCCACTTTCCAATGAACTCTGTTGTGTGAGACTGGGAGTTTCTTCCACCATGTCAACCCCCACATTAGTTTACAGCTAGCTTGAGTCTTTAGTTTCCTGTTCAGCCAGCCCTGCCTCATCTGTGTAGTCCGCCACCTTGCTGGGAGTCCTCTCCTCCCACCTGACTGTCTGTCTCCATCCCTCCTACCAGTCTGGGTGAATGTTTCTTTAACTCCTTGGTTGTTGGAGTTCCATGCAGTTTGATTTTCTGGCACTTGTGGTTGTTTATTGTTTTTAGATTGGTTGTTATCCTCCTTTTGGTTGTACAAGGAAGTGAAAGGTTTCTACCTATGCCTCCATGTTAGCCAGAACTCTCCTTTTAATTTTTATGAGTTTATTTGAACCAAACTATGTTTGTCTGCTTCTGAAGGAAGGAAACTTGTTAGGAAATTTTGGAAGATTATGGTAAATTTATAGATTCATTAATGAAGAACTCACATATTTAGAACATAGTTTATTTCTTCTTTAAAACAATGATTTGTCAAGAAACGTGGTAGACACTGTCTTGGCAAGTGACAAACATTATCACTCACAATAATGGCACTAGCTGACATAAAATTCCTCCTGGAGGGATGCATTGAGAAGAACACAACTTCATTCAAGTCATATTCCTGCCAAATGCATAACCTAAATCTAATCATGAGAACATGTTATACCAAATCAAATTGGGGCATTCTTCAAAAGACATGGCCTGTACTCTTAAAAAACACTAGTGTGGTCAATTACACTTCAATTAAGCTGAAAAAAAAAACACCCCAATATATTTAAGAATATATAAAGGATGAGGATTTGTTCTAAATTAAAAAAGATGAAGGAGACATGACAACCACATAAACTGTGTGGTCCTGTTTGGGTCCTAGAATCAGAGGAAAAGATATCCACAAAGAACACTAAAAGGAAAATTAAAAATTGACTATGCACTATAGAATTGATCATAGTGTTGCTAATTGTATTGTGGTTATGTAAGAGAATATTCTTGTTCTTACAAAATGCATGATGCATTATTTAGAGGTTGTATGCTACTAACTTTCAAATTGTTTAGAAAAAATAATAGTATACACATGAACTTAGGAGTAATAAAGTAAATGTAGCAAAATGTTATTAATGGATAACTGGGTGAAGAATAGATAGGGATTTTTGTACTATTCTTATAAACATAAAATTATTAAAAAATTAAAACCATAAAATATTTGGGTGAGTGGATAAGTTGAAGAGGATGTTAAAAGGTGTGAACTTCCTACTTTTAGCCAATTTAAGGTTGATTCTGCCTTTTAATACATTGTCTCCAAACCCAGAAGAATATCAAATTGATATTAGTCAATTTTATTTTCAGTTGCCATAACTGATCCCCACTACTTTGATTACAATACATACATACAGCTAGACACACATTTTTTTTTACCTCGCAGTAGGCCCAGTTAGTCAACTTTGAGGGGGAATTACCACATGCTAGTGATTCCTTCTTTTAGGACCAAGAGAACAGGCAAGGAAACAGAGCTTGCTCCTGGTATGTGTTCCTAGTGACAATGGCCAGAAAATGACATTTGATTTTGGTTTGCAAAACCAAGAGGAACTTTCCCTAAAGCTCTTCCTTGGGTCCATTCCCACAATAATAAGACCAATACCTGCTACTACTGTGCCTACACCACCATTTATGGAATACTCACACTGTGTTTGGCTTTGTGTTATTCACTTAACGTCATGATCTTGTTTTCTTAGAACCTGGTAGGTAGATACTGTTATTGTTTCCATTTGACAAATGGGGAAATTGAGCTAACTTTCACCCTCCTGGCAAGTGGTAGGAATGGGACTCAAAGCTGGCTTTATGCTTCTAGAATATATTCTTTATATGCTTTGTGGCATCTCTACAATGACCAACATCATCAGTTGCAACCTTAGAGTTGGGGGTTGTGAGTTGGTCTCCAGCCTGCTGTTAGGTTCTAGCTACCATAAAATTGAGAGAAACAATAATAATAACTAAGAAAGGACAGCTCCTTGCCTTACAAAATGTGGAACAGTGCTCCCAAGAAGTAGAAACCTTGGTAGCCAGAAACCCAGCCACCAGAGATCTATGAGAAGGGACAGTATATAGTTGTGCATGCTTCAGGAAAGGACTCACAAATAAATCCTGTGGGTTCAGAGGAACACACAGGGTCAGTGACAAAGGAAACAGGGCTCAGGAAACAGATGCTTTTTCTCAAAGGACATGGAAGCACCAAGAGGAGGGAGTGGGAAAAGGAGGCAATGCTGTGTGATGATAGGGAAGCCAATTCAAGGAAGGGGGCTCTCACTGGGCCAGTCCTCTCAAAGTCATCAGCAAGTGAGATCCAGTTTTTGCTGATGCTCTTATGCTCTGAAGGCAGTGTGAGTATATGCCATGTGTCACTCTGTGTGTGTGTGCACGTGTGCAAGAGAGAGAGAAACAGAGAAACAGAGAGAGAAATTAAGAGTGAGGCTCATCTTGATTACCTGATAGTGCCAGGATTATAACTGAACTCTACTAGGTTATTAATCCCCAATTCTTGACAGAACCAGATTAAGGAGTGGCCCAGCTGGACAGCAATTGTTCCAAGTGCTCCTCAACCTGTGTCACAACAGTGGGCACTGTGAGTGCTCTGCCCAGGTCATGTGGCCTCCTCACATTGTTCCTATGTGCCCAAGCCTCTGAGTCCTGTGCTTTTCTTCTGAGGGCAGCCCCTGGCCCTGGACTGTCCTTGGGTGACTGGAGCCATTTGCCTTCACTCCCAGAGTTTCAACAGTGTCTGGGAATTACATCTTCCTGAGGATGGCTCTTAGCAATGACTGACTGATGAACAAGTATGAACTCCTAGGTCCCTTGTTTTGATGGAGAGCAAACTCTAAGGTGTAATTTCCACTCCAGATTCCTCTACAGGATGGGAGGAAGCTGCTCTTATAGCCTAGTGTCCACACCTCCCATTTCCTGCCCTGCTGTCCCCATTCCTTAATCAGCTTCTTCAGGGGAACTCACTGAATAAATCAAGTGCACACAAATCCTGGTCTCAGGCTGCACTTCTGGGAGCCTAAGATGGTCACTAGCACAATGCTAGAAATGTCATGAGAAAAAGAAAAACAATAATTATCTATGTGAGAATGTGGCTCAGGGAGATTGTTCAATGTGTTTGGAAAGATTCCTTAGATAATTGAGTGTGAAGGCCAAGTCCCTCCCCACCCAATGCACTGGCTAACATTCCAGTTCCTTGTGGGTTTTTGTTTTCTGGTCTAGATAGATAAATTAAGGGCAGGAGAACAATTGCTTGGGACAATGGTATAAAGCTTGAGTCTTGCCTGGAGGAGGAAGGGAGGAGGCGGGCTGGAAGTAGCACTCAGCAACACCTTGACAAAGATATCGAATAATATTAAGTTTCTGTAAAATGTTAGGTTTTTGGGGGGTATCCACACGCCTTTAGCTGACCCTGCTTCCTAGGGAGAAAGGGGTAGATTTTCAGCTGGGTCCTCTGAAGGGTAACTAGGAAAGGCATAGTCTGCCAGGATTGGGTGATATGCTTGAAGAGCCATCTGTGTGGTACTAAGTCCTTCAGGCAAGAGGAGGATGCTACAGACCAGATATTCCTGGTCCCTTTCCCAGTGGCCTGAATAAGTGTCAGACAGGAGAACCAGAGGCAACTCTCCATGACTCTATGGGACAAGTCACAGTTGGGAGTCTGGTGCAGGCCAGGCAATGTCCTTTCATCTGTACGTCTGAGAAGTGCAGGGATATTCTTTACGATTTCTTGAGAGGAGCCAGCCCACCTCATATCAGACACCCGTTATACCTGTATTTCAAATCTGAGGGTTTTTCTTCATCACTTTTTTATTATTGTCCAAATACAATTGTCTCCATTTTCCCACCACTTTCCCCTGCCCCACCCAGCCCCACCACCACCCTCCCCCACTTTGGGTTTGGCTTCCCCACTTTGGTTTTGTCCATGTGCACCTTATACTTGTTCCTTTACAACCCTTTCCCTTCTTCCCCCCATTATCTCCCTCCCCCTCCTCTCTGGTTACTATCAGTTTGTTCTTTGTTTCAATGTCTCTGATCATATATTGCTTGGTTGTTTATTTTGTTGATTAGGTTCTGGTGGAACTTCTGTGTTATGAGCAAATTAACAGGACAAATGACATTTAACAATGTTATCAACCAATGGTGACTGGCACCAATTCAGCACCAACAGAAATCCCCAGTTTGGGGGGCGCAGTGAAGAAGGAAACTATTCAATGCGAACAGTTCAATTGTGATATGCCATAGCTGTGAGAACAGCACAACTGTGGGACAGCTCAACTGTGAAGCAGCAAGGCTATGAAACAGCACAGCTCTGAGGTGGCCCTGGGGTGAGGTGGCCCTGGGGCAAAGTCCTCTCCAGCTAGACAGCTGTGCTCTATCCTGCTCCAACTGCCCCAGTTCATTCTGCTTCACTCTATTCTACTCTGCCTTATTCTTTTCTACACCAGGCTGCTCCTGTGCTGGTCTGCTCCACTCTGGTCCAGAGAGACACCTTCAGTGTTTCATCTTTAATGTTTTAATTCCAGCTGGGGAAACACAATCTTCACTGGAAAGGGAAAGATTGTGTCCCCACTCAGAGGGGAGCTGACTTATAATAGAGGTTCCTGCCCTTGATCCCTGTCTGGTCTGTGCTCATGCAAACAAGGATTCCAAATTCTTACAGTTTGATTGGTCCAAAAAGCACTGTCCTGATTGATCAGAATGGAGCCACTCTGACTAGTTGGTGAAGATGCTGATGGGTATATAGCTGTGCAGTTCCAGTTGGACAGGAAAGTCTCAATCCTATTGGTTGAGATAGGATAACAGGTACTCCTTTATAAGGGCTGGCTCAGAGAGCAGGAACACAGTATAGATGGGCAGTTCAGCACAGAGGCAGGTAGTTCAGTGCAGGCTTTTCCCTGAAGTACAGTTTGCATGGGAGGTCCCCATGTAGAAATGGATGCTAAGCTCTGCTTTTAAATTTGAGTCCAGTTAGCCACCAGGAATCCTCAGTAGTTATCTTTTTGCTCAGTGTCCACAGGGTCGGACAAATATACGAAAGATATGGCCAAGTGAATGTCTACAACAGCTAACAATTAGCAAATGTATGAATCACTCAGCTGTTTACATGTCAATTCTCAAGTCTAAGTTAATTTGTGTGGGAGCCATGTGTGAGCCAATGTGTCTAGCTATGGATGAGCTCCTGTGTACAGGTAAACAGAACAGGCCTACCTCTGGCTTTGGACAGGCTTCTCACATACCAGGGAGTTATGAATTGTGTCCTAATAGCCATGCTAGAGGTCAGACTCTGCGGGCTGCTCAGTTTCAAAGAGCCATAGAGAAAGTCCCTGCATTGTGAAGGGGAGGACAAGAACCACTCTTACTGAGCTGCAGGGTTGGGAGATTTAGGTGCAAAGCACCTGAGGTCATAGGGCTGTTGTGAGAATTAAATGGGAAAATACATGTAAAGCATGTGGAAGAGTGGCTCAAAGGAACATATTGTGTATTGTTACTATATCTACATATGCTCATATGTGTATTGCAGTTTCACATGCCACTTTAACTATTTAATTATTATATACAAATACTCAGTATTGGATAATAAATTAGGCTATAAGATATTATTAAATAATATACTATGTATAATGCATTATTATATTAATATATTATACATGTGCTTTATGTTACTATATTACATATAATATACTTTTATATTACTATAGTAATATCACTTTAATATATTAACAAATTGTTTAGTAATTTATTCTTAAATATATATATTAAATGTTATTAAAATTTAATTTTAAATTATATATTAAGTTAACATGTAAAATTGAATATTATTATGTATTAGCATATTATGTGCTACACCTAATATATAGTATCTGTTATAATGAGCAAGGGTCTGGTGGTGGGAATGTTGTGGTCTGTCAAGGTGAGAAGAGCAGCAGTCTGCTCTGTGTGGACTGTGCAAGGACAGAGAGTGGGAAAGAAGGATGGAAAGGAATTCTGGGACTACTTTTATAGGCCTAGTGGCGATCTGAGCTGTGTTCAGTGAACAAGGGGACACTTCTCCACTCAGAGTATGTGCTGAGCACTCCTACCAGCCAGGTGCTGTGCTGGGTACAGGAGAAACAGCCACACTGACACAAACAAGACTCCTCCCTGGTGGAACCCACTAGTTTGTGTAGGAGGCAGACCTGGAGGGGCACTCTGAGAAAGAGAAGTCAAGCACACTCACTGCAGAGCAAGGAGGTGCTACAGGCTCGCTGCTCCATGAGGGATCTCAGAAAAGCTGGAGTTAGGTAGGTGAGTAGTAAGGGGAGTGGGTTGAGCTAGAGCACACACAAAAAAGTTTCAGACAAAGCTAGTTCCCATGTTGTGCTGGGGGGTGGGGCAAGGGACAGCACCTCCAGAGCAGAGAGCTGGGGGAGCAGGCCAGGGGTGATGGTGTAGGAGACCAGTTTGTTTCAGTCTGGCAAATGTGACTCAGCTCTGTATGGAAAACCTACAGAAGCGAAGTGGTGGACAGGAGCCAGACCTTCAAACCGAGTTTTCTCGCAGGAATCAGGCCTAGAAAATGCATACTGACTCTTATGGCTTGCTCTTGCTAAAACTCCATCAACCTGCTCTAAAATAACAAATGTGTATCGTCTATCTTCAAGGTAATTTCCAAAGCCTGTGTGAATTCACCCAAGGACAGAGCTAATCAGCTCACTGCCATTCCCCTCTGCATGTTATTTTCATTTCCTTGATTGTACCTAAAATGTAGACAACAATATTCTATGTAATAGATAATAAATCTTTCTCTGATGTAAGCCCCAAGAAAAACAACAAAAGCCTGTCTAGGCAAGAGTCGGTGCGCTCTCTTTTTGAGAGAGTGGCTGAGGCACTCATAGGCTCTCTCTCCCCTTGAGAGAGTAGCCGTGCTGTTCCCTTTTTCCCCACAGGATTACTGTCGCCTGTGCACCTATTTTCTCTTTCAGACACAACAAAGTGGAGCTCTGCTGGCCGGAGTCAGCCACATGATGGGATGTGGGCAATAGGGAGGCACAGGCCCTGTGGGGGTCCTGTGCCAAATTCAAATGCACTGAGAGAGGAGAGGACATGGCAAGGAGCTGGGACGGCTAAGGTAGAGGGTGAGGTATGAGGGGCCCTCAGCTGATGCTGCAGAACTGGCAAATTGGGAAGATTAGACTTTGCTGTGGGCAACAGGCAGCCAAGGAGCCAGAGCCTCAAGCAGAGTGAGAAGTGGAAGCTAATGTGACATTTGGGTAGAAGTGAGGACAGCATCAAGGATGCCTCCAAGGTTCTGGGCTGCTGATGGGGAGGAATCATTGTTGTTGAAGGTGGGAATACATCTTGAGAAAAGACTGAGGTTTATTTTGATATTTCCAATGTTGGCACTTGAAAGTTGGCTGGATTTGTTTCCCTGGTATAAATTCAGAATTTATAAATTCAAATAAACTTATAAAATGAAAATACAATTTTTAGAGTCAGTCATTGATAATTTCTAAGTGAATGAATCACTAACTTGTTTGCTAATTGTCTGTAATTGCTAAGATTATATATCTAAACAATGTAGAAAATCCCCTTCATCACCCACCCCACCCCCTAGCCTCTAAAGTATGTTACAAAAGTGTAATCATGTAACTTCTGAGAATCACATGGGAATATTGGAACAAAGGCTAGGAGATATAAGACAGCCCATCCCATGTAAGAATGAGTGTTTTAACAATTAGAGCTGTCCCAAATTGAATGGCTAGTCCAAGAGGAGATGAGCTCTCTCTTGTAATTGTTCAAAGAAGGCCAACTGAGCACAGTGTTACACAGGATGCACAAATGAGCAGGTGGCCTCAAGTGACTCTCAACTCTGAGGTCCACAACCCTGCAATTTCAAAGCCTTTTTTTAAAAAGGTATATTTTATTGGTTATGCTGTTACAGTTGTCCCAATTTTCTAATTTTCCCCCTTTGCCCTCCCCTGCCCAGTACTCCCCTTCCCTCCAGGAATCCACCCGCTTAGTTCATGTCCATGAGTCATGCATGTAACTTTTTTGGCTTCTCCATTTCCTATACTATTCTTAACTCCCCTGTCTATTTTGTTCCTACAATTTATGCTTCTTAATCCCTGCACCATTTCCCTCCATTCTCTCCCTTCCCCCTCCCAGCTGATAACCCTCCAAATGATCTTCATATCAGTGATTCTGTTCCTGTTCTGGTTATTTGCTTAGGTTTTTTGCCTTTTTAAAAATTCAGTTGTTAGTTGTGAATATGTTGCCTTTTTATTGTTCATGGTTTTGAACTTTTTTTCTTAAATAAATCCCTTTAACATTTCATGTAATAATGATTTGATGATGATGAACTCCTTTAGCTTTTCCTGGTCTGGGAAGCGCTTTATCTGAAGGAAGGAAGGAAGCCCTTCCATTCTAAATCACAGCTTTGCTAGATAGAGTAATTTAGGTTGTAGGTCCTTGCTTTTCATCACTTTGAATATTTCTTACCAGTTCCCTTCTTGTTTGAGAAGTTTCCTTTGAGAACTCAGCTGACAGTCTTAAAAGCACTCCTTTGTAGGCAACTCTGCTTTTCTCTTGCTGCTTTTAAGATTCTCTCCTTATCTTTAATTTTTGGCATTTTAATCATGATGTGTTTTGATGTGTTCCTCTTTGGGTCCAACTTATTTGGGACTCTCTGTGCTCTCTGGACTTGTATATCTGTTTCTTTAACTAAATTAGAGAAGTTTTCTTTCAATATTTTTTCGAATAAGTTTTCAATTTCTTGCTCTTACTCTTCTCCTTCTGGTATCCTACAATTTGGGTGTTGCCACATTTGGAGATGTTGCAGAGGTTCCTAAGCCTATTCTCATTTTTTTAAATTCTTTTTTCTTCTTGCTGTTCTGGTTGAATGTCTATCTCTCCTTATGTTCCAAGTCATTGATTTGAATTCCAGCTTCTTTCCCTTCTCTGTTGGTTTTCTATGAGTTATTCTTTATTTCACTTAGTGTGACCTTCACTTCTTCCTTTATTTTTTACCATACCCAAGGAGTTCTTTGAGCATCTTGATAACCAATGTTCTGAACTCTGCATCTGATAGGTTGGCTATCTCCATTTTGCTTAGTTCTTTTTCTGAGGTTTTGTTCTGTTCTTTTATTTGGGCCATGTTTCTTTGCCTCCTCAATTTAGCAGCTTTCCTATGTTTGTTTCTGTGTATTAGATAGAGCTGCTTTGACTCTGTGTCTTAGTAGCATGGCCCATGTAGAAAAGGCACCTGTGAATTGTGTGGGGCAGAGCCTTAGGTAATTGCCAGGACAGGGCAACCCACTTTACCACTTTGCATCTGTGTGAGGAGGGCTCAGAGAGGGGACAATGCTGCCTCCTGGTTTCTAGTAGCTCACCTGGTGCTCACCCTATTTCTAGTCACTTCATCCCCTTCCTGTGTATGACTGGTGCCCTTCCAGCTGATGCCCCAGTAGTGAATCCTGGAGTCATTGGGTTTGCATATGTTCTAAGACTGTGCTGGCCCTTCAAGTGATGAAAACCCAGCAGTTTCTTCTGCTGCCCCAAACCCACTGGTTTTTGCAACCAGAGGTAATGGGGATCAGTCTCCTTGGTGCTGGAACCCTGGGATGTGCTATCTGGCCTGGGGCTGGGATCAGTGCTCTCAAGGTATCCCCCCTATCCATTCCACTGCCAGTGTGGCCACCACTTTTCCACACCACACTGCGTCTCTGCCCGTCTCATGACTCCACCCCTCCTACCAGTCTGGATGAATATATGTTCTTTAAATCCTTGGTTGTCAGATTTCCAAACAGCTTGATTTTCTGATGGTTCTGGGTGTTATTAGTTTTGAGATCTGGTTGTAATTTTTTCTATGGTTGCATGAGGAGGTGAATAATGTCTACCTATGCCTCTATCTGGGCCAGAAGTCTGACTGCACAGCCTTAAGGAAGGTACCTTGGGGGTATTCTCTTTTGTCCCTCAAATGATTAATTTCCATCCTCAGTTCTAATCAGTCTTTCCAAATTCTCCTTTAAGAGCACTTAGGCTTGGTAATCCCATATAGGCCCTCTTCTTCTGCTGGGCCAGCATCCTCTGAACCCCCACACTTCAGTTCCATTGACCCTGTTGTTTCTGCAGGGTCATAGTGCAACAGCCAGGCCTCCCAAGGGAATGTCCCTGATCCCCATCATCTGTCCCTCTCTCCATTACCACCCTCTCTCCCTCCCTCCCGTTACCTCTTCACCCTACTCTCTCTCTTTATCTTACCTTATTCCCTGTCATCACCCTCCACCCCTACCAATTTCACTGCAAACCAAGGGAGCAGATTAATAAGAGCCAAACACTGCAGAGCCAAATTTCTGCAGAGATTTCACAAGGCTAGAAGAGAACTTTCCAGAAGAGATCAGGTTGCTATGTAACCAAAAGACGCAGAATGCCAAATTGCTCATTAGCTTCTTCGGTAGCTCCAGTGTGTAGTCCTTTCATCTGTCTTCTGCCACTGAACTAGAATAGAGAAGCAGATGAGTGCCTCATCTCCTGTGATTTGTGATCCCCAGGAATCCTCTAAAAGGAAGCTCTGTCTCACTCTATCCTGTCGGCTCTCCCTGGCTTTGTCTAGAGCCCTGACCTGTGGTGTGACTTCCCATCATGGCATGTGGAAGCATGCTTGCCAATTCCAAACATGTCATTCTGTTGGTGTTGCCATCATTTGTCTGGTCCAAACCACACAGTGATTTTGGAGGCCTAGCCAGCTCAAAACCTCTATCACTCGACAGCTTGGAAAGAATTCAAATGAGTAGCTGTTTTTCTCTACCCCTTAGTTCTTCTTAGTTAGGACACAAAACTGGAAAACCAAACTAAACCTGGAGACAGAAACCCCATGCTGGGCTGCAGCCATTCACAGTGTACAGTGTGTTTATTGACTCTGACCCCGCCCTCAGTCACCAGCATTGGTGCTTTCCTCTCCCTAGCAGTTGCTTCTCGATAGCACTTCCAAGGGACAGTGCTATTCTGTGTCCACCTTCTATCAGAGTCTTGCAAGCTCCAAGCCTGTGTTAATGCCTCTCTGGGACTTCCAGGGTGGCAGGGTGTAGAAGACCCAATGATACTCTGGGAAAAAGGATAAAGGAAACTGACTGGACCCGGAGACTCCACCAAGTGGCATTTCTGGCAGGAGGAAGCTCTTGGCCCGTGATGGGCTCTGTGGATGAGTCAGCATTGGAAGAGCAAATCCAGCCTGGCAGGTCTGAATCTGTAACTTAACAGAATAGTGATTGCACTGGGATGCAAATGAGAGAGAGATTGTGGAGGGAGAATGAGAGAGACATTCACACCAGATATATGCAGATAAAAAGGTAAGAGACATTTAGTGCTGGTTTTCCTTCTCAAGTGCCTGGTAATAATAGCTAAGGCTAGTGCCATACTTGCAAGTTGTTTTTTTACTGAACCCTGAGTCATTCTGTGTTGCCTACCAAAGAGACTGGAGGTAAACTGGAGTGGGAGGTGGGGAGGGGAGGACAGTGGAGGTATCCCAACATGCCTGGCAGCTTCTGTCAACAGTAGCCTCAGTCCGTTTCTGAACTGACTGCATTTATCAGCAACAGTAGTGCCCTCTGAGGGTCAGGGGTATAGCCTGAGGAGTGGATGAATCTCACTGTTGGCCTTTTACCAGCAGATTCTGTTTCCCAGGGATAATTACTATGTTGCCAGAGAATATGACTTTAGAAAAGGGTTTTCTGCACGCAGACAAAAAGAAGGGATTCATTTTCTCTTTCCGTACAGGGTCAGCCCATGGGAGGACAACTGTGTCCCCTCTCAACTTTGTCTCAAATTAATCTCCCAGAGACTGTTAGGTGCAAAAGAGAAATGATATATGCAAGTCCTTGAAAGGTGGACACCTTGTACCTTTATGGGTGCAAGACTCTGTAGGACGCAGTGGTATTGGTTTTGTTGTATGTTATATGGTACAACACTCTGAATAATTAACAACAAAATAATCCAGTTTAGCAAACATTTGTGGAGCAGCACCTATGGGCCAGGCATGCTGCTAGTGTCTGGAGCCTCAGGTATGACTGAGAATCTGGCTTACTCATGTGCTTTCTGATGGCTTTGATGGTTGCCAGGTAGGAAGGTAGTACATGTTAGAATTGCATCATGGAACATCTTAAGTAGTCACTAGAGTCTTTAAAAGAATAAAAATCATTACATTTCAGCTTTACTTGTTTTATAAAGAACAAAAATAAACTGAAGCTGGTGAACCTTAAATAAATTTTTCTTTACCAAAAAAATAGATGATTTCTCTGAGTGTAAGAGATTACAGAAAACTTTTCAGACTGGGATTTTACATGTGCATGTGCACACACTCCCACACACCCACACTGTGTGCCTCAAATTTAGAGCTTTGCCAATGGTTTCCTTCTGAATGAAGATGAGGATATTTGCATTCTCAAACTGCATTCATTTACCCTCCTCTACCTCTTAACTTTATTGTTACATTATTATCCTCCATTGAATTGTGTGCCCCCCAAAGAGTCCTAACCCCTAGCTTCTGTGAATGTGACCTTACTGGGAAATGGAGTCTTTGCAGATGTAATCAAGTTAAAATGAGGTCATAATGGAGTATAGTGGGCCCTAATATAGTCAATTAATGTCCTCAAAGAGGGAGATTTCGACATGGGCATATAAAGGAAAAGAAGCCAAGTGCAGACAGAGGCAGAGATTTAAGTGTTATGTTTACAAGCCCAGGAACACCAAAGACTGTAGCTACCACCAGAAGTCAGGAGAGTAGCCTGGGGCAGATTCTCTCTCAGAGCCTCTGGGAGGAACCAACCCTGTAGACATCTTGATTTTGGACTTCTGGCTTCAAGAACTGAGGGATAATAAATTTCTGTTGTTTGAAGCCCCCTTTTTGAGATACTTTATTATGGCAGCCCTAGCAAACAGTGTTTTCACATTGTCTGGGCTTACAGTAATCACATTCTGTTTGGCAAACATAATTCTTATCAGTGAGTGTTACATGTTTTATATTTAAATAGATTCATTGTTCACCACCTGTTTCTCTCATCTTGTAATTTTATCTTCTCATCTTTGAACTCTTGGTGAGCCTCTCCTTCCCCTTTCTTTTTTCTAAAGATTTTATTTATTTATTTTTAGAGAGAGGGGAAAGGAGAGGGAAGGAAAGAATGTGAAACATCAATCGATTACCTCTTGTACACATTCTGACTGGGGACCGAACACACAGTCCAACATGTGCCCTCACTGGGAATTGAACCAGTGACCCTTTGCTTTGTGGGATGATGCCCAACCAACTGAGCCACACCAGTCAAGGCCACCTTCCCTTTCTTTGTGCTATATGTTTTCATGGTTGCCCATCCAACCCTTTTCATCTGACACAAGGCTGAGTAGCTCTTTCCAGACATTCTGTTTGCTGTGAATTAAAGAGGGTAACTTGACATTCCACCTGTCCTCTCTGAGACTAAGCTGTTTTTCTCTATAAGCCATTTGAGGGCTCTTTCCCTTTCTGCTGCTGTAGAGGGAAAGAATTCAGCTGGTATGATCTAGTATATTTGTTGCACTATCTAGAGTTTCTTTCACAAAAGGGAACTTTGTTAAGTCTCCTGTACCAGGACCTACTCCCCTTAGCTGCAGGGTATACCCAGTTCCCATGAAAACACTCTAGTGGTTCAGATCACCTCCCTGTGGAATGCGAAGGCCTGGAGGCCTTACTTCAGGCCAAGGGCAGACACTTCCCCATTGTACCCATTTCTGTCTCATAGCTGATTCTATTGCTCCTCAGTCAGAAGAGAAGATAGAAACCACTCTCCTCTCTGCTTGGCTCTCAGCATTTTGGGGACCCACCAGTATGGCCTCTGGGGTTGGTATGGGGGCTGCCTGAAGACCTAGCTATGGTTGTGCTCCACTCCAGAATCTCCCTTTTTTTGGCTTCCAGTTTTTAAAATATACATTTTTTTACAATATACCCTTTTCCTCCTTGGTTACTGTTAAAAAATTCTTTTTCTTTTTTTTTTGCCATTGAAAATTGGGAAAGAACATTCTGTAAAGCCATCCTAAGTCAAAATTCACCATTAAAAAAATAGTGAACTTACATTGAACCTATATTTAACATAATAGTAACTAATGTTGATGAGTAGATGAATGAATATATTGTTACTCAGACTTCTAATTCCACCATGCTTTTCCTAGGGAATGGGCAGAAAGGATAAAACTGCAAAGGACCACAAAGGATGGTTTGGCTTGAGAGGCAGTATATTAATCAGGGGTCTCCAGAGAAACAGAACCAATAGGAGATTCTCTCTCTCTCTCTCTCTCTCTCTCTCTCTCCATCTCCATCTCCATCTCCATCTCTATCTCTATCTCTATCTCTATCTCTATCTCTCATTTATCACCTATTGAGGGATTTATTATGAACAAGTTGCTCATATGATTGTTGTGGCTAAGTCCCGAACTGTGCTGTGTGCAAGAGCAGAGACCCAAGAGAACTTGTTCAGCCTGAGTCTCAGGGCCTGAGAACCAGAGAAGCAATGGGTATTATTCCTTGAGTCCCAGCACAGGTGATAAATGTCCCAGCTCACAAAACCAGGCCGAGAGTGAGAGAGAATTCCCCATTTCCTCCACCTTTTTGTTACATGGGACCCTCACAGATTGGATGAGGCCCACCCACATTATGGAGGTTTATCTATTTTTTCAATCTATGAATTCAAATGCTAATCTCTTCTGGAAACACCTTCACAGAAACACCCAACTAACATTTAACCAGACTACCTGGGCATCTCATGACTCAGTCAAGTTGACATGTAAAATTAACCATCATAGGCAATAATTGGCATAACAGCTAAGAAATTTGATCCTGGGACACAGGTTTGAATTTTTGGTTCTGCTATTTACATGCCGTGTGCCCTTATTTTAGGGCACTTAACCTCTCTGTGTGATAGTCCCTCATCTGTAAGATGGGAATGAAAAGGGCTAGTTGTGCTCTGGCTCAGTTGGTAGGAGCATAATCTCATGCACCAAAAAGTATCGGTTTGATTCCCTGTCAGGGCACATACAGGAGGCAAATAATTGATATTTCTGTCTCATGCCAATGTTTCTCTCTCTCTCTAAAAATCAATAAACAAGAAAAACACATCCTTGAGTGAGGATTAAAAAAAAACACTAGTTGTGAGGATGAAAGGTGATAATGTGTGAAAGCTCTGAGATTTGGGGCTGGAATTTTAGAAAGCTTGAGCTGGAAAATACCTTCTAGTTAATCTGATCCTTTCTTGTATGTTATATAGGAGCAATGAAACTGGCAGCCCATAAAAGCTCAGCCTACGTCTGAGGAGATGGTAAGGTAATGGAATTTGTGTGTGGTGTCTAGAAAGGAAATACGAGAAACAAAGTGAGAGTACAGATCATACTGACAATGCAGCATACTTTGTGAGAAGGGCAGCCGGGCAGGTCTGTGGGCCTCGCCACATAAGTCCAGGTGTTAGGGTCATGAGTGCTGCCAGCGGCAGGGTCTGGAGCAGGATCCGAAGCCAGTCGGGTGCTGGGCTCTTATGGTCAGGTTATTCTATTTGTGTAAACTTTTATTTATCCCGATGGGGCAGTCTTTACATTCCCCCATTTCTCCATTAGGCACATCTTTTCACTCTTACCAAATATGCCCTTTTGGGGAAAAACTTTTTAAAAAGCAGTTAGGTGAGTGCTGTGGGAGCCCATCAATTACCAATAATGACATCAATACTCAACATGATTTATTCATCGCAACAAACCTTCTGAACCCAAAGCCCTTACCAGGCATTCCCTCATGATCTTTACACAGCCTGATGATGCAGCACGGAGGGGTTTATTCTCTTCTTTGGGTATCTGTGAGGAAACAGAGGTGCCAAAGTGGTCAGTCTCTTACCAAGAAACACTTGACACCTGAATAACACAATTCTACCTGGAGATCACCCCCCTGAGACAGGAAGAGTCTCCAACCCATCACTTTCCCTTGCAGGCTGTACTCCTCTTGAGTGGGTGTTCATCAGTGGCCACTCAAAGCTAGAAAGCAGAACTTCTCAGGAAGAGAATAAGGCTGTTTGACTTTGTTGTTTGAATGGCTATGGGTTTTACATGTGCTCCCAGTCACAAGGATAGCAGGTACCCTCTCAACACAGTGTTTTGCAAGGAAACAACCTCATGACTTCAAACTCAAGTTTTCCCCTGGATGTCTTCCTGCCTATGCCTTCCGTCCAGCCCTGGAGGTATAGCTGGCTGCAGAGATGTTCCTTATGTGCCATGTTGTGAGCTCAGGAGAGCAGAGACTACCTGACTTAGCTTGCTGTTGTTTCCAACCCTGCTATTCTATCCTCAACATATTGATGCTCAATACACATTTGTTAAACTGACTTGAATCAATGAATTCATTCATATTTAAAGGATAATGGTTTGATAGCGTGGAGATTATTCCAAATAGATTTCAAAGGCGATTCCAAGAGAAAATTGTTTCAGCCAGGAAAATTGAATAAACGAGCTCTGGCTGCTGTAAAGGCTTAAAACAGCAATGAGCATGCTGCAGTTGCAGCCTGGTCCAGTGTGGGTGTGGGGGCTTTCCTCCAACAATGACATGGGTCTGGGCTGCTCTTGCCACTGTACCACCCACAGGTAACCCCTGAGAGATGGTCATCTTCTAAGTCAAATATGGTTTCTTGAAGTCCTGAATATTGATTTTTAAAATGACTGTAATTATACTGGTGATCAGAAAAACCTAATTTAAAAGTAACATTACATTCCAAAATACCTTTATCAAGTAATTTCATTCTTTTTTTTTCTTTTTTTTTCTTTTTTTTAATATATTTTATTGATTATGCTATTACAGTTGTCCCATTTCCCCCTTCACTCCCCTCCACCCTGTGCCCCCTCTCCCACCCACCTTCCCCCCTTTTAGTCCATGTCCATATGTAATACTTATAAGTTCTTTAGCTTCTACATTTCCCGTACTATTCTTGCCCTCCCCCTATCTATTTTCAACCTACATTCTATGCTACTTATTCTCTATACCTTTTCCCCCTCTCTCCTCCTCCCATCCCTACTGCTAGCCCCCCCCCCCTTGTGCCCTCTATTTCTGTGGTTCTGTTCCTATTCTAGTTGTTTACTTAGTTTCTTTTGGTTTTGCTTTAGGTGTGGTTGTTAATAATTGTGAGTTTGCTGTCCTTTTACTATACATGTCTTTTCTTTATCTTCTTTTCTTAGATAAGTCCCTTTAGCATTTCATAAAGTAAGGGCTTGGTGATGATGAACTCCTTTAATTTGACCTTATCTGAAAAGCACTTTATCTTCTCTTCCATTCTAAATGAGAGCTTTGCTGGATAGAGCAATCTGGGATGTAGGCCCTTGTCTTTCATGACTTGGAATATTTCTTTCCAGCCCCTTCTTGCCTGTAAGGTCTCTTTGGAGAAATCAGCTGACAGTCTGATGGGAACTCCTTTGTAGGTTACTGTCCCCTTATCTCTTGCTGCTTCTAAGATTCTCTCCTTCGTTTTTACCTTGGCTAATGTAATTATGATGTGCCTTGGTGTGTTTCTTCTTGGGTCCAACTTCTTTGGGGCTCTCTGCGCTCCTTGGATTTCTTGGAAGACTGTTCCCTTTGCCAGTTTGGGGAAGTTCTCCTTTATTATTTGTTCAAATAACTTTTCCACTTGTTGGTCTTCCCCTTCTGGTACCCCTATAATTCGGATGTTGGAACGTTTAAAGGTGTCCTCGATGGTCTTAAGCTTTTCTTCGATTTTTTGAATTCTTATTTCATCATGCTCTCCTGCTTGGTTGATTCTATCTTCCTTCTGGTCCACTGTGTTGTTTTGAGACTCAGATTCCTTCCTTTCACAATTGGCTCTTCTCCGTGTGTCTTCCTGCATCCCTTTTATGGTAATTTGCATTTTTTTTCATGTAATTTGGATCCAAAATCCACCAGTTCCGTGAGCTTCCTGATCACCAGTGTTTTGAACTGTGCATCTGATAGACTGGCTATTTCTTGGTCACTCAAAAGGATGAGTCCTGGGGGTCTGATCTGTTCTGCTGGAAACATATCTTAAGTCTTTCCCCGTCTCTCCTATTATTTTACTTATTTATTTATTTTTTCTCCGGTCTGGTCACTCTTGTTACGGTGGGGGGCGGAGCCTTAGGTGTTCACCGGTGCTGGGTGCCCCAGTCTCTAGCTTGTGACGTTATATGTGGGGGCAGGGGCGGGAGCGGGGACAGGAGGGATCAATGGCGACCCTTCCGTTCTCCTGGAGTCAGACACTTCCCTGGGCTTCTGGGCTGTGAGCTCTGCCCTGATCCCCAGTCGCTGCCCCACTGATTCCCCCAGCCGCCGCTTGCATACTCAGGGATCACTGCTACACCGCTGCGCTCGCTCCTGCGTCCCGGATTGCTGTCGCGCCGATTCTGCGCCAAATTTCCCCCGACCTCCGCGCGCCTGCGACCCACGCCAGCCCCACGCCTGCTCGCTCGGCTCGTAGTCCCCTACCAGTCTGGATGTACGGGTCTACTTCAACTTCTAGGCTGTCCGTCTTCCATTTAGATAAATCCTCTGACAGTTCTGATATTATGACTGCAAATCATTGTTGTAAATTATTGTTGCTCTGTTCTTGGTTGTGCGATGAGGTACGGTGCGCCCACCTATTCCTCCATCTTGCCGGAAGTCTGAGTAATTTCATTCTTTAAAAAATGTATTAAATAGTCATCATGCACTGAGCACTGCACCAGATGATTCGTGGAACGCAGAAGAAGTAGAAGGCATGTAGTAGTAGGTAGAGCCTACAAAAGTGAAGGCTCTACCTGGGGAGGTGAACGTACAGTTTGGGATTGAGTGATCAGCCTCAGCAGGACTGGGTCAGCCTCCTCCAGAAGCCTGTGGGAGGGATTCTAGTCAGTCCCAGTCCCAGCCCTGGTGTGACTAGGAGAGGACAACCAGGTGAGAAGTGTTGGACCAGTAGAATTTCCCAGGTGGAAAGGATTGGAGGAAGAGCTGGGAATGAGGCTCTGATAGAGGGACTAGCCTGAGGAGATGCCCTGAGGCAGAGAGAGCAAGGCACATTTAGAGATTGGACAAGTTTACTTGGGCTTAAACATTTGGTCAGAGGCAGTGAGCCCGGCAAGGGAGGTGAGCAGGTGCTAATCCCCGAAGGCCTTGTAAGCAGAGCTGAGGCAGGCTCTTGGACTTTGTCCTTTCCATGCCATGTCTATCCTTCACTTTCCAGACCAAGGACTCCATCCTGGGTCCTAATTTAGCTCTTGGCCATTTATCTGTCAGGCACAAAAGTCAATGATCCCAGGGGAGGTGTTAGCAGAGAGGTATGCAGGTGTTCATACAAGACAGCCACCAAACTGGGAGAAGATATTTGCCACACACATAACAGATAAAGGATAACAACCACAGGGCATAAAGAAGATACTACAAATCAATAGAAACAACTCAGTAGAAAAATTAGGAAAAGCACTGTACAGTCATAGAAGTGGAAACACGAATGGCCAATAACAAACAGAAGGACAAGACACTACCAGGTCAGTAATCAGGAAAATGCACACAAAACCACAGGATTCAGGGTGCTCTCTCCTCCCAAGCTACTTGCATATTTATTCAGGGAATTAAAGACTAAAGAGCCCTTCTGATCCAAAGGGATGACAATCAGATGGTGACATTTTCAGTCTTGGATCAGGTTGATAGAGTAGGTATCTGAGGGCAGATTTGCTTTTCAGATCTTATCAGTTGAGAGACTGCTACCTCCTTTTATTGTTAAGGAGGCAGAGGCTGCATGTTTTGTTAATTCTGGTGTCCCTAGAATGGTTAATGCAGTCAGCAGTGTCTCTGGCAGAAGATCCTGAAGCTATCATCGCAGTAGGACCCCAACAGAGTTTTCCAGCCTGAGCTCATGGAGAATCCTCCGATTTCTTAACCTTTGCCTCTTGTACCCCATACCCCAGTCACAGCAAACTATTTAAGTCCTCTGAATATGCCACAATACTTTAAACCTCTAAACCTTTTACTGTATTCCCTGCTGTTTGGAATGTCCCCTTTCAACTATTCTACTGGAAAACTCCTATTCACCCTTTAAGATCCAACTGAAATATTCCTTCTGTGACTCATTCTTTTCCTGATTTACCCAGGCAACATCAGTGTGGCCCCTCTTCTGTGTTTCTATTGCACTTAAAATAAAACTCACTTGGCCAGTGGTGCTTGGTTGGTTGGAGACTTCTCATGTGCACCGATAGGTCAAGGGTTTGATTTCTGGTCAGGGCACATACCTAGGTTGCAATCGATGTTCCTCTATCTCTTTCTCTCCCTTTACCTCTCTCTCTCTTTCTGGAATCAAAAAGAAAAATTAAAAGAAAATTCTCTTCTATTATAGTACTTGCCCCATTGTGTTGTAAATATTTCATAATGATTGAGGAGTGCCCCCTGACCCTTAAGTGTGAGCCCAAGGGGGTGGGCATTGCGTGTCTTCAATTTTGCATCAGGACAGTGCCTGGCCTTTGAGGAGTAAATAAGTGAATAACTTCTTACATGAACATGAATATCCACAGGTCCTCTGAATATTTTTAGTATGATCAGATAATCTGTGAGGCCATGGGTATCCAGAACCAGGTTTGGATGGTGCAAAGTTGGTCTCACTACATCTAGGCTTTCACTAACTGCACATTTTCCCCCATCAGCAAGTTCATATAGATTGCTTAATTGCAATCTTGCAGGTGAAAAGTTTTAAAAAGCACAGATGTGTTTTCAGCATGAACTTTTAATTTTACCTTTTAGAAAATCTTTTAGGAACTTCTTTTTCTTAAGGTACAAAATTTGGCATTCTGAGCATAATATTCAATCCTATTAAATCCTAGATGGATCCTGGACCAATTGCCTAATTATCATGTTTCTGAGAGAAGAAGGCAGATAGTGTATGGTCTGAGACCAGGGTGGCAGGAAAGTGCAGCAATTGCAGAGCAGGATTCTGTCCTGTGATCCTCCATCTCCACTTTATGACAATAGAGCCAGTTTCTAATGATGGCTGTGGAAAAAGGGGCAACTGGCTCATACTCACAATGGGACTCTCCCTGCAAGGCTGACTTCGACCTCACTGGGCCTGGAAACCGTCACAGTTCTCAACAGAAAGGGTTCTTTAGGCAGACATTTTCCAAAGGTCTGGTCATATTACATCACATTCTTTTAAAAGTGACCTGAGTTTGTTTAGCGGGGATGGGAGGCAAAAGAGTGATCAATATCACTTGGGAATGGGGCACTAACAACTGATAGGACCAGGGGGCAACTGAGATTGGTGAGAGTCATGCTGACGGGACCCTTCAGACAGCAAGTGTCCCAGGGCATCTGAGGGAAGATGCACTTTTGGAAAAACTGACAGTGAAAGTACTGGGTCCCAGGGCCACTGTATATAATTACCCAGGTTGTTTTCTGCACAACCCTAAGGGGCACTGTTTGGTTAGACTACACTGGGAATAGTGTTCCCTCAGGCTATACTGTGCACAGCCTACACAACGACACGTGGCTTTGGGTTTTTGCATGTCCATTACCTTCAAGGCAGACTATCTTTATGCCTGCAGAGCAGACTGCATTTCCAGGGGGCCCACGGACACATTTTCCTCACTACACCTGGAATCAAGTGAGCAAGGTGGTAGGGAGTGAGCCTGCCAATGTCAGGCAATGCCTTCTGTCTTTTGAGCAGCCAGGCTGAGCTCTCCTCACAAGGGCAGCTGACTGGGAAGGTGCCGTGGGGAGGGTGTTCTCCAAGTCAGAGAGACCCAGACTTGAATTCTTCCTCGTTTGTTACTGCAGCAGATCCCCTGGTCATAGCTTAGAGCACTCGACGATTTCTTGCCTCAAGAGCACACTGCAGGTCTGTTTGCATGGGGCCCTGCAGGGCTAACACTGGTGCTTGCATGCTCTCCAGCAAGCACCAGAACTTGGTCCCACAGTTCTGGGAGGCACGCTGAATGCATTTTATCCTTTTGTAGGCATGCTTGTATGACTCCCTTCTTCCCTGTCCCACTCTCCCTGCCCCGGACTTTTTGGGACCAACTCCCAAGTTACCTACTTGTACCCAAGCCTGTCTTAGGCTCTGCTTTGAAGGGAGCCCAAACTAAGATAGTTATCTAGAGCACTTGACTTATCTGTGTCTTGTTCTTCTCATCTGTGTTCGGGATGCATGTGTCATTTCAAGAATTATAAAGCATTATAAAAATAAAAGCTCACATTATACAGCAAAATTTCTCAAGGGCACTTCAGGGATCCCTGTGAGGATTACTAAGGTTAGACCTGTAAAACATTTTGCACAGTGTGTGGCTCTAAGTAAGCATTCCACCCATGTTATTTATTTCCGTTTGACCGAGAGGCTTCCATCTATCTGCTGAAAGGACCACAGATACTCTCCTGACACCTGACATCTCTCAGAATTAGTACCTGAATCAATAGTTTCATTATCTGAGATCGTCCATGGGGGGAAAACACAAAATTCAAAAACTAAAAATAGTCTTGTTAAATAGGAAATAGACAAATAGCAAAACAAACAAACAAACATATAAATAAGCCAAGGCGATCTTACAGGAACTAGTTGGTACTTTGAAATTCACTCTCCTTCACTATGCAGAATGCAGGAAAGTGCAGCAATTGCAGAGCAGGATTCTGTTAGAGCAAAGCAATTGCAGAGCAGGAAGTGTGAAGCAGGAATCTACTTCACACTTGGCAAAATCTGTCTCCCTGAGCTTCAGGAACAATGGAATTGCACCATAGTGCTTGTCCTTTTTGCCTACAGAGGTCTCGAAGGGACCCCTTTACCTTTGCATCAGCAAGCTGTTGTTGTCCCCAGAGACTTCACCCTGCCCTGGGCAGGTACGTAGTAAGGGAGTAGAATGCCACTATGCCTGTGACACTACTTATCTCATTGCAGAGGAGATTTGCTCAGCAATCCTTCTAGCACTCCTGTCAATGTCCTGCTGAAGTGGTGTTCTCACATTATAAAAAGCAAAAGTTCCCCAGGGGCAGACTTCTGCAGAGGGAAATTTGAATATCCCCCCAATCCCCCCAGCATTCTGGCTGGGGACATTCCCCTTCCTCAGGGTGGATGTACCTGTGGCTCCCAGTGAGCTGAAGTTAATTTCTCTTAACCTTGGCCTCAGAGCTGCTGTGAGTACACCACAGACTCCTGTTCCTGAGGCCTCCAGGAGCCACAGGGAAGGGACTAGCTCCAAGTTTGTGAGTTCATTCAGCTGGCCTGGTGATTCAGCCCTGCTGATACAGGAATAGGGCAAACTTGTTTTAAGGATGAATTAAATTTATTATGTCCCCCAGAGGGCAATTAGAGTCCCAGACAAGGGCATTCTTTGTGCTATTCTAGAGCCTGAAAGAGTTTATTAACCCCACTTAGCAAGAGATTTGCTACAAAGAATCTTAAGGAGAGGATAGTTGGTAAGATTATCTGGATAATACAGATAGATACAAGACATCCTACTAGGGGAGTGAATTAACTGGACAATGCTTCAGTTCTCCCAGTGGAGCCCTGGCTAACAAGCGTTTTTTCTCTCACTTTGAGATCAGATCTATTTATGCTGAGGTCTAGATCAGGGGCAATACACTTTTGCACTAAGGGGTAGGTTTAGGTTTTACAGGCAAGGGCCTCTGTCACAACTCACATCTGTCACTGTAGCAGGAAGGCAGCCATAGACAAGGGTAAACCAATGGGCATGGCTGGGTGTCAATAAAACCTTATTTATAAACATTGGCTGTGGGCTTAAATGAGAACTTATATGAGAGTAAGTTCTTTCAGACATGTTATCTTGCAGAACTATCATATTGACTCCTGCCAATGGTCGTTCATTCATTGGACAGATTTTTGTCAAGCACATACTATGTGCTGAGCATTCTGCTGGGGGCTAGAAGTAAAACAGTGAAAAAAGCACACAGTTCCTCTCTTTGTGAGTCTTATAGTCAGGTCCAGTGGAGGATACAGGTAACTGAAAAGCCATGACACCATTGTATGAAAAACCCCAATAGGGTCATTTAAAGTCTGATGAAAGTAGAGGAGGGCTCTCCATTCCAGACTTGAGAAGTCAGGGAAGACTTCCTGGAGGAAGTGGCCTTAGAACTGTGGCTTCAAGGAAGAGTAAGAATTGTCCAGGCTGTCATAAAAGGACAACTGGGCAGAAGAAAAGGAATCATCTGAGTGAAAAGGAAATAATGTGAATCTGACAAACAGAAAAGTATTGAATCATGAAGTCTTGAATTCTGGGGCAAGTGGTGAGTGATGAGCTGGAAAGGAGGGAGAAGCTGAACCATGCAGGGTCTAGGTAGCCATGAAGCCATGCTTAAACTTTGTCCTGAGGGTGATTTAGAGAAGTGATATCAGCTATGCATGTGAAGAAAAATCCATCCACTTGCCCTGCAGAGAAAGGACAGGAGGGATGTGGTCAGGCAGGCATGGGCAGCAGTCCAGTGGAGCCCACTGTGGCCGGTGGAGGCGAGGAGAAGCACCACATTTGAGGTACTTAGGAGCTAAAATAGGTGGACACTGATATGTCTATGTCGATGATCAGCTCTACTTCTCAGATAAAGAATTTCTTGGTTTGAGGTTGTGAGAGGGCAAGGAGTTGGCAAAGAGCTAAACTTGGATTTAGGGTCAAACAGGCACTGGAAAATTAAGGTGGAGAGAAGGGATGGTAACCATGATGAAGAGATGAAGTCACACTTTTCGTTGAGGGCAAGCCAGCCAGCTGGGGAGAGGTGCTATGGAAAATGGGCCATGGGCCGCTGGGTCATGAGCAGTTTGCCTACAGTCAGGGAGGAAAAGAGGACCCTTGAGGGAGTGGAACGAATGTCTACTGGAGAAGCTCTCCCAGAGAGGCTAGTGGCTTGATAAAGTTTTTCTCATCAGTGCCTTCATTTCAGTCTATGGGAATAATTTCTGTTTGATTCAGGACGTATCTTACAAGTTATAATGGCAGCCAATGGAGAATCAGATTTCCTTGACCAAAAATCACATTGCAATAAATTTGAATGGCACACATTTGAAAGGAAAGCATGTCAGAGTCTTCAGGATCCTTAGAGGCAAACTAGCTCAGAATGCACCCAGTGTATCCTTTCAGCATATCTAACAGGGGCTCTAAGACCCAGTGGGAGAGAGACAATAATGGTTGCAATGGAAGAGTTTTAATCCTTGAGTCAGTCTCTGAAAATCTTAAGCCAAGTAAGGACAGTTGGTTGACTGGCTGAGTGAGCTGGCAAGCCTGAGGGAGCATAGCAGTAGTAGGCTAAAGAAGTGGGTATAGTGTCCACCTCTTGGCAATCCTAGTAAAGTGTGTGTGTGTGTGTATGTGTGTGTGTGTGTGTGTTTGGCAGGTACCTTTGGGGCACTGGGCCCCCACTGTACAAAACTCCAAAGGAGGTTGGTGAGTGGGTCCTATCCATATTTCCTTCCTCTCTCTGTAGCCAGAACTCTTGGTGAGGTTATTCCCTTCAGGATGGTCCTGGCCCCTGGCTGATGCTGCCCACTGGCCTATAATGTGGCTTCTTTGCCACAGGGCTGCCCTGTTGCCTACTTGTGGGAACTGTTTGCTGTTCAAGGAAAAACTGAGATGCATTGAAGGCAGTTTCACTTTTCTGCATTCATCCCCCTTTTCTAGTAAGTTCTTCTGCACAGAGGTTAGGTCTAGAGAAGACAGCCTTGTGAGCCAGGTGGGCATGCACATGACTAGGAGCAGAGGAATCTGTGCAGGGATGGGGGCAATGGTGGGGCAAGATGGAAGCCATCACCATGCTTCCTGGTTCTCAGGTGCCAGCTAAGCTTTGCTTTGGGGTCTGACTTCCCCTGCTCTGCTTTTCCCTCCAAAAGGCTTTATTCCCTCACTGACAAGTGAGCAAAGGTGCTTCCTGGACCAGCCAGGTGTTTCCGCCTGTATTACTTTTCTAGGGCTGCTGTCACCAATACTACACACTGCATGGCTAAGACAGAAAACAGACTGCATCTTCAACACTTGGCTTAGAAATGTCATTCAAGTTCATCGCTTTCAAGTTCTAGTTTCCAGAAAACAATGGAATACAATTTGGCTAAGTCCTCTACTGCTTCATAACAAGGATCACCTTTCCTACAGTGTCCAAGAACCTGTTCCTCATTTCTGATTGAAGCCTACCAGAAGCACCGTTACTTTCATATCATACAGCATTCTGTTCATGATCATATATGTGTTCTCTCAGGTAATAGGAGCTTTCTCTCCAGTTCTTTTCTTTCTAAGCTCTCACTAAAACTGCCTCTAAAGTCCATATTTCTACCAACAATTTCTTCCAGGCAATCTAGATTTTCCTAGCATGTAGCTCAGAACTCTTTCAGCCTCTTGTCCAACACCCAGTTTGGAAGCCACTTCCACATTTTTAGGGATTTGTTACAGTAACACCCCACTTCCTAGCACCAAAATCTATATTAGTCTCCCAGAGTTGCCATAACAAAATACCACAGTCTGGGAGACTTAAACAACATAAATTTATTTTCTCACAATTCTGGAGGATAGAAGTCTGAGATCAAAGTGTCAGCAAGGTTGGTTCCTTCGGAGACCTCTTTCCTTGGCTTGTAAATGGCCATCTTCTCTCTGTGTATGTCTGTGTCCTGGTCTCTTCTCATAAGGACACCAGTCCCACTAGATTAGAGCCTACCCCAAAGACTTCATTTTAACTTTTTCACCCCTTTAAGGGCTTTGTCTCCAATTGCAGTCACATTCTGATGGCCTGGGGGACACTGGTCAGCCCACAGCACTCACTGTGCTGTGTCTATTTGTCACACAGTGAATGGGTGCCGCTGTGACTCCCACTTATCAGACACTTGTTTGTTCCATGTTCCATGTTCCATGTTTGGTTTGTACCTGGAAAAGCTCTTTGAGATAGCAACAGACTAGACTGGGACTGGGACTACCTTTCCTAGAGTTTGGTGAGACTGTGGTGACAATTATCCTTCTTTGGCCTCAACCACAGAAAGATCTACACTTGAGCTATTACAGATGCATGCTCATTAAACTTTAAAAAGCTAAAACAAAATATTATCCTGATACAGTCCCTGGTAATCACAGTATGATGTAGTGGGAAGAGATGGGATCAGTGGAGTTTGGTTTTCAGCACTGCCTCTTATAAGGTCTGCAATGTTAGCCAAGTCATGTTGCATCTCTAAAACTTAGTCTTACCATCTGTGATGGATTATTATGTGTGTTACTTTGGGCCAGGGATGCCAATATTTGCTCAAACATCATTCTGTGTTCTGTGATGAGGCTAACATCTGAATCAGTAGACTGAGTAAAGCAGATTGCCCTCCCTAATATGGGTGAGCCTCACCCAATCATTTGAAGGCTTGCAGAGCATGAAAAACCTGAGCATTCCCTGAGTAAGAGGAAATTTCTCTTGCCTGACTACTCTCATGCTGAACGTTGGCTTTTCTCTGCTTTCAGATACAATTGATTTTGAGCTGGAACTTACATCATTGGTTCTCCTAGTTCTCAGGCTTTGGGGCTCAGACCAGACTATACCATTGGCTCTCCTGGGTCTCCAGCTTACTGACTCACCTTGTAGATCTTGGGCCTTCTCAGCTTCCATAATCATCTTGTGAGCCAATTCCTTATAATTAATTATTATATATAATATATTTAACATAATTTATATATTAATCCATATATGTTTGTGTATGAATTAATGTGTTCATTATGAATTAATTTATATAATAAATTATATACAATAAATTTTATATATATGTACATTTGACCCTTTAACAACAGGAGTTTGAACTGCATGGGTCAACATTTATGCAGATTTTTTTCAATTGACCCATGCAATTCAATTGATCAGTACAGTTTAAACCGGGGTTGTTCAAGGTTCAACGCTAAGGTTGGGAATCCTGGTGTGGAGAGGGTCAACCGTAATTACATGAAGATTTTTTACTGCATGGGAGGTCAACTTCCTTAACCCCAGCCCTTTTCAAGGGTCAACTGCATAATTTTTTCTTGTTGGTTCTGTTTTTCTGGAGAACCCTGACTAATATGGCATCCTTATAAGTGGAATGAACGTGTAGTCCATCCATTCCCATGGTCATTGCTATGATTAAATAAAGTACATTGGAAGACACTTTGGAAAAGATGACATGCTATTCCAATGACAGTCATCATCATTATCATTGTCAACAATGACTTGGCATTGCTCAATCTCAAGATCAGCTGTCAGTCTTTGTCACAATGACCAGCAGTGTCTGACACAGGAAGTTGCTCCCCTTTGCTAACCCTCCCCTGATCCTCCTGCTCTCCTGGCTGACCCCTTTCTTCTTACCTGTTCCTTCTTAGTCCTTTGGCTGCTTTCTTCTCGTTCCTGGACCTCTAAATATTACAGCATCCTGAGTTCTGTCCTTGGAATGATTTGTTTCTCTATTGATGCTCACTCCCTTGGAGAGTTCAGTGAGTCTTTTAGATTCTAATGCTGTGGCTCCCCAGGAGCAGACACTGGGAAGGAAATTTGCAAAAAGTGTACTGGAGCATGCTCTGGGGATCAACTTGGGGGAGTTAAACAAGTAGAATTAGAGCTGGAGACTCACTGGTCAGAAGCTGAACTGAGATATCATTGCTGTTGCCAAAGATAAGCAAAGCTGGACACTGTTTAACATGGTAAGAACAGACTTTAATCAGGAGTGTAATATTACAATAGGGAAGAGAGTCCAGTGTGAACTCAACTTTGATTTGTACAGAGCTATGCAGAAGTTACTGGGTGTTTTAAAGGGGATAGGAAAGGGTCAGTGGGGTTTAGTAAAGTCAGGGAAGTGAAAACTTACAAAGAGGGGAGGAAAGTGAAGAGGGGTGGGAGGAGGGGGAGCATAGGCCCCCATGAAACCCATATTCATTTGCTCTCTGGAGCTCACTGAAGTGAGGCTGCACTCCTCCCCTAGAGGCCAGGAGATGAGGGCCCTATCTTCAGGTGTTGGCTGGGACAAATTGTGAACTCTGTTGGTAGCCTTCAGTTTTTTGAGGCAGGCATTTTGAGGGGGCTAAGGTCATGCTGAGGATGTGGCTTTGAGCTATTAGAAACTATTTCAGTGTTTGTTCAAATCTTTATAGGCCCAGGTTTAGGCCTAATTAAGAAGGGGGCTCAGAGGAGCCTGGCCAGAGTTTGGTCAAGGAGAGATTTTTTTTGTCACAATAAAATGATTAGTTCCCACTGGGATCTCTAGAGCTGGGGTGATCCTATGTAGCCACTGCACTTGGAGGGCAGGCCACTAGCTCTGCAGTGACCAGCCCTTGGATGTGCTGCCCAGGAAGAGGGTGTGACATCAGGCAAGGCCATCAGCTGCAATGAGGAAAATGAGTGCCTCTGTTCTCAGGGAGGTGTTAGGTCGAAAAAGGTTATGACTTTGAAGTGGGGGAAATCAATTCTTGCTGTCAAATGGCAGGGTTGGAACATAACCCTGGCTCCAAAGCAGTTGCAGCTCTTGAGACATCAAGAGTTAATTCATTTTATTGCAATATTACAGGATCGGGAGGTCAACCAAAGCATAGATGACACATCCAGAAACACTGTTTCCGTAAACTCAGTGTGTTCACTCTCTCTGTCACATCAGGTCCAAGTTCTGTCAGTGGACACCACACTTACTGACTTAAAATCCAGTCTTCATTTTGTTTTATTTACAAATACCTGGGCCTTCAGCACATTGGCTCTGAACCTTCCCCGAATGTGCAGATATGTCAATGACTGCACTCACTCCGTTTTTCCTAGTGTGGGTCTTAGTAAAGGCCACCAGATATTTGATTACATCAGTGTGACTCAGTCCCTCTGGACTGAGCTGTGAGAGGGAAGCTCCCTTGGCCAACTCTGATCCTCTTGAGGGATCTTATCTATCATCCAGAAATTATGATGGCAACATTGATTCTGACCAGCTACTCAATGCAGACAGGGATTTTTTTCAGGTTTCATTTTATAGGAATGAATGTGGAGCTCAGTGTGAACAATTTCTTTTACAATTATCCTAATCCTAGAAAAAAAAGCCAAACTGCCATTTCTACTGTAAAGTATCAAATTTTGAAGCTCAGTTCTCCCAGTTCAGCTATTCTCTAGAACATTGGGAAGCTGCCTTTTCTCAGATCCAGGGACATGAAGTCAGACACTGGGCCCACCTGCCCTTCAGTAGTCCCCAGAGGGCCCCCTGTGCAGCACTGTGGAAGCAAGACCACAGGTGGGGAGTAGGGGCCCAGCTCTGCTTCCAACCTAGGAGACTCAAGCTGTATATTTACCACCTCTACTACCATTTGTTTTTTCAGATAAAATCAATTGGAAAACATATATTTAAGGGGAGACTTGGAGTATTCCAAAAATCTTCCTCTCTTTGCTTCAGTGTAGGGTATCCCAAAATGTATTCCCACTATCACTGTTCCCAGAAACTACCCAGCCTTCCTAAGACCAGAGAAAAGACCCTGCAAAATCTATGTTATTACTAACCACGTCATATTTCTTTGGGGCCAGGAAGACACAACCTTATTTCAACTTGTATGATACTGAGATTAAAATTTATTAGTCAGAATAAAAGATCAAAGTTGTAATATCAAAAATAAGTTGGCTCCATTCAAGCTTGGAAATGACTTTATGGAAAAGTACTACTCTGACTTAGGTCAGGACAATGGGTTGAATCACAAAATATACCCTCCTACTCTATCATTAACTTAACTTCACAGTCACTGGGGCACAGTGAGGTCTTACCAGGGGCCTCATGCTACAAAGTCAGTGCTATTTTTCTTTCTCAGAGGTATATAGATTCCAGTGCCTAGAAACCTGGGTTAGAATCCTGATTCTGTTGTGCGGCTTTAGGCAAATTAATAAACCTCTCTGCCTCAAAGGTCTCCCAGTATGCAGTTATCCTTTCAAAAGTCTCCTCAGTAGCTTACAGCTCAGAAAGGGTGTCTCAGTATGCAGTGAGTTAATGGATGCTGACTACTTAAGGACTGGCATTGAGTAAGGAGCCCACAAACTTAGCTGTTATTATTATTTCTCTCTTATCTGAGTGGCAAACTGTCATAGGATTGGGGAGTTTGTTAAGATATCAGCACCTAACCCATACAATAGTTGAACAAGATCATGTCCTTGAGCTGGTGAGTGGTGTTAATTATACATTCTTATTTTCAATGTGAGGTTTTTACAAGTATTGTAAAAAAAAGAGGGGTGTCTCCTGAGCTGTAACTGTCACTGTGGAGGGATGTTTCACATGTCATATTCTGCGGGTGTTTCAGAAGGGAGGCTGTGCTTGAAGCTTCCATTTTAAGTCACCTGGGGAATCCAGGGCCTTAAACCACATCTCCCAAGTTATTAACAGTGGCTGGTGAACTTGTCCCCACACAGCCTGGACAGCCAGGAGCTGGCCTGGAAGATCTCATTTGGCCTCAAGCCTCGATCTTCACTTCTTTGTAGTCCTTGTCTTTCAAAGACAGCAGTAGGAAAAGTATTGCTCATTCTTACTACAAAGTATGTACATGTCTTATCTGGCCTCTCTGAGGAAATCATTGTATATTTTTCTGTAGACCATCTCCTAATAGCTAACTCTTGGCCTTGGAAGAATATCTGGAGGAGGGTATAAGACAATACCCAGAAGAGTGCCTTGGTGTATAATAGGAGCTCAATAGATATGTATTGAATGAATAAAGTGGTCAAAGTGCTGAGAGTATGAATAAATGAATCAGTGAGGCACTCAGAGGTGGAATCATCCCAAACCCTATTCTGAAACGGCTGGTAGCTGACTGGTCCCCCAGAAGTGTTGGTGGGGTTCTGGAGAAGAGCAAGAGGGCCCATGTTGCAGATGTAATGAGGGTGGTTCTAAAAATTCAGCAAAAGGCTGGCCGAGGGTCATGACCAACACCCACAAGGATGCAGAGGATGGAGTTTGTTTCATTTTCTCCAAGTGAGTCTTAAAAAAGGGTCAGCAGTGAGTGGGGAGGGTGAGTGGACTGCAGCAAGCCTTGCACTGTGCTAGTGTGGGCACTCTCCTTCTTCATACTGTCCTCCATGCACATTTGCTTGTGCTATAGCTGGAAGAATCTGACAATCTGCTCTGAGAGATGGAGCTTTCTCCTCCATCTTGGATTTACTTATGTACCCTAGTACCAAGGATGGGCTCAGGAAGCCGTGCTAACAAAGTGGGCAGGCCCCCAAACTGGAATGCTGGACTGGAGGTACTATCTGCCAGGAAGCACATGCTTCGGGTGGACCCTCAAAGCCTAGAAGGAACCATCTGAATTTTGCTACTTCAGGCCACTATTTTCAGGCAGTAAAGTGTATAATTTATGGACAAATGTTTCTCGTGTGCAGCAGCATGGCAGTAGAGGGTTTTATTCTGCTCTGGAAGGGAAATCACATGGTTTCCGAATGTTTTAGATCAAAAGGAGGCAAAGTGTGCCTGAGCCCCACTCACATTCTTATTCATGGTTTTTCCCACAGAATCACTTTGAATTCTACCTGGTAAGGCTTGTTTTTTTTCCCTTTTTGCTGTGGCAGATTTGGTAGAGTCAATGAGGTGTGTGGAGTTTGGAGAACTGCATCAAATCCCTGCTCTGTTGTGTAAAAACTGTGTGATGGTGGGGGAGTTGCTCAACTTCTCTGAACCTCTTGTTTATCTGAAGAATGAGTGTAGTAACATGCATGCACTCTCCAGGTAAGGTGCAAAAATTAATTGAGATATACTTCAATAAAGCTGTTATTAAAAAGTCCACCTTTAAAAAATTGAGATACAGTGTGTGAAGGTGCTTTTCTAGCATAATGCCTTCCAAGTAGAAGACCCTGAGCAAACGTGTTCTTGTCTTCTTTCCCATTTTCCTCACTGCACTCCTTCCCATGTTTTCCTTTGGAGGGCCCATAATGTTTCCACAGTTCCTCAGGAGCCCATTGTGGGGAGGGTGAAGCATGCTCACCTCTGCTCTTTGAGACCCCTGGGGATCCCAAATTCCCCAGCAACCAGTGACGAATGACTGGGCTTAGAGTTGAGATGAAAAGTTACAACATCAAACCCCACAAAGGGGGCCTGCTGCTGTGGGGAAGGGCAAATAGAGATCGGTGGGGAGGCTGGGATGGCCTGCTAATTTATTGTTGCCACTTACCTCATTATCTTTTAAATTAGATTTCTCCCTGTGTGAAAAATTGCTAGGGGCAAGAAATTTGGTAAAGCATAGACACAATACTACTGCCCTCCTGCTTGCTGCAGTCATCAGCTGTGGATTGAGATGCTTGGTAGATTTAGGAAATGCCTTGCAAAAAGAAAGGAAAGTGAAAGTTTCTTATGCAAAAGAAACTTTAAAAGAAAATTTTAAACTTAAAGAAAGAAAAACAAAAGTCTAGTTTTTGTCAGACCGATTGGTCATTGGGAGAAAAACTAGAAACTGAATATTGGTTGGCAAATAAGGGTATGTAAAAGGGAAAAATCAAAGGACTTCAAGAAGTGTGAAAGGAAGAACAGACTATGAAAGAGAAACTGCTTTCTAACTATTGGGTTGGCCGAAATGTTTGTGTGGTTTTTATCCATAAAATAAAAGACACAGTTTTCATTTTCACCAATAACTTTATTGATTTGGATATTTTGAGTGTGTTGGCTATCTCCCATTTGGTAGAATGTTGATTGTTCTCAGTTACTGTCTTGATCTGATCGCTACCAACTTCAACTGGTCTACTCTACTGTGGAGCATCATCCAGTGAAAAACCTCCAGCATGAAACTTCACAAAAACACTTTTGACCCTTTGATCAGACACCGAACCTTCTCAATTTGATGGCTACCAAATTCAACTGGTCTACCCTGCCATGGAGCATTGTCCAGCAAGAAATCACTCAGCACAAAACTTTGCAAAAACACTTTTGACACATTTGATCGGCCACAACACCTAAAAAGTATAAGATGGCCCTGGCTGGTGTGGCTCAGTTGGTTGGAACGTCATCCCATTACTGAAAGGTTGTGGGCTTGATTCTCTGTCTGGATGCTTACAATCCCAGGTTGGAGTGTGTCCAGTCAATCCAGGTCTGGGCATGTACAGGAGGCAACGGATCGATGCTTCTCTCTTGCAACAATGTTTCTCTTTTCCACTTCTTTTCTCCAATCTTGCTTCTCGAAGACAAGCTTGGGCATCTTCTTAGACTGTTAACTCACTAAGATCCAGAAGTGCAGAGACAATCAGGTTTTTGGCTTTATCTACATCTAACTTGGTCTTACTCTGAGCTCTACTCTCTGGTTAACAGGGGGAAGATTTTAAACTATGCTACATTTTTAAATTAAACATGCAGAGTAATGTCCATTGTGTTCAAATTTTGATTAGAAAAGGTAAACAAGTGCTTTTAGATAATCATCACTGTTTTTAGGCAAATATGCCCAGACTTTCAGCTTGCCTTCTCCTCTTCTTGCCCCTCTCTTTACCTCATAAGTGAAAAATTGGGGGCTGTCAATGACCGTGGCCAGAGAGGAAGAGCTGGCACTCATAGGCTGTGTCATCTACTGGGGAACATCCCATGCCCCCACTGTTGTTTCCCTCTGGCACTTGTTCCCCTGGCAGAGGACCACTCACCTGCCAACACTGTCTGTAGACTCCTGAACTCTCTCTGCCTCATGTCCATACGGGCCCCTCGCCTGCTACTCTGGCCTCTGCTGCAAGGTCACTGCACACCAACATGACAGGCAGTAGCTGGCCCATGGATGTCTGTCCAGTATCCTCAACCCAGTGATATTGAGGTCAGCCTAGGGCTGCTCTCACTGGGTGGCTGGGTTGATATGCCCACACCTGACACTGGTGGGGGCAGCTAGTCATTTTGCACTTTCCAGAGTCTGAGACAGGCAGCAGAAGCCAAAGCCTGCCATACTCATTGTTCCTTTGTATATACGCTGAACTTCCTCTCTGGCCTGAAGCCAAGGTGGGAGAAAGTAATAATAAGATCTGTGCTTCTGACCCTTTGGTCCTTCTCTCTTCTTCTCCGGTGCTCCCTTCCTTCTCCTACACCAACTCCTCCTCTGCTCCTGAGCTCATGGCTCACAGACACTTTGGTGAGCAAAGTTGTCTCTCCTCTATAACACAGGAAAACCCTGAGGGAAAGAAAAGCACCCGATCATCCCACCAGGAGTGAAAGGCTTGTTTTCCACACTTCCACGGATACTTGATATTGTCTACCAACCAGGTGAATGAAAAGGGGTATTTCACTACTGTGGCAATTTGTCTTTTACTTGCTAGTGAAGTTTCTTTTTATATGCTTGTTGGCCATTTCTATTTTTTCCTTTGTTAAATATCAAAGAAAAAAATGTTCATTAAAACAATCATTTTGTCTTTTCTTCTCATAAATTTCTTTCTAAATTATTTTTCTTTCATTTGTAAAATTTTAATAAATATTTTATGATTTTTCAAGTGTTATTTAATTTCATTTGTGTCTTTTTTAAATATATTTTATTGATTATGCTATTACAGTTGTCCCATTTCCCCCCCTTTATTCCCTTCCACCCTGCACACCCTCTCCCACCCACATTCCCCCCCTTTAGTTCATGTCCATGTGTCATAAGTTTTTTAGTTTCAACATTTCCCATACTATTCTTGCCCTCCCTCTGTCTATTTTCTACCTACCATCTATGCTACTTATTCTCTGCACCTTTTCCCCCTCTCTCCTCCTCCCACTCCCCTGTTGCTAACCCTCCATGTGATCTCCATTTCTGTGGTTCTGTTCCTGTTCTAGTTGTTTGCTTAGTTTTTGTTTTAGGTGTGGTTGTTAATAATTGTGAATTTGCTATCATTTTACTATACATGTGTTTTATCTTATTCTTCTTAGATAAGTCCCTTTAACATTTCATATAATAAGGGCTTGGTGATGATGAACTCCTTTAACTTGACCTTATCTGAGAAGCACTTTATCTGCTCTTCCATTCTAGATGAAAGCTTTGCTGGATAGAGTAATCTTGGATGTAGGTCCTTGCCTTTCATGACTTGGAATACTTCTTTCCAGCCCCTTCTTGCCTGCAAGGTCTCTTTTGAGAAATCAGCTGACAGTCTGATGGGAACTCCTTTGTAGGTAACTGTCTCCTTATCTCTTGCTGCTTCTAGGATTCTCTCCTTCATTTTAATCTTGGCTAATGTAATTACGATATGCCTTCGTGTGTTCCTCCTTGGGTCCAACTTGTTTGGGACTGTCAGAGCCTCTTGGACTTCCTGGAAGTCTATTTCCTTTGCCAGATTGGGGAAGTTCTCCTTTATTATTTGTTCAAATAAGTTTTCCACTTGTTGCTCTTCCACTTATTTTTCTGGTACCCCTATAAGTCGGATGTTGGAACGTTTAAAGATGTCCTGGAGGTTCCTAAGCCTCTCCTCATTTTTTTGAATTCTTGTTTCTTCATTCTTTTCTGTGTGGTTGTTTCTTTCTTCCTTCTGATCCACTTCATTGATTTGAGTCCCAGTTTTCTTCCCATCACTATTGGTTCTCTGTACATTTTCCTTTATTTCACTTAGCATAGCCTTCATTTTTTTCCCATCTAATTTGCGACCAAATTCGACCAGTTCTGTGAGCATCCTGATCACCAGTGCTTTGAACTGTGCATCCAATAGGTTGGCTATCTTTTGGTCAATTAGTTGTATTTGCTGTGGAGCTTTGATTTGTTTTTCCATTTGGGTCTTTTTTTTTCTGTCTTGTCATGCCTGTTATGTATGAGGGGTAGAGCCTTAGGTGTTCACCTGGGCGGGGTAACCCAGTCTCTGGGTTGTGAGGCTGTATGTGGGGGAGGAGTCAGAGAGGGAAAAATGGTACTTGCTCTGTTCTCTCTCTCAGATTTCAGTCCCTTCCGCCACTTCCCCTAAGCAAACTGGGTGTTTCTGGTGCTGATTTCCATGTGAGTGGGCTTGTGTACATTCTAGGACCCTGTGGGTCTCTCCAAGGAACTGTGTTCTGTGAGGCTGGGAGTCTCTCCCGGCACCTCAACCCCAACAGGTGTTTTTAATCAGTGTTTTGAGGCTTTATTTCCCCACGCTGGGGCCCTGGATTGCATGGTGTGTTTCACTCCCCAGTTTCGCTTGGTTTATCTGCACTCAAATGTATGACTGCCCAGTCAGCCAGCCGCCTTGTGTGCCTCACTGGGTCTGCCCACAGCCACCCTGCACCCAGGGTCTGCCAGCCTCTGCCTGAACACCCAGGGTCCATCAGCTGCTGTCTTGCTCACCTGGGGTCCACTAGCCACCGCTTTTTCTTTTGCTGCAACCCCTCTCTGCCTGGCTGCCTGACTGCCCCTCCTACCTACCTGGATGAATGTGTCTATTTTAACTCCTTGGTTGTCGGACTTCCATACGGTTCAATTTTCTGTCAGTTCTGGTTGTTTTTTTGTTTCTAAATTTTTGTTGTCCTTATTTTGGTTGTGCAAGGAGGCACAGTGTGTCTACCTATGCCTTCACCTTGGCCAGAAGTTTGGAGCTCATTTGTGTTTTTAATATTTAAATATTTATATAATTTTATTAGTTTAATCTTTTTAAAAAAATAGTTTGTGGGTTTTGTGTCATGCTTAGAATTTTGCAGTCCACAGTTGAAAGAGCTTCTTAAATTTTAAATAATTTTATTTATTAATTTGTCATTTTTAAATCTGTGACATCTGTGATTTATTTTCCTCATGGTAGCAAGTTTGGAGCTGGGGTGGGGATCTAACAATTCTTCTTCCTATCTTCTCCACTATCACGATTTTATTTACGAAGCATCTACCTTTCTCTCACATATTGAAATGCCAAGTCTATAATACAACTGAATTCCTAGAGACTGTTGTGGACAAAGTTTTCATTTCTACTTATTCTCTCAATGTCCTCCAAAGAGGGAAAGTCATGTTTTATGATTGGGCAGAGTCAGAAATCCTGAACACTGCTAGGGTGATGTTTCACTTTAGGTGAGATTATGCATACTCATCCCTACATTCTGTTGCTGGGATCAGCCTGTCTGCATACCCCTGCCTCTCACGGTTTCCTGCCTCCTGTGTGCAGCAGCCTGGGCTGGACTAGCTCTTTCTCTCATCTCCTTGCCTCCCTGTCTCCACTCTGACCAAGCAAATCAGGATGCCTTCAGCTGGGTATTCCTAAAATGTCCAGTTGTGCAAGTCACTGAGGTGGAATCTCTCTGTGTAGACTCATCTAGTAAAGTCTACTGAGAGCACAGTACTGGCACCGGGGACAACTTCATTCTCACTCAAGTATTAATAGTGACTTTTTTGTTGTCTCTTTACTGTAAACGTTTTTCGGGAGGAACCTCCAAGTAGGAAGGTTGAGATGTGGGCCTGGGAACTCGTACTTCGTGTAGTGAACACTCCCACATGTTTATTTATTTTTCTGGTGATCTTTTTGTGCATTTCTCTGTCAGAACCAAACTTGATGCCACACTATCCTGTGAACTGACAGCTTAGGTAAAATAAAGGCTAAGCTCCAAAGTGCCCCATAAAGCTAAAATTATGGGTAGAAAAAATTGCTGTTGAAAATTCTTTAAACTGACCATAAAGTGCTGTGTACAGAGCCCTGGGCTCAGTAAGCTCAGCCAAGACAATTTTTCCCGTCATTGAATCTAACCTGTTTTCCCACTTGGATACTGGGGGGACAGGATAGTTTTCTTTAGCAGCAGTATTGTATGAAATACTCGTATCTTTAACATTAGACTCACACTTGGTTCAGTGAGAGGCTCACACCGTGAGAGACCAGCAACCAAGACTTTCAGAAGCAGCAGCACTCTGCCTCCTGCCCACACCACACTGCATGGCAGCAGGTTTGCTGGCATTGTCTGTATCAGTGTACCATGCTGCCATAGCCAAGTCCAACAGACTGAGGGGCTTCAACAATACCCATTTATGTCCTCATAGTTCTGGAGGCAGGAAGTCCAAGATCAAGGTGCCAGTAGGCTAATTTCTTCTGTGGCCTCTCTCCTTGGCTTGTGGATGCCTCCTTGTTGCTGTGAGCTCACACCATCTTTCCTCTGGAGTGTGTACGTGTCCAGGTGAATCTGCTCTTCTCAGAAGGATACTTGTCAGATTGGATTAAGGACTGCCCTAATGATCTCATTTTACTTTATTACCTGTTAAAGGCCCTTCTCCAAATATAGTCACATCCTAAGGTGCTGGTGATAAGATTTCAACGTATGAATTCTGAGAGGGGGGACAAATTTCAGGCCATAACATTGTTGAAATCTTTCAATCAGTCAATCAATCAGTCATTCTATCTCCCAACCTCATCTTCTTCCTTTATCTTAATCTTCCTCTCCCTTCTGTTCCTCTGTATCTACTCATTTAATTTTCACAACACCCTATGAGATAGGTATTATTCTCACTCCCATTTTAAATATGAAGAAACTGAGCACTTTAATGTTACATAATCATTCCAAGTTCACACAAATTAAGTGGATGAGTTGGGATTCAAACCTGTATGACCTGACTCTGGAATCCATGCTCTTAAGCAATAAGGAGACTACTTATTAAATCTTTTTGCATGTTTATTTTGTTAATAGGAGTTTGGTGACATTCCATAGGTTATGAAATAACCTTTTTATGTCATTTTCTAGTGAATTAATCTGTTACATAATTTTTCATTTTTAATTTAAGAATTACTTATCAGTGCTTTTACATTTCCAAGTAGATTATGTGGTTATACTCTTTGGTAGTTTATTTTAGTTTTGTTGTACATGATGTGGTATGTTCAATTGCTATCTATCTTTCTAACAATCTATCCTCTACCTATTTTGGACAAAGAAAAAGGGGAGGGGGTTATGGAAAGTAATCTCACAGGGTGATCTGATCATGAACTCCTAACTGGGCAGGTCTTGGTGGGTAGTCACACCCCAGGCCTGTAACTTCTGTAGTAAAAGGCTTATCTTTGCCTTAAGCAAGCCCTGTGCATTGTTTCTGTGCATCGATGTTGGCTCACCTTTGAGATAAGCATAACTACTGTGAAGGGAGCACATAATTTTAATTCTCCTGTCACACAGAGCCTGCTTTGCTTCCTCCCACTCTCATGTAACCTTTCCTCCTTAATTTCAAATACATGAAAGAATCTGTAAAACTGTCATTCTCTGGAGCACTTGAGAGTTTGCTTACTGGCAATTGCCCATTTTGCTCAAATAAACTCATAAAAATTCTTTACATGTCTGGATGTTTCTTACATTGACACTATCAACTACCTATATGAATTTGTTAAGATTTTCTTTACGACATAGCCTATAAATAACTTCTGTAAATAGTATATAAACATTTAAATTTTTTTCTGTTTTATAAAATGTAGTATGTCTATTAAATAAAGCTTGTTGTAAAATTCAAATACTCTAATCATAGTAAATCTTTTTCTACTGAATATGTTACATTTTGATATAAAATTTTAAAACTCATTGTGATTTTATCAACATTTCTTGAAATTCTAAATATTTTTCTTCATGCATCTTCATACAATATAGTTTAGTGTATAAATATATATGATTGCTTCAATTTCTTTAGAGATAGTATTTTTAATCAATACAATTTCTCTTAGCCTTAGTTGATGCTTTAACTTTAAAGTGTACTTTGTGTAACATTAATATTACTGCCACTTGTCATTATTAACATTTTCCTGATATTTCTTGCTCACTTCTTTATTTTTCTGCCTTTTCCTTTATCATTTGTTTTATATACTTTAAAAACAAACTCTAGCTGACTTTTTCACTGTCACTTAATCTGTTCTTTTTTTATTGAAGATAAGGCATAGCAAAGGGAATAATTGTATCCATGCACATTATTTATTGTAACTAATGCTATATTCAATCTTTCTTTTGACATCTTATTTTATATTTTATGTTCATTGTGATTTCTTATTACTTCCATTTTTCACCTTTCCTCCCTCTTCCTTATTTGATTTTTTTTTTTGCGGGGGGGGGCAGTTCTTTGTTTCCTTAGTGATATAAAATATTACATCTAAATATTATTCTGATAGTGGTTACCTTTAAATTATTACAAACATATTTGGTTCTACATCCCTCTATCAAAATTAAGAATTAAACATAATTCTTAACCACCAGCCTCAGAGCCAAGAATTTTAACATGCATTTATTTAGTTTTTCTTACCTTTATCACCTGGTTTTTATTTAAGTAATCTGGACTTTTATTCATATTTATCCCTCTCTTTTTTATTCCTTAAAATTAATTAATTTTCTTATTTTAAAGTACATTTAATTGATTATGCCATTACAGTTGTCCCAGTTCTCTTCTCTTCTTTATTCCCCTCTGCCTTGCACCCCTCCCACCAGCATTCCCCCTCTTGGTTCATGTCCATAGATAATACATATAAGTTCTTTGGCTTCTCCATTTCCTATATGATTCTTTACCTCCTCCTGTCTATTTTGTACCTACCAATTATGCCTCTTATTCTCTGTACCTTGTCCCACATTCACTCCCTTCCCCATCCCTGCTGATAACCCTTCATGTGATCTCCATTTCTCTGATTCTGTTCCTGTTCCAGTTGTTTGCTTAGGGTTTTTTTTTTTTTAGGTTTTAGGGTCTTTTGTGACAACAAACACACATAGTTGTGTGTTTGTTGTCATTTTACTGTTCATAGTTGTGATCTTCTTTTTCTTAGATAAGTCCCTTTAACATTTCATATAATAAGGGCTTGGTGATGATGAACTCCTTTAACTTGACCTTATCTGGGAAGCACTTTATCTGCCCTTTCATTCTAAACCATAGCTTTGCTCTGGATAGAGTAATCTTGGATGTAGGTCCTTGCCTTTCATGACTTGGGATACTTCTTTCCAGCCCCTTCTTGCCTGTAAGGTTTCTTTTGAGAAATCAGCTGAGAGTCTTATGGGAACTCCTTTGTAGGTAACTGTCTCCTTTCCTTTTGCTGCTTTTAAGATTCTCTCCTTATTCTTAATCTTGGGTAATGTAATTGTGATGTGCCTTGGTGTGTGCGTCTTTGAATCCAACTTCTTTGGAACTCTCTGAGATTCCTGGACTTCCTGGAAGTCTATTTCTTTTGCCAGATTAGGGAAGTTCTCCTTCATTATGTTTTGAGGTAAGTTTTCTATTTCTTGCTCTTCCTCTTCTCCTTCTGGCACTCCTATAATTTGCATGTTGGAATGTTTAAAGTTGCCCTGAAGGTTCCCGATCCTCTCCTCATTTTTTGAATTCTTGTTTCTTCATCTATTCCAGTTGGATGTTTAATTCTTCCTTTTGTTCCAAATTGTTGATTTGAATCCTGGTTTCCTTTCCTTCACTGTTGGTGCCCTGTATATTTTCCTTTATTTCACTTTGGGTAGCCTTCATTCTTTCCTCCATTTTGCGACCGAGCTCAATCATGTCTGTGATCATCCTGATCATCCAGTGTTTTGAACTATGCATCAGATAGCATGGCTATCTCATCACTTAGCTCTTTTTCTGGTGTTTTAATCTGTTCTTTCATTTGGACCATATTTTTTTGCCTCAGCACACTGTTATGTTGCAAGGGGTGGATCCTTAGGTATTTGCCAGGGAAGGGCAACCCACATTGCTGGGTTGTGGTGCTGTATGTGGGGGAGGGTCAGAGAGGGAACAATGCTGCTTGCTTGGCTCTTGTCCAGCTTTCAGGCACTACCCCTGCTACCCACAAGCAAATTGGGCCCTTCTGATGCTGATTCCCTGGCTGGTGGGTTTGTCTACATTCTAGGACTCTGTAGGTCTCTCCAATGAACTCTGGAATGAGGCTGGGAGTTTCTCCGGCTGCCACAACCTCCACAGGTTTTTTTTAATAGCCAGAGGTTTGGAGGCTTTCTTTTCCTGTGCTGGAACCCTGGCTGCCCAACTCTGCCCCTTCTACCAGTCCGGATGAATATTTCTTGTTTAACTCCTTGGTTGTTGGACTTCCATACAGTTTGATTTTCTGGAAGTTCTGGCTGTTTTTTGTTTTTAAGTTTATTGTTGTCCTTCTTTTGGTTGTGTGAGGAGGCAAAGTATATCTACCTATACCTCCATCTTGGCTGGAAGTATAATTTTCAATGTTATATGTAGTGGTAAGAATTGAATGTTGCAGTAATTTTAATATTTTAGGATGGAGAAGAATATCATCTTGGAGTGTACACCTCTTTATTCTGAGAAGTACACTTTAATGAACCACTTTACTCATGTAAAAAAGCATCTACTCATTAGGGGAGGTCTTGAATTAAGCTAAGCACAGCTGCTTTGGATTGAGGTGTTAAGTGTTTTGTTCAGTAAAGTAAATATTTGTTAAATTAGATAAAGGCTGACCTATGATGAAAAAAAATCACTGTTAGTTCTAAAGCAATGAATGCTTTTTCTTGCAAGTCATTTGCTCAAGAATTGGATTGGTCTATAGCTTGGGTTTTATGGAAGGCTGATGTCCTCTCCATCTCCTCTCCTCTCCATCTCCTCTCCTTCTGTGCCAAGCCCCAGAAGGAATTATGGGGCTTGGCGCAGAGCTAGCTGTTTTGGCCCAGTGGTGTCTTGACACAGTTCTTTGGAAGAAAGGCCCAAGTATTGGGGAGAAGGTATTGTGGGTAATTAAGATTATTTTTACTGGCCCATGAGAATGGGCCTAAATGTTTTGGGTTGCATTGAGACAACTCAGAAAAAAATAAAAGTTCTTACTGTCAATCATCTAGTATTTCTTAATAATGGCTTTGCCCATTATATATACTTTCAATTTATGAAACTGCTAATAAAGAGATATTGATATTGACTCTCTCAGACTTATTTATTCTATGAGTTCTTTATCTTTCTTTACTTTACAGCTCCTAGCCCCTTGACCATTTTATCATGACTAGGGGGACTTTCTTGAGTTCATTTACCAATTCCAAAATTATATTTTTACCAGTGTTCTTTCTGTTGGTCAGTTCCTTGTTTAAAGGTTACATTTCTGTAGGTATTGCTTTCTTTCTACAACTATTTTTTACATTTATAGTGGGTTCTTTTCCATAGGAGCCTTTGGTTGCTATTTTATCCTCTTGGTTATCACTGTGAATAATAATCAGAATTTATGAAAGATTATCTGCCATTTTCTGCATTAAATCTTTTTAATTGGGAGCCATTTGCATGAGTTGCCTAGTTTAGCCTTCTTTCTGGCTGCTTATTCTCCTCTGAAGTCTAATAAATTACCTTTGCTTGATTATATTTATAAATTATAGTCTGAGCTGGTAGGACTCCCTCAGCATGTAGTATAGGTTAATGTGTAATTTCCTCTTTGGAATGTCCTGATCTCAAACCCCCTCCAGCCCCAGTGAAAGTACTCACTTGAGAATGTTCTAGAATCAAGGAGGAAAACCAGCTACTTTGCTTGAGAGCCTTTGAGGTGTCCCAGTGGCTCCCTGCCCATATCATCTCCCCGACAGCTGATCCACTCAATACATTATTACATTGTTGTGTCTCTGTGAATAAAGATGTAATTTCACTCAGTCCAAACCATGTTCCCTCTGGCTTATAGTCTTTCAGGTTGGTAAAAATAACATAGATTTCCTTAGTGTTAGTGCAGGTAGAATTCTTATGCTCCTTTTTGCTGGTATCTGGGAGGTTATTAATTTTTAAAAAAATTATAAACATATCATTACTATTCCTAGAAGTCTTCCAAAAATTTTTAACAGAGTAAATGTATCTTTCTGTATGTGTATATATATATATAAATATATATATGTATGTGTGTGTATACACACACACACACACAACTTTATAAAACTTTAATGATTGGAAGAGTCAGTTTAAAAACTGAAAGGCATCTAAGTACAGGAAGTGTAGCACACTATGAGGAATCCAGGAATTAGGATTTAGAACATCTAATTCCAGTCCTGGTTCAACACAAGATGTGTGACTGAGAAATCACATCACCTTCTTGGACCCCAGTTTCAATTTTTCTCATCTGCTAAATAAAAGTAGATTATTCAGACATCTTGCATCCTACCTAAATTATTCATTTCTTCATTCAGCAAGTATCCATAGCCAGATGAAACTATGCACAAAATTTTTTTAAAAATACTATAAAAATAAGAGAAATGGAGAGGAAAAGGAAGAGGAGAAGAAACTGATGAAAAGAAGGAAGAGAAGAACAATGCCATTAGTGTGTTTTAGGTCAATTGAGAAACACTACATTAATTAATTTCAAAAATTTTCAGTAAGTATTATACTATAACAATGTAAAATGTTTAATAGAAAAGAGGAAGAGTGAGGTGTTCACACCTCCTGAAAGTTAGAGAATAATTGGGATTCTTTAACAGAGGTGACTCAAAACTTGGGTTCAAAGACTGACCAAGAGATTGTCATAGGGACGTGTGAGCAGCCAGGAGGAAGGGCCATCATGAGCTAAAGGATACTGTCAGGAGAGGATGAAAGGAGTAGTGGCTCTAGGGCACAGATAAAGAGTTCCTGGAAATCCATAGGACATTCCAGGAGATGATCAGGAGCCCAGGATAGGAGGGTGGAGCTTATTGGGAAATAGTGTAGCAGAGCAGATGGCATGGGCTTCACAGGGGAGGAATATCAATTTGCAGAAAATTGATGGGAAAATACCTACTCACCTGAGGATGAAGAGAGATGTGGACCAAGGGCATGTGCATTTGGAGAGGCTAGAGAGGCAATGTGCTCAAGGCACAGCTAGATTTTAGAAGTAGAAGAAACGTTTTGTAAGAGCTTAAATTTTTTTTTTGTTTCCAGGAGAGAAGAATCCAGGAGATAACCACCACCACCCACCAAAAAAAAGTGTAGGGAAAATGGGAAAGAGTGTCACACTGGGTGGAAAAAAGTAGCTGCTTGGCATGGCATCACCAGGGAGGACAGGTGGCCTGCCAGACTCTGGTAGAGACACCTAGGCTATAGGACAGAGGTGTGAATGATGGATAGTCATGTTCTCAGGACTTTAAAAATTTGTATATTTAATTTAAATACAGCAAAATTTATTATGAATTTTGACAAATGCTTTCAGTTACATAATAATCACCACAATGAAGATGCAGAACAGTTCCATATACCAAAAATACCAAGAAAATTTCCTTGTTTTGCCATTTTGCAATCAAACCAACCTCTACCCCTATATCCAGCAACCACTGATCTGTTCTTTTTCCTTACAATTTTGCCTTTTTCAGAATGTTATATAAATGGAATCATACAATATTTGCACTTATTATCAATCAATATAATACACATTAATAGAGTATGGGAAAAAACCCATATGATCATCTTAGTTGGTGGAGAAAAAAAACATATGACAACATATATCTTTTCATGATAAAAGCATTCAACAGACTAGGAATAGAAGGAAACTTTCTTGTCATGATAAAAGATATTTATGAAAAATTCAGAGCTAACATCATACTCAATGGTAAAAGAATAAAAACTGTTGCCCAAAGATCAAGACAAAGATGTCTGCTTTTGCTATAGCTATTCACCAGTGTATGGGAAGTTCTAGCCAGAAAAATTGGGCACATAAATAAATAAACTTAAATTGTAAAAAGTCATCCATATTGGAAAGAATGAAGTAAAATAATCTCTATTGCTGATGACAGATTTTATATATAAAAAACTCATAATGAATATGCACAAGTTCTGGCCAAGAAGGAGGCTTAGGAAGAAACTCTTTGCTTTCTTGCACAACTGAAAAGAGGATAACAACCAATCAGGAGGAATAGGGAGGAAAATGTACATGGAATAAGAAGCATAATTAGTAGGCATAAAATAGACAGGGAGAGATAAAAAATGGTATAGGAAACCAAGAACTAAAAGAACTTTTATGTACAACCCATGGACATGAGCTAAGGAGGGGTGGAATGCTGGAGGGTTGAGGGGTGTAGGGAAGAGAGGGCTGAAGGGGGAAAATTGGGAAAACTGTAATTGCATAATCAATAAAAAGTACTTAAAAAAGAATATGCATACATACAAAACTAATTGAGATAATAGATAAATTCAGCAGGTTGCATGGTACCAGTTAACACAAAAGTCATCAGCAATTAATGATGCAAAAAATTATAAAACAACTCTGATTATAATATTTAAAAAATAAAATATGTAGGAATAAATTGAACCTCAGAAGTGGAGATATTGCACATGAAATCTGTACAATATTGCTGAAATTTAAAAAGACCTAAAAAATGAAAAGATATTCCATGTTCATGAACTGGAAAACTTAATATTGTAAGATGCTAAGACTATCCAAAGCAATCTACAGATTCTGCCAGTGGCCTTTTGCAGAAATAGAAAAGCCAATCCTCAAATTCATATGGAATTGGAAGGGGCCCTGAATAGCCAAAAACAATATCAAAAAAGAAGTTGGAGAACTTGTACTTCCCAATTTTAACTTACTGCAAAGCTACAATAATCAAAACAGTGTGGTATAGATGTAATAATAGGCATACAGGTCAAATAAATATACTTAAGTGCCCAGAAATGAACCCATGCATCTATGGCCAATTGATTTTGACCAAGACACCAAGACTGTTCAGTGGGGAAAAGTATAGTTTCTTCAACAAATTCAGTTTGGAAAACTGAATATACACTTCAAAAAATAAATTTGGACTCCTGCCCCATACAACTTATACAAATTAATTTAAAATGGATCAAGTATTTAAATGTGAGAACTAAAACTATAAAACTTTTGGAAGAATACAGATAAATCTTTATGACTTTGGATTTGGCAATGGCTTCCTAGATATGACATTGAAACCATAAGAAAAAATAAATTGGACTTTATCAAAATTTAAAATTTTGTGCATTAAAATGATTATCACAAAAGTGAAAAGAGAAACTATTTGAAAAATTGATGTCTAACATGGGTCTAGTATCCAGAATGTATCAGAAACTCTTAACAACTCAACAACAAAAAGTTAAAAGGCCCCCTTAAAAAAATGAGCCAAGGATTTGAATAGGTAATTCTCTAAACAAGATAGCCAGATGCCAAAAAGCACATGCAAAGATACTATCATTAGTCATCAGGGAAATGCAAACCAAAACCACAATGAGATATCATCACTTTACACCCACCAGGACACAATGAAAAAGACAGACAATAGCAAGTGTTGTCAAGAAAGAACAAAACTGGAACCTTTACGCATTGCTGGTGGGAATGTGAAATGATACAGCAACTTGGCAAAAACAGTTTAGGGATTCCTTAAAAAGTTAAATATAAAATTACCATATGATCCAGCAACTCTACTTCTAAAAGAATGTATCCAAAAGAAGTGAAAGCAGATATTTAAACAAAAACTTGTATATAGCCCTGGCTGGTATGGCTCAGTGGGTTGAGTGCCAGCCTGCAAACCAGATGGTTGCTGGTTTGATTCCCAGTCAAAGCACATGTCTGGGTTGCAGGCCAAGTCCCCAGTGGGGGGCACACACTGGTGTTTCTCTCCTTTTCTTTCTGTCTCCCTTCCCCTCTCTCCAAAAGTAAATAAGTAAAATATTTTTAAAATAAATAAAAATTTGTATACAAATGTTGATAGCAGCAGTATTTACAACAGCTACAACATGGAAACTACTCAAATTTCTATCAATAGATGAGTGGATATACAATATGTGGTGTATATATATATATATAATGAAATATATTCAATGAAATATTATTATAAAAATAAATTAATGATAACATGATACAACACAGATAATCTCAATTTTGAAAGAAGCAAGACACAAAAGCTCACGTATTATATGATTCTATTTATATGAAATATCCAGAATGGGTAAGTTTCTAGAGACAGAAAACAAATTGGCAGTTGCCAGGGTCTGGAGAGATAGGGTAAATGCTAGGGACTTCTAACAGTTTCCTTTTTTGGTGATGAAAATATTTTGCAATGAGATAGAAGTTAATGTACCAAATGCCACTAAATTGTACGCTTTTAAAAATGGTTAATTTTATCTTTTGTAAATTTTAGCTCAAAAACAAAACTTTATAAGCTAATCTAATAGTGAAACAAACATCAAATTCCAGTGAGGAATATTCTACAGAATATCCGAGCCATCCTCCTCAAAACTGTCCAGGTGATCAAACACAGGAAAATAAGGGAAACTGTCACTGCCAAGAGAAGCTGAACACATGACAACTAAATATAATGTGGTACCCAAGATGGGGTCCTGGGGAGAAAAGACAAGTAAAAACTAAGGAAATCTGAGTAAACTATGAACTTTAGTTCCTAATAATGTATCAATATAAGTTAATTAATTGTAAGAAATGTACAGTACAGCCCTGGCCTGGTAGCTCAGTTGTTTAGAGCATCATCCTAACTCACCAATGTTACAGGTTGGGTCCCCTGTCAGAGCACATACAAGTCTCAACCAATAAATGCATAAGTGAGTGGAACAACAAATTGGTGCCTCTCTCTTTCTCTCTAAAATCAAGAAATAAAAATTTTTAAAAATGTACCATACAAATGTAACTTGTTAATAATAGAGAAAAATGGGTGCAAACTTTAGAACAAAAAACTGTTGTAAGATATTAAAGTTTGTTAGTAAATCCTCTGGATAATGTTAGTCTCTTTGTTTTGGTAGGCAAACAAACTTGTCAGGCTCAAACTTCCAGCCCTGACTCACTCTTTGTGGCTGCTGATTCCAATGTCAATTCAGATGTCAAAGTCCTTCCCATGCTCTGTGACTGCTCAGGCTTCTACTACTCTGGGATTAGTCTGAAAGTTCTTGGCTTGTTTTAGGTTGTATTTCAGTTTCCAAAACCTTTGCTAAATGCTTCTTTGGGTCTCTTCCACATATGTGCAACTCAGGGGTGAAGTTAGGATTTTTATTGGCTCATTCACACAAAAGGGGATGCCTGTCTCCAGCTCTCTTCTCACCTGGATTTCCCTATACTCTCTGCTTACCAGGGTTCCCCTGGCCAGAAATACAGGTTATTTACTTCAGTTTTAAGTGCATATGCTGTGGTGGCAGGAACTGTACTGCTTTGTGACAGAGTCTGGCCTTGGGGCAGAGTTAGAAAAATAAGAAAACAAGAAAGGCCGAAAGGTGGATTCCTTCCCAACTTGTAAGCTCACAGGGACCCTTCTCCTTGTCCTGCTAGAAAACAAGCAGGGTACACTTGGAGTTTGTGCTGTCTGCTCTCAGTAGTTCTATCTGTGACCCACCCTTTAGGGTCAGAGCCAAGAGATGAAGGGGAAAAAATGAGTAATCTCACTACTGTGTGTGTGTGTGTGTGTGTGTGTGTGTGTGTGTGTGTCATTCTTTAAGTTTTGACTTCCTTTCCGAATTGCCTATTCTCATTTACTTTTCAAAGTCGTAAGGTAGTTAGTTGCTTTTAAAATTCTTTCTAGAATTTTTAGCAGTAATTAGTGGAGGAGATAGGCACCTGAAGTATAGGATTTGTTTTTGAATCAGCCTTCAACCCATCCATCTGCTCCAATGCTCCCTGGTTCTCAGCTCATTCCTCTCCTGTTTTACCTTCCAATGTGATCAACTGGCCATTAACTTCTAGGTTGCTGACTCATCTGTTTAGTGTCCTGGCCTTTGCTAGCATTCTCCCTCCCATGGGGCAGCTCTTCAAACTAAGTCCCCAGGTAACACATCTCTTTTGTTTTTTTCCTAGGAGCATCTACACATGTAAATGGACATGGCTCAGCTCTGAGGATGCCACTTTCTTCTGGTCCTGGCAGGCCTAGTAGTATCACACTTTTCTGGGCCTTTTGTTACCTTCCAAATATAACATCTTGAGTCATACTTAGGGGTCATCGAAGACAATGCAGGAGAGGATCAGAGCTAAGGGAACTAACCCAGATAGAGAGGTGGCTCCAAAGTGCACCAGGGGTGAAAGACCAACAGGCCAAATCTCAACTTCTGGGGTGGCATAGGAGACAGAAGCTCCACATGAGCAGGTGGGATACTTTAAGGGTTCTTCTCTCCTGGTGGCTTTCCTATTATCTATAGTTTTACTGAGAAAGGACAGAGAGGTGACCTAGGATCAGCCTGTAAGTTTCATGTTAATACATTCAGTAGTGACAAAATTAATCCTTTCAAAGAATATATCATTATTTTGAAACAGTCAAGAATCTGTAGGAATGCAGACATTTCTGGCCAGTTGGATGAGCTATCACGTTGGTGGTGCTGTTAGTAACCCCAAATGGGGTGGGGGTATAAAATAAACTAGGCTTGTGTAGCCTGCAAGTTCTCTCAGAAGACAGCACAAAGAAAATTTAAATATTTTTGAGTAGTCTCCTAAAGTAACTACTTTGAGTGAAATAGGTCTCATTCATATGGTTAAATCCTCTCCTGTTTAACTTTGATATGAAACCAGTTTGTGAACTTATAGACACTTGATTTACCTGCTTAGTTTCCTAGGCTTTGCTAGAATTTTCTCATCTGTTGTGGCTTCTTTTCAAACTGATTACCTCATATATCAGAAGTAACAGGAAATGGATTAGGCTGCAAGTAACAAAGTTCTGAAAAACAAGGACTTAAAGCAATTAAGGTTTATTTTTCTTCACTTAACTGAATGCTCTTTGCTGCAAGGGATATTGGGAAATGTGTTTTTCAACTGTGTCTCCATTGTCCTCCATCCCCAAACAAATTAAGTTTCTTTGGGTAAGCTAGAAAGAGAGAATGGATTTTGGATTGGCAAACTGTTGGAATCTGTCATATCTGGTAGCTAAAAATTGGACCTAAGTCCCTGGATCTGCTGGACTCAGAGGTGGAAACATTGATGAATGCTTCAAGATCAGCATTGTCAACAGGAAGTAATGGAATATGGGAATATTCCTACTAGTTTACTAATGGCTCTTCCTTGGCTCCTGGTTACCATTGGACATAGTGCCAATCCAAGCTGGACCTAAGATTTTAGTCTTGACCATGGGTGCAAATTAAATATTCAACTCCATCATCTGAGGTCATTAAAATTCATTCGAGTTCATGTGTTTTGAGAACTTGGATCATTACCCAATTTTAAAAGGTCCTCATGAGGATGACTGAAAGGAAGGACCATTTAGTGAAAAGTTGATTATTCAGAATTGATTATCCTTACCTACTTTTCCCTTCCTCCTAGCTAATTCTTGTGGCTAAATCATCCATCCATTCATCCATTCACCCACCTACCTGCTGGTCATTTTATTGAGTGCTATGGTGAGCCAGGCTGGTGTTAGACTTTAAAACCTCACAGATAAGTAAGAAAAGCATATTCTTTATTTCTGAGGACTTTAAAGTCTATGAGCAGAAAATCACTTGGCCTGAAACTCACAGGGGATCAACCAGCACATGTATTTGTTTTTGAGTGCCTTTACCTCTTTCTTTTGGAACTCAGGATTATTATATGATTTGGTCCAAATCCACCCCTTTATTCCCCTCTATTTGCTTATTTGGGATCAAAAAGAGACAAAACTAGGCCCTTATCTGCTATATAAAACTGTAAATTTTAAAATCTAAGCTGTGCCGAGAACTCTCTATAATGAGAATGACCAGGGGAAGAGGAAATAGTTACTCTTAAAATGCTTTCCTGTTTTGGACCAAGTTTGGAATTTATTTTTGCCTTACATTTTTCTTTGTCCTTTCCCCAGTTCCTCTATTGTTTTTTCAGCCTAGCACAGTGGACTTCACACTCAAGCCTCCTCCTCAGATTGACAAGGCATCCTGCAGGGACACAGTGGAGCTTCTCAGTGCCAGGAGGGGCGGGAGAGCAGTGTGGGCTGGAAAGGGGGTGGTCCCACGGTATGCTGCTGATGGATGGCTGCTTTGTTTTAAAAAGAGAATTTGCATTTCTGTTTTGTCTTTTGTGAGTTTAAAAGCTAATTCTAGGCCCAAGTGGGATGACATTTGAGAAGCAGAATTCTATAGTAGTCAACAGCAAAATGGTGACAAGTGGTGCTAAAAGTGTGCCTACTTTTTGTCTGGAAAGAAAATTCTGAGTTACGGTTGCTGTTTTTCTTTTTATATTCTACATAACTGTAATAATTCTACATCACTCATGGGGCTGAAAAAAAACAGTGTTTTGGAGCTCAAGAGGACCTAGGATAGTCATCTTCAGGGTGGAGAGCTGGAAGCCAGCTTTGCCTACCAGATGTCAGCACGGAGAGCTGAGAGAGGAGTTGGTGGAAGAAAAGCAAAGCTGATGTTTTTAAGTACTTTAATGTGGACCAGACACTGTTATAAAAGCTTTGAAAATGTGAACTCATTTACTCCTCACCACAATCCTGTGCAATAGGCACTGTTGTTATTATTTACATTTTGTACACAAGACACCTGGGGTTCAGAGAGGAGGAACACCATGCCCAAGGTCACACAGCTAGGAGGCCATATATCCTGAGTAACAATGTTATAAAGGACAAGACATTAGGGGAAAAAAAGAAAGGGGATAATTACTCATATCTACAATCTTCAAGATATTTTATATCTCATTTGCTACATTCATTCAACATATATTTGTTCAATACCAGCTAAGTGCCAGGTACTGTGTAGTAATAGAAAATTTGAGGTATAGTAAAGCCAATACATCAGGAGATTGTTGCCACTGAAAACACAGTTTGTTAGTATCCAAAAGGAGGGTAGCATATCAGGCCATGGGGTCCACATGGATAAGCTCTAGGGTCAGTCAAGTGGCAGATGGAGAGGGGGAACTTTGGCAAGAGACTTCATTGTGATTTTTGCAGGAAGGAACAGGCAGAGCAGGCTTAGAATTGGCTAATTTGAATGATTTCAGTGGGCCCAGTGCAGGGGTGCCCAACCTGTGGTCTGTGGGCCACATGAGACTCAGGGTGGCTATGAATGTGGCCCAACACAAAATTGTAAATTTACTTAAAATATTATGAGATATTTTTGTGGTTATGGTCACAATGTGGTTTTGTGTAGCCCAAGATAACTCTTCTTCTTCTAGTGTGGCCCAGAGATGCCAAAATGTTGGACATCCCTGGTAGGGGCTGTCCCTAGTTGTCTAGTATCTAGACCTGGGTGATTAGGCAGAGCAATAGAGTCTGAAATATGAGAGCCCCATACAGCACATGGTTGGTGTTGGCTCTAGATTGGATGGTTTGTATTTGAAAAGTGCAATAATAAGTGAGTTGTTTACTATTTCTAGGAACTGGCTATTCTTGGGAGGGTTGTCCTTTCAGGGGTAGCAAGACTCCAGACATCAAAGTATCAAAACTACAGAAAATAAAACATATGGTTAGTACACTGTGCTAAATGTTGGGGATATAGCATTGAACAAGGCAAGCAACCAGAAAATCTGTGTGTGTGTGTGTGTGTGTGTGTGTGTGTAGAAGACAGATAATAAAAACTATACAATTAGATCATTAATTACAATCCTGGTAAATTCTGTGACAGAGAAGTCTAGGTTGCTAGAAATACATGTAACAGGAGATTGGCCTAATCTGAAGGAGTGAATCCCCACAACATCTTTGTGAAAAGACAAAACAGAAATTATTTGCCCTTTATAGCTTTATTAATTAAATAAGTTTTCACTGAATTCCCATTGCATACCAAACCATTAGGGATATAGAGATGATGGAAAACTTAAGTCCTGTCCCCAGATAACCTTCTTCAGGAGAGTTGGATCCTGAAGGTCAAGAAGCTTTAGGGGAATCTTACTTAATTTATTTCACTTATAGCTTCCTTTTTATGTGGGTAGAATTTTTTTCCTTAGTGGTACACAATATAATTGGTGCATTTTTTGATTGAAGGTGTGATATATTCAATGAAATATAGAATTTCATATCTGTTTTTTTCTCTTAGTATATCATGAACCTCTTTCCACATCAAAATACTTCACATTTGTCATGGTATATAATATTTTATTGCATTGATCCATCGTGATATATTTAATCAAATCCCTAAAATTGGACATTTGTGCTCTTTTCATTTCTACTATTACAATGAAGGCTGAGCTACATGTTGTTACATGTACATTTTGCACACTTGTCCAGTTGTTTCTCTAGAGGTATAAATTCCTAGAGGTATAATTTGTGGTCACAGTATATGTGCATTTCAAAAACATGCTGCCAACTTCCTTCCAGAAAAGTTGTACCCCTCCACACTCTTCCCAGTGGAAGCTGAGTTCTGTTCCCCACATAGGCCCCCAGTCTTATTAGCTGTTGATTTACTGGTAATACTGACCCCCCACCTACTCTACCTCCAAGTACCTCATTTCAATTTGATATTCTTTGGTTAGCAGTGAGGTGTACTATTTTTAAAATGTCAGGAATAGGTATAAAGGACACATGGGCAAAACCAAAAGGGGGTAGGATCACGGGTGGGAAGTGGGGATGGCTGGGGTGGGGGAAAATGGAGACAACTGTACTTGAACAACAATAAAAACTGTGAAAAAAGTTAAAATGAAAAATGTCATTTATATTTTTTAAAAATAAATTGCTTGTATGTGTCCATTGTGTTTTCATTGGGTTTTCTTTTTTCTCATATATTATAAATATTTTCCAGCTTATAGACTGCCTTTTAATATTGGTTTAACTACCCTTTAATTAATATGTCATCATTGCCACATCCACACCAAAGACAAAACAGGCCCAGGTAACACTTTAAAGGAAACTGCCAGATGGCTGATGTGCTGCCTTCGGGAAAGATAGGTATGTGGCCATGGTGGCTCCAGGACAGTTGCCCAACCAACTTGGGGTCTGAACTCCTAGTGGGCCAGCATCCCATGTGGGTGGTCAGCAGTCCCGGGATGCTGAATTAATGAGACTGAGGCTACCACCCTGGACAAGGACTCCCAGACATGATAATGCCATTTGTGATCCACACTCACAGCAGCTGATGATGCACTTTGTATGTCTGAGGGCCAGTGACACTGTGTAAAAGGGGAAAATGCATCCTTAGTAAGAAAACAAGTAGGAAGAATGTAGTTCATGCTGTATCTGATGAGCTGGTGTTCTCATTATCCATGTGTTCACTGGCAGTTTCTTCCCCTAAAAGGGGAATTCCTCTTCCTTATCTAAGGGCATCTAAGCTTCACACAGGGTGCTTTATTAGGAAGCAGTGAAAAAGTAATAAACCCTTTGACAAGATGGTTCTTTGTTGCTAAGAAATTGCTCTTGGCTACCTGTCTAAACCACCAAGGTAAATATCTGTAAACCTTTTAAAGGGGCCAAGAGAGGCCCAGGCACTTTGGAACCTAGAACCTCCTTGTCAATAGTCAGAGACAGTTCATTTCACTCACAATACAGTTGACTTTAAATAAATCTCTGTTCCATTCTGTAAATTGATGATATTTGTGCATTTTGAGGTGTTTACTGTAGAAAAAATGAAGTCATAATATTTCTTGGAAGAAAATTAAAGAAAGCTGACATTTATTAAGGGACTGCTATGTGCCAGACACTGTGCTTAGCACTCAGAACATGTTTCTTCAGTGAGGGAGAGAGGAGAATTCACCTCAGACCTGCATTTAATGTATGAGATACTGTTATAAACTTCATACAGAGCATCATGAACAACTAGAAAGGTTTTTTTTTTAAGGCTTCACACTTAAAAAGGAGAGGTAAGGACTAAAACCAAGCAACTTTTCCAATTATTCAAATCAAATTGCACTTTTGATTTTTGTTCCATATCTTTACATGTATATATAAACAAATATATCACAAATAGTCAAATATATGATTGATCCCACAAAACCTTAATGTTCCCCTTTATTCACTCCAGCTAAACTTAGCATCTATCTCTTTAGGGTGTTATGGAGGACCACAAATCTTTGGATGGAGGGGAAACTTCCAATTCAGGCTGCTTTTTAATTTTTTCCAGGAGCAGAGCAAAAAGAGAACAGGAATAATCCCTGCTTTCAGAGAGGTGTCACAAAACTACAATAGGCTTCTTCTGCTCTGCTGTTGATTCCCTATAAATTGTTCTTCATTTCAGTTAGTCTATACCACATGTTTTGTCCTGGGTCAGCTCACAGTGGCCTGGCAGGCAACATGGCATGGCACTGACCCATGAGACTGATGTGAGTTTTGGGGGCAGGAGTGAGATCAGGGTACTGAACACCCCTGCTGGGCTACTCATTGATCTGTTAGTTACAATGGGGATAGGCCTAGCCAGGGGAATCACTGAGAGCCTTGGTACACTAGCTATTTACTTACTAGTACCTAATTCAACCTTTCATATACTGTGAGTGGCAGGGGTGCCAAACTCATTTTCACCAGGGGCCACATCAGCCCTGTAGTTGCCTTCAAAGGGCCAAATGTAATTTTAGGACTGTATAAATGTAACTACTCCTTAACAGTTAAGTGAGAGCTTGGCACTGCTGCCAGGTAGAAACAAGGCGCCGGGCTGGATAAAACAAAGTGGAGAGCCAGATTTGGCCCACAGGCCTTGTGTTTGCCACTTGTGCTGTATGGCTACACTGAAGAATATCAGGTAAACATCAGCCTTGTTGATAAGCCCTTAGCCTTTTGCTTTTCATCACTTTGAATATTTCTTGCCAATCCCTTCTAGCCTGCAAAGTTCTTTTCAGAAATTAGCTGACAGTCTTATGGGAACTTGTAGGTAAGTAATTGCTTTGTTCTTGCTGCTTTTAAGATTCTCTCTTTGTTTTTACCTTTGGCATTTTAATTATGATGTGTCTTTCATGAGTCTCTTTGAGTTCATCTTGTTTGGGACTCTCTGTGTTTCCTGGACTTGTATGTCTACTTCCTTCACCATGTTAGGGAAGTTTTCTGTCATTATTTTTTCAAATAGTTTTCCAATTCCTTGCTCTCATTCTTCTCCCTCCAGAACTCCCCATGATGTGACTGTTGGATCACTTGAAGTTGTCCCAGAGGTTCCTCACACTAACTTCATTTTTTTTTGGATTCTTTTTTCCTCTTGCTGTTCTGTTTGGGTGTCTGTTTGTTTTTGTTTTGTTTTGATTTATTTTGTTTTGTTTTGTTTTGCTTCCTTATATTCCAAATTACTGATTGGATTCTAGGCTTCTTCTGCTCTACTGTTGATTCCCTATAAATTGTTCTTCATTTCAGTTAGTCTATACTTCATTTCTGACTGGATCTTTTTTATGGTTTCCATGTCATTTTTTATGCTGTTGAAGTTCACTCTGAGTTTATCTACTCTTCCTCTAAGTTCACTGAGCATCCTTATAACCAGTGTTTTAAAGTCTGCATCTAGTAGATTGCTTATCTCCATTTTGTTTAGTTCTTTTTCTGTAGTTTGTTCTATTCTCTCATTTGGGTCATGTTTCCTTGTCTCCTCATTTTGGCAGCCTCCCTGTATTTGTTTCTATGTATTAGATAGAGCTGCTATGACTCCCTGGCTTGGTACAGTGGCCTAATGTAGTAGGTGTCCTGTAAGGTCCAGTGGCATAGCCTCCCCTATCATTCAAGCTGGGTACTTGAGGTCGGCCCAACATGTGGGCTGTGTACATCCCCCTTTTGTAGTTGAGCCTTTGTTGCTGTTGACAGGTTAATGGAAGAGATTTAGCCAGGCTAATCAGCTGCAAGGACTGGCTGTGACCATTGACCATCAACCTCCAACCACTTTAGAGGATCAGCTGTGCAGGGGCCCACTCCACAGAGAATGACATACTTTAGCCAGGCTCTGGTGCCCACTGAGGCTGCTTTTTGATTGTGTCACTTGTGGAGGTGGTAGGGTGATGGTGCTCTGATATGGTCTGTAGCTGTACACTGGCTGCATAGGCACTGGAGCTTCTCAGGAGATACAAGTCAAGGTCAGCCACCACCTGTGTTTCATCCAGGGCCACCTGGCCTAAGCCACAAAGTGATCTGCAGATGGCTGCTACTTGTGCTGGGCTTGGAGTTACCCAAGCAAGGCCAGCTGCTGCTAGTGCTGGGCCTGAGACCACTGAGCAAGACCTAGGGGGGTTGATGAGGCCAGATGCTGCTGTTTGAGAATATTTAGAAAAATCTTAAGCATGAGCTAGGAGAAGCCATTTGTATGGAAAAGTCACTGGAAACAGTATGGGTGGGCCTGAAATTTGGGTGGGGCAGAGCCTCGGGGAATCACCAGGGTAGGGCAGTGTGAGCCAGATTGATGGTGTAGCAAATATGGCACCTACCTACTAGCTTCATGGGGGGAAAGCTCAGAAAAGGATCAATGGTTTCTGCCATCCCTTCTGTCTGGGAGAAAACTGTCTTCCAGTCCTTGCCCTGATGCCAGACACATCAGTTCCTCCCTGTATCCTCTGCTGCCTTTCAAGCTAATGCCCCATGCTGGAGTAAGCCCTTGTGTGGGCCCTTTAAGAGGAACTGCCAGGAAATCCAACAGTTTCTGTCTTCCACAGCCTCAGTCCTCACTGATTTTCATAGCCAGAATTTATGGTGACTTATCTTCCTAGCACTGGAATCCTGGGCTGGGGGGCCTACTATGAGGCTGAGACCCCTCACCCCTCAGGGGGAACTATGAAGCTGAGCTATATCCCTTTTGATTTTATCCACCACATGTGAGTGTGGGACCAGCCTGTTATCCATTGCAACCCCTCCTACTAGTCATGATGTGGTTTCTTCTTTAACTCAGTAGTTTTAGAACTTCCATTCAGCTTGGTTTCTGGCAATAATCTTGATGATGGTTGTTCTGTAGTTTAGTTGTAATTTTGATGTAGTTGTGGGGGGAGGCAAGTAGCTGTTTACCTATGCTGCAATCTTAGCTTTTTCTCTATCTTGGGAGTTATATTTTTAAGGATAATTTTTGGCAAATTAAGTCTCACTATTTAATGTTTTAGAAACTGGCATTTCTTCTACTTGATAATTGTTTTACCTCCACAGAACATACTTAAAAAACAACTCTGAGAAACAAATTCTTGTTTAATAAAAGCCTGCTAGTCTCTTGATAAACTTGCTGTTTGGGGGTTGAAATATCATAGTGAAACTCTAAAGCTAGTAAGACCAACCATCACCAGACTTTGGCTTACAAGTGAGATTATGAGAGTCTGGGTCTGATCTTTACATATTTCCACCATATTAAAAATGACCACTCAATCAACTTTGACTGATAGACTACTTGCTCTTTTGTTCTTCAATCAATATTTATTGGTCATGGTAGACTCAAATTACTTCGTCCCTCCAGCCTCCCACACCAAAACTCAGAAGAGAATATATATATATGGGAGGGGTTGAGGTTTGGGTGCTTTTTTTGGAAAATGACAGGTCTCACTGCTAAGTTTGGGAACTGGGGAGGTACCTAGAACATGCTCCCCTGAAATACATCCTGCTTGACCAGCCAAGTTCCTCCCATGACTTTTCTGAGGCCTTAACCAATTCCCTGAGGCAATCAGAGCCTGGAGAAATCATTGCTGTCTCCTGTCCCCTGAAGTCTCACGTGTAACAACAACAGGATGAGGGAAGGAAGTGACCATAATAGCTAACAACGGCCTGTCTGTCTCCCTGGCAGTCACCTCCTCAGTCGGCAAACATGTTCTTGGAACTCCCTGAAGCTGAGCACATGGTCATCCTGACTTCTGGTGTGCTGGCTCCTTGAGGTGAAAAGTGAAGTGCGAAACTCCTCTGAGTATTGCTGATCCTCATTATTTTGTGGCCCTTCCAAGAAGGTCTCTGATTCTATAAAATAGACAGCAGCTTCCCTTCAGTGAGTACTCACTGTGTGAGAGGCAGACAGGGTGGCAACTCAGTGTATGGTCTCAGGAAGCCCACAGCCAGAGTTGATGCTTACTTTGTAGTTGTGCCCACTCGTGTTGCCAGGACTTGATGCTGCAGTTTCCTCATCTGTAAAGTGTGTGTGGAGGGAAGAAGATCACCCGCCTCATTAGATTGTTGTGAGAAGTAAATGGGATGATACATTTAAAAACTTAGAATTGTTTCTGGCAAATACTAAGTGATCAATAACTGTTAATGTTATTTACCCAGGTGGCTGAGTGCATTTCAATTAATCCTCACAACTTGGTGAGTGACATATTGTTACGATGCCATTTTAAAAATGAAAAACTGGATTTGGAAGGAATTCAGTCACTTGCCCAAGATCACATGGTAGTAGGTGGGACGAGAGAGATTTGAATCTAGGGTTATGTCATTCCAGAAACAAACTGTGTCATGGAGGTAGCACCTGCCTCACACCACTGTACTGCAGTAAAGTCAGGTGTGTGGAAGAAATAACTCACCAATAAGCCAAGTGGGCTTCATTCATTCCTTTCTTCCTTTTTTTATTCATTCATTCATTCATTCATTCATCCAAGTTATGTTAGGCACCTGCTATGTGCCAAGTATGACACTGGACACGGGAGTAATAGTAAGCAACATGGGCATGTTTCTGCCCTCACAGAGCTCAAAGGTGGTCAGCAGCTGGAATTCCATCACACACAAGCCTGGATGTACACAGATCTTGGGATGAAGAAAGCAAAGGGCAGGGGCTGGGCCAGTTGGGATCCTACCTAGAGTGAGGAGTCATTTTTTTGAGGAGTGGCTTTTGAATTAAAATTATGAGGAGGAGTACTTAGGAGGCAGGGGACACCAGAGAAAGGTAAAGAAGGGTTGTCCTATGACTTAAGCATCTGCTGAAAATTCTATTTTTTATTGTATTACATGAGAAATAGAAATTTGTGTTAACTATGCTTTATTTGATCTGAACATTATATCTCATAGTAAATATTGCAGGTTTCATTATTACGCCAACTCTCTCTACTAAAAGTGAGATTTTTGATTATCATCCTAATGTTAGGAATTTTGACAAAGGGGAGGTGGACGGGTTTTCTAAAGTATTACTCACCTCCACCCCCACTCCCCAAACAGGACTGCCTGTTCCCACCTGTACATTGGCTGTGGTACAAAGGACTTTGTTCTGCCTTGAGACAATGTAGTGGGTATCCTGCTTGCCTGGCTTGGGTCCACCATGGTGTTGGACACACCATATACCTGTATCCACCACCTGAGCAGCAGATGGCCTGTCTGTACCTGTGCTCTTTACCCTTCTAGATATCACCACTCTTTGCTATCTTAGCCCATGGCTCTCACCTTGACTCATCTCTGGTCATCTGCATTTGGTGTTTGTCCACCAGCTGCCTATGTTTAAACCTCCCCTTGGGACTTTGGCTTACCTTGCTAGTCTTTCTAGCTAGATGCTGGCTGTCTCATGCTGATTCTGGTAGAGGAAACATTTTGTTCTTGCTGGCAGTAGAACCTTCTCCTCATTGACCCTCAGCCCTCACACATACTCATTGTGGACTAATTGGTCAGTGCTCTCCCCAAAGGGGAGTCAGCTACCTCTAGGATGGTTGTAAAGATACTTCTGAGCTCAGTTCTTGTTCTAACAGCCTAGCACATATGGTTATTCAGAGCGTGGTATTCTGTGTCTATGGTTTTCAAAACTGAGACCACCTCGGAATCCCCTGGAGGGTTGGGAAGACAGATCATGGGCCCCACCCCAGATTTTATGATTCCACAGGTCTGAAGTGGGCTGGAAATTTACACTTCTAACCAATTCCCAGTGGTGGTAATGCTGCAGCTCAGATGTTGAAAACATAGGCAGCCAGCCAATCAGTGGGCACAACCTTCTGTAACACACAGATAGAGCTGGTCACCCAGCACAAAGACCCCTCTATGGGCCATAGAGCAAAACCTCAGCTGGAAAGTAGAGGGTGCAGACTCTGAGGAGAGGAGACTATTTGGCCAGACCTAAAGGTAGAACTTCCTTTACTGGGTAGCTGGAAGGATGAAGAAAGAACATTGACCTGGGAGTCAAACGAGCCTTGGTCAGAATCTTTCCTTTACAACTTAGTGTAGCTGCTCTGGATCTGCAGAATAGAAAAGGCATCTACCTCATAAGGTTGCTGTGGGGTTTCAGTGTGACATATCTAGCTTCTAGCATAACCTGGAGTAGAGGAGGAACTCATTAAAGGATAGCTCTTTTATTATAAGGCCCACAGGGTCATTCTCTCAAATTTTATCCTCTGCTAATGTGTGGGAAGGGGGGCTCCTGGTGGAGGTCTTGCAAACATGGTTTTACTAATGATTTGTCCACCCCTTACAAAATTTCTTTTAGGAACATCCTGATAGGCCTGGGAAGAAACACCAAATGGTGTAAGCAATCTCACAATGCTTGGAAAACAAGGGAGAGGAAGTGGGATCCAGCGTCCCACAAGGAACTGTGTGCCTACTCCATTCTGGGCATGGTTTCCATTTTATAGATGAGGAAACTGAGGTTAAGACACTTGCTGTAGGGAGAAGCAAAGCTCTTGGATTAGCTCCAAGCTCCTTGTTTTAGAGATGAGAAAACCAGTTACTTGCTCAAGGACACACAGCTGGTTTAATGATATAATTGGAGCAAGCCTCAACTTCTAAAAACTAGACTGCCTCATTATATCATAGCTTTCCCCTCACTCTTTACCTGGAACAGTTAAACCAGAAGGAATGGTGTGAAATCACTTGAGCTCTAAATAACTTTTTTGTTTTGTTATTGTTGTTCTAATAAATAGAAGCTGGTGTTGGTTTCCCTTTTCAGAGGCTAATGATTGTTGATCCAAGAAGACTGGAATAATATCTGCTGATAACAGGCTTTGAAGTATGTCACCATTACTCCAGTGGTCATGCCACATCTGAGGAAGTATTACCAACCAGGGACCCTTGCCCAAAGTAGCTGTCTCCATCAATAAACGTGGATCTCAAAGGTTTTGTGAAATGTTCTGCCCCAGAGAATTCTTTTTATAGACCAAACAATGCCTAACACACAGCAACTTCAGCTTTGGGGCAATTCCAGAACCCAGTGGAAGACTTTCAAGTCATCAATAACTAGGGGAGATATCTCAGCTCTGGAAAATTAAAACAGAGCAGACTTAGGTTCATAGTTAACACGGAGGGATCCATCTCCTTCATCTCCCCTCCAGCTTCACCACCCTCCACCCCACAACATGCACTGTTCCCTCTATTTTTCCTTGTATTCTTAACAGAGTTCACATGATATAGTTTCTGAATGAGTAAATTATTCATCAAAATAAGATAATGGAAGTATGAGCCAGTATAAATGTTTGAATACTTTAGTTTTAAAACTCTAGTAGTAAAATACAATGTCTTAACTAATTTTAAATAACCTACCATATTCTAATTTCACTTTTCTCTTTGTCTGAAATTCATTGCACAAGTACTCATTAGTATCTTCTCTGTGGCAGGCATGGTTGTAGGTACTTGGGTTATATCAGAGAACAAAACAAAGGCTTGTGTCAGCTGCTTACATTGCATGGGACTTAGAAACATGACCTTTCAGAGGTAACCTGCGCTGTCTCAGGGTGACTTTAGATGAAGCTGGCCTCCACAAGGGCAGAATAGGATGCAGGTGAGGCTCCTGCTGGATTTGCTTTATTCTGGCTGGAGGCTGAGATTCGAGAGCAGACTCTACAACTTCTTGTTAGTCAGCAAGGACAGGGAACAGTGCCTCGAACAGAAGCACTTTTTATGGATCTAGTGGGGCACAGGCTAAACACAAGGGAGGAAATATGTGAGGGAAATACTAAAAACAAACACCCATCAGAAAGCTATCTTTCTCCCACCCTTCTTATGGAGCTAACTTCAACAGAGGTTGGCTTCATGTGATCTTTTCCTGTTCTGAAGAGGGATGACACAACAGCCAATGTTTGTTTTTTTTATGGAAGAAATCACTTTTTGCATTTGATGTTGAAATATACCTAGGGCCCGGTTGCTGCCTCATCAGGCTGGCTGCCAGGGCATGCTCCACCCACCAGAAATTCACCCGTGGGAAGAGCTGCACTCACAGCAACCAGGGGTGCAAATTGAGGGCTCTGCCACCACAGTTTTATCTCAAGCCCTCTCTGCTTTATGACTGGAGAGCACAGCCCATTTTGCATTATCCACAACTTGCTGCAGCATCCACAGACACCTATGTGATGATGCAGAAGGGAAGGGTAACTTTCTACCTGGTATGACCAGTCTGTGTGCCTAACCTCAGGCTGTGGAAACCAAGAGTTGTTGTGTCAAGTTCCAATTACCGTGGTCTTCAATGTCACCACAAGTGGAAAGAACAAAACAAACAAAACAAAACAAAAATCCTCAGAGCTTGGCTCCTTGCTGTGCCAAACTTGAAAGATATGCCTCCATAGTGACTGAAAATTCTGTTGAGCTAGTTGGTGCCTTACATTCTGTTAGAATAATCAGTTGTCTTCAGCAGAATTGCATAAGGAATTCTTTAGAAACATCACAGTGATGCATGAAACAGGAAATGTAAGTTGTTCACACCAAAGATATTAAAAATGCAGGTCTGACAGTAACGGAAGTCCTTTCTTTTTTCATTTTCAATTCCAAGTTTAACTTATTGCCCAGAAAATACTTCTGAAAAGTTGTGAGTATACAGAATTTTAATGCATGCATACCTTCTGCTGTTTTGACTTGTAGAGTTAGTTCTACCTTTGATCCAGGCAAGTCAGATCCTGCCTGGAGTGGCTGGAAACAGCACTGTTGTCAGGGCTGGTACCCTGAGCCTGGTGTGAAAACAAGTGGGTCCAAGTCTTTATTTCTCCCTTTTGGGACAGTCTCCAATCCCCTATCTTCTACCCCCTGCATAGGATTGATGAGATGGCCTAGTGCTCTGGGCCTCTCACAGTAGGGTCAACCTGGAGGGTTGTCTGGCAAGCATCTCACCCTCACTGACTGGTACCAAACTTCTTTCATAGGATCAGATGAAATAGGGCAGCCAAAATGATGCAGATGGGCTGGTACTGGCTGACTCAAATTCTGTTTACACAGATAGGGCCCCACAAAACCTTGTTGTCCTTCTTCCCATGGTAGGTGTGCATAGGGTAAAATTTCTACTAATTCTTCATTTCTGATAATTTGGTCTGGAGATGATTTGACATTTAACTTTTTACCATTAAATGTAAAAGTGCTTTTCTCCCACTTTTTATTTTTTATTTAATTTTTTAAAATTTTTCATTGTTTTTCCATTACCATTTAGTTCCCTTATACATTCCCCCTCACCACAATCAACACGCCATAGTCCATGTCATGGAGTCCTTTTTCCTTTTTCTTCACTCCATCCATTTGCTAACCTCCCCTACCACCTTAGCTGTCATCCTGCTCTATATCTATCAGTCTGTCTCTATTTTGCTTGTTAGTTCAGATTGTTCATTAGATTCCATATAGGAGTGAAATCATATGGTATTAGTCTTTCTCTGACTGACTTATTTCACTTAGCGTAATGTTCTCCAGGTCCGTCCATATTGTTACAAAGGGTAAAATTTTCTTCTTTTCACAGACAAGTAGTATTCTATTGTGTAAATGTCCCATAGTTGTTTTATCCACTCATCTATTGCTGGACACTTTGGCTGCTCTCATATCTTGGTGATTGTTAAATAACACTGCAATGAACATAGGGGTACTTACTTCTTTTGAGTTAATGTTTTGGGTTTCTTTAGATATATTCCCAGAATTAGGATCACTGGGTTGAAAGACAGATCTGGTTTTAATTTTTTGAGTTATCTCCATACTGCTTTCCACAGTTGGCTGCACCAATCTGCATTCCCTTCAACAGTGCAAAAGGGTTCCTCATTCTCCACATCCTTGCCAGTACTTGTTGTTTGTTGATTTATTGATGGTAGCCTTTCTGACAGGTATGAGATGGTATGTCATTGTGGTTTTTATTTGCATTTATCTGATGATTTGTGATGTTGAGCATCTTTTCATGTGTCTATTTGCCATCTCTATGTCCTCTTTGGAGAAGTGTCTATTCAAGTCCTTTGCCCATTTTTTAACTGGGTTGTTTGTTTTCTTTTGTATGGATTGTTGCTGAGTTTGTACGTTCTTTATAAATTTCAGATATTAACTCCTTATCAGATGTATCAGTGAATATTTTCTCCTATTCTGTGGGTTGTCTTTTTATTGTGTTGATGTTTTCCATTGTTGTGCAAAAACTATTTGTTTTGATGTAGTTCCATTTGTTTATTTTTTTTCCTTTGGTTTCCTTGCCTTGGGAGATATATCCAATAAAATATTGCTATGAGCAATGTAAGAGATTTTGCTGCCTGTGTTTTCTTCTAATATTTTTTTTACAGTTTTGGGTCTAACATTTAAATATTTAATCCATTTTGAATTTATTGTTGTGTGTGGTATAAGAAGGTGGTCTAGATTCATTTTTCTGCATGGATCTGTCTAATTTTTCCAACACCACTTATTGAATAAACTATCTTTAGCCCACCTTAGGTGTTTTCTTCCTCTGTCAAATATTACTTGACAATAAAAGTGTAGGTTTATTTCTGGGCTCTCTGTTCTGCTCCATTGGTCTGTGTGTCTGTTTTTATCCCAGTACCATGCTGTTTTGATTTCTATGGACTTATAGTATAATTTGGTATTAGGTAGTATGATTCTTCCAACTTTCTTTTTCTTTCTCAGGATCAGTGTTGCTATGTGGGACCTTTTGTAGTTCCACATAAATTTTTGAAATATTTGTTCTGGTTCCATGAAATCATTGGAATCTTGATAGGAATTGCATTGGATCTATAGATTGCTTTGGGTAGTATGGACATTTCAATGATATTAAATTTTCCTATCCATGAACATGGTATGTGTTTCCACTTATTTGTATCTCTTTCAATATCTTTCTTCAGTGTCTTATAATTTTCCAAGTACAGGTCTTTTACATCCTTGGTTAGGTTTATGCCTAGGTATTTTGTTCTTTTTGAAACAATTGTGAATGTGGTTGTTTTCTTAATTTCACTTTCTGTTAGTTTATTATTGGCACATAAAAATACAATACATTTCTGGATATTAATTTTGTGTACTGTTACTTTGCTGAATTTATTTACCAGTTCTAGTAGTTTTTTAGTGGAATCTTTGGGGTTCTGTAGGTACAGTATCATGTCATCTGCACATAATGACAGTTTTACTTCTTTCTTTCCAATTTGGATGCCTTTTATTTCTTTCTTTTGTCTGATTGCCATGGCTAGGACTTCCAGTATTATGTTGAATAAGAGAAGTAAAAGCAGACATCCCTGTCTTGTTCCCAATCTTAAGGGGAATGCTTATAGATTTTGCCCATTGTGTATGATTCAGACAGTGTATTTGTCATATATGGTCTTTATTATGTTAGATATGTTCCCTCTATTCTTACTTTGCTGAGAATCTTTATCATAAATGGGTGCTAGACTTTATCAACTTCTTTTCTGTATCTATTTATATGATCTTGTGGTTTTATCCTTCATTTTGTTTATGTGGTGAATAACATTTATTGATTTGCAAATGTTGTACCAGTGTTGCATTCCCATAAGAAATCCCACTTGATCATAGTATACAATCTTTCTGATGCATTGCTGCATTTGGTTTGCTAATATTTTGTTGAGGATTTTAGCATCTTGTTCATCGGGGATATTGGCCTACAATTTTCTTTTTTGATTGTTTCTTTATCTGGTTTTGTAATTAGGATAATGCTGATCTTGTAAAATGAGCTTTGGAGGCTTCCCACCTCTTGAATTTTTGGAAATAGTTTGCAAAGGAAAAGTGTTAGTTCTCTTCCAAATGTTTCATAAAATTCACCCACGAAGCCATCTTGTCAGAGCATTTTTTATTACAGATTCAATTTCATTAGGTGTAACTTGTCTATTCAGATTCTCTGATTCTTCCTGATTTACTTTTGGAAGATTGTTGTTTCTGGGGAATTTATCCATTTCCTCCAGGTTGTCCCGTCTGTTGGCATATTGTTTTACGATCCTTTGTATTTCTTTGAGGTCAGTTGTTATTTCTCCTCTTTCATTTCTGGTTTTATTTATTTGGGTCCTCTCTCTGTCTCTCTCTCTCTTCTTTTAATGAGTCTGTTTAATGGTTTTTTTTATTTTGTTTATATTTTCAAAGAACCAGCTCTTGGAATCATTGATCTTTTGTAACTTTTGTTAGACTTTATTTTGCTAATTGCTGCTCTGATCTTTATTATTTCTTACCTTCTACGCACTTTGGGCTTTGTTTATATTTTTCAAGTTCTTTTAAGTATAAATTTAGATTGTTTATTTGAGCTTTAATTTTTTTTTTCAGATAAGCTTTTAATGCTATGAATTTATCTCAGGATTGTTTTCGCAGTGCCCCACAGATTTTGGGTTATTGTGTCCTCATTTTCATTTGTTTTAAGGTATCTTGATTTCTTCTTTGATCTCACTATTGACTCAGTCAATATTTAATCACATGTTATTTAGCTTCCATGTCTTTGTATGTTTTTCAGTGTTCTTGTGATTTATTTCTGGTTTCATAGCACTGTGGTCAAAGAAGAGCTTGATATGATTTAAATCTTAAATTTATTGAGACTTGTTTTGGGTCCTAACATGTGGTATCCTAGAAAACATTTCATGTGCACTTAAAAAGTATATATATTCTGCTGCTTTGAGGTGAAATGCTTTCAAGATATGAATTAAATCCATTTGATCTAGTGTTTTACTTAGTGCTGCTGTCTCCTTATTGATTTTCTGTCTGGAAGATCTATCCATGGAAGTCAAGGGAATATTAAAATCCCCAACTGTGACTATTTCTGTCCAACTCTGCCCTTATGTCCATCAAGATTTGCTCCATACCTATAGGCATTCTTATGCTGGGTGCATAAATATTTACTAGGACTATATCCTCTTGTTGGATTGTTCCATTTATCATTATGTAGTGTACTTCTTTGTCTCTTACTCTAGCCTTGGTTTTAAAGTCTATTTTGTCCATATAATTATTGCTACACCAGCTTTTCCCCTTCATTTATATGAAATATCTTTTTTATCCCTCTTATTTTAGTCTATGTGTATCTTTTGATCTGAGGTGGGTCTCCTGGAGGCAGCATATAAATGGGTCTTGTTTTGTCATCCATTCAGCTACCCTATGTCTTTCAGTTGGGGCATTTAAGCCATTTATATTTAAGGTGATTACTGATAGATATGTATTTGGTGCCATTTTATTGTTAGACTATTTTTCTCTGTTTCTTTTTCTTCACCTTCTCCTCTCCTCCTCCCCCCCCTTCTTCCCTGTCTCCCCCCTCCTTCTTCCCCCTCTCCTTCCTCTTCCCTTCCTCTTCTTCCTCTTCTTGTTCTCCTCCTCCTCCTCCTTCTTTTTCTTCTCTTCTTCTTCTTCTTCCTCTTCCTCTTCCTCTTCCCCTTCCTCTTCTTCTCTTTTTCTTTCTCCTTCTCCTTCTCTTCCTCCTTCTCCTTCTCCTTCTTCTCCTTCTTCTCCTTCTCTTTCTTCTTCTTCTTCTTCTTCTTCTTCTTCGTCTTCTTCTTCCCCTCCTCCTCATCCTCCTTCTTCATTATTGTTGTCATCATCAGGCAAGCCTTTAACATTTGTTGTATTACTGGTTTGCTGTAAACTCTTTTAGCTTTTTTGTGCCTGGGAGCTCCTTATTTCTACTTCAATTTCAAATGATAGACTTGTTGGGTAATGTAGGGTTGGTTGAAGGTCCTTGCTTTTCATCACCTTTAATATTTCAAACCATTCACTTTTGGACTGAAATGTGCCTGTTGAGAAATCTGATGAGAGTCTCATTTGAGCTTCCCTGTAGGTAACTACCTGCTTTTCTCTTGTGGCTTTTATGATTCCTTCCTTTTCTTTAAGTCTTGCCATTTTAACTATGATGTTTCTTGGTGTAGTCCTTTTTGGGTCCAACTTGTTTGGCACTGTCTGAGCTTCCTGGACTTGTATGTATTTTTCTTCATCATACTAGTGAAGTCTTCACACCATTATTTCCTCAAATAGTTTATCAATCCTTTGCTCACTATCTTTTCCTTCTGGTATTCCTGTGATGTAGATGTTGTTGTGCTTCATGTTGTCTCAAATGTTTCTTAAGCTCTCCTCATTTTTTTAAATTCTTTTTTCTTTTTGTTGCTTTGCTTGGGTATTTTTTTCTACCTTGTCTTCCAAATCACTGGTTCAATCATCTGTTTCATCTAATCTATAGTTTATTCCATCTAGTATATTGTTTATTTCAGATATTACATTCTTTATTTCTGACTGGTCCTTTTTATGGTTTCTATGTCTTTTTAAAATGCTATTGAGTATTCTTATAATCATTACTTTAAACTCTATCTGATAAATTTCTCACCTCCATTTCATCTAGTCCTTCTGGAGAAGGCTCTTGTTCTTTCATTTGGGGTCTGTTTCTTTTTCTTCCCTTTTAGCTACTTCTTTGTATTTGTTTCAAGGTATTAGTTAGAAGACTTTTGTTTTGCAAAGACTTTGATTCAAACCTATTTCAAGCATGACCTGTGGCTGGCCTTGTGCAACCTGTTTGAAGCTATCAGTGATCCAAAGCTTGTGGCTCCCTCTGCTTGGCCTTAGTGTGTGCCAAAAGAACTAGACTGTGCACTAGGGCTGGCTTTTACCATCACTGAGCCTGTGGGAGGGTCAGCTAAATTCTCATAGCTCCCAGAGATCTGCCTCTGTCTTCAGGCATGCTGTATGGTTAATCAGTGAAAGTCTTTCAGCTGTACTCCTCAGCAGTAGGGCATAAGCACCACAGGGAACAGCAAGAGTGATTCCTGTGGGCTGGGCTATTTTTTCTGCTCAGGCAGATCCCATTCGGAGAGGAGTGCTCTGCCTGAGAAAGACGGCTCCTGCAGTATGGGGAATGACAACATTCCCAGCGATGGATCCTGCTCGCTGTTCCTTCAGTCCTGTCCCCAAAGCCACCAACCCCAGACTGTCCCCATGCATCTCTAGCCCACTCTGCCCTCCCTCTGCCAGACTCCATGATAAGTGGCTGCAAATGGAATTTTGTGTGTTGGCCTTTTAAGAGGCTTTTTGCATCTCTAGTAACCTCTCCCTGGCAGACTGAAACCCCACTGCATTTCATAGCTACATGTTATTTGGGTTTCTTTCCAAGTTCTGGTGCTATAGGCTGGGAGCCCAGCTCTGGTTTAGACCCCAATCTTCTCAGGGGGAATCCTTCCCAGTCATTGAAATATCCTTCCAGGATTTCAGCTACCACCCTCTTGCTCAGCTGCAAGAGGAGCTCAGCCAGCCCTCTTGAACCTCCTCTGTACTCTGTACTAGTCACATTGTGGTGATGTGGCTTCTTCCATTTTTCATCGGTTATAGAGTTTCTCTCAAGCTAGTGTTCAATGGTTATTCAGTATTAGTTTTCTATTATTTAGTTATAATTTCAATTTGGTCCTGGGAAGAAGTTAGTATAACTTCCACCTACTCGGCCACCATCTTAGGACTTCAAAAGAGTTCTATTAAAAAACAAACAAACAAACAAACAAGCAAAAACCTGAGTATATAAACACAATGTTAGGGGAAATGGTTAAAGTACTTAAGAGAAAAAAATTAATGCAAACATTCTTTAAGTTCCTTTTTACAAATGATTGATCTAAATTTTAAACCGTTCTCATGAATTAATTAAAACATGTGTCATAGGATCTCTGTACTCAATTGTATGTGCACACAAGTATTAAAAGTCTCTCTTTAAGATAATCCCTTTGGACTTTCCAGACCTTCATGTTTCATCTCCCAACTGAGTGTTGGTGAAGTTGTGTTCTATCAATCAGTAGTACTGATGTTTGTAAAGATACACATTCACTTAATTTTCTTCCCTTCCAGTTTCCCACATTTTTCAAGGAAAAGCAGCATGAAATAGAAGAAAACCCTATGCTGGGAGTAAGAGATGTAAATTCGCCTTCAAACTCTCAGTCTATTTCTTTGTTTTTCAGTGTCCTCACTTATATAACAAATGATGTTAGATTGGGTCCATCATTTTAAAACATTTTAGTCAGTGATTCTTATAACCAAACCCTACCCATGGAAGGCCAGTACAGAGAACAGAGTGAAACTGCTGTGTTTTGTTGTTCTATTTTAAATGGCTGGTTTGGAAGTATGGGCTGTGAACTCATCTCCACACAGAGCCACCACAGATCCACAGCATCCAGTTTAAAAATGGCTGGACTAAATGAGTTCTTTTGTCTCTTAACTTCTGTGAGCAGGTTTAGTCATGTTCCCCATCCTGGAGCAAGAACAGGCCCTATGAGTGAGGCATGAATCTATGATGGCAGGACTCTGAGCTGACAAGGAGGCCAACCAACTGCCCAGCTTGCTTTCTTTGGGCTGCTTTAAAGGGTCCCAAGTTTAGACTAGCAAACTTGGGACCCTTAGCAAAATTTAGACTATAGCAGCATTTACAGTGTATTCAGGGCTGAAACTTTGTTTTCCTTTGGGTTTTACAGTCATAACTCAAGATTGGGCAGGCTCTTAGAAGAACCTAAATGTGTACCTGGCTCTTGAGAATTAGATGGTGACCATTGGAGTTCACTCTGGGAAGAATCCAGAGGGAAAATAGGAAGTCCCTCAACTACCACGCATAATCAAACTATAACAATGAGATTCAGGGGAAAATATATTTAAGGCACCGTTTTACTAGTAAGCTACATAAAAATAGCAGGGTGTTTTCCCTCAAACCGTGAGAAATTCTGATTAAGAAGCATAGGACTTATGTGTGTATGGGGAGTGCCTTCCAAGGCCCCCATTGGATGCATGAAATTACAGATAGTACCAAACTCTAATCAGCACCTTCAACTCTACCAGGAATGTAACAGCAACTTCATTACCAGCAGATGCAGCCTCTTCATTAATTTTCATATTTTTTAAGTCCAAACCTATTCCTAACTCTGTAACCCTCCCTTACTTGCAGTGAAGGGCTAGGTGTCACCCATTTCATAGGATTCCTTGCTGAAGTCTTCATATAGGTTCAGTGCTCTCTGGTATGATATGCTGTCATCAATGGGAACACCTTTTCTGTTCATGTCTTCCATCCACAAATTTAATGACTTTTCCATTCTAACTAAGCACTTATCATGCACTAGGGCTATAATCTTTGCAGTTTGAGTTGTGACAGCAGCACCAACATATATGGGTTTATTCTTTATTTTCTTCACAATTTCTTGAATAGATGGTTCATTCTTACCATAGATCTCAGCAACCTTAGCATATGATTTTTCCCCATTTTTTCACTGTGTTGAGAACTTTAAGAAGCACATTATGGCTACTGTTTGGAATATCCAAATTTTCAGCAACACTACTCTTGCACTTGGGGGCCATTATGAAGTAAAACAATGGCTACATGAACACAAACACTGCAGTGCCCTCACAGTTGATCTGATAACCTAAGTGACTGATGGGTGGATATCATATACAGAGTCGATGTGCTGGACCAAGGGAGAACTGATAACCCAGGTGGGAAAAAGTGGGAAGACATGAGATTTCATCACACTACTCAGAACAACATGCAATTTAAAGTTTTTGAGTTATTTCTGGAATTTTCCATTTAATTTTTTCAGATGATAGTTGACCGTGGGTAACCAAGACTAGTGGATAAAGGGGGACTACTGTATAAACAGGAGACACCTGGAAAATCCAAATCCTTTGGATGCTCCAAAGGATTAAAACCCATAAGGACTTGACATTTTCCTCAGGGTGGGCATGGCATTAATTCTCCCAGGCTCCACAGCCTGGGATGGGCCAGGGTACAACTAGTACTGTGAATAAGGAACATTTCAATGAATGAGCTAGAGGCAGCTGTGCCCATTCAACCACCTGCTGTGGCCCTTGCCAGGGACATCATTTAAATGAAGTGGTCCCACATGGCAGCCAATGAATTCAAAGCTGCACTTGTATCCATCCTTAACACTCACGATGCTGGAGCAAGTGTCCCCTGGTTCCTCAGATCAGACTTCTCATTTCCTTTTGTTGTGGATTCTCACATTGCAGCCTGTTATGGACAACTATTTTCTCCCAAAATTAATATGTGGAAGCCTGAATCCACAATGTGACTGTAGTTGAAGATAGAATCTTTAAGGAAGTAATTAAGGTTAGTTGAGGCTGTTAGGGAGCTACTCCTATAGCAGTGGTGTCCTTATAAGAAAAGGAAGAGACCAGATATCTCTGTCTCTATTTCTCCGCATGCACAGAAGAAAGGCCACGTGAAGACACAGTGGGAAGGTGGCTGTCTGCAAGCCACAGAGAGAGGCCTCAGGAAAATCCAACCTTGCTGACACCTTGATTTTAGACTTGCTACCTGTAGAATTGAGAGACAATAAATTTCTGTTGTTTAAGCCACCCAGTCTGTGGTCTTTTGTTATGGCAGCTCTAGCGGACTAATACAGGGCCTTTGCTCAGACTGCCCCTTTCTTTCTGCTCACCCTGGACCACTTTGCTCTTCTTTGAAAGGGAGTTATTGCAATGGCCTCATTTTCCTTGTCTAGTTCCCCTTCCAACCACACAAAATTGTGGATCCTTTACAGCACCCAGGTCATCATTGATGGGTGGTAGGGTCAAGACTTAGCAGATGGAATTTGATGAACTGGGCTCCTTAAATTTTCCAGCTTTCTCTTGAGAGCCACAATTAACACATGTCTAGTCATCTTCAGGCAGTTTCCAAAGCACTTTGACAGCCACATGCTCTATCACCCTTGCAACCATTGTTCAAGGTAGGGATGATTAATTTCCTTCCTCATGAGGTCCTCACAATTTGGCCATTAATAAATGTGTTATCTTGTGCACTGGACCAAATATTTTTAGGTCTGGGTTTTTCAAATGGACTACGAGATCCCTGGGGGCAGAAGCTTTGGGTATTTTTCCTAACCATATTCATTATGAATACTAGAGCATTAATGATTCTTTCCCACTAGACCCCACAAATAGCCAATCTAAAGAAAAGAAGAAAATTAACTTTTCCAGATGAATCGCTGGCCTTAAATCTCTCCTTTCTGGAATACTATTTCTAAATGGTATACTCATATTTAGTATTGTTTGCAAAACATATTTAATCAGAAGAACACAGAAAGAAATTAGAAGGATTAGATGTATAATAATGAAAGCTTGCATGCTGTCTCAAAGGGTAGGAGCTCTGGAGAGCATTATACTAAGTGAAATAAGCCAGGCAGTGAAAGACAAATACCATGTGATCTCACCTATAAGTGGAACGTAATCAACAAAACAAACAAGCAAGCAAAATATAACCAGAGACATTGAAATTAAGAACAAACTGACAGTAACCAGAGGGGAGGTGGAAGGAGATAATGGAGGAAAAAGGGGTAAGTGTTTTCAGGAACATGTAAAAAGGACACATGGACAAAACCAAAGGTGAGTTGGATTAAGATGGGAAGTGGGGATGGCTGGGGTGGGGGGAGGCATTGGTCGGGGGGGAATGGAGACAACTGTACTTGAACAACAATAAAAAATATGAAAAAATAAAAAGTAAAAATGAAAAGAAAAACAATAATGAGAGCTTGCAAATCTTTAAAAAAATAATAAAATTTTAAGTCTCCCATTCCACAATAGCAGCTTCTTTCATGCCAAATTTGCTCCAGCTTAAATTTATTATAATTTACTTATGTTGACTGCAGAGTTCTCCTGTGAGAATTTTCTTATATTTAAGTTTCAAGCAATATTTAAATTACAAAAATAATATATATTAGAAATCAGAACAGCAGTTGCCTATAGGGAGAAGATTGATTGGAAGGAGGTATGAATAAAATGGATTACAGTGTAGCTTATCCACAAACAAGAAGAACTGAACATTATAGTCTTATTTAACATTTTCCAAGCTGATCTTTCTCACTTTACTTATGAGATAGATTATTTTTTAATCTGTTTAATGGCTATTCATTCCCCCCTCAATAAATTGCCTCTTAAAATCCTTAGACTCTTTATTACAATTTCCTTTCTTTCTTAATTTATGTAACTTTTTATAGAGTAAGGATAAATCTCTTTGTTACATATATATTTAGATGCTGTAATTTCTTCTTAGTTGGTCATTTGTCTGTGAATCTTGACTAGGTCAATTGCCCACTGCCAACCATCTTCTCCATTGTCTGCCTTCTTCTCTGGAGACTGCAAAGAGAAAGACAAATCCTCCTTTCCTTGTATCTAGAAGTGGCCCAGTGACCCACATCTAGTCACTGAGACTTAAACATAAGTCAGTCAGAGGGAGTTCTAAAGATGTTTTTGCTTCTTATAGAAAAAAAAATTTTTAGTTATGGCTGGTGCCATTTCTTCCCACTTTTTCTTGTCTTGAATTTGGATGTAAGGACTGGAACTTTAGCAGCCATTTTGCAATATGAGATGATGAGCAGAGACATGAAAAGCCCACACTTAAAGGATGGTGGAGATGAAAATGGAAAAAGTGTAGCTAAATGATAGTATCAGGTGGAACCACCTTCTTCCAAAGTTTTGTTATCTGAAATAACAGATTATCCTTACTATGTAAACCGCCTATTGTTTGTAAATGTTACTTGCAATCAAAACTGGGTTCATATTTTGTTTCATTGTTATATTTGGAGTAAAGAGGGATAATAGGCACACAAAATTTGAAGAATTTTATGTAACTAATCTGTTAATCTTGTCTCTGTGGTTTACAACAGAGAAAGTTATTTGGTGGTTTACTAATTTGTATTTAATTTATTAATCCATCTGGGATTTAACTTAATATTTGAAGAAACAATCAAACTTTTTCATTGTGGGTTAACCAATTGTTTCCACTTTATTGAGATGTTATTGTTTTCATGCATTAAATTAATCTATTCTTAGGCCTGACTCTGGACACCACACTTCATTTCAAGACCACACTATTTACATTATTGTAACTTCATAATGCAAGGCCATCTGCTCATTGCCTTTCCAAAAAAAAAGACAATAAAAAACACTAAGCAGTTTGAGTGCATTTAATTTTCAAGATAAATTTTATAACTTATGTAGTTCAATTTCTCCAATTCCCTTTTGTTTTCATTACCAAAACAAAACAAAACAAAACAAAAAAAAACACTTTCAAAACACTGAGATTTTGGTTAGAATTATATTACATTTACAGATTAACTGGGAAAATTGATATATTTGCAGTGCTAATTTCTAAGAATATATTATTCCTCCATTCATTCATCTTTTTTTACTCCCTAAATTCATTCCTGCAGTTTTCTTCACAAAGACTCTTATATTTTTTTATTGAACTCTCACATTTTATATTTTGGTTGATATTTTGAACATACTTTCCCCCATCTGTTTTATAACTTGGTTATTGCTGGTCAAAAGTAAAAGTTTTGAAGCCATTTATAAATTGGAATTGTTTCTACACTTGATTGTAGCCAAAGGGATTAAGTTGGAATAATTTCTAGGTTGTTTCCTTAGCTTACCTGGGAGATAATCATGTCTTCTGGAAATAATGATGTGTTTACTTCTCCTCTTCACTACCTTCCTGTTTGCATCTCTTCTTTTTGCACTGGACAGGGTGTTTAGGACGATGCTCCATCATAGTGCTGGTAGGAGGCATCTTTAAGGTGGCAGGATCTCACAAAGATAAAACACATCAAACATATTATATGTAGAGTCAGAAAAACATAAATAACAGAGCTAAAAGTAATTTGTGGTTATAACTAACTAAACACATGTTTTTTCTTAGTAGTAAATATCAGCAATTACCTTATGATATTTATTAGAAAGTTTGTCTCTCTTACCTGAAAAAGTCTGTATTTTGTTTTGAAAGCCTTGAGAACACAACATTTATGAGAAAACTATGAGTAAGATTTTAAAAATTACATGTAAAGTAATTTAGCTCTTGAATTAAACTTTCATCATATTAATCTTGATTTCATAATTTCTTGATTTCATCAGACAACAAAATGTGCCCATTTAAACTAAAATTTACCTTGCTTTTCTAAGAAACATCATGTAGGAAAAAATACTAAACAGAAAGCGAAAGACTGAGGATTCTACTTCTGCTAATTAATAGTTGTGCAACTTTGAATGATTTTGTTTTTCCCTTTGTCTATAAAAAATGGCAGTAAGAATGCTCAGCTGACTTAACCTATGGTTTGGTGAAAATTGGATAAAATATGTGGGAAAAATTTTTAAATTACAGTGGCAGCTCCTGTGCCCATTGAAAGGGTTAGGGTTGCATTGTAATGCTTTAAGTGCACTTATAAAGCCTTTAGAATGCATCAGTATTCAAAAGTGGCAGTTGGTTAATAGAAATGGTATGGAATTTTTAAAATTGTTTTTCAAGTACAGTTGTCTCCATTTTCCCCCCACAACTCCTCCCTGCCCCTTCTCTCCTCGCCTCTCATCCTCGACCCTACCCGCTTTGGCTTTGTCTATTTGTCCTTTATATATGTTCCTTAAATCAATGTAAGAGAAATGCAACATTCATCACAATTTAATTCAAGATTTACAATCTTTATCCTTGTTTTGGAGGGGAAGGGGAGCTATACACAGATCCTGAATGCCATGAGCCTCAGGGAAAAGGAAGGAAAGGAAGGAGGGAGGGATGGAGGGAGGAAGGGAGGGAGGAAGGGAAGAAAGAAAGAAAGAAAGAAAGAAAGAAAGGAAGGAAGGAAGGAAGGAAGGAAGGAAGGAAGGAAGGAAGGAAGGAAGGAAGGAAGGAGAAAGGTATATATTTGTTCAATAGTTATTAGAAGAATCTTAAGTATTTTTCTTTTTTCTTTTACTATGCACATATGGTTATTTTTAACTTTTCATTATTTTTACTAAGGGACCACAATAGAGAAAATGATAATAAATCCCCACAAACCTACCAACCTTAATAATTATTATCTCTTGAGCAATTTTGTTTCATTTTTACTATTCCTACATACTCCCTTACTTTATTAAGCAAATTCCAGAGACAGCATCATTTAATCTGTAAATGTTTCAATATGTGTTTCTCAGAGAGTAAGTTCTCCCCCATATAAACAGCAATACCATTGTTATACTTTTAAACAATAAAATATAGTTGTTCAAAATATTAAATATCCAGTAATATTCAAACTTCCAATTGACTCACAAAAGTCATAATTTTCTTCTTTTACAGTTCATTTGCTTTAATCAAGATCTAAATGAGGACTGCACCTGTGATTCATTGTTGTATCTCTTAGTCTGTGTCATTCTAAAGGCCCTCTTGCATTTTATTTGTGATGGAAACTGGTTTGCTGTCCTGTAGCACTTCCCCAGAGTAGTGTTGCTGATGGCATCCCCATGGCATGTTTTAACGTTCCTCAGTCTTCTGTGTTTCTGCTTCGGTGGTAGTTGTATCAGAGGCTTGATCAGATTCAGGTGCCTTCTTTAAGCAGCAAGTTGGGGAAGGCGATATTTAATAACTGGTGGCTTATTCTTCTACCATGAAGTACATAATTGTTCTCTCTCTCCGTCTCTCTCTTTCTTATAGTAACAGTTGTTGAAGTTTAGGTACCTATCCATTAGTTGGTTAGAAGTTACAAAATGGTGCTTCCCTATCATGTTTTCTTCATTATTAGCTGGAATTTCCTTAAAAAAAATAAAAACAAAAAACTTCTCCTCATCTAGTATTTGGTTATTTGAATAGTAAAGGTGGATAAACATTTGATTATTTTGATTTATTTGCCCATTTTTAAGAAAATGAGCTGGTTCACCAGCATCCCCCAATACAGGCTGGTTAGTTTTTGTTTATTTGTTTGTTTTTAACAATAATGAACTTATGGATATAATTAGGGTTGTGTTTTGATCCATCAGAGCTGTTGGATGCAATAATGTTCAAACTATCTTATCTGCTTTGACCAGTGGGAGCCTTTTCGGGTTTGTTTGTGAGTCCTAGTGGTCTTTAAGAGCACCCTAACTACATGAGGGGACAAGATAGTCCACTCTCATCTTCTACACCTTCACCTTAAATCTAGATTATCCATTTTTTCCAAGGAGCCCTGTAGGCTCTTTATTATTTTTTTTAGAAAGACATTTCAAGACCACAATCTGGGAACCAAGTGGTATTCAATGTTACAGGGTTGGGATTGTCTATAGGACATTTCAGTAGACAGAACCAAATAACTTTTAAAAATAAGTTATTTTTAAATGTGTAATTTTAAAAATTAATCATTACATAGCAAGTTATGACAAAGATAAACCATCCTCAATTATTTGAATAACAAATCTTGTCAGGGCTTATTTGCAAAACAAGCAAAATCAATGACAACTCTGTTGGTCTGGAGGAGCAAACTTTTAGCATTGTCTTTTTACAAAGTTTACAGGTATCACAGTCATGATTCTCTCTCTGTAAAATGTTTTCAGTTTATAGCTTTAGAAGTACCTGTGCTATTTGTTTCCCAGAATAAAAAGGGAATACAGATTCATTCTCTCTCTCCATGTGTTGAAGTTAAGTTTCTGTGTTTGTTCAATGAGAGAACACAGAAAAGTACATGGAAAATGAGCTCTTGCCACTACATGTTTTCCCATGCTCGTGAACAAGGTTATGAAATAAAAAGAAATGATCTTGGCTTTATTGAAAATAACATTGCCAGGCACTTGGGTGTTATACAGCCTCTGTATGCAAATACTATATATGTGCCCCATGTATAATGTGCCCCATGCATAATGTGCCCCCACAATTTTGGTCCAAACTTGCAGTAAAAAATCTTTTGTTTTAAGTTTTAATTCCAGTATTTATTTATTTATTTATTTATTTATATTTAGATACTTGTTTTTATATTATAAAGGAATTTTAGTATTTATTTTTGAACATATTATGGTACAAGACATTTTATGTAACAAATAATTATAGAACACAAGAACAGATACAAAGTACAAGAAATTTTATGTACTGATAACAAATTAGTACCACCCATATATAATGCAATCCTTAGTTTTCCCTAAAAAAATTGGGCAAAAATGTGCACATTATATATGGCAAAATACGGTACATTTCTTTACTAACTTGTTTAGCTTCATTAGTAAGTCATATTTTTCATTTCTATTAATGAAATATAAGACTGGTGAAGGCTACTTGCAATCTTTTTTATTGTGTTAGTATAGTAGGATAGCACAACCAAATGATGGCAAAATTCAGGTGACTGACTTGTCATCCTTATTATAGAAACACAAACTCTGATTTAAATGATGTGGGGAAGAAAGAAACTTTCCTTTACTGTTCCAGATTCTTCTGGCTGGTCTAATAATTAAATCAACATGAGATATATTAATAAGAGAAGATAACCTCATTTAATTACATATGTACATATGGGAATCCCATAAACATGAGAGAGTAAGAGGCCCCACATGCAAGAGAGGTTCAGAGACAGAAAGGAAAATGAGATATAGATTGTTGTCTGAGCTGGAGCTTCAGAAGGAAGGAAAGTCATTCAAATAGAGCAGATGTTCAGTAATTATATATCTGTCCTGCCCTATATATAGGTCATTAAAAACTATCTCTGGTGATAACTCTTATGGACAAGGCCTCCAATATAGATTCTTCCAGGTAGTTAAATGAGGGGCAGAAGTTTCTCCTGAAACTGCAGGGCCTAAATTGCCTTAAGCTCAAAATAATCCACATGCTAAAGTGGTGCCTCTGGGAAAGCCTATTCTGACCCCTTCAATGACCACCTAACACAACCCCCCAAAATTTTAATAATCTTCCTCCAGCCTGGAAGGACTATGCATAATTTTGAATTCCAGAAGAATCAGTCAAATTATTATTGTACTGAATTTTGCTGTTTCTCTGACACCAGAGGACTTTCTCCTCCGCCAAAATGAAAATAATTGGAATTATGAAAAGCTTAATGTATCATTTGCACATAAGTCAAAGGATTAAAATCGTGATGTTAGCACATGTATTATGGTCAAAATATCATATGTTGCTTTAAAAACATAATCAGGATAATAACCAAAGTTATAAAATTTCCTGTAAATTTTTATCAACACAGGAAACTACAATTTATAATTGCCTTCATAATTGCTGTTGTTTCCTCAATTTTATTTTTTTAAAAGTTTTTCTCAATAACAGTTGACACTTAATATTATTTTACATTAGTTTCAGGTATACAGAACACAGGTCAGACAGTTATAAAACTTACAAAGTGATTACCCCTGGTAAATCTAGTACCCACATAGTACTATACAATACTATTCACTGTTTTCTGCAGATTGTACTTTACATCCCATGATTGTTTTGTAACTAACAATTTGTACTTTTTAACCTTTTCACCTTTTTCACCCAGCACACCAATGCCCTTCTCACCTGGCAACCATCAGTTTGTTCTCTATGTCTGCTCTGTTCTACGAGTCTGTTTCTGTTCTATTTGTTTATTTTGTTCTTTAGATTCTACATGTAAGTGGAATCATATGCTATTTGTCTTTCTCTGTCTGACATATTTCACTGATCAGAAATACCAGGTTGTCAAAAACAGCAAAATTTCATTCTTTTTATGGACAAGTAATATTCTGTTGTGTATATGTACCCTCTCTTCTTTATCCAATTGTCTATTGATGGGCACATGGGTTACTTCCACATTGTGACTATTATAAATAATGCTGCAGTGAACATAGGGGTGCATATCTTTTTGAATTAGTGTTTTGGGTTTCTTCATTAAATACCTGGAAGTAGGATTCCTGGGTCATAGGTAGTTCTATGTTTAATTTTTTGAGGAAATTCCATACTGTTTTTTGTAGAGGCTGTACCAATTTGCAATCCCACCAACAGTGCATGAGAATTCCCTTTTCTCCACATGCTTGCTAATACTTGTTTGTGTATCTATTGATGATAACCATTCTGACAGGTGTGAGATGACATCTCACAGTGATTTTTATTTGTATTTCCTTGATGATTAGTGGTGTTGAGCACCTTTTAAGATACCTATTGGCCATCTGAATATCCTCTTTGGAGAAGTATCTATTCAGGCCCTCTCTCCATTTTTTAATTAAATTGTTTGGTTGTTTGTTGTTAAGTTGTATGAGTATGAATTTTGGGTATATACCCTTTTTTCAGATGTATCATTGGCAAGTATCTTCCTCCAATCAGTAGATTGTCTTTTTGTTTTGTTGGTGTTTTCCTTTGCTGTGCAAAACCTTTTTAGTGTGTGTGGTCTCATTTTTATTCTTTTGTTTCCTTTGCCCAAGGAGATATATCAGAAAAAAATATTTATAAGAGCAATGCTAGAGAATTTACTGCCTATGTTTTCTTACAGGATTTTTATGGTTTTGGGTCTTACATTTAGGTCTTTAATCCATTTTGAGTTTATCCCTGTATATGGAGTAAGAAGGTGGTCTAGTTTCATGTTTTTGCATCTATCTGTCCAGTTTTACCAAAACTTTATTGAAGAGATTGTCTTTACCCCATTTTATAGCTTTGCTTCCTTTGTAATTGATTAACTGACCATAATTGGTTTGAGTTTATTTCTGGGCTCTCAATTCTCTTCCCTTGAGTTATGTCTTTTTTCTGCCAGTTCCATGCCATTTTGATTACTATAGCCTTGTAGGATAGCTTGGTATCAGGTAATATGATAACTCCAATTTTTTCTTCTTTCTCAAGATTGTTGAAACTATTCAGGGGGTCTTTTGTGGTTTTATATAAATTTTAGGATTATTTGTTCTAGTTCTGTGAAAGTTACCATTGGTAATTTGATAGAAATTGCATTGAATCTAGAGATTGCTTTGAGAACTATGGACATTTTAACAATATTAATTTTTCCTATCTATGATCACAGTGTATGCTTTCATTTATTTGTATCTTCTCCATGTTTTTCTTCAATGTCTTATAAAAAATTATCGGACTTCCAGCAAGATGGAGGAATAGGTGGACGCACCGTACCTCCTCGCACAACCAAGAACAGAACAACAATAATTTACAACAGTGATTTGCAGTCATAATAGCAGAACTGTCAGAGGATTTATCTAAATGGAAGTCGGACAGCCAAGAAGTTGAAGTAGACCTATACACCCAGACTGGTAGGGGACGACGGGCCGAGCAGGCGCAGGGCTGGTGCAGGTCACAGGCGTGCGTAGGTCAGGGGAAATTTGGCGCAGAGTTGGCGCGACAGCAATCCAGGCACTGGAGCGCAGCGGTGCAGCGGTGATCCCTGAGTACGCAAGCAGCGGCTGGGGGAATCAGTGGGGCAGTGATTGTGGACCAGGGCAGAGCTCACGGCCCAGAAGACCAGGGAAGTGTCTGACTCCAGGAGAACTGAACGGTCGCCATTGATCCTTCCTGTCCCCGCTCCCGCCCCTGCCCCCACATATAACGTCACAATCTAGCGACTGGGGCGCCCAGCACCGGTGAACACCTAAGGCTCCGCCCCCCACCGTAACATGAGCAACCATAATGGAGAAAAAATAGATAAATAAATAAAATAATAGGAGAGATAGGGAAAGACATAAGACATGTTTCCAGCAGAACAGATCAGTCCCCCAGGACTCATCCTTTTGAGTGACCAAGAAATAGCCAATCTATCAGATGCACAGTTCAAAACACTGGTGATCAGGAAGCTCACGGAACTGGTTGATTTTGGATGCAAATTACATGAAAAACTGCAGATTACCATAAAAGAGATGCAGGAAGATATACGGAGGAGAGCCAATAGTGAAAGGAAGGAATCTGAGTCTCAAAACAACACAGTGGACCAGAAGGAAGACAGAATCAACCAAGCAGGAAAGCATGATGAAATAAGAATTCAAAAAATCGAAGAAAAGCTTAAGACCATCGAGGACACCTTTAAACGTTCCAACATCCGAATTATAGGGGTACCAGAAGGGGAGGACCAACAAGTGGAAAAGTTATTTGAATAAATAATAAAGGAGAACTTCCCCAAACTGGCAAAGGGAACAGTCTTCCAAGAAATCCAAGGAGCGCAGAGAGCCCCAAAGAAGTTGGACCCAAGAAGAAACACACCAAGGCACATCATAATTACATTAGCCAAGGTAAAAACGAAGGAGAGAATCCTAGAAGCAGCAAGAGATAAGGGGACAGTAACCTACCAAGGAGTTCCCATCAGACTGTCAGCTGATTTCTCCAAAGAGACCTTACAGGCAAGAAGGGGCTGGAAAGAAATATTCCAAGTCATGAAAGACAAGGGCCTACATCCCAGATTGCTCTATCCAGCAAAGCTCTCATTTAGAATGGAAGAGAAGATAAAGTGCTTTTCAGATAAGGTCAAATTAAAGGAGTTCATCATCACCAAGCCCTTACTTTATGAAATGCTAAAGGGACTTATCTAAGAAAAGAAGATAAAGAAAAGGCATCTATAGTAAAAGGACAGCAAACTCACAATTATTAACAACCACACCTAAAGCAAAACCAAAATAAACTAAGTAAACAACTAGAATAGGAACAGAACCACAGAAATGGAGGGCATATGGGGGGGCTAGCAGTAGGGGTGGGAGGAGGAGAGAGGGGGGAAAGGTATAGAGAATAAGTAGCATAGAATGTAGGTTGAAAATAGATAGGGGGAGGGCAAGAATAGTACGGGAAATGTAGAAGCTAAAGAACTCATAAGTATGACACATGGACATGGACTAAAAGGGGGGAACGTGGGTGGGAGAGGGGGTACAGGGTGGAGGGGAGTGAAGGGGGAAATCGGACAACTGTAATAGCATAATCAATAAAATATATTAAAAAAGTTATCAGAGCACATGGCTTTTACTACCTTCATTAAATTTATTCCTAGGTATTTTTATTTTTATTGATGTGATTGTAAATGGGATTGTTTTCTTAATTTCTCTTTCTGATAGCTTGTAATTGGTGGATAAAAATGCAACTGATTTCTGAATTTTAATTTTGTATCTGCTACTTAACTGAATTTATTTATCAGTTCTCATAATGTTTCTGATGGAATCTTTAGGTTTCTGTGTATTTGGTATCATGTCATCTGCAAATAATGACAGTTTCACTTCTTCCTTTCTGATTTGGATACTTTTTATTTGGATACTCCTTTGTCTTGTGTGATTGCCACAGTACTATGCTGAACAAGAGTGGTGAAAACGTCTTGTTCTTGATTCTAAGGGAAGCGATTTTAGCTTTTCCCCATTAAGTATAAGTCTAGCTGTGGGTTTGTCATATATGGCCTTATTATGTTGAGGTATGTCCCCTCTATTCTCACTTTGCTGAGAGTTTTTATTATAAATGGTACTAAATTTTGTCAAATGATTTTTCTGCATCCATTGATATGATCACATGGATTTTATTCTTCACTTTGTTTACGTGGTATATCACAATATATGGAGATTGAGCCAACTTTACATCCTAGGAATAAATCTCACTTGACCATGGTATCTGATCTTTTTAATGTATTGCTGAATTTGGTTTGCTAATATTTTGTTGAGGATTTTTGCCTCTATATCAATCAGAAAATTTGGCCTATAATTCTCTCTCTCTCTCTCTCTCTCTCTGTCTCTCATTGTCTTTCTCTGATTTTGGAATCAGGGTAATAGTTGCCTTGTAAAATGAGCTTGGGAGCGTTCCCTTCTCTTGAATTTTTTGGAACATTGTGATAGGATAAGTGTTAGTTTTTCTTTGAGTATTTGGTAAAATTCACCAGTGAAGTCATCCAGCTAAAGGCTTTTGTTTGTTGGGATATCTGCTCAGATTTTCTGTTTCTTCTTGATTCAGTCTTAGAAAATTTTATGATTGTAGAGATTTATCCATTTCTTCCAAATTGTCCAATTTTTTAGCATTTTATTGTTCTCAGTATTTTCTTATAATCCATTGTATTTCAATGGTGTCTTTTGTCACTTCTCTTTCATTTCTGATTTTATTTGCTTGGGTTTCTCTCTTTTTTTTTTCTTGGTTAGTCTGGTTAGTGGCTTACCAATTTGTTTATCTTTTTAATGAACCAACTATTGGTTTCATTGATCTTTTGTATTTTTTAGACTCTGTTTTGTTTATTTCTCCTCTGATATTATTATTATTTTTTATTCTTCTCACTTTGGGATTTCTTTGTTCTTTTTCTACTTCTGTTAGGTGTAAGTTTAGATAGTTTATTTGAGATGTTTCTTGTTTCTTGAGGTAGTCCTGTAATGCTATGCTATGAATTTCCCTCTTTGGACTGCCTTTGCTGTGTCTCATAGATTGTGGGCTGCGTTTTCATTTTCATTTGTCTCAGGGAGTCTTTTGATTTCTTCCTTTATCTCATTGTTCACTCATTCATTGTTTAGTAGCATGTTATTTACTTTTCAGATTCTCTCTTCATTTTTAACTTTCAGCATTTTAATTATGATATGTCTTTTTTATTAAGATTTTATTTATTTATTTTTAGAGAGGGAAGGGAGGGAGATAGAGATAGAGATAGAGAGATAGAGAGAGAGAGAGAGAGAGAGAGAGAGAGAGAGAAACATCAATGTGCGGTTGCTGGGGGTTATGGCCTGTAACCCAGGCATGTACCCTGGCTGGGAATTGAACCGGCGACACTTTGGTTCGCAGCCTGCGCTCAATCCACTGAGCTACGCTGGCCAGGGCTTAATTATGATGTGTCTTAGTGTGTGCCTCTCTGGACTTGTGTGTTTTTTTCTTCCACCAGGTTAGAAAGGTTTTCAGTCATTATTTCTTCAAATAGTTTCTCACTTCTTTGCTTCTTCTCTTCTCCTTCTGGTACCCCTATGATGTGAAAGTTATTATACTTAATGTTGTCCAAGAGGTCTTTTAAATTAGCTTTATTTTTTCAATTCTTTTTTTCTTTTTGATCTTTTGATTGGGTGTTTTCTGCTACCTTGTCTTCCAAGTCATTGATTTAGTCCTCTACTTCATGCAATCTGTTGTTCATTCCTTCTAGTGGATTCTCTATTTTTGACTGCTTCTTTTTTTAATAATTTCTATATCCTTTTACATGTTTACTATATCTATGTTGAAATTCTTACTAAATACCTTAATTATCCTTATAATCAATGTTTATAACTCTGTATGTGGTAGATTTTTTGCCTCCATTTCCATTAGATAATTTTCTGGAGTTTTCTCTTAGTCATTCATTTGGGGCATGTTTCTTTGTCTCTTCACTTTGGCTGCCTCTCAGTGCTTGCCCTCTTTTAGGTAGATCTGCTATGTCTCCCAGTATTGGCAGGGTGGCTTTATGTAGAAGGTGTCCTGTGGGGTCCAGTGACACAGGCTCCCTGACCACCTGAGATGAGTGCTTCAGGAATGTCCCTTGTGTGGGCTACACATTCCGTCCTGTTGTAGTTAAGCCTTGATTTCTGTTGGCATACCAGTAGGTGGGATTGACCCTCAGGCAGACTTACTGTGAAGATTGGCCATAATCACAGTGTACAAGTTGCTGATGCTGCAGAACAGCATTCACTCCAGTGAGATCTAGTGCCTGCTAGCACCTTCCTTTGGGTGTGCTGCTTATATTTTGCATGGTGCTTTGTTGTGGTCTGAAGTTGACCACCAAGTGTGAGGTTCTGGGACTTCTTGGGAGAGCTCTGGTGAAGCCTAAATCAGCTACTACCTGTTACTAGACTGGGTAACTTTGTAGGAGCTACAAAGAGATCTGATATTGATAACTGTTTACACTGGACCTTGAGGTGTGTGGGAGAGGCCATCCTGTGAAAGTGCAGTGATTCAATCAAAACTGAAGGTGACAGGGAGTGTCCAGAATTGAAAAATGAGAGTACCCAAGCAAAATCACTTGGAAGCTCTAGAGTTTCCAAATCTGCACCCCAGGGTCCCCCAGCCCAGGCAGCCAACAGTACTCCTCACAAAATACACAGATTTACCAGAGAGTTCTGAAGGTATCCCACCAGAGCTTCCAGAAAATGAAGCTAGAAAAGTGGGCACTCATGCTGCCTGTCACCACCCGAACCAATAAGTAGAGGCAAGGATTGAATCTTTATGGTGCTTTATTCAGATGCCAGCAATCTGAGAAGATAGCAGGTTATATACCCTAAAATCTGTCTTGCTATTTCATTTTAAGCTGACCTTTTTATAAGAAGAATGGGTAGGTAAGGGGTTTAGAAAAAAGGTTAATCAAATAAGAGTTAGAGTCCAGTGGCAATTTTCATAGTATTTCTTAATCTGCTGATCAACAATTCTTTATCTGCATGATGGACATTCTGGAACACAATAGCTCTGATAACATTTTGATCACTTGCAGACCCCCTGGGGCACAAAGATTGAATTGCTATCAATCTTCTGGACTCAAATAGGTCATGTATTTCAGTTCCTAGAATGACAGCTTCCTATGTGCATTAACCACTTAAGCCTGTCAAGTATTACCATAGTTAACATCTTTAACTCTTGAGTTCCCCTATCAAAAGCAGCCTTACCTTGGCTTACTTCTTTCACTGTGGCTTTTATTTCTCCATGAATCCATGCAGCTCAGTGTGGTCCAAATTTTTCCCATAATTTTTTTAGAGAGCCACAGCAGAGCATTGCCTAAGCTCTCTTCTGTTGCTTCTTCTATCCTAGGCTTTTCAGTGAGCTGACAGCAGACTTGCCTTGGTTCACTTCTTTCACTGGACATTTACTTTGCACTGAGTCCATACAGCCCAGTGTGGCTCACTTCTTTCCTCTAACATTTCTAGAGAGCCAAAGCAGGGCACCACTTAGGCTCTCTCCTATTGCTTTTCCTGCCCTAAGCCCTTCCTTTGTTTCACTGCCCCTAGTTTAATAAATGTAGTCTCAAAATCACCTGGACTCATGTTGTGAAGTCTTTCCTGTATGAAATCAAGAACCCACACATTACTGGCTAGCACAAGGCAGAAGCACTCCAGGCCTGATCCCTTTCTGGTGACACAGTTAGACCCCAAAGTCTAAGGAGGGACAAAAGATATTATTCCAAAACCAAGGCTGTGGATAGGACAAAGGGGAAGCCACAGTGTGGGGGGGGCGGTGTTGCATGGGTGGGCCTAGTGTGTTCAGCCATGGCACTAGGGAGGCCAGCATTCAGTACCTACCATGGGGTCACCCCTCCAACACACAAAACCCCTCAGTGGAAACTGGTAGGGGTTTTCAGATAGATAGGCTCTAGTGATATGTTGAAATTTAGCACTGGTGGAGGAAAGAGTCAGTACTATAAATGAGGAAAAGAAAATAAGTGATAGTTACCTGGGACTTGTTTTCCTAGAAATGAGTGTGCAAGTCTGAGAGTTGCCTTGTGGGATGGATTCACTGAAGTCAAACAATGAAGGACCTAAGATATCCAGTGGTTCAACTCCATTACTGGAGACTTTGAGCCTGAGTGGTTAAGTAGCTAGCCTGGTCAATGACTGCCACATCTGAATTGAGGATCAGGGTTCCTGACATCCAAGTCAGGGGCCTTCCCATTGTCTGGCTTATACTCAGCACTGACAACAGCTTCATATATGAGGGAACATGTCCAAGGACAAAGGAAAGGATACACACCACAAGCTGTTCAATTTTGTTTCTTCAGTGTCTTTTTCTTTTTTACATTTCCATATTCTTAGATGGTTACTCATTTGTTTTCTCTACTCATGCTTGTTCTTTGAATACATTCTTCAGTGAACTGATTTTTTAATGCCCAGAGGTGAAAAACATTCTTAATTTTCACTGCTGTCCATCAGACTTAAATCTAAGACTATTATTAATCTAAATCTCTGGATCCTACAGGCAATGTTGGAAAACATTCACTGAATCAAAAAAAAAAAAAACATGTGCCAGGCACTGCTTTAGCTTCTGAGATTTATCATGAATAAAACAGACCCAGATCTGTAAGCTGTGGAAGTAACATTCTAGTATAGGTAATTAGGGCCATAAACAATAAATATAATAAGGAAGTAAATTTGTTGTATGTTAGAATCATGCTTCTCAAACTTTTGTGTGCCTACAGAGCACCTGGGACCTAGTTGAAATGAGAACTCTGTTTCAATAACTGTGGGTGGGGCCTATATCTCTAACAAGCTCCCAGGTGATGATACTGCCCTACCCATCCTGGATGCACACTTTTAATAACAAAGTGCTTGAAGGTGTATGCAATCGCCAAGATATGGGAGCAACCCAGGTGTCCATCAATAGATGAGTAGATAAAGCAACTATGGGACATTTGCATGGTGGAATACTACTCAGCTATAAAAAAGAAGAAAATTTTACTCTTTATGATAGCATGGATGGACCTGGAGAACATTATACCAAAGGAAATAAGCCAGTCAAAGAAAGACAAATACCATATGATTTCACTCCTATATGGAATCTAATGAACAAACTGACCTAACAAGCAAAACAGAGACAGACTCAAAGATAGAGAGCCAGTTGACAGCTCAGGGCAGGGGGTGGTGTTGTGGGGGGTGGGATCAAACAAAAAAGAAAAAGAACTCCGGGGCACAGACAACAGTGTGGTGATTGTGGGTGGGAGGGGGGTGGATGGAATTGGAAGAGGATAAAAGGGGGATAGATGGTAATGGAAAAAATACAATAAAGAAAAAAATAGAAAACACTGCACACTTCACCACAAGGTTCACTTGTTATATAAACCAATTTCTTAGTCTGTTGATGTTACAAGTGAAAGAAATGTTCTTACTTCAAAGTACTGGAGCTTTTCTTAGAAACAAGCTCACAAAGTAATAGTTGGGAAATTTCAAATTAGTGAGCATATGTTAAGATATGTAATTATTTTTTAATTAGATAAAATAACTTGGAATATATTTGCCAGAATAAAACTACTAATGTCTACCAATATTGTGTTTCCAACTGATATGTAGATATTAATTCAACTCAGCAAATTGTTGTGTATAAAGAAGTATTCTTTATTATTGAATGTGAAGATTACTCATGTCTTTATCTGTGTGGCACTTAAAGCTTTTCTGACCAGCTTTAATTATATTTTTATTCTTTAACTCTATAAAATCCTCTGGGATAGTTAGCATTCATTTTATTATCCCTTTTTAAAAGATGAGCAAATTAAGGTATGGAAGGATTATATGGCTCATTTAAGATCATGTATCAAGTTAGTGACAGAACCAGGATGTCATCAGTCTCATGTCTCATGCCTATGCAGTCTTTCCAGAAGACACAGTTACACAAGATTGGACCTTGTCCTACATGTTTCAAAGTCCTGTCTTGGATGCTGACACCAAAAAAGAATATTGTAGAATAATGTGAGCACCCTGCTTGATATTGTGCCTGGTGATTATGATTTATAACAAAGCAGTTTTATGTTCCTGATCATGACCTTGACTTACTCATTCATTCCCTTAAATATTTAGAGTCCCTGCTCTGTAATGCAGTTTTGTTATCTTAGATCATTTTTGTAGCCCATGAAAATCTTTCCTCTGGTGAATTCATTGAATTTGCCACTGCCATGGGAGGTTGTGCCTCTCTTAACTTGAATGGTAAAGCACACTAGGATGGAATTGTGCCTGTTTTCCCCCCAACTTTACTTTGAAATTTTTTTAAATCTAAAGAACAATTGAAATAGGTGTACAATGAATGTCCATACACCCTTTGACATTTTTACACATTTGATTTATCTTTCTATATATATTGGGATTTTGCTGTTGTTGCTTTTGAGCATGTGTGTGGTTGTTGTTGAACCATTTATCAGTGGATAGCAGACACTTTACCTCTAAACACTTGACCAATCATCTCCAAAGCAAATGACATTTTCCTACATAACCACATTGTTTGTTTCCAAAACAAAAACTTAGTTTTCAATCCTGAAGATAAAATTTTTACCTGCAGAGAGGCAGTGGAACCAAGTAGACCAATTCTCTCTAATTGTCCCCCTCCCCAATAATGATATCAACCCTGACTCATCCTTATGGACTTCTCTCTCTTTGAATCTGACTATGTAATCCTATTTCAGTGACTTAAAAATAATCATGGAAAGAAAAAAAGAGAAGACAAAAGCTAGTATTTATAGACACTATGGGTCTTAAAGTCACAGCAAATGATGGACAAAGTTATTGATGATTTCTGAGCCTGAGTTGTATGTCAAACCATTAAAGTAACACTTGTCTTTGCTGAGGAAATTCACAACTTTTTCTCCCACTGGTGGGAGAGCAATCTCACTGTGTATGTTGGTTGGCTTGGCTAGAATCAGAGCAGCTAAAGCCTGGATCTCTAGGTTTCCTGCATCAGCGTGCTGAACTTGGCTGTGTGGTTCCTATGTTCCAGGAGCAGGTGTTCCTGTAACCAGTACCTCCTTTTGCATTTCTCCTAAGCTCCTGATGGTCCATGTAGCCCTGATAATGATGTAGAACAAGGTTCCTATAAAATAATAAAATTATTATTTTATATTGCAAGATTATCTAAAAAACTTTCTCTGCAGAGAATTTTAATTTTATAAGCCCTCATCTTTTCTCTATGGTCCTGTGGCTCTGAATTTGGAAATATGTCTGGCACCCTCAGAGAGGTATGTTGGCTCTGTTCCTCTGGGCATTTAAATATGCTTTTGGATTTTCACTCATGAGGCTCTAAGCCATAATTTATATTTTAAGGTAATGAGTCAGGTAAGAAGCCTCAAGTGTTAAGCCAATGACATACCCAAGAGGAAAGAAACTTAACATGGTCCCAGGAGTCTCTAGAAATTTTATAAGTATTTAATGAGACCAAAATTCCATAACTCATGCTGACAAAATGACAGGACAGAGTTAAGTGCAGGTTAGGGCTTTTACTGAGGTTCGGTGTACACATAGTGAAGTGCACATGTTTAACACATGCAATGGGATGTTCTGACCTATGAACATACCTGTGAAACCATCACCACAATCAAGATAATTAAAATGTCCATCACTCCAAAAGTGTTCTCATTTCTAGAATTTCATATAAATGAAATAACATGGTATGTTTTGTTGTTGTTGTTGTTTTTGTCTGACTCTTTCACTCAGCATAATTATTTTGAATGCCTTCACATTGCTGTGTCTTAGCATTCACTTTATGGCTGGCTAGTGTTCACCATTCAACTGTTGATGCCATATGGGTTGTTTTCAGTTTGGGACTCTTACAAATAAAACTGCTAGGACTATTTCTGATTTGTGTACAAGTCTTTGGACATACACTTTCATTTCTTTGGGGAAAATGCCTAGGGATAGACATTTGGTCGTAAGGTAAGTAGATTTTTAAGGAACTGACCAACATGTTACTTTAGACATTCTCTATTAAAGGCTCCCTAGAACAGTGCTTAGCAAAATCTCTATTTTACCTAGAGCCCTCTCTTTCTTGGGAAAACAAACACATTTTACTTACAATGAATATCAAGTTTCAGATTGTAAGTCATTTGCCCAAGTACCTCTTGAGAAGATCGACACAGGAAACATACAGCATGAAACTCATTCTACTAAAGAGATCTGCTTCTAGTACATGTCTATATATGTGTGTAAATATGTCCATATATTTATGTAAAACTGGTGTGAAAGTTAAGATATATCACCTGTAGCAGCTGGTGTTCTTATAGCACATTTAATACAAGGTGGGCAACTTGAGTTTAATGCCATTTGGTTGAAAAATTAATACTCAGTTTCATCTTGCTGAAGAGTAATAATTGATGAAACTTCTGAAGATAAGTCATGGGAAATAAAATGACATTTTAATTAGCAATGGTGTCAAAGGTTTTAAAATAATTAATGCAACACACAAATATTAAAGAACATTGTGCTTTTTGTTTTCCAATATCTACATTGAGCTCTTAACTTCTTTTCACTTTCTGAGAAAATGAAGCATTTTTTTATATTTAATAGTAATTATACTTACTACAGATGATGAAAATGAAAAGGCTTATTTTAATTGTTGGAAAATCTGATAGTACATTAACACTACTGAAAGCTCACATAATTTTAAATTTTCAAAACATTTTGCCATCAAAAATCACCTGAAACCTTAAATAATGTAATTGTATATTTCACAGAACTCTAAAACTTCTGAGTTGAATGAAGGGAGAAATTGAAGCTAACAGTTAATTTTCCAGAGCTGTGAAGAACAGTTTTATTGGAACATAGGCTTTTCAAGCTCAGATATATCCTCACATCATATTATTAGTGGAATTTAAAGAGAGGGTATGGCCTAGTGATTAAAGAATGGAATCAAGAAGCACACGATTGCTTCCTTTCTCAGGTGTAGAGCCTTTGTAGCACTCACTGAACAGGCTTTCTCAACCTGTGATCCATGAATCATCTAAATCAGAACCTGTTCAACAATTTGAGAATTCAGCTTCTTAGATCATAGTGCCACTGAATCAGTGCTCAGGAGGGCCAGGACATATGCATTTAAAAAAAAATCTCTTAAGGTCCAAGTCCCATGATACCCCTGGGGAAACTTTTAAAACAAAAAAATCATACTGAAGATCTATTTTCACCCAAACTGTTGAACAGTTCAAAAGATAAAGATCCACCAAGGATTAGTTCAGTCCAAAATTACAAGAAACAACACAAAGAAACAATCCAATACAAGCAAGAGTCAATAGCAGAAGTCTCCTGACTTTGTTGCATAATAGAAATGTCGGAGAGAAACTATTAAAATAATATTTTAAAAAATACAAAAATCATAAGAAAATGATTTACAAAAAATTAGGAAGTAAGCAACATACTATGACCAACAGACAGTTTTGAAAAACAATAAATAAATCTTGAGCAATTAAAAAGATATTTTCTTTACAATTACATGTACTGAAAAGATGATTATTTAAACTGGAATTACATATTCAAATATATCACCCATGAAGAGAAATATAGAGATAGATTTATTGAAAACTCAAGACATCTGTCAGGTAGACTGAGAAATTCAACTTTAATTCATAGAAGTTCCATAGCTGAAAATAGAAAACTAAAATGTCTGCTCAAAAGATAATGTCTGAGAATTTTACAGAGTTGAAGAAAGACATGATTTGTGTTTCCTTTGATTTAGGGAACACTGGAGGCAGGACAAGTTAAAACAACAACAGCAACCACAATAAACAACAAAACACCCAGGAATTCAAATAGAAATGAAACAGCTGAATATAAAATAAAGAGAAGAATAGTATGGGAAATGTAGAAGCTAAAGAACTTATAAGTATGACACATGGACATGAACTAAAAGGGAGGGATATGGGTGGGAGAGGGTGTGCAGGGTGGAGAGGAGTGAAAGGGGAAATGGGACAACTGTAATAGCATAATCAGTAAACTATATTTTTAAAAAAATTAAATTAAATTGAATTAAATTAAAAGAGAACTGTAAGGGGAAGAAAAATTCATGTTTACGAAAGGGCAGCAATTTGATTGACAGCATTAAAAGAAACTAGAATATGATAATATGTTCAAAACCCTGGAGAATATAATTGGAAATCTAAGCAGTTATGCTACCTTTAGAAAAATAATTTTTTTCACAGACAACAAGAGTTTTTCACTAACAAAACCTTGCTAAAGAAATTTTTAAAAAGATAGTCGAGAAGTAAAATGGAACTCAGAAGAAAGATGTAAGAAGCAAGGTGAAACAATGGCATTGCTACAAAATAGACCAATGAGACCAATAAGACGAAGAATCAAGAAACACTGTGTTGAGATAGTATACTGATATGTGACAAAGACGACTTTGCACAGCAATAGAGAAGGTGCTGAGTCGCTTGGATGACCATGTGCAAAAACCATGTCCTGACACCTTCCTCACACCATACACAAAATTTAATTTTAGAATTAATCAAATACAAATTCAAAGCAATAAGTTTTTTAAAAGAAAACATACCAGAATATCTAATGACCTTGGAGTTGACAAAGACTTATTAAACAGAACATAAGGAGAAAAGTGATAAACTGGAGTCCATTAAAATTAAAAATTCTTGTTCAACACGTGATGTTAGGGAGTAAAGAGACAGGCTATAATTACAGGAAGTTATTTACAATGCATATATCTGGAAAAAATTATATTCAAATTAAATAAAGAACCTCCATAAATCAATTGCAAAGACAGAAAATCTAAAAGAAAAATTGGCAAAAGAGCACTTCCAAAGGGGATCTCCAAATGGTCAAAAAGTATGTGAAATGTGGTTATCTTCATTAGTCATGACTTTGTGCAAAATTAAAACTGCAGTGAAAGAACACTGAGCGCATGCTGCCATACTGGTTAAGTGAGAAGGACAGATAGCCAAGTGTTGGGAATAGTGTAGAGTCACTGAACACTCAAACTGGGAAGAGAAGTTAGCACAACCACTCTGGAAAATCATTTGATTGTAGCTATAAGTTGTATATGTGTATACCTTAGGTCCTGGTGATTTTAAATAAACCTTACTACTTAAATGAAGATCATATTTATTTCACAAGGTTATTGTAAGTATGCAATTAAAGGTGATATTTAAAAAATAAAAAATGTTACTATTGGCTTTTGTTCTACTCATCACAGTATAATTACAGTATTTTGCAGATTCTAGGTGCCTAGAAGTTGATCAAATTAAATAATTTGTAAATATTTAAAGAAAATTTCTTATTTTATTAGACCATGGAGGAGACAAAGTTAAGTTTTGCTTCAGTAAAAACCAAACAAACAAATAAAAACCCCCAAATCTCTTAAGGTGCTTTTTATCCAGTTAGGAGTATAAGAATCCCTGTTGCAGAAGGCATTCTTACTGAAAGTGTCATGGGAACCAATAGTGAGATGTAACAACAGCTGGCAGAGAAAGCGTTGTGGCTCCAGGCAGACACTGCAGACACCCACCATGTATTCTAGAGGAGTCTAATGTGGAGTGTTCGGTGTGCACACAGTCCAGCAGTCTGCAATATGGTGTCATTGTTTTTGAACAGTTGTCAGCAGTGCAATTTCTCCATCTGGAAACCAGAGCCACACATGGAACTATTCAGGACCTGAGCCTCTCAGATGAAACACATTGTGTAGCCACCAAGGATTTGGTTATCATCACATCCCCTGAGCATTGAGAAAGCCTCTAATGGGCTGCTCACCAGCTATCCAGGCCAATGGTTTGGGGTGGATAGGCCTTGCGGAATTTCAAATGCTGTGTCAGTGAGAAATTTCTGCTCTCCTTTTTTCTTTTTTGTTTCTTTTATACCAACTGAGACATTGTTTAATTACATTCAACTGGGTATCCACTAAGAGCTTAGCAGTTACATTTTTATTTATAGTACTTTATATAGGAAACAATAGTCAATAATAATAATAATGAGAGCAAACATGGACTGCCTATTAGACACTGGGTTATTTTACTGATGCTTTCTTTAACAATCTTTACATCCCCATGGGGAATGTACCATAATTAGCTTCATTTTATAACTAAGGAAACAGAGGCTTGCGGAGCTAAGTAACAAGGTCCTAGATCTTGTAAGCCATAGGACCCTGCCTGCAGGCTTTGCCTGCCTGATGCCGAAGCTTGTTAGCAAAACTGCTACAGAGTACTCAACGAAAAAGAAGATAGCCCACCAGGTTCTTCTGTAGGATTCTGTTTGCAGAAATATTTTTTCATTCAACACACATTTATTTAGACTCTACTATGTGTCAGCCTGTGGGACTGGCTAAGGCTAAGTAAGTTTATTAAACTGAATGGGGCTGAATTGCAATCCCAGATTGAAGAAGTCAGTTGAGTGAGGAGCCTTGTCTCCCAGGCACAACCTCTGCCTCCAAGCAAACATGGAAGGGGAAAATATAACTGTACATAAGTGACTATGATTCAAGGCTAAAACATGCTACAAAAGCGAAAACAAAATGTGCTGTGAGAGTCTGGTAAAGTGAGAAATCAACTCTGACCCATGCATAGCTATATTTGAGACTATGGCAAGCCCAAAAATATTCTATTAAAAACAACATAGAAAGCTATTAAATGTCTAATAACAGAGGACAATGACATAAACTGTTATGCACAAAATGTAAGATAGCTACTTAAAATTATGCCACAGCAGAAAAAGGTTTATTGGTGTGGAAAGATGTGCACCATACAAAAGGGAAAAACAAATCAAAGCACAGTGAAAACATCAGGTTAAAGTGGACTAGGTCATGTATTATTTATTTTTTAGGGGAAAAAAAGCACACACACACACACATGCACACATGATATGCATGTTTATATCAACATAAAAGACAAATATGAGATTTATGTTTGCATGCATACTGAAGACATATTCTGTACATATATTTTTATTCCTATGAAAGTCACGTGTGGTATGCATATGTGTACACATAAGAGACACACACGTGATATACACATATGTGCTTAATCCTGTGCAATAACCATCTGGTGTAAACATGTTTGCTTACATGGGGAAATGCACGATGTATGTGTTTATATACAAGACAGATGATATAGGCATCTATCTGCATGTACGGGAAGGTCCATATGATGCAAACTCATGTTCGTGTGCATGTGGAAGGTGCACATGTATGTGTACATTTGTATCATATAAAAGATATATCTGGTGTGCATGTGTGTTTGAGTGCACATGGAAAATGTGTGAAGTATAGGTATGTTCATGTGTAAGACAATGTATGCACATGTTTTCACACACATGAGGAAAACATATACTCATGTTTGTGTGCATGTTATGTGCTTCTATGTTCATATGCATTTGGAAGACTCATATGATGAGCCTGAATGTGTGCATGCATATGAAAGCACTCAGAAAAAATATACCAAGAAGTTATCGGTGTCATTTCTATATGATTGGAATTGTAGTTGTTTGATATGGCTCATTTACTCTGCATTTTCTGATGTTTCTGTGATTTCTTTTTTTAATAAGAGTTAACAATTGGAGTTAACAAAACTCCATTTCAGAAACACTATACATTTCAGGATTTCAATATCTTCCACAACTAGGGACATAACACTTGGTTATTTTTTTAAGGATTTTATTTATTTATTTTTCAGAGAAAGGAAGGGAGAAAGAGAGGGAGAGAAACGTCAGGGTGTGGTTGCCTCTCATGTGCCCCCAACTGGGGACCTGGCCCGCAGGCATGTGCTCTCAGTGGAAATCAAACACGTGACCCTTTGGTTCACAAGCTGGTGTTCAATCTACTGAGCCACACCAGCCAGTGCTACACTTGATTTTGAGAGAGAACTAGGCACACTGTTACAGTACCATGGCCAAAATCTTAAAGAACTGGACCATAGAAATTTTATTTTATTAAGCTCCCTTCTAAAAAAACAATTAACTTCATTGTGAAGAGATGAAAGCATTTATTCAGGGGATATTGGATTTAAAAGTTAAGGGAAACTTTAAATATAACACTAGAAAGAGACTTTTTGATTATCTGAACATGTTCCTCACTTTTCCAGACCCCTTCTATGAGGGTCCCATATAACAATAATTAAGTTCTGATCCTTGGGGTAGGAATGGGTGGGGGACACTTCTATAAGAAATATTACTGTCAGGTTGACATCAGGTATCTGGTTTAATTCAACCGCCCAAAAGTTTGCAAGTTTCTCTGTTTAATTTCAGATTTTGTTTTAGTCAGAATTGTATTGCTTGTCTCATTTTCAAAAGAAAAGTTCCTTAACTATAATAAAACTTGGTTTATTGCTAAATGGTACTCAAGTGCATTGTAAATTCAATCAAGGTGAGTTTTCAAACAATTGGCTGGCTGATATGAATGTTTAAAGGTGTATATCTTCTATCATTTTTAACAGAACTCAGCCCCACTTGGTATGTGCAGAGTCAGAGAGCAGTGCTGGGACTCCCTCCCATCTCATTTCCTGTGCCCTTTTGACGGGGTGTCCCGGCAGACAGATTCCTCCTCTGGTGACAATTAGCCAGCACCCCATGGCATGTGTTGTGAGGATAGATGGCGCTATAATGGCTTCAGGACTCTGGAGCATCCTGAGTGTAATCATGACAAAGACAGCATCTGAGATGTAGAGAGAAAAATAGACACATGGTATAACTGGACCTCTGGAACAGCAAGGTGCTTTATAGCAGGATTGCACTGTACTTTTACATTTCTGTTTTCTGGCTGCCAGACAAATGGGAGAATCTTGAGGTCAGAGCACTCCAACATCACCCACACTTTGAAGCTGAACATCCAAGTGGTTTGTCTTCTTGATAAAAGGAATGTGTTCCCTGATGTAACAATGTCCTTTACTATACTTTTCCAGAAATTGTCCTTCCCTCCAGGGACCAGGAATGAAGAGAGTTTTAAGAACTCCCCACCCCCAGGGGGCAGGGGGTCAATTAACCAGTAATCCAAGTCTGCTCCTGAGACAGCAATTCTCTAAATGTAAGCAGAAAGCATGGCATGAGCCAGCAAAAGCTTCCAGGGCCCAATTAGGGGGAGCTTCCACCCCTTACCGAGACTTAAGGGGAAAAAAGACAGGCAGCAGGACAAGTCCACATGAACCATGAACTTGGCTTCAAAAGGCTGTTGGAATACTAGTGCCATCCATGAAAGTTAAAGGGAGTACATTTTACACCTCTTGGTAATTTTATTAAAAAGCTATTATTTGTTGAATACTTATCTCTGAAGCAGGCACTGTACTAACTACATATAATGCATCCTCTCTCTGAGATAGATATTATTATCTCTACTCTGCAGATGTGTGAACTGAGGCTCAGAAAAGCTGCCTAACTTGCTCAAGGCCACACAACTAATAGATGGTGCAGCCAGGATTCAAACTCGGTTGGTATGATAAAAAAAAAAAGCCCATGTTTGTAAACATGGGTTGTAAGACGACCTGGCCACTTTTGAAGTCAAATGAAATGAGTTTAATTGAAGATAATATAAGTATAGACACTTTTCAGGTCCCATAAGACATGTGTTTCACAGACTGAGCTTTTGACACTTTATCATGTGTATGCAGCTTAGTTTGTTGTTATTTTTTTGTTTGTTTTTCAATTCTCACCTGAGGATATGCTCCTTGATTTTTGAGAGAGAGAGAGAGAGAGAGAGAGAGAGACATTGATGTGAGGAACATCGATTGGCTGCCTCCCACATGTGCCTCGACCAGAGACTGAACCTACAACCTAGGTATGTGCCCTGACTGGTAATCAAACCCACAGTTTTTTGGTGCATGGGACGGTGCTCCAACCAACTGATACACCTGGCCCAGGCTATGTAGTTTAGTTTTAATTTTTTTCTGTTTCTCTTAAAGTTTACAGAGTAGCTATGATGGCTAATTTTATGTGTCAACTTAGCTAGTCCATGATGTCCCATTGTTTGGTTAAACACCAGTTTAGATGTTGCTGTGAAGATTTTTTTTTTCAGATATGGTTAACATTTAAATCAGCGGACTGAGTAAAGTATTGTAGATTACCCTACATACATAATGTGAGTGGGCCTCATTCACTAAGTTGAAGGCCTTAAGAGCGAAGAATGAGATTCTCTGAGGAAGTGGTAATTGTACCTCTAGACCGAAACGTAGAAATCCTGCCTGAGTTTCCAGCCTGCCCTGCAGATTTTGAACTCAAGATTGTAACGATACGAACCTGAATTCTCAGGCTGCCAAACAGCCCTGTGAAGTTCAGACTTTCTGGCCCCCACAGTCGTGTGAGCCAATTTTTAAAAACCTTTCTGTCTTTCTCTCACTCTGTGTGTCATTGTAATAATAATTACATATTACTGTAATTATATTGTATTGTATTATATTCAATATTATTATAATAATATGCATATTGTTGGTTCTGTTTCTTTAGAGATCCCAGACTACACAGTAGCAAAAAAGACCCATGCAACTCTCTTAAAAATTTTTTTTTAAAATGAGGAAAGGCAGATAAGAAAAATTAGCTATATTTATACAATTTCAGTTTCCCTCAATATGTAGGATCTAATATATCATCACAGCTCCCTCTGACACTAAAGTTTGCATCATTTTCTCTGCCCAATGTGCTAACGTCTCTACTTGAGGCAGGATCTTTTCCACAGTCAGTACGTGTGTTGTTCACTATGTTTTTCTCTCCTTCCTCTTCCAAGCTGGAAGCCAGGTCTTGGATAGCCCCTGCCAGAAAGCAAAAGCCTCCTGGTTATCTGAGCTTTTGTAGAAGCTTTAGTCCCCAGAAGGGAAAGCGTGGAGCAAAGGACACTTGGATTTTGTTGCCATCTAGTACAAAGGGGGCGAAGTGTGCTGGCGCAGCAAACAGGGGACTGGCACCCTGCCTTCTGCCCAGCCTCCATGATCCTTGCAGAAGACTGGACACCAGCACCTAATTTCCACATGTTGGCTAGGAGTGCAGCCCACAATGACAGGGAGAAAGCAGAGGCCTTGGAGTCTGCAGGAACAAAGCAGACAGAGATTAGGAGAATGTCAGGGGCAGCCAGACAGGATGGTGGTGGAGGGGAGGAGCCCTGGTGTCCTTGTTACTGCAGAAGTCCCCAGGACCTCTCAGAGTCCTCAGAGTAAGTGGACATGGATGTCAGGCCAGATGAGTGGGGTCAGCTTCAGAGTGGGACTGGTGTCAACTTAAACCACATGTCTGTTTTTCAGATAGATAGATACCCATATGCATATACATGTGTAATGTATATACACACATACATATGAATATATGATACTATTTCTGGCTTTGTGGCTAGGCAGACTGAGGTTCATGTCCACTACACTGGCAAGGGGGTGGGAGTGGAGGGGCAGAAGGTTATGGAAGTGTGGTTACTGATACTTTTAACACTATTTTCTTTTTATTTTTCTCCATTTTAAACTTTTAAATGTCCTAAAAGAAATACACATTATTTTATGATTTAACTAATATCTTAAGCATTTATATTTTTATAGTTTTAGGTATTATAATATTAAAAGATCCTTACAGTATACTTTAGAGAAAGAAGCAGAATTCTAAGTGGCATATACAGTGTAAGAACTATTTTTTTAAAGAAGCAAAGTAAGAATATCTCCATCCAAAACAAACAGACAAAAAAAACTCATGTAACCATTTATAGAGAAACAATCAGAGACAAAAATGATATTACTATGATCATATTTAAAACTATTTTTTTACTTTCTCTACTTTTCTGAAATTTCAGAATATTTTTAATAAGGGCATTACTTTTTAAAAGGCAGAACTTTGCACAAAATTTAACTATTTTAATAGTTCCTGGATATAAATACTATTCCACATATAGCTTCTAAAAACCTTGCATCTCTGGCTAATTGTTTTCTGTTCAGTAAATCTTTGGGAAGTATAGATTTCTATTTCTACATGATCTTTCCTAAGTAAAAAATTAGTAAGTAGAAATTCTTTTACAGGCCCTCCTTCCTCCAACATGCATGCACACACACTCACACACATACTCATACATATACACCACACTCACAGCCTGACCACATAGGCCAAGTAAGGTGTTGAATGCAGGGTGGGTTTCTGTGACCTCTGTGGGCAGGGATATACCTCTAGTGTTCCTGAACACAAAATTTAATTCACAGGAGCCTTGGGCCATGAAAGACCATATGTATATCCTGGGATACAGAGCTCCCAAGGTCAGTGGTCCTGAAAGAAGTTACATGTGCGATGAGACATGGATTTTGAAGGCCATGGTAAGCAGTCTCATGAACAGGCTCACCCACTTCCCAAGTGTGCATTACCAACACTGCGAATGTCCAGGTGCCCTGTGATGTGGAAAAGGTGAGGAAATCCTCCTGTCCCCTCGTCCTCCCCTTGCCTGTGGGGCAGACCAGTGTGCCCCCACTGGTCTGTCTGGCACTGGCTTTGGTTCTGGTGAGAAGTTCTGCAGTTTCCTCTGGTCTACAGTGACCAGCAGGGCTCTGGCCACCAGAGGCTTTTCTGTACAGCCATTGGCCATGGACACCTCACCTTGTGCTTGTCCTGGAAGAGCAAGGCCAGGGGAGGAGGTATGGCTGACTGGTGTTGACTTTCTTGTGGCTAAAGTTGACACTCCTCTCTGGCTCTCTTCATTTCTTCCTGCAGACCTGGCTGGCCTGGTTCCCCTGAGCATGGTGAACTTTCTTATGCATTTCTTGCTGAGCAAGTCTGCTGGAGACAAATTCTCTACTTTTGTCTGTCTGCAAAGATCTTTATTTTGTTTTCAGTTTTATAAGATTCATTCTCTAGAAATAAAATTCCAGGTCTTTCCACACTTAAAAGTGTTAGTCTTTTATTTTCTGGCCTTCATTGTTTTCACAGAAGTGAATTTACATCTATATTATTGTTCCCTGTGCACAAAGTGCCTCCCACTCCAGCCACTTTTCAGATTTTCTCTTTAGGTTTGGTGTTCATCATTTCAACCCTGAAAATGCCTAGATGTTCTGTTTCGTTTTTATTCTGATTTGTTTGGACATATTGGTTGATGCTCTTTCAACTTTGGAAAAATTATCACTTATTATCTCTTCAAATACTCATTCTGCATTGTCCTTCCTCTCCTCCCTTTCTGAGACTTTAGTGACCTGTAACTTAGATCTCTTCATGTTGTTGCACAGGGACCGCACACTGTTTCTTTCTTCTCCTTTTCTTTACTGTTTGGAAAATTTCTGTCAGTCATTCTTGCTACAGCCAATTATTATAAAATCCACACATTTGTGCTACTATATATTTTTTTATGTGTAGCATTTTCATTTGGTCCCTTCTTATAGTTTTCATCTCTGTGCTGAAACTTTATCTGTTCACACATGTTGCCTACCTTTTCCGCTAGATCCTTTAGCATATTATAATAGTTATTTTTTTAAATAAGGCCCTTAGGACTTTTTTTTATTTTGAAGTTCAACATCTGGAATAAGTCTAGATGTAATATTTATTCTTAATCAAAAATCGTATTTTCTCTCTTAATCAAAGAGAGAAAATTTTCTTCCTTTGTTGTATGTATTACAGTTTTTTATGTGCCAGACATTGTGTATAAATTCACAACAGAGACTGAAGTAAATACTATTTACTCCCAGGAAAGGATATATCTCTTCTCCTGTCAGGTTACATTATGGAGTGCTGAATTAGTCTAATCTGTAGTTGAACTGGGTCCCGGCTTTTTTTGAGTTTTAGTTATATTCAGCTTACCACTAGTTTAAAATGTTTTTGAGGAAAGGGCCATGACTCCCCCCAACACAACTCAGTGCCTGAGTGTAAGCATCACTCTGGGGTCTCCTTATGCTACACAGCTCAGCCAACAACCTTGGAAGGTGTGGGAGGTTTTCCCCTGCCAGCTCCTTGGATCACTAGGAAGTTCTCTGGCCTCCAGTGACGTTCTTATCTTTTTGTTCTTTGGAGCATCTCTCTCCACTTTCTGCCCTGCCCCAGCCTCTGGAAGTTTGCTCCAGAACAAAGACTTCCAGGGTCTTGGAGGATTTCTCATCTCTCCTGCCATGTCCATAACATTCAGCGGGCTGCTTCCTTGTAACTGGAACCGGCTTCGCGAGTGTGTAACCTGTGCAGTCTCAGATGGGCCAGTTCAGTGCCCTGCTACAGTTGTCCTAAAATTCTTCATAATTCGATCTTTGAATTTGTGATTTGTAAGTAAAGTCTGGTGATACAGTGAAGCACATGTGAACAGAAACACTGTTCAGCTGTGCAAACACAAACAGGCTCAGGCCTGTGGGCATGGGAGGCAGTGTGGGCACTGAGCAATTGGCCTGCTGTCCTGGCCAGGTGTGCAGGTATGTGCTCTGGGGCCATCCAGGGCACTATAAAGTTATGGGGTCAGAGCACAAGCCCCAGTTTGCAGTGGCAATGGTGGCAGGAGCAGCAAAAACAGCAGTGGCTATGGTTGCAGAAGAGCCTGGGCTCTACATGGGAGTAGCACTGAAGCCTGAGGTGGGAGGCTGGCTTGTCTGTCCATTTGGTGGCACCTGCATAGATATTCACTCTCTGGACTGAATGCCAGCAAAGGAAGGGCCAGTGCTTTGGCAGTAAACTTAGTCAATAAATTATAATAAAATAAAAGCATGAACTCATGGACATTGTAATCAAGTGTATCAGGGAGTTAATTTAGCACCTTCCATTCAGGATTATGTTTTATTGGGCAACCTGATTTTTAAAAAATCAAGCACTGATGCAGAACATTAACACATACCTGGTATGACTTAAATACCAGCCTGCCCACCTTCCCACCCATGATCTGCCTTCATCTGCTTTCTGTTTTTGCCACCTACTCCCTCCTCTTCCTCTCTCTATGTTTTCCAGGTATATGACAAGTTTGGAGCTTTTTGACTCTCACTTAGGGTCACCCCTGGAACACAGGAAATCAGGGAAAATTGTCCTTAGACCTCTATATTGAGATCCCTCATACCAGGCTGTGCTGTGCTGTAGGAAAAGGGGGAAGCCATGGGCCAGGGTAAGAGAAGGGGGCCACTTGGTGGAAGTACCTTAAAGACACCACAGATCACATGCCTGACCCTAGCCCATTTAGTCCTCTGATGATACCTCCACCCTCACCCTCTCATTTTCTTCTTTAATGCCACTGTTTATTTGAGCCTATTTGATGTGTTAGTAACTAGGAGAGGTGGGAAAGGCACAGATGTCTGGTGAAATCCTGCTCATCCTCTAGGACACAGCTTGCACATCAGCTCTCTTTATTCCCAGGTGCAACTACACGCTCCCTGTTCAGCTCCAATAGCACAAGCAGTTTCCTCTGCCTGCCTAAAATGATACTGCAGCAGGACAGGAAACTCCCACAACTTTCCAAGAGGAGCTTAACTTCTAATGGGTTCCCCCCTCTCTTTCCCACATGAGGAAGGTTGGGAATGGATGCTTCCAGACTTTAGGGAATGGGGAACTAGTGTTTAGCTCCTTGGCATGATGTTTTCTTGTTGTTATGAAATAACAGGAGGAGAAAAGGAAGATTAGCTTTAAGTTTGAAAGGGAAAGGAAAGAAGGTTTACATGGACGAAAAAAATTTGCAAAAAAATAAGAATAAAAATTTTCTGAAAGTGAATAGTTGGGAGGAAATTAGTTTGATATGAGATTAAGACAAGGTGAAAATATGTTAGTGAAAGACATATGGAAGCAAGAGAGTAGAGAAAGTTATCAAAGATGGAAACTTTCTGAAAGTCCTTGAGCCCCCAGACCCCAACCAACACCATAGCCTAGTCTACCCAGCCTGGCCCCTAGGTATCACCTCCTGTGATGGGACCATAGTATCCACAGGTATCCTTGCCTCAAGCTTGGCACCAGTGCAGCCTAACACCTGCGGGAAGCAAACATGAAAGGTATATGCACTCTCTGGCTTCCCTCTGAGGTTTTCCTCTTGTGAGCACCTCAAATTGCCTATGCCCAGGCACTGAGTTGCATAGTACTTCCCTCTGGGAATGAAGGGTGGAGGTCTTAACTCATCAGCAGCCAACTACTTTTTCAGCTACTAACCTGTTCAAGCTTCAAAGTACTGCTTGGTCCCTGCTGATTAAGTACATGTAAACAATCCCCTTGCAATGTCCATCCACATCTTCAAGACCATTGAGAGGTTGGGTCTCAGGGTCATGATGGCGAGGGGCTATAAGCTGAACTGCTTCAAGACTCCCTGACCTGGTAAGATGGTCAATGGCATCCCCATTACACAAGGGGAGTCCTTTGAGAGTGGGGATTGTTTTTCTCTGATTTCTCCAGCAGCCAATGTGGTACCTGAAACGGCAGGTGCTTGATAATGAGGAAAGCATTGCTCTAAGCATGATGCCCACAGGGACAGGAGTAGTGTATTCTTGCTTCTAATGAGCAGGTCTTCCTTTACAGCACAGACAGGAGGTGGAAACAGGACTCCTGTGTCTCCTGCTTCCACCAAAGGCTTTTCCTTCTATTTCCTCCAGTGCACTTACCAGTGCAGACATTCTCCTGTCCTCAGAGCATACAAAGGAGGTGAAGCTGTACATCTTGAGGTGGCATTCAGTACAGGTTCTAATACCATTTTATTCTGCTTGCCTCTGCCTGAAACAAGCTCCCTGTTTATCCTCTCCCTGTACCTGGAGGCAGCAAGACCAGCCATAAATAATCATAGTAACAATGCCTTGTAAACCCCACAGCTGGGGAAGATGGAGACTCCAGTTTTGAATCCCCAGGGTGCAGAAGATTATATACGAGTGCTGATTTACTCTGCATGTTAGCCTGACAGGAGAAATTGCTTTGTCTGCTCCCCCACTGTGGAGGCCTCGAGGAGTGAGGGCTGGGTTTCCAAGTGCTTGGTATCTTAAAGGTAGAGTGTCCATTTGCTTCCTGAAGTTGAGCAATTTGCTTCAAGGAGTGTTGATTCAGTCTTGATCCTTTCTCTTCATCATGAGATACCTTAAAAATTCTTCTTACTATTAAACAATTGATTCTGTGAGTACAGGGAACCTTTCGATCTTAGTCAATATTAAATCCTGAATACCAGCCATGTAGTAGGTGCCAGAATAGAAGAAATCTTACATGTTGAAGGAAAGTTGTAACTCTTATTAAACACATTTTTTAAAAAGCATGGCTTTACCAGGTGATTCAGTGAAAGGTACTGAATCTACTGCCCTTGGGACTAAGTACAGAGCCTTCTCTTCCTGTCCTCTTGGGCTGTCTGGACTGGAACTTCAGAATATTCCCTGCCTCTGTGAACCACCCCACATCCTACATATGCGGCACTTGTGCTTTTCATGCCTACAATATACTAGCACAGGCATCACAGGCAATTAAAATCAAGACGAGGACAGAGTTCTCTTCATCATGAAAGACTAACTGATGAGGCAATGAAGAGAGTATATGAACTACATTAAAATAATTGTTCTTTGTGCTTCCACAGCACCATTCATCCAAGGATTTCAAAGTGTTTCTTTAATTTTTAATCACATTTTCATGGCGAGGCTTCATATTATAGCTCTCTTCAGACCTGTGCACATGGCTGTTCCACAAGCACCTCACACTCAACGTGTAGCTAACAAAAGTTATTATCTTTTCTCTAAGCTTCCTTTCCCTGGATTTCCCTTCCTGTGGATGGCACCTTTATCCACCATGTCCCAAAACCTGAAACTTAGATATCGTTCTAGACTTCCAGCCTTCCTCCACTTTTATAATTATAACCATTCCTGAAATGTGTCCTAGCCATGCCCTCTCACCCCCCAACACACAGTGCCATTACTGTGCCTTGGCCCAGAACATTGATTCTCACAAGTCCCCACCTCACCTGGACTGCTGCAAGTCTTTTAATTGATATGCCGGCCACCTCTCTTGCCCTGCTATGGTCTAGCCTCCACTCTGGCTCTCAAATACTTCCTAAAAGGAAAATGTGATCACAGAGATTCCTCCTTAAGCTTAAAAGTCTTCAAAAATTCTCCATTCTCTTATGAATAAATTCTAAGTTCTTATCATTCCACACATGATTTGTTTCTGCCTACTTCATTGTCATCTGCTACCACACCATTTCTCAGCTGCTCCCACAACAGACACATGCCAGCACTCATGTACATGCATGCGTGCACACACACACACCTATACCACAAGTTACAAAATTAAGAATCTCTAAACTTGTCATGCTGTTTTCAAACCCCACGCCTTTGTACTCATTATCTGTTGCCTTTTCCCCTGGAGAACTGTAACCTATCTTGTAGGATGCAGTTCAAGTGAAACTTCGTGAATTCTCTTCTCTCTCCAGGAAAAATGAATCATTTTCTTTTGTGCCATCCATATAATGTGTACTTGTTATATGGATGCTGCTAGCATCTTGGTGGCAATGACTGAGTTGGAAGTATAGCCTTTACTGGACTGAAGTGTGCTTTGAAGGCAAGGCCCAAGTCATCCATCTTTATATTCCAAACACCTGTGTAATGCCTGGCAGCAGCAGGGGCTCCATAAGAATCTAATTGCTTCAATGGATCAACAAATAATTGAATGAGTCCCTTTCAAAACTAGGCTAAAAGAAAACGAAATATCTCACTCTGAGGACAGAGACCAAAGGAATAAAGTACAGCCAGGAGTGATAAAATATGCCTTGAGTCTCGCCTATTCAGACTGTGACTGAAGGATGAAAGGCTTGTTTTCATGTACGTGCTTCAAACCAATACCCTGTAGGAATGATGACTGGAAGGACGTATACCAAACCTTATAGCAATTTCTAGAGATGAGGGTGGGGGAAGGGAAAGGTGTCAGGATAATGCCATGAGTCACTAGGGTCCTGAAATACCTTTCCACAAAGAAAGTTGCCAAAAATTTTGTACCCATAAATTAGACTCTAGTCTCTCACCAGTAACTTGTAAAAAATAGATGATTCATTGACAGGCAAAGAGTGTGACAGTGGGTAAGTCACTTTTGCTTTAATCCTTAGGTTTTTCCTTCATAGAATGAAGTAATTGGGCTAGCCTATGGTTTTCTATGTTTCTTCTGCTATGAATCATGTCAGCATTGGAGATACTCCCGCTGCTGTGCCCCGATTTTGATGGTATTTGGTAATTCAGTCTTCCAGTTTGGTTGCAATTTCTACTTTGTAGTTGAAGTTACCCTCTCTCATAACTAATCAAGAATCCCAGTGTGTTCTGATCATCTGGGTAACAACTGCTGAAATATTCAATATAAAATCTTAACTATTTCTTCTGGCCCTAAAATACTAGAGTCAAAGATGTTTTCATTCTGTTCAGTTTGCTGGCCACCAATACAAAGGAAAACATCCTTAATCCCTGATGTCCAGTCCCTATTACTAACCAGTAGGCGACTTGCCCTCCAAAGGGACAGGCCATTGCCCTGCCCCTTCGTATAACCTGGCCAATGGTAAAGAATTTAGCCCAAGCCATTAAGCTTCTAGCTGAGATGATAACCCAGGCCTGTGGGCATGGAGCCCATGGTCTTTTTTCCCTCTGAGATGATCTTTGTATTCCTTATCTTTGCCCCCATCCCACGGCTCTGACATGAACTACCCTGAAATATCCCAAACAATATTCCAAAGGTTTTGGGGATGAGAGTGTTGGGTTTGGAATCCTGAAATTCCTTTGGAACCCAACTACTTTCTGTGATAATTTTATATCATTAATTATTGATGGTTTTGGGTAATTATTACTGTTGAGAAAAATATTTTAACCTGTAGTACATCAAAAACAGTGATTTTTAACTGAAGGAAATTTTGCTCTCCCCTCCCCACCCTGAGAACATTTGTCAATGTCTGGAGACACTGTTGATTGTCACGACCTGCGGGGACTTCTACTGGCATCTAGTGGGCAGGGTCTGGAGTGATGCCAATCTTACCGTGCACTGGACAGGCTCCACAACAAAGAATGATCCAACCCAAATGTTGATAGTGCCAAGACTGAAAAAGCTTTGGCAAAAACAAACACCTTATATTAAAACAGGTATCTCCTGAATGGTTCAATTGGTTTAAATATGAGCTTTTTCTCCAAATAGACCCAATCTATTGAGTAACGTTGGCCATGAAAGGCATTTTGAGGATGGTTTTCTTCATTATAAATTCTCCCAAACTGTAGGCTCATTCTAAGGTATATACATAGGCGTGAAGCCAAAGCATTGCCTGTTTTCAGGAACAAATCTCCAAATCACCCAGATTAATCCAAAACAGTGGGAGCAACGTTAGTGCAGCAAAAGATGGGGCTGTGAGGAACAAGCTATTTGAGCCTCAAAGAACCTCAGGGAGAAATCCTGACCACTGGTCCTGGGCCTGGAAGGGAGGGATGTGAGTGAGAAAGAGGCTGAGTTTAGGGTATCACCCAAATGCCGGCATTGACCCAGAGATGTGTCACTTTGACAATATTTCCTTGCTGTTGCCCTTCACCACTGGAATTACAGTAGACTCAGAGTACAAGGATGTTAAGATTATATACTGTGTTACTATAGGAACTATTGATATAATAATGTATGTGATGCTATACGGCGGTGCTGTACACCTAAAGGTATCCCATATAATTGCCACTTTGCCTGTCAGCATTATGTTCCTTAGGTTTTGAGATCCCAACAATCAAGAACCATGACAATTAGTTCATTTGGCACAGCCTCTGGCAGAGTTCTGTTCACATTAAGTGTGTGATAATGATGATGGTGATGATGATGATGACTAGACATGCACTTACTGAAGAGTTTCTGTCCCACACGAACAGTCCTCTCATATGGTAAGTTCATTATATAGCAAGTTCCCTATTAGTCCATACTTGTTAAGAGAAGAACAGAGGAACATTTCTTCTTGCTCTTTGTCATTTTAACAAAAAGACAGGGTTCCAAGCTTCTTGCCCTTAAACAACCAAAAATTACATGAGATTCTTCCTTCAAATGTCAGAACGGCATTTAGCCTGACAGCTTTCTCATTATTATGCACATACAGATTTCTCTAACCAAATATGTCAAAAATGTCTAATGGGAGGCAGGGGGCTTGCAAACTTGGAGTCAATATCTCTGCCTCGTGTCATAATTTTGAAGCTGTCAGTGAGTTAAGGAGAGAGAAGCCAGAGTGGGTGTTCTTAACACCAGGAGACCCTGGAATAGTCCTCCCCTTTGAGTTCTGGAAAATAGAGGAGCAAGGTTAATGTGGGAGGAGGCTTGAAGGGACACCTTCAAGTGGCTGCTTTGGGAAAGACCATAGATGATTCTTTTGTAGTTGGTTCAGAGACAGACCAAGGGACAGTCTAGCAGGAGAGCTTCTGGGGACACCAGTCCATAAGAAATACTGAGACATCACTGGGATAAATTGGAATTCTGGTGCCAGTGAACTCAGTTTTCACATTAACTTTTCTATAATCTGTGATAAGGACATTAAGTCCACTTCTCCTGACGGAGATGGTGCTGTGACTGAGGGAGATATGCCGACAGACCAGTCAAAGAATGCACATTCCTTTAGTGTAGGTAAAGTAGACACCTTTCCCACTGACACCTATACCACACAGGTGGCACAAGCACTCTCTTAGCCCAAAACCTAGTGTCCCTGGGTTTCTGGCTACCATAAAAGCACCCAAGTTGCATCAGGACTGACCAAATCAGTCAAGAAGCTCTCCTTTGCCTTGTTCCCAGGGGTTTTTGGATGCTCCTCACCCTTCTGGAGACCAAGATTCTCTGCCTGCCTGCCTCTAGGTGCAGGTCTCCTTAATATCTCCCCGAGGGTGAGTGACTCAGGCCCTTCCTCCCCTGCCTCTCAGCACTGGCGCAGTGCTTGGTCACAAGTCAGTAGCAGCATGATCTGCCTGTTGAATAATTTGGTGAAACCAGAGTCCAGCCTCAACTCTGAGATCAGGCAGCTGAGAGTTGCCCCAGGCTCAGGATCAGCTAAAATTTTGAAAACAATGATGGCACAACATGGTGCTTTTTATTGGAAATATGTGCTTTATTATTTTAAGCAGTTTAACTTGTTTATGGATGCCAAATTGTGTAATTTGATAAATTATAGTCAATAAATGCATATAATAAATCTCTTATTTTGGACATAAATAAAAATATATAATATTTATCTGTAAAAATTATCACCTCTGCTAAATAAATGTTGGATTCTTATTTAAAGAACATTACTTTGAAAGGGTCCAAATAATTTTGCAGAATGTCCATACCTCTTGGTCCTGCCCTTGGATTAAAAATAAGGGTGGAGATTCTTTATCATTTGGGGATGTTTATTATGCCTCAGCACCTTTCAGGTGTGATGGCCACTTCCCTTTCTTCTCCTTGTAGGACTGGGGCAGAAAGAGGGGCATAGCCCTGGACTCAATAAAGGACTTCAGCTCTGACCACTGGCCCAGTGGGTTGGAGACCTACAAAGCAAAGGTCTCCAGTTGGATTCCTGGTCAGGGCACATACCTGGGTTGTGGGTTTGGCCCTGTATGACAGGCAACTGATTGATATTTCTCTCTCACATCAATGTTTCTTTCCCTCTCTTTCTCTCTTCCTTCCCCTCTCTCTCAAAATAAATAAACAAATCTTAAAAAAAAAAAGCAAAGAAAGGACTTCATAAAAAATGGGGTTCCTGCCCTGGCCAGGTAGTTTAGCTGGTTAGAGCATTGTCCTGGTACACCAAGGTTGCAGGTTTAGTCCCTGGTCTAGGCACATACAGGAATCAACCAATGAATGCACAAATAAGTGAAAAAAATCAATGTTTCTTTCTCAAATCAATTTTTAAAACCCTTTTTAAAAGTGAGGGTCCTTCCTTAACCCTCAGGGGAATCCAGTTCCATGAAAGAGTATGGAAGACAAGGTTGAGTGTGGGGGTGGCACCCTTCCTATGACTGAGAAACTGTGATTTGATGAGTGATAAACAAGTGGGTCTGATGCTCTGCTCCCTGGGCGAGGCAGCAATAATTTTAGGGTATGTCAACTCACTGCCATCATTTTCACATCTGTCTCTATAAAAGCTGATAGAGCTGTGAGGAGGTTTCCATTCTGGAATATATATGCTCACTTCTGGGACAGAACTCAACTTTTAAGGGGACCTGTGGAATTTACCATGTTCACCCTCCTCAAACAGTCCATGGGAAATGTAAAGAGCCCCACACTCTTCTTCCTTGGAGGAAATGCCTAAGATAAATGCCACCTTTGGCAGTTTGGGCCAGTGCCAAGGGCCAGGACAAACCATCTGGAGAGCACCTCTGTCATTCTGTAGGGAAACTGAGGTTGTCCTTAGTAAACTCAACCTCAATCTTCCCACCGTGGAAAAGGTCACAGGTCAACCACAACCATGGCTGCTATCACAGTTGCTGCCATGTCATTGTCCTGCAGACAGGTTGTTGCTTAACCCCTCAGTGCTCTACCACTGCAGTGGAGAGTGGATTTGGTCTTAGGTGCTGATTCTGACCAATTGTTGGTGACTCCCTGGAGAGCTGTGTTGACAAGGTTATAACTTGAAGGCCTCCTCCTGGCCAGAGAGAGACCATGACTGACTGGCACGGGGGGAGGTGGTAGTTTCAGTGATGTTCCCACTTCATTTACCATTCCTGGCATGAGGACAGGACCCTTAAATTCCCTGACCAGCTAATTCAAGGTTGAAGAACACTTATGTCATTTTGCTTGACAGCTCAGGAAGAGCAAAAGGGTAAAAAACAAAATTGCACATGACTGGGTAAACTGGATCACTGGTTGCAGAGTCACGACTTGCTCTGCAGGTTCAGTAGGACCTGCTTTACCTGGGTCCAGCTGGCTTCCAGTGGTGGCTGTCACTGTTGCAATCTAGAGACAATGGGCTCCCTCCTGGCCAAAATGCTCCTCCCAAATTCTAGAACCAGGTGAAGAGAACTCTCCCTCTGTAGATTATTCACTTTGATACCTTTAGAGGGAACCAGATGTCTAGGAGAGGTGTGGAGAATAATTATGCCAATATCACCCAAAAGGGTGGGAGTGGCAGATAGAGACAGGGAAGCCGAGTTTGGCTGACTTCCATCAATGGGCTGCCTAGGATTCTAGTCCCCTCACTTTAAATGTCAAGCTCAGCTCCCCAAATCAACAGGAATATAGGGCAGCCAGGTTAAAAAAAACACTTGGGTGTTAAAAGAAGGAAAGAGAAGTAAAGTTAGAGTCTTTTATTCATGCTATGCATAGTGCTAGATTATGTCACAGGCATTATTTTATTTAATTCTCACTACATTTGTATGAGGTAGAATATTAGTCTGTTAGTGTTGCTGTAACAACTACCCCTGACTGAGTGATTTAAACTACAAAATTTTTTTTTCTCTCAGTTGTGGGAGTCTGAGATCAAGGTATCAGCAGGGTTGGTTTCTTCTGAGGCCTCTCTCCTTGACTTGCAGATGGCTGTCTTCTCTGTGTTCTCACAGGGTGTACCCTCTGTGCACGACTATGTCTTAATCTTCTCTTCTTGTAAGAACATCAATCAGATTGGATTAGGGCCCATTTATAATGACTTCATTTAAATTTAATCACTTCTTTAAAGGCCCTGTCTCCAAATACAGTCGCAGTCTGAGTTACTAGGGGTTAGGATTTCAACATATGAATTTGGGGGGACATAATTCAGCCCATAATGAGAAGGTAGAATTTTCTCATTTTACACAATATGGGGTCCACATCAGCAAATAGCTGTGCTCTAACCAAATGTGAAGTTCATGTTCTCTCTACTACAGTTTGTTTCCTCTCTATGTCCCCAGTTCTCTAATATGAAATTGGAGTTTATATTTGCACACCACCACCCCTGCCTCCATTAAAATTATAGTGCAGCATTCATTTTTCCAGGAGTCTGGAGCAATAAAGTGAAGGCTGCTCATTTGGAAAAATAAGAGAGAGAATATGGAGCTGCTTTCCAAATTGTCATTTCTGAGCTTTCCAAGACCCATCTTGATCACATCTTCCCCCAACCATGTCCCAGCCCTGAGTACTGTCTGTTCACTTTTTTTAAGCATCAGTGCTCAGGTGAGAGAGATGCCACTTTCTCTTTGAACAGCTTCTTCAGATAGACCTGGTTCAAAATCTAGTGAGCATGTATTATTTTGTCTGTCTCCCTCCCCACCTCAAGTTCAACTATATGGTTCTAATGAGAGCTGCCACTTTCTTAAATGACTTCGCTCCCATTGTGGTTCAGTTCTCCCAGGGTGACCTCCTGGTCTAGGCTAGTCCAACAAAGATCATCTGGCTGGTCCTTTCTCTAAGCTGTGATGTTAGGAATGGTGTCAGTGGCCAAAACTGACCATTCTTGCCATAGGGAGAAACCAGTCTGCCTGAGGGAAAAAACCTGACTTTCAGAGAGGAGCCATGAGGGCCCCAGAAGTGGCAAGAGACCTTTGGTTGATGGCCAAAGATCCTGTATTTTCCTGAGACCTGGATTCTCAGCAGGAGACTGAATCACAGGGAGGTTTGACTGCTGTGGCTAAAGCTCAATGTCAATAGTCCCCTTAGCTCCAGTTGCTTTGAGGAAGAAGGAAGTCTCCAGACATCTTCAAATAGCCCTGTCTTTCTGACACACCGTCAGACTTGCTTCAGGAAAACATTACCTGTGAAAGCATGAGGTCCACATTTTCTTGAGCCAGGGAGTCAAAACTTGCATACTTATCACCCTTCAGTGCAGACATTACATTGAATGTTTCACAATATCTTGGTTATCAACTTTCATATTACATATATTATATGTATTTAACATAATACTTAATATTGTAATTATGTAATATTTAATATTTATTTAATATATAAAATACTTTTATTTATATTTATTTTTTATTTTCATTGGTGACACTATTATGGAAATCTCCTATTTCTCCCTTTGCCCTTGGAGATATATAGGCAAAAATACTGCTACAAGAGATGTCTGAGATTTTACTGCCTGTGTTTTCTAGGATTTTTATGGTTTTGTGACTTACATTTAAATCTTTTATCCATTTTGAGTTTTTCTTACGTATGATATAAGTTGATGGTCTAGCTTCATTTTTTTATTCCATGTTCCTCTACAATTTTCCCAACATCATTTATTGAAGAGTCTGTCTTTACATACTTCACTGTATGCTTTTGCCTCCTTTGTCTAATATTAGTTGACCATAAAGACATGGGTTGATTTCACAACTCTCTGTTCTGTTCATTGACCTATATGCCTGTTCTTATGACAGTACCCCATGCTGTTTTGATTACAATGGCCTTGTAGTATAGTTTAAAATTAGGCATTGTGATACCTTCAACTTTGTTCTTCTTTCTAAGATTGCTGAAGTTATTTGAGGTCTTTTTTTTCCATATAAATTTTTTTAATATTTGCTCTAGATCTATATGAAATATTTCATTGATATTTTAATAGGAATTCCATTGAATCTTTAGATTGTTGTGAGCAGTACAGACATTTTAATGGTATTAATTCTTCCAGTCCATGAACATGGCATATGATTCCACTTACTTGTATCTTTCTCAAATTTTTCTTCAATGTCCTATCATTTTCCAAATACAGGTCTTCTACTGCCTTGTTAAATTTTTTCTTAACTACCTTATTTTTTTGTTGCAATAGCAAATGGGATTGTTTCCTTTGTTTTTCTTTCTGATAGTTTATTATTAGTGTATAGAAATGTCACTGATTTCTAAGTATTAATTTTATATCCTGCTGTTTTGCCAAATTCATTTATTAGATCTAATAGTTTTTTTGGTGAAGTTTTTAGGGTTTTCTATATACACTATGTCATCTGAGAATCATGGCAGTTTTACTTCCTCCTTTCTGATTTGGATGCCTTTTATTTCTTCTTCTTGTCTGATTGCTGTGACTATGACTTCCAGGACTATATTGAGTAAAAATGGTAAAAGCAGACATCCTTGTCTTGATCCTAATCTTAAGGGAAACATTTTAGTTTTTGCCCATTGAGTATAATATTGGCAGTAGGTTTTTTTGTATATGACCTTTATTATGTTGAGGTATACTCCCTCTATTCCTACTTTGCTGATTGTTTTGTTTTGTTTTTTCATAAATGGGTGCTGGATTTTAACAGATGTTTTTTCTGCATCTGTTGGTATAATCATATGATTTTTGTCTTTCATTGTGTTTATGTGATGTATCACATTTATTGATTTGTGAATATTGTACCATCCTTGCATCTCTGGAATAAATTTACTTGATCATGGTGTATGATCTTTTTAATGTATTTCTGGATCCAGTTTGCTAATATTTTGTTGAGGATTTTAGCATCTATGTTTATCAGAGATATTGGCTTATAATTTTCTTTCTTTGTCCTATCTTTACCTAGTTTGGGGATTAGGATAATTCTGGCATCTTAAAAAGAGTTTGGGAGACTTCCCTCTTCTTGAATTGTTTGGAATAGTTTGAGGATAGGTGTTAGTCCTTCTTTGAATGTTTGATAAGTGCTTGCTTTTGCAGCACATATATTAAAATTGGAACAATACAGAGAAGATTAGCATGGCCCCTGCGCAAATATGAATGTTTGATAAATTCACATGTGAAGCCATCCAGTCCAGGACTCTTGTGTGCTGGGAGTTCTTTGATTACTTCTTTAATTTTGCTAATTGTTATTGGTCTATTCAGGTTTTCTAATTCTTCCTGACTGAGTTTTGGAAGAATGTATGTTTCTAGAAATTTATCTATTTCACCCAGGTTGCCCAATTTCTTGGCATGTAGTTGTTCACGTAAGCAATTTCTTACAATCCTTTGTACTTCTGTGCTATCAGTTGGTACTTCTCCTCTTTTACTTCTGACTTTATTTATTTGGGTTCTCCTATCTCTTTTTCTTGATGGGCCAGGTTAAAGGCTTATCATTTTGCTTATATTTTCAAAGAACCAGCTCTTGGTTTCATTGAACTTTTGTATTGTCTTTTTATTCTCTATGTCATTTATTACTGCTCTGATCTTGGTTATTTCCTTCCTTCTACCTGCTCTGGGCTTTGTTTGTTGTTCTTTTTCTAGTTCATTTAGGTATAATGTTAGATTGTTTATTTGAGATTTTTCTTGCTTCTTGAAGTAGGCTTGTAATACTATGAGCGTCCCTCTCAGGACTGCTTTCACTGTGTCCATAGATTTTTGGATTGTTGTGTGTTCATTTTCATTTGTGTTCGGGTAATTTTTAATTTCTTTTTTTATCTCATTGGTAACCATTCATTGTTTAAGAACATGCTATTTAGTCTCCACATGTTTGAGTGTTTTTGAGGGGGTTCTTTATTGTACTTGATTTCTAATTTCATACCACTATAATCTAAGAAGCTGTTTGATATGATTTCAATCCTTTTAAATTTGTTAAGACATATTTTGTGTCCTAACATGTGGTCTATCTTTGGGACTATGTACACTTGAGAAGAAAGTTTAATCTCCTGCTTTGGGGTAAAATGTTATGTAAATACCAATTAAATCCATCCAATTTAGTGTGTTTTTTAAGGTCACTGTTTCCTTGTTGATTTTTCATCTGGATGATCTATCCATTGATGACAGTAGGGTATTAGAATCCCCTACTATGATTGCATTGCTGTCAATCTCTCCCTTAAAGTCCACTAAGACTTTTTAAATATATTTAGGTGTTTCTATGTTGGGTGCATATATATTTACAAGGGTCATACCCTCTTGTTGGATTGATCCCTTTAGTGTTTTGTAGTGACATTCCTTGTCTCTTATTATAGCTTTTGTTTTGAAGTTTATTTTTTCAAATGTAAGTATTGCTACTCCAGCTGTTGTTTTGTTTGTTTCCACTTGCATGGAATATTTTTACACTTTCAGACTATGGGAATATTTTTTTCTGATGTGTGTCTCTTGTAAACAGCATATATATTGGTCATGTTTTCTTATTCATTCAGCTATCCTACATCTTTTGATTAGAACATTTAATCCATTTACATTTAGGGTTATTATTGATAGGTACTTATTTATTGTCATTTCTTCTTTGTACCTATTTCCTTTCTCTCTGTTTCATCTTCTTCTTAAAGCATTCATTTTTAACCATTTCTTGCAATACCAGTAAAATATAGCTTCATTTATTTATAGCTATAAATAAAATGAAGCCCAGTGTGCTGTTTGTGGCTACACAAGACAAAGGCCTATGCTACACTAAGTATGTGATGTCAGCATATCCTTAGAACACATAGCTCACGTTCTGCATAGGTCTCCTAACTGCCAAATTTCCACATGAAAGCACAGTGGGCAGACACTGGGCAGAATCTCTGGATCTACTCAAGTAGCCCCTGTTCTTGGTAACAATGTCCTTCATCCTTTGTGGGAAGCCTCCCCAAGTGCAACATTTCATTTGTCTCTAAACACCATCCCAGAAGGAAGAGCAGAGTCCTAAAGGATGTAGTCAATGCATTTAAATGTTGCCTGAGAGTTGGAAGGAGTGAGATTTTTTGCTTCTGTAAAATTCCAAAGTTTTACATCATTCAACTCTTAAATAGAGTTATTTTTCTACCACCACACAACAGAAGTGAAGTTTCTTCTAGTTAAAGGTATGGAAGTCTAATGATGTTTCAATGAAGTAAAAACTCAAATATGATTGCCAGTGAAGGATGCCTAGTCCCCAAAAGGAGCATTAAAGTCTCTGAGAGCCCTGTCCCTGCTGCAGTCATGACTAATCTGAATTTCTTCACACTTCCCACCTTCTTGACTAAAGCAATTGGGTTTCTAATTGAGTTTCATCATTGCTTACTGAGGTGAACTCAGAAGAATGAGGCTCTCTCCATTATGGGCACATTCCATTTTCACTGGTTTTGTTGGTTTTATTGTGGTCTCTTTTCAGAGATGTTTAAGTGTATTAACAAATCCAAGCACACAAGAAGGCAGAGGTACAGACCCCTGATCAGAAGATAAGTGGTTCCTCCAGACTTCCTTATTCTGCCCAGCCCCTGGCCCCAAAAGGATCTTTCCCTTAGCTCCTCTCAGCTTCAGAGAATGTGATCACACTTACCTGCAAGTCAGTAGCTTCTTGACTGTCTGAAGCAGCCATTGCAAGGATGATGTTGCACATTGAAACCCTTCATATGCACATGCACACACACATGCACACATACGTATATACCCAACACAACAATCACAAGTGCAGTGTGTGCTGATATTTCCTATTTTATTTTTCCAGCTGCTCAGACTTTATTTAGAGCTGCCCACAACCCACTAACCCAATTTCATGACCTACTAATGGGTCACAACCTGCAGTTTGAAAAACATGACACTGAGGCCCTACAGCATCATCAGATAAAATTGAGCCTGAGCCGTTCCCTAAAAGCACAGTCTCTGGAATTTCCTGGCATATCCACCCAAAAATGTCTCTAAACCCAACATTCAGACATCATTCAGTCTTGCTAGACAGTTTGCTTCCTTTCTGTTTCTTATAGTTTGTCACTAATCAGCATATTTGTGCCCTCCTTGGGACTTCTTGGGCTCCTTATTCCCTACATGTTATCACCTGTGGTGGACTGCACTTTTTGACAGCTTCTTTTCTTTCTCTAATCACTGCTTCCCACTCAGATACACCTCCACACAGCTCTAAGACCTGTGCTAAATGGCTGCATGTCACTCAGTCCTCATTTAAAAATCTAAATTCCTGAAGTTTATATTTGGGTAGAGAATTCTGCCTTTGTCACAATTAAACATTAATGCATACATTGTTCCTTCCTTCCACTATAGAATTTATTGAAATTCTAGATATAAATTATAGAAGTAATAATATGTAAGCCCCTGTTTCATTCTTAAATGGCTGACAAAGGCTGTGATAGACTTTTTAAGAATGGATGTTCTGTGTTTAAATTTATTTTTAACATTAATATTGGGAAGACATTGGTTAATAAGATTATATAGGTTTCAAGTGTACAATTCTATGATACATGATCTTTATACTGCATTGTGTGCCCATCACCCAAAGTCAAGTCATCTTGTGTCACCATATATTTGAGCCTCCTTTATCCTTTTCAAACACCCCCTGGTAACCTCCATACCATGCTTGGTGTCTTTGAGTTTTTGTTTGAATGTTTTTCTTGTTTGTTCATTTGTTGATTTCAGTTTTATATCCCACATATGAGTGAAATCATATAGTTCTTACCTTCTTCTGTCTGACTTATTTCGCTTAGCATGATATTTTCAAGGTCCATCTACATTGTCACAAATGGAAGTATTTCATCTTCCTTATGGCTGAGTATTATTTTATTGTACATATGTGCCACATCTTCTTTATCCAATATCTATTGAAGGACACTTTAGTTCTTTCCATGTCTTAGCCAAGGTGAATTATGCTGCAATGAACATAGGGGTGTATATATCTTTGTGAATAAATGTTTTCAAATCTTTTCAGGTTATATACTCAGAAGAGGGGTTGCTGGGTCATACGGTAACTTTATTCTTAATTTTTTTGAGGAACATCCATACTGTTTTCCATAGGGGCTGTACCAGTCTAAATTACCACTAGCAGTGAATGACGATTCTTTATTCTCTACCTCTCCAACACTTGTTACTACATGTCTTGTTGATAATACCCATTCTAATAGGTATGAGGTAGTATCTCATTGCAGTTTTGATTTGCTTTGCCCTAATAGCTAGTGAAGTTAAGCATCTTTTCATATATCAATTGGCCATTTGTATGTTTTCTTGGGAGAAGTGACTTCCATTCCTCTGCCAATTTTTTCATAAGATTGTTTGGTGTTGAGTTGTATAAGTTCTTTATATTTTGGGGATGTTAACTCCTTGTTGGAGCTGTTGTTTGCAAATATCTTCTCCAATTCCACTGAATGCCTTTCTGTTTAGTTGGTGGTTTCTTTTGCTGTGCAGAAGCTTTTTAGTTTGATAGAGTCCCATTCATTTATTTTTGCCTTTACTTAATTGCCTTAAGGGTCAAATTCATAAAATGTTCTCTAAGACCAAGGTCCATAAGTATAGTACCTATGTTTTCTTCTATGTGATATATTGTTTCAGGTCTTATATTTAGGTCTATAATGCATTTAACTACATTTTCATTTTATTTTATGTATGTATGTATTTATTTATTTAATTTTTTTGTACATATTTATATATTTTTTCCATTAACATTTAGTCTCTTTATACCCCTCTCCCCCCCACAATCACCACACTGTTGTCCATTTCCACAAGTCTTTTTTCCTTTTTGATCCATTCCTCCACCCCCTAATCCCTACCCCCATCCTTACCTGTCATCCTGCTCTCTATGACTCTGTCTCTATTTTACTTGTTCAGTTTGTTCATTAGATTCCACATAGGAGTGAAATCATATGGTATTTGTCTTTCTCTGATTGGCTTATTTCTCTTAGTATAATGTTCTCCAGATCCATCCATATTGTCACTAAGATTAAAATTTTTCTTCTTTTTCACAGCCAAGTAGTATTCCATCATGTAAATGTCCCATAGTTGTTTTATTCACTCCTCTACTGATGAACATTTGGGCTGCTCCCATCTCTTGGTGATTGTGAATAACGCTACAATGAATGTGGGGTGCTTATATCCCTTCAAATTAGTGTTTTGGATTCCTTTCAATATATTCCCAGAGGTGGGATTGCTGGGTCAAAAGGCAGGTCCATTTTTAATATTTTGAAATATCTCCATACTGCTTTCTACAGTGGCTGAACCAATCTTCAGTCCCACCAACAGTGCAAAAGAGTTCTGCTTTCTCCACATCTCACTAGCACTTGTTGTTCATTGGTTTATTGATGATAGCCATTCTGACCAGTGTGAGGTGATATCTTATTGTTGTTTTAACTTGCATTTCTCTGGTAATTAGTGATGTTGAGCATCTTTTCACATGTCCATTGGCCATCTCTATGTCCTCTTTAGAGAAGTGTCTATTCTATTCCTTTCCCCATTTCTATGGGGTTGTTGGTTTTTTGGTGTTGTGTGTTCTTTATAAATTTTGAATATTAATCCTTTATCAGATGTACCAGTGCATATGTTCTCCAATTCTATGGTTTGTCTTTTTATTTTGTTGATGGTTTCCATTGCTTTGTAAAAAATTATATTTTGATATAGTCCCATTTGTTTATTTTTTCTCTGGTTCTCTTGCCTGGGGAGATATATCCAATAAAATATGGCTGTGAGTAATGTTGGAGGTTTTGTTGCCTATGTTTTCTTCTACAATTTTTATGGTTTTGGGTCAAACATTTAAGTTTTCAATCCATTTTGAATTTATTCTTGTGTGTGGTGTAAATAGGTGCTCTAGATTTAATGTATCTATCCAATTTCCCCAACACCATTTTTGTTTTATGTTTTTTATTGATGTTCAACTATAGTTGTCCCCATTTTCTCTCCACACTCTTCCCTGCCCCCGACCCCCACCTCCCACACTCAATCCTACCCCCTCATTGGCTTTGTCCATGGGTCCTTTATACATGTTCCTTGAAGGCCCTTTCCTTTCTTTGCCCTATTATCTTCTCCCCACTCCCCTCTAGTTAGTGTAAGTTTGTTCTTTATTTCAATGTCTCTGGTTATATTTTGTTTGCTTTTTTGTTTTATTGATTAGGTTCCACTTGTAGGTGAGATCATATGGTATTTGTCTTTCATTGCCTGGCTTATTTTACTTAGCCTAATGTTCCCCAGTTCCATCCATGCTGTTGCAAAAAGTAGGAGCTGCTTCTTTCTTTGTGCTGCATAGTGTTCCATTTCCTGATGTCATTTTTTAATAAACCGTCTTTAGCTTATTGCATGTGCTGGTTTCCTCTGTCAAATATTAATTGACTATAAAGCTGTAGATTTATTTCTGGGCTGTCTATTCTGTTCCATTGATCTATATTTTTATGTCAGTAACATACTATTTTGATTACTATGGCCTTATACTATAGTTTAATATTAGGTAGCATGATTCCTCTAACTTTCTTCTTTCTCAGGGTTGCTGTTGCTATGTGGGACCTTTTGTGCTTCCATCACAATTTTTTATATATTTGTTCTAGTTCTGTGAAATACATCATTGGAATTTAAATAGGAATTTTATTGAATCTATAGGTTGCTTTGGGTAGTATAGACATTTTAATGATGTTAATTTTCCCTATCTGTGAACACTGTATGTGATTACACTTATTTGTATCTACTTCAGTTTCCTTCTTCAGTGTCTATAATTTTCCAAGGACAGGTCTTTTACATTCTTGGTTAAGTTTATTCCTAGGTATTTATTATTGTGTTTAAAATGATTTTATTTATTTATTATTTGAGATAGGGGAAGGGAGAGAGAAAGAGAGGGAGAGAAACATCAATGTGTGATTGCTTTTCACATGCCCACTAATGGATACCTGGCCTGCAACCCACACATGTTCCCTGACGGTGAATCAAACTGGCGACCTTTTTTGTTTTCAGGCTCAATCCACTGAGAGGATACCTCCAGCAAGGGTGGTATTTTATTCTTTCTGAAGCAATTGTGAATGAAGTGATTTTCTTAATTTCCCTTTCTGTTAGTTTGTTAGTAGCATGTAAAAAGCAATGAATTTCTAGATATTAATTTTGTATCCTGCTGTTTCACTGAATGCATTTATCAGTTCTAATAGTTTCTTGGTAGAATCTTTGGGGTTCTCTATGTACAGTATCATGTCATCTGCAAATAAAGACAATTTTACTTCTTTCTTTTCTATTTGGATGCCTTTTATTTCTCTTCTTGTCTGATTGCTATGGTTAGGTCTTCCTGTACTATGTTGAATAAATGAGGTGAAAGCAGACGTTCTTATCTTGCTCTTGATCTTTAGGGGAATGCTTGTAGCTCTTACCCATTGAGTATGATACTGGCAGTGGATTTGTCAAATATGGCCTTTATTATGTTGAGGTATGTTCCCTTTATTCCTACGTTGCTGAGAGTTTTTAACATAAATGGTGCCGGATTTTATCAAATGTGTTTTCTGCATCTATTGATATGATCATGTGGTTTTTATCCTTCATGTTGTTTATGCTGTGAATCACATTTATTAATTTTCTAATGTTCTACTGACTTTGATTCCCCAGAATAAGTCCCACTTAATCATGGTATATGATCTTTTTGATGCATTGCTATATTCGGTTTCCTAATACATTTTTGAGGATTTTAGCATTTATGTTCAGCAGGAATATTGGCTTATAATGTTCTCTTTTTTTGTAGTGTCTTTATCAGTTTTTGGAATTAGAATAATGCTGTCCTCACAAAATGAGCTTGGGAGTCCTCCTTCTGCTTGAATTTTCTGAAATAGTTTGAGAATGGCAGGTGTTTGTTGTTCCTGGAATGTTTGGTAAAATTCATCTGTGATGCCATCTGGTCCAGGACTTTTTTTGTTGGCAGTTTTTTTTACAGTGCTTCAGTTTCACTAGGTGTAACATATTTATTCAGATTTTCTGGTTCTTCCTGATTTAGTGTTGAGAGATTGTTGTTTCTGGGAATTTATCTCTTTCCTCCAGGTTGTCCAATTTGTTGGCATATAATTGTTCATGAAACTTTTTATAATCCTTTGTATTTCTTTGGTGTCAGTCATTATTTCTCCTCTTTTATTTATGATTTTACTTATTTGGATCCTCCCTCTTTTTTTATTGATGAGTCTGGTTAAACGTTTGTCAATTGTTTTATGTTTTCAAACTAACAGCTCCTGGATTCATTGATATTTTGTATTGTGATTTTAGAATCTACTTCATTTATTTTGGCTCTGATCTTTATTATTTCCTTCCTTCTACTCACTCTGGGCTTTGTTGCTCTGTTTCAATTTCCTTTACATGTGAAGTTACATTGTTTATTTGAATTTTCTCTATTCATTTTTTTTAGATAGGCTTGTAGTGCTATCATTTATCTCTTAGGATTGCATTCCCAGTGTCCCACAGATTTTGGATTGTTGTGTTCTCATATTCCTTTGTTTCAAGGTATATTTTGATTGTTTTACTTGATCTCATTGTTGGTCCATTCATTATTTAATAACATGTTATTTAGCTTCTATGTCTTTGTGTATTTTTCATTATTCTTGTGATTGATTTCTAGTTTCATAGCACTGTGGTTAGAGAAGATGCTTGATATGACTTCAATCTTCTTAAATTTATAGAGACTTGTTTTGCATCCTAGCATGTGGTCTTTCCTAGAAAATGATCCATGTGCATTTTAAACATATGTATATTCTGCTGTTTTGGGATGAAATGTTTTCAAGATGTCAAATCCATTTGGTTGTTTAAGGCCATTGTCTCCTTGTTGATTTTCTGTCTTGAAAATCTATCCATTGAAGTCAATGGGGTGCTAAAATCCCCAACTTTGACTGTATTTCTGCCCAACTCTGCCATTTTGTCCATCAAGATTTGCTTTACATACTTAGGTGCTCCTTTATTGGGTGCATAAATGTTTACTAGGATTATGTCCTCTATTGGATTGTTCCCTTTATCATTTTGCAGTGTCCTTTTTAAGTATTTTTATTGATTATGCTATTACAGTTTTCCCAATTTTTCCCCTTTATCCCCCCTCCAACCTGCCCCCCAACCCTCCAGCATCCCCCCCTTAGTTCATGTCCATGGGTGGTACATATAAGTTCTTTGAGTCCTCTGTTTCCTATACCATTTTTTTTCAACCTCTCCCCATCTATTTTATGGCTACTAATTACACTTCTTCTTCCCTGTACCTTTTAGCCCTATTCCTCCCTTCCCCCTCCCCAGTGAACTCCCTCCACGTGATGCCCATTTCTCTGGTTCTGTTCTTGTTCCGTTTGTTTGCTTAATTTTTTCATTGTTTTTCTTTTATTTTAGGTTCATTTGTTGATAGTTGTGATTTTGTTATCATTTTATTTTTCATATTTTTAATCTTTTTTCTTAGATAAATCCCTTTAATATTTCATATAATAAGGGCTTGGTGATAATGAACTGCTTTAACTTGACCTTATCTGGGAAGCTCTTTATCTGCCCTTCCATTCTAAATGAAAGCTTTGCTGGATAGAGTAATCTTGGATGTAGATCCTTGCCTTTTATGACTTCAAATACTTCTTTCCAGCCCCTTTTTGCCTGCAAGGTTTCTTTTGAGGAATCAGCTGATAGCCTTATGGGAACTCCTTTGTAGGTAACTGTCTTCTGATCTCTTGCTGCTTTTAGGATTTTCTCTTTGTCTTTAATCTTGGGTAACTTAGTGATGATATTCCTTGGTGTATTCCTCTTTGGGTCCAACTTCTTTGGGACTCTCTGGGCTTCTGGACTTCCTGAAAGTCTATTTCTTTCACTAGATTGGGGAAGTTTTCCTTCATTATTTGTTCAAATAAGTTTTCAAATTCTTGTTGTAGTTCTTCTTCTGGCACCCCTATAATTTGGATATTGGAACATTTCAGGTTGTCCCAGGGAATCCTCAGCCTCTCTTCATTTTGGGGGATTCTTGTTTCTTCATTCTGATACAGTTGGATGTTTATTTCTTCTCTATGTTCCAAATCATTGCTTTGAATCCTGGTTTCCTTCTTGTCACTGCTGGTTCCCTGAATATTTTGCTTTATTTCATTTTGGGTATCTTTCTTTTGTTCTTTCATTCTTTGACCAAGCTCAATCAGTTCTGTGAGCATTTTGATTACGAGGGCTTTAAACTCTTCATCAGATAGGTTAGCAATCTCCTCATCCTTTAGTTCTCTTTGAGGTCTTGCTGTGTTCTTTCATTTGGGCCATATACTTTTGCTTTGGCACAGCTGATAGGTTGTAAGGGGGTGGGGCCTTAGGTATTCACCAGGGCAGGATGACCCTCTGTGCTGCCTGCCTGTGTGGGAGGGGCTAGAGAGGGAACAATGTGGCTTGCCTGCTTGTCTCTAGCACACTTTGGAACAGACTCTCGTGTCAGACTGGAAGTATCTCTCAATGGGGCAACCCAAGCCTTAGCCCACAGTCAGCTCTGAGTCTCAGTTTTCCCCTTAAGTCAATCCCTCCAGAGCAGCTCTGCTGAGTTCGGCAGTCAGCCCTGCCCCCCAGCTGCCTTGCCGTGGTTTTTCTGAGTTGGCCTGCATGGTCCAGCTGGTCTGGTTGTTCTGGTTGATTTTTTCTTTAATTCCTTGGTTGTCAGAGTTCCTTGCAGCTTGATTTTCTGGCAATTTTGGTTGTTTATTGAGTTTAGATTTGTTGTTATCTTTTTGGTTGTGCAAGGAAGCAAAGGATTTCTACCTGCGCCTCTATCTTGGCCAGAAGTCCTGTAGTGTCCTTCTTTGTCTTATGCTATAGCCTTGGTTGTAAGGTCTATTTTGTCAGATATAAGTACTGCTACTCCAGATTTTTTTCCTTTCCATTTGCATGAAATATTATTTTTCCATTCCTTTTCTTTTAGTTTGTGTACATCTTTTGATCTAAGGTCGGTCTCTTGGAGGCAGCATATATGGGTCTTTTTTTCTTATCCATTAAGCTACCCTATGTCATTTGGTTAGAGCATTTAAGCCATTTACATTTTAAGTGATTATTGATATATACATATTTAGTGCCATTTTCTCGTTAGAGTTTTTTTCCTCTGTTTTTTTTTTTCTTTCTCTGTTCTTCTTGCCTTATCCTTGTCCTTCTCATCCTCATCCTCATTCTTATTCTTATTTTTCAAGCAAGCCCTTTAATGTCAGTTGCTGTACTGGTTTGGGTTCAACAAACTCCTTTAGCTTTTTCTTGTCTGGGAAGCTCCTTATTTTTCCTTCAATTTTAAATCATGACCTTGCTGTACAAAGTAGCCTTAGTTGTAGATCCTTGCTTTTCATCACCTTGAACATTTGAAGCCACTCCCTTCTGGCCTGAAACATTTCTGTTGAGAAATCAGATGACAGTCTAATTAGTGCTTTCTTTTATGTAACTACCTGCTTTTCTCTTGTGGATTTTAAGGTCCTTTCCTTGTCTTTAAGGCTTGTCGTTTTCATTATGATGTGTCTCAGTGTAGGTTTCTTTGGGTCCAACTTCTGTGGGACTCTCTGAGCTGCTGGACTTGTGTGTCTTTTTCCTTCACCAGATTATGGAAGTTTTCAGTCACTATGTCTTCGAATAAGTTCTTGATCCCTTGCTCGCTGTCCTCTCCTTCTGGTATTTCCATTATGAATGTTGTTATGCTTCATGTTGTCCCAAATGTTTTTTAAGCTCTCCTCAGTTCTTAAAATTCTTTTTTTTTCTGCTCTGCCTGGGTGTTATTTTCTACCTTGTCTTCCAAATCACTGATTCAGTCCTCTGCTTCATCTAACCTACAGTTTATTCCTTCACATGTATTTCTGACTGCTCCTTTTTAATGGTTTCTATGTCTTTTTTCATACTGTTGAGTATCCTTATAATCATTACTCTAAACTCTCTATTTAATAAAGTGCTTGTCTCCATTTCCTGTAGTTTTTGTTCTGGAGACCTCTCTTATTCTCTCATTTAGGGTCTTTTTTTTTTTTTTTGCTTTCCATTTTTGCTGCTTCTTGTATTTGTTTCTATGTATTAGGTAGATCTGCAAAGACTCTGGTACAGGCCTTTTTCAGATGATGCTTGTGTCTGGCCCTGGGCAACATATTTGGAGGTATCAGCTATCCACAGCATGTGGCTCCCTCTGGGCCAGTCATGTTGTGTCGAAGTGCTTTCTTCCAAATGTCCTTAATTATAAGTCTTCTCTACTGCTAGTGTTCAGTTGGTTACTCAGGATGATTTTTCTACAACTTAACTGTAATACTAAATTGGTCCTGGGAGCAGGTTAGTGTAGCTTCCACTTAGTCCTCTGCCATCTTTGGTGTCTTTAATCCATTTTGAGTTAATTTTTGTATATGGGGACAAACCATGGTCTAGTTTCATTCTTTTGTAAGTGACTTACAAATTTTCCCAGAACCAATAAATATTGAAGAGGCTTTCTTTTCTCCATTGTATGTTTTTGGTTTCATTGCTGAAAATTATTTGCCCTAATATGTGTGGTTTTATTTATGGGCTCTCAATTCTGTTTCATTGCTCTATGTATCTTTCTGCCAATGCCATGCTGTTTTGATTATTGTGCTTTGTAGTATAATTTTAAGTCAGGAAGTGTGATACCTCCAGCTTCCTTTTTTTCTGCAAATTTGCTTTGGTTATTCAGGGTCTTTTGTGGTTCCATACAAATCTGATTTTTTTGTTCTAATCCTTTAAAAAATGCCATTGAGATTTTGATGAAATTGCACTAAATCTTTATATTGCTTTGAGTAATATGACATTTTAATTATGTTGTTTTTTTTGATCCATGAACATGGAATATTTTTTCCATTTCATTGTGTCATTTTCAACCTCTTTTAATAATGTTTTATAGTTTTCAGTATATAGATCCTTCACATATTTTTAAGTTTATTCTTAGATATTTTATTCTTTCTGTTGCAATTGCAAAAGAAATTTTTTCATTTCTTTTTCTGAAATTTCATTGTTAGCATATAGGGTACAGTGGATTTTTGTACACTGACTTTGTGCCCTACAACTTTACTGTATGTGTTTATTGTTTCTGGTAGTTTTGGGGTGGAATATTTAGGATTTTATCTAGAAAAAATCATGTCATCTGCAAAAAGTGACACTTTTACTTCTTTCTTCCAAATTTGGATGCCTTTTATTTCTTTCTCTTGCCTGATGGCTCTGACTATAATAATAGTGGTGAGAGTGGGCATCCTTGCCTTGTTACTGATCTTAGAGGTGCAGCTTTCAGTTTATCACCATTGAATATGATATTAACTGAGAGTTTGCCATATAGGGCCTTTATTATGTTGAGGTACTTTCCTTCTAAATCCATTTATTGTGTGTTTTAATCATAAAAGGATGTATCTTATCAAATGCTTTTTCTGCATCTATTGATGAGATCATATGCATTTTACCCTTTATTTTGTTAGCGTGGTACTTTACATTGATTTGAACCACCTTTGTGCCTTTGGAATAAAGCCCACTTGATCATGGTGTACCATTTTTTAAATCTATTGTTGTACTCAATCTGATAGTATTTCGTTTAGGATTTGTTTGTATCTGTATTCATCAGAAATATAGGTCTGTAGTTTTTTGTTTTTTGTTTTTTTATGTGTTGTCCTTGCCAGGTTTTGGCATCAGGGCTATGTTGGCCTCATAAAATATGTTGGGAAGTATTGCCTCTTCTTCAAATTTTTGGAAGTTTGTTAAGGAAAGATAAATCTTCTTTGAATGTTTGGTAGGATTCACTAGTGTAGCCATCTGATTCTGGACTGTTACTTTTGATAACTTCAATATCTTCACTGTTGATCAATCTGTTTAGATTTTCCAATTCTTTATGATTCATTCTAGGAAGGTTATATATTTCTAGGAAGTTATCCATTTCTTCCAAGTTAATGAATTTGGTGGAATATAGCTTTCATAGTGTTGTATGATCCTTTGCATTTCTGTGATATCTGTAGTAATTGTCTTTCACTTCTGATTTTGTTTATTTGGCTCTTTTCTCTTTTTTTCCCTAGCAAGTCAAGCTAACAGTTTGTCAATTTTATTAATCTCTTCAAAGAACTAGCTCTCTGTTACATTAATTTTTTGTATAGTTTTTTTTGTTCTCTATTTCATTCAATTCTGTTCTAATTTTTATTATTTCTTTTCTTCTGCTGACTTTGGCCTGCTTCTGTTCTGGTTTTTTAAAGTGTAATATTATGTTGTTTACTTCAGATTTTTGTTGTTTCTTGAAATAGGCCTGTAATGATATAAACTTTCCTTTTATTACTGCTGTTGCTGAATCCCAGAAATTTTGATATTATCTGACATGTTTGATATGAGAAATATTGTCATTCTCATTTGTTTCTATGTATCTTCTTTAAAAGATTTTATTTATTTATTTTTAGAGAGAGGGGAGGGGAAGGAGAAAGGTGAGGAGAGAAACATCAATGTGTGGTTGCCTGCTGCATGCCCCCTACTGGGGACCTGGCCAGCAACCCAGGCATGTGCCCTCACTGGGAATCAAACCAGTGATCCTTTGGCTCACAGGCCAGCACTCAATTCACTGAGCTACAACAGCTAGGCTGTCTCTATATGTCTTTTGATCTCACCTTTTATTTCTTCTTTGACCCAGTCATTTTTTAAGAGTATGTTGTTTGATTCCCATATATTTGTGGGACTTTTTTACTTTGTTTTTGCAGTTGATATCTAATTTCAAATCATTGTGGTCAGAGAATATACTACATATGATGTCAATTTTCTTAAATTTGTTGAGGCTAGTTTTATGTCCCAGCATATGGTCCAGCCTTGAGAATGTTTCGTGTGCACTGGAGAAGAATGTGTAATCTGATGTTCTGGGATGAAAGGTTCTGTATATGTCAATTTTGTCCATTTGATCTAATGTGTCACTTAAAGAAGATATTTGTGTATTTATTTTCAGTTTGGCTGAACTATCTAAAGCTGTCAATGGGGTATTAGATCCCCTGATATGATTGTGTTGATGTCAGTTTCTCCTTTTATTTCTTTTTGTGCTATTTGGTGCATATATATTGAGAAGTATTATGTCTTCTCAATGTATTGTCTGCTTTGTCATTATAAAATGTCCTTGTCTCTTGTTACCTTTGTTATCTTGAAGTCTATTTTTGTCAGACATAAGTATGGCTACCTGGGCTTTTCTGTGGATGCCATTTGCTTAGAGAATCATTTTCCACCCTCTCACTTTGAATCATATTTTTCTTTGCAGCTTAGATGTGTCTCCTGAAAGCAGCAATGGTTGGGTTTTGGTTTTGATCTAATCTGCTACTCTGTGCCTCTTATTGGTGAATTCAGTTCATTCATATTTAGGGTGATTATTGGTGTATGAAGATTTTCTATAGCCAGTATTGTTTTCTGGTAGCTCTGTGCCTCCATTGTTCTTTTCCTTTGTGCTTCTGTCTGTCATTTTTGTTTGATGGTATTCCAAATTTTGCCCCATTTTCTGCTTCTTCCTTTTTAAAAATTATGTGTCTCAATTTGGGTTTCTCTGTGTGTGTTACTATTAGGCTTATGTAAAAGAAAGTTTCACATAGATAGTGATACATACCCTGGCTCATGGGTCCACCACATTGTGGATGAGGCACGAGAAATTCACACAGACTACGGAGTCCTGTGGAGGGAAAGGGACAGCATGGCTTCTCTCTCAAGAGGAGAAAAAGCCTCGGTCCTTCCCTTGACAAGCCTTTGTTGCTTTTCTGGGCACATTACATGATGGTCCTCATTTACTATGCACAGGTTCGCTTTAGGTGGTTACCTGTTATGGAAAACAAAGGAGATGATGCCACTAATCACATCGCAGAAGAAGGATATTTGCAAATGCAAAGGTAGAAGTGGTTGAACTGGTTACACTCCATACTTGGGAGGTTTAGCACAGACTTTAGGAAGTTACAGTAAGCACTTGCTGTCTCAATTCAGAGTGAGGGAGTTTTAGCAAAAAGCAAGTCTCAAAGTGGCCTAGGTACAATTGCAGGCCTGATTCCCCACAGGAGAACCTATCCATGGGAGTGAGTCCTGTGCATCAGACCTCACTTTCCACTGGAAGCTGGGCCCACACCATGCAGAATGGTCTCCTATAATATAGTATTCCTCTCTCTTTTGAATGCATCCAATCTCCATTCCCCCTTTGCAAATTCAGACCTTTACTTTCTCCCCTTTTATGTTTTTTGTTGTCCCTATTTATGCTGTGAGTTTGTTGGTGATCTTAATCATAGTTCTGTGACCTTTACTTCCTTATTTCAGGTAAAATAACTCCCTTCAGTATTTCCTGCAATGGAGGTTTCTGGTGGTAAGATCCCTGTTTCTATATGTCTGGAAAAGTCATTATTTCTCCTTCATATCTAAAGGATAACTCTGTTGGAAATATTATTCTTGATTGGTAATTATTCTCTTTTAGCAGTTTGAGTATTTGTTGCCACTCTCTTCTGACTCACAGAGTTTCTGCTGAGGAGTCTAATGATAACCTAATGGGCTTTTCTTTATAGGTTTACTTTTTTATGCTCAAGTCTCTTATTTCATCTGTATTGTTTCTAGATTTCTATCTTCAGTATCACTAATTCTTTCCTCCATCTGGTCAGCTCTGTTTCCTGTGATTGCTAGTTCATTCTTTATCTCTTTTATTGAGTTCTTCATCTTCAGAATATCTATTTGGTTCTTTTTAAAGTTTTAATCTTTTTGTTAAATACTTGTTTTTTCATTGATTTTGTTTCTGAGTTTATTATAAACTGCTTATCTGTGTTTTCTCATATCTCACTGAGTTCTCTCAGAACAGCAATCTTGTCTTTTCTGCTATTTAAATCACAGTGTTTCATATCTTAAGTTTATTTTCTGGAGATTTTTTATTTTCTTTCTGAGCTGCTGTGCTACGTGGGTTATTTGTGGTATTTAATGGATTCCTTCTATATCTAAGCATCTATGTATGAGTGGCACTTCTCTAGTAGATTGATAAGATAAAGACTTTCTACTGAATCATGAGTTTTTTTGTTCTTGAACAGCTTTGCCATTTCAAACTTCTGCTGGGTGGTGAAAAATGACCTGTGTTTCCTGAGAAGGTGGGTGTCTCCTCTGTGTTTAGGTCACTTCGGTCTCAGAAGACCAACCCCACTGGGCAATGTGGTGGGTGATGGGGTTCCAAATCCATGAAATCCCATTGCTGTCCCCTGCAGCCAGATGATGCCTGCATTGCAGCTGCCATGTGTGGGGATGGAGTGAGCTGCAAGAATTTGGCCACTTCTCTGTTGCTTTGCTCTCCCAGTAATGGTGACTAGCAGACTTCTGCAGCCTCCTCTCTGTGTCTCCACCCAACCTTGGGATTGGTCACATAGTGCACCTGTTGCTCAGGGAAAAAATATTTCTGTAGTACCAGTCTTTGGGTTTGCAAGTAATATGCTCAGCAACCCAACATTCACTGCTATAGCTTCTTCTGAGGACATCTGTAAACTCTGGGAGAATGGAGGAAGGTAGCCAGGTTCTGTGGCTTTGCTTCTCTATCTGGAATTCTGACTACCAGACAACTGTGGCCGCACCTCTGTGTTTCATTCCTGCCCAGGTCACTGGGCTCAGCTGCAGCTTATATTTCCCATTCCTACAGGAATGCTTGCTGAATCTCTTTGCTTCCTCTGGCTAAAGCAAGTGCCAGCAGCAACCTGATTCCTCCCCTCTCTGGGTTGAGCCCCACTGAGACTTCTGGCAGCTGCACTTCTGGCCTATCTCAGCTCTTTTCACTTCCTATTTCCCTAGTTCACTCTCATTTGCCCACCTTCAAATTTTTCAATGTGTGAGTCTCTCAGATGTACTTGTGCATTGAGCAGGGAATCCTTTGTTGAATTACAGCTATTCAAATTGTTGAAACTTCAGAGGGAGAGACCAAGGGGACCTCTCATACCACCATTCCTCTGATGTCACTTTCAAAAATGAATGTTCTTATTGTCTTGATCCAGTGCTTTGAAACTCATTTTTCCTTGCAGAGAAAATGGAATCTTTCTGTATTGCTGATGAGTGTGTAAAATAGTGCAGCTGCTGTGGAAAACAGTATGGCAGCTCCTCAAAAATTAAACATAGAATTACTACATGATACAGCAATTCCACTTTTGGGTATACATCCCAAAGAATTGAAAGTAGACACTAAAACAGATACTTGCACCCCCATATTCATAGCAGAATTGTTCACAATAGCCAAAAGGTGGAAGTAACTCAAGTGTCCATCAACAGATAAATGGATACACAAGATATATATACAAAATAGAGAATGATTCAGCCATAATGAGGAAAGGAATTCTGACACATGCTACTACATGGAGGAAACTTGAGGAAATCATGTTCAGTGAAATAAACCAGTTGCAAAAGGACGAATACTATATGATTTCACTTATATGATGTCCCCAGAAGAAGCAAAATCAAAGAGACTCAAAGTAGAATGGAGGTTATCAAGGGCCTCAGGGTGGAGTAATGGGGAGTTAGTGTTTAATCATACAGGATTTCAGTTCTACAAAATGAAAAGAATTCTATGATGGATAGTAGTGGTGGCTGCACAACAGTGTGAATGTACTTAATGTTGCTAAACTATATGCAATGTATATTTTACCAAAATTAAATTAATTTTTTTTAAAAACCTTGTATCCTCTTGTAGAGGCTGGGAGTAAAGGAATGGAGGGAGCAAGCACATCCAGGAAATGGAAAATCATAACCCAAAGTGTACTACCTTCAGCCCCAGTGAAATTTTCTATTCTCTCCTGGTATTCACACAAACTTTGCATAAAGCATCTATTTGTTACAGCATAATAATATTTGTTACTTACTTTGATAACTCCCCCTATGTAGAAATGGTTCCAGTTAGATGTGCCCAGTTAAGGCACACCTTAAACAACAGGAGCATTCTATTGTTTCACACAAAAGAAGCCCTGGGTAGGAGATTCCCAGGGTTGTTCATTCCAGAAGTTCAAAGTCCTTATCATAGGCTTGCAATGCACTTTCCAACTGGCCCTCATCTGGGCCCAGATTTGTTCTCAAGCTGACACCCTCAGGGTTGCAAGATGCCAGCTGCAGTTACAGGCATCATGATCACTCCCTACAAATGTCCATCAGCAGCACATGAACTTGTTTGTTACCTGGGTCTTTTCTAAGGAGCTGAGAATGTTTTCCAGAAGCCACTCACTGGCCCTCCCTTCCTCTCTCATAGGCCAATCCAAAACCACAGGTCAAAAGGCAATGGTCTACCAAGATAGGCTTATTGTAACCAGGACCCTTTTCCCATCATGATGGGCTGATTGTAAGAGGACCGATTCCCCATACAATTGGATTATTCTAAGTAGGACCCTACCCTCACCACTACCAACACTGACTTACTCTGTTCAGGACACACCCACCACCACAATTGGTGTATTTAAACAGGTTCCCCATTGTCATGATGAGCTACACCTAATCATTACCTTCCCCTCCCCAGACTTCTCTGCATCTGGGCACCTGAACTAACTGAAAATCTGTGAGCAAGGACACAGATCATGGGGATTTGAAGAGGGAACAAAAGGGCCTGAGCTTCAAAACTGGGAATTGCAGGCTTGGAAGCTTATACTTTTGTACATTTTTCTCTCTCAGCTTCCTCAGCTATGAAGGAGAGTGATGCCACCTGCAGAGTGTCCCATCCAGGCTGTGGTTTGGAATCAGTTGAAGAGTGGAACATGCAAACATGTAAACACCAGACACTTGTTATGATTCTTCCCACAGGGACAAAACTGGTGTTCTGTCCACTTCAGATTCTTCTGGGAATATTGTTTAAATTCAGATTTGGTCTCTCACTGTCAGAGAGTCTGACAAAGCAGCTCTTATTTCAATTGTTTAACTCTTTAAAATTCTGACAGTTAATATGGCCAAGTCACAGTCTAGCTCCCATTCAAATGTGAGTAATGAGGGAGCTAGTAGTTTCTGGTCCAGATACTTCCAGAGAGGCTCAGGGAAGGATACAGTTGTTTTCATAGAGCAGGTGTCAGAATAGGCATAACTTACAAGGCACTTTATGGATCCAATGTTGGGAGAAGAGGGTGGATTTGGCTGTTGGTGATGTGGAGATCGTGGTGGCATTTCAATGCCACAATATTGATGTAGAGAGGCTGTGTTGTGATGCCAGCACTCGTCTCCCAATCTGTCTCTTCTGGGTCTCATGTAAAAACAGACAAAAAATAAATGTATCAAGCTGCCTTGAAAACAGATTCAACTTAATACCCCACGATTTGGAGAATTTGCTCTATACTTAGGTGGTCATCTCCATGACTTTTGAGGACTTTATGAAGTTAGGAGCTGGATTGGATGTTCAGAGCTGAATGTTGTGGGTGAGTTTAAAGACCAAAGGGCTTACTCAGTTCTCTCAGCTGCAGGCAGTGCCTGTCCCTCCCTGCATTTATTGTTTTCCTCCCCACCTTCTGACCCCTGTACCAGCACTTCCCTTCCTACTATCACATCTCACACACATATTTTTAATAAAAAAATTATTTCTCAAAATCCCATGAAGTGTTTACAAAAAGTGAAGCCTCTTTGGCCTCACCAACAAGATACAGAAGAACAGGATTTTAATGAATGTAGTTTTTATTAATATTTGAAAAAATAAAAAATGTTTTTAATGAATGCCTTTTAAGAAAAAAGAAAAGGAAAAATAAGTATTCTTTTCTGTGTATACAAACATAATTTTGAATGTTTTAAATTAAAGATGCCAGCCCCCCAAGGCAATTGACAAATGAATGATTTAATAAATGACTGGTTCTTTTGTTTTTGTTTTAATTTCAGTAACAAACACTCTACCCTGTAGAACTCACAATAAAATCACGCTAACTACCTTAGGCAGAAAAGTTAAGTTCCCAAATGCAAATTATATTCAATCTTTTGTGCCTGAGAAGTAATACCACCTCACATTTGTACATCATTTTAGAATTATGAAGTATCTAAGAACTTAAAAACCTTTAATGTTTGCTACAATCCTCTTTTGAAGGGGTACACATTACCTTTCTCACATATTATGTTTTCTCTTCGCAGATCTAAGTCACAGGGGCCATGTGGGTCTTGAGCAGTGGCATGTGACAGACACTCCCAGATCCTTTTCCTGGGCCATTCAGTGAGTGTGGCCTTAGGCACAGGTGACCACCTTCCAGCCCAGTGCTTTTCAACCACACAGCACTGCTGCTTGACAAGGACACTGAGAAAACAGGTTTATACCAGAACTTAATTGTATCAAGCATCATTCAGTGCTTTCTGCAGGTCTACAGAAATAGAGTCGGAATCTGAAGCTGGAATAGCATCATAAAATAGTTAATATGAAATATAAATTCATGCACACACACCCAGCAAAAGTTTTATAAGAAATTGGCTAGAGTACATTGGTTAGATTGAGAGGACTGAGTTTTTTCTTTATTGACGTAATGTCACTTAAGCATTCTACCTTCGTGGCCCATTGGATACACTAGGTGAGCTCCTCCTGGTGGTTATTCATTTACATCAGCATTGGCAAGCCAGATTCTTTTCAAGGGAATATTTAACTATCTTTAATAGCTTTTATGGCATTAAAAATAGTACTCTACCATGTTGATATCTTTCCTAGGATTGGGTAACATAAGAAAAAATGTTTCAAGATAGAGTGATGGTATTTGTTGGAGCTAGGTGATTAGGTTCATTATACTATTTTCTAAACATTTGTGTATGTTTGAAAATATTTACAATAAAAGCTTTGAAGAAAGATAAAAGGACTAAGGAAGGGCTTTTTAGCAATCTCAGACAAATCAAGATAGAAATATTTTGCTATCAGTTATACCTTATGTTAATTTCCTGCTTAGTTACCTACAGAAATAGATCTCCCACCCCATACATTCATTCTTGTTTTATCTTTACCAGAAGCTGGGTGCAAGAGGCACAGAATTAGTAGAACGGTTTAAGCACACATTCAATTACATATTTATTCCCAGGGGTTTGTCCATCATTTTCTTCTTTTTCCTAGTCTCTTGTCCTTTGCCTGACTTGAGGGTTAGCAAAGAAGTTATTAAGAATTAAGAATATTATCAGCAATTCTTAATTCTCTTTTATCCCCCTACAAGTCTTCTTATTTTTCTGTCTCACATCTATACATGTAAAATTACTTTCTAGTGAACTTAATTACCTTGTACAAGGATAAAATGAGAACAGTGTTAAAAACCATTCTCAGCCTGTTGAACTTATATATATAATAGTCTTTATTCATTTATTTTTCTAGTAGAGAACTAGAAGTAGAGGGAAAATATTGAGGTAATAATAACCCTGCTCCTCCTTGTTTTTCACTTGTTTCTTGTTCATTTTCATGCATAGACACATTCAAATGTGTTCTTTATGGAGAGCGATTCTTACATTGTAGTACTTAAGAAATCATGTTGGTATTGTAGATTATTTTTTAAAATAGAATTTGTTGTAGCTTGACAACTCAGAAAACTAAAAAGTATCGATATACAGGGGTGGGCAAAAGTAGGTTTACTGTGTCATCGTGACATTCTTTTGAGTTAATAGAGTTATTATAATAATCATAACCTGCACGATTTTTTCCATACAAACAATTATAAACCTACCTTTTGCCCACCCTGTATATTTTGAAAAATTAAAACACTATCAAAACCAGAAAGTACATAGTGACAATTCAAAGAAAGTACAACATGGACCACTTCTTGGTAATATCTTTCACCAGATCATTTTAGTCAGAAGTTTTAAGAGATGACACAAAATTATTTTGTTGTACTAAAAAAAATGTCAAACCAATGTTGATATAGGTAAAATTTGGTTAAATTATTTAATATCACTTAGCCTCAATTTTTGCATGTGTAAATTGGTATTATTAATGCTTGGGGTGATTGTAGAGAATATGTTATTTAACTTGAAAACTCTTTTGTAATTAAAATTAACTATTTTAATATAAGGTAGAATTTATTACTAACCTTTAACTTACTCATACTCCTTTCATTAGGAAACAACTGTTATAACATAATTTAATTTCTATTCTGAACAATAGTTGTCCTTTGGTAAATTAAAAAAGCTAATGTTTTCTGGAAATAGCTGAACCAAATTTATATCTGCCTCCTCCTCTAAATTGTAAGCCTTTATGTAGTGTATAGGTTTTTTATATTTGTGTCATAGAACCTGTTACTATTTATTCATTTATTAAATATGTACCAGGTACAACTCTGTGTCAGCCACTGTGCTAAGCTCTTGTTATACAGTAGAGAAGACTGATTTGCCTTTATGGAGATTATAAGGGTTTGATGTTTTAATGGAATTTGTAAGAAAGACCCAGGGAATATTTTTTTTTCATTTTCAAATGTATTTTCTCCAGACTGATAGAGGACAAGGACAGTTTGGTCACCAAGATGGCAATATTGAAAAGAGTTATTGTTTTTTGTTAAGGAAAGATTTACAGTTTTTAAACAGGAAAACAAATTTTTATGGAAACAACAAAGTCATGTTATTTTCAACCTAAATGAGATTTTTTTTAAGGTTTATTTTATTATCAATCAAGGGAGGGGGAGGGAGAGAGAGAAAGAGATAAACAAACATTAATGTGAGAGAGAAACATCAATTTGTTGCCTCCCACACAAGCCCTGACTGGGGATCAAACCTGAAACCTAGGCATGTGCTTGACCAGGAATTGCACTGGTGACCTTTGGTGTATGCTCCAACCAACTGAGCCACATCAGCCAGGGCCTAAGTGAAAAGTTAACTTTTGGTGTCTGAAAGTCTTTTCCCACAAAACTGATAAACAAAAAGGACAAATAAGTTATTTTTTAAAACCAATGAAGAGCTCTGGCAGGTGTAGCTTGGTTGCTTGGAACATTGTCACATATACTGGTTGGGGGTGTGATTTTTGGTCAGGGCACATGCCTAGGTTACATGTTCAACCCCTAGTTCAGGCATGTATGGGAAGCAACCAATTGTTTCTCTCTCACATCAATATTTCTCTCTCTACCCTCCATTCCTCTCTCTCTGAAATCAATAAACATATTTTAAAAATAAATAAATAAAATAAAACCAATAAAGAAAGAATACTAAAATTGAATTTCTCTTTCTCCCTCTGCATGACTAGATAGTTTGTACAGGTTAATAGACCTAAGAAACGTTGTGCAGGAACAACCTAAAACTAAAAGCAAGCAGAAGAGTCATAGAAATGTGAAGTCCTTGACTTTATACTTTTCACATAGAAAACCTAATTAAACCTAGTTGTGTGTTAACAGTCACAGAAAGAAAAGATCAGGGCAGGTTATGTGGTGTAAAAAATCCTTAGCTCCTTCTTCAAGGAGACAGAAGATATGGTTGGAAATATGTGGTAATTTTTACATATTTGGAAAACTTTAAATAGAAAGGAAAATGACAACTAGGCCATGTGTCTCTACCAGTCTCAGCAGTATTATGATCTGAATGTGGAAATTAGAAACTGGCAAACTTAGAGAAAACAAAATGTTCAAATTTGGATGGACTTGTGTTTATGTGTATTTTTAATGGGTTTTAATTAGTGCTATGAACCTTGAATATCGTTTGTCACACATTGTTTATCAGAATACAAAAAGAGACCAAAAGGAGAGCTTGTCTTACATTATAAGTATAAAGTTACATTGTCTAAATAAGATATTGGACAAAGACAACCCAGAGCAAGTAGAAGGAAGGAAATAAGATCAGAGCAGAATTAAACCACATAGAGACTAAAAGAACAATTCTAAGGATCAATAAATCCAGGAGCTGGTTCTCTGAAAAATAAACAAAATCAAAAGCTTTTAAGCAGACTCATCAGAAAATAAAGAGGACCCAAATAAACACAATAAAAAATGAAAGAAGTGAGATACAACTGATGGCACAGAAATACAAAGGATTGTCTAGAAATTACTACAAAGAACGATATGCCAAGAAATTTGAAAATGTAGCGGAAATTGACAAATTTCTAGAAAAATATAGTCTACCAAAACTGAATGAAGAAGAAGCAGGAAGCCCAAACAGACCAATAACAGCTGATGAAATTGAAGCAGAAAACAAAAAACTCCCAGCACACAAAAGCCCTGGACCACCCATTTTCACAGGAGAATTTTACAAAACATTTAAGGATAAGTTAAACCCAATCCTTCACAGACTGTTCCAAAAAAAAACAAAAAGAGGAAAGACTCCCAAACTCTCTTTATGAAGCCAGCATCATCCTAAACCCCAAACCACATAAAGACACAACAAAGAAAGAAAACTTCAAGCCAATATCGCTGATGAACATAGATGCTAAATCCTCAACAAAATATTGGCAAACTGCATCCAGCAATACATTAAGATCATACACCGTGATCAAGTGAGATTCATCCCAGGGATGCAAGGATAATACAATATTCACAAATCAATAAATGTAAACATCATATAAACAGAAGCAAAAACAAAAAGTACATGGTCATGTCAATAGATGTTGAAAAACCATTTGTTAAGGTACAGCACCCATTTTTGACTAAAACACTCAGCAAAGTGGGAATAGAGGGAGCATTCCTCAACCTAATAAAGGCCATATACGAGAGACCTACAGCCAACATCATACTCAATGGGCAAAAACTAAAAGCTTTCCCACTAAGATCAGAAACAAGACAAGAATGCCTACTCTCACCACTATTATTCAACATAGTATTGGAAGTCCTAGCCACAGCAATCATACAAGGAAAAAAATAAAAGGCATCCAAATTGGAAAGGAGGAAACAAAACTGTCCGTGTTTGCAGATGACGTGATAGTCTACATAGAAAATCCTATAGGCTCCATCAAAAAACTGCTCAACCTAATAAATGAATTTGGCAAAAACAGTGGGATACAAAGTCTATATTCAGAAATCAAAGACATTCTTCAATACCAACAATGAAATACCAGAATCAGGAAAAAAATCCAATTTGATATAGCAACAAGAAAAATATAAACCTAACCAAGGATGTAAAAGACCTGTACTCAGAAAGCTATGCAACATCGAAGAAAGATATTAAGCAAGACACAAACAAAATGGAAGCATATACTGTATTCATGAATTGGAAGAATTAACATCATCAAATATCCATACTACCCAAAGCAGTTTATAGATTCAGTACAATACCTATTAAAGTACCAATGACATATTTCACAGATATAGATCAAACACTTCAAAAACTTATATGGAACTATAAACAACCCTGAATAGCTGCAGTAATTTTGAGAAAGAAGAACAAAATAGGAGGGAATCACAATACCTGATATCAAACTGTATTACAAGGCCACTGTACTCAAAACAGCCTGGTACTGGCATAAGAACAGACACATAGACCAATGGAAGAGAATAGAGAGCCTAGAAATAAACTCAAGTCTCCATGGTCAATTAATATTTGACAAAGGGGACATGGGCATAAAATGGAAGTAAAAATAGCCCCTTCAACAAATGGTGTTGGGGGATCTTGATGGCTACATGCAAAAAATGAAACTTGATCGCCAACTTATACCATGCACAAAAATAAATCTGAGATGGATAAAGGACATAAATGTAGGTTGTGATGCCATAAAAGTCCTTCAGGAGAACATAGGTAGGGAAATTTCAGATATTCCACTCAGCACTATTTTCACTGATATATCCCCTAGAGCAAGGGACATAAAGGAAAGAATAAACAAATGGGATCTTATCAAAATAAACATCTTCTGCACAGCTAAAGAAAAGAGGAAGAAAATGAAAGGAGAAACAACAGTATGGGAAAATATATTTGCCAATAATACCTCAGACAAGGGTTCGGTCTCCAAAATATATAAAGAACTCACATGACTCACTCCAGGAAGACAAAAACAACCCAATTAAAAAATGGACAAAGGACTTGAACAGACACTTCTCCAAGGAGGACACACAAAGTGTCCAGAGACATATGAAAAGATGTTCAGCATTGCTAGCCATCAGAAAGAAGCGAATTAAACCACAATGAGATAGCACTTCACACTGGTCAAAATGGCATCATAAACAAATCAACAAACAAGTGTTGGAGAGGATGTAGAGAAAAGGGAACCCTAGTGCACTGTTGGTGGGAATTTCAGACTGGTGCAGCCACTATGGAAAACAGTATGGAATTTCCTCAGAAAACTAAAAATCGAACTGCCATTTAACCTGGACATTCCCCTAAGAACCCTAAGAGATTATACCCTAAGAAACCCTGAAATAGCAATCCAAAGAACCTATGCACCCCAATGTTCATAGCAGCACAATTTACAACAGCCAAGTGCTGGAAGCAACCTAAGTGCCCATCAGTAAATGAATGGATCAAAAAACTATGGTACATTTACACAATGGAATACTACACAGCAAGAAGAAAGAAGGAGCTTCCTATCCTTTGTGATAGCATGGATGAAACTGGAGAACATTATGCTAAGCAAATAAGCCAGATGGTGAAAGATAAATACCATGTTATCTCACCTTTAAGTGGAACCTAATTAACAAACAACAAGCATGCAAATATAACCAGAGACATTGAAATTAAGAACAAACTGACAGTAACCAGAGAGTAGGTGGCAGAGGATAATAGGGGGAAAGTGGTAAAGGGTTTTCAGGAACTATTATAAAGGACACATGAACAAACCTAGGGGAGGGTGGAATCAGGCAAGGAAGTTGGGATGGGCTGGGGTTTGGGGGAGAGTGGTGAGGGGAAAAGGCAGACAACTGTACTTGAACAACAATAAATTAAAAAATTGAAAAAAATTAAATAAATAAAAATGGAATTGGCTCTCACTTGTGAAGGTTTAAGGCTGTCTTCCATGCTTTTGTCCCCCATACATAATAAGGTGAACAAGATGTGATCCCTTGTCCTTAAGAAATTTTGCTCGTAGTCAAGAAATTAAGATGTAATAAGTGTATACAGTATAAATTATATTAAGAACCATAATGGGGAATAAAGTGTGTTTGGTAGTGGAGTGTTTATTATGTGCTAATTGGTGATTCAGTGCAAGTTACTTATTTTTATTATGTACAAGGTGAATTTTGTTTATCTCTACATGTAGCCTGAAGTGGTTTCCTACTATGTTAAAAATGTTTGATATGCCTAGTTGACTTGTATAAAATAATAATAAATTTAATTGAATAATAATTAAAATGTTAAAAATTTATTTTGTCTATGGTGTTCCTATTAACAATGCTTTGTTTTCTCAAAACTTAAAACAAGGTTCTGATGTTTGGGAAAATATCAGCAATGTCAGAGCATGTCTTTGACCTAGTTTTAGAGCTCTATAACACTGATAGTCATTTGCACTTCTCAGTTTTACCCCAGGTTGAGTTCTAAAATAAGAATTGTTGTTGAGTGTTGTATATGGGTGTACAGATGTAGTGGTATATACTGTTGTTTCTTCTATACATTTTTGCTTGGCTTATTTGTGTATATCCAAGGCCTGTCATGGTTGCTAGGCACATAGGAGCTGCATAATTAATCATTAGCAGGATAGTAGTTTCTTCAAAATATTTTCCAGTTACATTCTAGGAAGTGACTCACTTTTGAGGCCATAGCTGTACATTGAGCTTATGTTTTCAAGGACCGTTATAGTGGTTCCCAAGACCCCTTGATTGGGCCATAAAAATAGGTAAGGGTCTGTTTTCCACATACTGTTAATAAATTTAATTAATACTTAAATTATTCACAATTCATAATTAAATTAAAAATTGAAATATTAATTAACATTACAATGTTAATTAATATTTTTCTTTGTGCATATTATCTTATACTAGCCTATGTTGAAAGCTCCTTTGCTTTTTACATAGTTCTCTGAAATCCTTTGGTAGCATGTTCCCATTTCTTTAACATTGCATTATGCCATAAAAATGAGGTTAACTTGAAGAATCTGTGATATTCTTTTCTCTTTCAAATTATTAGAGGAAGATTAAATAAAGCTGGTTATAATTAATAATCTTTAATGAATCCCATGTACCATCCAGAAAATTTCTTAAATCATCGTATTTCTTATTTCTAAAAATTTGATTATATTTTTTAATTATGCTATTACAGTTGTCTTGATTTTTCCCTTTGCTTCCCTCCACCCAGCAACTCCTCATTCCCTCTGCCAATAACCACACCATTGTTCATGTCCATGGGTCATGTGTATAAGTTATTTGGCTACTCTATTTTCTACACTGTACTTTACATCCCTATGGCTATTCTGTAACTACCTTTTTGTACTTCTTCATTCCCTCACCTCTTCATTCATTCCTCCACACTACCTTCCCATCTGGCAACCATCAAAATGCTTATGATTCTGTCTCTGTTCTTATTTGCTTTAATTTGATTTTTTAGATTCAATTGTTGATAGATATTGATCTATTGCCATTTTATGTCATATTTTTTATCTTATTTTTATTATATAATTCCCTTTAAACATTCATATAATAATGATTTGGTGATGATGACACTCCTTTAGTTTTTTCTTGCCGGAAGTTCTTTATCTGCCCTTTGATTCTAAATGACACTTTTGCTGGGTTAGAGCAATCTTGGCTGCACATTCCTACTTTTCAGGAACTTTAAATATTTTCTTGCCAATCCCTTTGTGCCTGCAAAGTTTCTTAAGATAAATCAGCTAATAGTCTTATAGAAACTCCCCTGTAGGTAACTAACTGCTTTTCTCTTACTGCTTTAAGATTCCTTCTTTATCTTTAACCTTCTCATTTTATATGATGTGTTTTTGTGTATGTCTCTTTGCATCCATCTGTTTGGGACTCTGTGCTCCGGGCCTACATGTCTATTCTCACCAAATAAGGGAATTTTTCTTTAATTATTTTTTCAAATAGATTTCCAATTTCTTGATCTTTCTCTTCTTCTGGCATCCTCATGATGTGAATGTTGGAACAATGAAGTTGTCCCAGAGGCTACCTACACTATCCTTGTTTTTTTGGATTCATTTTCTTGTTGTTCTAATTCATTGTTTTCTCCTTCCTTAGTTCCAAATTATTGATTGATTCTCAGCTTCATCTACTCTAATGTTGTTTCCCTGTAATTGTTCTTTATTTTTTAATTAGTGTATCCTTTGTTTCTGACTGGATATTTTATGCTGTTGAAGTCCTCACTAATTTTCTTGAGCATTCTTATAAGTGTTTAGAACTCGCATCTGATAGATTGCTTATCCCTACATCATTTATTGTCTTTCTGGAGTTTTGATCTGTTTTTTCAATTTGGGTATGTTTCTTGTCCATTTTGGCAGCCTTCCTGTGTTGTTTCTATGTGTAAGGTAAAGCTGCTATGAACTCCCTGTCTTGGTAGTGTGGCCTAATGTCGTGGGTGTCCTGCAGGTTCCAGGGACACACGCTCCCCCTGTCACCAAGTGGGTACTTTGAGGTGCACCCCTTCATGTGGGCTAAGTACACTCTCTTGTATCTGAGCCTTTATTGCTGTTGGCAGGTCAATGGGAGAGATTTACCCAGACCAGTCAGCTGCGAGTACTGGCTGTGACCACCAACCACAAACCTTTCGCCATCTGCAGCGGATGACCAGCTGTTCAGGGGCAGGGTTAGCAGCACTTGATGTGGTCTAGATATGTCCACTGGTGGCATGCTCTGAGGTTTTTTTTTGGTGGTGTAGGCCACAGGTCAGCCCCCACCTGTGTTCTGCCCAAGGCCACCCTGCATGAACTATAAAGCAATCTCAGCTGGCTGCTACTTGTGCTGGGCTTGGAGGTTCCCAGGTGAAGCCAAACTGTGAACTAGTATTGGCTGCTGCTAGTGCTGGGCCTGGGGCCTCTTAGCAAGAGGTATAGGGGCTGAGGGTTTTGCTGAGGCCAGCTGTTGCTTATTTGAGAAGTTTAGGAAATTGTGAAGCATGCGCAAAGACCAGCCATTCATATGGAAAAGACACTGTTAACAGCTTGGGTGGGCCTATAATTTGGGTGAAATGAAGTCTCGGGGTATCTCCATGATGGGGAAACATTGTTAGCCAGGTTGATGGAGTCTAAGATATGGCACCTGCCTGTTGGCTCTGTGGCTCTGTGTGGGGAGGATTCAGAAAAGAAGCAATGGCCTCTGCCCACATTTCTATCTGAGAAAAAGATGTCCTGGGATTGCCTTGATGCCAGGCACTTCAGTTCCTCCCTGTATGCCACTGGTGCCATTCAAGCTGCTACCTGGTGCCAGAACTCAGAGGGAGTGAGTCTGGGTAAGTCCCATGTGGGTTCTTTGAGAGGAACTGCTTGGGTCTTCAGAAGTTTCTTCCACTGACTCAATCCCCACTGGTTTTTGCATCTCAAAGTTATGAGGACTTACCTTCCTGGCACTGGAACCCTGGATGGGGGACCTGGTGTGGGGCTGGGATTCATCACTTTCTAGATATCCCTCCCAAATTTTTCCATCACAGATAGATATGGGACCAGCCCATTTTGTGTCTCCACCCCTCCTACCAGTCTGGATGGATGTGGTTTCTTTAATTCTGTAGTTGTCATTCCTACATTCAACTCAATTTTTGATGGTTCTGATGGTTCTGAGTGATGCTTGTTCTACAGTTTTGTTGTTATTTTGATGTGGTTTGGGAGGAGGTGAGCTGTGTTTACCTATGCTGCCATCTTGACTATTTCTAAAAAACTTAGATTTGTCTCTTTCAAAACAACAAGATTAGTGTTGGTTAGTATAATAATTCTTGTCTTATTCTGGGTATGTTTTTGGGATATTTCTCAAGTGAGGCATTTGATTCACCTGCCTCTCTGCCCACACCCCTCTCTTTTTTAACGTAGTTTGCAATTTTAATGAGGGAGGCATACCTTTAAGTATTTGTTAGCCTAATTTTCTCTAATAAAATATTGAATACTGTAAAAAATATAAGTAAGGAATTATCATCCCTGCTTTCAGCAAATTTAACATCTAGTATGTGAGGAAGAGGAAAAATAATCCAGAACTAATTAGAGGCCAGATATTATAAGTGTCACAAAAATACAATTGAAGCATACAACTGAAGCAAAGGGAACATCATACAGAAGCATATAGAGGTAGGAAGGTGCTGGGAGAATTTGTGGAATGCAAGGAGTTATAGCTGGATGATAGCATGAAGTAAATTTATATTCCTGGCCGTACATTAGTCTTCACCTGTGGAACCTTAATAAGTAAGCAGATGTCCAGGCATCTGATCAGAATTTCTGGCATAGAGCCCAGGCATCAGTTGCTCTTTTGTTTGCTTTGCATTTTTTAAAGCTCTAGAATTCATTCTAGTGTGTAGCCAGGGTATAAAAGTACTTATTTAGAGAAAGAGAGATCATAAAGATGAGTTAAGTCATTATTACTGAGGCTTTTAATGTTAAACAAAGGCATCGGTTTAAAATTTTTTAAAAATTGTAAATTGATGAACAAAATAGAAACAGAGGCATGGACACATGGAACAGACTGACAGATGTCAGAGGGGACTGGGGAGAGAGGGACTGGATGAAGGATGGTGAAAGGACTAGCCAAAGAATATATGTGCATAACACATAGGCACAGACAACAGTGTGGTGGTGGTCAGAGGGAATGGGGTTGGGGGACAGGTGGAGGTGGGCAAAGTGTAGGGAGGTAGGGGGGTGATGGGGACATCTGTAATAGTGTCAATAATAAAAATAAAGAAAAGAGTTGTACTCTGCTTTCCATAGCACCTTGAATATCAATGTATTTTAATACTTCCTATAGTCACATTTTATATTCAGTTCTAGTATTGTGGCTGGTGCATTCATTTAACCACTGTATCATCTTCATCTGTTGAAGTTACCAAAATCAACAGTAAAATTGATCCCTCATCCCTGGGGTGCCTACAAAATAGTAAAGAAAGCAGAAATTTCAGTTTCTGCATGTGCACAGCTTCCTCATACTGTTGAACTCCATTATGTACCTGGTATTCAATATGAACTGACTCTTCTATTGGGAGACCTCAGCACACATTTATTCCTACAAGGAGCTTCACCAGAACAACCATATGGAATTCTTTGTTAACTGCAAGCCTGACCTCTATCAGTGTCTGTTTTTAGAAACCAGTTTGTCAGGTGTCCTAAGTAGGTTTGAGTAGGTGTCCAAGTTAGTTTTTGAATTTGACTCTACATGAAAGTAAGCCCCAGTTGTAGGAGGAAACCTCTAACATTTTAATCAAACTTGGGGGTGTATTTTCACATAGGAAGGGAGTACTGCTTTAATGTAATTTGAAGTGATTGGATCATTTAAGGTAATAATTAATTCTGTGAGTATATAAAGCATTAGGATAACATTTCATCTGGAGTTTATAAAAGGTTTTCTGTGCAATTAGAGATAAGAAAAATCATGGGAAAAATTATTCTGAATATCTCTACTTCATGGTTTCAAAGCTGTGGCTGTGTTTTGTTTTAGAGCAGTGATAATGAGGAACACCTGCAAAGTGTTCAACTACTAGAGAAATGGGCAGAGGATTCAGAACTGAGCCCTGAAAACAAACCTTTGACAGTGTTACTCGGGTGGGTAAATGGTCTTGCTGTCCTGTTTAAAGCAATGTATGTTTTTATCCACATCCACATATAGGATTTTTCTCTGATATCATAAACATGAAGTTTTATGTTTTGGAATCTTTTAATGCTTATAGTGATTGGCCATATTTACAATTTCCCCTTTTCTTTTTATCTTATTTTGTCCTCAGTAATTTTTAAAAGATGATATATTTGAAAAGCTATCTAGCAAAGTATGATAATCGTGAAATTAAAATGTAGTATTACATAGCAGTGCTTAATTCCAACTGAAAATACAACATTGTGAGAATAGCCTCTACAGACAAAAATTATATTTAAGGGATCTTCAGAGATATGTATGGTAAAGTCACCCACAGAATGAATAAATAAGTTGCTATCTACATTTTCCCTCCTCCTAGTACATCCTTCTATTTGTCATTTAAAGAAATGATTAACCTGTGTTTCTTGTGTGCTTTTAATGGTCCACAACCCTCCTAAAATGGTTGCAAAAATTTGAGGTGTGGTGTTTTTTCCTCTTTTCTATGAGAGGGGTTTGTTTCTTGTTTTGAAGGTATCCCTGACTTGAATATACAGGGTCCAGCAAAGTAACACCTTGCTTGCATGTGGTTGGTAGGGGTAATAATATGGGGTAATAATTATAGTTTTAACTTGAACATTTCACCTAAAATGTCATATGGTGTGCCTTGAGTGTGATATCGTTATGTTACAGAATTAATGCTTATGATTGTAATAAAAGATTTGGGTGTAAAAGAGGGGTGTTATTTGTGCTGGACCCTGAACTACAGCCACATTCAATTGCCCTAGCTGGAACCTCCTTTGATTCCAGAAGAGAGGGAGATGGCTCCCTCCCTCAAGATATCCCCTCACACATCATGCAATTAAGCTTATAAATAAACAAAATACACTTTTAAGCCCTGGCTCGCCCATAGCTCTAGTGCCGAATTGATCATGGGCCTGCAAACCAGGCATCGCTAGACTTCGATTCCCAGTCAGCGGCCACATGACTAGGTTGCAAGCCCCTGGCCCCCCCGCCAACCGCCACATTGATGATTCTCTCTCTCTCATCTCTCTCTCTCTCTCTCTCTCCCTCTCTCTTCTCTCTCTCCCTCTCTCTCTCTTCTCCTTCCCTTTCTCTCTAAAAATACATAAAATCGTTTAAAAATATATATGTATATCTACCCTTTTAAGACTCATTCCATTTTCTTTGTATCAAAAATATATTGTTCGTCACCATCTTTTCCTTCTATCTCAATACCAGAAAAATATATCTCTTCTAGCTTTAACTTTCTAATTTGTTAAATGAGGAAATAAGCCTTTATAAGTGCTTACATGCTAAATTTTTAATCTGATTATCTCTTATGTAGCTCAATAATATATAACAAGATGTGTTAAATTAACAAGTCTTAGCCCATTGGTCACTTTGATTTTATTTCTAATTTTTTTTCCCTTAAACACAATGGAAAGCTCTTGGGTAGTAAGGCAAAATATATTGTAAGTGTAATATGTTGTAAGTGTAAATAATGTGACTCAACTTAAAATCTTATTTTATTTAATGTCAAAACAAAAATACAATTTTAACATATAGACATTCAGTATATCTTTTTAAATACCCAGACTTTATAGGTTTTTGGATAGAAAAATCTTAATTTCAGTTTGTTCTTTCTATTTGTAAATTTTCTTTTAATGTTAATGACAAAGCACACATTTTTGTCAACTTTTAAGAGCCTGGGAGTTTTTTTTTTAAAAGTCTTATTGTAATTATAATGTTATATGGTACATATTTACTTGAGAAATGGTCAAGTATACAGAAACTGAGTACCTGGATTCAAAACACTCAAAAAATTTTATATGAGACCATGGGCTAGATTTTGTAACTTTTATTAGTCTACTTCTTTTATCCATCTTGAGTTTATTTTTGTATATGGTGTAAGTTTGGTGCTTTAGTTTCAGTTTTTTTGCATGTAGCTGTCCAGATCTCCCAACACCACTTGTTGAAGAGGCTATTTTTACTCCATTTTATGCTTCTGCCCCCTTTGTCGAATATTAATTGTCCATAGAGACTTGAGTTTATTTCTGAGCTCTCTGTTCTGTTCCATTGCTCTACATGTCTATTCTTATGCCAGTACCAGACTGTTTTGATTACAGTGGCCTTGTAATACAGTTTGATATCAGTTATTGTGACCCCTCCTACTTTGTTTGAAGACATTTCTTTTCCTTCTTTGTAGAATCAAGATACATGTAAGCATCGAATAGAAAATTCTCACTTCATTTTGATGTTCTAGATGTTATTTAAAAATCACTTTTAAAAATCACTTTTTTTTAGTCCATAATGAACTAAAAGGCTTTGAACATTGATGGGTTAGAGACAATGAGACTTTGTATGCTTCCTGACAGAGCAATACAATCCATCTATGAAGTTGTCTTCCCAAAAAAAATGAACCTGAATATGATCAGGTCTCTCAATCTAATTACCAATTTGCAGGGTTTGGGAGGAAGGGGAGTCTGTTCACTGACATCAGAATGATACAATTAGCAAATTTTTTTTTAAAGATTTTATTTATTTATTTTTAGAGAGGGAAGGGAGGGAGAGAAAGAGAGAGAGAAACATCAATGTGCGGTTGCTGGGGGTTATGGCCTGCAACCCGGGAATGTATCCTGGCTGGGAATCGAACCTGGGACACTTTGGTTCCCAGCCCGCGCTCAATCCACTGAGCTACACCAGCCAGGACAATTAGCAAATTTTAACTGTGAAAAAACACAACAAACATAAAAGAGTTGTTTCCCCAAATATATGTATTAAAAGAGGGGAAAGAGATGGAGAGAAAATATAAGATTAAAAGATACTTAAGTGATATATCATCCCAAGAGTTTTAATTTTTTAGGGATACTAAACTATTTATATTCCCATATGAAAAATGCCTTTGATATTAGTAGGCATGTAATAATTGTGATCATTAACTGGAAAGAAATAATTTAGGCATAAATTTTATTTTATTTTTATTTTTAGTCCTCACTCAGGGATATGTCTTTTATTGCTTTTAGAGAGAGACCAAGGAAGAGAGAGAGAGAAAGAGAGAAGCATCGATGTCAGGGGGAAACTTCAATCAGTGGCCTCCTGTACACACTCCCACAAGGGATCAAACCTACAACCTAGGTGTGTACCCTGACAAGGGGTCAAACCCGAAACCTCTCAATGTATGGGACAATGCTCCAACCGAGTCACCAGGCTAGAACAAATTTGGGCAATTTTAACACAAAAATAACAATTTTAGTGGTATGTAAGATAATATGAAGTTTAGTCCAGATCTGCCACACATTTGTGAATGCCTTGTATTTAAGGAAGAATTCTCTGAGAAAAGGTTTTCTTTTAAACACAGTATGGGATTTATATGATGTATCTATGAACTATATACACACATTACACTTGTACAAACAAATATATTTGAACTTATAACACTTAAGGAAAAATTTGTCATTTTAATTCTTATATTTGAGCCAAGTGTGTATTGTTTAAATATGATCCTTAAAAGTACATAGTTCTCTATTTATGGTACCATGTGGGTACTGGAAATATTGGAGGATCACTTTGTAAAGTATATGACTGTCTGTCTGCACACCTGAATCTAAAACAAAACAATATTGAACATAAACTGTAATTTAAAAATAAAAATATTTTAAAAGTACATAGTTCTCATAGGAGATAGTCCTAGTTTAATATAGAGATTCCAAAGTGTGTATATACACACACACACACACACACACACACACTATATATCAAAAAATTTGTTAAAATATTCTGGCTCCACTTTAAATAATTTTACATAAATTGTTTTGTCTTTTAATTAGAGAAATAAATATAAACTGAGTATGGATTATACACATAACTGTTTCTCTGATTTTAAAAATCACTGTGCCTTTTTATTTTATCAGGTTTAATGACATCCTTGTATATACCAATACACCTAGAATGTGTGAAATTTGCTAGTCACTGTCTCAGGAACAATCCTGATTTAGCAAAGGGCTTAACAGGTACTATCCCCATAATAGAAAATATTTCTAGATTCTCTTTGGTGCAAAAACCCAGTTTTATATATGGGAAAATAAAGCAAAGCTTTTTTTCATTATTACTGTGATAGACAAAGTCTCCTTGTTTCAACTCACCATCATGGAAGTTGCTCTCTGAAGCTAGAATTTTCACCTCCTAGTGCCTAGTTATGCTGGAAGCACTTCTACAATGTTGGTGTTATCAAAGACAGTTTCTTAGTTTAAAAACAATTCTAAAAATATTTCAGGTGTTTGGATTTTAACTGGTCTTGACTTTGAATAGATTATAAGACTTAAAATTTTTTACTATTTTGAGAACTTCGGAGAGAGTCGTTCATTTGTAAACTAATTTAACCATTCTAAAATGGAACTATGTTTTCTAAAATCTGTGTAATTAGAAGGCAGTTCAAAACTTTGCATTTTTGTAGTTATGAGAATATCGTGTATTTGACTATTGCTGTTCTGTTAATTTCTTTAAAATTATGAAACAGTTCAGAAAATACAGATGAATATAACAGCCTTCATCAGAGATGTTAGCATGCTGTATTTACTTAAGAGAATTTTTAAAAGAAAATAAAGTGTAGATAGAACTGAAATGCCCCTCATGAACTATCCTCCTTCCTACTGCTACAGAGGTAACCACTGTAGCAGATTTGGTGTGCATCCTGTTCAGGTTTCTCTGTCTGTGCCACATGTGGATCTCTCCATACATTATATATAGTATTGTCATATGTTTTACACTTTGTTGAAAAATATCATTTTAATTCACCGTAATTGAACTTATTCTTACTATCTTATTGTGTTTTCTATTTTCCATTATTTTTTTTTGCTTCTTTTTTCCTATTTTCTCTCTTCTGCTCAACTGATTACTTTTCTTTGCTCTCATTTTTTCTTTTATTCTCCATGGGTTTGGGAGTTAGTTAACATTCTTTTACATGCTTTCACTGCATAGTGGATTAATGAAATCTAATGAAAACTATCCATCTAGTTATGATTAAGGGGCATCTAGTTCTGAGCAATCAAGGACCCTTGAAAGTTTTAACTTACCATATACAGGTGTGGGCAAAAGTAGATTTACAGTTGTGAGTACACAAAGCAGTTTTTTCTTTTATTATTGTCATCATAACTTGCTTGTCTTTTCCACATGAACAACTATAGATCTACTTTTGCCCACCCCTGTATTTGACCCCCTTTATCCTTTACTCCCCCTTCCTCCCCCCTTCTCCACTGGTAACCACTATGTTGTTGTCTGTGTCTATGAAATTTTGTTTGTCTTGTTTGCTCATTTGTTGCTTTCAGTTTTATACCTACATGTGAGTGAAATCATATGGTTCTTGACTTTTTCTGGCTAATTTTGCTTAGCATGATATTCTCAAGACACATCCATGCTGTCGCAGTATTTTATCTTATGGCTGAGTATTATTTTATTGGACATATGCACCACATCTTCTTTATCCAATCATCCATTCAGGGACACTTAGGTTGTCTCCATGTCTTGGCCACTGTGAATAATGCTGCAATGAACATAGGGGTATATATATCATTGCAAACAAATGTTTATAAAACTTTCAGGTAGGTACCCAAAAGAGGTGTTGCTGGGTCATATGGTAACTGTATTCTTAATTTTTTTAGGAACTTACATACTATTTTCCATTGTAGCTTTACCAGTTTACATTTCTACCAGCAGTGAATGAGAGTTCCTTTTCTCTACAACCTTTTCAACACTTGTTATTACTTGTCTTGTTGAGAGCGGCCATTCTAACAGGTGTGAGGTGGGATCTCATTGCAGTTTTGATTCGCATTCCCCTAAGCACTAATGAAATTGAGATTATTTTTACATATCTGTTGGCCATTTGTATGTCTATAAAATCTGAAACAATCACATAGAAGAAAACGTAGGTACTAAACTTACAGACCTTGGCATTAGAGAGAATTTATGAATTTGACTCCAAAGGCAAAGGAAGTAAAAGCAAAAATAAGTGAGTGGGACAATATCAAACTAAAAAGCTTCTGACAGCAAAAGAAACTGCCAACAAAACAAAAGGGCACCAACCAAATAGGATAGATATTTGCAAACAACAGCTCTGATAAGGGTTAATATCCAAAATACATAAAGAACTCACACACACACACACACACACACACACACAGAGGACCTGAACAGATACTCCTTGACTCCTTGAATGATAACCACTCTTTGATTTTAGCTATAGTAATAACAGTTTATAATGAGCTTTAGAATTAAATGAGATTTCATCTTTAAATTAATAAATAATCATAATAGGTAAAATAATTTCTGCTTTACTTTAAGTGAAAGCAAGTTTTAGAATCCAGGCCTTTCAATGGCCCTAAGATGGTGGCTTTGTTGGAGGGAGCGTGATGCCCTTCCTCTGTGCAGGGAGAGAAACTCATGGATCGGCAGAGGAACAGAGCAAGGGACCCAGGGTATTGCAACATTTATGAAAACAGGTCATCAAAAATTATAGTGGACATTGAAAAACCAGATGGTAAGGAGACTGCTTCAGGGAAACAGGGACCCCGGGATCATAGTGGGGACCAGGGAGGTTGCAGTCCCCAGGCCCAGTGCTCCTGAGTCTGCTTCAGGGCACCAGGGAGAGTGGAGTCCCTGCTCCCTCCCTGGACAACGGGGGTTGAGCAACACCAAGGGGGGCCTTGTTGTTTGAAGGCACACAGAGGGGAGTTGGACTGGGAGACAGTTGCAGGGGCTGCAGGCACCCATGCATAGCCCTGGGAGGGGTAAGTGCCCCCAGCCTGCACAACCAGGGGCAGCCTGGACATGTGCCCCTGCCCCCAGCCCAGTGGGAGTGTGGATCTGTGGAAGACCCAGACCTCCCAGACCTGAACAAGAAAGGGCATGGGTGTTTGAGGGTTTCTGGAGCCTGTGGTGGTGAACTCGGGGGAGCACATGCCCCTCTGGGATTCCCGACTTGCGCTGTGAACCTAGAAGGAACACAGCGCTTCGGAGGTTCCTGGAACCCACAGCGGGGAAATTGGTGGAAGTGTGTGCTCCTTCTCGATCCCTGGAGCTCGCACCGTGAATCCAGAAAAGATGCAGGTGCTTCCCGAGAACATAGAGCCCACCACGGTAAAATTGGGGGGAAGGGCTCATCTCCTTGTGATCCCTGGAGCTTGCATTGAGAACCCAGAAAAGATGCAGGAGCTCTGTGGGGCCGTGGAGCCCTGGAGACCATGGCAGTAAACTCCGGAGAGCGTGCTTGGGAGTGCCCATACCCACATCCAGGGTCCTGCAGGGGGACGCGGGATGCACTCTGAGGAGAGCACACTGCTGGCCCTGGAGACAGTACCCAAGAGACTGACTGAGTTTTGACTGGGAAGAGTGAAAAGCATTCCAAATGCCCCTCAGCCTGCTGAGGCCAGCAAGACCAGAAAAACTGGTTTGGCCAGTTAGAAACCAACAAGAGGTTTTTGTTTTGTTTTGTTTTTTTGGCTGTTGTTTGACTGTTTGATTTTATCTTGTTTTTTAAGTGACTTTTTATTTTTTAATTCTTATTATTTTTATATCTCTCAATTCCTTATGTTTCTCTTCCTTTCATCCTAGTATTATTCCTTCCACTCCAAATTTGTCTCTCCTACATTCCATCTTCTGCTTTTTTTCCCTTTTTTTTTTTGAGCCTGCAAGTGACTGCAAATCTGTATTATCTTTTTCTCACTTTTCTGACATTTTTTATTTTAATAGTATTTTGGTATTCTTTTTCTTTCTGTATAATCTTTGCTTGGCTGGTTATACTGTCATTTGATAGGTTCCCCCTGTTATCTCAGTCACGGTGTGTTGATAATTTACTGCCCTTCATTTGTGTTCCATTCATACACCTCTCAAGGTTCTATACTCCTTATTCTTGTTATCTAGATCTCATAGATTCTGCCATATGATTGCTGCTTTAATATTACTGTAAATAAGACCTAATTCATACAATTGTAAATACTACTCAACACCTCTACCTGATCTCAGCCCACTTTGCAGTTTCCTGAGCTATATTATTGTGGGGGTTCTCTATTCTTTTACACACTACTCCTATTCACTAATCTTTATTCCCACCCTACCTCAGAATCTGAACTCCCACAGCCTCACTGCTTTCTAGATCCAACTAACAATCCTTTCATCCCCAATAAGAGTCTTATCTTCTTTCCATCCTTTTTAAAATGTGGCTAGTGGGGTGGAAGATCACGGTTAACACTACAAGTAGCCAAAGGATATCCCATCTCTTCTCTACTGGCTGCTAATGTAAATATCATAGAGTACTGTCTTGCTGTCTTAAACCATTTTGCCTTACTCCTCCAACTGATCACAAAACAAGAGTAGGCAAAAGCTGTGAACACCAGGATACACGAAGAAGACTGCACCACTGAATCTCACAGGTATTCTACCATAGAAGTTCACACCATAATCACAGGGAACCAGAAAAGATCAATTTAAGAAACAGGCTAATGAGAAGAGTCTCATGAACAATGAGGAGACAAAGAAACAATCCCCAAATGAAGGGAAAGGAGGAAGCCTCAGAAAGAATGCTAAGTGAATAGAGGCAACTCAACTATCAGATATTGAGTTCAAAACAATGATTATCAGGAAGCTCAATGAACTTATAATGAGCTACCAGAAATTACAGGGAAGCCACAACGATCTCACTGCAAACTATATCAACATGAAAAAGGAAATAGAAACTCTCAACAAGGGCCAAGAGGAAATGAAGAATACAATTTCTGAACTGAAGAACACAGTAGAAGGAATGAAAAGCTGGACTGATGAAGGAGAAGATTGGATTAGTGAGTTGGAGGGCAAAGTAGAAAAGAACACCCAGAAAGAGAAAGAAAAGGAAAAGAGGCCCAGAAAGAATGAAGAGGGATTAAGAGAAATGCAAGACAATATGAAACATAATAATATCCGTATAATAGGGATACCAGGAGAAGAAGAAGAGCAAGGGATAGAAAACCTACCTGAAAACGTAATGATGGAAAACTTTCCTAATTTGATGAGAGAAAAAGTCACACAAATCCAGGAAACACAGAGAGTCCCATCAAGAGGAACCCAAAGAGACCCACCTCAAGACACATCATAATTAAAGTGGCAAAATTTCAAGACGAAGAGAGAATATTAAAGGCAGCGAGGGAGAAACAGGAAGTAACATACAAGGGAGCCCCAATAAGGCTAACAGCTGACTTCTCAATGGAAACACTCCAAGCCAGAAGAGAATGGCAAGAAATATTCCAAGTAATGAGAACCAGAGGTCTGCAACCAAGGCTACTTTGCCCAGCAAGGCTCTCAATCAAGATAGAAGGTCAAATAAGAAGCTTCCCAGACGAAAGAAGTCTAAAAGAATACACCTCCACCAAACCAGCTCTGCAACAGAAGCTAAAGGGACTGCTTTAAGGAAAGGAAGGAAAAGAGAGAAAGAGAGAGGAACACACGTACATAAAAGGCAATGAATAAGTACCTATCAATAATAACCTTAAACGTAAATGGATTAAATGCTCCAATCAAAAGACATAGAATAGCTGAATGGATAAGAAAACATGACCCACACATATGCTGCCTACAAGAGACCCGTCTCAGGATAAAAGACCTGCATAGGCTGAAAGTGAAGGGTTGGAAACAAATTTTCTAAGCAAATGGTCAGGGAAAAAAAGCCAGGGTAGAAATCAGACAAAATAGACTTCCAAAAAAGGTCCATAAAGAGAGACCCAGAAGGTCACTTCATAATACTCAAGGGAAGAATCCACCAAGAAGACATAAATATTGTAAATATATATGCACCCAACATAGGGGCACCCAAATACATAAAGAAAATCTTAGAGGACTTCAAGAAAGATATTGACCGCAACACAATTATAGTGGGGGATTTTAACACCCCATTGACAAAATGGACAGATCTTCCAAAAAAATGTCAACAAAGATATTGTGGCATTGAACAATACCCTTGAGGAAATGGACTTTACTGATATATACAGAGCCCTCCATCCCAAAGAAGCTGAATACACATTCTTTTCAAATGGACAAGGAACATTGTCCATTTGACCATTTCAAAGATAGACCACGTAATAGGACACAAAACAAGCCTCAACAATTTCAAAAAAATTGAAATCATACCAAGCATTTTCTCAGATCACAAGGGACTGAAGCTAGAAACCAACCCCAAAGAAAAAAACCCCAAACACTCAAAATCATGGAGATTAAATAGCATGCTATTAAACAATGAATGGGTCAAGAATGATATTAGGAAAGAAATCAAAAGATTTCTGGAAATAAATGAAAATGAACTCACAACAACCCAAAACTTATAGGACACAGCCAAGGCAGTCCTGAGAGGGAAGTTCATAGCGATACAGGCCCACCTAAAAAAGTTAGAAACATTTCAAACAAACAACCTAACCCTACATCTACAAGAACTCAAGGAACAACAACAAAGACAGCCCAGAGCAAGCAGAAGGAAGGAAATAACCAAGGTCAGAGGAGAATTAAATGACATAGAGACTAAAAGCACAATTCTAAGGATCAATGAATCCAAGAGCTGGTTCTTTGAAAAGGTAAATGAAATCGACAAGCCTTTAAGCAGACTCATCAAGAAAAAAAGAAAGAAGACCAAATAAACACAATCAGAAATGAAAGAGGAGAGATTACAACAGATAGCACAGAGATACAAAGGATTGTCAGAAATTACTACAAAGAACTGTATGCCAAGAAATTTGAAAACCTAGGTGAAATGGACAAATTTCTAGAAAAAATATAATCTTCCAAAACTCAATAAAAAAGAAGCAGAAAGCCTGAACAAACCAATAACAGCAAAAGAAATTGAAGCAGTAATCAAAAAACCCCCAACACACAAAAGCCCTGGACCAGATGGTTTCACAGGAGAATTCTACAAAGCATTTAAGGAAGAGATAACACCTATCCTTCACAGACTATTTCAAAAAATCCAAAATGATGAAAGACTCCCAGACTCTTTTAATGAGGCCAACATCATCCTAATTCCGAAACCAGATAAAGACACAACAAAGAAAGAAAACTTCAGGCCAATATCACTGATGAATATTGATGCTAAAATCCTCAACAAAATACTGGCAAACCGTATCCAACAGTACATTAAAAAGATCATACACCCTGACCAAGTGGGAGTCATTCCAGGAATGCAAGGATAGTACAGTATTCGCAAATCAGTAAATGTAATATATCACATAAACAAAAACAAAGACAAAAATCACATGATCATATCAATAGATGCAGAAAAAGCATTTGATAATGTACAGCACCCATTTATGATAAAAACAGTCAGCAAAGTGGGAATAGAGGGAGCATTCCTCAACCTAATAAAGGCCATATATGAGAGACCTACAGCCAACATCATACTCAATGGGCAAAAACTAAAAGCTTTTCCACTAAGATCAGGAACAAGACAAGGCTGTCCAATTTCACCACTTCTATTCAATATAGTACTGGAAGTTTTAGCCACAGGGATCAGAAAAGAAAAAGAAATAAAAGGCATCCAAATCAGAAAGGAGGAAACAAAACTGTCACTGTTTGCAGATGACATGATGGTATACATAGAAAATCCTATAGACTCCACCAAAAAACTGCTTAACCTAATAAATGAATTTGGCAAAACAGCAGGATACAAAGTCAATATCCAGAAATCAAAGGCATTTCTGTACAACAACAATGAAACAGCAGAAGCAGAAATCAAGAAAAAAATCCCATTTGAAATGGCAAAAAGAAAAATAAAATACCTAGGAATAAACCTAACCAAAGAGGTAAAAGACCTGTATTCAGAAAACTACATAACACTGAGGAAAGAAATCAAGGAAGACACAAACAAATGGAAACATATACCATGTTCATGGATTGGAAGAATTAATATAATCAAAATGTCCATACTACCCAAAGCAATTTACACATTCAATGCAATACCTATTAAAGTACCAATGGCTTATTTCTCAGACATAGAACAAACACTTCAAAAATGTATATGGAACCACAAATGACCCGAAATAACTGCTGCAATTTTGAGAAAGAAGAGTAAAGTAGGAGGGATCACAATACCTGACACTAAACTGTACTACAAGGCCACTGTAATCAAAACAGCCTGGTACTGGCATAAAAACAGGCACATGGACCAATGGAACAGAACAAAGAGCCCAGAAATAAACCCAAGTCTCTATGGTCAATTAATATTTGACGAAGGAGGCAGCAACATAAAATGGAGTAAAAATAGCCTCTTCAACAAATGGTGTTGGGAGAACTGGATAGCCACGTGCAAAAAAAAAATGAAACTTGAGCACCAACTTACACCTTATACAAAAATAAATTCAAGATGGATAAAACACTTAAATATTAACCGTGACACCATTAAAATCCTAGAGGGGAACGTAGGTAGGAAAATCTCAGATATTTCACACAGAAACTTCTTTACTGACATGTACCCTAGAGCAAGGGACATAAAGGAAAGAATAAACAAATGGGATCTTATCAAAATAAACATCTTCTGCACAGCTAAAGAAAACAGTATCAAAATTAAAAGAGAACCAACTGTATGGGAAAACATATTTGCCAATGATACCTCAGACAAGGGTTTAATCTCCAAAATATATAACGAACTTACACGACTCCACTCTAAGAAGACAAGCAACCCAATTAAATAATGGGCAAAGGACTTGAACAGACACTTCTCCAAGGAGGACATACAGAGGATCCAAAGACACATGAAACAATGTTCAATATCGCTAGTTATCAGAGAGATGCAAATTAAAACCACTGTGAGATAGCACTTCACACCAGTCAGAATGGCCATCATAAACAAAGCAACAAACAACAAGTGTTGGAGAGGCTGTGGAGAAAAGGGGACCCTAGTGCACTGTTGGTGGGACTGCAGACTGGTACAACCACTATGGAAAGCAGTATGGAACTTCCTCAGAAAACTAAAAATGGATCTGCCTTTTGACCCAGCAATTCCACTGCTAGGACTATATCCTAAGAACACTAAAACACCAATACAAAAGGACCTTTGCACCCCAATGTTCATAGCAGCACAATCTACAATAGCTAGGTGCTGGAAGCAACCTAGATGCCCATCAGTAAATGAATGGATCAAAAAACTATGGGACATTTACACAATGGAATTCTATGCAGCAGAAAGAAAGAAGCAGCTCCCAACCTTTGCAACAGCTTGGATGGAGCTAGAAAGCATTATGCTAAGTGAAATAAGCCAGGCAGTGAAAGACAAATACCATGTGATCTCACCTTTAACAGGAACCTAAACAACAAAACAAAGAAACAAACGAAATATAACCAAAGACACTGAAATAGAGGACAGGCTGACAGTGACCAGAGGGAAGAGAAGAGGGAATTTCAAGGGAGAATGAGAAGGGTTTACAGGAACAAATTTAAAAGACACATGGACAAAAACTAGGGGGAGGGTGGTAATGGGAGGGAAGTGAGGAGGGTTGGGTGGGTGGGCTGGAATGGGAGTAAAAGGGAGAAAACTGTACTTGAACAATGATTAAAATTTAAAAAAAATTTAAAATAGAATCCAAGCCTTTCAGAAGTTTAAGTAATGATAAAGTGTATAGGAAGACAGGGAATTCACTGACTTTGAAGCTTATACATATTTCACAGGTGACTTCTCTTACTTCTTTGAAAATACTTTCATTACATAAGTCTTACTTATGTGTTACATTTTTACAGTTCTCTGGATATAGTCATTTTTCTTAAAGCTTACATTCTTGACGTGTGCCAGTTACACTTTTCATGGAACTTCAGTACCTTGAAAACAGTAAAGTATAGCTATTTTAAATTTGACTTCTAAGATGAAAACGCACTAATACTATTACTTTGCCAGTAGCATTTTGAAGTGACTACTGTCAAGGAATTTAAGTATCCAAATTTGAATTAATTTGTCTTATTTAAAAAATCCAAAGGTATTTTTTATCATCACTCAAGGATATATTTATTGATTTTAGAGAGAGAGGATGGGGGAGAGACAGAGATACAGAGATAAAGAAAGAAAGAGAGAGATTCACTGGTTGCCTCCCATTCACACCCTGAGTGTGGGTCAAACCTGCAACTTATTGGTGTATGGAGGATGTTCCAACCAGCTGAGCCTCTAGGCCAGGGCCCAAAGGTATTTTTAAAATAATGTTAAGGAAGAGAATAAAAGTATCAAGCAATTTATAATTATCTTATCTATCAAAAGCAAATGGTAGCTTTAAATGCTTCTGTGTTATACTGCCATTTTATGGCAGTGCTTCTAATGTGTGCTAATGAACGTCAATAGAAGTGTGGATAGTTGAAATTTTGGAAAATTGCCTTTTTAAATTTTCAAATATGTGTGGTCTTGATATTTTGTAACTTAATATTTCAGTAACATTAACTGCTTTCTGTGATTTACATAAATTTTCTTGAGTACCTGTGTAATATCTTTTAAATTTCTGACTAAGAATAAGAAACACATTAAGAGGACATCAAAATTTTTGCCATATGAAAAGAATATTCACTTATATATAGTATTACTTAAAGATATATATCAGTATATAAAATCATTCAATATAGTAAATATACAGTTTCTGTTTTAGGAAAAAATATTCCCATTCTCTCAGGGCTAACTCTTTTCTGTTTGTGTCTTTGATTCTTTTTCATCTTGCCTACTACCCCAAAACCTTACTCCATCAAATATTCCTTTTTTTTCAAGTTTATAATCTCTGCAGTTAATTTCTACACCCTAGCCTATCAGCATATTTCAGTTAATGATTGATTTTTCTTATTTTTATACTAAAGAAAAAGTCACTACCCCTAATCTCTTTCTTTTAATACAGCTATCTTTTCAAATGTTCTCTTTCATGTCTCTCTTTCCCTCCATACATCATCAGTTGCTTAGTCCCATGAATTTTACCTCATCTCTGTCGTTTCCTTTTGTAATCTGAACTTTAAAAAAATATATTATTGTTTATGCTATTGCAGTTGTCCCAATATTTCCCCTTCATTCCCTCCCACCCAGCACCCTCCACTCCCTCAGGCAATCCCCACAACATTGCTCATGTCCATGGGTCATGCATATACTGTATGTTATTTGTCTAATCCCTTCACCTTCTTTCAACCAGTCCCCACTTTCCCTACCCCCTCTTACAGCTGTCAGTCCGTTCCATGTTTCTATGTCTTATGAACTGAAAATGGATAAAAGACTTAAATATAAATCATGATACCATAAAAATCCTAGAGAAAAGCATAGGCAGTAAAATTTCAGATATCTCTGATAGCAATATTTTTGCTGATATATCTCCTTTGGCAAAGGAAACAGAAGAAAAAAATAAACAAATGGGACTACATCAAACTATAAATTTTCTGCACAGCTAAAGAAACCATCATCAAAATGAAAAGGGAACTAGCTGTATAGGAGAGCATATTTGTCAATGATACATCAGACAAGGGTTTGATCTCCATAAAGAACTCACACTACTCAACATCAGAAAGACAACCAATACAATTTAAAAAATGGGCAAAAGACCTGAAGAGACATTTCTCCAAGGAGGACATACAGAGGGCCCAGAGGCATATGAAAGGATGCTCAGCATGACTAGCTATCAGAGAGTTGCAAATTAAATCCACAATGAGATAGTACCTGGTAATTTTAAAAATGGCACTTAGGAAACACAGTATACTATTATTTTTTATTTCTTTTTCAGTTCATAGTGGAAACTCCTGCCCCTGAAAATGTACATTTCTCAATCGTAGGACAGAGGTCAATGGAGCACAGTTGTGTCATCTGAGGCCAGAAAATTTCCAGTTTTCCTAGGGATAAATTTGGCCATTTGCCATAAAGAAATCAATGAGCTTACTTACACTGGTTGTTTAAGTCATTTATAGTAACTCTCTCATTTATAGTAACCCTTTCATTGTAAATGTAGTAATTACTTAATATTCACATTATAGCAAGATCTATCATAGACATTATAGAGTTACCGTTAAAAACAATACAAAGCTGTGTTTCACTTTTGGGTATTATATCTCTTCTTTTACCAGGAAGACTCTTAGATACTTAATAATAAGTATACAAATATTTTTGCCTTCTTCATTATTCAGTCTGATTAAGGTAGTTTTTATTGTTGCTTGTCTCAGCAATGGAGTTCTTTATTAACTAAACTAATTTGCTGTCTCTCAGAGTGACTATGTAGTTTCCAGGACTGTACTTTCATTGATGCCATTTCTTTTTCATGTGGTCAGCTTCTTGAAGGCCCATACCACCTCTCTTCTTCTAAATTAAACCACAGATACCTTATATGTTTCTAGACAGATTTATTCAAATACTTTAAATTCCAAATATTTTGGAATTAAATATTTTATTCTATTATGCTTTGTCTCTCCTTCCTCTCAGCAAGCATCTTCTTAATAGAGATGGTGTATTTATTTGCTTATTTACTTGATTTGTTTCCTTTACCCCAGTGTGTTTCTAGCTCTGTATTTTACACAGTTGCTCAATGATATCTTTTATTTTCATATAGTAACCTGCTATAACAAGTAACTAGCACTCTTAAAAGATATCTTCTATACCTGTGACTTTACAGAGTGTATTACCTGCAGTACAGTGTGGTGAAGACATTCATTGGCTGGAATAATACTACACAGCTGCAGCAACAACCAGTACTCTTGACCCGTTCTTTCTCAGGCGCGTCCGGCAGTAACACTTGGAAGACACTGCTCAGCAGGCGTCAGTGCCGGACATGTGTGCGCGAACTATCTCCAGGCGGTTTAACAACACACTCCACGATATGAGAAAATTGTTCCTTAAAGAAAGAGATCTATTGATCTCTTGCCATGAATTAGAACAATGTCTGCAGCAAGTTCAAGAGGATAATAAAGCCAGTGCTAGTCAGGCTGACAATTAATGCCCTTGACTATCACGAGGAGTTGCTTAGAAATAGCCAGTGTTTCCCTGTATAGTTGTCAGCTGGGATTACAAATCGGAGTAATAAAAAGGATGAAAATGTTGATCTTTTATTAGTTTGAGAAATTTCTAAAATTGTATTTACATTGAATTTTATTTGAATTTGAGGAAATTGACCAGATCCTGGTAAGTCTCCGGGTTTCATAAAGACATCGCTCAGATGTTGGAAGATGAGAAAATAAGGGGAGAGAAGCACTGCTGGTCCTTGCTCTCATTAAGCAAGTGAACACAGTGAGAGATAGAACAGCAGGTGATGAACGTGTTCCAACTGATCCAGCCACCAGGGCAGGTCTTACACTGCTTGAGGTAAACATGCTTCAGTGTCTAATGAGATAACTGTGATGCATACATAGTTTGTAATTTAGTTCTTCATATTTCCTTCTTAAGGGTATAAACCCTAAAGTAAAATCTCAATCATTTGAGGTAATATAGAAATTACATATTCTAACATCTAAGCTAAATATTTTCAGTCTTAAATACTATATTTTAGCCTAGTATCAATATTATTAAAATAGTGGATTATAATTTGAAGGTTTCATTAGTGAGAAAAGAAGGTGCTAGCCCTATCACAGGAGACAAATTCTTCCTAAAATTCCATTTTATCTTTTATTTTGTCAGCTAATATACGACTGCCTTATATTGATTACAAAAATGTTAGTTAATTGTTGACAACTTAGAAAACAAGAAATTAAAAAGAATAAAACATTCATAAGCCTATCATGCAAAAACACATTTATTTCCTTTTCATTTTTTTAAAAAATGCACATTTTTATATAGTTCAGATCAGATTAAATATATGTTTATATCTTAACTATTTTTTTCTTATTAAATTATAAGGATTTTTCTCAGTGTTTTTTAAGGCAACGTTTTTAAGAGTATCAAAAAACTGACCTGATTTTTGGCTATCATTTAGTAAATGTTTACTTTTGGGCAAGTTAATTTGCCTCTGCTTCCTCATCTGTAATGGATGGGATAATAATAGTATTCATCTCATAGAGGACTAAAATCATGCACATAAATTTTTTAGTATAGTGCCTGGCTCATAGTAAAAATAATAACCATTTTTGAAATGGTGATTGGTTCACTTTTGGAGTGTCATAGTGTTTCCAACTTTCTCCCTTGCTGGATATTTAGATCTTTTTAATTTTATTCTTCTTATTACTACTAAGGTAAATATATCTAAGATCTGTTACCAGTTCTTTTAATACTAGAAGGGCATTACTAGCTCAAAGAGAATGACCATTTTCAAAATTCCTAGATCAATGGATAGATAGATAGATGTATAAATTTCTTCACAGAATTAAGTTTTGAGTTCAAGGGTGGGTTGTTTCAGAAGGAGTCAGTTCAGTTCACACTTAGAAATTCATCTATCATAGTGTCATAGGGTCTTAGCAAGCTGAGAAAGTCCCCTTTAATGATGGAGTTGGGTGTTTTATCCTGGTTTGGAAGTCAGACAGCCCTTCTTGCTGAGCACTGTAGCCTGGTGCTTGGTCCGCTGAGCCCAGAACAACTACCATCTACCCTCCAGTGACTAAAACCCCACTCACAGTTGGCCACACAGAGGCTTTGCTTGTAAACTGGAATCATCTGCATTTGTAGGACAAACACCACTCGTTTCTGGGTCTCAGGGGACAAATGACCACGCAATGGCAGCTTAACAGAACCCCTCTCAGTTCTGGGGACAGAAGTCCCAAGTTTAGGTGTCAGCAGGCCGTCCTTCCTCCAGAAGCTCTAAAGAAAACCTCCCTGCCTTCTCTGGCTTCTGGTGCCCCAGGTGTCCCTGGGCTTGTGGCTGTGTCACCTTAAACTCTTCCTCCATCTTCAAGGGCCACCCCACCTGCATTTGCCTTCCTCCCCACGTCTCTGCTAACAGCACTCTCATTAGGGCCACCAGATAATCTAGGGTGATCTCATGTCGAGGTCCTCAGTGATATCCGCAGAGACCCATCTCCTCATGAAGTCACGTTCTGAGGTGCTGGTGGACTGTCACCCAGCACACTTGCTCCCCTGGCTTCCTGGGGTGGTCATCTCAGGCCAGCAGCCCTGCATGTTCACCAGGAGTCACCTTCAAGTCCCTGGATGACCTCCCTGGCTTCCTGAGCAGGTTTTGTGTCACACACTTGGGAGCATGAAGGACAGACAACCCAGTGCTAGGTGGCTGGAGTAGCTTAGGTGGTGGCGGCAGGAGAGTGGTCCCACCCTGGCTCCCTGCCAGAGCGCCACTGAGACAGCCAAAGGTTTAAAATTTACCTAGACTGATTTTTACATTTACTGCTATTACAGTTAATTTTTATTAGTTTCTATAAAACTTCCTAAAGAATGCTAAAGAATTTCCCCTTAAAAGCTATATAAACTCAAAAACTTCTCAACATTACTATTCAACAAGAGTGAAAACATGGTACCAAGCCCCTTTTAAATTCACTTTCTTCCTGGCAAACACAGACGTTTAGAAAACTATGAATGTCTGTTAAAATATGTCTTCCAAACTGAGTAAATACAGCATTGTTTTATCTTTACTTTTATTTTTTTCAACATCTGTGCTTCTTTTTTATTTGAGAGAGAGAGAAAGGAAGAGGGAGAAGAGCATCAGCCACTGTTCTGCCTCTCCATGCACTCACTGGCTGACTTCTGCATGTGCCCTGACCCAGGACTGAACCTGGAACCCTGGTGCACTGGGACGATGCTCCAACCATGTGAGTTACCTGGCCAGGGTGCATTTTTTTTAATTTTAAACACCTGTTGGACCAGTCTACACCCCAGCCTCCAGATTATCAGGCATCAATAGTCAGGGAAACTAGAGAAATGTCTGCTTCTATGTCACTGAAGAAACAGCTGAGCACTACACTGAAGAGCAGGGACAGCTTGGTCCTTGTCCACCCCCAAGGCATGCCAAGGCCCACTTGGCCAGAGCTTGGCCCACCCCAGAGTCACTTCCTGTTTAGATTCTGAAAGTGGGTTTGGCAGGAGGGAGCCCTCACCCTGGAGGTCCTGCCCCTCACAGAGCCCCTTCATAAGGATGATGGTGGGGATGGCACACTCTGGGCCTCCTACCCTCTGGAAGGACACTGTGGAGCTCCTGAGATGGCACCTTCTGGCCACTGCCATGCAGTGATTTCAGAAGCAGGTTTTCCATGGCTGACTCTGCAGCCAGATAAGAATCTTGGTGAGGGGCCCTGGGTAGGGCACTCAGCCTATGCCTGCCCCTGGGATTCTGCAGAGTAAAGAAAAGTCACACTGAGTGTCCAGGAGGGAAGATACAGAGGGGCCCCTGAGCCCTTGGCACACAGGAAGAGAGCCTGGGCCTATTGGCAATGGAAACAAAGACCAGGTACTTGGAACACCTTGCTGGGAGATGGGGTCCTGGGTTTACCCACTCAAACTATGAAGTACCTTACCTGAAGCTAAGCCTTCATTTTCAGTAACTCTCCGTACTGAGTAGAACACAGGCTGGTATGATGCCCAAGTCCAAGTGCACTTCATGGTGCCAGTTAGTTTCTAATCACTCTGCTAAGAACTGCTGGCTTTAGAGCCCGCCCCCTGCTCCCCCACCCCCACCCACCTCGCCCCACACCACCACAGCCCCAGCAGGGAGGCAGTCTGGGGCTGTCAGAGCAGCAGGATTCTGCAAGGCCTCTGCACTGAGCCAGGGATGAGAGGAGGTCACAGATGGGACTGGGTGTCCTCAGACCCTTAGTGACTGTGAATGTGTGGTTAAGGGCCAGGGTCTGACCTGCCTGGGTCAGGGCTCTCATAAATGGAATCAAGCCTGGACTTCAAGTGCATCCTTTCATGTCTCTGCTGCCAGAGTGAAATTGGGTCCCACTGCCTGAAGGGGACAGGAAGTCAAGCCCTGCAGGCTCCCTGTCACTGTCAAAGTCACTCTGGAAGGGAGCACCCAGGAGGTCTGGGAGGACCCCCCCAGCACCTCACAGCCCTCGGGGTTCCCTCACTCTGCAGTTCTCTATGCTCAGCCACTAGCAACTCTGTCGGCAGCAGGTTAAAACTGACTTCAAAGGATGAGTCAGGAAGTTTCCCTTCCTCCTCTGCTTCCTGAAAGTTTGTAGACAGTTGTTTGAAAAAATTGGTAGACTTCGGGAGTGTAACCATCAGGGTCTGAGATTTCCTTTTTTTTATTTGTTTAGTTTTGGTAATTCATGTAAATCAACTGGAAATGTAACTGCTTTTATAGGTGACTGCATTTTCAACACCGGAAGATTTAGAATGAAGTATAGAAATGTTTAAGTGCCCCAAACCCTGTAGTTACATTAGGAAGACGTCTGAGTGTATTTGTTATCTAAGCTTTGGAATGAACAGAACTGGTCTTCCTGGGGGTGGCGAGGGTTGGAGAGCTTGGGTCCTTGAAGCTCCGCTCAAACCTAGGTGGTGTGCCTGTGCTTGTTAACCATCCTTAGTCCTCAAATGGGCATAATGAACAACTGTCCTAGATAATCCATAGAGGGCTTAAACGTGGTGAAGGATGACAAATGTCTGGCAGAGGGGCAACACCACGGTCACGGTGAGGCAGAACGTGATAAGGTGACCTTGGGATGCTGCACCTCACATTATTTTTATTTTCCACCCACCACTGTTCCCTTTGAGTAGCATCCCTGAGAACAGTATAAGTGCTTAAAACCAGTCAAACAAGCAGTTTGAATATCGCTTTAATCTCAGTTCTTGGCAGCCTCAGACCCCACAGCTGTCCCTCAGTATTTGAGGTTAGGACAACATTTGAACTGCTTAGACCCTACGTTTACCTCCCACCCCTCTGTTTAAGGCTTATGTCCAGCTGCTCTGCACTTACCTCTTGTGACGAGGAGTGTTTTAAGAAGGTGATGCAAATGGTAAAGAACTAGAGCCCAGGCAGAACTGGTGGCCTGACCCCAGTGGAGTGCAGTCTGCTAGGATGGGGCAGGAGGAAGGAAAGATGCACAGCAGCAAGAAAGGACTCTTTTTTGGACAGAGCTCAGAACAGGCTGTGAAAGGCCACATCCTTCTTTCTGCAGAAACTGAGAAACCCACAGCTCCTGGTACATCTTTTGAGTGCTCCTGAGTGTGGGGCACAAGAAGAAATTCCCAGGGAAAGGAGCAGGGGTGAGGTCCCCTGGGAGGGATGACAGGAAAGCATCAGGCTGGGAAGAAAGGAAAGCTCATGGGCTTGGCAGTGAGTGTGCCTTTCAGGACTAAGAGCCCTAAAAAGTGTTAATCATTTTCCTGTTTCTCTCATTTTCCTTCATCTCCTCACTCGCCTCTCCTTCTTCTGCCTATCTTGAGTGGGTAGCTGTGTGGACAGTAGTGTCTTAGGTGCTAGGTGTCTGTCTTAGAAGGGTCATCACAGGACTGAAAGTTTTCATGAGATATGGGATCTTTAGATCTAAAACTAGGAAAGTCTCAGGAAAACAGACAGGTTGGTTACCCTATGACTCCAGATGTCTTGAGAATGAAACAATTGGCTTGAAATCCAACCAAATCACTTTTGTGCACTTGGATTTATCTGTTTGTTTGTTCATTTGTTTGTTTATATTAGCTTTCTCCAGGTCAAATAAGTTAGGTACCAAAGAACAAATAGTGTTTGCAATGCCTTGTATTGTAGCATCTTGTATAAATTTACACAAGTGGATTGGATAACCTTGCAGTACACACACACACTCAGCCTAAAAGCAAATGGGCCATACATCTTGGCACTTAACATGGCTCTGGTCCCAGCCCTTTACACAGTTATCTCTCATATGAGCTTGATAAATATTTGATAAACTCTCGAACCAAGTTTAACTGAGTACATTATTGGATCACATCCAAAACCTCAGGGCCAGACAATCTGGAGAAACTTGGGTGTTCCAGAAATTCCTCACAGCAGGGAACAGAGAAAGACTTCATAATCTAAAAATAGCTGGTTACCATTACCTTTGTGACCAAATTGATCCTTCAATTAAGAGGGTGGCCTGCCACCTGGTGGTACCTTTTAGCACTGCATGCTGGTAAACCACAATTACCTATAATTCCTATGTTGGGTGAATTTACTGGGCAATCATCAAAGACAAGGGCTGGGAAAGTCTGCATGTTGTAACTATATTTCTGACTACTAGTATAGAGAAACCTGGCAATGCATATTTTAAATAATTTGTGAATTCTTTTATATGAGAAATCTCATAATGAGGTAAGGGAAAGGAAAAAGAAAAGTAAAATCTGTGGAATACTTACTTGAACTACACATTCTATATTATTTCCCCTCACAACAACTTTGTGATATGGGTAGTATTATATTTATTTTACAAATGATAAAACGCATACTCAGAGGTTAAGACATCCTTTGACATTAAACAAGAAAATAAAAGGGTATGACAATTCTTTCTGCCTCCAAAGTATGAACTCAGGCTGTTACACTGCATTTTGCCAAATATTTAACAAATCACTTAAAAAGTTAACTTTATTGCAGCATAATTTACATACAATATAGCTGTATGTTTTTAACACTTTAACAGGAAGTTACAAACATCTTACATCTTACCCAACTACAGTATGGTATCAAACCAGGAAATTAACATTGGTACAGTGTAGACACCTATGCAGGTATAAATTCATGTAACCACTACTATAATCAAGAGACAGAAGGGTTCTAACACCACAAAGACCCTCTTTACAGTCACACTGTCTTGTGTTGGTCTCAAGCTCAGGATAGTGATGCTGTCAGCTGGAAATGCCTGGGGACACTCACTTGGGCTTGTAGTATTTGTGGTGAACCCGCAGATGCCTTCACAGCCAGTGTTGTGGCTGAACTGGCCCTTTGGTTCTTGTTATGATTATAGGGCACACGTGAGCAACAGCCATCAGGAAACTTTGAAAAGACAATGTTTATTATTCACTAGTCTTGAAGGGTACAAGGCACACCCAGGTGTGGTGCCAAGGTTTACTCAGGTTCACTCTTTTGGGAATTAATGCAATGAAGGGAAAAGCAGGGTCACTCAGATGGTCCATTATTTAGGTCACCCAGGGCTTTCTAAAAGGGGAATTTCATGGGTGAGGAAGCCCGGCTTCTCATCTAGTTGTGTAGCTGGCTGTGTGTTCATTCCAGACTTGAAGTGGATGCCTCAGCAACAAAAAGCTTAATGCCAGTCATTTACATTAAAATTTAAAAAGCTAATTGCCAGGCACTTACACACACCTACACCTCCCTCTTCTCTCTCTTCTACCATTCCTAAATATGGGTGACCATTAAACTGTTCTCCATCTCTACAATGTTATTTGACAGTGTTATATAATCAGAACCATATGGTACATGACCTTTTGAGATTGTTTTTCATTTCACTCAGTACAGTGCTCTGAGGTCCATCCATGTGTCTGTGTGTATCAACAGTTCATTCTCTTTATACTGCTGAGACAAGTTCCATGGATTGGATGTAATGCAATTTGTTTAACCATTTACCCATGGAAGGATATTTTAGCCATTTCCAGTTTTTATAATTACAAATAAAGCTTTTATAAACATTTACAAAAAGGATATTGTGTAGAAATAAGTTTCCATTTTCCTGGGTCATATTGTAGTTTGTGCCTAATTTTTAACTGAAGTAGTTTACCAAAGTACCTTCCAAAGTGATACGTACCATTTGACATTTCCACCAGCAGTATAAGAGGGATCCACTTTCTCCACATCCTTGGCAGCATTTGGTATTTTCACCCATTTTTATTTTAGTTGTTTTAATAGATGTGACGTGATACCTCAATGTGGTCTTAATTTGCATGTCCCTAATGGCTAGCAATGTTGAATATATTTTTATGTGCTTATTTGACTTTAACATATCCTCTTTACCTAAATGACTTTTCATGTCTTTTGCCCATTTTGTAATTCAGTTGTTTGGTTTTGGAGGGGTTTTTTTGCATTAAGTTTTGAGCAGTCTTTTTTAAATTAAAAAAAAAAGTTTAACATTTTTAGCATACTTTATATATATTCTAAATATGAGCCCTTCTGTTACAAATAAGAGACTGAGTCCAAACAAGGGTTCCTTTCCCAATGCATTTAGAAGCCAGTACCATGACATTGGCTTTGAGATAAGAAAAGCAGTTTATTTCAGTGTCTTTGGTTATATTTTGCTTGTTTGTTTTGTTGATCAGGTTCCTGTTAGAGATGAGTCTGAAACTGAGCACAGGCTGGCAGTGACTAGCAGGGAGAGGGGAGGGAATTTCGGGGAGAATGGTGAAGGGTTTGCAGGAACAATTATAAAGGACACATGGACAATAACAAGGGCGGTGGAAATGGGAGGGAGATAGGGTGTGCTGGGGAGCTGGGCTGGGGTGGGGTGGGGGAAAGACAGAAAATTATACTTGAACAATTTAAAAAAATAAAGAAAATTTTTAAAAAATAATTTTAAAAAAGTAGTTTATTTATTGCTGAGTTCCCGCACAAGCAAAATGAGGCAAGGCTCAAATATGTGCCTCTGATCCAGAATTTGGAGTGGAAGTACTGATGGGACAAGTTTTAATTGAAGAATCTTGGAGTTTGGCCATTTATAGTAAGGGAGTTCAACATCAAATCTTCCTGGACAACAAACCCTTTACATTGAAAGATTTCTGATGTGCAAGTTTCAATCATGTCCTTCAGGGTGAGAGCAAAAGGCTCTGGCTCCAGATGCAGCTACAGGGCACTTTTCTTTCTTCTGTACTTTTTTTTTTCTTCCTTGGCCACATGACTTACTGCCTTGGTGTGTTAACTCTGAATAGCAACTCAATATCTCATTAAATAGGATAGGGCCATTTTGAGCTAGTTCTTCACTGTAGTTTGCAAATATTTTCTCCTAGTCTGTAGTTGGCCTTTTCATCCTTTTCATTATTACCAGGGTCCTTCACAGAGAAAAAGTTTTTAATTTTCATAGAGTTCCACCTTTCAATTTTTCTTTATGAACCATGTTTTAGGTATCATGTTTCAGAACTCTTCACCATGCCGTAAATTCTGAATTCTCCTATGTACTTGTGGTATTGTATTTTGGCCTTTAAATATATAAGAAATATGTTTTGACCTTTCTCCATGATTCTTCCTGGCACACAGCTTCTAAAACCCTGTAATTCCCTAAGTGATAAGTGCTAAGGAGCATCATTTGTTACACTATTTAGTTTTTGTTCCCAGCTCCTAGTGGCTCTAGAGCACAAAGGTGAAAGGAGTGTTGTGTATTATTCATCACAAGCTCCTTTCAACCACACCTACGTTGATGATAATGAGATGACTTTCGGAAAGCCTCTAAGGATGAGGGAGCTGGTTGCCAGGGGAACTAAGCTTGTAATTAGAGAATTGTAACTTTCAGCCCACAAGGGGCCATGTACTATTTTCCACTTCCTAGTATCATTTCTTTCTTCAACCCTGATGTTTATTCCACTCTTTTCTAGAGTACATGGCCTTTTGAGGAAGCTGACTCTGTCTTAGAGTAATGAAAGTCCAACTCTCCTTCCTCCACAGTTCTGGGTGGGATTACTACTAAATCAATTTAATTAAACTTGCAGGGGTGTCCAACCTTTTGGCATCTCCGAGCCACACTGGAAGAAGAGTTGTTTTGGGCCACACATTAAATACCTTGTGACACATAATCACAAAAAAAAATCTCCTAAGATTTAAGTAAATTTACAATTTTGTGTTGGGCCGCATTCATAGCCATCCTGGCTGCATGTGGCCCATGGGCCACAGGTTGGACACCCCTAAAAGTAAGGTTGAAGAATTCAGTCCAAGATGATGGAGTAGGTGTAAGCCGCATTCACCTCCTCCCATGACCATGTAAAATTACAACTAAATTATAAAACAGTCAACCTGGACAAACATTTGAAGATTAGCTGAACAGAAGTCTTATAACTAAGCATATACAGAAGAAGCCCCATCAAGACTGGCAGGAGTGGTGGAGACGCAAAACAGGCTGGCCCTGCCCCTGCATGTGGTAGGTGAGAATCCAGAGGGATACCTCAGATGCAGAGGTTGCCCCTGAGGAGTGAGGGATCTCAGCCCCATCCTTGGTTCCACAACCAAGAGCACCAGTGCCAGGAACAGAAGCCCACCTAACATCTGGCTGTTAAACATCACCAGGGACTACTCCTGCCTTGAGGAGAGAGAAGGCTGCTGGAAACCCAAGGCATCCACTTAAAGGGCCAGGAGACAAACTCTTACTAGCAGGCACTCACCCTGGCTCTACTAAAGGGACAGTAGCTCAGAGGGTGCCAGAGTCATACAGGGAGAGGCTGAGTTGTGTAACTTTGGGGATAGTTGCCGAGGTCCCTGTGCTGAGTACCTCTCCTGCAGGGCTCATGAATGCCACCTTTCCTGGGTTGAGCACCTCTCCCCAAGAGATGCCATTAGTTTGGGGAACTACACAAGGCCCACCCTGACAACTCCCAGAAACCCCACCCCAACCAACTTACTACTATAAACCTTGCCAGCAGCAACCAGCCTGGGCCCACATTGCAGTCTTTCTTTAAAAATCTCTCAAGGAATCCCAGACAAGCCCAGGGGGTTCCAGTGAAATGCAGGGAGAAAGTGAGTTGTGTGGCTATGAGGCACATAAAACACTAGGAAAATTCCCTGGCAAATGGAACAAGGAAACTGAGACAAATGCTTGAACAAATGGCCAGAATGTCTGAGCAATTAACAACCAGCTAATATATCACAAGCCCTAATCCCCCCAACCAAAGATTCCTAAAAGCAGATGGAGGAAATTGAGACAAATGGCTGAATGACAGCTGGAACAGCTGAGCAATTAATAATGACCAGCTAATGAATCACAAGACCACCTCCCAAACAGAAGGCAGAATCAGAACTTGGCACCACGAAGGCTGAAGACAATCTCCTCACCTTTGGAAACACATAAAACCCTAAAAAACTCACTGACCACTTGTGCAAACTCACTCTTGAGTTGGCCTGGTCCCCTTAGATGCGTACTTTTTTGCTTCTTTCACATTGCCACTTTGCCCTAGGGTCTTTCTTTTTTCCTTACCTGAATAAAAGTTACTCTCACTTTCACCTATATGTGTGCCTTAAATTTTTTCCTGCATGAATCAAGAACCTGGAGGTCGCCTGACTGATGAAAGGTCCCAGACTGTGCTGGGGCAGGGCCAGCTGCCAGCTGAGAAGCAGTCTGGTAACAGCTTTAGGGCACAGGCCATCTTCCTGTAAGACCAGCAGGTGCCACCTTTCATGTGCTAAGCCCTCCCTCCACATAGCCAAACCTTAATTGCTGGAGCCTCAGATGGAACTAACTCTCTGAGTCCCCACCCACTGCAAAAATCCACAGGCCCCAGGCAGGTGGTAGCTGGCCGAGGTGTACCCTGAGACATTTGCTGAGAGATCTCAGACTCAGCACTGGCACCAAGTTTGAATCTCTCTTATATGGCGAACACCACTCCACTCAGGTGACTCCCTACAAACCTGGTCTTGAAACTTGAATACCACCTGAGGCTTTTTCAGTAGCTGACAGCTAACAAATGAGGTGCCTTGGTCTTTTTGCTAACCTGCCTCAGGCCCCAGTGCTGGTAGCAGCTGGCCTCAGTAAGCAGCTTGGCTCCTCTCACAGGTACACAGACCCAGCACAGGCAGCCAAAACTGTGGATGGCTTTGAAGCTCCTAATGGGTAGCCCAGAGCTGGTCAATCATCTGACATTGACTTAAAATGGAGTCCCTCTCGAGAGGCCCCATAACCAACACACCCGGAGGCTGACTTCAGAGCATTTCGAAGCATGACCTGATTAGTTCCACAAGTGGGACACCCTAAGGGAGATCTCAACAGGCACCAGACACTGCTGGGGCAAATTTGGCTTCATGAGATCAGCCCCCAAAGAGCAGCTCATAATCTGTGGTCATGGCCTATCCTGACAGCTGCCAGCCTGCCTAAGGGTCATCCCCACACACAGATGGGCCAATAGCAATCAAGTCTCAGCTACAACAGAAGGGCACAGAAAATACTCCTAAAAAGAAAAAGAACACTTCTATAGCACCTGGCTCAGGGATCAGGAAGACTGAGCCAGTAGACCCCACAGGACACAAAATGCATTAAGCCACCTTACCAAGCCTGGGAGTCACTGCAGATCTACCTACTACATAGACACAAATACATAGAGGCAGCCAAAGTAGGGAGACAATGAAACATATCCAAAATGAAAGAACAGGAGAAATCTCCAGAAAAAGAATTAAAATGGAGGCAAGCAAACTACCAGATACAGTGTTCAAAACAATGGTTATAACAGTGCTCAAGGAACTTAGTGACAACTTTAACAGCATGAAAAAGGACATAATAAACCATATAAAAGAACCAGTCAGAAATGAAAAATGCAATAATTGAAATGAAGAATATGTTAGAAGGAATCTATAGTAGATTAAATGAAGCAGAAGTTTGAATCAGGAATTTGGAAGACAAGGTAGCAGAAAACACCAAATCAGAGCAGAAAAAAAATTAACAATGAGGATAGTTTAAGATCCCAGGCAGAATGTCAAGCATAATATCATCCACATCAAAGAGATACCAGAAGGAGATGAAAAACAGCAAAACATTGAGAACTTATTTGGAGAAGTATGCCCGAAAATGTCCCTGACCTGCTGAACAAAATAGACCCACAAATTCAGGAAGGACAGAGAGTGCCAAATAGATGAACCCAAAGAGGCACCCAAAGAGGCCCACACCAAGACACATCACAATTAAACTGACAAAGGTTAAAGACAAAGAGAGAATCTTAAAAGCAGTTAAGAGAAAAGCAGTAAGAGAACTACAAGGGAGCTCCATAAGACCATCAGCTGATTTCTCAACAGAAACTTTTCATGCCAGGAGGGGTTGGCACAAAATATTCAAAGTGATGAAAAGCAAGGATAAACAAGCAAGACTACTCTACCGAGCAAAGCTATCATTTGTAACTGAAGGAAAAATAAAGAGCTTTCCAGACAAGAAAAAGCTAAGAAAGGTTATCACCACTATACCAGTATTACAAGAAATGTTAAAGGAAATTCTTTAAGAAGACGAAAGAGGAACATAAATATGAATAATAAAATGGCAATAACTATGTGCCTATCAATAAGCACTTTAAATGTAAATGCTACAATCAAAATGCATAGGGTAGCTAAATGGACAAGAAAACAAGACCCAAATATATACTGCCTACAAAAAACCCACTTCAAATCAAAAGATCCATGCAGACTGAAAAGACAGTTCATGCAGATGAGAATGAAAAAAAAACCTGAGGTAGCAATCTTTATGTCAAAGAAAATAGTATTTTTAAAAAGACTGTAACAAGGAACAAACAAGGATACTCCATAATGATAAACAGATCAATTTAACAAGAAGCTATAACCTTTGTAAATATTTATGCTGCCAACATAGGAGTACCTAAATATAGGGAGCAATTCTCAATGGACATAAAAGGAGAGATCAACAGTAATAAAGACATAGTAAGGGCATTTAGCACTTCATTGACATCAGTGGATAAATCTTCCAAAGAGAAAATCAACAAGGTAACAGTGGCCTTAATGGCACATTTGACTAGATAGATTTAATTGAATGTTTTAGAGCATTTTATCCCAAAGCAGCAAAATCACACAAACACATGGAGTTTAAATACATATGTTACTAATCAATGAATGGGTTAACAATGAGAAAAGGAAGAAATTAAAAGGTACCTTGAAACAAATGAAAATAAAACACAACAATCCAAAACCCATGGGACTCAGGAAAAATAGTCCTAAGAGGGAAATCCACAACAATACAGACAGGCCTTCTACAGGAAACAAGAAAAATCTCAATAAAAAAATCCAACCCTACAACTAAAAGAGCTAGAAAAGGAACAACAAACAAATCCAACATGAGCAGGAAGAAGGTAATAATAAAGATCAGAGCAGAATAAACAAAAAAAAGTGCACAAAAAATCAATGGAAAAAAATCAATGAAACCAGGAGCTGGTTCTTTGAAAAGATAGACAAGGTTGATAAACCTTTAACCAGCTTCATCAAGAAAACCAGAGGACCCAAATAAATAAATTCAGAAATGAAAAAAGGAGAAATAACAACTGATGCCACAGAAATACAAAGGATTATAATACAATATTGTAAACCACTATTTGCCAACAAATTAGACAATCTGGAAGAAATGAATAAATTCTTAGAAAAATATAATCATCCAAGACTGAATCACAAAGTAGTAGAAAATCTGAACAGACTTATTAAAACCAATGAAATCAAAGCAGTAATCAAAAAACTCCCAAGAAACAAAAGCCTTGAACCTGGTGGCTTCAAAAGTAAATTTTATCAAACATTTAAAGAAGAACTAACACCTATCTTTCTCAAACTATTTCAAAATATTTAAGAGGAATATTTAAATGTTCCAACATCCAAATTATAGGGACACCAGAAAGAGAAGAGAAAGAGCAACCAGTGGAAAAGTTATTTGAACAACAATAAAGGACAACTTCCCCATTCTGGCAAAGGAAACAGACTTACAGGAAGTCCAGGAAACTCAGAGAGTCCCAAAGAAGTCAGACCCAAGGAGGAACACACCAATGCACATCATAATTACATTAGCCAAGATGAAAGATAAGGAGAGAATCTTAAAAGCAGCAAAAGAAAAGGAGACAGTTACCTACAAGAGTGCCCATAAGACTGTCAGCTGATTTCTCAAAAGAAACCTTACAGGCAAGAAGGGGCTGGAAAGAAATATTCCAAGTCATGAAAGGTAAGGACCTACATCCAAGACTGCTCTATCCAGCAAAGCTTCATTAAGAATGGAAGGGCAGATAAAGTGCTTCTCAGATAAGGTCAAGTTAAAGGGGTTCATCATCATCAAGCCCTTATTATATAAAATGTTAAAGGGACTTATCTAAGAAAAAGAAGATAAAAAACATGTACAGTAAAATGACAGCAAACTTGCAATTATTAACAACCACACCTAAAACAAAAATAAAAACAAACTAAGCAAACAACTAGAACAGGAACAGAACCACAGAAATGGAGATCACATGGAGGGTGAGCAACAGGGGAGTGGGAGGAGGAGAGAGGGGGAAAAGGTACAGAGAATAAGTAGCATAGATGGTAGGTAGAAAATAGACGGGGGAGGGTAAGAATAGTATGGGAAATGTAGAAGCTAAGGAACTTATAAGTATGACACATGCACATGAACCAAAATGGGGGAATGTGGGTGGGAGGGGGATGCAGGGTGGAGGGAAGTGAAGGAGGGAAAATGGAACAACTGTAGTAACATAATCAATAAAATATATTTAAACAAAAGAAGGAACAAAGATGGAGGTATCACACTATCTGATATCTATACTACAAGGCTAAAGTAATCAAAAACAGAATGGTACTGGCATAAAAACAGATACATAGATCAATGGAACAGAATAGAGAGCCCAGGTCAATCATAACAAAGGAAGCAAGAACATACAATGGGTAAAGACATTTTATTCAGTAAATAATGATAGGAAAATTGGATAGGTACAGGCAAAAAAATCAAACTAGACCATCTTATACCATATAAAAGAATGAACTCAAAATGCAATAAAGGCTTAAATGTAACACCCAAAACCATAAAACTAGAATAAAACATAGGCAATAACCTCTCTGAGACTTCTCTTAGTAATATTTTTCTGATATATCCCCCCAGGCAAGGGAAACAAAAGAAAAAAATAAACAAATGGGTTTACATCCACCTAAAAAGCCTGTGTCCAGCAAAAGAAAAAATAAACCTAAAGGTTTAGGAAAAGGAAAAGACAACCTAATGAATGGAGGATGATATTTGCCAATGATACATCCAATAAGGAGTTAGTAATACCCAAAATTTATAAAGAACTCATGTAACTCAATACTGATAAAACAAAAAACCTAATTAAAATAAGGGCAGAGGACCTGAATAGAGACTTCTCCAAAGAGGAAATCAGATGGCCAATAGACAATGAAAAGATGCTCAATGTCACGAGTCATAGAGAAATGCAAATTAAAACCACCATGAAACATCACCTCACATTTGTCAGATTGGCTATTAATAACTTAAGAAATAATAAGTGTTGGCAAGGATGTAGAGAAAAGGGAAACCCCATGCACTATAGGTGGGATTGCAAATTGGTGCAGTCACTATGGAATAGAGTATGGAAGTTCCTCAAATATGTAAACATGGAACCTAGGTGAAAAGGACAAATTTTTAGAAAAATATAATCTTCCAAAACTTAATGAAGAAGAAGCAGAAAGCCTGAACAGACCAATAACAGCAGATGAAATTAAAGCAGTAATCAAAAAACTCCCAACACACAAAAGCCCTGGACCACCAGTTTTCACAGGAGAATTCTACAAAGCATTTAAGGCAGAGCTAACGCCTATCCTTCACAGACTACTCCAAAAAATCCAAGAAGATGGAAGACTCCCAAACTCTTTTTATGAAGCCAACATCATCCTAATCCCAAAACCAGATAAAGACACAACAAAGAAAGAAAACTTCAGGCCAATATCACTGATGAACATAGATGCTAAATCCTCAACAAAATATTGACAAACTGCATCCAGCAATACATTAAAAAGATCATACACCATGATCAAGTGAGATTCATTCCAGGGATGCAAGGATAGTACAATATTTGCAAATCAATAAACATAATATATCGCATAAATAAAGACAAAAATCACATGATCACATCAATAGATGTGGAAAAACCATTTAATGAGGTACAGCACCCATTTTTGATTAAAACACCCACCAAAGTGGGAATAGAGGGAGCATTCCTCAACCTAATAAAGGCCATATACGAGAGACCTACAGCCAACATCATACTCAATCGGCAAAAAATAAAAGCTTTTCCACTAAGATCAGGAACAAGACAAGGTTGTCCACTTTCACCACTTCTATTCAACATAGTACTGGAAGTCCTCGTCACAGCAATCAGACAAGGAAAAGAAATAAAAGGCATCCAAATTGGAAAGGAGGAAGCAAAATTGTCATTGTTTGCAGATGACATGATAGTGTACATAGAAAATCCTACACACTCCACAAAAAAAAAACTACTTAACCTGATAAATGGTTTTGGCAAAACAGTGGGCTACAAAGTCAATATTCTGAAATCAAAGGCATTTTTGTATACCAACAATGAAACAGCAGAAACAGAAATCAGGGGGAAAATCCCATTTGATATAGCAACAAGAAAAATAAAATACCTAGGAATAAACTTAACCAAGGAAGTAAAAGGCCTGTACTCAGAAAACTACATAACACTGAAGAAGGAAATCAAGGAAGGCACAAACAAATGGAAACATGCACCATGTTTATGGATTAGAAGAATTAACATCATCAAAATGTCCATACCACCCAAAGCAAGTTATAGATTCAATGCAATACCTATTAAAGTACCAATGGCATATCTCACAGACATAGAACAAACACATCAAAAATTTACATGGAACCATAAATGACCCCAAATAGCTGCAGCAATTTTGAGCAAGAAGAGCAAAGTAAGAGGGATCTCAATACCTGATATCAAACTCTATTACAAGGCCACTGTACTCAAAACAGACTGGTACTGGCATAAGAACAGACACAGAGATCAATGGAACAGAACAGAGAGCCCAGAAATAAACCCAAGTTTTTATGGTCAATTAGTATTTGACAAAAGGAGCATGGGCATAAAATGGAGTAAAAAAAGCCTCTTCAACAAATGGTGTTGGGAAAGCTGGACAGCTACATGCAAAAAATGAAATTTGCCCACCAACTTACACCATACACAAAAATAAATTCAAGGTGGATAAAAGACTTAAATATAAGTTGTGATGCCATAAAAGTCCTTCAGGAGAACATAGGCAGAAAAATCTCAGATATTCCACTAAGCGATATTTTCACTGATATATCCCCTAGAGCAAGGGACATAAAGGAAAGAATAAACAAATGGGATCTCATCAAATTAAAAAGTTTCTGCATGGCTGAAGAAAAGAGCATTAAAATGAAAAGAGAACCAACTATATGGGAAAACAAATTTTCCAATGATACCTCGAACAAGGGTTCGATCTCTGAAATATATAAAGAACTCATATGAATACACTCTAGACAAACAACCCAATTAAAAAATGGGTAAAGGACTTGAACAGATACTTCTCCAAGAAGGACATACAAAGGGTTCAGATTTCTAGTACAAATATTGGATACTAGAACCCTAACTGTTGCTAGAGAAGTACAACTGTATAAAAGAATTGGTATTTAAATTCAAGAGAACCTATGCACCCCAATGTTCATAGCAGCACAATCTACAATAGCCAAGTGCTGGAAGCAACCTAAATGCCCACCAGTAAGTGAGTGGATAAAAAAACTGGTACATTTACACAATGGAATACTACACGGCAGAAAGAAAGAAGGTGCTCCCACCCTTCACAATATCATGGATGGAACTGGAGAACGTTATGCTAAGTGAAATAAGCCAGGTGGCGAAATACAAATACCACATGACCTCACCTGTAAGTGGATCCTAATCAACAAAATAAACATTCAAACAAAATATAAGCAGAAACATTGAAATAAAGAACAAACTGACAGTAACCAGAGGGGAGGGGGGAGAAGGATAATGGGGGAAAATAGGGGAAGGCCCATCAAAGAACCTATAAAAAGACAAGAGGACAAAGCAGAAGAAGGTAGGCTGAAGGATGGCAGGTGGGGATGAGTGGGGCAGGGGGGCATGGTGGGGTGAAAATGGAGACAACTGTGCTTAAACAACAATACAAAAATAAAAATTTCTCATAAAAATTGGTGTTTAAATAGAAAATTTTACAGACAGAGAACAGAAAATAATTGTTCTAGGATTGCTTGTGTATTCTACAGTTTGTGGGGTTGGGGTTGGTGTGGTATTTATGTGAACCTCTACTGCTAACACAGCGGTTCTCAACCTGGGATGGCTTTGCCTCCTAAGGGACATTAGGCAATGTCTGAAGATACCATTGGTCATCACCAGTGCAGGATTTGAAGTTGCTACTGGCATCTAGTGGGTAAAGGCCAGGGATGCTGCAGTCCCTACAGTAAAGAATTACTTGGCTCAAAAGTGCTGAGTCTGAGAAACTTTGTGACAGCTCCCTGTAGCTTTGGAGAGAGAGAAACCGAAGCCTTGACGTTGGCAGTGTAGGGAAAATTTTGTGCTTCAGTGGAAAACTGTGCACTGTCTTCTGTAGAGGATCCCTTTCAGGTTTTGAGTGTCACTTTATAAGTTATTTTGCAGGTCTGTAAATCATAGCTAACCTACAGCAATACTGGCAGAGATTCAACTGACTTCCCTCTTCCACCATAGAACAAGTTTGCTTCGTCTCCATTGGCACATTCGTTTCAACATTTCTTTTGACTATTCTGACTTCTCTTTTAAACTGGTTGTAACACCTCACCAGCTTCATCATTAATGAATTGAATGAAACAATTAGCATGTTTACTTTTAACCTGTGGGAGAGTCAAACTTTACCTTTTTTGGAGAATAATCTTTTAACTGCATCGTCCACCTTTGAGGTACTGAAGGAATGGAATCATTTCCACTGGAAGATGCCCTGGCCTTGGCAACGGAGACAGAAACCTGGACTTCCACGTGAGCTTCAAAACGACAGGTGTTTGCCTGTGTGGCCTGTGGTTGTGTTCCTGGTAACTAGGGAAGTACTCAGCAGATAGTAAATTCTCCATAAATATTTATTGAGTGAATATTTGAGGCAACTGGCTGGAAATCTGCTTAGGCTGAAACAGATGGAGAAGGGAGAGATGTATTCTCAATGAGGGCAAAGGAGGGCAGACTTTTTTAAATAGAGGGAAAAGTTACCTTCATAATGGGAAAGAATTTGTGTTGAATTTCGTGGGATGCTGGCATTTGGAGCCCCTTCCATTACTGGTGGCTGCCAGTCTAAGCAGTTGAATATAATTAAGAAGAAGAAACGGCGACTTCTCTCCTTAGTGGACACTGTGGATTGGGATAAGCTCATTTATTTCAAAGACATCTGGGATAAAAATTAGAGGCATTCATAAAATACGAAGTCACTCCCACATGGATGTGTCTGCCCTACCCTAAGGTCTCGTCCACTGCCACATTCTTACTGCTGGCAAAAAACAACAGGGTCAGGCCTAACACCCCGTCCTCCGCAGCAGGGGAAGACAGAAAAAACTAGGCTTCATTCAAACCGCGGTACTCCCCAAGGCTGGTCCAGACCAGGTGGTTGCCACGATCACTACACCCTTCGCAAAGCACTGTGGGGCTGGTAGTCCAGACTGAGGAGCGGCTCCCGGCTGCGGAAGCCGCAGAACTGCATTTCCCCTTCAGGCCCGCGACTGAGCGGGCAGAGCTCGTCACGATCAGACTCCTGAAAGAACCCGGGTTAGGATTTGGGCCAAGACTGGATCCAAGCGCCAGTATGCTGTACCCTCTGTCCTTTAGCGCCTTCTATTGTCGGGTGCGGGCCTCACTCCTCTGGCGGTCGGGGGCGCAGCCTCTGCTGGAGGCTGGAACGGTTGTGGCGTCCCGGGCTACCGGGACCGTGGCTTGGAAGCCAACCGTGTCTTCCCTGCACCCTACAAGAAGTCCGAGGCAGAGGAGGCCTTAGAGATTTGCAGCCTCGTGGTGGGCACCTCTGGGCTGTGTGATAGGCTCGTGTTGGGCTCTGCCAGGGCGCCCTACTACCTAGAAGGGCTTGAGCTGCATGAGAGGGAGGTGTGCATTTTCTCCGGGTTTACTCCCCTGCTCCTTAAAGGCCGTTGTGCTGTGGGATCTACTGGGAGCGCGCTTTCTAAAGACTACTGTCTCGCACAACGGGTTTGCAAAGTGAAGCTTGTTGGTCTCTGACATTGAGTGGGACTGGAAGGGACTTGCCTCGGGTTTCCTTCACACATGGAAACTGATGAGTTCTGAGTTGCCTAGAAGGTATTCTCACATTCGTAGAAAGCCGATGGAAAGCTGGTTTGTAAATTGCCTTGAAATTTCACTCCATGTAGGTTTTAGTTCGGCGCGCACCCGCCAAGAAGGAAGGAAAGACAAAGTCCAAGGGGAACCTTTGGATCCCAAGTGAAGTATCTCTTTCCTTAGGTGGAGTTTCTTTGGCTTTATTGGCTTTTTGCATTTCTTTTCTGCTTAGAAAATGGTATCGTTTTCTAATGATAGTTCCTTTTATTGGTAATGCATTAATTTACAAAGTTATTTTGCATAGATGATGTTTGATCCCCCCAAACACCCTGGTTAAGTGGGAAGGACCACTGTGAAGCAAACTGGCTTAGCATGTTCTGTAGAAGGAATGGTCAAGGATCTTCCAGGACTAAAACTGAGTGACTCCTGTTCAGGTATCCTTCTGTTGCCGGAAGAGACCTGGTTCTTCTTGCTGACGCATGTAAAGAATTACATATCAGCAAATCTAGTAGTATGTAATCAGTTTATTAGTGGCCTGTTCCCATGGAAGAGAACAGGACTGGGTAGAGTAAGGGGGTGAAAGACACAGTTTCAGGGCAAAGCAGGGTGAGAAAAGCAAGAGCGGCTGAAGACCAGGGTGGCAAGCCTGAAGCCTGGTGGCCAGAGGCTCTGTGGCCCGAGAGCCAAGAGCACCCTGAGCCCCAGAGAGGGAGAGAGAGTGGCAGAGAGTCCTTTCTTCCCAGGACTTAGGTAGTTGGTGGCATAGGAGGGGAAAAAGTCACATATTGATTAACCGGTAAATGTGGCGCCAGCTTTCCTGGGGTAATGTGACTACCCAAGCTTAGGGATGTGTGGGGATCTGTCAGCAGGAATCCTTATCTTGCTCCAGACTCCACTTGGTCATCCTGTTGTAAAACAAATACGTGACGGGGCAGTTAATTAAAATTGTGGCACTTTCCAAAGTTATTTATGGGCTCTTTCTGTAAGCACTGGGGACCCTCTCCCACATTCAGGCCTTGGGATGAAAACAGCCTCAAGGCTCTCCTTCCTCCTTCCTGCTTCCGTTTACTATTTATTCTGCCTAATTGGTAAAAGGTGTTTCCTGGCAACCAGGGTGCTAAATGCTGGCCAGTGACAGTATTGCAGTCTCAGAGTTCTTCCTATGCTTTCTCCTGCCTCACTTCCTCCGCCAGTACCATTGCTGCCCTGTTCTGGTGTAACTTGTTCCAAGCCTGGTTAGCAATAGGATTTTCTGTGGGAATTCAGAGTTAATGTAAAATGTGTAATCTGGCTCTACTTTTGGGATTCAGTGTTTCAGCTGCAAAATTGGGACGATAAGGCAAGATTTCAAAATGTCTGAATCGAGTGAATAGCTAATGGATGGTAAATGAAATCAATACAATTAAAAAAGCCCCCCATATCTTGGGTTTTCTATTAACTTATTTACATTAATATTTGGTTGTGTACATCTCCCTGACCTTTGTTTCATAATTATGATTAGTTTAAATAAAAATCTGCAAGCCCCCACCTCAGGCTAGAGCCTCCAAAACACCGGATTCCAGCCACATTATTCCATGAAGTAGCTAGGTGATCCTGGGAGATCTCCTCTGGCCTTTAGGGGGCACCTCACCCAATCTCAGTAGCACCCACTTTCCCTACCAACATTCTTTCCTGAGATGCCAACACTACTTGAATTTTGTATTTTCTGCTTTTTAATACAGATGTATTCATTTCATTTACTTACCAGGTTTTTTTGTTTTGAGTGCCCAGCAGTGTCGAGTAGTTGGTATATGGTCACCAGAAATGTGGCTAAAGGAAGGAGAAGATTCTGGCCCTGGGTAGTTTTCCTGTGGGATAACTAATTCAGGTCCACACACTTGTTGAGCATGTTCCTGTACTAAATTGTTGCGTACTTAGTTGCTCTTTACAGGGGGTATCCTTTGCTCCATTGAAGGCTATTTTTCCTGTAGCACCTTGTGACTTGGATTTATTTTACTCACTTGTGTAAGATTACTCACTTGTGTAAGATTATTGTAAGATGCTGTTGATGCCATCTTTGGAATGTTCTCAGAGCTGACCCTTCACTTTGACTTACCAGCTGGCCAGTTTGGGCTCTCCCCAAGACCAAATGATAGCAGTTGCCCTTATCTTGTCCCCTTGTAACAGAAACGCATCCCACTCTGAAGTCTTTTTGTACTCTGGTTCTTCTGTGCCCACCATTGGTAGGAATTGTGGCTCTCAATGCCAGAGTTTGGTAAAAAGGAAAGGAACTATTTAATTAAAAGTTATACAGGTTTAGAAAAATGGCGGAATTCTACTGTTAAATCTCACTCCCTTTAGAAACGAAGATACACCCACAAGCACACAGTCCTGCCCTCCCCCCCAACCCCTTTTCCCTGTCAGGCCAGTCTCAGAGCAAGCCAGTCAGAAGTACCACCCTCCAGAAGGAAAAAACAGAATTTCACAGCTCACTTCTCCCAGTTCCTTCCAGTAGTCCATGCTCAGCTGAGCAAGTCTCCCACAGCTCCCATCACCATCAGCTGTGTCCCTCAGTTCTCTAGTTCTTAGTTCAAAACCACATGACAGGCTGCCTTTTTGTTTAAATCCCAGCCTGGAACCTCTTCCATAACCCCATTTCCGACTCCTTCTACTGTTGGCTACACGTGCTGGCATTCCTGTATTCTCTGCCTTTCTTTGCTGCCAAGGTTACACCAGGCAGGCTTGGTCCGTAGCTTGGAGCTAACCATCTCCAAGCTCTCACACAGGCGCTGTAACCCAGGAGACCTTGCCTCCCAGCTACATCACACATCAAAGTCGGCTGTCAAAGTCCTGCCCCTCTCCCTAGCTTCTCACAGGCTTTGAAGCTAGCTTGCTGTTATTGATATGCAAAATAACTCTCAATTCCTGTGCTGCTGCCTTTCCCAGCCCCAAAGCTAGGATTTTGTGGGGTGGGACTTGGGGCTTCTCTGCTTGCACCCGGTTACACCCTCTTTTGACCTCCAAGTGGTGCATTATCTTCTACAAAGCAAGTTTCACTATGGACTTCCTTTGCCAAATGAATTCATTGTTAATTAGTTGCTGGAATCTAAGACATTTGAAGTGAAATGATATTTTAGCAAATGGAACTCTCTGAAGTTGCTTATTCAAAGTTATTCATAGAGGAGTTATTAATATTGTTAAGAGATGGTTTTTCAGAAAGGTAGAATCATTATTTTTATACATACATACATATATATATTTACACATATAACAAAGACTTTATTTAACTCATTAAATCAATGAGGGAACTGAAAAAGATACTATACCAGTTCACAGGAAATGCAGTCAAAAATGGTAAAATCTATAAGACCTGTCTCTAGGGTAGTAATTAAATAGATCTCACAAAACACAATTAATTTGCATTGCTATGGACAAGAACTATTTGTATTTTTTTTAGTTTTTTATTGATACCATTAGAGATATCCCCATTTTCTTGCCCTTTGCCCACCTCTACCCAACCCCACACCTCCTATTTCCCTGACCTTCACCACACGTATCTGTGTCCATGGCCTATATATATGTGGGGTCTGTCCGGAAAAGGTCCAGCCATTGTTGAGAATGGTTTGGGCAACATCACATACCCTGGCAGCCAGGAAGAGTGGACTGGAATGTGCATGTATGAACAATGATGACTTCATTGTACTAGTCAGTGGGGGTGGTAGATGCTATTGAGTGAGCAAGTGTACTGTGTGACCATGGCATTCAAAATGACTGGGCAACTAGAGCAACGAATCTGCATTAAATTTTGTGTTAAGCTTGAACATTCTTCCACAGAAAGTATTCGGATGATTCAGAAGGCCTCCAGGGACAATGCAATGAATGCAGTACAAATAAAAGTGTGGCACAAACACTTCAAAGATAGTCAAGAATCTGTTGAAAGTGATCCACAGTCTGGAAGGCCTGCAACAAGCAGAACACCTGAGAATGTTGCATATGTACAGGCTGCAGTCAACCAAGATTGGCAACTGACAGTACAAGAACTAGAAGGTGGTCTGAGATTTTCACGGAGGGTCTTTGCCTGAAACGTGTCATGGCAAAATTCATTCCACAGCTTCTGCCACCAGAGCAAAAGGAACAATGTGCTAGAGTTGCTAATGACTTGATTCACACCACCACCAATGAACCAGATTTCCTCAAGAAGGTCATAACCAGAGATGAATTGTAGGTCTATGGCTAATGATCTGGAAGTGAAGGCCCAGTCGTCCCAACGGAAGTTGCCTCATTCTCCATGCCTGAAGAAGGCATGGAAAAATCACAGCAAGATCAAGACCACGTTAACTTTGTTTTTTTGGTTGTGATGGTGTTGTCCATCATGAGTACACACCTCCAAGCCAAATAATTAATAAGGAGTACTACTTCGATGTTCTACATAAGTTGAGAGATGCAATACAATGAAAATGGCTGCAGCCATGAACAACTGGTGATTGACAGCCTCATCACAGCAACATGCCCAATCATGTGTCATGTCTCATGCAGAGTTTTTTTGGCCAACATCAAATCACTCAAGTAACTCAGGCCCCCAACAGCCCAGATTTGGTGTCCTGCAACTTCTGGCTTTTCCCAAAATTAAAATCACCTTTGAAAGGAAAGATTTCAGACCGTTGATGAGATACTAGAAAATATGATGGGGCAGCTGATGGCGATTCTGACAAAGGATTTTGCAGAGTGTTTTGAACAGTGAAAGAGACACTGGGAGAACTGTGTGAGGTCCCAAAGTCTTACTTTGAATGGGACTGAGGTGTCATTGTCCTATGTACAATGTTTCTTGTATCTTAGATCTTCTATAAATGTCTCTATTTTTCATATTAACATGGCTGGCTACTTTCTGGACAGTCCTTTGTGTTCTTTAGCTAATCCCTTCATCTTCTTTTATCTATTTCCCCCATCCCCTCCCCACTGACATTTCTTAGTCTGTTCCATGTATCTAAGTCTCTGGTTCTATTTTGTATATTAGTTTATTTTGTTCATTAGATTCCATATATAAGTGAAATCACATGGTGCTTGTCTTTCTCTGGCTTATTTCACTTAGCATAGTAATCTCCAGGTCCATCCATGCTATTGCAAAGAGTAAGAGTTCCTTCTTTTTTACAGCTGCACAGTGTTCCATTGTGTAAATGTATCACAGCTTTTTTATCCACTCATTTACTGATAAGCATTCGAGCTGTTTTCAGATCTTGGCTATTGTAAGTAACACTGCTATGAACATAGGGGTATATAGATTCTTTCTGGTTGGTGTTTTGGGATTCTTAGGAAATATATCCAGAAGTGGATCCCTGGGTTAAAAGACAGTGCCATTTTTAATATTTTAAGGAAACTCCATAATGTTTTCCACAGTGGTCACACCAATCTGCATTCCCACCAACAATGTACTGGGGTTCTCTTTTCTGCACATTCCCGCCAGCACTATCATTTGTTGATTTACTGATGGTAGCCATTCTGGCAGGTGTGAGGTGATAACGCATTGTAGTTTTAATTTTAATCTCTCTGATGAGTAGTGATGTTGAGTATTTTTTCCTATGGCTATTGGCCATCTGTATGTCCTCTTTGGAGAAGTATCTATTCGGGTCCTTTCCCCATTTTTTATTGGATTGTTTGTCTTCCTGGTGTTGAGTTGTATAACTTCTTTTACATTTTGGAGATTAACCCCATATCAGAGGTATCATTGGCAAATATGTTTTCCCATATGGTGAGTTTCCTTTTTATTTTGTTTATGGTTTCTTTTGCTGTGCAGAAGCTTCTAGCTTGATGTAGTCCTATTTGTTTATTTTTCCTGTGTTTCCTGTGCCCTAGGAGACATATCAGCAAAAATATTGCTATGCAATATGTCTGAGATTTTACTGCCTATGTTTTCTTGTAGATTTTTATGGTTTCATGACTTAACACTTACATCTTCTATCCATTTTGAGTTTAATTCTTTGTATGGTATAAGTTGGTGGTCTAGTTGCAGTTTTTTTAATGTACTTGTCCAATTTTCCTAATACCGTTTATTGAAGAGACTGTTTTTACTCCATTGTATGCTCACCTTCGTCAAATATTAATCGACCAAAAAGGCATGGGCTTATTTTTGAGCTGTCTGTTCTGTTGCATTGATCTATATGCTCATTCTTGTGTCAGTACCAGGCTGTTTTGATTACAATAGTTTTGTAGTATAGATTGGTATCTGGTATTGTGATTCCTCCAACTTTGTTCGTCTTTCTCAAGAGTGCTGAGGCTATTTGAGGTCTTTTTGGTTCCATATAAATTTTTAGAATATTTGTTCTAGATCTGTGAAATATGTCATTGGAATTTTGATAGGAATTGCATTGAATCTATAGGTTGCTTTGGGTAGTTCATGGACATTTTCATGATGTTAATTCTTCCAGTCCAAGAACACAGTATATACTTCCACTTGTTTGCATCTCCCTCTCTTTTTTTATTAAATGTCCTATACTTTTACAAGTACAGGTCTCATACCTCCTTGGTTAAGCTTATTCCTAGGTACCTTATTTTTTGTTATTGCAATAGTAAATTAGATTGTCTTCTTAATTTCTCTTTCTGAGAGTTCATTGTCGATGTATAAAAGTACCACAGATTTCTGGATATTAATTTCATATCCTGCTACTTTGGCAACATTACAGAAATATAAAAGATTGTTAAAAAGATACTATGAACAATTAGATACCAATAAATTGGAAAACCTGGGAAAAACAGACAAATTTCTAGAAACATATAACAGACCAACACTGAGTCAGGAATAATTGGAAAACTTGAACAATAACAAATAATGAAATTGAAGCGGTAATAAAAAAAAAAAAACTCCCAGCAAACAAAAGTCCTATACCAGATGGCTTCACAGGCAAATTTCCCCAAACATTCAAAGAAGAACATCTATCCTCTTCAAACTATTCCATAAAATTCAAATGAAGGAAAGACTTTCAAGCTCTTTTTACAAGGTCAGCATTATCCTTTTTCCAAAACCAGATAAAGACACTACAAAGAAAGAATATTATAGACCAATATCCCTGATAACATAGATGCTAAAATCTTCAACAAAATGTTAGCAGACCAGATCCAGCAATATATTAAAAATATCATACATCTTGACCAAGTACAATGTATTCCAGGGATTGAAGGTTGGTACAATATCTCCAAATGAGTAAATGTGATACATCACATAAACAAAATGAAAGATAAAAATTACATGGTCATATCAGTAGGTGCAAAAAAAGCATGAGATCAAATCTAGCACCCATTTATGATAACTCTCAGCAAAGTGGGAATAGAGAGATCATACCTCAATATAACAAAGACCATATATGAAAAACCTATAGCCAACATCATACTCAATGGGCAAAAACTAAAAGCATTTGCCTTGAGATCAGAAACAAGACAGGGTTGTTTGCTTTCACCACTCTTATTCAACATAGTACTAGAAGTCCTAGCTACAGCAATTAGATAAGAAGTAAAAGACATGTAAATTGGAAAAGAGGAAGTAAAATTGTCATTTTTTGCATATGACATGATACTTTACATAGAAAACCCTGAAGAATCCATGAAAAAAACTACTAATAAATGAATTTGGCAAAGAATTGTTTGCATTGTTAATATTTTTTTTCAAGTTAAAGTCTATTTCTGGAGTTGTAAAATGGCTTAGTCAAGGTGTTAGTGGCATTGGGTTCTTTGGTTCCCCAAGATAGAAATTGAGAGGAAACCCCATAGAAGTTTCTAGGCAGATTTCATTAAGCTTATGCTCAAGCACAGAGAAAAGGACAGTCCTCTGAAATGGCTCAGGGGCTGGCTCTGCTTGGCTGTTTTTATAAGCTGGGGACAAACTGAGCTTGCCTGAAAAGGAGGGCATTTTGGAAAAGGCAGGCTTGCAGAATTTTCCATTTCAGGCTTGGGTGATGTCCTTTTCCAGCTCTGTTGTTTGGTCATTGGCTCCTGAGTTGTGGGAGCAAGATGGCTGACAAACCTTCATCTACTGTGCATACTGGTCAGCAGTTGAAGCAGGCAGAGGAAAATAAAATCAGCTACTTCTGTGTTTTTGAGTAGGGAATGGAGGCATAGTGATATTTGGGGATCCCGCATTCCTTTTAGCCATCTGGCACCCTTGGGGTCCTGGGCAGAGGTCTCTATGCTGTCTCAAAGGCAAAAGCGCACACCCCCATAGAGTCAGATAAAACAGTACCTACAGGCTTCATTGAATGGACATCCAGTAATCTCTCCTGTCCATTTTCAAGTCTGAAGTTTTTTCTTAGAGCATTGAATTCATCTCTAAGTGTGGATAATGGGTTTTGAGATCAAGGGTCTGTTGTGAGATATGCCTTTAATAACATTTATAAATATTCTTGACAGTGTATAATAAATGGGAGCTGCTGCTCTGGTTTTTAACTGTTTTGCCTTGGACTGGCAGGGGACTGTTTCCAGGAAGTTGCTTGGGAACTGAGCTCCACATTAGTTCTTGACTGTCTGTAACCTGACCATGTTGTGTTGTTTGTGTTCTGACTAACCTCAGCTTGGTCCCTGCTCTGCCCCTAGTCTACTCATAGGTCCCTCCCACCTTTTTTAAGAAGACAGGCTCAGTAGTGATGCCTGTTTCTTGTCTGTTGCACTCAGGAAGTGTTGTACATCTTTGTAAGTCCTTCCTGTTGCAGATGAAGACTTTCTCATGTTTCTAAGTTTTTGCCCTGTTTCCATATTCTTTCAAACAGGCCTATGTAAAATGTGGACTCCTTGGCATCAACTGGACAGTGTGATTTGCTATTTTGAGGTTATTTCTGACTCCCCCCTCTTCTGTTAACTCTGGGGGAGGAGGTGGTAGATGGTGGGCTGGATATGTCCCTCATGTTCCCTGTAAAGCCACCACCATGAAGGTATTTGTGGTCAGTCCCCTGACTTCTAGATGTTAAGGTTTTGTGAAAATGCTCTGAAGCCCTGGCCAAGTAGCCCAGTTGGTTGGAGCATCATCCCAATGCACCAAGGTTTCAGGTTTGATCCCCAGTCAGGGCACGTACAGGAATCAACCAGTGAATGTGTGAATGGGTGGTGCAACAAATCAGTGTTTCTCTCACTCCCCTTTTCTCTCCCTTTAAAATCAAGAAATAAAATTTTAAAAGGAAAAGAAAAGAAAAGGCACTGAAGCCAGAGACCTCGGTTTTCTGTTATTTGGGTGTACCTAGGCTCTATTTCCACCCCCCTATGGTCTTTCCTATATGATTACCCAGTGCGCACCTGCTGGCCAGTTTTGGAAGACTGACTTAAGTTGCTGTACATTGTAAGCAAACCAAGCTTTTTGTCTGATATGATGTAGGGAGTGTTAAATATTAGACAAAAGGCCCAAAATGGAGTCATTTATGCTAAGCCCAGCTCACCAAACTATGTCTTAATTAGTTTGGCTCTCCCAGAAATGGAATCTTAAGCCAGTCAATTCTCCTTAAGAATCACCTACTAGGTCAGTAATCTGCTGATATATCCCTCCATCTCTTAAAAAGTTTATAGAAGTCTTTGATTTGGGGCAGTTCCTTGGAGCTTCTTTCTGTCTGCTAGATCGGATGCTGCCCAATTCAAACCAGTTTTTGCTTAAATAAACACTTAACATTTTAAATATTGCTTAGTTTATCTTTCAACAGCAAGAATTGGTGAAGTCAGTGTCAGAGATGAAAGGAGGAGGGCTCTGCTGATAAATTGCCACTGGGCACTATAATAAAGTACAGCTTTGAAATTCAGTGGCTATGTTTCTGTAAAATGGGCACAGTACCTGCTGTGCACCCAGGATGGCAAATTAATGTTCGTAATAATTTTATAGCTCTCAGAAGTGGGCTCAAGAGGAATAAAAGATGGTATTAATCAGTTTTGTTCCATGCTGTGAGGTGAATGGGTATGTTCTTGAGATGTCTTCTGGATGTTTTGTGTGGTGTGATGGATGTGGGGAGGTAGAAGCGGTAGGGGATACAATATGGGGCTGTGAGGAAGTGGGGGCTGGTCTGAGGTCAGCTGAATGTTCCTGCACTTCCCTTAGACAGGGGTTCTTGGGCTTCTTCAGTCACCTTTGGGAGTTGCCCTTGCTTTGTTTACTCTGCTCAACTAGAAGGGAGGAGGAAACTCAATAGTGAGATCTCAACAGAATTTTAATCGTCACGTGTGTGTGTGTGTGTGTGTGTGTGTGTGTGTGTGTGTTTAGTCTCAGGGACCCTCAGGCAAGCTCTGAAGTCTGTGGGTTTTTCAGGCAATCTCAGGTTAACAAATCCAGATCATTGCAGGCTTGACCCTAGAGAGAATATAAGGTGCCTGCAGTTGGCAGCTGGTTCCCGCAGGTGCTGACTTGACTCGGATTAGGGTGTCTCTGTGTTTAGGGAAGGCTCAGGAGTTGTCAGCCCCTGTGGCTGCTCAACAGGTTTTACTGCCCTGCTCTTGTTTGTAAGAACAAAGCCCAGAGGAGAGGCTTGCCTGAATGCTAACCTCTTCTAGATGGGGGGGGGGGGGGGTGCGGTGGGGGGGACGGGGGGGGGGGGGGGGGGAGGGTGGCGGACAGGGGGGAGGGGGGATGGTGCTCAGGAGACAAAGTCCAGCCACACTTTGTCTTTCAGGAGTGGTTGTGGTGCCAGTGTTTTGGCTCCTGGAAGCCTTCTCATTGGCCTGACATGGTCTTCATACACTCTGCTACCTTAGCACCAAGCTTGTGGAGGATTTTAAGCACAGGAATTAACTGTGGATTTCATAGTACTGATATCAGAACCTTACAAGATGCATCATACCCAGTGATTAAGACTTAAATTTTAATAAGGTGGTGTTTTTCTTAAGATTTTTTTAAAAATCATGTTTTCCTGAGAGGTATAGTCCCCCAGATAAACAAATAAGCCCACTCTAACAACCCTCTGGGGTCTACAAATGATTATATATTTTTACTAAACATAAAAGTTGAGTTCTAGCTTTTTCCTGTAAAAGGCAGTATCACAGGGCAGTATAGGGAAGAAGTTAAGGCTGGGAAGCTAGACCACCTGGGATCATATTCTAGTTCTGCCACTTGTTAGCCGTGTGACTATCCTGTCACTGTCCTTTACCTCTCTGTGCCTCAGTTTGCTCACCTGTAAAATGGAGAAAATAGTTGTAACTTATCTTTAGGATTGAAAGAGTTTATCTGTACACAGTTCTTTAAATGTTGCCAGGCACATAATAATAGCAAGCACTGGCATTGTTCTTTCTGTAGTTAGTACTCACTTCCTTAGGCTTTGTAATGTCCCGTTCTTGTGATGTGAGATGTTAAGTTCACCTACTTTTTCACCAAGAGTGGGGACACAGAATGAAAGACAGCCGTCATTCGGGGTAGTGTGTTCATTTTCTGTTGGATTTGAGCAAATGTGTACATGACAAGAAGAATACAGTGAGGACAGTGAAAATCCAGCAGCATGGCTTTTGTCTCCACAGCCGGAAGAGTGAAATAAGAGAACCTGAACCTCATCTGTGTTCCCACTTCCTTCCCGGTATGTCTTGCTTTCCATTCTGTATCTTTGCAGTAGCTCAGGGTAGAGGTAGAAGGGGGACAGTTTCTAAATCAAACAATAAAAATGTGATAGTTACTAGGAAAAATTTTATAGAGAATCTCAAACATGCTGATCCTACTGGATCAAACCCGCACTAACGAATGAGGGCTTGATTTTTCTTTGTATACATTTGTCTGAGGGAGTCAAAAAACAACTCTTACAAATAAAGATGCTAATAAGGTATAAAACACTCATTTGAAAGGATAATATGCTCCCCTATGTTCACTGCAGCATTATTTAATGTACAATAGCCAAGATTTGGAAGCAGCCCAAGTGCCCATTATTAGATGAGCGATGAAACAGCATTGATACGTTTACACAATGGAATACTACTCAGCCATAAAGAGAGGGAAATCTTACCCTTTGTGGCAGCATGGATGAACCTGGTGAGTATTGTATAAGTAAAATAAGCCAGGCAGAGGAAGACAAGTAACCATATGATTTCACTTTTATGTGGAATCTAAAGAACAAAACTATAAATGATATAGATATACACTTATAGATACAGAAAACAGACTGACAGATGTCAGAAGGGAGGGCGGTTGGGGGGCTAAGTGAACAGTGAAGGAATTAAGCAAAGAAAAAACTCTCACAGATGCAGACTACAGCACGGTGATTACCAGGGGAAAGGGGTTGGGGGAAGGTAGAAGAGGGTAAAGGGGAGATAAATGGTGATGGAAGGAGACATGACTTGGGGTGATGGACACACAATACAGTATACAGAGGATGTATTACAGAATTGTACACCTGAAACCTGTATAATTATATTAACCGATGTCACCCCAATAAATTATATTAACCAATGTCACCCCAATAAATTCCACTTTTTTTAGAAAAGGAAGGACATTGTGATACATGCTACCACCTTGATGGACCTTGAAGACACTATGCTCAGTGAAATAAGCCCATCACAAAAAGACAAATACTGTGTGATTCCACTCATAGGAGGTCCCTAGAGTCTTCAGTGTCATAGAGACAGGTAAGAGGGAAATCACGAGGGATGGGGCAGGGGCACAAGGAGTTGTTTAGTGGGGATAAAGTGTCAGCTGGAGAATATGGAAGCAGTAATGGAGATCATGGTGGTGTCAGCCACACAACAACATAAATGTGCTTAACACTGCTGAACTGTGCATTGAAAAATAGTTAAAATGGCAAGCTTCATTGCGAGTATTTTACTGTGATAAAAATATCCATAAAAAAAAAAGAAAAAGCAGGCCAGGCCTTACAAACAGAACTGGGGTGAGTTGGGCTCACACTACCTGAACTCCTACTTTCATGAGGCCTCTGGACACACAGCAATGAGAAGAGCCTGGGGACTGAGGCCCGTAGAGCAGTCCTAGACAAGCCTGGGTTCTCTTCTTTCTACCTTACAGGTACATTAAGAAAACCAAATGATGCCAGTGTGGGGAGTCGCCATTGTGTGCAGGTGCAGGGAGTTGCATATCAGGCCAGCTGCTACCTTCTCACACATTTGAGGACAGCTGAGCAGGCCCACCCGATGCACAGCCACCTGCAGCTAACAGATGGGGACCCTGCATGGTGACCCCACCTGCCAGCAGTGCCAGTGTCGCCCATGAGAAAAGTGCCAAACAGCACTCAAAATGGTGGTTTATTTTCAACATTTACATTAATAAACATTTTAACCCCAAACAACTGATTCCATATAATTTTTCTATCAAAAGAAAATTGTAGAATTTACCTTCTAAAGTAATAACTCCTAGCACTGTGTTGGTGTGTGTCCACTGCAGGACACACATTAGAAGCAGATGGCATTGTTGCTCAAGGCTGTCAATGTCTTTAACTTCATCGGAAGGTAGGGCCAAAGGTTTAAATTTAAGGTCTTAAGGTTACAATGAAAAAAGTCCCTTCCCAGTGCATGCACGTAGACACACACACTCACATTCATACACATTCATTAACAATCATTTATACACACCGACATTCACACATTCACAATTACATCCATTTACACACCCATTTGTTGTGAGGGGCTGGGCTTGATGCCCATCAGTGCTGCACCTGGCATCCCTGTACCTGTTATTGGTCCCAGGGAATGTGTCCTCCTCACTCCCCAGATTTAGCCAATGTCAAGATCTTCTGCTTCTGAAACATTATTAACAGTTTGCTTGGGTTTCCTTAAACTTCTTCCTGGTGTAGCCGTTCCAGCTCAACCACAGCACACCAGTTGCCCCCCCCAGACTGGCAGGCCACTGTGTCAGATGATGAGCAGCATGACAGTTGCAAAATAAAAAAAGGAGAAAGGGAAAGAAAGTCATCAAACCCACGTTTCATAGGATCATTAAGAGCTCCTAAGGAAATGCTGAGCTCTGTAGAATCTTCACATCCCAACCTCTCCTTTATGGATAATTTTCTTTTTTTGCCTGTCACGTGAAATGCATCTTAGATGAGAAGAGAGAAAACAGCCCCAATCCTGCCACTGGCTGATGGGAGGGGATGCAGTCTGGTTCCCTCCTTGGGGATGTGCCCATGAGTGTTGAGGCAGCCCTATCAGACTCCCTGTCTATCTCCTTTCATGCGAATTTACTAGAACAGGTCAGTGTTGTAGACTCAGATGTAGGACCACGTTTCCAACACAGCACAAGGCATGAGCAGCATCACTGTAGCAAAGGCAGGCTGACACATTAGTGACAGTAGCAAGAAAGACAGGATACTTGCTGACATTTACCATGTGTCCAGTGTCATGGTATGGACTATCCATGAATTGACTTCATTTAAACCTCAAACAGCCTAGGTTGTAATTAGTTATTACCCCACTGGACAGATGCAGAAATTGAGGGTTAAATATCTTTCTCTAGAAAGGTCAAAAGTGGAGAGCAGAGCCTGACCTTTTCCCCTGGGGAAAGTAATAAATGCACATGTTTAACATACAAAATAGTGCAGAGGGCTGATTAGACAGGGAGAGAGATGGGGAAAAGGAGAGAGATGGATGATGGGAAAAAGGGATGAAGGAGGGGAGGCAAGGAGAAGGGAGCTAGAAGAGAGGAGGTGAGGAGCCCACTCGCCCACCTCCCCACCTCCAGTCCTGCTTCTCAGAGGAACCCCTTCTGTTGGCTCTGAGGTTATATCTCCAGGGGTCACCTCCATACCTTTTGATTAACCTAACACACTTTGACCAGCTTCAGTGCTTTTCCTGCTGACAGGTAGGGAGGTGGATCGCCCCAGCTCCCAGTACAGTCACATCAGAGTCTGGCATATTTGCAGGTGTATCTGCAACAACCATCGATTTGTAGCACTTTCCCCTAATGAGGGAGGTTCCCTTGATGCCCCACTGTGCATGTGAAGGTGGCCACAGAGTCAGCCTTCTCTCCCCAACCTCTCTACTGCCGATGACAGACAATTCACCTTGTTAAGGTTGACAGTCCTTATAGTCTCTGGTGTTTTGCATATAGAGTTCAGAAAGTTGAAAACCAATTAACCTGAATTAGCATAGCTAATCACTGTAACAGACACTTCTCAAAATGAAGAGTGGCGCAAACACAATCATTTGTTTCCTGTGTACCTGCTTGTGAAGGTAAGCAGGTTTGTGAGCAGCCACACGGGACCCCAGATACAAGGTTCTGCCTCCCTGGCCCTGTGAGTTCCACAGCCATCCTCAGTCATCCCATCTGAGCCACTGCCTGGAGGACCCCTGCAAGGTCCCCTGACATGGGTTGTGGCACCTGGTCACATGACCTCCCAGGTGGGAAGTCCCCTGGCTGGCCAACCTCCTGAAGCTCATGACATCTACACCCCTGTATCAAGGGACCGAGTGCCTGACCTGCCTCTGGGTTGGACTTTTTCTACTCACAGGAGAGGTCCTAGTGCCAAACTCAGGAGTGTTTCTTTCTTACACTTTACCAAGTATTCAAACCAACCCTTGTTTTCCCCGAACCAGATTGGGCCATGCATTTATTATGGAGTGTTTCCTTAGGGTTTCTAATTGCCTTTCCCTGTTGTGAGAGCAGAAATTCCAAGTCTCGTCACATGCTCAGACCATTCTCAGACCCACTCTGTTTCCTCCGTGGTAGGTGTGCTCTCACGCTGCCTCTGATTAGACTAGCAGCCCCATAGCTGGACCATAACTGCTTGTCTCGCTTTGGAGTGGCTAGTGATCTTTTTCCTTCATTCTCCACCTTCTGTGGTCCCCATTTCCCACCCTCTTAGATTTCATTACCAAGTCTGTGGGCACAACCCCCCAGGAACATCTCTCCTAGGCCCATGAGTAGTGTGCCTCTGTGTAACTGGCTGCACACCAGCCACCCAGATGTGCCCTGGCTCCATGGCATCGGACTTTTGGCACCTTGGACCCTGATGTTTCATCCTTTGCACAAAGCAACATGAAGCCAGTGTGATTGTAAGTGCCTCTCACAGGTAGCCCAGAAGGCGACAACCAGAGACTAAATCCTATAGTGTCTATCGTGTCCCTGTACTGTGAGAACACTTCTAGCAACTGTCCCTACGCTTCAGGGCTACTCAACAACAGAAGGCCACTTAGAGCTGTATGTGGGTGAACACCTAAAATGATCTGAGTATCTTTAAAAAGATATTCAGACACCTGTGTGTGTTTCACAGTCTACATGCAGACACTCTCAGGGGAGAATAACCATATTCTACCCTACTTACTGCATCTCACTTTCAAAGCTTTGGGCCTGATTTAATGTCTGCAGTGTCTCAGATATTTTGACAAGTGTTTCCCTATCACTTGTCTCATTTGCACCAAAGTACTATAGGCCTCTTCGGGGGGAGTTGAACAGTTGACTCAACAGACTTCTGGAGTTCTTACATGTGCCTGGCACTGTCCTGGGTGCTGGAGAATTGGTGAAGCTGCTCTCTATCCAGACTGCATAGTGAATGCACGTGAGGAAAGTGCACAGAACTAAATACTCATGCACAAATGGGCAACAAGAGAACCAGGAAATCTGGTCAGGAGAGCATACCCATCCTTTTGCCCCTGTATCTGTGCAGCCAACTCCATCCACCTTCAGGAAGAATATCCAGAGAAAAGAATGAAAGTATGTCATGGCAACCAACATAGCCCTTCAAAGGATTATGAGAAAAGAAAACACTGTCCACTTATTTCTAAAGTAAGTCTACTTACTGTCCAGACCAACTTTCTTCCTTCCTGTTCTCCTTCTACAAAAAACACAAGACATCATTCTGGAGCCACCTAGATGGGGCAGGTTCACGGCCAGCCATCCCCACACTGATGACAATCATGAACCCGGGACAGAATAGAAAAGGCTGGTAACTATGGATTCTGGCAAGGAAGCATCAGCGAGGAGACCAGCACAGTGGTGACCTGACTGGTTTTCCCTCCTTAATACCAGCTTTTTCCTAAAGGCAATGAGTCTCAGTACTGCTCCCTGCTCCATGGGCAGGATGGGAATGACTCAGAGGACTGGACAAAGGGCTTGTTGGAGCCAGAGTGGGGGACTGCCAGGGACCCTTTTCTCTTCTCCTTTCCTGGTTCTGCTCCTACCCTGAAGCTGCAGCCATACTGGGGTGTAATCTCCTAAAATGCTGATGAAAAACCTGTCTCTGGCAAGAACCTGAGAAAACAGGTTCTTGTACTCCAAAGAATTTGGAAAAATCCTGCTTATTTTTCCCCTCTCTTTTTTCTTGCCACTTTGTTTTGAAAACCACCCAGTTGTGGAAGCTGTAGTACAGTGGAGGGGAGAGGAATCTAAGATTCTGAGAGAAACCAGAGCTTCTAGGTGACAGACCTGGTGCAGGAGAAGACAGGAGCTGGGCCTGCACAGAACACACCCCAGAGGCCAGCACAGACTGAGCCAGAACTGTGGTCTGATTATAATGTTCCCACAGACTTAAACAGTGGTCCTTCAACCTCTGCCATTAAGTGGTGGGAAGACAGACTGTGAAACCCCATCCACTAAGGGCAACACATCGCTAGCTTCACCTGAAGTTTGAGGGAGAAAACAATTGAATTTGAATGGGCACAGAGGTCAAGCAGAAGAAAGCCAAAGCTCCAGAGCCCCAGCCTACAAACCTGCAAACCCTGGATTCTAGCTTTGAGAACAAATTTATTTGTGCAAATAAATCTATTTTTCTTTTGCATTTTCATTTTCTTTCTTATGATCCTATGTTAAAGACCAAATTTCCTGTCTGAAAGGTAAACATAAGCTAGTGAAGGACAGCTCTCAGCCCTCAGCATGGCTGGGGAAGGGAGATGCTAATTCACATAAAGTTCCAGAGAGGACACAGCCCAGCTGGACCTCAGCATCACCTTCCCCGTGGAAGACCAGGCTCAGTTCTGTGGGGCTGGTGCCATTAGCTGGGTGTGTCAAGTGCGGTCAGCCAGTGCCTGCTGATGGCCCACCAATCCTGGTTCACATGGTAAATGTGGAGATACTGGGACCAAATCCATACCCCTGTGATACTATCCACGTGTGGCACCCTACTTTTCAGTCATGTGGGCTTCACTGAGCTCATCCAACATTCTGACGACTCAAGGGGAGATTCTGTTCCTGTCATCATTGTGGGGAGGCCTGTTACCCATTGACGGGTATGGGTAACAGGCCTCCTCAAGGAATGGCTCTATGAGTCCAAGGGAGGCATGATACCTCCCTTTCCATGGCATGTGGGATGGTTGAGCACCGAGTCACACTTGGGTAGGAACTAATGCCTGTGCACCTGTATGGTCCCTTTTCTGCCCTTATTCCCAGTAAGAATTTGCTGGGGGAGAGACCAGAACTTTCTGCTAGATTCCATTGTGTTTGAGGCATTTATAGAGTATGGCATATGTAACCGGCTCATGGAAGCCTTCAACTCCTGAGGTTTGCTCACCTCTGCTCCCCCTCTGCGAGTTCCCTATTCCTTATGCATTGGGTCACTTCATGAGTAAAACCATTACTGGCCTAGGGGATAGGAAATGCCAGCCAAATGACCTCAAAGTAAAAGAAAATTAATATGTACCCTGACTTGATGTGTCTTTAAAGTCAGCTCACCTCTGACTATACATGGGTCTCACTTGAGAACATTTTAATATTACTTCTTAATAGTAATTTCTTTGACTTTATCACCATTAATCCTACCCACTATCAAATGACCAGAGAAATATAAACTGTCACCACCTTGGGGCACCTCTCTGATGATACTACAGTGGGAGCTGGAACATGACAAATTGCAGGGACAGCAGGAGGCAGCTGCCTTGCACTGGACAGCGGCAGGAGCGGCGGACTGAGTATTTTTCGTTAATAGAGCCTGCATCCTGCCCAGTGCCATCCCAACGCCCTTTAAGCACAGTCGCTTAATTTGTTGTTGCTGGGAGTTAAGCAGACTGCAGCTTAATTTGTGGTGTGAGGTCAGCTGACAATCTGAGGTCAGAGTCAATCTTCACTCTGTAATCTTCACTCTGGTCTGTGGATTCAGGTCTATTCTTCGGTTCCAAGGCAGCGATTTAAAATTCTTTTTTTTTAATCCTCATGTGAGGACAGTTTTTCATTGCTTTTGGAGAGGATGGCAGGGAGGAAAAGAAAGAGAGAAACTTCAATATGGAAGAAAAGCATTGATTGGTTGCCTCCCATGTGCACCCTGACCAGGAATCACTGCCGCAACCTTTCAGTTACAGGACAGTGCTCCAACCAACTGAGCTGTCCCAGCCAGGGCTAGAATTCTTTCTTTTGTAACAAGAAAAAAATTAGTTCATCCAAAGAAGGAAAGATAAATAAACTAGAATTCTGTCTTACTTATAGAAGAGAGGACAAGAAGGAAGAATTTGATTTATATGCCAAAACAATTTACATTATGCAGGGTGATGGTTTTGTGGTTATAATTTTAAAAGTGAGTTAGCAAACCCTTTGCCTGCTGGAATGGCTATGGAATGCATGCTCAGCTACTGGAAATCTTTAGAGCATTCACTCGACTACCCTGCACCATCTCCGGATTTCAATAAATTAGAAAGCAGATGAACACACGTACAACTAAAATTTTATTGAAACTTATTTGCTTTTTCTGAGTCTTAGCCATGATAACCAATGTCAATTATCAATGTTTCTGCAGATGGGAGCAAGAGGTGCTAGGGTGAAATTCTAACTAAGGAAGATTGAATTCTGATGCATTTTTATTATGATGAAAGTAGCTGGGGTGAGTGTCTTCTTGGGTTGCTGAGATGGGTCAAGTCTCTGATGTCTCTCCATCTCCCACATCCACCTTTTCCTCTTCTGCTCCACCCCTCTCTGATTTCCTGCAACCCCACCAATCCACACAGACTGGACAATTTCCTGTAAGTAGTACAACAGCCCCCTGGCTGGTCCTCTTTATCCCTTGCCATCTGAACAAGTAAAAATGTCCCTCTAACCTATGCTCCTGTGCTTGGCGTGCAGACAGAGACCCTCTTGTGCCTTGATGACGGAGACCCAATCAGCTTTCTACACCTCTCTGGCTGCATCTTGAGATACCTCTGAGCAGAACCCCCTATTTCCTGCCCCAATATCTGCTTTTCCTGTTTCTGGCTCCAGACTTCCTCCAAATGTCACCATTTGCTTCTTTGCAAATCAACTTTATTCTCTCTTTTGAAACCCTTCATATTTCGCACCTATTTGAATTCTATGTTGGATTAAACCAGGTGTTCACCAGTGTCTGTATCATCTAGTGTCTAAGAAAAACTGGAGCCAGACAGTAAAGTGATAAAAACAGAGTTTACTCAGGAGTAAAAGTGGAGAAAAGAGACATCAGGAGAGAACTAAGGCCCACTCCAAGCACAACGTGGGCAAGTGGGAACTTACAGGGAGGAGCAAGTGGGGTCGGTGGATGGAAAATCACTAAAGAAACATTGGGATTGAGGGAAATTGGGGTAAAGTGGGCCAGTAGGATGCTGCTAAAGGCAGGCTGGGGAGTCAGACATCACCTGGGGATGGTGGGGGTAAGGAACTCAATTAGATATGGAGGTTGGTCACATGCGGAGAATGGGGCAGTCCAGCTAAACCAACACAGCAGGATTCTTGCTAAAACTGGACAATGCAGAGATGAACACAGAAACCCCAAAGAGGAGGCCTTGTTGGAAAGTGGAGGGGAGCCTGCATAGATTCTGGTCAAGGAGAGAATTCCTGTCACTAGGCTGTGGGTTCCCTAAGGATGGAAACTACGTCACATTTTTCTGTACACATGCCCCAAGCCAAATGCAGCGGCTAGCACTGGCGACTCCCACCAGGCCTCCATGAGAGCAGGCTGTAACTTGCACCCCACTCACTGTCCCTGGCCCTAAGGCAGCTCCTCCCAGATGGGCACCAGACATAGGATGGGAGGCTGGCATGGCTGGGGCTACAGGCACTTAGGGAACAGTGGCTGAGGTGAGGGAATGGCTGTGCTAACTCATCACCACCTTGGTCAAGGAGAATAAAGCTAAGCCAATGGTGGGGAAAGCTGAAACCAGAAGGGAAAGGTGGGGAGGCGTCCCTTGTGGAAGGAGCCAGAGATATTTTACTAGGCCATTGAAGGCACAGAAAGCCATGGCTAAATGCACCTGCAGTGGGCCTGCAGGAGCCTAAGCCAGTGTGTGTAGCTCCAAATACAAATCAACACTGACCCATCACAGCAGAAACCAGGAGAGAGCCCTCATCAGCTTACCTCAAAACGGATTCCACTTCTGCACTCACACGCCACTTCGTAGAAAGAAAATAGTTGTCCCTATGATTTGTGACACAAAGAGCTCCAGGTGGTTGTTCCACAGAAGGCCCTGGGTAATTACCAGCCTTCGTTAGAATAACCTGAACATTACTTGGTAACAACCCCACACCACAGGGGCTCTGCAGGCTCCAAAGGGTGTTCCCACCACGGCCTTGACATGGTAACGAAGGCAGTCATCCAAGTAATGGTAACACAGCTGACTCTTGAAGAATGTGGGTTTGAACTTATGGATTTTTTTCAATAAATACCTGTTCTATTTTTTATTGCCTTTGGGAGTCTGCAGATATGGAAGGTGGACAGTCTGCATTGCTCTATGCTTTGTATAGATAGGGAACTTAGGCATTCATGGATTTTGGTATCTGAAGGGGATCCTAAAACCAATGCCCTGGAACCAGATACCAAGGGACAACCTAAGTTTTGGGGGAGTCAAAAATCACATAAAGATTTTTGATTTTGAGGGAGGTAAGCATGTCCAGCCCCAGGGCCATTCAAGGGTCAAATGTACTATCCTGGAAATAACTTGTCAAATAGTCACCATTTCTTGAGGTTCTGCCTTAAGCTGGACACTGTTCTCTTCTCATAAATTACAAAATTAAGCTTGATAACACCATTATATAAGTAGATACTATTTTTTTCTCTTTTTTTAAAATTTTATTTCAATTATTGTTCAAATACAGTTTTCTCCTTTTTACTCCCAATCCAGTCCCCCCTCCCACCCTCCCCACTTCCCTCCCATTACCACCCTCCCCTTAGTTTATGACCATGTGTCCTTTAAGTTTGTTAAGTAGATACTATTATGCCTACTTTATAAATGAAGAAACTGAGGCACTTCTGAAGGTGAGTCATTTTCTTACAGGGACACTTAGAGTAGGTGGCAGATATAAAACCCAAGCAGAGGTGTGACTCGGACCCCAGTTCTCGAAACAGTGGTGTTGAACTGAACTCACACCATGACCCTGCAAGGTAGGCAGAGCAAATTACATCCTCTGATGCCAAGGAAAATAGTTGCTCAGGGGAGTCACACAACAAGGACATGGAGAATCTGGCCCAAAAGCCCACTTCTCTTTCTGTTCAATTTTCTATCTCCTTCATGCCTGTGCCTCGTGTGGTGTGGGCTCTGGAACGCTTCTGTCCCGCAGAGGACCACAGTGAGGACTGTGCCTTTCTGACCTGGGATGTGTCTTATGCACAAGAAGGGAAGTTTAAAGATAAGGATTTTGCCAGATGGAAAAAGGGTGTCAAACGGAACATCTCCACTTTGAAGGCTAATCATCAGCTACTTTGGCCACTGGCTGGGAACAGTCTGAAAGACAGTTTCAAAGAGCTTGAGAGAAGGGTGGCTGGCTCAGCTGTCCCCACCACAGCTTGCTTCCAGGACATTCAGGGTGCATCACTATCTCTTGGCAGTGATTTAAGTGGCCACACTCCTGTCCAGATCCCAACAGATGCCTGCCTCACAGAACCTATGGTGGATTCCACCTGAATTGCAACAAAGATTGTATTTTGAACTACAACATATTCTTGGCCCCATGTGACTTTTAAGCACTTTCAGTCCCTTCCCTTAATAAGAATACAGGCTGGAGCTTTAAATAGTAGTTCACCTTAATCTTTCTTCTGTTTAATCAAAACCAACATGTTGAATATTTCAAAAGGAGCACACATTAATGGTTTTAAGCAAGGAGGCATGAAGGTTGCATGGACATATCTCCATAGCAGGATGCCTGACTATCATGAAGACAGAGTGTGCCAGGTCATAGAGCTGAGTGGCTCCGACTGCTCTAAGTCTCCACCGTCTCCCTTGAGATGGGGTCTGTGCTCACTTCAGGCTGTACCAATGTCCATCGGGTTCCTGCACAGCAGCTAAGCTTGTCTTAATTACCCAGGCCTGGTCTCCAAGGTCAACCCTAGAACCTTTTAGATGCTGCGAGTCACCTATGCTACCGAGGATAGAGGAGCTGGAACAAGAGGCAGAGACCTCAGGCTCTCTTCTCCTGCTTCCCCTGCCAGGGGTTGTGGGAGGCTATGGGGTCCCCAGACTCAGGTCCTGATGCCGGGAGTAAATGCCCTTACTGACATCCTCCTCCACTATTTTAAACAAGCACACTAAATTGTGAGTCCTCCAGGGAGAAGGCTCCTGGTACTTTGTACTTAGTACTTAGCATAGCACCTGAAGTCCAATATACATCTGCTGAAGGAATAGCTTTAACACTACTTAGCCATGCTCCCATGTGACAGATCACACACCCTCTGCCCTGCACACCTACCAGCAGTAGGGGTGTCTAATTATTGTCATTCCATTGTTTAACTGCATACTCTTAAACTTTCTTACAGTTTTATATCAGATACAGATCATTTTGGAATTAAGTCTATTTATTCATTTAGTAACAACATCGACTCTGTTACAAGAGAATTGGTACAGAGAATTCAAAGGTGAGTATCAAATGCCTGCATAAGTAGAAAGAAAGATCTCACATAAACAACTTGACTTTACAACTCAAAGAACTAGAAAAAGAACAAACTGAGCCCAACATTAGCAGAATGAAAGAAATATTAAAGATTAGAACAGAACTAAATAAAATAGAAACCAGAAAAATAACAAAATAATAATGAAACTAAAATTGGTTTTCTGAAAATGGAAATAAAGCTGACAAACCTTTAGCTCACTAACCAAGAAAAAGAGAAGACTCAAAATTACAAATGAAAAAGGACACATTACAACTGATACCACAAAAATACAAAGGGTTATAAGAGACCACTAGCAACAACTATATGCCAACAAACTCAATAATCTAAAAGAAATAGATTACTAGACATATACAACCTACCAGGACTGAGTAGTGAGGAAACAGAAAATCTAAATGACCAAACAGATTGAGTCAGTAATTAAAAACCTCCCAACAAAGAAAAAATTAAGAAGCAGATGATTTCACTGGTGTATTCTACCAAACATTAAATTTTTTATTGATTGATTGATTTTTAGAGAGAGAGAAACATCAATTAGTGTTCCATTTATTTATGCATTCATTAATTGATTCTTGTATGTGTCCTGACCAAGGATCATATCTGCAACCTTGGCATACTGGAATGATGTTCTAACCAACTGAGCTACCCAGCCAGGGCTTTCTACCAAACAAGAACTAACACCAATCCTTCTCAAAATCTTCCCCCAAAACTGAAAAGAACAGAACCTTCCCAAAGTCATAGGAAGCCAGCATCAACCACCCTGATACCCCAGCCAGACAAGGACACAACAAGAAAAGAAAATTACAGACTGATATTGCTGATGAATTTAGATGTAAAAGTCCTCAATAAAATACTAGCAAACCAAACTCTACAATGTATTAAAAGGATCACACACCACAACAAACTGGGATTGTTTTCAGGGTGCAAGTTTGGACCAACATGTGCAAATCAATGAATGTGATGCAGCACATTAGTAGAATAAAAGATAAAAATCACAATTATCTCAAATATGCGAAAAAAGCCCTTGACAAAATTCAACATCATTTCATAATAAAACTCTCAAAACATTAGACACAGAAGTAGCAAATCTCAACAGTTTGAAGAAATTCTAGAGACCTGCATATAGATTAGTGCCTGTTGTTAATAATACATGTTGTATACCTAATGTCTGCTCTTGGGTTAAGTGTTCTTAACCCAAATACTAATAGTGTTTGTAGACACAAATAGTGAGGGCCTTGGGAGGGAACTCGGGGAGGAAATGACATGTTTATGGCCTTGTGGGGTGGTGATGGTTTCACAAGTGTATACTTCTTTCCAAACCCACTGGGTCATATGTATTTAATATGTATAGCTTTTTACACATCATACCTCAATTAAGTAGTTTAATAAAACATGAATGAAGATGAACATAAATCAAACTTTCTTCTCCTGTGTTTTGGTCTGAAACCTCTGAATATCATCCAAGAAATGAGATAACTCCTTTAAATTTAACACATAAACTGTCAAGTTCAAAGCCACAGTGAACTTGGGCACCACCACAGGCACAGGTGTGTACAATTGGTACCAAACGGAAACACAGAGGCAGCGCAGCATTCCTTCTGCCTCCAGTGCAGGGAACAGGGTCCTAGGTTCCAACAGGGGCCTGACTTTACAGCTAGTTAACTGTGCAACCTCGCCACTGGTATCCTCTCCCCAATGTGACATAAGGGGGCTGGCCCATGTAAGTGCCTGCCAGCACGAAGCTGTGAATCAGAGGCCCTGTGTCTGATCACAGAAGGTCCCTCCCAGGAGAAATGGAATGGGGAGTGGGTAATGCAGATGGGTTCAATGCAGAGAAAATGCAGGGAGACTACACCAGTGAAACCATGAGGGAACCAGGCCACTGGCTACTATGCTGGCTGGTGGTAGATCCAAGGCTATGGGCTCCCACCCCACACAGGAACATGAAGATGTCCAGCTCAGAGCTACATGCCATCCATGTGCACACACATCACAGGGCACCCTTCTACCAACTTATCATTCTCAGGACCAAAGAGTTGCTTTCCTATTAAACTAAGATCCACCTTCCTTTAACTTTCCACATTAGTATCCTCTGGTGTCTTGAGTTTCCAAAAAAAAAAATGGTTTCATGTCCACCTCCATAAGCAGCTCCACACGATCTCTCCCATCTCCCAAGTATCACCCCCAGCTGTGCTGGGGAACTACAGGGAAGAACGCTTAGGTTTGGGGGATATCCTGGGACCCATGTGGGAATGTGCACATGTTTACTGTCTTAAACGCTTCCCATCATGGGGACTCTGGCCCATCTACCAACCTCTCAGGGCCCCCCTGCTTCATCAACTATGAAGACAGACGTGGTCTTGCCACCCTCCCCCTACCAGGAGAGATGGTGCGTGCAGCCAGGACAGGCTATGCCCCTCTCTAATGAGACCAGTGGCCACTAGGAGCAGTTCATCTGATGGTGTCCAGTCATGGTCACCTGACTGAATAGCTCTCCATACACAAGAGACTCCTCTCAGGGGCCCTCAGATGTCAAACTCACGTTTGGGAGATGGTGATGGCTGGCATCCTACAGCCAGAACCCATGGGGTTTAATTAGGAGATAGATAGCCACAAACTTCAGCTGAATGTGACTGTAACTATTGCAGAAGACATATGTATCAGTTAGATAGCCTGGGAATGGAACAATCTGCGCCTGAAGCATCTCCCTAAGTTTGCAAAATGTCCTTGAGCTTTATTATCTAACCAACCCTTATAAAATAAACATGGAAACCATGTTCAGGGCTCACTGTCTCTCCATCAGAGGACAATGTCATCCCACCTAGTCCCTGCTTTTCCTTAAACTATCTGTGCTGTGTCTTTCTTCATCTCCTGTTGACATCACTCAGGTACCCCCACTCTGAGCTGGTCATGGCAGGTGGTGCCCAATGTGGGGCCCTGAGTATGGAGGAATTCAGCAATCCAGGCAAGGAGACACTCCTGAGTGCAGCCATGAGTCTTGAAGTGAGGTGAGGAGCCATTTGAGTTTTCAACCAGGTGTAATACATGGGGAATGCAGGAGCTGCCAAGAGGCAGCTTTATGTGCAAATGTTTAAATCTATGTTTACAGTAAGGGGAACTAAAGTGCATAGGTCTCAATCAGAGCAGTTCTTGAACTTTGTCCAGCAGACTTTCACTTGGTTTCCAGATAAGGGAACCGTTAATAAAATTACGTGGGCAAGGGCAAGTGAAAAATTGCAGAATCAGTATACTGCTGAGGGGTCGGCAAAAATGCCCATTTTTACTTTCACTTTGTGGGCTCTCATTTGTGATACACTCGACCCACAAAAGGAAGAATCGAAAGTAAAAAAATCAATAGCAGATACTTTAGCCTCAACAGTGGAAGGGTACACCTCCCTCCTGCCAAAACCACCTACGGCTCCACTGGCACCTCTCGCCAAGTGTGATAATAAGCCTTTTCCTCCAGATTTATGTTGGGGGACTCGAGGAGGAGGCTCGGAGGGTGGAGAGGGAGACAGAGAAAGATAATTCTGAGAAGAAGGAAAATAATGATTTTCCAGACCCTGAAAATTCCTACATGCAGGGACTGGTGGGCCAACTATCGGTGCTGTCCATGATGGACAAGGGCCTCCTTGGGGCTGCTGTCAGGTAATCATGAATATACAAAAAAGCCAAAGACCCTATCATAAACCCTACTCAGATAGCTCAAGAGTTATTATCTGACTTGAAAGGCTTCAATCCCTTTAATCTGCTATAAGACACATCATTTATGCCTCTGCTGTTTGGGCTGTGCTATTTCAGTCTTTAAAAGTTATTCACTGCTCTGGTTAGTGTGAGATAATGTCTCTGCTGTTTAGGCTTCGTGCCATTTAAATCTTGGCGGGGTCATTTGTAGCACCAGGTTGTATGAGATAAAATTCTAAGGCTAGTGTCTCACTCCCTCCTCTTAGAGGATTTAATTTGAAAATACTGGTTTGCTTAAATTTTGTCTTTCTTCGGGTTTTGTTTTTATTTCTGTTTTAAAAAGAATGGCTCAGTCTCAATCTCAAAATGTTTTGCTAAACCTCTAGTAAATGGAATGAGATCTCTAATGTTGTTACATCATAAGGATTCTTCCCAGAAAGAATTTAAATTGATTGTTTGAAGAGGAAAAAAGATCTTGCTCCCCTCTCAGACAGTAAAAGCTCAGAAAGAAAAACAATGAGAAAATGTGTCTTTTAACCACTGTGAATCCTCTTTCTGGAGGCCCAGAAACTGCTTTGGTCCTGGGAACAAGCCATGCCAAGCTTAGTATCTCCCCCCCTCTTCTCCAGCCTTGCTAAAGTTGTCAAAGGCCATCAGGGAACGACTTAGGATGACTGCTTAGCCAATGACAGGTAATATTCCTTAAGGGAGGAACAACCTAAAACAGGCACAGTCATGGAGGCACAATAGGAGAAGGACTTAGGGGTCTACAGAGGAGGGGCAGAAAGACCCTTACCCCTCAGCTTTGTCATAGCCTGAGTCCTCATTCTATCTGTAAAAGGTCTCCTAATCTCTTGGCTGCTTTGCTCACCCTGCCTGACTCAGCCTGAATGCTATGCCAGAGGCAGCTGTGGCCTTATACTGGTATGAACTCCCCGGGCCAATGTGGCCTGAGAAGAATGTACATCTTGTCTTTTGAAGCCTGTTCTGCATAGCACAATTTTATTGATTACAGCAGCACCAGTACCTTGTGCTGCATATTTAGAAAAGTAAAAAGGGAGAGATGGGGGGGTTGGTGAAGGCTGGCATCCTACAGCCAGAACCCACGGGGTTTAATTAGGAGATAGATAGCCACAAGCATCAGCTGAATGTGACTGTAACTATTGCAGAAGACATATGTATCAGTTAGATAGCCTGGGAATGGAACAATCTGTGCCTGCAGCATCTCCCCAAGTTTGCAAAACATCCTTGAGCTTTATTATCTAACCAACCCCTATAAAATAAACATGGAAACCATGTTCAGGGCTCACTGTCTCTCCATCAGAGGACAATGTCATCCCACCTGGTCCCTGCTTTTCCTTAAACTATCTGTGTTGTGTCTTTCTTCATCTCTGTCGACATCACTCAGGTACCCCCACTCCATGCTGGTTGCGGCACTCAAGGATGGACATATTCATGCCCTCCCAGATGTATAACAACAACATGACCCTCTGGCATGGAGAGCAGCACCCTGGGCCTCAGAGAAGCAATGCAGGCAGGTGTTGGAGAAGGCAGCACTCCCAGTGTCCTGCCAGGGGCAGTGGCTCAGGGATCTGGGGACTAGAGTGCCCAGCATCCTGCCCTGTGCCACCCCTGTCCTTTATTATATTGAAGTATGTTCTCTTTATTCCCACTTTACTGGGAGTTTTTATGATAAGTGGATGCTGAATTTTATCAAACGCTTTTTCATATGATCATATCAGATATGATCATATGATTTTATCCTTCATTTTGTTTACGTGGTGTATCATGTTGCTTTGTGGACATTGAACCAACCTTGAATTCTAGGAACAAATCCCACTTGGTCATGATATATGGTCTTTTTAGTGTATTGATGAATCCAGTTTGAAGAATTCAAGGTTGATCCTCTACTCATCTCGCTTCAATAAGAAATAAATGTTTCAGCACTTGGTGCTAGCTCTGCACTATAAGAGAAAATGCTTCATTGTTCTGTACTCCTCAGTTTTGGCATTCAGCATTTTGTTGAGGACTTTGCATCTATATTCATCAGGGATATAGGATAATTTTTTTTCTTGTTAATGTGTTTGCCCAGTTTTGAGATCAAGATAATGTTGGCCTCATAAAATGAATTTGGGAGGCTTCCCTTCTCTTGAATTTTTTGGAATACTTTGAGAAAGAGAGGCGGTACTTCTTTGAATGTTTGGTAAAATTCACCCATGAAGCCCTCTGGACCTGGACTTTTGTTTGTTAAAGTTTTTTTTTTTTAAGATTTTATTTATTTATTTTTAGAGAGGGAAGGGAGGGAGATAGAGAGAGAAAGAGAGAGAGAGAAATATCAATGTGCAGTTGCTGGGGGTTATGGCCTGCAACCCAGGCATGTACCCTGGCTGGGAATCGAACCTGGGACACTTTGGTTCCCAGCCTGCACTCAATCCACTGAGCTACGCCAGCCAGGGCTGTCAGTTTGTTCTTTATTTCCTTGTCTCTGGTTCTATTTGGCTTGCTTGTGTGTTTTTTTTATTAGGTTCCACGTAAAGCTGAAATCATATGGTATTTGTCTTTCACCTACTGGCTTATTTCTCTTATCATAATGTTCTCTACTTCCATCCATGCTGTCATGAAGGGTAGGAGTTCCTTCCTTCTTTCTGCTGTGTAGTATTCCATTGTGTAAGTGTACCAGTTTTTTTAATTCATTCATTTACTGGTGATCACTTAGGCTGTTTCAAGCACTTGGCTATTGTAAATAACACTGCTATAAACATTAGTGTGCATAGGTTCTTTTGAATAAGTGGTTCAGAATTCTTTTTCTTTTTTTTTTTTATTGTTGTTCAATTACCTTTGTCCCCATTATCTTCCCATTACTCTCCACCCTACCCACCCCCACCTTCCACATTGAACCCTACACACCACCCATTGTCTTTGTCCATGGGTCCTGTATATATGTTTCTTCTGTCTGGAAGATCTTCTCATTGATGTCAATGGGGTGTTAAATTCCCCTACTATGACCGAATGCTGTTGATCTCTCCTTTTATGTCCATCAATATTTGCTTTATATATTCAGGTGCTCCCATTGCTGGTTGTCTAAATGTTTACAAGGGTTATATCCTTTTGTTGGACTGATCTCTTTTTATTATGTAGTGTCCTCTTTTGTCTCTTATTATGTTCTTGATTTCAAAGTCTCTTTTGTCTGATATAGTCATACCTCGGTAGTCGTTGGCTTCAAAGCTCATCAGACCTGTACTCATCGCACTTTGATGAGAAATAAATGTTCCAGCACTTGGTGCTAGCTCTCCACCACAAAAGAAAATGCTTCATTGTTCTGTGCTCCTCAGTTTCAGCATTCGTCATGAGATCTGGAATGAATTAATGACAAATACCAAGATACCGCTGTATAAGTATTGCTACCTGAGCTTTTTTGTTTGCATATTTCCATTTGCATGAAATATCTTTTTCCATCCCTTTATTTTTAATCTGAAGTGTCTCTCTTATAGACAGCACATATATGGATCCTGTTTGTTTATCCATACAGTTATCCTGTATCTTTTGACTACAGCATTTAATCTATTAACATTTAAAGTGATTATTGATGGGTACAAAGTTATTGCCATATTATTATTCACATTTATGTTCTTTCTTTTTTCCTTCTTCTTAAAGCAGTTCCTTTAAAATTTCTTGTAATACTGGTTTGGTGATGATGAACTTCCTTAGCTTTTTTTTTGTCTAGGAAGCTCTTTATTTCTCTTTCACTTTTAAATGATAGCTTTGCTGGGTAGATAGTCTTCATTGTAGGTCCTTGCTTTTCATTACTTTGAACATTTTCAGGCCAATCTCTTTCAGCTCAAAATGTTTCAGTTGAGAAATCAGGTAGCAGTCTTATAGGAGCTCCCTTGAAGGCCACTAACTGTCTTTCTCTTGCTGCTTTTAAGTTTCTCTCTTTGTCTTTAACCTTTGCCATTTTAATTATAATCTGTCTATGTGTAGGCCTCTTTGGGTTCATCTTGTTTGAGACTCTGCTCTTCATGGACTTGTATATCTCTCTTCTTCACAAGGTTAGGAAGGCTTTCAGTGATTATTTCTTCAAATAGGTTCTCAATCCCGTGCTCCCACTCTCTCTCTCTTTCTTCTCTTTCTGCAATTAGTATCTGCTTGTTCTAGGCCTGGATGCATTTGAGAGAAGCCATGCTGCAAACAAAGGCCACTGCCACCAATAATGGGCCTGAAGCACATTAACATCACAGGCACTCCAAGAAGACCTGCCATTGCCTGCCAACTCCCCTTAAGGCTCAGCCACTGAAAGAGCTTTGGGTGGTATGTGAGTTAGATGAGGCAAAGTCTCAGGGAATCACCAGGGAAGGGCAAATGTTCACCAGCTTAACGAGGACTCAGATTCTGTGCCAGTTCTGAGCCTGAGGTTCTTCAGCATAAGTCTCAGGATACACTGAGACCAGCCACCACGTGCCTAGGGCCTGTGGATTATTGCAACGTAGCAGGGTCTCAGGGAGTCATGAGGAGCTCAGGATCTACAGGAGAACACCAGGCTAAGGCAGATTCAGATGTGTCTATGTGGGAGCAGGGCTCAACATAGGGGCAATGGCAGCTGTCCCTCCAACCCTACCCTGAAGCCACACAACTCATTTTCTGTGTGTGTGTGTGTGTGTGTGTGTGTGTGTGTGTGTGTCTGGTGCCCCATGAGTCAATGTCCCTCCTCCAGAACCAGGGTGAATGTCTATAAGTGAGAATCAGTTCAAGGATCCTTTAAGATGAAGCCTGGGTTTCCAGTAGCCTTTCATCTTATCTAGACAGATGGACATCTCCACTTATTTTCACAGTTTTGGCGGCTTCTCTTTTCAGCACTGGTGCTCCAGGCTAGGGATCCTGGCATGGGGCTGAGACCCCTTGCTCCTGCAGGGGGTCCTCTACAGTTGAGATTCTGCTGGTTTCTCAGCTGCTACACATGGGAGTGGGGCCAGCCCATGTCAAGGCTCCACCCCTCTTATCGGTCTCCACATGGCTTCTTCTTTATAACCTTAGTTGCAGGACATCTGTCAGCTAGTTTTCTGATAGCTTCCAGGTTGACTGCTTTATAATTTAGTTGTAATTTTGATATGGTCATGGGAGGAGATGAGTACAATGTCCATCTACTCCTCCATCTTGACCATAACTCCCTGAAATAATTTTTTTGTGGTTGTTAGAAAAAAAGCCTTTTCAACATATGTGCTGAATTTTCATGTAATTTTAATTATCCTTCTGTTTTCAAATTTGAGTCTATATTTTCCTCATTATTTTACAAATGCACATTTATTGAAGACACATTTGCTAGAACAGAAAGATGTATAGAAGCCTTCTTTCCAGATAATATATATTATTTATAATATATAATGTATATACTTATATTTTGAATTATGTAATACATTTTATATCTGTATGTATATGTGTATACTTAGATGATACAGCTATATCTAGGTAGATATGTAGATATAGATAGATAGATATAGATATAGATATAGATACATAGAAAACACAAACCCGCCACCTACAGGTAAGACTAATTTTTAAGTTTCTAGGTTTCCTTCATGGATTTGGTGGGATTTAATATGGATTCCATTACAGAGTCGCCAGCTCAGCATGCGCTGGAAAGTCATTACCATTGCTGCTACGGAATGCATCACATGCATCTTCTTCTGGTTTTCAATACTGTCAAAGGGTTTATTTTGCAGCTCTGAGCCTTGCCCCTCAATATTCAGGTGTGATGAAACCAGGGTCAGGGCAGGCTGGACTACAATGCCCCCATGTGTTCCAGCACAGAACTGCAGAGGAGGGATGCTCTGCCGAAGCACCGGCCCCGCCCCAGGTCCAGGACGCCTGCCTGTGTTACTGTTGCTTGTTTTTGAGCCCAAGGACTGAGCATTAGACCATGATTGTCACCCACTTGTAGACTCTGTTAAAAGTCTAAAGAAAGTTGGAAATCCTCTCCTGAAATGAATTAACTCCAATGGGTCAAAGTTTAAGGATCCCTCCTAGAATTCGGAAAGGGGGTTCCTGTGTTATAATTTGTGTTTGGCCTGCTTCTTTACAGTTCCAAAGAAGCACTCTTACAAGAACAGCTTTGGTATATTATGACGAAATGTCCTGCTCTGTCAATCGGTATTTTGCCTATGAATTTGTTCTGGATTGCACTTGGCCTGGGGTTCATGAAATTATTCCTCTTGGCAGGCTCTGGGTCTGCTTTAGTTGGACTGCCTATATTTCATGTTTATTTATGAGTTTCACAGTTTTTATTAATTAAATGGATTGGTACACTAATACACTAAGGCAGCAGTGTCAAACTCATTTTCACTGAAGGCCACATCAGCCTCAAAGTTGCCTTCAAAGGGCCAAATGTAATTTTAGGACTGTATAAATGTAACTACTCCTTAACTAGGGGCAAGGAGCTCTCCTTTCGGCCCTTTGAAGACAACCTCAAGGCTGATGTGGCCTTCAGTGAAAATGAGTTTGACACCCCTGCACTAAAGGTTTTAAGACAGACATTGTTTGACCACATCTTCCCTCTGAATGGAATACTCTTCTCCACTCATTGAAGCCTATTTTTCTTCAAGCCCAAACTCCTCTGTGAAGCATTTTTCTGCTTGTCAGTGAGTGCCCAGCACAATCTCCTGCCGCTGCAAGCTCCTATAACCTATGTGGTCTCCTATGGCTCCTCAGGCAGGGCGCTGCCTTACTGACCTGCTTCCAGGACTTGGCAGAGCAGGCTAAATCAGTGCTCAGTGAGACTAAATGTGGGTTCTTGGCTGACATTTTTCTATGGCAGTTGTAAAAAGATTTCCAATACATTTAAATTATTTTTTAATGGACATAGGGGTAGATTTGGAATGTGGGTAGGAGCTGCAGAGAGAACTGTCTTCCTGATCAAAGGTGGCTTGCATTGGCACAGCTGTGCTGAGTGGCCCCTGCACCAGCAGTCCTGATACTGCTGGCTTTCCCATTAGGAGACAACCCTTCAGCCCACCCAGTCAGCCCCAGGACAGGAAGGGCTGTGCTCACCAAGTCCACCTTCCACCCAGCTTCCCCTGGAAGACAGACTCAGCCCTGCAAGCCTGTCTTTTCAAGACATGTGTCTAGTTTAGTTTCCTTTCTTACCTGTGCTCCCAAGCATCTCACTGAAGCTTGAGTTTCCACAACTCAGCTATAAAATGAGGGATGAAGCTGGATTGGAGGGCTTGTTCAATTCAAAGATTCTGGGTCATAATGAGAGATGACACAGAAGTGAGGGAGCCTGTTGGCAATTGAGAGCAGTATCACAGATGGAAGTGGAATGTTTCTGTCTACTCCCTGAAAGGCGATGAAAACAGACAGGGGACCTTTAGAAGTCCCTTCAGCCACAGGGAGGATTTTGGATATTGACTGTGGGAGGCATCTCAAGAGTGGCCTTCCATAGTTCTGGAGCCTCAGCCTGCAGGGGATGCTCCTGGGAATCCGTCCCTCAGTAAGCATTCAGCTGTGTGCACATGCAGGCCAGGAAGGCACAGAGCCAGCACCCCAGAACACTCAAGGGGGAGTGCCAGCTGGTATGCAGCTGGGATGGCCTCACCCATGGTGTTATCATCACTCCAGACAGCTGTGTCCATTTTCAGAGAGTTTGCCATATCATCTCTTGCATGACATAACCACTTCTGTATATATCTGCTATGTACCAGCAGGAGACTGACCATTACAAGCAAGGTACTATTGAAGAAATATCAGAGCCTTATTTGGAGTTCACTGCTGTCGTTCATTCACTTGCACCACTGACCCATTGCACAGTAAGTAACACAGGCCCTGGAGACCTTGAATGAAGTAGCATTGACTACTGAAATAATTAAAAGTTCACACTTTGAATAAGAAGTATAGCCCTGGCTGATGTGGCTTAGTTGGTTAGAATGTCGTCCTGTAACTGAAAGGTTGCAGGTTTGATCCCTGGTCTGGGCACATACAGAAGGCAACCTGTCAATGCTTCTCTCAAGTCAGTGTTTCTCTCTCTCCCTTACTTTCTCCCTTCCTCTCTCTCTAAAAGCAATAAAAAAATGTCCTCCAGTGAGGATAAAAGTAAATAAAAAAGAAATAGAACAAGCCCTGTTTCTGAGGGCTATTCACAACCACCATACTCGTGGTAGATGAGGAACTGAGAGTCATAAAGGCCCCAGACGGGGCCAGGTCACGCCATGTACAGTGTGATGACTTCTCAGTGGTCATCAGTGCAAGTAGAGACTATTTTGGGACCCTCCTCATTCATTCAAAAGAGGTCTATGCTGAGAGCTACTTCCTCTTTACAATGCTTTCTTCTTTACTTTAGTGATAATACAATTTTCTCTTGTCACTCTTGCCTGAATCCCCTTCTGTGACCATTCTTAGCTATAATTGTATTATTTTCTGTCTAGTTGCTACTGCTCTAGCTGAGGCCCCTGACATCCTTCACCACAATTATGCACACAGCCTCTCAAGTTTTCTCACCCATCCTCCAGTCAAGTTGTAGGGATGGCAGAGGGACCCCCATCCGTAGTCCCTCCTTCACACTACAATCAAATTGTAATTAAAGGCAACTTCAGCCCTGGCTGGCATAGCTCAATGGATTGAGCATGAGCTGTGAACCAAAGTGTCGCAGGTTTGATTCCCAGTCCGGGCACATGCCTGAGTTGCAGACCATGGCCCCCAGCAATCGCACATTGATGTTTCTCTCTCTCTCTCCCTTCCCTCTCTAAAAATAAATAAATAAAATCTTTAAAAGAAAAGATTTACTACTCTGGAATAGCTCTGTAGTGGAGAAAAATCCTTTAAAAAAAAAAGGCAACTTCAAAGGATGTCTCTTCTCTGCTTAACCACTTTAATGCCTCCTAATTGCTATCAGGATAAACTTAAAGGCTTTTGTTGGCTCACATTGACTTTCAGGGATTTGTTGAAAAGGCAGTTGAAAAATATGAATTACTTTATCTTTACAGTAAGAAAGGCCAATAAATCAGAATCTAGGGGCCCCTGTTGAAGGGGTGGCAGAGTTACAAGAGTTACTGCCATATTTTGAGTATCAGCTCTGGTTCAGGACCTTATTTTTTACAACAATCCTGTGAGGCCTATCTCATGCTATATTACATCTCCACCTTACAAATGAGAAAATGCAAGCCTAGGAAAAATCAAGTGAACTGAGCAAAGCCATACAGGTAAAAGGTGGCAGAGCTGGGATTTGAACCCAGGCCAAGTGAGTACCCAGAGCCTGCAGCTTTCATAGCCTATATCTTCCACACCTTTATTCTGTGAGTCATGCAAGACTGTTGCTGGGCAGTGAGCAAGTTGAAATTTTAATAATTTGGGGGATAAATTTAGATTCTTAAACAGAAGTGTTTTCTTGCATAAGGAAGGAAAGAATATTTTCTGAACAAATTTAGTATGACTCATCCTAAATGGAGAAGCCATTAAGAGAGTGACAAAGCAGGAAAGCATATCTTTATTTTCCAGGTTGTATAAGATAAACAGAAAGAATGCTGGCTTCTGGTTCCTGGCGGTACTGTAAGGACTGGAGCCTCTCAATCTCAATTTCAGCTCTGAAATTCTGTGACCTTCTGATTGTTTGCTGCCCAATAAACATCTTTAAGTTTCTAAGGCAAATGCCTGAAAATTAGAAAGCAAGTTTTTAATTTTTACTTAAATGCTTTAAGTATAAATTGCTTAGTTAAATAAATTTACCATCTTTTGTAGGAAAAGTTATTCAGACCACTAAACATGTCATTTTCAATATAACAATGCCAGTCTCTGCTGTGGTTTGTGTTTTGGTAATTTTTTGCTGCATGGCAAACCAACCCAGTGCTCAGGGACCTCAAATGACAATAATATATTTTGCTCAGGAATCTGCAGTTTTGAGAAGGTGCTAGGGAATGCTCATCTCTGCTCCACTCGCAGCTGAGGCACTGTAAAGGCTGTTGGCTGGGGGCTGCAGGCTGGAAAATGCGGCCTCACCAAGTGAGACTCTCATGATTTGGGGGATGGATTCTAAGAGATAAGAGAGAGAGATAGCTAGGTGGGAGTCTATCCATTTTTATGACCTAATCTCCAAAATCTGAAATCTTGTGGTGTCACTTCTGCCACATCCTTTTTATGGAAACAGTCACAAAGGCCCACCCAGGACCAAGGGCTGGTCAGGAGGCCTTATGCTGGAGGACTGTCATCTCTTTGAGGCAAGAGATTTTTGTCTGACTTTTCTTTGATGTGCACATTGTGTGGTACACAGTAGGTCCTACTAATCTATGTCATTAAATGAAACAAGATTCTGAATACTCAACAATAAGAAAACAACATCCCAGTAAAAAATTGGGAAAAGCTTTGGACAGACAGTTCACATAAAAAGAAAAAGATAGAAATAAACACATAAAAAGTTCCTATCAAGGATGTTTAATCCTTGGCCCACAGGCTGCATGTGGTGCAGGATGACTATGAATGTGGCCCAACACAAAATCCTAAATTTACTTAAAGTATCATGGGATTTTTTTTGTGTGTGTGCATTTAATATGTGGCCTAAGACAACTCTTCTTCTTCCAGTGTGGTCCAGAGACACCAAAAGGTTGGACACCCCTGCAACATCATTAGTTGTTAAGGAAAAGCAAATTAAACGCATAGCAACATTCATTCCAGAACCACTAGAGGGTAAAATTAAAAAGACTGGCCACACCACGTATTACTGAGGATGTGGTACAAATGACAGTCTCTTACATTCTGGTGGGACTTGGTAAAACCACTTTGAAAAACAGTTGGACTATTTTTTTAATCCTCACTTGAAGATATGTTCACTGATTTTAGAGAGAGAGGAAAGGAGATAGGAAAGAGAGAGAGATACAATGATATGAGAGAGAAACATCAATTGGCTGCTTCCCAAACACACTCCCAACCAGATATTGAATCTGCATCCTTTGGGTTTACAGGATGAGGCTCCAACCAACTGAGCCATCCAGCCATGGTGGGAATATTATGTTTTGAATGTTCAACATACACCTACCACATGACCAAGCCATGCCACTCCAGGGTATTTAACCAAAATCTGTGAGGACTGTCCATAAAATATCCAGCCATCTACTATGAAAAATAGACAATTATTGAAGAAGGTACAAGAAACATTGCACATAGGACAATGACACCTCAGTCCCCTTCAAAGTAGGCACCTTTGGACCTCACACTTCTCCCAATCACTACCACCTGCCCTGTCATATTTTCCTGAATCTCATTAATCTGAAATTTCTTCCCTTTCAAAGGTGATTTTAGTTTTGGGAAAAGGCAGAAGTCACAGGGTGCCAAATCTGGGCTGTAGAGGGAATGAATCACTGAGTGATTTGATGTTTGCCAAAAAGCTCTGCACAAGATGTGATATATGAGTGGGCATGTTGTTGATAAAGCCACCAATCACCAGTTGCCCATGGCTGTGGCCTTCTGAATCACCCAAATATTTCCATGGAGGAATGTTTAAGCTTAACACAAAATTTGATGCAGATTCATTGCTCTACTTGCTCAATCATTTTGAATGTGACTGCCACACAGTACACATGTTTACTCAATGGCTTCTACTGCCCCCACTGACTAGTACAGTGAAGTCGTCATTGTTCATGCATGCACATTCTAGTCCACTCTCCTTGGTTGCCAGGTTACATCAATGTCACACAAACCATTCTCTTTATATTAACAATGGCTGCACTTCTGCACAGCCCTCTTATGTCCATACCAAGACTCAAATAACTAATTTTCTCATGTATTAATCTAGTGGATATTCCTGGAATAACTTATGTTGCTGAAGGGGCATTGCTCATCCTAGAAACCAAGGATGCCTGGTCAACTGGATCATGTGTGTGATCTGTGCTCTGGAATCACTCACAATGAGTTATGAGGAGCACTTTTCGCTCTCAGGAGCAGCAAAACCAAAATCATATAAGGAAAGGCTCTATTGCAAAATGAAAGTGTGGTATCCAACAGGAAGCTACCTCAAAACTCTCTGGAATTCAAGTCAGTATGTTGCAGTGGCTCCCCCAGTATGGCAAGCCCGTTGTGGGCTCTAGACAGGCTACACACTGTGAAGGTTTAATCTTCTGGAAAAAGGGGAAAAAAACATTTTTAACAGCAACATCCTGCTGAAGATTGCCTCCATGTTTGTACTAGTGGTTATATGCTTTCTCTTTTTGAACTCACAATAGCATCCTAGGATCTGAGTGTCCATGTGGAGCTTGACTTTGAAAGTCGTCTGACTCACCCTCCCTTCCAGAGGCAAGAATGTCCCCCAGTATCTTAGATAAATAGCCATGCTCTCTATCTAAGAAATGGAGCAGAGCATTTCTTTCCTTCTCTTTTTAAACAGTTCTGATTTTTTTAAAGTGTTCCCTTAGATTAAATAACATTTATTGCCACTTGGACTGAGTAATGCCTCTTAGAATGAGTACTTCAAATCAACTCACTTTCACATGGAATCTTCAGATATGTGAAACTGGACTTACTGTGTTTCCTTTTTCTCATCCATCTTTACTGTAGAGAATCACCCTTCCTTTCCCCTTAGTTCTGTGTCTGTGGTTTGGGGCTCTCCCTCTGCCTTCCCCAGTGTGGGCATAGGGACCAGCCATACTAGCAGGATTACATCATCACCCTGACCACAGTGATTCATCTAATAAGGGCAGAAGACCCTCAGCCTCCCAGTGTGACCCTGGAGCTATCTGGAACCATGGCTCGCACTGTGAGCAGGAGTACAGTGAGTCTGGAGCTAGCTGTGGTCTTATTTTCTACCATATGGAATGTGCCTGCCTAAAATGAAAAAAAAAAAAAAACAAGACTTAAGAAAAAGCAGAGCAAACAGGTGAAAGGGTGGAAGAAAGTGGGAGGAGGCAGGGAGAAGATTAGTCTGAGAAAACACATGAGGGCTGCAGTCCATCTACACTTGGTGTTAGTCTAGAATGTGTGTTTCTGTGATACATTTTTCCTTCCTTTAGCATAGTTTCAGTTAGATTTTGGACACTTTGGTCCAAGATTCATGCCTAATGCTCAATGACTGTTCCTGTAGGTCCTATTAATCAGCTCTTTCCCAAACTAGAACCTTGTATTTCTTCAACTTGTCCTCTTATAAGAGGATTCTCAGGCCTTTTGCTTTCCTATTAATTTTTCCCTGGATAAAGCTAACTTGTTTGATTTCTTTTAAAAAGGCTGTGCACAGCATCAAGCACAAGAATCCAGAGGAGTTCCCACCAGTGGGAGCAAGAGAGCAAAGCCACCCACCTCCTCTGCTTGGAATGTGATCAGTACAATAGAAGCATGTTTCCTTCCTAATTCATCACCTGTCTCCACACACCATGGCTTCTTAAAATTGGTTCTATTTTTCCCTTGCTTAGAGGAAAAATACCGACCAAGCAGTTGTGCTTTTTTTTTTCCATTGGATGACCCCCAGGCTGTAGTCCTTTTTCTTTTGTTCATATTTAATCAAACAAGGGCTTGTCACAGCCCAGGGCCTTTTCAACAAGGTTTAGTTCTTTTTAAAAACTAGCTTTCCTGAAACAATCCTTTTCAATACCCCTCATTTGCATTTATGGTTAGCCATATCTATTTTATATACCTGTCAATTTTATACCAACATTTATCAGAGACCTCGTTGATTCAACAATACCTGTACTTTAGGCACCTCCAATCATTGCTTCCTCATTGGGTAATTTTTATTTGTAGTCAGAGGGGTCTGTTTAGTTTTGGGGGGTTTTATTTTACCTTTTAATTACTCCTAAGATATTTTCTCTCTTGGAGTTTCTAGACATGGGCTTATGCTTTAATGTGTTTCTGAATTTCTTGAAATCAGTTACATTAGTTAGGTGAGATGACATGATGCTATATAACACACAAGCACAAATCTCACAAACTGTACACACAAGAACACATTCTCACTTACACTGTGGGTTCTGTCTGCTCTTCAAGGCCATCTCCTCTATGTACTGACTTGATAAGTCAGGCTCCTTCAATCTTTTTTCCTCTGGCAGAGACTCTGCATAATATTACATGAATTCTTTACTATCTCTGCCTGAACATGACCCATGTCATTACTGGTCACCCTTCTGTTAGACAGACTGTGCCCACCCAAATACAAGGGGGCTGTGGAATACAGTCTTCTAAGTCCTTGCATGACAGGAGAGATGGAGGGTGGTGAGAACTAGTCATGCCTACCATAGACATGCCCAGGCCTCCCTTTTTTTGCTTTTATCCAACCATAAGTGATACAGTCACTTTCTCTAAATGTACATGTTAGTTTGCTTGCTAAAAATGGGTTCTCAATGGCACTATTTTTTTGTTGCTTCCTAAACATTCCTGGTAGATAAAGTTATCAGCACACACCTATTCAGCAGATCAGGACACCAAAAGATATCTGGAGTGAGCTAATTATTTCATCACTCCAGTAACTTGTCCCTTTGCTGGATTTGTTTATAGTAGAGAAGCAATGGGACAAATTGGAGGCTCTGTGGCACAGTGCTCAACTCATGGTCCCCACCTACACCCCAACCAGGAGCCAGGTCACTGTGGGCAGGTCACTGTGGGCAGGTCACTGTGGGCAGGCCACCGTGGGCAGACCACCCAGTGCTATTCCCTGCCTTATCTGCTGAACACCAGCTGCTCAGGATTTCCCATCAATGTGCCTCAAATTCTACTCTCTCTCTCTGACCATTTGCCTGGCCTGTAAACAGATACCAGTGGACCAATTTGATGCCATGTTTTACCTGCTTGACTGTATCACCTCTATCAGCATCAGTTTTGGCATTATTTTCCCCTGGTGTTGACCTCTCTCAGGGCTGGCCTTTCTCTGAGTTCTCCTGGGCCTGATAGTCTCTGAATAGGATACCCTCAGATGCACCATTTCTTGCAAATAAGATTTTGTCTCCATGGGATAGACTGAACATACCCTGTTCTATTTCTGGTGTGTTGTGGTGGATCCTGGCCTGCAGGATCCATGTATGTTGTGGCTGCTCATGAACAAATACATGGACAACAGAAGTCCTGTGGAGAAAAAGGGACGACATGGCCACTTCCTGAGAGAGAGAGGGCAAGAGGGCCAGAGCCCTCAGTCCCTGCCTGGACAAGCTTTTATTGCCTCTCTGGGTATGTTACATGGAGGGTAGTCCTCACTTACTATGCACGGGCTCACTGCAGGTGATTACCTTTTACAGATAACAAAGGAAAAGAATGATGCTAATTACTTCAAAAAGAAGGGTGTTGCAGACCAAGAGAAAAAGTGGTTGAACCTTTCCATACTAGGGAGGTTTAGCTCAGATTTTAGGAAGTTGCAGTAAGCCCTTGCTGTCTCAATTCAGGGTGAGGGAGTTTTAGCAGAAGCAAGCCTCATAGTGGCCTAGATACAATGCAGGCCTGATTCCCCACAGGAAAACCTAGCTGCAGGCATGGTCCTGTGTGCCACTCACTCCCCACTGGTTTTCCACAAGAGGACTGAGCTACATTTCCACAACATGGAAATGGTTCCCTACAGTGTATATCACTTCAACTGGAAGGACAAAACTATCAGCCTTCCTCTAAACCACAGACAGGGGTGAAGTGGGGAGCACCTAGTCCAGTAATGTAATTGGGTCCTCATCCCAAAGGATTTGGAAGCTCCTGCTGACTCTTCTGTGGCTATGGATTGGTCTTTCAGAAGCTTGTACTCAGGTATGACACTTTTCCTTATTTATAATACCCTGGCAGCATATTTGAAACTTCACCAAAGGAAAAAGAAAGAGCACCATTCATATTTTGCAAAATAATATAAAAGCTTGTGAAGTGCTTACTTTATGGTGATCCAGGATGCCTTAGTACAGAGCAGTTAGAAAGAGGCTTCCCCTATGCAAGAGTCAGACTGTGCTGTGTGAGAATGGATACTTGCCATTGAGACGTGTGTGTGTGTGTGTGTGTGTGCACATGCGTGCATGTGTGCATGCGTGTGTGTGTAGGTAGCTGTTACCCCTGCATATATGGAAAAATAAAGTCACAACGTCACAGAACTGCAGCTGAACTCCCGTGTTGTAGCCATCTCAGAGAAGACATCTCAGGTATCCACCTCATAGGATTTGGATTGCCAAGGATCATTGTCATTCCTTCTGTAGATCAAGTGTATCATTTTAGACAGAATAACTCAGACACTGTGGACATGTACTCTTGCAGAAAGGGGTGCTGAGCATTGGAGATGTGGTTTCCTGGAGAGTGAGTAGGGATTTTACAGTGCAGGCCCTTTTGGAGAGCAACAAGGCCTGAGACCAGTGGCAAAAGCTAAGACCAAGGGCACACATTCAAATAGATGTAGCTTCAGGGCAGGGACACTGGCCAATCATGGAAATGGTGACTGGGGCGTAACTGGCCATTATTTTAGTGATTTTTTGGTCTACTTTTGTCCCGTGGATTACCAATCACCTACTCTACTCTTCTTTTCCTTCTGTTTTCAAGATACAGTTGGCAAAATCCTGGGGTCCTCTCCAGGTCTTCTAAATCAGAATCTGCATTTAAACAGGATCCTAAGCTATTTTCAGCTTGAGAAGCACTCTTTTAGAGAACATAGATGACAAATATTGCCCTTTGCCCCCTAAATAGCCATTCTTGTCTGTCTTCTCTGCAAATAAAACCCCAAATTTGTAATTGAGCAAATGGGGGTGTCTTGCAGATTTTGAAAATAAAGCAAAATTATTTTCCTTGCAAAATTTCTCTACAAATTACAGTTGCTGGCAAAAGCTTCTCTAGGTAAAATGAGTGATACCATGTGGGAGAACAGAATGCACAGTGTGGAAGAAGGGAAAAGGAACTGTTCTCTCTCCTGACATCCCTGCACTGAGGGGACCAGCCTGCCTGTTCCCTGATCTGGGTCAGGGAACTGGCTGGGAACTGAGCAGGAGTCTGCAATGAGCTAGAGATGCAGCCTCTGCCTGCTGTCTCTCCAGCTCCTCACTACCAACATGGCTGCAGTAAGTGAAAACTATGGTATGTGAATACGTTTTTAGAGACAGTCTGCTGTGTCTGGAAGATATTAAATCCAGATTCTGTCTCTTGAGAGCTATTTCACTGTTGCCCCATGGGTAGTGCTCATGTCACTAGCCCACCTACTTCATACAGATGCTGAGAGCCCTAAGTAAGATGATCTGGGCAAAGCAAGTTGGTGGACTGCTGCTACAGTCTGAGGTTTGCACCCCCACCAAATTCATGTTGAAATCCTAACCTCCAAAGGTGGTGGTATTAGGAGGGAGGGCCTTTGGGAAGTGCTTAAGTTATGAGGATAGAGCCCTCAGGGATCGATTTAGTACCATCAACTGAAAAATAATATTCACTAGGTGTTTCCTTATCTAGGAAAAAGAAAGGTTCAACCCAGTGCATGCAGTAGTGGGCAAGCCAGGTGCATAAATGTGTGGCAAGATGGAACAGTATTTGTAGAAGGGAAAAAGGAAGTTAAGGGGAGGGTAATATTGTGAACATAGAGTTGTTCCTGCAGGATTCTCATGATTAGATAGAGTGGAGAACTCCTCCCATGAGCCCTAGCTCCTCCCATAGACTCTCTTGACTGATATGTTCCTTCAAAATCCCGGTTGGTCTTTATCAGTCCCCTTACAGAAAAGACTCCAGAGAGTGCTCTCTTCCCTTCCACCATGTGAGGACACCAAAAGTCTGCCACTTGGAAGGGGGCCCTCATCTGACCTTGCTGTTACACTGATCTCTGAGTTCCAGCCTCCAGAAATGTGAGCAATAAATTTCTGTTGTATATGAGCCACCTGGTCTGTGGTATTCTGTTATGGCAGCCAAATGAACCAAGACAACTGCAAAGCAACAATTAAACAAGAGGAATTATAATAACTGCTACAGTTTTTGCACTGACTTTTAAAAATGCAGTTTTGAACATTCTATAACAACACTTTTTACTTTTTAATTTTTATTTATTTATGTTTATTATATTTTTCCATTACCATTTATCCCCTTTACATTTATCAATTACTATTGCATCTCAGGTCACTTTGGGTTATTATTTTCTTACTATCCCTTCAAGTAAAGAAAATGTGTTTGGATCTCTCTCTGTATATGAACTGCATATGTCTTTTATTTCCTAGTGGTTGTCTAGACCTTGTAGAAAAATAATGGTACAATCAGTTTCAAGTAGAAAAATCTGTATTTTTAATTCAGTGCAACAAAGATTGTCTTTCCTACAAGAAGGGTACCATCAAAGGTCCTGGGGATAGAAAGATGAATAGAGTATGATGGCTTTCATTAAAAAGTTCATAGACTTTGGGGAAAAAGGTACAGGGAATAAGTAGCATAAATGGTAGGTACAAAATAGACAGGGAGAGATTAAGAATATTATAGGAAATGTAGAAGCTAAAGAACTTATATGTATGACTCGTGGACATGAACTAAAGGAGGGGGGAAATGCGGGTATGAGGGGATGTGCAGGGTGGAAGGGAATAAAGGGGGAAAATGGGACAACTGTAATAGCATGATCAATAAAATACATTTTAAAAAAGGTTCATAGACTCATTGGTTGCGGGGGGTGGTAATACATATTCAACAGTAACATTTCAGCTACAAAGAAACTAAGCCTTTCACAGTGATTGTCTTAACTAATTCTTTTAGTGTGTCTCATTACCATATCCTCTCCAGGATAGATCGTGGATGGAGATGGTAGGCTAACATGTCCCATAAAACCAGAGGGCCTTGGATAGCAGAGCCAGAGACATCCAGACATCTCTAAGGGAACCTATGGCTTAGGAATCCCATGTGCTCCAAATACAGCATTAAGTTCAAACCAGGCGAGCTCTGAGACCAATGTGGCATCAGTGCTTGTTCAAAGGAAGCAGAGAGAAGGCAACAAGGCTATTGATGGCATCCCTGAGACCAGAGAAGTCCTGTGGAGGGTGGTGGGCCCATTAGAGGCCAGAAGAAGCTGCAGGAGGCATTTGCAGCAATCAGTTTACCTGTATGGGGAGAATGACATGATAGGTCTGAAGGTGCTAGAGATGTCAAGCTTATCATCTCCCCAACCAATTAAACTCCCTTCCAAAATGGAGGTGTCATGGAGGGAAAAACTTTGAGTAGAATCCAGTTAGAGAGAGACAGGGGAGATAAGAACAAGGCAAAGAGAAAGTCCAGATAAAAGCAGGGAAGGGAAGCAAGGAAGCAGATCCAAGAAAGCACAGACAATTTTTGAAAAGTTTGCCAAAAAACAGAAGCTACAAAAGCTATGGGGGCTTCTTGTTCCTGACAATATGTACAGGGAAACTCTTTTAACTGAAATATAAAATATAATTAAAAATACAAAAAGGAATCATGGTTGAACTCCTCCAAAGTTCTTGTAAGAAAATTGAGAATAGGAGAAAAAGAATATCCTTCCAGAAAGCACAACAGACCCAACAAATCCTTCTCTCTGCACACCCAACTGTTAAGAGATGAAGTGCTATGATGTCTGGGATATGCTTCACTCTGGAATGAATGAAGTGGATTAGGATATGAAAGACATGAGATTCGTGATAGGCCACTGTGTGTGTGACACTGTTCCTGGTTAATTTTGGACCATTATCTCCTACTTTCCCTCTGGTAGTTCTTACTCAGTTTTTATCAAGCACTTGTGAATGATGGACTAAATCTTCAGCTTTCTTTCCTCAAATTTGGTAGAATTGAGCAATTTTATGCCCACTTGTGACTTCAAATTCTACTCACATGCACATTTCTAACAAATTGGAATTTTTCACCTAAACATTTCTCCTGAACTCCAGTGTGCATTTTTAGGTGTAAGCCTCACAGACACCTGAAGGTCAAGGCGTCAATGGCTAAACACGTTAACTCCTCCTCAGTACAGCCCCTTCCCCTCTATCTCCCATTTCCACAACATTTCCAGCACCTCAATATTTCCTCTTACCCAAGTCAGGAACCTGAAAGTTATCCTGTATTTGATTTTTTCTTTCTTTCTTATTTCAATTATACTTGACATTCAATATTATTTTGTATTAGAGTCAGGTATCCAGCATAGGAGTCAGACATTTATATAATTTACAATGTGATACTCCCATAAATCTGGTACCTACCTGGTCACCATACATACTTACTACACTATTATTGACTATATTCCCTATGCTGTATTTTATATCTTCATGACTATTTGTAACTACCAATTTGTACTTCTTAATCCCTTCACATTTTTCACCCAGGCTACATGCTCCCCCTACCCCCTACTCTGGCAACCATCAGTTTGTTCTCTGTATCTATGAGTCTGTTTCTCTTTTTGTTTGTTCATTTACTTTTCAGTCTTTAGATTCCAAATATAAGTGAAATTATATGGTAGTTGTCTTTCTCTATCTGACTTATTTTAGTTAGCATAATATTCTCAAGGTCTATCCATGTTGTCACAAATGGTAAGATTCCCTTCTTTTTTTATGTCCAAGCGACATTCCATTGTGTATATATGTACCAATTCTTCATCTAGTCATCTATTTACAGGCACTTAGATTGCTTTCATAGCTATTGTAAATAATGTAGCAATGTATACAGGAGTACATACATCTATTTGAACTAGTGTTTTGGATTTCTTTAGATAAATACCTAGCAATTATGATATTACTGTGTCATAAGGTAGTTCTATTTTTAATTTTCGGGGGGAACCTCCATACTATCATCCATAGTGGTTGTACCAATTTGCAGTCCCACCAATAGTGCACAAGGGTTCCCTTTTTGCCACATCTTCCCCAACATGTTTGTTGATTTATTGACAATAGCCATTCTGACAGGTGTAATAATATCTCATTGTAATTTTAATTTTCATTTCTCTGATGATTACTCACATTGAGCATCTTTCCATATGTCTATTGGCCATATGTCTGTCCCCTTTAGAGAAGTTTCTATTCATACCCTCTGCCCATTTTTTAATCAAATTGTTTGATTATTTTGGTGTTAGGTTGTAAGAGTTCTTTAAATTTTGGACATTAACCACCTAGGGGATGTATTAGTGGCAAATATCTTTTCCCACTCAGTAGGGTTTTGTAGGATTTTTTTTTCATTGTTTGATGATTTCTTTTGCTGTGGAAAAACTTTAGTTTCATGTAGTCCCATTTGTTTTCATTGCCTAAGGTTATATGTGAGTGTGTGTGTGTAACTAAGAGCAATGTTAGAGCATTTATTGCTCATGTTTTCTTCTAAGAATTTTATGGTTTCAGGTCTTATGAAATCTTTAATCCATTTGCATTTATTCTTGTATATGGTGTAAGAAAGTGGTCTAGTTTTATGTTTTTGCATGTATCTGTCCAGTTTTCCCAACACCATTTATTGAATAGACTGCCTTTTCCTTATTGTATATTCTTTCTTCCTTTGTCATAGATTAATTGACCATACAGTTTGGGGTTATTTCTGGGCTCTCTGTTCTGTTCCATTGATTCATGATCTATGCATGCTAGTATCATAATACTACGATAGCCTTGTAATAGCTTGATATTACAGGCAACATGGTACCTCCAACTTTGTTCTTTTTTGAGATTGCTGTAGCTATTCAAAGTCTTGTAGTTCCATGTAAATCTTAGGATTATTTCTAGTTCTGTTTAAAATGTCATCAGCATTTTGTTAGGTAGTGCACTGAATCTATAGATTGCTTTGAGTAATATGGATAGTTTAACAATGTTAACTCTTCCTATCTGTCAGCAGGGTATATGTATCCATTTGTATCTTCTTCAATTTCTTTCTTTCACATCTTAAAGTTTTTTGAGTACAGATCTTTTACTTACTTGGTTAAATTTATTCCTAGGTATTTTGTTATGCAACTGTAAATGGGATTGTTTTCTTAAATTCTCTTTCTAATAGTTTATTATTGGTGTATAAAGAGCAACCAATTTCTGAACATTAACTTGGTATCCTGCTACTTTACTGAATTCATTCATCAGTTCTAATAGTTTCTGGTGAACCCTTAAGGGTTCTCTCTATATAGTATCATGTCATCCACAAATAATGATAATTTACTTTTTCCTATGTAATTTGAATGCCTTTTATATTTTTCTTGTCTGATTGCTGTGGCTGGGACATCTACTGTATTTTTTATTATAAGATGCACCCCCCCCAAATCTGGGGAGAATGGTGGGTGTGTCTTATAGTCCAAATGTAGCTTAGCTTGCTCACCACTGTTGTGGAGCGGGGGAGGGGTGGCAGTGCAGCAGGGTCACGTGAGGCAGGAAAAGGGTCGCTGCTGCATTTTCCTCCCAAATTGGGGGAGGGAAATGTGTCTTATAGTCCAAAAATATGGTAATACTATGTTGAATAAAAGTGATGAGAGTGGCCAACTTTGTTTTGTTCCTGATCTTAAGAAAAATGTTTTAGCTTTTCCCCATTGTGTACAATGTTAGCTGTGGGGTTGTCACAAGTGGCTTTTATTCTGTTGACGTGTGTCTTCTCTATTCCCACTTTGCTGAGTTATTTTTTTCTCATAAATAGGTATTGGATTTTGCCAAATGTTTTTTTCTGCATGTACTTATAGGATTATGTGAGTTGAATCCTTCATTTTGTTTAGGTGGTATATCACATAAATTGATTTGTGGATATTGAACCAACCTTGCATCCCAGGAGTAAATCTCACTTGATCATGGTGTATAATCTTTTTAATGTACCACTGAATTTGATTTGCTAATATTTTGTTTAGGACTTTTTTAAATGTATGTTCATCAGGGATATTGGCCCATAATTTTCTTTTTTTGTAATTTGTCTGTCTCATTTTGGAATCAGGGTAAAGCTGGCCTTATAGAATAAGCTTGGGAGCCTTCCTTCCTCTTGAATTTCTTGAAATAGTTTGAGAAGGAGAGGTGTTAATTCTTCCTTAAATGTTTGGTAAAATTTACCTGTGTAGTCATGTAATCCAGACACTCTGGATTTTCCGTCTCTTTTTGATTCAGTCTTAAAAGATTGCATGTTTCCAGGAATTTATGCATTTCTTCCAGATTGTCCAATTTGTTGGCATATAATTGTTTGTAGTATTTTCTTATAATCCTCTGTATTTTTGTGATATCAGTTGTCAATTCTCCTCTTTCATTTCTGATTTTATTTATTTGGGTCTTTTTTTTGTCTTGATGAGTCTGGTTAAAGGTAACCAATCTTGTTTATCTTTTCAAATAATCAGCTTTTGTTTTCATTGACTGTTTATACTTTTAGACTACTTCATTTATTTCTGCCGTTATCTTTATTATTTCCTTCCTCCTACTCACTCTGGGCTTTGATTATTGTTCTTTTATAAGCTCAATCATCTACATTAAATTATAATTTCTTTTGCAGATACCACATCTGTTTCTAACCAAGTAAATGGTGACATCAGTAGATGGAAAAGAATGCATCATTTTCATCTCTGTAGTACCTACTCAAGTACCTACACACCACAAGGGAGGTCAGTGCTTGTTGACTGAGTCATTTCTGTTTGGAAACATTTAAATTAGTAAGTATTAGCTAAACTTACTAAATTCTATGTGATTCTAAAATGTGCAGGAAAGGCAAATCCACAAAGGTTAAAAGCTTACACAGTGCTTGCCTGAATGGGAACAGAGATTGCAAATCAAGCACAAGGGATCTTTTTAAGGTGAGAGAAAATTTAAAAACTGGACTGTAGTAATGGCTGCATTAACCCTGTAAATTTACTAAAAATCATTCATTTGTACACTTCAAAGTGTGGATTGTATGGTATGTAAACTATTTCAATGAAGCTACTTAAGAAGAAAGAGAGAGTGAAAGAGAGAAAGAAAGAGAGAGAGAGAAAAGAGAAGAGAAGAGAAGAGAAGAGAAGAGAAAAGAAAAGAAAAGAAAAAAGAAAAGAAAAGGAAGAAAGGCACTATTTTTATTTACATGAAACCAGTAAGAATATGTACTTACTATAACTGGAGTTGGGACTCTACTAAAATACACAAGAATTTCTGCCCACATAGGTCAAGTGTAATGAACACTTTTGAGGACTGAATTTTTCTCTCTGTGAAGTAACTCTTAGCATCAGTTCAAAAATCTATCATGGTAACTATTAAGTCTGAAAATATTCTGCAAGAAATATAAAAACTAAATGGGCCACACAATAAATTTGAAGACCCCAAAATACTAAGATTTGAATTTCATTACTTCTGAGATTCTTCTTAGCTCTTCTCAGTCCATTCCACAGCTTTTTTTTTGGGGGGGGGGGGTATTGGGGAATCACAATAAATTTAATCCACATTAATAGAATTTTATTTCCATGTTATACAAGTTAACTACTGCTAAAGTAATGCAGACTTGAATTCCTATCCCTTCAAGGGCTGAAGGGGTCAGACATTTCATAACATGCCCTCTCTGATCTCTTCTCTCTCACTCAAATTAGACTCAACTTACTTGCTCTTTTAAAATCCATACATACCTCCAATTCCCAAGATTTCTTCCTAGACTGATGCAGAAGACCAAAGTCTGTAAAAGAGGAATTTTCAAAATTCTCAATTTACCACTAAGGTATTTAAAGACAAATGAGCTTAAATGTAGGAATTTATATATGTTGTTGTAGGAACAACAACAGAGAAGCTATTTCAACGTTGTATTCACATCTTTACTTTCCTCTACCTGCCTCCCCTTCCCCACCTCTAAGAACATGACAACAGAAGACTGTAAGGCTTGAGTTCAAACACTGCCACCCCTCCTTGCCTTCTATGTCCAATAACCATCCTCTTCTTTCTCCCCGGGGCCAATCTCTCCACTTGTGCTCCCTGCCGGTTCCTTGTCCATCCTCATTTCCTCTCCCCTCTATTTTCAATGCTTTCCTTGCTTTGGGAATGCTCCTTGCAGCCTACTCTCTCATAGTAAGAGTCTTGATGGCTGCAGCTGCCTCCTCCCCTGCATCCTCATCCTCTTGCCCAGGTCCCGTGATGCTGTCTCTTTCCTTCCAGGGTCCCCTTCCTCCTCAGACAAGATGTTTCACCAGAAACAGCAACCCTAAATACTTCCCTTGCAGTGAAATTAGAAAATAAAAATATGCAATTATTTTATAAAAAATAACAAGTACTTTATAAATAAATAAATAAAAGTCACTCATAATCCCACCACCTCAAAATAGCCACTATGAATACATCAGGGAGCATTTATTCTTTCTTCTACACTTATATATACACTTATAATTTTACAAAATCAAAATTGTATTTCATTTAGTTTCATATCCTATTTAACGTTATGAAAAAACAACTCCTAGCCCTGGCTGGTGTAGCTCAGTGAATTGAGTGCGGGCTGGGAACCAAAGTGTCCCAGGTTCAATTCCCAGCCAGAGTATATTCCTGGGTTGCAGGCCATAACCCCCAGCAACCGCACATTGATGTTTCTCTCTCTCTCTCTCTCTATCTCCCTCCCTTCCCTCTCTAAAAATAAATAAATAAAATCTTTAAAAAAAAAAAAACAAAAGAAAAACCCAACTCCTGAAGCTGTTAAATATTATTCAAAAACACAATCAATAATGGCCACATACTACTCAATCATAGGCACTAACATGTTTATTTAGGTTATTTATAACTGTTATGAATATAATATAGAATTCTCAACAAACTTTCTGTAAAAGACCAAAGAGTAACTAGTTTAGTCTTTGTGGACCACATACTGACACTGTTGCATAATCTTTTTCAGTTTTTTTCTACAACCCTGTAAGAAAGTATTCTTAGCTCTTAAACCTTACAAAAATAGGTTGTTGGGTGGATTTAGTCCGTGGACTCTGGCTTACCAAGCCCTGATACAGAAGAGAAAATCATCAGTGATATTTCAGAATATATACTTGGGAACTTTTCCTAGAAGTAAAATCAACCAAAAAATATTTTTTAAGCTTTCTATCCTTATTATTCACAACTACCTATCATGTTTGGCCACATAGAAAATTTAAAAATAAGCAACTAGAAATACCTGTAGCAAATATTAAAAGTTGTGAGCCCCAGCAAATTAGGTTATTGTGAGTAGAAAAAAATGAAATATTAAAATTTATATAGTACAGGCCTAAGAACCCATAATTTTTCTTCAAAAAATATAAACAAGCAAACTTCTGGCCAAGATGGAGCCATAGGTAGATACACTTTGCCTCCTCACACAACCAAAAAAGGGACAACAACAAATTTAAAAACAAAAATAACCAAAACTGCCAGAGAATCAAATTGTATGAAAGTCTGACAACCAAGGAGTTAAAGAAGAAATATTCATCCAGACTGACAGCACCACAATGCTGCAGTATGTGGGTTGACCCGCCCTGGCTAATACCTAAGGCTCTGCCCCTCACTACATAACATGCATGACAAGACAAAAAAATGTGGCCCAAATGAAAGAACAGATCAAAGCTCCAGAAAAAATACAACTAAGCAATGAAGAGGTAGTCAACCTATCAGATGCATGGTTCAAAACACTGGTAATCAGGATGCTCACAGAAATGGTTGAGTGTGGTTCAAAATAGAGGAAAAGTGAAGGCTATGAAAGGTGAAATAAGGGAAAATGTACAGGGAACCAACAGTGAAGGGAAGGAAACTGGGACTTAAATCAATGGTTTGGAGTAGAAGGAAGAAACATTCAACCAAAACAGAATGAAAAAACAGGAATTCAAAAAAAATGGCTTAGGAACCTCCAGGACAACTTTAAACATTTCAACATTTGAATCATAGGGGTACCAGGAGGAGAAGAAGAAGAATAAGAAATGGAAAATTTATTTGAAAACATAATGAAGGAGAACTTTCCTAATCTGGCAAAGGAAGGAAACTTTCAGGAAGTCCAGGAAGCTCAGAGAGTCCCAAAGAAGTTGGACCCAAGGAAGCACATACCAAGGCACATCAGGATTACACTACCCAAGATTAAAAATAAGGAGAGAATCTTAAAAGCACCAAGAGAAAAGGAGACAGTTACCTACAAAGGAGTGCCCATAAGACTATCAACTGATTCCTCAAAAGAAACTTTTCAGGCAAGAAGGGGTTGGAAAGAAATATTCCAAGCCATTAAGGACAAGGACCTACATCTAAGATGACTCTATTGTGCTGTGACCATTCAAGGCTTGACAGATTCATGGTATTCAAGCAGATGGAAGAATATTTATGGAGCTGTTGGGATGTCTGGCATGCCTTTATTCATGGGTGTGCAAGCCACATATACTGCAAGCTGAGTGTCTCCCTGCATGTCTCTGCATGGCACACATTGTGGCCCTTGCTCCCCAGCGTGCCTCTGGCTATTCTGCAGCCACTGGTGCAGGGAGGGGTGTGTTGTGATGGACGCTAACTTTTCTATCTCTGCATCAGAACACATGATGCTCTCCACCCATACGTCCCACAAACACAAGAGCCACACAGCCAAGGGCTCCCTGGGTCGCTAGTGAAGCTGATTTGCAAGATCCACCAGCTCAGCCTTCATGTAAGGTCTATCAGTGGTATATTCCACCATTTGCACAAGGCCCACTGGGTTCCCCCCCCAGGCACCATGGGCTGCTGGGATTTCACCTTATGTATCACTATGGGGCGGGCCTTCTGGGAACAGGGTCCTGTTTTGATGTCATCTTCCTCTGACTCTGACTCAACCGCTGCAGCAGGAGTCAGGGATCTGTGTTGCTGTTCTGCCACTCACAGATCTTTCAGAGCATCAATCCTGGCTTCCAGGGCTTCTTCTCATTTTTGGAGCTTGTGTAGTTTCACTGTGTTGCAGAGTGCAGTCTCCCTCTCCGCTCAAAAAGCTCAAAAAGAATGACCCAGCCCTCAGCTCTTATGACAACATGGGCTTTTCTAGGGTCTTCCCCACCACCCACAGGGCTTTCTCCACTATGTCCATAAAATCAAACAGGCTACCCTTTGGTTCACAGGCCAGCACTCAATCCACTGAGTCACTCCAGCCAGGGTTGAGACTGACTCTTTAAAGAGACCAGAATGTAGACCATACCATATTCTGGATTTGTCTAATTGTTTCCTCCTGGTGTTTTTTTTTTAAGTTTGTTTTTATTTTGAAAAATTTCAAATATACACAAAGTAAACGGAGTAACATAATGAATCCCCATCAGCCAGCTTCAGTAATTATCAACATCTGGCTGTTCTTGTTTCACCTGTGCCTCCCTCCACCTGTTCCTCATCTCATGACATTTCACACATTGATCCTCTAGCCCCCATATTTCCTGTAACTGGAAGTTAGGTCTACATACTAAGGTCGAATATTTTGGGGAAGAAAACTAAGTAGATGACATTATGTCTTCCTCTATCCTACTGTATAGGGATGGTAAACCCACCATGTCATTGAATTAGAGACCAACACATAGCTCTAAAGTACAGACACATTTGCCCCTTCACCTTGGCGCCATGCTAACACCCTTTCACAGATCAGCATTAATATCCATTTACAATTTTTTTCTGAACCAGATTTTATGCTGGAGGGTATAAAATGGTGATTTTCTAATTTCACCACTCCTTTTATATTTGCTAGCTAGTATTCTTCTTTAAGTAAGCGTTTTCCTTCACTAACTGGAGATGACCTGCATGTCTTCCTAAAAAGGCAAGGCAAATGCTTAATTCTGTCCCCTTAATTATCAGTTTTTAGAATTGAGTTAGGTATAATAGGCAAGAGCAATGACAGCAAATTACCTTTTGTCCTTTCCCTTACTCTCTTACTGTGAACCTGACTGTCATTTATTCAACATTCTGCAATCAAATATAATCATATGTGTTAATATATTTTTAATCCTTAAGTTAATGTATTATAAATTGTTATTGACAATAACAAATCAAATTAGTCAAGTGTTTAAAGATTATCATTAAATCAACAAAGGATAGTGTAAAAAAGTCACAATACAGAAAATAAAGAAAACTTTTATTTCCCTATCACCTTCATTACATGTTAAAATGTACACTCAGCTGCTGGGATCCTTATGCTGTTGTTATCATTTCTGTTAAATTTTAAGACAAAAGCCTTTTTTTAGTGTTCTATAATAAACCAAATGCTAAAATTCAAATCAACTCACCTGTTGAAAAAACTATCACCTGTAGATGCTTTGTAAACAGCCATTGCCTGGCTTTTACTTCCTTTCTCCAGGTCACCATACTCCCAGCCACATGGAGTTCCTCATCATAACCCACTTCTCCCATTTTGCTTCTACCTCTCCTTCTCTGCCAGCTTTCCTTAAAAATTAGCACATGTAAGACATGTTCAAGCACTGTTTACTTTTCTTTTTCAGTAGCATGGAGCAAGATTTACAAATTAAATCAAACAGCCATCCCAATACAAGGCTCCTATTCTGTCTTTGCCTTTTAAATAAAACTCAGTCCAAGCCCAACTGATAGAAAGTCTGGTGCCACTGATTAACAGAGTGGGGTTGTGGCTGTGTGTATTATATATCTTACAGAGATATGACAGACAGAGACATGCAGACAGACAGAAAATGAAAGGGACATTGACAGAAAGGAAGGGAACACAAAAATAAGAATACAAGAGAAGCGACAGGACCTGACATGCCATCACCCTGGCTGTATTCTAAGGTGTTCAGAAGCCAGTTACTAACACTCAGTGGATACATAAGGATGTTTCTACCAGAAGGCAGGAATCAGTAGAAGCCACTGTGAAGGCTTGCACCACATGGATGGATAAGAGGCCATTGGTCTGATTCTGAGTTTAACAAGCAATTACTGGAAGTTCTGAGGCCAATGGATGACAATATCTGAATATTCTGTCACTTAAATCCCTTAAAGGTGCATACCTGAAAATGAGGTCAAGATAGGCAGAGACTTCCCCAAGATCACACACTGGACCCCAGGCCTATGTTCCACTCATTCTTATAACTCTTCCACCTCCATGTTTGTGCATCAGATTCATGGGACACCAGCCCATGGGTGGTAGAGGTATTATCTCATCCACACCTGAGAAAGTCCTTAGGAAATGTTGTCTGGCATCATCTTGGGAAGGGAACTCGAGAATCCCTGAGAAGCACAAAGGTTTTTTCAAGACACAAAACTTGTGAGAAAAAGGACATCTGAACTCAGCTCTTTCCTCCAAGCTGGGGACCTGGTACATTCCCAGGGAGTGGTAGGGAGGGCTATGTTAGGTATCGGTGTATAGGTATGGAGATGACAGGAGTGAAGAGGTTGAATGGTCAACAGTCCAGGGAAGGCTTTGGATGGCTCTGATTGGAAGAAAAGACCCAGGTCATGGAACCTCGAAGAGGTGACCTCACTTCCTTGGTGACAGAGCCCCAACAGACATTAGAAGTCTGGTAAACTGGCATCTGCTTTCTAAAGATAGTCTCCTATCCAGCTCACTTGACTGGAGACAGTCAGGAGAGTAGTGTTTCTTTGTTGCTTCCTGACTTTCTGAGCCCAGAGTGAGAGATATTTCTGTCACAATAGACACTGGTGCAAATACCACCACTGACACTGTGGCTCTCTGACATGAGCACCCTCAGGTAACCCAGGGCAGCCCAAGGAAGGCCCATCCAAACCAACTGGGATGCCACTTGGGCAGCCCCACACCCTTTACCTCTCATTCTGTGTATGTGTTGGGGGTGGAAACAGAAAGTGTGGAACGAGGAATGCTCATCCCGGGCAGGAGCAAGTTGTTAGGGGTTGGAAGCCTGGTGGGTCTATCATGTTCAGACTCCAAGCATGGCTGACAGGATGGGAAGGTGAGTGCTGGGGACCAAGTTCCTCTACCCACTTGCTAATCAGGAGTTCTCAAGGTGTCATCTCATTCCTCTCCTGCTAGAGGTCTTTGTAGAAGCCCCTCTGTATCAGTGGCAATGCCCAAGAGGCCCCTGATGCTTCCTGGCCCAGAGCCTGGCTCTGCCTTTTTAGAACCCCAATGAGAACATCATAAAGGAGTTGGCTAATGGATTCATTTATACCATCACCTGGTAGAAGGGACAAGTGCACCCAGGCAGGAACGCCATCCAGTGCCAGTCTGAGGTGAGAGCTGGTCCATATCCAGGACTCTGCGATGACTGGTGTGAGACCAGAACCCAGATGCAAATCTGGGGCCTCAAAGTTTCCACAGACCCACTCCCAAAGAAATCTGTACCTCCAGTCCTCTCAACCAAGTTTCTTGTAGGGCAGAAATACTGGCATCACACATTTGTTAAAATTGTAGAGAAAAAAAACTCTTGCTATCTTTGCCTTTGGCTAGTTTCAATTGTTTAACTGCCTGCCCCAGATGTCCTGCAGAACAGGGTAGTTTGTACAAAAAAATAAAATGGAGAGAGACTGAGGTATTTGAAACAACTTGCCATCTCACAGCATGGCAAACCATCATAGCTGGTCAGGTCAGGAGCTGTGGACTTATTCATCTCCATAATATGCCATAAAAAAGATCATTTGTCTCAGTGATTCAGCCTTCAACTGTTGTTTGTATATTGACATGATTCATGTCTGCTGTCATTTCAGTGGGGCTGCCAGAAACATCCTCACTGTATCTTAATAGACTGTGTACTAGTTTGCTGGGTCTTCCATATACAGGACCACAGATTGAGTGGAGGGTTCCTGATGCCTACTGGCTCAGTACCCTGCTGTCTTTGCAGAGCTCCAATAAGGACACAGTTGAAGAGCTGGCCCATGGGTCCTACCACACCATCCACCAGGTCAGGGTGCAGGTACACCAGGCTAACGATACTGTCAAGTGCTGCAATGAGGTGAGAGCTTGCCCAGAGTAGAGAGTTTTCCACACCCAGGACCCTGAGGTGACCAGAAAGGGTCAAGGATTCAGATTCAAATCTGGGAATTCTGCCAGGACCCTCCCAGGACTTTCCCTAGAGTGTCCACAGTCCCATGCACACAGGAATCTAGACATCCATTTCTGCCTCCAGCTATAGGGGAGTGTAAAAAGACACTCCTCACATATTTGCAGGAATATTTGACAGAAAATATGTTGTTTAATTTCACAGTAGACTACGAACACATTTGCATTTTGCTGTGTTTGTTATTTTAACTACCTGTCCCAGGTATCCTGTAAAGGAGTCAGCTCCACTGTCCTTGCAGACCTTCTCCAGTACCAGAGGTTGTTTGCCACAGCAATGCAGCCTCTCAGTGCTGGTGGAAATTGGTGTCATTCAATTCAGGTGCCACCTGGATAGTGCTGCTGAGATCACTTAAGTGTGTCTGAATGGACTGAACTAGTTTGCCCGGGCTGCCATAACATAGAACCACAGCAGGTGGTGTAAACAGCAGACACTTATTTTCTCGCAATTCCTGAGGCTAGAAGTGAGAAGTGAGAAGTGAGGGTGGTGGTAGGGCTGCTTCCTCCTGAGGGGTCTCTCCTCAGCTTATAGGGCCATCTTCTAGAACTCTGTGTATCTCACAGACTCCCCTCTGTGCTTCCATGTGTCCTCCCCTCTTTTTCTAAGCACACCGGTCATATTGAGTTCAGACCCACACCACGGAATTCCCTTCAGCTTAATTAGTTGCTTAAAAACTAAAACTCAAATACAAGCAAGTTCTGAAGCTCTAGAGGTTCCAAAGTCATGGCATTTGGGTGCCACAATTCAAACCACAATAAATATACCATCTCCTGATGGAGATAAACGCCCACTGCTCATGGAAGGACATGCACACATAAAATTTTAATAGCTACAGCCAGATTCCAGATCGAAAAGGCTGTAGCAGTGACCTTGCCAACAGCAATTTCTTTTTTTTTTAAAGATTTTATTTATTTCTTTTTAGGGAGGGAAGGGAGGGGGAGGGAGAGAGAGAGAGAGAGAGAGAGAGAGAGAGAGAGAGAGAGAGAGAGAGAAGCATCAATGTGTGGTTGCTGGGGGTTATGGCCTGCAACCCAGGAATGTACCCTGGCTGGGAATCGAACCTGGGACACCTTGGTTCCCAGCCTGCGCTCAATCCACTGAGCTATGCCAGCCAGGGAAACCAACAGCAATTTCTGATGATTGCCACTGCCTTGCACTCAGTCCAGCCAGGGATTTCTCATTCATTTAAATTTTTACCAATCCAATGTCAAGTTGCCCAAGGCAATCCGTGTTCCTTGATTTGCAGTTGCCTCATGGATAGTTTGATTCCCCTGTTAGCTTGTCACCAACCACCTGGATTTGCTCCTTCCCAACTCATCCACCCAGATTCCTGCCTGGTGATCAGCTTTCTCCAGTCTGAGTCCCCAAGCATTTGCCCCTTTGCAGGATCTGGGATCTCCATAATGAGGGTCTCAAAGTGCCCTTAGTGTCAAAGGAAAAAACTTCAGTGTACTTTTGGAAGTCAATGGTTTCCATAGGCCATGTCTCTCCTATACATTGTTCCCAAACTGGAGAGGAACAAGGTTCCCCAGACCCTTTCCATCCATGTCAGGAACAGGTAAGTGTTAGGTAGCTGAGAGGGAATGCAGTGCCGTCCTAGCTTTGGACAGTTCTCAGTTCTGACCTGCATAACCTTGAGCAGTCATTCAATATTCCTAAGCCTCTGTTCTCATCCTTGTTATGAGGATGTTTCTTAAGGTCTCATGGAAACAATGCTCTTCATACAAACTGTTAATGTGGGGAAATCTGTTGTTCCTGAGCTTCAAAAAAATACCAAGAAGGTAACAATTGTATAAATATGCCCCATTAACCCACCAAACTTAAATGGTACTGAAACCTAGAACTTTGTTCAGCATGGGCACTCCTGTCCCTCTTCCTGCACAAGTCCCTGAGGGACGGGGAGTTCCTGGGTGAGCTCTGGACCTCAATCTTCCTGGCGATTCATGGTGATGCTGCTGACTGGACCCCTTTGTCCCACCCAGTGTGCAGCTGAGTTAACATTTAACCTACATGAGGCCTGCAGGATGCGGGCCCTCTAGGGAGGCACACTGGCAAAGGTGGCAGCATCCATAGTACTAGCTTTCCCAGGTGTAAACATCCCCCACATCTCCACTTTTATGTCCACCCACCCTGCCTTCTCCACAGCCCAACAGTTCCTGGACCAGCTGTTTACTAGGCGAGCATGTGCCGCCCATGGCCCCATGCCTCCCCACCACTGCCCCTGCTTTGGCACATTGGTGACTCAGCCCACTGCTAGCTGCTTTTAGCTATGTAATAGCTCTCTGAGCCTCAGTTTGCTCCTCTGAAAAGTGGGTGGTAGAGGATAAACCTAATAAGATTCTTGCAGAGACAAGCCTTGGCAGGTGTTAACTGCTCCCTGGCTGCAGAAAGGGCTGCTGGACGTGCTATGGTTGTTTATGGCAATTATTTCTCTCTGTCCCCGAAGGAAGTCACCTGGTTCACCCATAAGTGGCCTGTGGCATTTGTTTTTTTTTCCCCTGGCCTATGGCTTTCTGAATTTCGAAAAGCACATGAAAAACAATCCGTCAAAGAATTTGGGAATCCATTTAGCTGATCCTTGTCCTTGTCTTTGACGTTACCACATTAGAAATCTCTAAGGATAGCAGGCAGTGCTAGACCCACATAGATATCTGGGATGGTTCTGGTTGGAGTTCATTTATTCACCAATGTATATCAAGCACCTACTACCAGCAGGCACTTTTGGAGACATTCAGCATAACTCAGTGAATGAAGAAGACACAATCCCCAGACCTCAGTTCTACTCAGTAAATCAGACAGTCACACTAGACACCATTCACAGGTCCTGTCTACAATCCATCAGATCTAATGCCATTAATGTCTTCTCTACATCTGGAAGCATAACTCCAAGGTGACACACCACAGGACCAAGTAAAGAAGTGAATGGTCTTTGGATCCAGAAGTAGGGTCTCCCGTGTCAACAGAGCAGTGGCTGTGGGTTGGGAAGGCCTGACAGAACTGTGATCTTACACAGCTGCTGATTCCCAAGGGAGGCCTGAGCTCTGGAGGCTTCTATTCCAGGAGGACAGGACTCAAAGAGGACTGCGAACGGGGTTTGTAGAATCAAAGGGAAGTCTAGGATGAGTTGTTTCCCAGAGCCTCAAACCTACCACAGAGCCATCTGGCTCTGCCTACCCCTCTACACAATCCCCTGGATGGGCAGGGGCAGGCACAGAGGCCTGGTCCCTAACAAAGGAGCTATGGGAGGACAGTGTGGAAGGAAAGATCAGGACCCAATTCTGCTGCCCACCTGCCTTCACCCAGAGCCATTGCTTCTATGCTGTGAACCTAGCCAAACAAAGTGAAGGGTTTCAGCCAGGCTTTACATTTCCCTTGGTTGGAGCTGAAACAGGACTAGGTACAGGTCAACTTCCCCGACTCATGCCATGTGGGCCATGCCCACCTTGTTTGGATCAAACTGGAGCATCTAGAGCCCACTGAGGCAACACTGGAATGTGAGGGGCTGTAGTCTGGCAAGAGGATTGGATGGGGTAGGGTTCATGGGCCAGAGTTTCCTTAAAAGCAGTGGCACCTTTCCTGTCTCTGAAAAGACACAGGAAAATCAGGTATGTGTGTGAATCTGTGAATTTCTGCTGCTGCATATCTACCTCCAGAGCTCCAGAGTCAGAGGAAAGGCCTGCTCCAGGATAGAACATGGTCCAGCCAGAGGCCCTGCCCAGGTCTTGTCTGGCCCAAAGCAGTACCTGAAACCAGGATGGAAGCATCTTTTTGATCCTTACACATTAGGCTCAAAAAGCCTAATGTATAAGGAGTTCCCATAAGGAGCAAAGGAGTTCCCATAAGCCTATCAGCTGATTTCTCAAAAGAAAACTTATAGGCAAGAAGAGGCTGGAAAGAAGTATTTGAAGTCATGAAAGGCAAGGACCTACATCCAAGAATACCCTGTCCAGCAAAGGTATCATTTAGAATGGAAGGGCAGATAAAATACTTTCCAGATAAGGTCAAGTTAAAGGAGTTCATCATCACCAAGCCCTTATTATATGAAATGTTAAAGGGACTTATCTAAGAAATAGAAGATCAAAAACTATGAACAGTACTATACATTTTAAGAATAGTTTCTAAAACAATCCTGGCTGGGTTGTCCAGTTGGTTGGAGCATCATCCCATACACAAAAAGACTGTAGGTTTTATATCCAGTCAGGGCACATGCCTAGGTTCCAGGTTCCATCCCCAGTTGGGCATGAATGAGAGGCAATCAATCGATGTTTCCCTTTCACATCAGTGTTTCTCACTCTCTCTCTCTCTCTCCACCCCCTCTCTAAAGTCAGTAAACATATCCTCAGGTGAGTATTTAAAAAGTGTCAAAAGGATCAAGTATTATTCTTTAACATGTCAAATAGAAAACATTAGAAGTGCCTGCTGTAGGTTGGGCCCAGGGTTACACATCTTCTGCATCCTGACATCACTTATCCCTTGTAGGAAACTTGGAAAGCAAATAAAACTCCATTTTTACAAATTAAAAAATAACACTCAAGTGTACACAGCAGGTGATTATTCTTTGCTGAGACTAGATCCCAGCTGGATCTTGCCCAGGAGTGCTTGCTCACAACCCCATCTAATAGCACAGGTGCTGAGTGGCTGAACTTATCCTAAACAGTGATAAGCAATGCATTTGCATGGCCTTTTGTACTGAAAGGAGAAAGAACTTATCCTGCTCTTGAATTAAACCATGATATGCATTTGCCCACAGAACTCAGGGTTGTTCTGGCCACCATTTTCACCATGTTTGTATGCAGGGGAGAAGGCTAGAGGGGAAGGTCAAAATGTCAAAGGGTGTGCAGAGTGTGGAACAGAGACTATTCCACTGGCCTCCTGTGTGCCAGACTCTGTGCCAAATGCTATTCATGTAATACATGTGCATGCTTAAAAGACTACTAGGAGCTAATTAATACATTACTACTAGTGCCTGCTACAAAAGAGAACACTCAGATGCACAGAGGCTGAGTCACTGGCTCACTAGGAGAGAACTGCAGTGTGGCTGGTCTAGAGACACTTGGACATGGACATTCTGCTTCCAGATACTGTATTTGTCACCATTGAACCATGTGCCCTCACAGGGGTCTCAGTGTCCTTGGGTGGCCATCTTGCAGAGTGTCACAAATTTATACTGGGTGGCTTCCAACAACAGAAATTTATTCTCTAAACAATTCTGGAGGCCAGAAATCCAAAATCAGGGTGTCATCAGGACCATGTTCCCTCTGAAACCTGTCTGTCTCTGAGCCCCTCTCAGCACCTGAAAGGTAACCTGTTAAGGCCTCACCCCCGAGACCCAGGCAGAGCAAGGGCCACAAGTGAAGCAGATGGCACACACATGTTGAATGAGTTCAGCAGTGAAGGGCTCTTTTCTGATTTCATAAATTTTTTGTAATAAAACTGATTCATTAATATATAAATACATATGATTTGTTAAACCTCTTTAGGACATTCCAAATAAATTCATGAATAGAAAACTAAGGGTCTGAGAGAAGACACACGGGTAGTCAGGGAGAAAATAACTCAGAATTCACATTTTTCAACATTTATATTGGTGCTTATCTAGAAGGCCCAAATCACCAACTTCCCTATTGTAAAATGATGGTGACCCTGATAGCTCTAAAGCCCCTCAAATCAATCAAACTATCTATCTATCTATCTATCTATCTATCTATCTATCTATCTATCTATCTATCATCATCTATGTATCAGCTAATCATCTATCTCAACCCGGAGTTACATTGTAGGTTTTAGTATGGAGCATGCACACATATCTTGGTAAGCAGTATTCTTTGCTGATCCGGGAAGCACCTTTTAAATACTTTAGAAACCTACCCATGGTATGCACTCATAAACACACACAGACATACACACCCTCCATATCATCAGGCAGGAAGCGAGAGTTATTTGCCAAGATACATCATCCTATAACCATATGAACACCACCAAATGCCATATTCAGGTTTCCAGGGTGTAATTTTTTTGTGCTGCAATCATATTACTCCATTCCCTACAGGAGGTTCTCATGCCCTGCGCTGACCTGTGCAGGGATTGGGGGTGGGAGGTAATGAATGGGAATGCAGACAGGACAGGGTCCTTCAGTAGATGCCTTTCATCTCTGAGGAAGCAGAAAAAAATGGTCTCATCTCCTGGCTTTCCCATTCCTTGCATCCTCACAGGAAATGCTAGTTGCAAATCTTTTATTTCCCAAGAGTTACCACAGACATGTGTCTAGCCAGTTGAACAGAACCCGAAATGTGCTGGAATAAAGTGACTGAAAAATCATGTTCTAGCCTGGGGACAACGTTGTCACTGAACTTCCGCAGAGAGCCATGCTGCACATCCTGCCCCTACTTCCCCAGCACATTCCTCACTTGCAAATTAAAAGGCCAGTTTGGCAGGTGCCTCTCACCTGCAGTACTGCTTCTTCCTCAGTTAAGTCTCAGTTTGGGGCTTATGCTAAGGCTGCCTGGGGGAGCCAGCAGGATTCTCCTCAACAGCCTAGAATGTGCTTAAACTTTGGTAGGGAATTTAGACTTAATCTCAGGATGCTTCCTCAGGTTTCAGTTCAGGTCAGATGGCTAATTTTAAGTTATCTACAGTGTGTCCAGGACTGTCCTCAACCGTTTGCATTTCTGCAAGTCTGAGCCACTTAGTCCACCCACACTTATCCAGGCCTCATTTTCCTGAAGTTTAAAAATCATTTTTTGTTGCAAACTAAAGCTGGTTTAATGGACTTAAGAGAAGGGCTCCTGCCCTGACTGGTGTGGCTCAGTGGATTGAGTGCCAGCCTACAAACAGAAAAGTGGCAGGCTCTATTCCTGGTCAGGGCACATGCCCAGTTGAAGACGTGCGAGAGGCAACCACACATCGATGTTTCTCTCTCTCTTTCTCCCTCTCATTCTCCCTCTCTTCCCCTCTCTCTAAAAATAAATAAATAAAATCTTTTTAAATATTTAAAAAATAAAATTTTAAAAAAGAGAGAAAAGGGCTCTCCACTTTACACACTACCTTGGCTACCTGAGTTAAGTATTTAGCCAGGGCCTGACCCTGTAGACATCAGATTGCAGACAGAGGTAAGCAGCCTCCGAGGAATGTCACCACAAGTGACTCAGGAGCCTGGCAGAGTGGGCCCACCTCCACAGCACACCAGGGTATGATAGTTAATTTTGTGTCAACTTGGTTATATTGACACTGTACCCAGATTTTTTTATACCAGCATAGATGTTACTATGAAGATATTTTTAGATAAGATTAATATTTAAAGTAGTTGACTTTGAATAAAACATATTGCCTTCCATATGTGGGTAGGACTCATCAATCAGATGAAGGCCTTAGGAGTAAAGGCTGAGGTGTCCCAGGAAAGGAGGAGTTCTGCCTCCACACTGTCTTCAGACTTGAGACTACAGCATCAACTCTTTCCAGGGTCTATTTTATTATACATATCCTATTGGTTATTTCTCTGGAGAACTCCTGACACAGAAGGTGATGCCCCAGACCCAGCCTTCCCCCACTGCTCACATGTGGGGTGTCAGTGTGTTTCATGTCTGAGGACAAGAGAAGTGCAGCATAAAAGGGAAAGCTGTGCCGGGGGTGTGTGTGGCTACAGCTCTCCTGGGAGCATCCCTCTGAAGACTTCTCCTGCTGGCAGAGAGAGACAAGCACGATTGCCATCTGGAAGGTCTCCATGAATGAGGAAAGGCACTGAAAGGACAGCAGGGAGCGGCAGCATCCTGTGGGCAGGACCACATGAGCTGGGTGCAGGCTGAGCATGGGATGGAACTATCCCTCTTACCCTTTTGTTTTCCAAACTAGAACTTAATTAGAACCACAAACTGGTCTAGCCTACAGGGCACTGAGACTCTACCCTTGAGCACTCAGGGATATTTGCAGAGGAGAATCACGACAAACACCACACTTCGTTAGAAACAACGAGCACTGAGTTTAGTGATATTGCCATCAATAAAACTATTCTGAGGTCACTTGCTAATAGAGTTTGAATATGCAAGCCATATTTGCCTGATACTAAATTGATTGGACAATATTCTGGTACAAATAAAGAAGCTGCCTACAAATTGCCTGCATTATTGAAGAGGGGCAATTCTTTTGTGGGGTTGCCTAAAAGCATCTAAATCAGGTTTTGGTAATATGCTCTCCATTTTTTTCTCTCCCTGAGTGAAGCAGAGTAAAATCAATTTCTTAAGACTTCTCTGAGACTTTAAAATATTCATAGATGGAGAGCAGGATGACAGCTGATGAGGAGTGGGTAGGGAGCAGAGGGATTGAGCTAAAAGGAAAAAGGACTCATGGACATGGACAACAGTGTGGTGATTGCTGGGAGGTGGGTATAAGGGGACGAAATGGTAATGGACAAAAATACAACAAAGATTAAATAAAAATAAATATACATCATGTAAAATTTGTAGAAAAAGTAATCATATATGGGAATTAAGTGTGGGTTAAGGCAAATCTTACTATAATTTCTTGGATTTGTGCTCACAGCAAGTACATTATGTCCCAAAGTCTCAGGGGGAAAAAAATCCCAGATTTTATATTAAAACATCTTTCTCAAAAAGAAACTGAGCCTGCTTATACCCTATTTTCAAATAGACTCTGTCCCAATTCTATTAAAATACTAGAGTAACTAAGAAAGAAAGAAAGAAAGAAAGAAAGAAAGAAAGAAAGAAAGAAAGAAAACAAATGTTCTGAAGAATGTCCAGGAGATTGTAGGACTAGAGTAGACTGGGCGTCCAAAAAGTATTTGTCCATGGAAGCCTTTTTTCAAGAAGCATTTCTTGGGATTAGTGTTTCATGGAACCCATGAAATAATTGTAACTTAATCTTTACAGGAAGTTTTCCTATTGCTCCCCAGCTTTTCATGTTTTCTTTTCCCAAAACAAATCCCTCAGTCTGACATGTGAGGCCCTTCACTGTCTGATCTGCTCTTCTCCTCTACAGCCATATCTTTTACAAATTCTATTCAGTGATGTACTTCTGTAGCCAGACTTGTAACCCATCAAGTCCAGGCCTGTCTTTTGTTCACTAATGAAGGCTTTATTGCGTTCATTATGATAATGAAGATCTATGTCTAGAGGCCCTGTCCTAGTGTGTGTGTGTGTGTGTGTGTGTGTGTGTATGCGCACATGAAAAGGGCCTTCTGGTTTTAAAAAAGGAATTTTTTAATTTCTGTGGAGCCCTTATAGCTTTGAGAAACGTAATATCAACTAAAAACCAACTTTAGAGCTGGGGTTTTTAACCAAAGAACTTTTTTGAAGACTTCCCTTTTTATGATTTCCGTTATTTATATACTATGGTTATACAGAAGACCAATTATAGTTTTCTCCTTTAGCCACCATAGGAAAGCAAACAAGCAAACAAGCAAGCAAACCATCTCCAGCATCTTCACAAACTCAGTAAAGCCAAATGCCTGCACACAGAGTGGCGCAATGCAGTCAGGGCTGGCCTGGGATAAAGTAGGTCCTTGTCTACCAGATGCTCTTTCTTGTACAACCTTGCTCTTTCTTGCTACACTTTAAAAGTTTCCTTTCAGAGACAAGAGTCTCTTTCCCACCCTCAAAGAATGCTTAGTGGAGTTCATATCTGCTCCTACTGCTGAGATACTGTATTATGGCTACTAGGGGCACATTCAAGTTCATGATGTGTTTGGCCATTTAAATTAAAAATGGAATTCTGATAAATGTGGGAGGACAGAGCTATGTGTAGGAACTGCCTTTTTTCTGCTTTTCTTCAGAGCTAAGATAAAATTTTTTCTATTAAATATAGATCCAAGATGGCAGCAGAATAGATGGGAACTACAGTTACCTCCTTCCAAGGGCCAAACTGGAATTACAACTAAAGTACAGAAAAATCATCCTGAAAAACCAACTGAAGACTAGCTAAAAAGAAGGCTTATAAACAAGGACTTATAGAAGAAAATACATTGAGAATGGTAGTGTAGGAGGGTGCAGCCAAAGGGTCCCCAAAAGAAAGATTTGTAATGGGGTACAGAACTCAAGATGTCCAGGAAATATTAGAAAAATATATAGGACTATCCTCACCCTCCACCCCAGGTGTGGGTTGGGGAAAGGAACAAATGGAGCAGGGCCATTGAGAGCTGTTTCCCACAGCAACAGCCTTGCAGCTACCCTCTGGCGTGGTCTTTTAACATATCTATGGCCTTTGGCTGGTTACATAGATATGTTAAATAGCTATGGCCAAGCTCTAAGCCAGGGAAATGGAGGCAACTCCCCCTGGTTACAGCGCCTGTATCTGCATAAGAACTTGGAGATGATTGGTTCCATGACACCGGGCTGTACCTGCCCAGACCCACAATGGCAGTCCAGTAAAGCTGGAAGGCTTTGAGAGTTCTGGTATGTGAAGTGGAGTGTGGGAGGAGTCGGAAATGGTGCTGCAGAGGAAGATTGGCACAGGGATTTAAAACCCAGATTTGGGGGTCATTGAAGAGAGAACCCAGCGGCTTTAGCAGAGTGGGGACTCCCACAGCGCACAAACACCCATGATGCAGCCGCTTGCAGCTCCTCTACCGTCTGGCTCGGAGCCCAGGCTCTGCAGCAGCGGCCTCGAGAGGGGGCCACCACTAAGTGACTCGGGAGCACCAGGTAACCGCCCTGCTCCGTGAGCTGCCCCTGCACTCTCACTGCTCGGGCTAAGCCAACCTAGCAGCCACCTGCTCTGGCCAGGACAGGAAGAGCTCCATGCTAGCCCTCTTGGTGCTGCCGCTGCTGCTGTCACTCTCCCAGATAGGGGGATCACCCCCCTACCCAGCCAAGAGAAGAATCATGCGGCTTTAGCTGGAGCTCCTGGCAACATAACCAATGGTGCTGGGAACTAAGGAAGGCCTGCCAGCTGAGCACAAATTACTAGGAAGTACTGAGAGCTGCCTAAGCCACGGACTTCTATTTCTTTCTCTGAGATACGGTACCCCATACTGGGCAAAGTGGGGAAGGAAGGACTGTGTGTGTTTGTGGGTGCTTTAAGGGACTTTGGGATTTTGATGAAAACATTAAGTCATTACTTTTAGCCTGTATAACTTGAATAAATAATTCCCTTCCTTTTCACCAATCTCTAACATGGAAAGCTATAATTCTCTGGCTTAGGGAAAGGTAAACCTAGTACGGGGGACCCCAGGAGAAACGGGGGTCAATTCAGTAGCATTGTGAGACCCTCTTCCCTGGTGGTCAATCAGGGAAAATCATGGGAGACCACATGTGCAGTAGCTTTAAAGTAATACAACTACTTGTACATGCTCAGTAAAGCCCACCAAAACTAGCCAGGAAGGATCCGCCCTATAAGAATAAAGTCCCTCCAGCCCATGAGGTCAATCTCTGCTTGGAGTTGGCCTGCTCCTGTGTTCTCTTCTATAAACTCTGGGTGTTCGGTTCAATTCTTTGTCCTGGTCACTGAGAACCTGGTTACCTGTGCCCACCTGTGACAGTAGGAAGGCAGAGACACAAAAAAGGTCTGGCCCTGCTCTCCAAGGTGGCAGCTGGGGTACCAAGGGATATCTCGGCTGTGAGGGGTTCCTTCTGAGAAGCATGGGGCCTAAACCCCAAACCAGGCTCCAAATCCCAGAACACAAGGGCCAGGAAGAGGTACCCACACAACATCTGGCTGTGAAAGGCAGCATGATTCTGTCCACTAGAAAGAGGTCAGAGTCTGTGACACAGACATCCTTTTAAAGGGCGAATGCACAAAATTTTATTTGCAGCTACTCATACTGGGCTCCTTTGAAGTGAGGATGGAGTGGATTAGTTGTGTGAGGAGAGCCTGGGGTTTGTGACTTTGGGAAGGGAGTTGAAGGGACAGCCACCAGGATACCTATACTGAGTCATTCCCCATTCCACAGATGCCATCTTTTTTTGGGTAGAGCACTCCCTTCATGTGGCATCAACCTGGGGGAAAGCAATAATCCCACCTTCTGGCTTTCTTCTTTCCCTGCTCTGTGGAGCTTACTCCCTCCTGAGGAGCAGAGCCAGAGGCTCTTTCAGTGAATGAGCCTAACAAGCAGCCAGTAGGCAGAGGCAGGCACAAGAGAATCTCACAGAGTGCCTTGGTACTTTTGCTGCCCTAGCCCCAGACCCAGAGCTGGTAAAATGCATTGGTGCATAGCTTGTTCCTTTCCACACACATCCTGGCCCAGCTGAGGTAGCCATAAACTGTGGAAAGCTTATAGCTCCAAACAGGTTGCTGAGGGCTAGTCATAGGTAGTGTCTTATATTGGCCTGTTTAAGAATCCTTCCCAAGAGACCCAGGACCAACACACCCAAGTGACCAGCTTCAGACATCAGAACAGGATCCAATAAACTCCACAAGCAGCATAACCAAAAGGACATCTTAGCAGACACCAGACCCTTCTGAGACAAATTCCACTTCATATGGCCAACACCTGCACAGAAGCTCACATTCCATGGTTGGGGTTGAGCCTCACAGTCAGCCAGCCTGAGGTCCAGTCCCACATATGACCTGGCCAAGAGCAATGAAGACTCAGTTACAACACGAGGACCCAATAACCCACACAAGGGACATTCATGGAGCACTCAACTTAGGAGACAGCACCACTGGACCCCTCATGGCACCTACTACATAATGATACCACACAAAGACTTGGAATAATAACAGACCAATCTAATCTATAGAAACAAACACAAAGAGGCAACCCAAATGGAGAGACAAAAAATGCCCCAAATGTAAGAACAGGAGAAATCTCCAGAAAAAGAGCTAAATGAAATGGAGGCAATCAATTTAACAGATATAGAGTTCAAAGTAATCATTATAAGGATGCTCAACAATGTAAAAAAAGGAAATAGATATCATAAAAAGGATCAATCAGAAATGAAAAATACAGTGGAGCCTGGACTGGTATGGTTCAGTGGATTGGGTGCTGGTCTGCAAACTGAAAGAAATGAAAAATACAATAGCTGAAATGAGGAATACACTGAAAAGAATAAAGCATAGATTGAATGAGGCAGAAGATAAAATCAGTGATTTGGAAGACAAGGTAGGAAAAAACCATCAAATCAGAGCAATAAAAAGAAGAAGGAATTTTTTAAATGAGAATAATTTAAGGGACCTTTGAGACAACATGAAGCATAAGAGCATCCACATCATAGGGGTACCAGAAGGAGAAGAGAAAAAGCAAGGCATCAAAAACCTAAGAAATAATGACAAAAACTTCACTATCTTGCTGAGGAAAAAAGACACACAGGTCCAAAAAGCACAGAGAGTCCCAAACAAGATGGCCCCAAAGTGGCTCACACCAAGACATATCATAATTAAAATAGCAAAGCTTAAAGACAAGAAGAGAATCTTAAAAGCCTCAGAAGAAAGACAGCTAGTTAGCTACAAAGGAGCTCCCATAAGATTGTCAGCTGATTTCTCAACAGAAACATTTCAGGCCAGAAGGAATTGTCATGAAATACTCAGAGTGGCAAAGAGCAAGGACCTACAATCAAGACTAATTTACCCTGCAAGGTTTTCATGTAAAATTTGAAGGAGAGATAAAGAGCTTCCCAGACAAGAAAAAGCTAAAGGAGGTTGTTACCACCAAGCCAGTATTACAAGAAATGTTAAAAAGTCTGCTAGAAGGAGGAGGAGGAGAAGCAGGAAAGGGGAACATAGTTGAATGGATAAAATGGCAATAAGTACATACCTATCAATAAACATTTTAAATGTAAATGGCTTAAATGCTCCAATAAAAAGACATAGGGTAGCTGAATGGAAAAGAAAACAATACCAATGTATATGCTGTCTACGAGAGACCCACCTCAGTAAAGATACACATAGTCTGAAAGTAAAGGCATGGATAAAGATATTTCCTGCAAATGGAAAGGAAAATAAAGCTGAGGTAGCAACTTATACCTGACAAAATAGACTTTAAAACAAACGCCATAGTAAGAGACAAAGAAGGGCACTATATAATGATAAAGGGAACAATCGAGCAAAACGATATAACCCTTGTAAACATTTATGCATCTAACATAGGAGCACTTAAAACTATAAAGCAAATATTGATGGACACAAAGAGAGAAATTGACAGCAATACTAGGGAAGGTTTAACATTCCATTGACATCAATGAATAGATTACCCAGACAGAAAATCAACGATGAAACAGTGGCATTAAATGGCACACTAGGAGAAATGGATTTAATTGATACTTTCAGAGCATTTTACCTCAAAGCACCAGAATATACATTATTTTCAAGTGCACATGAAACATTTTAGGCCACATGTTAAAACACAAAACAAACCTTAATAAACTTGAGATTAAAATCATATCAAGCATCTTCATTGACCTCAATGCCATGAAACCGGAAATCAATCACAAGAAAAAAACTAAAAAGCACACGAAGACATGGAGGCTAAATAACATGCTACTAAACAATGAAATGGGTTAACAATGAGATCAAGAAGAAATCAAAAGATACCTTGAAATAAACAAAAATGAGAATACAACACCCATATAGGACACATCAAAAGTAGGTCTAAGAGGGAAATTCATAGTATTACAAACATATCTAAAGAGACAAAAAAAAAGGATAAATAAACAATCTAACTTTACACTTAAAGGAACTTCAAAAAGAACAAAGCCTAAAATGAGTAGAACTCAATTAAGAGCTCCAATTAAGATCAGAGTAGAAATAAACAAAATAGAGTCTAAAAAATAAAATACAAAAGATCAATGAAACCAAGAGCTTGTTCTTTTAAAAGATAAACAAGATTGATACAAACTTTAACCAGACTCATCAAGAAAAACAGAAGGGCCAAATAAATAAACAGAAACAAAAGAGGAGAAGTAATGAGAGACACCAAATACAAAAGATTGTAAGAAAATATCATGAACAACTATATGCCAACAAATTGCACAGTCTGGACATAATGGATAAATTCCTAGAAACATACAATCTTCCCAAAATGAATCAGGAAGAATCGGAATATCTGAATAGAAAAATTACATTTGTGAAATTGGAGCAGTAATCAAGAACCCCCAACAACAAAAGCCCTGACTGGATGGCTTCACAGGTCAATTCTACCAAACATTCAAAGAAGAACTAAACACCCCCTGCTTCTCAAAACTATTCCAAAAAATTCAAGAGGAGAGGAAGCTCATTTACAAGTCTAGCATTATCCTAATTTTAAAACCAGAAAAAGAAAACTATAGACCAATATATCTGATAAACAGAGGCTAAAATCCTCAACAAAATATTAGCAAACAGAATACAGAAATACATCAAAAATAGCATACACCATGATCAAGTGAGATTTACTCCAAAGATGCAAGGCTGGTACCATATCTGCAAACCAATAAGCATGATACACCACATTAACAAAAGAAAGATAAAAGCCAAATGATCATATCAATAGATGCAGAAAAGCATTTGATAAAATTCAGCCCCCATGTATGATAAAAACTCTCAGCAAAGTTGGAATTGAGGGAATATACCTAAGCATAATAAAAGCCTTATATGACAAACCCACAGTCAACATCGTACTCAATTAGCAAAAACTACAAGTATTCCCTTTAATATCAGAAACAAGAAGGGCTATCTACTTTCACTATTCTTATTCAACATACTACTGGATGTCCTAGCCACAGCAACCAAAAAGAAAAAGAAATAAAAGGTATCCAAATTTGAAAAGAAGTAAAACTGTCATTGTTTGCAGATAAAATGATACTGTATACAGAGAACCTTAAAGATTCCACCAAGAAACTACTAGAAGTGATCAACAAAGTCTATAAAGTAGCAGGATACAGAACTAATACCCAAAAATCAGTTGCATCTGTATATACCAATAATGAACTATCATAAAGAGAAGTTAAGAAAATCCCATTCATAATTGCTGCAAAAACTAAAATACTTAAGAATAAATTTAACCAAAGATGTAAAACACCTGTATTCAGAAAGTTATAAGGCATTGAAGAAGATGCAAATAAGTAGAAACACATACCATGTTCATGAATAATAAGAAGAATTAAAATCATAAAAATGTACATACTACTCAAAGCACTCTATAGATTCAATGCATTTCCTAGCAAGATTCCAATGACATATTTCACAGAACTAAAAATAATATTCCACAAATTTATATGGAACCACAAAAGTCCTTGCATAGCAACAGCAATTCTGAGAAAGAAGAAAGTTGAAGGAATCATGGTACCTAATATCAAACTAAGGCCATAAGGCCACAGTAATCAAAACAGCATGGCACTGGCATAAAAACAGACACATAGATCAATGGAACAGAATAGGCAGCCCAGAAATAAACCCATGCCTTTATGGTCAATTAATATTTGATAGACAAGGCAAAAATATACAATGGGCTAAAATAGTTTATTCAATAAATGGTGTTGGGAAAATTGGATGGATACATGTGGAAAAATGAAACTAGACCACTTCTTATGTCGCACACAAGAATAAATTTAAAATGGATCAAAGATTTAAATGTTGAACTAAAAACCATAAATGTCCTAGAAGCACACATAGGCAATAAAATCTTAGATGTTTCTCATAATGATATTTTTTTTGATATATCTCCTCTGGCAAAAGAAACAAAAGAAAATATAAACAAATGGGACTGCGTTAAATGAAAAAGGTTTTGCACAGCAAAGGAAACCATCAACAAATTGAAAAGACAGCATACTGAATGGCAGAACATATTCACCAATACATCTGATGAGGAGTTAATACCCAAATTTTATAAAGAATTTATGAAACTCAACACCAAAAAAAACAAGGGTCTACAAGGGTCTGGCAACAATAGTTGGCATTCAGTAAATATTCATTGAACAATTACTTTTAAAGGGCAAGAGGACTGAGAAACCTCCCTGAGATTCCCAGGGGCTGTCCACATCAACTTAAAGTGTGGAATGTGACACCTCCCAGGGGAAGGTGAAGGGGTTTTTGAATTCCAGTTCTGACCCTGTGAGAGAAGAAGGGTCTTTTTCTGGGATAAAACTGACCCAAACATTTTTCTGGAGGTTAAAAAAAATCCCTTATATTCTAAAGATCCTTCTCAGAGCAGGAAAAATACTGAAATATTCACAAAGATTAGGAGTTTTTATCTCCTTTAAAAATTTTTTGTAATGAGTTTGTATTAAAAAATAAGAATTAGGGAAGAGGGAAGATGGCAGAGGAGTGAATGGAAATCACACTGACCTACTCCGTCAATCTGGAATTACAACTCAGTTGTAGAGAAACCACCCAAAACAAACAACTGAGCAATAACCAGAAAGAAGCTGTCTATGTTTGTACAGTTAGAAGAACCAGCTTCAGCACAACCTGGCTGGTAAGGAGTGTGGTAGAGACTTGAGAGGGCTGACTGGGCACCCATAGGCGGCAATGCTTGGAGGGATAATTAAGCAGCTGGTTGGATCCCCCGGAGAAGAATGGGGTCTAAACCCTAAGCTAGGATGCCCAGCCTAGAGCACCAGAGCCCAAAAAGTACACAGACTACAACCAGCAGCCAAAAGTGACAGGGCTGCAGAGACAGATGGCTGGAGATTCAAAAGCTGTCTAAAGGGCCAACACACAAATTTTCATTTGTAGCCACTTACCTTGGGCTCTGGCAAAAAGTTGGGGGCAAAGTGGGCTGGTGATGCCTGAGGAGAGACTGGGGACAGAAGCTTTGGGGAGAGAGTGGAGAGTGTAGACACCAGGACCCCAAAGTTGAGACATCACCCATACAGCAGTAGCCATCCTGCTTAGGCAGGCCACTCCCCTGTAAGCAGCAGCAGCCTGAGGAGAAACAATAGCCCCCAACCCAGGAGGGATTCAGCCCTGACCTATAGTGCTTAATCCTGACTGCTGAGGGTAGAGTGACCAGATTAACAATTGAAGGAGACAGCCAGGGACAGCAGATCACTGGAAGTATCAAACAGGCTGCCTAAAGTCAGATGGGGTCAACATCTGACATCAACAGAGGCGGATCCAGAAAGAAAAAAAGTGGTAAATACAAAAGGCTACCCAGATGAAAGCCACTGTGATAATCTTCATGATTTGCGATATTTTCTTTCCTGCATAGCTTTTTAACATTCATTTCTTGTCCAGCAAGATTGTACATATTAAGTCATTAGATTTTATACTATAGTGTAATTCAATTCACATATTTTGCCCCTCCCTCCTCTCCATCCATGTTACCTTTCTCTTTCCTCACATTATTTTCATTTCAAATTGTGTTTTCTCTCTAGCTACTCGTTTCCATTTCACACTCTTACTATTTCTCCCCCTTCCAGACACACAAAACCAATTTTCTTGTCAAGGGTCATTTGACATTCTTTTGCCCAGCTCTTAAAATACCCACATTCTCTCTACACCTGTAACAATCTTTGCTAGTTGGTTGTGGGCAGGCTAGGTATTGTTGCGTTGTTTTTTCAATTTTATCTCTAGAGCTTCACTAATTCTGTATTTCAAATATCAAATTTTACTGGTCTCCTCCTACTCCTTTTTTTCATCTCAAATGTTTATTTTGCCATCTTAGCCTGTTTTTTTTCTTTTTGTCTTTCTTCTACTTCTCTTCCATCCTGCCCTTTTATTTTTCTTTATCTTCCTTTTTTCTTTTTTCTTTTCCCTTACATACCAAATTTTAATCTTTCTCTTTCTTAGCCTCGTTTTTGTTCCTCACTCTTAGTATTCCCTCTCTTTCTATCATTTCAAAATCACTTCCCATTCCTCTAAACATCTCTTAGATTTTTCTTTGTTTTGTTTTTCTTTTATTCCCATACCACCTATATTAATTTTAGCTCATTTGTTGTTGATAGTACTGTGGTGAATCTTTCTCTCCAATTTGGCTCCTATATTTTTATTAATCATTTGCTGTTTTGCCTTCATTTTTCTTTCTGTCTCTCTTTATTTTATTTTAAATTATTTTCATTTCTATTTAAACCAAATATCATTTCCCTTCTCATACCCCATTCCATTCTTCATTCCATTTTTTGGAGTGAATTCCATTCATGATGTAATTTTTACCTTCCTTTTCCATTGCTCCAGCTCTTAGTAGTGCTCCTCCTTCTACCCTCTCAAAATCATTTTCCCTTTTTTAAAATATTGTATTTATCTATTTTATAGAGGGGAGGGGAGGGAGAAAAGAGGGAGAGAAACACCAATGTGTGGTTGCCTCTCACATGCCCCCTACTCAGGACCTGGCCTGCAACCTAGGCATGTGCCCCAGACTGGGAATCAAACCAGGAACCCTTTGATTTTCAGGCTGGCACTAAAAGCACTGAGCCACACAACTAGGGCTCAAAATCATTTTTCTTTCAGCAGGTCATCTCATATACACTCCCCTTTCTTATAATAGTCTTAATCTCTTTATACCCTTATTAAGTCTGTTCATTTGCTCTTGATAGTGGGATCGTGGGGGGAGTTATATTTGCTGGTTTTGGTTTGTTTCCCATGCTTTGTGGTTTTGTTCTAGTAATACCTGCAAAATAGTACACAAGATGTGGTTGGTAGAGTGACCCTCAGGCAACCAGCTGGGGGGAAGGACCCATCAAAGAAAAAGCTAACAACAATCAAAACTCAATTACATCCAGAAAGCCAGCATAACATGCATAAAGGGCATCCCAAGAGCATCAAGTTCAGGTGATCAAGGAGACTGCATGACTGAATCTTACAGTTCTCCTACCATAGAAGCGTGCACCACAAAGTCAGAAAGTCAAAACAGATCAATTCAAGAAGCAGAAGCAAACAAGAAGAGTCCTACAAATAATGGGAAGACAGGGAAACAACCCCCAATCAAAAGGAAAGGAGGAATCCTGAGAAAAAAATGCTAAATGAAATAGGGGCAAGTCAGCTGTCAGATATTGAGTTCAAAACAATGGTTATAAGGAAGTTCAATGAGCTCAGTGCAAATTAGCAAAAGCTACAGGGAAACTATGAGGAACTTACTGCAAACCATATCAGCATAAAAAACGACATAAAAACAATCAACAAGGGACAAGAGGAAATGAAGAATATAATTTCTGAATTAAAAGACACAGTAGAAGGAATCAAAAACAGGCTTGATGAAGCAGAGGATCGAATCAGTGAGCCACAGCAAATAGAAGGAAGGAAATAACCAAGATCAGAGCAGAATTAAATGACATAGAGGCTAAAAGAGCAATTCTAAGTATGAATACATCCAGGACCTTGTTCTTTGAAAAGATAAACAAAATCCAGCCCTGGCTGGTGTAGCTCAGTGGATTGAGCATGGGCTGTGAACCAAAGTGTCGCAGGTTCGATTCCCAGCCAGGGCACATGCCTGGGTTGCAGGCCATGGCCCCCAGCAACCACACATTGATGTTTCTCTCTCTCTCTCTCTCTCTCTCTCTCTCTCTCTCTCTCTCCCTCCCTCCCTCCCTTCCCTCTCTACAAAAATAAATAAATAAATAAATAAAAACCTTAGGAAAAAAAGATAAACAAAATTAACAAGCCTTTAAGCAGACTCATCAAGAAAAAAAGAGTACCCAAAAAAAACAAAATCAGAAATGAAAGAGGAGAGATTACCATTGATACCACAGAAATACACAGGATTGTAAGAAATTACTACAAAGAACTGTATGCCAAAAATTTTGAAAACCTAGATGAAATGGACAAATTTCTAGAAAAATGTCATCTTCCAAAACTGAATCAAGAAGCAGAAAGCCTGGACAGACTGATAATAGCTGACAAAATTGAAGCAGCAATCAAAAAACTCCCAACACACAAAAGCCCTGGACCAGACTTGCACAGGAGAATTTTACAAAAATTTTAAGAAAGAGCTAACACCTATCCTTCACAGACTATTCCAAAAAATCCAAGAAGACGGAAGACTCCCAAACTCTTTTTATAAAGCCAGCATCACCTTAATTCCAAAACCAGAGAAAGACACAACAAAGAAAGAAAACTATAGGCCAATATCACTGATGAACATAGATGCTAAAATCCTCAACAAAGTACTGGAAAACCACATCCAGAAATACATTAAAAAGATCATGTACCTTGATCAAGTGGGATTCATCCCAGGGATGCAAGGATGGTACAATATTCACAAATCAATAAATGTAATACATCATGTAAACAAAAGACAAAAGTCACATGATCATATCAATAGATGCAGAAAAAGCATTTGATAAGGTACAGTACCCATTTATGATAAAAATTTTCAGCAAAGGGGGAGTAGAGCGAGTATACCTCAACATAATAAGGGCCTTATACAAGAAACCTACTGCCAACACAATACTCAACACTCAAAATCTAATAGCTTTTCCCTTAAGATCAGGAACAAGGGTGGTTTCACCACTCTTATTCAACAGAGTACTGAAAGTTCCAGCCACAAGATCAGACAAGAAAAATAAATGGAATGCATCCAAATTGGAAAGGAGGAAGTAAAGCTATCATTATTTGCATACATGATAGTGTACATAGAAAACCCTATAAACTCCACCAAAAAAACTACTGGACCTATTAAGTGAATTTTGCAAAAGAGTGGGATACAAAGTCAATATTCATAAATTGAAAGCATTTTTGTACACCAACAATGAAATATCAGAAACAGAAATCAGGAAAAAGATCCCATTTGCTATAGCAACAAGAAAAATAAAGTACCTAGGAATAAACCTAACCAAGGAGGTAAAAGACCTGTACTCAGAAAACTACAAACACTGAAGCAAGAAATTAAGGAATACACAAATAAATGGAAGCATATACGATGTTCATGGATTAGAAGAATTAACATCATCAAAATGTCTATACTACCAAAAGCAATTAATAGATTCAACACAATCTCCATTAAAATACCAATAACATATCTTGCAGATACAGAACAAACATTTCAAAAATGTATGTGGAACCATAAACAACCCCAAATAGCTGCAGCAATTTTGAGAAAGGAGAACAAAGTAGAAGAGATTACCATACCTGACATCAAACTATATTACAAGGCCACAGTAATCAAAACAATCTGGTACTGGCATAAGAACAGACACATAAATCAATGGAACAGAATAGAGAGCCCAGAAATCCAAGTCTCTATGGTCAATTAATATTCAACAAAAGGAGGAGAAACATAAAATGGAGTAAACAGAGCCTCTTCAACAAATGGTGTTGGAAGATTGGACAGCTACATACAAAATAATGAAACTTGACCACCAACTTACACCATACACAAAAATAAATTCAAGGTGGATAAAAGACTTAAATATGAGTCATGACACTACAGATGACCTTCAGGAGAACACAGGCAGGAAGATCTCAGATATTCCACACAACAATATTTTCACTGATATGTCCCCTAGAGCAAGGGACATAAAGGAAAGAATAAACAAATGGGACTTTATCAGAATAAAAAGCTTCTGCATGACTAAAGAAGACATTAGCAAAATGAAAAGAGAACCAACAATATGGGAAAATATATTTGCCAGTGATATCTCTGACAAGGGTTTGATCTGCAAAATATATTAAGAACTCACAACAACTCCACTCTAGGAAGACAAAAGACCCAATTAAAAAATAGGCAAAGGACTTGAACAGACACTTCTCCAAGGAGGACATGCAGAGGGCCCAGAGACATATGAAAGGATGCTCAGCATCAGTAGTCATCAGAGAGATGCAAACTAAAACCACAATGAGATACCATTTTACACTGGTCAGAATGGCCATCATAAACAAATCAATAAACAATAAGTGCTGGTGAGGCTGTGTGGAAATAGGAACCCTAGTGCACTGTTGGTGGGATTACAGACTGGTGCAGCCACTGTGGAAAACAGTACAGAATTTTCTCAAAAAACTAAAAATTGAACTGCCTTTTGACCCAGCAATTCCACTGCTGGGCTTATACCCTAAGAATCCTGAAATGCTAATTCAAAAGAACCTATTCACTCCAATGTTCATAGCAGCACAATAGGCAAGTTCTGGAAGCAGCCTAGGTGCCCATCAGTAAATGAGTGGATCAAAAACTATGTTACATTTACACAATGGAATACTATGCAGCAGAAAGAAAGAAGGAGCTCCTACCCTTCATGACAGCATGGCTAGAACTGGAGAGCATTATGCTAAGTGAAATAAGCCAGGAGGTGAAAGACAAATACCATATGATCTCACCTATAAGTGGAACCTAATTAACGAAACAAACAAGCAGGCAAAATATAACCAGAGACATTGACATAAAGAACAAACTTACAGTAACCAAATAATGGGGGAAAGAAGGGGAAGAGTCATCAAAGGACATGTATAAAGGACCCATGAAGAAACCCAAAGGAGAGTAGGATTGAAAGTGGGAGGTGGGTGTAGGTGGGGCCAGGGAAAGTGGTGGTGGGAAAATGGAAACAACTGTATTTGTACATTAATAAAAAGTAACTAAAAAGACTTCTGACATATTAATGTCCAATGTGAGAGATTTTAGGGGACATTAGGGAAAAGGAGCTGAGTCCCAAGACAGGCCCTGCCCAGGTTGGGAAGGACAGCCTGTCCCTGGCAGATGAAGGCTGACGGAGAGGAGTCTCAGCAGAGCAGATGCTTCGAAGCAGAAGGGGCTTCTGACACACAGCTTTCCAGTCTCTGTGTTTACTGAATGCCAGCCTCTATGTAATTCTGAGAGTTGTGTGGGCCCGATTGCCTGCCAATAAGACTCCCAATTCCAGAGTTTGTTAAAAAAGGAAAGGAATGGTTTATTTAAAAGTTGTACAGATTTAGAATAATGGTGAAATTCTGCCATTAAGTCCCACTCCCTTTAAAATACCCACAAACACACACACGTATGCGCGCACGCGCGCGTGCACACACACACACACACACACACACACACACTACTGCCTCCCTTTTGCCACATCAGGCCTGCTTGAGTTACATCTCTCAGGAGAAAAACACACAAAAAAACAAAAAACAGATATCCGCAGCTCAGCATTCCCCAGGTTTCAGTTCAGTATCTCAGGCATCTCATTGTAATCCATGGTTGGCTGACAGGACCTGCAGTACCCCAGCACCATTAGCCTTGTCGCCATGTTCTCCAGCTCTTAATCCAAAACTTGTGAGGCACCTCCTCCTGGCAGGCTGGTGGGGGGTCCTTCTGCACCCTTTCAACCCTGATGGCCAAAGAGAGAATGACTGCCACACTTAGTTTAAATCCTGGGCCAGAGCCTCCTCCGTAACCCCATTTCCGACTTCTCCCACAATCGGCTACACCTGCCCATTTCTCTGATCTCTTCTTTCTCTGGCTGCCTTGTAAGTGTGAGCAGGTGTGGCCCCTTGATGCAGAGCAAACCATCTCCAAGCTCTTGAGCAGGTTCTGTAACCCAGGCTTCAGCAGGGGTTAAAGTCACACCCATCTCTCTTGAAGCACAGCTTTTTAACATAACTATGAAGCTGGCCAAGTTGCCACAGTTATGCAAAATCTCCCAGTTGCTGTGCTCAACTTTTCCACTTGGCTTGGGATTTTTGTTTTTATTTTTTCTATATTTCCCAGGGGCTTCTCAGCCTATACCCTGTTCTGAACCTCGTTCCACACTCATGACATCTGGATGGAAAAAGTGCTGATTTTCTCATTTTCGATGTGTTGAGACATTTGATTTAAATTTCAAAGGACAGTGTGACTCTAGCTTGACACTTGAATTCTTATCCAGGTTTACTCTTTGGAATAAGGGAAGTTTCAATTCTGTGGAAATTCTAGAACTTCCTTTTTACATTTAAGTAATATTCCTCTGCTTCCATAACCTAAAACCCTTAAGAGGAGACAGTAAATATAAGCATGTTTAGGTTTTACTGTGTGCTTCAGGTGCCTACTTGGGTCAACAAGTGTTTACTACACATTCACATTGTTCTCAATGGTCTTATTGTAACAGGGTGCAGCTAAGAGGGGGGCCCCAAATAGGGATTTATAATGGGGTCCAGAACTCAGGGTGTCCAGGTGTAGCATCCAGCACACGCGAGAACCAATATCGGAGACTTTCAGGGGTTCAAAGATGTTATTTTATTGGCCAAGTTTAACCTGCGCAGGGGCGAACTCTCAAAGTGTCCAGCGACACAGTGCCCACAAGGAGCTGCAAACGAGAGCCGCGCCGAGTGCGTACAACTACTTTCTTATATAGGGGCGGGCAAGCAAGTGTTATACAGAAGCAGACGTGGCAGTTAGCAATTCACTTACAGAGACCACGCACGGGAATTTCAAACCAAGCATTTTTGCATAAGGCGGGAAGGCAGGCTGTTTGTTTATTAACCTAGTAATCTCCTGGCTCTAGCTAGCTAGTTTTCTATTTTCTCATTAAAAACTACAAAGCATTGCTTATCTAGCCTACTCAGGGGAGAGCGTCTCCTAGACACAGGATGTTTGCTTAACTGTACTTTGTCTCTTTTATCATTTCCTTTTAGCTACAATGTTGTTCTTGTCTATTAGAGGAAATTTAGTTCTTAATTTCCTTATTCCCAACACAGGAAATATTAGAAAAAAATATATATAGGATGTCCTCACCCCCACAAGTCTGAGCTGGGGGATGGGACACACAGAGCAGGGCCATTAAGAGCTGTTCTGTATAGCAACAGCTTTGCAGCTAACCTCTGGCATGGTCATTTAACATATCTATAACCTTTAACTGGTTACACAGATACGTTAAATAGCTGTTGCCATGCATTGAGCCAGGGGGATGGAAGTGACTTCCACCCAAGATGTAACTGGGGAGACAATTCCCCCTGGTTACAGCGAATATGTGAGAGCTTGGAGATGATTGACTCTCTGCCATGGGGCCACAACTTCCTGGACTTACTATGGCAGCCCAGTAAGGCTGGAAGAATACAGGAATGCTGGAAGGTGTAACTGATTGTAGGAAGAGTCAGAAATGGGGCTGCAGGGGAAGACTGGCACTGGGATTTATGATAAATCCAGGTGCAGCAGCCATGCAGGCAAGGGGAGGATCACAGGGATTTGGTGGGGTGGGGACTCCAAAGCTTGGGCAAAAGTCAGGACCATGTGGCTTTGGGGTACTCCCTTTTGCCATGTGACTTAGGAAGCAGGAGAGACTTTGCCTGGAAGAAAAGGGGTGAAAGGACTCTTGCTGGTGGGCCATGAGAAGGTGCCACATGACTTTGGATTAACTGAACATCATGGTGGCAACACAACTGATGGTGTCAGGAGCCTGAATCACAGACTTCTACTTCTTTTCCTGACATACAGTACCCAGGACTGGGCAGAGGAAGAAGGAAGGACTGTGTGCACCTGTGGGTATTCTAAAGGACTTTAGTAGTTTTAATGAAGACATTAAGTCATTACTCTTAAGTCTGTATAACTTTTAAATAATTCCTTTCCTTTTCACCAATCTCCGGCATTGAGAGATGCCTCTCCCTGGCAGTGGGCAAGGTGAATCTAATAGTTGGGGGGACCCCCAGAGAAAAAGGGGGGTTCCTTTTGGTAATAGTATATCATTCACCACCCCCACTATCTGTTCTATAACATTATAACCTGAGGATATGGGATAAAACAAATGCTAGATTTGGTGACAACTACTTAGGTGTCAAGTGGTAATTTGTGGGTTGTGGGGAGATGCTAAGCAGAATAGGATTTAAAGAAACTGAAGATCCTGGTCTAACAGAAGGGGCATGGGAAAGTTTCAGTGAGGAAGTAGGATTTGAAGAAGAGGCTTGGGATCAAGTCTTGGTGGAAAGGGCCCTGCAGGACAGGGCTTCTCCACCTCAGACCTTTGGGGCCAGAAAATTCTTTGATGTGAGGGCAGTCCTCTGCATGGTAGGATGTGATGCAGCACCCCTGACCTCCACCCACTAGATGCCAGTAGGACCCATTCCAACCAAAATCTCTCTGCCGATATTTCCACATATCCCTCTGTCACAGGTGGGCACAGGTAACAAGGTTCTTGATGATCAAAGACAAAGAATTGAACCAAACATACAGAGTTTATAGCAGAAAGAAAGAGAGCAGATTTATTAAGTGATAGTACACTCCACAGAATATGGGAGCAGGTCAACTCCAAGCAGAGATTGACTTCAGAGGCTGGAGAGATTCTATCCACTTATAGGGCAGATATTTCCAGGCTAGTTTTGGCGGATTTTTATTGTGCATGTACAAGTAGTTATATTACTTTAAAACTACTGCTCATTTGGTCTCCCATGTTTTTCCTTGATTGGCCACCAGAGAAGGGGTTGCACAAAGTTAATTTATTATAATGCTATTATAATGAAGCAGGGATCATGTAGCATCTTCTGCACAGGTGCATTCATGAATCACCATGATTCAGTGCTTTTCCAGAAAGCAGGAACAACTGGTCTTAGAACAGGGTCTCTGTGCTGTATCCATGTCCTTTATCTTAGCCCTGGGGCACCTCCAGAGTTTCCTCCTTCCTATCTCCTGCTCACCTCAAATGCACAATTGTCCCCAGATGAGAACCACATGCTGAATAAAGGGAACAGCATATGAATTGAAGGGAGAAAGTTGATCACAGAAGTGAGCTCTTGTGTAGGCCTCCCCACAGGCCTCTGGCTTAACACACAATATGCCTGTAGCATAATTTATTTTACTCTTTGCTGTTGATGAAAATCTAAGTAGTTCCTAATTTCCACTATGGCATTGCCACACTACACATTTATCATATTTTTGCAAACTTCTGTGAGTACATTCACATAACAAATTCCTAAAAGTGGACTGTTGAATAAAAGTATACACACATTACACTCTGATATTTGTTTGAGTCAACTGGCTTTATTGCAAAATATAGCTTTTCTTTTTTAATATATTTTATTGATTATGCCATTACAGTTGTCCCATTACCCCCCCTTCATTCCCCTCCCTTCTGCACACCCCCTCCCACCCACATTCCTCCCCTTTAGATCATGTCCATGTGTCATAAGTTCTTTAGCTTCTACATTTCCCATACTATTCTTGCCCTCCTCATCTATTTTCTACCTACCATCTATGATAGATATTCTTAATTTTGCTCCAGAGTATGGTACAAATTTACACTTGTATGAATAATTATGAGAACCAGTGATTCTTAAAACTTAGTGCCAATGAGAATCACTGGAAGCTTGTATAAGCCACAGGCTCGGCCCCACCTGCCCAGAGATTTTGTTAGCTCTGAGGTGAGCTCCTTATATGTTTTCTTGTTTGTTTTCAATTTTCACACCATAATTTCTACTTTGGGGAAGGTGGAGTGCATGGTTCTGTGAATTTTAACATAGGTAGTAGGTTTGTGTAGCCACCACAATCAGTACACAGAAGAGTCTCATCATCACAGTGAGCCCTCTCTTGCTGCTGAGTTACAGTCACACCCTACTCCCACCTCAAGCCCCTGGTGAACGGCAACATTTTCTGTCATTATTGACTTTTTCTTGTGAGTCTGACTTCTTTCACTCAGAATAATCCCACTGAGATTCATTCAGGTTGTTTCCTGTATCAATAGCAACTGAGGTATGGGATTAAACAAATACAAGATTTGCTTAAAAAAATATATAATATATATAATATATAAATATAAATATATTTACATATATTTATATATATTTACATATTATTTATCAGTAATAAAAAGTATATATAAATATATTTATAATACATATTCATATATAAATATAAATGTATGTAAATATATATGAAAATATATTTCATATATATTCATATATATGAAAATTTAAAACAAAAAAGAAACATAAGCTCACCTCTGAACTAATATATTTATATATATTTCTATTTATACATAAAATATATAAATATGAATTTATATATAAATATGTTTATTAATAAATATGTGTGTATATAATACATATATATTCTTTTTCACTGCTGAGAAATATTCCCTGTGTAGATATGCTGGTTTGTCAGTTCAACCACTGAAGTACATTTAGGTTGTTTCAGAGTTTTGGTGATAGCCTTTTAAATAAACTACTGAAAGATTCTGATGCAATGATCCTCAAATCATGCTTAGAGAAGAAATGCCCTATAGTCTCCACAAAAGTAGATATTACTAATCTTTGAAATTTTTGATCTGATAAGCGGAAATACTATCTTGTTATTAGATTTGCCCACCCCTGATACTCAGGGAGTTGGGAATCTTAAATTTTTGATTAGCCATTTGCAGTTCTGTAAATTGCCTACTCATATTGTCATTTTTAAAAATGAGTTGTTTTTGTTTTTCATATTGACTTTAGAACCTTTTTTGTTCATGATTTAAAAACCTTATTTATTGAATTTATTGGGTTACAGGTTTCAAGTGTACGATGCAAGCAAACGTCATCTACACACTGCATCTGCGCCCATCACCCCAAGCAAAGTCTATTTCTGTCCCCATTTCCTGGGGTTGGCTCACCTCAGCCTAGCCCCACCCCTTTTCCTTCTGCTCTCTGTTGTCTGTATCTATGTGTTTTATATATACTGTGTGTGTATCTAATCTATATTTTTTGCTTAATCCCTTCACTTTATTTCATCCAGCCTCCCCAAACCCCCACCCCTCTGACAGCTATCAGTCTGTTTCATTTTATTAGACTCCACATATAAGTGAGATCATATGGTATTTGTCTTACTCTGACTGGTTTATTTCACTTAGCAAAATAATCTCCAGATCTATCAATGCTGTTGCAAGAGGAAAGATTTCTTTTTAATAGCTAAGTAATATTCCACTGTGTAAATGTACCACAGCTTTTTTATTCATTCGTCTACTGATGGACACTTGGGCTGTTTTCAGACCTTGTATATTGTAAATAATGCTGCAGTGAACACAGAAGTGCACATTTTCTTTTGAACCAGTGTTTTGGGTTTCTTCAGGTAAATTTCCAGAAGTGGTGGAATCACCAGATCAAAAGGTAGTTCCATTTTTAGTTTTTTTGAGGAAACTCCATACTGTTTTCCACAGTGGCTGCACCATCCTGCATTCCTTCCAACACTACATGAGGGTTCCCTTTTCTCCACATCCTGACCAACATGTGTTGTTTGTTGGCTTATCAATGATAGCCATTCTGACAGGTATTAGGTGATAACCTCATTGTAGTTTTAACTTGTATCCCTCTGATGATTAATATTAACCCTTTATTCTATTTTTTGGCAGGCTGCTCTTTTTCTACTGTGTTTTGATCTTCCGAGGAATAATCAAGACTGGCTCATGCTGATCAAAATTCCTTAGTTCCTAGAACAATGACCCTCAGATGGGATTCCAATAAAGAAATAGCATGATTTATCTGAATGACCAAAGGGACTGTTAGGAAACATGCCATTTTATTCTTCCTTGCTATTATCTACTTTCCCCTGCTTGTCCAAGGTGTTCAACAATGAAATGAACCTGTAAAACACAACCTACTTTCAGCTGTATTAATTTTGGTTCTGTGTGTTGCAGTGACTTTTGGTCATTACAGCTGTTTATCTGTAGTGGGTATGGCTGAAAATCATTTCAGTGTTTATGAACATGAAAATTCGGTGACATTTCACAAACCTGCATAGATATATCCTAGCATTAGACTGGAATGGAAGACATGTTAATGTTGAGTCTCACTTTTTAAAATTCTGATACCCCAGAATTACCCCATTAAACCCCATTAAAATAATGATACCCCATTTGTTTAGCACACCAGTGCATTTTTCAAGTAACAAAAGCTTCCTGCATTGAGAAATAATGTATTCTTTTAAAATTTTAACTAATTTTGGTGGCATTCTTTCTAAAGTACATTGAATAATTTTTTTCTGCCTCCCAGGGGAAACTAAACATGGTTTAATTTTTTTCTATGGCTCAAGAGACTTTTCCAGTAGGAACATTTGTTTGAACAGGTCCCTGGTCTACATAAGTTCACTTCCGACTGCCAGTTCATCTTCACTCTCTCCTGCCACCACCAGTTGACTCTTAAATCTCCCAGGTATTTCGCATGAGAACAAGTTTCCTCTCCTCTCTCTTCTCTTTTCCCTTCCTTACCAGCTGTTGCCTCCCTAGAAATTCCTGCTGCATCAAATACAGGGGCTCCTTTTGGTTCCCTAGCTGCTGCTCTGTTCCTAGCTCTCTGACTTCTAGCCCCATAGCTTGGACATCCTGGGTGTAGGCAATAAGGAACTAAATCTCCATCCTTCCCTAAGTGGCTGCCCTTCTTTAGGAAGAAATATCATCTATCCACTGTTTCTTTTGTTCAAAATACATTTGTCTACAGTGTTCCAGTCAGTAGGTGCTGGGGATACAGTGAGGGTCTGACACTGCCCTTGGTGGTCTAGTAAAGAATAGATGCTCTTTGACTGGATGCATCAAATCATTAAGAATGCCCTCAACCCTGTCCTAGTAGCAAATCAAGTATCTTCTGGCCTGAGTCAAGTGCTAGCTCTCCTTCTATCCTTTCGCACAAAGCAACCCCAACCCATATTTCTCTTTTTCAGATTCCAGTGGTCTGTGGGGGAAGTCAGGCAAAGCCTAAGGAAGATCCAGTCTCTATCAAGTGGGCCTGGGTTCTGGACCAGACAAGCAGTTTGGGGAGCATTGCAAGATATGGACCTATTTTACTGGTATTACCTTATGACTTTCATGTTTTTAAAAATGGCTCTAGAATTGTTTTCTGTAATGTTTACTGCAGTTCATAAACACAGCACTTGTATCATGGAGGTCACTGACTCTTAGAGGCTGATCTGAAAGCAAAATCACTTTTTGTATCACTATATCTAAGAGAAATTTCTGAGAGTTCCAAACATCTAGCTTACTGTTTGTATATTTTATATATAAATCACATGAAAAATCAGGCAGTGTTTGAAGCATACTATACTTGGAGGAGCCATGAAGGTATGAGAGATTGCTTGAATAGTAAATTGTCTTAGACTGTTCTGCCTTTTAAGCTCTTGAGCCTAATATTTTTAAAGTTTTATGTATTCTTCACTTTCAGGTGCCTCCTTTATTCTCCTAAATTCAGTTTCCATCTCTGGCAGCATTTTCCCTCTTTTAAATACTGTCTGTTAACCAGTTTCTGGTTAGTAAACAGAAATATTATACTTGTAAGAACTGGGCATAAAAAGTAAATAGATTTGGCTCACTCATGAACAGTGCACAGACTTTTTTGCATGTTTTCCTGCTTAGAGGTCTTTAATCATTTATGCCTAAGTTTGCAACTGAATTTCAGATAATTAAAATTAGAGCCTAAAGCCTTGAATTAAGTGTTGCTGGATGAGTCTATGTCTGAAAGCAGAGAAAGGCTCTCCTTCCCTCTGGGACTAGGAGAGCCTGGGGTTCACCTCCTGAGTAGACCTTATCTTGTGATCTTCCATAATCACATGATCTTTTCTCTCCAATGAAATAGTAAATTCCATATAAGCAAAAATTCATAGTACCTGGCATATTTAGTCCTCAATAAGCTTTTACTGAATTAAACTAAAGGCAAGTGTCAATTGAGTACTGCCTGATACTGCCTGATAAGGTGGGCCTTCCATGGTGGAAGTGTGGTCAGGCTCCTAAGAAATATACCAAGATGATCATCAAAGTCCTATATGGACTTTCAACTTTTTAAAAAAGTTAAACATAACCTCATGTGACTATGCCTATAATAAAATGACCTCAAAGCTTGGTTTCTTTGCTTTTGGCCCAGACCCTCCTATAAACTTTTTACTCTCTGAGAAAGGAAGCAAACTGGCAGCCACAGAGGGGCATAGGCCCACTGACTACAAGGGTAAAGGCTGCCCACCTAGGCACCTGAGGTTAGTAGGTGCTGGTGGCCTCACAGTTGGGCTGGGATCACATTAACTTAGGGCTGAAATGGGGTTGGTCCCTGCTGGATGGCTGACCCCTCAGGTCACACATATGTGTGAGCCTAATGGACAAATGCAGATGGCTTGGTAGACAGATCCTGCCAAGCTGGGGGCCCCTGGCACGGGGTGGATGGGCAGCAGGGATTGTGCCCTATGTTTTTGGTGGTGTTGCTGTTGTTTAGTGAGCAACTTGAAGAATTTTACAAAGGATGAAGAGAAATCAGAGGAAATTATTACGTGGTTCTTATCATGGCTGAGAACAAATACTGGCTAAAGAGAAGCCTACCATTTGGGGTATGCAAGAGTGAAATCTGGGTTCATCACTTCAATAAAGCACCCCAACTGAAAAACAGGAACATCAGTACATTTCACCTCACCCAATCCATCCGTCCATCCATCCATGCACCCTATTCATCCATCTCACACAGTTATTCCATACCTATTAGATGCCAGGCACTCGTATTTTTGGTTGGAATATAAATATGGTCCAGCCTCTATTCTCATAGAGTAAATCTTACATTCAAGTAGAGAAATTGAGCCACAGAATATAACTTACTCAGTAGATAAAATGATGCCTGAGGACCTCACAAAAGAGTAGTCCTGGTCTGACTCAACCCCAGGAGCACATGGTTTCAGAACCCCCTATGCTTCTTAGGAGGCTAAATATACCTTAGTGTGGCCTTCTCTCCTGTCAGAGCACTCTCTCCCCCAGAAGGAAATCTTATGGCCATTTCCTGTAACGAATTCACTGGTGCCAATCAACCTGAATAGCACTCAAGTTATTCTTCTTTAAAGAACCAATAGAAAACTCTGTGCAGCAATCTGGACTATACACATTTGTAGGGTACTTCTTTATCAACTTTATTTCTTTTATGAATATTTGCTAGTTATTCCATGTATTCAGGAGCCTCTTTAGTTAAATTACATTTTCCTGGAAAAGTGTCCATTATTCCAGGCTCTCATCAAAACTTGGATTGCATAGACATCTGAAAGTTAAAATGTTAACAAATTAATGCTAGTTTCTGCTCAACACATGCATTCCTTCCACCCCACGTCTTCCCTATCTGTATGATGGCAACACCATCCAATTCCTAAAAGACAGAAACCCAGGAGGTACCTGTATTTCTCATTCCTTTACCCCTTCCTTCCATCTATCAGTAATTTATTAATTCTAGCTCCAAAATGGATCTGGAATCTCTCCACTTCTCCCCATCCCCAATGTCCTCCAGTTGAGCTTTCTTCTTCTATTCTTTTTTTCCCCTCTTCTATTCTTCACTTCCCCAATCAATTCTCAGCACAATAGCTAGAATGATTCTCTTAAAATGTATATCAGATTATATTACCCTCGTCCTCAATGCCTTTGCTCAAAACCCATCCATATTTTCCTTCACCCTTAGTATAAAATTCAAACTCTTCAACAAGGTCAAAGAAGCCTTTCTTCATTGAGAGTCAACCAGTTCCCAACTTGATTTCAAGTAAGACCCCCTTACACCACTGTGATCTAAGAACTTTCAGTTGCTCAAAGATGTCAAGTTCTTCCTACCCAATCTGGTTGCTTTAAACTGTTCACAAGTCAGGTTTTTCCTATTCTTGAAACACCACCTTAAATGTCCCTTCCTTAGAGAGACCTTTGATGACCATCCTATCTTAAATTGATGCTTCACACCATTTAGTTCTGCCAAAGCACCTGGTTAGTATCCCCCAAGGTACTTAGTAAACTTGCAATTATTTTGTTTACTCGTCTTTTTTTCTGTATTCCATTAGGGAATTTATCTTTAATGGAGGTGGGAGCATGTGTGTTAACCACCATATTTCCCTATTTAGCAGAGCGCTTGATGCAGAGCCAAGACTCAATTGTAAACATTTACTGAATGAATGAATGACCCAGATCCAAAAGGATAATAGCTAAGATGGGAGATATTGTGAAAAAGGTGAAAGCTCAGTGGAAGAGCTGTAATATGGGCAAAGTATCTTTCAGTGTTTGCTTCCCCCACTCCAATTCACATAAATTGAACAAAGCAAACCTTTGTACCTACCCCAGGGATGCAGTAATAAAACTGGTCTTTGGCATTCCTCAGGAAGGCTGGATTGCATTAAGCCTGGAAGAAATTGGTCCATCTCATTATATTCACATTAGGCAATTAAAAATAGGAATATACATATATGTATATGCATATACCATAGAGTTATTTCATAGATTATGTTACCAATGTTAGCTGAGGAGGGTCAAGGGTCAATCTAACATATTGACATAAGAAATTAATATTTTACTTGATTCTATTTTATGTATCATCTATCAATACCACTAGCCCACACCTGTGCAAAAGTATTTTTTAAAGTATATTTTATTGATCATGCTATTACAGTTGTCCCATTCTTTTTTCTCCCCTTTATGCCCCTCTGCCAGGTACCCCCATTCCCTCCAGCATTCCCCCCCACTTAGTTCATGCCATGGGTTGTACATATAAGTTCTTGGGCTTCTCCATTTCCTATACTGTTCTAAACCATCCCCTGTCTATTTTGTACCTACTAATTATGCTTCTTATTCCCTGTACGTTTTCCCCCATTCTCCTCTCACACCTCCCTGCTAGTAACCCTCCATGTGATCTCCACTTCTCTGATTCTGTTCCTGGTCTAGTTGTTTACTTAGTTTCTTTTTGTTTTTGTTTTTGTTTTTTAGGTTCAGTTGTTGATAGTTGTGAGTATGTTGTATTTTACCATTCATAGTTTTAATCTTCTTTTTCTTAGATAAATTCCTTTTACATATTATATAATAAGGTCTTAATGATGATGAGCTCCTTTAACTTGACCTTATCTGGGAAGCACTTTATCTGCCCCTCCATTCTAAATGAAAGCTTTTCTGGATAGAGGAATCTTGGATGTAGGTCCTCCTTTCCAGCCCCTTCTTGTCTACAAGATTTCTTTTGAGAAATCAGCTAAGAGTCTTGTGGGCACTCCTTTGTAGGTAATTCTCTCTTTTCCTCTTGCTGCTTTTAAGATTTTCTCCTTATCTTTTTAATCTTTGGCAATTTAATTATGGTTATGTCTTGGTGCATTTTTCTTTGGGTCCAACTTGTTTGGGACTCTCTAAGCCTTCTGGACTTGTATGTCTACTTCCTTCACCAGATTGGGGAATTTTTGTTTCATTATTTTCTTTCACTTTTTAAGTAAGTTTTCAATTTCTTGCTCTCCTTCTTCTCCTTCTGGCACCCCTATGATTTGGATGCTGCAACATTTAAAATTGTCTCAGAGGTTCCTCAGCCTCTCCTCATTGTTTTGAATTTGTTTCTTCACTCTGTTCTGGTCAAATGTTTACTTCTTCCTTTTATTCCAAATCATTGATTTGAGTCCCAGTTTCCTTCCCTTGACTGTTGGTTCCCTGTATATTTTTCTTTATTTCACCTGCATAGCCTTCACTTCTTCCTTTATTTTCAGGCCATACTCAATCATTTCTGTGAGCATCCTGATTACCAATGTTTTGAACTGTGCATCTGGTAGGTTGGCTATCTCTTTGTCACTTAGTTCTTTTTCTAGAGTTTTGATCTGTTATTTTATTTGGGCCATATTTCTTTGTCTCAGCACACCTGTTATGTTGTACAGAGCAATGGGACAGAGCCACAGGTATCCTCCAAGGCAGGACAACCTACTTCGCTGTGTTGTGGTGTTATATGTGGGGGAGGGGTCAGAGAGGGAACAATGCCACTTGCTTGGCTCTCACCCCCACTTTCAAGAAACTGGTAGTTTCTCCTGCCACCTCACCCTCCCAGGTTTTTACAGCCAGACATTTTGAGGCATTATTTTTGTGACGATGGAACCCTGGATTGTGCAGTGTGTCTTGCTCTCCAATTGATCCTCCCAGTTTATCCATATAGGAATGTGGAACTGCCCACTTGCCAGTTGCCGCCTTGCCTACCCAGTCCACTAGCCGCTACCTTGTCATGTGTCCTCTCTGCCCCGGCTGCCTATCTCTGCCCTTCCTACTAGTCTAGATGAATGTTTCTTCTTTAACTTCTTGGTTGTCAGACTTTCATATAGTTTGATTTTCTGGCAGTTCTGGTTGTTTTTTGCCTTTAAATTTGTTGTTGTCTTTCTTTTGGTTGTGTGGGAAGGCAAAGCACATCTACCCACACTTCCATCTTGGCTGGAACTTGTGCAGATATTTCATGACCACATCTCAAAGCACTGAACCCAAGTCCCTCTGTAGCATTATGCCAGGATCTAGTGTCTGAGAAATGTCCTTCTTGTCTCCCTAGAAAGATGTATAAAGCCAACACTAATGTGCAAACATGACAGAAGGACAGACCAGATCCTGACCAGGTCCAGATATTGGATCTCTACCAAGCTACTTAAACACTCTAAATCTCATAGGCACTTCAAGCTCTTAGCCCAGAGCCTGGTGTCCAGTACACACTCAGTGTGAGCTAAAGAGGATCACCATCCTCTCTCATCTGCAAGCCACAGGGTGGTTTCCTTAGGTGTTTGGGAGAAAGGAGAACAAATGCAGAACTCTGAGATATGTATATTTAGAAGCAATTTTGTTCTTATTCTAAATTCACACAGGGGGCTATTATCAAGGGAGATGAATGTAAATGGTAATTAATATCCTAAAATGTAATCTGTATGAATCAGTGAAACAGTTGTCTAAAATGTGGGCTTCAGTCAAAATAAGTAAATTCTCTATGTTTCAGAAGACTAGAAGGTATAATCTTCTCTAATGCTTATTACAGTGCTGCAGTATACTAGTTATTATCAAATTGTGAAACTTTGGACCCTTAAGGGACCCCCAATCCTTGGTTCTGTAAAGTGAACATTTATTTTGGAAAAGGGTAACTACACAAAGACATTCTTTGCCTTTTTAAATTATTACTGTCCCACAAAGAAACCACTGAATTTTCCAGGGGCTGCATGACATGTGATATCACAACAGACTGAATTCAGAAGCAGACATGAGAATGCAGCTATCTTCTATTAAGCCAGACATTAAAGAAATTTGTGGAAACATAAAACAGTGCTACTCCGCTCACATTCCCTGTTTTGAAAAATCTGGTTATTTTTCATAAAAATCTATTACTTACATCAATATATACAGATTTATTTGCTATTTTTAAATAAATACATGTTTTAAATCTCAGTCTCAATTTTTAATATGGAAAATTTTCACAGCTGTAACCCATAAATCAAAAGTTCTTTGAGGATTCTCAATAAATTTCAAAAGTTTAAACCTCTCTTGGGTCCTCTCTTCCAAGATGACCAAGAAAAGAAGGAACAATTGTCATGCCATGAAGAGCCACAGACATATGCAGTTCATTCGCTGCACCAGCTGCACCCGATGTGTGCCCAAGGACAAGGCCATTAAGAAGCTCATCACTGGAAATACAGTAGAGGCTGAAGCTATTAGGGACATTTCTAAAGCAAGTGTCTTCGATGTCTATGTGCTTCCCAAGCTGTATGTGAAACTACATTACTGTGTGAATGTGCTGTTCACAGCAAGGTAGACAGCAATCGTTCCTATAAAGCCCAGAATAACCGAACACCCCCACCCCAATTTAGACCTGTGGGCAACCTCCACCATAGCCCATGTAAGGAGTTACATCTTTAAAAATGGAAGAAAAGTTCTCTGGAAAAAAATGAAAATTGTACTTAAATTTTTTTAGGTAAAAGTTTAAGAGGTCCCAGTTCCAAGAAGTTTGAGAAACATTCATGATCTGGGGCATTCATTAAAGAGGTTTTCAAAGTATATCACCTTTAATTCTTAATAAGGGTACACGGAGGGAGATATGCATGTGCAAGAATTTTGAAAATCTATAGTCAGTACTGTCATTATTATTAATTGTGTTAAATGGAATAACAGAGGAGCGGTGACCCAAATTTCAAAAGTGTTGCTGTTTGAAATATATGATGCAGTAAGAATAATACCCATCTTAAAACCATTTGACTTAGATTTCTGTGACAGAAGCTGATTCTCAACTGGGAGATAAAGCTTTAGCCACTGCAAGTATATGTAGAGATCACTTTTGATTGTTCAAACTGGAAGAACACACTAGAATTCCTCCCAGGGCAAAAGCAGAGGAGTGCATGCAGGGCTCTGCTCTGTACTACCCCACTCCCTCCTACACTCTAAAGAATGGGATGGGACCCCCAGTGCATTGAAGCAGCAGCCTCAGAATGTGGGGTGGGATAAACCCATTTGTTGTTTTATATATATGTGAGTGTTCTTGATAGAATATACTGTATCAAGAACACAAGTCAATATATAACTAGAAATCAACTGTTTACTCACAAATCAAAATCTTTTGCTCAAAATCTACTGATTTTATTTTTTTTAAATACTGCTTAAAAATAAAACAATTTGGATCACAAATACTCAAATTTGGATGATCCTGTTTCTGCTTTTGAAAATTTACCCTTCTGGGTTCATATCCTGAGCCAGACCACACTCAAGCAGTGCCACAGGAGCAGCTGGTTTAAAAAGAAGTAGGCATTTAGCTCCTTATGTGAAGTTCTACCAGCATCAACCCCCATACTCTAGCTAAAGCATAGCTCACATTCAACTAAGGTACTTCTAGGAAGAAACTTTAAAAAATTACCTAATCATCTGTAGGTCACAGAATGACTTCAGATCATCAGCCTGTTTCCCCAGAAATTCCTAAAATTGAATAGTACAGTGTTGAAATTCACTAAAATTCAATTCCTAAAATTGAATAGTAAATTGTTTAGGCAGTAAGCAGTTATTCTACCCTGCAACAGCTTCTTGAAAGCCACAGAGAATGCTGTAAACAAAAAGAACTTACCAGAACATCTTTCTCAAGGTGTTTCAGAGCCTGAAAATCCTTCTCAAGATTGGTCAGCTCTTGAAGAACAAAATTGTGAAACTGCTCTAGTTTATTCAGTCTATAAATGTAAAAGCAACAGATTTCACTGGGGCTGCTTGGCTGTGACAAAATACACTCTTGATTAATCCTCTCATCGCAAGGATACTTCACATTTGACTCTAGATGGTTCTTGTTTTTAAGAATTCACATCTCTTCTCTTCCCTCCCCTCACTGCCAGCCCATCCTCAACCCCTAAAACTTAACTGCAAACTGTGATTTACCCTATTGACAGAAGCCCGGAGAAAGCTGGTATTTCAATCCATACTTTGTAGAGAGCAAAGGAGAAATAATGCCAGGGAAAAGGAAGCCAACACTAGACCTGGGCTAGAAGCCACTGTACCACCAGCCACGGCTCCCCGATACTTCCTACCTTCCACTTGCACCCCTTTTCTTGAGTAAGCTGGCTCTAAAAGCTGAAATCAGCTAACAAACTTTTTCCATCTCTACGTTTTAGTTCTGAAATTTCTAATAGTTGTTATTGTGTCTGACCACCATATAAACTGCTTCTTTGTGTGCTTGCTTCTTGTCTGTCTTCTTCATTGTGCAGTAAATTCCACAAAGGCAAGATGTTCTTGACGCTCACCCTCCCTGCACTCCTCCTGCCTAGGGCACAGACCCGCACCTCACATGCTCGTGGGCATAGACTAAACAAAAAGTGAATAAATGTTTGCCCCCTAGAAGACAATGGAAGTTCCAGAAGACCCAAGTCCTTCTCAGGCTTATTTTAAGAATCAAATGGCAAGTACATGTACAAATGTTTGAAAAAATTATAAATTTCCATTCACATTATGTAGCCCACCCTAGGAAACTTTTTACTTCAGTTAAGGAAACCAACCTGCCATCAATGTCTTCCCACCTTTGTTTAAGGCCATTCTCTCCAACAGAAACAATCTCTATACTCGTCTTCCCTATACTGTTCAAACCTTCATTTCCAGACCCTCACAGCAGATGCACTTCCATTGTAATCACTCTGGATTAACTCCAGTCACTACAGAAACCCACCTCTCCACTTGCAATTCTCATCCTTCACATCTCTCTGAAATCTCAGCACCCTTGTGCTTCTTGCTACATGGTGATAGGGGTATGTGTGTTTGCACACATGTGCATGAGTGTGTAGTATTTTTTATTGTGTCAAAATATATATAACATAAAACCTACCCTTTTAACCACTTTAAGTGTACCGTTCTGTAGCAGTATAAGGCCATTCACAATGTTGTGCAACCATCACCACCATCCATTTCCAAAACTTCCCCATCTATCCAAACAACAACCCTGCATTGATTAAACAATAACTACCTGTTTCCTATTCCCCAAGCTGCTGGTAATCTCTATTCCATCTCTATGAATTTGCCTATTCTAAGTATATCATATAAGTGGAATCATACAGTAATTGTCCTTTTATATATTTCACTTAGCATAATGTCCTCACAGTTCATCTATACTATAGCCCATATCAGAATTTCACTCCTTTTTAAGGCTGTATAATATCCACTGTATGTCTCTACCACATATCATTTATCAAGCATTTTTTACATATATATATACACACTTGTCCTGTCTTCACAAGTGGGTTATGAATTTTTTAATAGTATCTTAAAATCATATAATGGAAGGTCATAAAGAAGCTTAAGGAAGGCCTTTAGTTCAACCCTTATCTTATGAGTGAAGAATCACACACCTGCAAGAGTTAAACCATGTATCAAACCTCACACGTGCCCAAGCTTCAACTCTTCACAAGCCAGCACAGTGGTCATGAGACAAATGTTTGTGAGGGATCACACTTTCATGAACTTGTTTTGAACTTTTATGCACTTACCTGCAGTGATGTATCTGGTTTAAAAATTTTATTAGGCAACTCGGTGCTTGCTTTGCATATTTTGAATAAAGTGTACTCCTCCTGTACCTAAGCTAAACCATAACAACAATAAAAAGGGTCACATTCGGGTTAACCATAACCTCACAAATTGAGTACAGGCTTTGTACTGAAAAGATGTTGACAGCATATCACATTCATTGCAAACATCATGGCTAGAGAATAGGTTCCACACTACACACCTTCCATGCATTACCTCAGGGTCAGTACCAATAAAGAACAATAAGCTAAAATAGAAAAACTCACATTCATACTATTGCTACACATATTGCATATCATGTACAAATTTCCATTATAAATTAGCTTACATTAAGAAAATGAGACTTCGGAGATCTTTCAACTTAGGTAAATGACTATACATTAGGGTAAGATAGTTCTCTCATATGTGCTATTAAATAACTCTAGGGATATACAAAAATAGGACAAAAAGGGGGCATTGAACTGGTTCTAAAATTCATCTGGCAGATGAAAGTTTGGTGACAGCCTGTATGTGCAGAGTCACAAAGAGAAGCCACCACTCGGCTGAACACCCACGCACAGCCTAACTCCATCTCTATCCCAGACACCTCTGTTATTCACACGCTTCCTCCCCGTCCTCTTAGTCTATCACTGTGACCAAATCATTGCCTCCTAGTAGTTCAGCTGTCTAGAATGCTATCAATGAAACCAAACCATGAGTCTGATTTCCATATAGTCCTTCTGGTCCGATGGTAGCAAATGGGCATGAAATAGCTGTCTTATAAATATAAACCACAATTCACAAAGGCTCTAAAGTCAGTGACCACAGCTAAGACAATCTACCTTCCCCAAACACTCAGAAACACTTTCACACATGAAAGACAACAGGATTAATAAATAATGTGAACCTGTTACTTTAAACTCATCACAGGCTAGCTTTTCATTGTTAGCAGATTATTACCTCGTATTTTCTTTTCAGTTCTCTAGTGAAGTTTTCAAAGGTTGTGATAACAGCAGAACTATTCAAGTTCTCTGGCACAGCTACCAGGGGTGGAGGAGAAATGCCTTCTGAACAATAAAAATAAAACATGAAGTAAAATCAGCATGTGCTTCATGTAGATGTGCTCCGTCCATTAGCTGAACTGAGGATGGACACTCAGGCAGAAGCACAAATCCAATCCACCAAGCTGCACAGCTGCCTGGTGGTGCCTGCAACAGGGCTGCCTCTGACTGAGGCCAACAAGGACACTCAAGCTGAGAATCCTTGCAGGAGGCACTTCATGTCACTTCCCATCAAACCTCACTCTCTAGAAAGTGCCCATTTAACTCAAACTTTCCCAGTACTTTAAATCAGTGCAACTGGTCTAAGAAGCAGACTGTGGTGTTGTAAGGAGTTTTAAGGAGGATATGATGGGTAGGGCATTTCTATAAGGCAGGGGTGTCAAACTCATTTTCGCCAGGGGCCACATCAGCCTCAAGGTTGCCTTCAAAGGGCTGACTGTAATTTCAGCTCCTTACCAGTTAAGGAGTAGTTACATTTATACAGTCCTAAAATTATTTTGGCCCTTGTAGGCAACTGCTAGGCTGATGTGGCCCCCGGTGAAAATGGTGAGTTTTGACACCCCTGATATACGGGAAACACTAGCATAACAACTTATGGGTGCCAGAAGTTTCATTAGGGCACATGAGGGGTCTGACACCATTCTAGGGGCCCTGCATGTGTCGACTCATTTAATCCTCTTAAAAACCATGTGAAGTAGGCACTGTTACTGTCCACATTTAATAAAGAGATCAAATAACTGCTGCAAGCTCACACCAGTTGCTTCAGGATTAGAACCCAGGCTGCCTGGCTCTTACCTACCATCCCCTAGCACCTCTAGGCTTCCCAATTTGCCTTATTGGAGCCTTTTGTTTCAAAATGTAGTGGCATCACTCTTCCAGAAGGCTAGCCCCACCTATGAGATCATCTCAGGTAATTCTCCTTCATTGTTTTAGAGTAAACATACACAACACAAAAATTTAGTTACGTATTTTTTGGACTATAAGATGCACCCCCCCATCGCCCTGCCCCAAATGTGGGAGGAATAATGTTTGTTAATGCTGCTGTTGAGTTCTGTTTACATTTACATTGGTGAAATATTACATTATTAAATATTTTACCACATTTTTTGCTTTAAATTTTTTTTTCTGTTTTCCTAATCTAAAACGTAGGTGTGTCTTATGGTCCAAAAAATATGGTAGTAACTATCAACTAAAGCAGAGACCTGTAAGTTTAGGAACCTTTGGCCCTGAAAATTGCCACAAAGAAGAGTTAAGTAGCAGAAACCAAAAGGTTAGAAGGGGATGTGCTTACTTTTATCTGTAATTTTTGCAACAATTTACTTGTCTCTGAAAGGACAGAACGCTTAGTTTTTAGAGTTTTTCAGCTGCTATGAACTTCAAACTGTAACTCTTGTAATTCGTGTTGCTACATTCAGTCACACTTTGCCACACTCTTGCATGACTGGCTGGCTGGCTGTATAATGTTACCTGACAAGTCTGTTTCTTCTGTCACTGAGGAAATGGATCCTGGAGCATCATCTTCTTTCAATTTTGACTGTTTCCACTTAGCAAAACTGCCATCTGATGTGTCTAAAGGTAAGCACAGCATATTAATAACCACACACACATTTATTTTGTCCCAAGTTTATCTTGTCTTCTTTTTGCCAGTTAATATCTAATCTTAAGTGCAGCAAGTGAAAGCTGTTTCCTGTTACTAACTACTTATTATTTGGCACATTCAACAAGTATCAAAGCACTAAGTCTAATATCTAAAAAGAACACATGGGAATAGGCTTCCTTTTGATGAGTTTTGTACCATTTAGGAACACCACTCTGCTTATCAAGGTACAGACTGACATACAAAAAGCAGTAATGATTGGCATCAAACACCCACTCCCCAACCCTGGGGGAAAAAAAATTCCCAGGCTCCAGGCTTAACTGCAAAGTAAAAAGGTTTCCAGGCAAATGGGTTTTGGAAGCTCACCTGATCACCCTATGGAGTGCGCCACCTGCTGGTAACACTGGAGCTTCAGAGTTGTAATAAGGGCTACCTTACAAATAAGGTCATTTTGGCTCCTCTCTAGTTCAAGTGACTTTGAAGGCCTCGTTTATGAGATTTAAATATAGATTCTCTTTTCAACTCAGCATTTGCTAATTATTTTATATTCTTATATTCACTTTTACCCCATCCAGGCCTTCCTGATTTTATCAATGTTACCACCATTGTCAACAGTGCACTAGCATTCGCCTGACTCTTGCTTTTCTTTACCGTCTACTTCTCTTCTGTCATCAAAGCCTGAGATTCTGCTTGTAGAATGAACCCATATCTGTTTCTGCATTTTCATGCCGTGGCTCCGTCCACACCTGAATTCCTACACCATAACCCTGGAGGATCTCATCAATCCCATACCTCCAGATGTCATCTGACAAATACCTCTCTTGCCTGAGCTCTCCTAGGTAGCAAAGCTGTGTTTCCAATTACCTACTCAACATTTCTGTCTCAAACCTACTCTTTTCTATTCCTCCTCATCCTAACCACTTCCTTCCCCACCATACACATAGCCCTTACACGCACACTTATCTGGTAAGTCACCTGCTTTTCCCTGCCTCCTCGCATATCCAGCTAGCCGCTATTGGTTTTCCCTCTGAAAGTGTTGAAATCTAATTTCATTAATATGCTTAATAAGCATTTTTTAATATTCCATGTGCAAGGAGTCATGCACTATGGTGGGCAGACAGTAGAGAAGCAAAGAAGCGAGTTTCTCTTTCTCCACTCTGCTCTTCTACCCTAGTCTCCTTGAGCTTCCTCAGACACCCCAGACACATCCTAACCTAAAGGCCTTTGCACTTGCTGTTCATCCATCTTGAGTCCTTTCCCCACATTTCTGCATTAAGGTTTTTCTCTGGCCATCCAATACCCTCCTCCCAATGTTTAAACTTCTTCTGTAATTAATTTGTTTAGCCTTTATCACAATATAACACTTAATACTATCTCCCAACCTTTAATCCCCTCTCCTGATGTTTTCTTAGCCTTTATCACCATATAATATACTACATGTTTTATTTTTCTTGTGTATTATTTCTCCCCCACTAAAAAGTAAGCTCCAATGAGGTCAGGCATTGTGTCCATTTTGTTCTCTAGAACAGGGGTTCCCCAACCTCTGGGCTGCAGACTGGTATCATTCCAGGCCTGTTAGGAACCAGGCCACACAGCAGGAGATGAGCTTGAATGTAATGTGCTTGACTCATCCCGAAACCATACCCCATCCCCCACCTGTGGAAAAACTGTCTTCCACAAAAATGGTCCCTGGTGCCAAAATTGTTGGGGACTGCTGCCCTAGAATATCTAACATGTAAACTGGTTCACACATAGTAGAAATTAAATAGACATTTATAGGCCAAACAAATGAATAAGTGCTGCAGAATATTCAAGCTTCTTCAACGTAAGATATGACATCTTAACTTCCAGTCAAGATGGGTGTGTAGGTAAATATGGTACTTGCCTACTCCCAGAACCACAACAAAATTACAACTACAGAACAACCATCATTCAGAACTGCCTGAAATCTGGCTGAATGGAAATCCTACAACTAGGGGATTAAAGAAGCCACATGGAGACTGATAAGAGGGCAAAGACATGGAACAGGCTGGTCCTACACTCATGTATGGTGGATCAAAATTGGAAGGGATATCTCAGCTGCAAAGGTCCCCCCTGAGAAGCAAGGGAACACAACCCAATATCAGACCCCCTAACCCAGGGGTCCAGTGCCAGGAAGAGAAGTCCTCATAACTTCTGACTGTAAAATCCAGCAGGAATTGTGGTTGAGGGAGATGAAGGGCTTTTGGAGTCCCAGGAAGTTCCTCTTAGAGGGCCCATGCACAGACTTACTCAGACTCACTCCCTCTGAGCTCGAGTTGGGGCAGCAACTTGAAAGGCACCAGGGATGTATGCAGAGGAACTGAATTATCCCGCATCAGGGCAAGAATCGGGGGCATCTTTCTCTGAGACAGAAGTGCTGGCAGAGGCCATTGTTCCTTTGCTGAACCCTCCCCTCACAGATCTGGCAGACAGGCACCATATCTGAAACTCAATCAACCTGGCTCACAATTTTCCCCACCCTGGTGATTCCCTGAGGTTCTGCCCCACCCAACCTTCAGGTCCACCCAAGCTGTTCTCAGTTGCTTTTTAATATGAATGGCCTATCACAACTCATTCTTCAAATGTTCCTGAAACCTCTTAAACAAGTAGCATCTGTCCATATCTTTCACTAAGTGGCCCCAGGCCCAGCACTAGTGGCATCTGGCTTTGGTTAACAGCTTGCCCTCAACTGGGCACCTCTGAGCCCAGCACAAGTAGCAGCCACCTGCATATTTCTCTGTAGCTCATGCTGGGTGTTCCTAGGTGGAACACAGGCAGTAGCTGACCTTGGCTTGCACCTCCCAGGAAGCCCCATAGTCAGCTGATAGCTTCAGACCACATCAGAACACCACTATCCAACCACTTCCACAAGCAATACACTAAAAGGGCAAATTTCATGGGCACCAGAGCCCTGCTGAAGTAAGTCCTGCTCTGTGGAGTGGGCCCTCTGCACAGCTGATCACCCACAGTGATCAGTGGTCACAGCCAGTCCTCGCAGCTGATTGGTCTGGTGGTAAATTCCTCCCATTGATGTGCCAACAGCAATCAAGGTTCAACTACAAGAGGAGAGTGTACACAGCCCACACAAGGCACACCTTGAGTACCCAGCTTAGATGATAGTGGAGGCTGTGCCATTGGACCCTACAGAACACCTACTACATTAGGCCACTCTACCAAGTCTGGGAGACATAGCAGCTCTACCTAATACATAGAGACAAAAATTGGAGACCTCCAAAATGAGACAAAAGTAACACATCCCAAGTGAAAGAACAAAACTCTAGAAAAAGAACTAAACAAAATGAAGACAAACAATGTACTACATGCAGAGTTCAAAACATTGGTTATAAGGATGCTCAATGAACTTAGAAAAAACTTCAACAGCATAAAAAATAACCAGTCAGAAATGAAAGGTACACTAACTAAAACAAAGATAATTTACAAGAAATCAGCAGTAGAGTAGATGAAGCCAAGAATCAAATTAGCAATTTGGATTATAAGGAAGTAAAAAACACCCAACCAGAACAGCAAAAAGAAAAAAAGGGTCCCCATAAATGAGGACAGTGTAAGGAGCCTCTGGGATAACTTCAAGCATACAAACATTCACATCATAGGACTGCCAGAAGAAGAGAGCAAGAATTTGAAAACCTATTTGAAAAAATAAAGACAAAAATTTCCCTAACCTGTTGAGGAAATAAACATAAAAGTCCAGGAAGCACAGAGAGTCCCAAACAAGATGAACCCAAAGAGGCCCACATTGAGACTCACAATCAAAATGCCAAAATTTAAAGACAAAGAGAAAATCTTAAGAGCAGCAAGAGAAAAGAAGTTAGTTACCTATAAGGGAGCTCCCATAAGACTGTCAGATGATTTCTGGCCAGCAGAGTTGGCAAGAAATACTCAAAGTAATAAAAAACAAAGACCTACAACCAAGATTATTTTACCCAGCAAAGCTATTATTTAGAATCTAAGGACAGACAAAGAATTTCCCAGACAAGAAAAAGCTAAAAGAGTTCACCATCACCAAACCAGTATTATATGAAATGTTAAAGGGTCTTCTCTAAGAAGAACAAGAAAAAAAGAGACAAAAAATTTGAACAATAAAATGGCAGTAAATACATAATCTATCAACAATTGAATCTAAAAAAACAAACAAGCAGAACAGAAACAGACTCATATATACAGAGAACATGATGGTTGCCAGATGGGAGGGGGTTGAGGGGATGCATGAAACAGGTAAAAGGATTAGGAGTACACATTTGTTACAGAATAGTCATGCCATTGGCTCAGTCTTGTTTCTACGGTAACTATATGCCTCTTTTAATCAGGACATTTTGATATTCTCATAAAGGGGTTAAAACTACATATATAGCCCTGGGTAGAGAGGCTTAGTTGTCAACATACCACAAAAAGTTCATAGGTTTCATTCCCAGTCGGGGCCCATGGCTGATTTGTGGGTTTGACCCCCAGGAGGGGTGTATATGTGAGGCAACCAGTTGATGTTTCTTTCTCACAATCATGGTTCTTTCTCTCCTTCATTTTCTCCCTCCCTTCCCCAGACTCTAAAAAAACAAAAACAAAACTAAAGACCCCAAAACTACATACACAAAACAGTTCCAAATGAACACAAACAGTAAACACATCATTTCTGAAATTAAACCCGCCTCAAACATATGATAACTGACCAAAATGGCAGAGGAATGGGTGCGAGTTACACTAACCACCTCTCAGGACCAAACTGGAATTACAAGTAAATTAAAGAAAAACTACCCTGAATAGCAAACTGAACACTCACTGAAGAGAGAAGCCTTATAACGAAGGACAGACAGAAACCACCCTGCCCAATAAGACTGGTAGGGAGTGCAGAGGTGTGAGAGGGATAGTGGGGCTCCTGCAGGCAGCGGCTAAAGTTCCAGAGGGGTATTTTAGTCACAGGAGGGCTCTCCTTGAGAAGTGTCAGGTCAAGACCCCAACCTGGGCCCCCACCTTAAGAGCCAGAACTGGGAAAGAAACTCAAATAATATACAGCTGTGAAAAGCATTGCAGTTTCTGTCCACCAGGGAGAGACAGCTAGAGAAACAGAGAGCCTCTAGAGGGCCAACACACAATTTTCTGTTTGCAGCCCCACACTTTGGGATCTGGCGGAAGGCAGGCAGAGTGAACTAGAGATGCATGCGAGTCTGGGACTGGTGGCTTTGGTGAGAAAGCAGAGGGATGAACTGCCAAGATCCCTGTGTTGAGTCTTTTCCCATACTGCAGAAGCCATCTCTCTCCAGCAGAGAATTCCCCTCCAAATGACATCAGCCTGAGAGGAAGCAATAGCCTCACCCACAGGAATCTGTGTTACCTCACCTGCAGAGCTCACACCAGGCTGCTAGGTATAGTTGGAGAATACATCAGTGATTAAGCAACTTGATTTATTAAGCAACTGAATTTATTTCTTCTTTTTATCTGATTGCTGTGGCTAGGACTTCAAAAGACATATTTCTCACTTTCACAAATAATTTTATTGATGTGGCTATTTTGACTATGTTGGCTATATCCTACATAGTATATCCTCAATTAATGTTTCAATTTGATCATATAATCCACCCAACCGTGGAGCATCATCCAGCAAGAAATCTCCAGCATGAAACTTTACAAATCACTTTTTATATGTTTGACCAGTTACAGCACCTTCTTCGGAAACTGCACAAATCTTTTAATGCGTTTCAGTTGCATTTTTACCCCTCTTGAAATAATAAAATATAATATGCCAAAAATGTTGTGTATTTTCTCCCATCTTCAATATTAAAATGGCTGCACAAAAATTCACCAATTTCGATAAGGTTTTGTAAATGCATGCTGATATACCAGCTGTCACAATCAATCTAACAAAATAGTTTCAAATGAAGTTAAAGACAACTCAGCACTAATATAGCCATCTTACAGAAAAAAACAAATGAACTTTTTGTTTAACCTAATACTGCCATATGCAAGAGCATGGATGGATCTTGAGAATATTATGATAAGTGAAAGCAGTTAGTCAGAAAAAGCTAAGACCCATATGATTTCACTCATACGTGGTATATAAAACTGAAACTCATGGACACAGACAGCAGTGTGCTGGTTACTGGCAGGAAGGGTGATGGAGTGCTGATGGGGGGAGGGAGCCCAATATATGGTGATAGAAGATGGTTTGACTGTAGGTGGTGGGCACACAGTGCAATATACAGATCTTGTGTCATGAAAATGTACTGCTGAAACCTATATGAAATATTAACCAATGCCATCCCAAAAATTTAATTAAAAATTTTTAAAAAGAAAAAATAGAAAAGCTTTTAAAATAAATAATAACAAATATATATTACAATGTGTGGGATTCACCTAGAGTAGTACTTAGAAATGTATAGCATTAAATGTATATAATATAGAAAATAGTATATGAGAATATCTTTCACCTTTGATAGGGAAGAATTTCTCAAGACTAAAAAAGTCCTAACTATAGAGAAAAGATAAATAATGTAGAATTCATTAAAGTTAAGAACTTTCATTTTTTGGAAAAGAAGTCATAAAGACATGCACAGACAGCATCATACAGAGTGAGAAGTGCAAACTACAAAGTGGAAGAAGATATTTATAAAACACATAACCAAGTCCAGAATACATGAAGAATTCCTAGGAATTTATATAAAGACAATCCTATTGTCAAATTGGCAAGCCATGTTTAGATACTACACAAAAAAGGAAATTCAAATAGCTATAAACATATAAGATGATGCTTAAATTTTATCAGGGATATTCTAATTAAAACTTCAATGTATACATAAACATACACATATACACACACATCAAATATTTTAAGCACCAAGTGATGGCAAGAAAGTGAAGCAGCAGAACTCTCATACACAGCTGGCAAGAAATACAATCACTTTGGGAAAAGTTTTTCACCTTTAAAACTGTTAAAAGGTTGTTATATACTCTATGGCCTAGCAATTCTATGTCTAAAAAACACCTAGAGAACATTTTTCTCTACCTGCATGATGAAATAAATGTACGTGATTCTTCACCGTGGCACTATTTCTAACTAAAACTGTAAACAATCCAAAGACTGCACAGTACTAGAATGAATAAATACATGATGGTGTATTCATGTAACCAAATACTGTATTGTAAAGAAAGAATATACTTCACCTACATGCATCAGCATACATGGATCTTATAAATGATTATAAGCAAAAGAAGCAGGCCGCATCAGATATACACAGTATGATGCCATTTGTTTAAATTTCAAATCAAATCTAAACTACATATTATTAGGGGTGCACACAAAGAAAGTAAAATTATGAAGAAAAGTGAGAGAAGCATTTCCACAACTCAGGACTGCTGTCACCTGTGTGAGGGCAGGGCCCTGTGCTGGGGACCCTAAGTCAGTGACAGTTTTCCAGTTCTCAGTCTGAGGTGTGGTTACATAGGTCTCCACTTTATCATCACTCTTTATACTGTGTACATGTTCTGTGTTCTCTTCTGAACATGTTGTATTCTTCATAATGGAAAAGTGAAAACAACAAAAGCAGTGGAATCCAACGCAAAACTAAACTGAATGGGCCCCTGTGAGGGGGGAAGTACTGGGGATGGAGTGTACCAAAATTTGGAAATAACAACGTTCTGAAACTGTATTGTAGTTCACAGATGTTTGCTGTGTTGGTATACTACATATCCTGCACATAAGTCATAACTATTTGAATCTTCCTCAATTTAATTTAAAATGTAAGGAAAAAACAAACAGTTCACAAACACCCTAAACAGCCATTAGGCACTGTACTCATTCACCACATTGTCAGTTAGCCTGGAAACCTTCATATTACTGTTACCATTACAAATGAATTTGGAAGTTTTAATAACTTGGCCACACAACTTTTTGAAGCATTTCTGATAAACTGTAAGTGCACCCACTAAGCTCTTCTCTGAGGCCAAAAACGAGTTGTGCAGGTTGACGGGATTTGGGTCCCCAAGCTATATGCTTCTTCATGTTAAGACACTCTTGTTCCTGAGTGAAGCCCCTGTCCCTCCCCCTGACCTTCATGCACATTTGGAGCTGGTGAGCAGATCAAGCTGCTCTGTCCAAGGCCTGGCAATTGTCATTCTGTAAAGTGAGTTTATCTGCTGCAACTTGAACAACACAGCCTGCAAAGTCCAATAATTTTGCTTCGGTCTGCAAAAAGAGTTTAGTATTCTCACCTCTGTCTTCCAGATTTTCAAGTTTATGTTTGAGGTTAGCACTTTTCATCAATAGCTCTTGGTTCACAGTCTTAAAAAAAGAAAAAACAGGCCACAGATATATGTATTTGTATGAAAATAAAAAAATGTATTATCCCTTAAAAAGGAATAAGCAGTATATCATGCAAATATAACATTAATCCTGGAAAATCAGATAAAAACCCAACAATTAAAGAGTACCTTAGGTAAATTTTCTTCAGCTTCTGAGTGCTCCAATGAAGAAAGACTGCTCAGTGGATGGGGACTTTGAAGTTCTGAGTATTAGAAAGAACAGTTTCAAGAGAATAAACAGACTAAGAAGCAACATCAGGCACTAACATTTCACTATGCCTTTATATATAAAATTTCACTGCCAAAAAAGGGGGCTACACAGTACCTACTGAAATAACAACAAAAAAAAGCTTTACTATATTTTTCATGGCATGTATGGTTATCAGGTTCGTAGCTCTGAACATAAGATAAATAGCCAGTTCAAATCACCACCTTTTATAGCTGCCCATCTGGCTGGCCCCAACTTCATGAGCAAGCATTCTACTGCCCCAGCCTACAATCCCTCTCCTTCTCTCTCTTAGTTCTACTCCCCTATTTCCTCTTATTCTCTAATGCTAATTTTCCCCTGTGCTTGTTTCTCTCCTTTACTTCTTTTCTGCCAGCAGCAGCCACGCGAAGAGGTTGTCAGTTGCGGTTACTTAGAGCCATTCTGTGCCTGGCAATGTGCTAAACTGCAGAATGATAAAAGTGAACGAAACCTCTAAAAGATGCAAATTAGTTTTAATAAAATTCAGTGGGGGTTAAGATACCTTTAGGTCAAGGGTTAGCAAACCCCTATCTTTTGCCAATGAGATTATTCAAGAGAAGATCCTATCTTCACACTTTCTTCAACATACATGACAAGTGTTTTATTTACTTCAAATTGCCTTTCCCCAATATAATTTTTTCTATTTAAATCAACAAATCAGGTACCTGTTTTCTGGGCAGAAACTTCGGGAGTTAAAAGGGCAGAACTACCCTTAAATTTTGTTCCAGAAATTGGAGGCATGGCATTATTTTGCCTGGAGGTATCTTTCCACAATGGTGTTAGAAGTTTAGCCTAAAATGTAGTACTTTTTAGAAGTGTTAACATTCATAATCACTTAAGACAAGCTACCAAAAAATTCCAAGACATTTCCAATACCCTTTATACAGGTTTACATATTAGAGTTGCTCCATTTGAAACTAAACACTAAAACTATAAGATCCCAGAGTTGGAGCACATTAGGTCATATATCAATTGATAATTCTAAATCAAAAGTAATTCCAAAGCAAAGATCTCAAAGTGAGGTCCCAGATCACAGCATCAGCAACACTGGGAATCTGATAGAAATGCAAATTCTCCGGCCCCACCTGTGATCTACTCAGTCAGAAACTCTAGGAACAGGACCCAGCTACCTATATTTTAACAAGTCACCCTGGTCATTCTGATAACTACTAAAGTTTTTTTTAACTTTATGGTATTTTCTTTCATTACCATTTGGTCCCCTTATACCAAGTTAACCACTGCTCTAAATCAGGTGCTGGTAAATAAAATTTTATTGGCACACAGCACACCGTGCATTGCAGTGTTGTCCACGGCAGCCTGCGTGCTGCAACAGCAGTGCTGAATAGTCGCCACAGAAACCCTGTGGCCTCGGAGTCAAACACATTTACTTTCTGGCCCTTTACAGAAAAAGTATGCTGTCCCCTGCTTGAAATTATTCTCTTATACTCCAATACAGAGAGGTAAATTTTGAAAACCAGTATTTATACAAAGTCAGCAATGCCTTCACTGAAAATTAGCATGTAGTTCTTACCACTTACACAGCTTTGATTTATGGATTCTCAAAGCTTTGATGTTTCTTTGGTGTTTATTTAAAATAAAAGATGCATTTACTAAAAACTGTTCATTTGGTCTATTTCTGGCAACATTATTTCAGGTTAAACAAAAATTTTGGGTACTTCCTCTGGCTCATAAGTTTAATCTGTAACCTCTGTCATTACAGAACCTCAGAGGCCCTAAGATTCACAGAGGGCCACAGCCCCCTGGCTGAAGGAGGAAGGCAGGTTTGGGCAGGTATCCACTTCTGACTCGAGCACTGAACACATGGTTGTTGACCCCTCCTCAGAATCTAAGCAACCGGACAGGACAGGTCTCATTTAATTAACAAGAGAGAAAAGCCAACTGCTGAGAGAGACAATTCAGCTAATCACAGGAAAAATTAGGCAATTCACAATTGGTCTGGAGGACACTAATGTTCATACTCTTAACCATTTTGCTATAAAATAAGGGTAAGTGAAGGGAATGAAGAAACTTTGAGGGTTTACTCAATATTTATATAGCCCTGAAGGCATTTCAACCACTTGCAAAATAAAGATGTAAATGTTTAAATCTCTAAAAGCTTTGGAAGTAACATATGAACAAACTGAATGCCAAGGGAAGAATTAAACCAAGAAGTTTCTTTTTAAAAGTAAGTTCAAAAGAGCACACATTTGCAGTAAATTGGAACAGCCTAGATTGTACACACTGTTATAATCTTTCAGCAACATGTGAGAGCAATGAAAAAGGTGCCTAAACCTTTACTCAAGATTCATCCTAAACGTTTAGAACTCCTTCCAGTCTCTACTGACAGTGGTTTACATACCAGTGCTTTGTTATTCTCATATTTCTGAAAGGTTTTTTTTTTTAGAAAAAGATGCGATTTAACCCTAAACAGATCAACCTGTGCCATGCTCATGCACAGGCAGCCCAGATAAAATTTACTTACTTGGTCTTTCTCATGGTCACTGCCCAGACTGGGAGGGGAAAGTGGCAAGACTAAAATGAAAGGGAAAAGTGTACAATGGATACATTTACTTAGGAGAAATACAAAAATTCATTTATTCCTCTCCCAATTATACATGTCCCAGTGAGAGGCAATTCTTATTTCCTACAACTGGCTCAAATGTTGGGCTCTTAAGATCCCTTTGTAATGATTCAGTTTTGTTCCTCACTACCCAGCACAAATGTCCTGCTCCGGATCACGTTCCTGAATGCTGTCTTCATGTCTTCAGGTTGTCCTTGTAGTTGTACCTAACTTACAGCACTTCTCCTTCTCCAAACCTGTTTTTCTCTAACAATGAGCTCAAGTGCCACCCACCTCTCCCCTGAAACTTTTCCCCATGATTCCAGCTCATATCAGATTCCTCTCATCTGACCTCCTACTCCACTTATGTACAGTTCACACTTAACAGTCACTGGCCAGTTCCATATTTTTACACTGTTTCACATAGGTACAGTTTGCCTCCTCAGTGTAATTGTAGCAGGGAAGGAGATTCACATGATCATACAATTCTTTGGCACCCTCTCTCATCATGTATGGAGAAATAAATACCCACGGGCTTATTTGAAAAATGACTTGGAAGAAGACATACACCAAACTTACTTTTTAAGCTACTTCTAGTTCTTGTCTTTCTTCTACCAGGATATGGTTTTAAGGATTTCCTATCTTGGTCATTGGTCCAAGATAGTGCAGTGCTACTAGAACTTGAATCTTGATTGCTCTCCGAGAAGAGGTGTTTCCTGTAACTGAACTTCTACAAACACAGACAGCGAATGAGCACTATTAAAGGGGTGTGGGTACTCTTTATGTAACATTAAACATATCACTACAAAGTTAGACAAGAGAGGAGTAACAGGGTTTCTTACATAATAAAGAGGCAGAAGTAAGGAGGGGAAGAAGAAACAGATTATTTCATTAGTCAATTCTTAACCAAGCACTGTTGTAAAGGATGACAAAATCCTGTCTAATCAGATATTGCAACTGAAGAGATGCTAGGTAACTGTTTAGAACCTGAGGCACCTCAGTATCATCAACACTGTCGCTTCAAAATACTAACCTGAACAACAAAACAAAGTATAAAAATAATTTTTTGCAAAGACATGCATGTCTACATTTTAGAGGAACTAAAATAAAAATAAGGGGGTCATTTCCATTTAAAACCTTAGACTTCTGAAATTGGACCTGTACTATGAAGTTTAGAGATTTGGGCAAATTTAATCTGTTCTGGTGTGTTATTCAACTGTACATTAATATTTATATATCTTTAAATACTTTTCTGTTTTTGGATTTGTTTTTATACATGTTATAACAAATAAATGTTTGTGATTAATTTTAATATGACATATAATTTGACTTCAACATAATATATCTTTCTTTGAGCCCTGTCTGCAGTGCCCCTCTGGGGCCCCGGTCCTTACACTGACATGCCTCTAGAGGGCTCCAGCACACTCAGCTCCCAGCAACTCATCTCAGGCCAGGGAGGATTTCATGAACCCACAGTACTGAATGGTGACAGTACCTCACGAGCCCTTCTCGAACTGTGACACCTATCAGCTGGAAGCTCCACCCTGTGCCTAAAATGGCAAAGCGCAGGATCAGCTTAGGGTGGGAACCAGCCTCACCCTTGTTTATGAAAATACAACCCATAACCTTTAAGGTGGGTGATGGTAAACTATCTGTTTTTAAGAGGAATTTATTTTTAAAGACCCAATTTAAAATGTTTAGCAGCTCAATATTTTGTAGAGAACTCATTTTGGAAAGGAACTCTGGGAGCCAGGCCTATCAGCATCTTACTCTTACAAAACGAATAAGAAAAGTTGGTGGAACTGCCCACATTTCTTCCCAGGTTCCTCAGCCCAGTGTCTTGTAAAGAGAAAGCATCACTTCACTGAATGTGCCCAGTAAAAATATCACACAGCAAGGCTTCCCAGTTTCTTTAGTTTTATATATTAAAAAGTGTTGAAAGCTACTTACAAAAACACGAGTAATCAGAGCAGTTGTTTTTAAAGTTGGCTGAATATTAGAATCACCAGGAGGGGGGAGTTAAAAAAATCCCAATGCCTGGGCTTTACCCTGGACCAATTAAGTCAGGATCACCCAGGAGGGGATCCAGGCTTCAGTATTTTCATCAGCTCCCCTGGTGATTCCAATTAGAAGACTGGGCAGTAGAGAGTGAGAACCATTGCTAAAAGCAAGCCAGAAAGGACCTTAACTGATCTGTTTAAAGCTCATGATCTCAACTTTTTAAAAAAATTCCATTTAATGTTCATTATAGAGATTTTTTTAATGCTCTGACTACATATTTGGAGCCGAAGTGGGAGGCAGACTGGAGATGTGTGAGTTGGTGCACAGAGAAACAAAACCAAGCCATTGACTCAGAGTGAAAAATTTCTATTCATTAACATGTCTGCTTCCACTCAGCATAAATCTCAAGTGTTTGTAGGTTTTTAACACTTTTCTGCTCACTAATCTTTTTTTTAAAAGCAATAATAGGCTTTAGCCTCAAAGCCTAATTAATATAAGTAAAACTACAGATCAATTTGATAACTTTGTTATTTTCCATTGTATTTATTTGGTGGCTTACATACCATTTGTTACAACTGATGCTGATTTTCCATTTGAAAGTGAAATAATTCCCTTTAAAATAAGTTTAAGATAAATTTAATTGAGAAAAATAGAGGCAAAGAGCAGAGCTATGATGAATTTTTAAGATAGTATGCAAATACGTAAAATTTGGGAGTAATACCCCCAAACAATAAAAATTGTTTCATTACCAGCATCCTTGTTTCTTGCTTACTGTCTCCCTTGAAAACAGATTCTTTCCTAAAACAAAACACATTGACTCAGCAGAACTGTACCACCTTCACCTTCTCCTTCCCTCATTTCATAGCCCTGACTTTTCTCCCGTCACGTGCCCTTTGTCGAATGTGAGCCCAGTACAAGCAATACCAAATCACATAGACAAACTTATCATATTGCAATGCATTTCCATAGATCCTCTGCCTGACAACAACTTGTTATTTACAGCAAAACCAAACTTTGCTGAGTCCTTCTCTGTCAGGCATGTAAAGAAGAAGACAGGGTACAACTACATGCAAGCAGTGAACTGTGGCAAAGCTGCAGAGCAGTGTTTGTCTGGCTCTGCCTTAGAATCAACTAATGAGTAGTAATGCTGAGCATCTTTTCATATACCTGTTTGTCATTTGTATGTCTTCTTTGAAAAAATGTCTATTCAAAGCCTTTCCCTATATTTTTTATCAGGTGATTCTTCTTTATTTGCTACTGAATTATAGGAGTTCCTTATATATCTTGATTTGCTATTTTGCCTTTTATGGTTTGCTACTATAAAAAAAATTTAAGTGTTGGTGAAGATGTGGAGCAACTGGACCCTTGCATACTGTTTATAAGAATGTAAAAGGATCTGGCCACTATAGAAAATAGCATGGCAATTTTTTAAGAAAATTAAAAATAGAACCATTATATGATCTAGCAATCCCATATATCCAATGAAATTGAAATCAGGATCTTGAATAGGTATCTTCACTCTAACGTTCACTGCAGCATTATTTACAATAGCCAAGATATGGAAGCAATCCAAATGCCCATGATTAATGAAGGGATAAACAAAATATGGTATATACATACAATGGAATACTGGTCAGCCTTTTAAAAGAAGGAAATCCTGCAATATGGAACAATATGGATGAACTTGGGCATTACGCTAACTGAAATAAGCTGGTCACAGAAAGACAAATACTGCATGATTCCACTTACATGAGGCATCTAAAAGAGTCAAAATTGTAGAAAGAATGAATAGGATGGTGATGTCCAGGGGCTGAGGAGAGGGGGAAATGTGGAGTTGCTATTCAACAACTATAAAGTTTCAGTAATATAAGGTAAATGAATTCTATAGGTTTCTCATATAATATTGTGCATCTAGACATCAATACTATATTGGGCACATAAAATTTTCTTAAGAGAGTAGAGTTCCTGTTAGGTGTTCTTAACACAATTTAAAAAAACATGAATGAAACAGCCAATGAACCTCCATTTCCAGGCAACCATTGATCTACTTTCTGTCTCCATAGACTAGTTTGCATTTTCTAGTATTTTATGTAAATGGAATCATACAATATGTACTCAGTTTTTGCCTGACTTCTTTGACTTGGCATTATTTTGAAAATACTTAATATATTTTGGGTATAGTTCTTCATCAGATATATGCTTTACAAAAATTTTCTCCAAGTACATGGCTAGTCTTTTCATTCCCCTAAAACTATATTCCAAAGGGAAAAAGTTGTTGATTTTAATTAAGTCCAATTTATCAACTTGTTCTTTTATAGACAATATCTTTGGTGTCATATCTAAGAAATCTTTGCTAACCCAAGCTCACAAATATTTTGTCTTAAGTTTTCTTTCATATAAGTTTTAGACTTAGGTCTATAATCAATTTCTTTAGTGAGTTTTTTTATATGGTAGAAGGCAAAGATCAAAAATAGTTTATTTTATTGCATGTATGGATATTCGATTGTCCTAGCATCGCTTTTTGGGAAAAAACAACCTATCCTTTTGCCACTGAATTCTCTGTGCATTTGTGTCACAGACCAGTGGTTCATATATGGGTAGGCCTCCTATTTCTGGACCTCCTAGTCTATTTCATTTATTTATATATCTTTATACAAAAACCATACTCCCTTGATTATTGTAGCTTTATAAAAAGTCTTGAAAATAGGTAGTGCGTTAGCACTTCCACTTTGTAATTATGAAATCTGTTTTGGCAATTATTTACGTGTTTAAATTTCCATCTGAAATTTAGAAATAACCTGCCAATTTCTTTTTTATATATACCTATCAATAATTATATTTTTAATTAAAAAATTTTTTTAAATTTAATTGCTGTTCAAGTAAAGTTGTCTCCATTTTACCCTTCTCCAATCCCCCTAACCCCAGCCATCCCTACTTCCTACCCTTGATCCCACCCCTCTTTGGCTTTGTCCGTGTGTCCTTCATAGATGTTCCTGGAAAGCCTACCCCATTTTCCCCCACCCTTCTCCCCTCCCACCTCCCCTCTCATTACTGTCAGTTTGTTCTTAATTTCAATGTCTCTAGTTACATATTGCTTGCTTGTTTGTTTTGTTAGTTAGGTTCTACTTATAGGTGAGATTATATGGTATTTGTCTTTCAGCTCCTGGCTTATTTCACTTAGCATAATGTTCTCCAGTTCCATCCATGTTTTTGCAAAGGGAAAGAGTTCTTTCCTTCTTTCTGCTGTGTAGTATTTCATTGTGTAAATGTACTATAGTTTTTTTATATATTCATTTACTGATGGGCACTTAGGTTGTTTCCAGCACTTGGCTATTGTAAATTTTGCTGCTATGAACACTGGGGTGCACTGGTTCTCCTGAAATGGAGTTTCAGGGCTCTTAGGGTATAATCCTAACAATGGAATTTCTGGGTCAAAAGGCAGTTCCATTTTTAGTTCCATACTGTTTTCCACAGTGGCTGCACTACTCTGCATTCCCACCAACAGTGCACTAGGGTTCCCTTTTCTCCACATCCAAAACAACAAAACAAACAACAACCAAACAAGTGAAAAACTCTGCTGGGATTTGAGTTGAATTTGCAGGGACTCTATAGATAACTTGGGAAGAATTGACATCTTAAAAATATTGTCTTCGTGAATAGATATTTCTCTAAAGAGGACATAGAGATGGCCAACAGACCTATGAAAAGATGCTCAATATCACTAATCATCAGAGAAACACAAATTAAAAACACAATGAGATATCACCTTACACCCATCAGGATGGCTATCATCAATAAAACAATAAACAAGTGTTGGCGAGGATGCAGAGAAAAGGGAACCTTGTACATTACTGATAGAATGAAGATTGGTGCACCCCCTATAAAAAAACAGTATGCAGTTACCTGAAAAAATTAAAAATAGGACTTCTGGCCCAGATGGAGGCATAGGTAGATACACCATGCCTCCTCACGCAACCAAAAGGACAACAACAAATTTAAAAACAAAAAACAACCAGAACTGCCAGAAAATTGAACTATTTGGAAGACTGACAAACAAGGAGTTGAAAAAGAAATATTCATCCAGACTGGAAGGAGGGACAGAGACAGGCAGCCAGGGTGAAGGGGATGTGCAGCAAGGAGGTAGCTGGAGGACCTGGTGGGTGAAGCAACAGCTGGTAGACCCATATTTGCATGCGGATGAACCAGGAGGAACAACTGGGAAGCAAGACAGGCTATGTAAAGTAGGGGTTAAGGTGGTAAAAGAAAGCCTCAATATCTCTGGCTATAAAAACCTCTGGTCAGTGTGGTGGCAGGAGAAACTCCCAGTCTCACAGGAGACTACATTAGAGGGGCCCACAAGGTCCTACAATGTACACAAACCCACCCACCCACCTAGGAATCAGCACCAGAAGGGCCCAATTGGCTTGTGGGTAACAGGGGAAGTGAAAGTGGGGCAAGAGTGGAGCAAGCAGCATTGTTTGTTAACCCCTCTCTGACCCTTCCCCCACATACAATGACACAACACAGCAAAGAGGCTTGCCCCACACAGAAGAGTAGCTAAGGCTCCATCCCTTACAATGTAACAGGTGCAATGAGACAGAGAAATATGGCCCAAATGAAAGAATAGATCAAAACTCTAGAAAAAGAACTAAGCCATGAGGAGATAGTCAACCTATCAGATGCAGATTTCAAAACACTGGTAATCAGGATGGTCACAAAAATGGTTGAGTATGGTTGCAAAATAGGGGAAGAAGTGAAGGCTATGCAAAGTAAAATAAAGGAAAATATACAGGCAACCAACAGTCAAGTGAAGGAAAACAGGATTCAAATCAACGATTTGGAGCAGAAGGAAGAAATGAACATTTAACCAGAACAGAATGAAGAAACAAGAATTTTTTAAAAATGAGGAGAGGCTTAGGAACCTCCAGGATACTTTAAACATTCCAACATCTGATCATGGGGGTGCCAGAAAGAGAAGACCAAGAAACTGAAAACTTATTTGAAAACATAATTAAGGAGAACTTCCCCCATCTGGAAAAGGAAATAGACTTCCAGGGAGTCCAGGAAGCTCATAGAGTCCCAAGGAAGCACATACCAAGACTCATCCTAATTAAGTTACCCAAGATTAAAAATAAGGAGAGAATCTCAAAAGCAGCAATAAAAAAGAAGTCAGTTACCTATAAAGGAATTTCCATAAGACTCTCAGCTGGATTCTCAAAAGAAACCTTACAGGCAAGAAAGGTCTGGAAAGAGGTATTCAAAGCCATGAAAGCCAAGGACCTACATCCAAGATTACTCAATCCAGCAAAGCTATCATTTAGAATGCAAAGGCAGATAATGTGCTTTCCAGATAAGGTCAAGTTAAAGAAGTTCATCGTCACCAAGCCCTTATTATATGAAATGTTAAAGGGACTTATCTAAGAAAAAGAAGATCAAAACTATGACCAGTAAAATGACAACAAACTTACAACTATCAACAACTGAACCTAAAAAAATAAAAAACAAGCCAAGCAAACAACTAGAACAGGAACAGAATCACAGAAATCGAGATCATATAGAGGGTTATCAGCAGGGAGAGAGAGAGAGGAGGATGGGAGAAAGGTACAAAGAATAACAAGTATAATTGGTAGGTACAAAATAGACAGGAGGAGGTAAAGAATCATATAGGAAATGGAGAAGCCAAAGAACTTATATGGACAATCCATGACCATGAGCTAAGGTGGGGGGAGCAGGGAGTAATGGTGGTAGGAGGGGCGGTACTGGGTGGAGGGAAATAAAGGGGAGAAAAAATATTTGACAACTGTAATAGCATAAAAAAACATACTTTAAAAGATTGAGAACTAGAACTACCATATATTCCAGCAATCCTATTCCAAGGTGTTTATCTAAAGAGATACAAAATACTTAATTCAAAAAGATTTATGCATCCTATGTTCAATGAAATATTATTTACAATGGCCAAACATGGAAATTACCAAGTGTCCATCAACAGACAACTGGACAAAGAAGAAGTCATACATATAAACAATGGCATATTATTCAGCCTTAATAAAGAATGAAATATTTCCATCTGAGACAACATGGATTGACATAGAGGGCATTATGCTGATTAAAATAAGTCAGAAAAACAAATACCATATAATTTAATTTATATGTGCAACCTAAAGAAAGAAAGTCATAGATACAGAGAACAAACTGATGGTTGCCAGATGGAAGCAAGGTTTTAGAGCTGGCTGAGAAAAGTGAAAAGATTAGGAAGTACAAACTGGCAGTTACAAAATAATCAGGGGGATGTGAACTACAGCATAGGAAATATAGTCAATGATAGTGCAGTAACTACTTATGGTATCAGGTGGGCATGCAAGACCTATTAGGGGGATCACTTTGTAAGTTATATAAATGTGTAACCACTATGCTGTACACTTGAAATTAGTATAATATTGTATATCAACTGTAATTGAAAATTAAAAAGTTAAAAATGGTTAAGATGATAAATTTTAAATTACATATATTTTGCCACAATTCTTAAAACTACAATTATACATTTAAAAATTTACTTTTAGTTCTAGCAGCCTTCTTGTAGATTTCACCCAACTGGCTACCTAGGTGATCCTATCACCTACAAGTACAGTTGTTCCAGTCATGCTCACAGCTGTTGCTGGGGCTGTGCTATAGTAGAGAATACAAGCTGTTCACTTCTTGTACTTTACTGGGAATTAAGTACTTAAAATGTGCACAGCAACTAAAATTCTATCAACTGGAGTATAAAAAAATTAGTAAGTGGGTTTAAGAAGGATATAATATCAATACATACACATTCACTGTATTTCTATAGAATAAACATTCAAAAACTGGAATTTAAAACATTTATAATAGCAGAGAATATGAAATACTTAGGGATAAATTCAAAATATTTGTAAGGTTTACACATTGAAAACAGTAAGACATTACTGAGAGGAAAAGTTTTAAATAAATAAAGAGATATATTATGTACATGATGTTGCTTCTTCCTAAATTGATCTATAAAGCCAACACAATCCCAGTCAAAATCCCAACAGACTTTTTTGTAAAGTTGATTCTAAAATTTATATGAAAATTTGAAGGACCTAGTATATTCAAGGCAACTCTGAAAAGAAAAATTGACAAAGATGGAAGACTAATACTACCCCATTTCAAAAGGGGAAATAGTACTTACAATAGCAAAATTATAGTAATTCAGATAATATGGAAAGACAGAAAAACAGATCAATGGAACAGAATATAGAGTCCAGAAATAGATCTATTCAGATATGGTCAACTGATCATCAATAAAGATTCCAAGAAAATTAAATGGGGGAAAAATAATTGTCTCAATAAATGGTCTGAAACAACAGGACAAACATATGAAAGGAAAAAGAGAGGAAGGATCAGAAGACAGAGAAAAAGGAATGGAGAGAGAGAGGGAGCAAGGAAGGAAAAAGATACTCAACCTCTATCTCACATAATATATAAAATTACTCACAAACTGAAATAAGATCTAAAATTTAAAATTCTAAAAGAAAACATAAGAAACAATACTACTGATCATGAGTTTGCCTAAGATTTCTTAAGCATGTCTCAAAAAAGCATTAAGCATTAAAAAATAATCAATAAATTGGATATTAGAAAAATTTAAAACTTTTGCTTTTTAAAAATACACTGTTATAAAAATAATTAAGACACAGAAAATAAATGCAAACATATATCTGATTAAAAAACATGTATGTATAATGTATAGAGTACTATAACTCAATAAGAAAAAAATAATCCATTTTTTAAATGAGCAAAAGATTTGAAGATACTTTACTGAACAAGATACATAGATGGAAAACAAATGTATGAAAAAGTGCTCAACACCACTTCCATTAGACTTCCACTGCAATGGCTAAGATAAAGAAGACATTACCAAGTACTGGTAAGAATGTCTAGCATCCAGAACTCTCAAAGACTACTGATGGGAATGTAAAATGCCACAACCACTTTGGAAAACAGTCTGACAGGGTTTTTTGAAAATAACATGCACCAACAAAGATCCAACCATTCCACTCCTATGTATTTAGCCAAGAGAAAAGAAAACACGTGTCCATGCAAACACTTGTACATGAATCCTAAGGACTTTACTTGCATCAACAAAAAAACAGAAACAACTCAAATGTCATCAACAGGTGAATGGATAAACAACTCTCAGCACAGCCATACAATGGAATACTACGGGGCAATATAAAAGAATGAACTGCTGATACATACAGCATGGATGTATCTCAAAATAATTAAAGCAAAAGAAGCTAGAAAAAAGTGCATACTGTTTGGTTCCATTTATATAAGATTTTTAACTCTGCAAACTTATCTACAGTGGCAGAAAGGGAATCAGTGATTGCAGTGGTGGTGGGAGGGAATTGAAATAGGGCAGGAGGGAGGGATTTCAAAGGAGCAGGAAGAAGTTCTTGGTGATGATGGATATGGTCAGTATCTGCTTGTGGTCACAGATGTGGTCATATGTTAAAACTCAATAAAATATATACACTTAAAACACATACAGTTTATTTCATTTTAATTATATCTCAAAGCTATAAAAACATCACTTGTCCTATGACCTATGCTTCAGAGGCACAGTGGCAAGTAAATAAATGCTGGGATATAAGCTTTCTGGCTGAGGTTATTCAATGTTTTCCTGCAGAAAAATACATCACCAAAGATAATACTGGGGCTATAAAAGCAGACCTGTAGGTCAGGAGAACATTCTATTGCTGCTCCAATCATTCTATAGAAACTGCACACAATGCCCTCTCCTTGTGTGGGGCGTGGCCACATGCAGAAAAGGGGGACAACTTAGACAGCTGACTTGTATATTAACTAGTCACATTAACAGAAATCTACATCATTTATATTTGTTTTAAAAAACACTTACATAGAGTTGTCTTTTAATTTAGGAACCAGAATTTCCACTGATTGTTCTTGTAAATCCGAAGAAAATTCATGTTCTGAAGTAACTTCTAGTGGTGAAAATTAAAAACAAAAATGTTAAGTTTTTCAAGTAAATATTTAAATATAAATATACCATCCAAGCCTTATTTATGAGAGATTTAAAAATCTGACCTTGCTGTGCATCACCCAGTTTCAATTTTTCAGGAGAACTATCAGCTATCTTTGTTTGCTGCAGAAAAAAAATATGTATTTCATTATGGTGCCTTTGAAGGCCTCTTTTATCACTTGTTTGTAGCCTCCAAAGAAAAGCATTTCCATTGAATACTAAGATACCAGGCTCTTTGTTCATTACAGTTAGCTGTTCCAAAAAATCGATATTCACCCTCAGGAGAAATTTGCCACTGTCGAAGACAATCAGAGTGTTCCAAAGTTACTAAGGGAAACATCAAGGGAAAACTTACAGAAATGTCTTCAATAGTGTCAGAATTGTTGAACTAAGCACAGAACTTCCCAAGGGGACCAAATATCTAGCCATGGTATGTTTGTTTTTTAAAAAATCCATTATACTATCATCACAGTTCAGTATGATGTGTCCAGGTAATCCAATATAAGTAAAGGAGAAAGGGGCAGAACCCTACACATGCTAAGCAGTGTGTTAGGTGCTATACACACATTGTGTTTTTAATCCTAGAGGTCCACACTGAGAACCAGCTATTACTTCCATTTTGTAGATGAGTCTTCAGGCTCAGTGATGTTAAGTAATTTACCCAAGTTCCCACAGGTAGTAAGTAAAAACCAGGTCTATCCCCAAAGATTAGGCTCCTTTCCCTACATCTCAGTTGCCAGATTTCAAATGAGGGAATGAGGCAGACCCAGCCAAGTCACTCATTCCATGGGAAAGCCAAATTGAAAGAAAAAAGAGAACGCATAAACAAGGCAGGCAAAAATAATCTAAAGGAAGGGATGGTCAAAAAGAGACAGATGGTTGGCCGAGAGAAAATGGACTACATGCCAGAAGAGGCAGCTTCCACCCAGTGGACAGAGTTCAGAATCTTGTTTCCAGCTCCCCGTACTCACAGCAAGCTCAGACTGGTCATTTAAGGGTGGAGTTGTCAGGCAGTTGTCAACTTCAGCACGCCTTAACTCTGCCAGCTCAGTGGATTCTTCTGCCTGATCTATCACATTAAGAAAAGCGTATATAAAAGTGATAACAGTACTCACGTATAACTGTGTGCACACTCTCCAATTGCTCTTTGTGGGACCCTCAGTGCAGGGACATCACCATCTTTTGGTAAAAGCTGGTAAATTAGGTCAGGTCTCCAATCTCAGATTGGAAATCTATAGGAACTGCAGAAAACAGCTGTGGGCTGTAACTCATAAGGGCTACCTGATCTGTGCACGGCCAGCCTTGTAGGTAGACAGGCCACTGCACACCCTATCCCCTGCTGCCTGCCACCCATGCCATTTTTTTTTCCTTTGTCATTTCCAGTTGACCCAGAAGAGGGACTATACTAGGTGGGGAAAATGATTTAAGGCTATTAGCAGGTTTTCTTTCTCTAAAGGTACAATAATGAATTTATTATTCTTACATGATCATAGGTTTTCAGTGACCTCTTCCAAGTAAGGTTTTATCATTATTTTTACAAATATTCAGAGTAAGAAAATGTGTTATCTTCTAATATACCTGTCTCTCTTTCATGGTTGATAGGAATCTCAGTGTCTTCTTTATTAAACTTATCAACAAGTTCTGAGGAGATTTCTGTCTGGATAGGCAACATCTGAAAGAAGCCACATGACTGTTAAAACCAGTAATCTTTTTTAAAAAATTTAAGGAAAATTTAAAGCTCAGAAACAGCACATTGAAAAACCAGAAGTTTGTCTTCATCTTGTCCTTTTTTGAAGGATCATTTCACTGTTCCCAGCTTCTGGCCTACCTCCATCCTTCAGGAAAGCTCTGACTTACCACTTCCCTGCTCTCAGCCCCTCCCATCCTGGAGTCTTCAGAGCCCTTGCTTCCTGTATCCCAAGTCTGAGCCCTGTAACTTCTATCCCTGCTTTACTCAGGGAATGAAGCTCTCAGGATGAGTGTGCTGTGAGTTCCCAACTGTAGGCTCTTGCCATCCCCATCCCTTCCTCACAGGGGCTCGTGGTAGAGGAACTGTGGCTTAATAGCATGAAAAGCCCAATTTTCTCCCAAAATATTTTATTCACTTTGTGAAATATGGAGATACATGTAATTCTGAAGTTTTTCATGAATGAAGGCAAACCTATAATGTCAGGCCAACTCATGAAGTATGATGGAAGAGGTATTTTCATTAATTAATTGATTCTACTTCTATTTCTCATCTTCATGAAATGGTCTTCTCATGGCTAAGTCTTTGGAAATTATATTTATAATGCATGTTAGCATGCATAAAATGATTTTCTATACAACTAAAGCCAAAAGGATACCAACTGAATGCATGCTCCCTCAGGTCTCTGATATCTTAATTCCACCCCTATTGACCATACCATAGTGTTTTATGTTTTCTTGTCACAAATTTCTTTGCTGTGCCTACTGTCTATGATAGTCTCCTTGCTCTTGTATACAAATACGAAATATTATACTTAGTGAGATCATAGCAATCTATATAAGGCTCAGATCATTACCACAAGAAAAGGCCAATAGATAGAACTATTGAAAATTTCCAAAGAGACACTATTCCTAGTGATTCCCTTCCATCCTCAACGAGCTGAGAGATAAGGAAGTAACAACAAGCCCACAGCAGGTATCCTCAGGACTTCTGGAATAATATGATAGGGAGATGATAATATCCTAGAAAAATTTTCAATTATTCAAAATAAATAAAATAAAGCATTTTGAGGCACAAAGAGGCATTGTGCACTACATAATTAGGATGATACATGAAAAAGAAGAACTGGGATTAAAACTCACTACTCTCAGCTCTTACTTATTACATGATATGAGAAATCAATCCTTCTGCTTAATCAAATGTTCACATCAACACCCAACAAGGAGTTCTGGTTCAAGATGGCAATGTAGGAAATTCCTAAACTCACCCCCTCCCACAGGCACACTGATCTTCAGCTACTATAGTACAATTTCCTCTGGGAAAAAAAAAACACCAAATGTAGCTGAATGATTCCTACAGATCAGGTGAACAAGAAAAAAACTACAGAGAAGAAGGCAAAAAATGTTAAGACATGATCTCACCATAAACCCTACCACTAGCATGGTAACCCACAATCAGGAAGGAACTCAGACTGCACATTTCTCATTGAGGAGCAAAGGGTATGAACTCCCACTTTTAAGTGGTGCCCCAACTTTTAAGATTTGCACCTGAGATACAAACTCTGCAACTATCTAGCTTTGAAAAGTCATTGGGACTTGAGTCCATGAGACTTACAAGGCTATAACAAACTGAGAAACAGTTTTGTTTTTTCTCTTAAATTATTGTTGTTCAATTACACTTGTTTGCATTTTCTCCCCACCTCTCCCCCCACAACCCCAGCCAAACTCACCTCCCTCTCTTGCTTCTACCCTCCCCCTTGGTTTTGTCCATTATAGTAGTATGTCCTTTATAGTAGTTCCTGAAAACCCTACTCCCTACTGTCCCCTTCCTGCTCCCCCTTGGCCATTGTTAGATTGTTCTTAATTTCAATGTCTCTGGTTATATTTTGTTTGCTTTTTTCTTTTGTTGATTATGTTCCAGTTAAAGGTAAGATCATGTGGTATTTGTCTCTCACTGCCTGGCTTATTTTACTTAGCATAATGTTCTCCAGTTCCATCCATGCAGTTGCAAAGGGTATAAGCTCCTTTTTTCCCTCTGCTGTGTAGAATTCCACTGTGTAAACGTACCATAGTTTTTTGATCCACTCATTTGCTGATGGGCACTTAGGTTGCTTCCAGCACTTGGCTATTGTAAATTGTGCTGCTATGAACATTGGGGTGCATAGGTTCTTTTGGATTGGTGTTTCAGGGCTCTTAGGGTATAATCCCAGCAGTGGAATTGCAGATCAAAAGGCAGTTCCATTTTTAGTTTTCTGAGGAAATTCCATACTGTTTTTCACAGTGGCTGCACCACTCTGCATTCCCACCAACAGTCTACTAGGGTTCCCCTTTCTCCGCATCCTCTCCAACACTTGTTTATTGATTTGTTTATGATGGCCATTCTGACTGGTGTGAGGTGGTATCTCATTGTGGTTTTAATTTGCAGCTCTCTGATGGCTAGTGATACTGAGGATCTTTTCATATGTCTCTGGACCCTCTGAATGTCCTCCTTAGAGAACTGTGTGTTCAAGTCTTTTGCCCATTTTTAATTGTTTTTTTTTTCCTGGAGTTGAGTCATGTGAGTTCTTTATATATTTTGGAAATCAAACCCTTGTCCCAGGTATCATTGGCAAATATGTTTTCCCATATAGTTGGTTCTCTTTTTATTTTAATGCTCTTTTCTTTAGCCACACAGAAGCTTTTTATTTTGATGAGATCCCATTTGTTTATTCTTTCCTTTATGTCCCTTGCTCTAGGGGACATATCCACAAAGATGTTGCTGCTTGGAATGTCTTAAGATTTTCCTGCCAATGTTTTCCTCTAGGACTTATATGGTGTTACAACTTATATTTAAGTCTTTTATCCACCTTGAATTTATTTTTGTGTATGGCATAAGTTGGTGATCAAATTTCAACTTTTTGCATGTAGCTGTCCAGTTCTCCCAACACCACTTGTTAAAAAGGCTATTTTTGCACCATTTTATGCTTCTTTCCCCTTTGTCAAATATTAATTGACCATAGAGACTTGGGTTTATTTCTGGGCTCTCTGTTCTGTTCCATTGGTCCATGTGCCTGTTTTTATGCCAGTACCAGGCTGTTTTGATTACAGTGGCCTTATAATACAGTTTGATATCAGGTATTGTGATCCCTCCTGCTTTGTTCTTCTTTCTCAAAATTGGGGTTGTTTATGGTTCCATATAAATTTCTTAAATGTTTGTTCTATATCTGTGAAATAAGTCATGGGTACTTTAATAGGGATTGCATTGAATGTATAAATTGCTTTGGGTAGTATGGGCATTTTGATGACCATACATTTATTCTTCCAATCCATGAGCATGGTAAATGGTTCCATTTGTTTGTGTCTTCCTTAATTTCTTTCTTCAGTGTTGTATAATTTTCTGAGTACAGGTCTTCTACCTCCTTGGTTAGGTTTATTCCTAGGTACTTTATTTTTCTTGTTGCTATATCAAATGGGATTTTTTTCCTGATTTCTTTGAGAAACAGTTCTTAAAGGGCTCACTTGCCTTCCCCAGGGCCCAGCATGGAAGCAACCCACTAAAAAGAAACTTATCTGCTTATCTTAAAACTTCAGTCTGAGTGCCAGGCATCTAAGGACAGAAGCCAGAAAGCACCATCATTATACTCTACTTTGTCTTGCCCTAGCTTGCCAATGTCTCTGGACAGCAGCTTATCCTCTCAACTAGTGCCTTGATTTTTACAGCTACAACCCAGGGGACACCTCTAAATTGCCTGGCTCTTGTGACCAGCAGGGCTCAAACTCAGGACTGCAAACAATGAAGAGTGTTCTTACCTAGCTACCACCCTCAGGACACACAAAAGATTGAGATGTCCAGTCTTTATGTGAAAAAGGCCTATTCACTTATCTCCATAGCTGCTGCCTGAGAGGCAGGTTTCTAATTAAACACAGAACTTAGGGCTGACTGTGAATCCCCAGAGGACTTGGAGGGCAGGTGTTATCTTCATACTTCCCCTCTGCCATGCACCAGACTACCAAGATCTCCCAGACAGCAACTTGTACACACATCTGGTACCCATTTCTACATCTGGTGCCCCAGTTTTGGTGGCTGTAACCCAAGGTATGCCCCTGGATTGCCTGGTTCTGATGGCCATCAGGGCTTGCATTCCTGTGTCCCATAGGACTATAACAGCTGAAGAGACAGTTCCTGTCTGGCTATCACCCCTAGGGCACAGCACACACAGCAGACTAAAACACACCCCCAGTTTTTCTTTGAAAAAGGCCTATTTGCTTTCCTGAAGATGTGGTAAGAGGGGCAGATTTCTGGCTGGGCACATGCATAGAGGCTACTGAGGTACTCTCCAAAACAGAGGCCAGTGGATGCTACCTTTGCCTTCTCCCTCTCTGCCTCACTATAGCTCACTAGTATCTTCCAGAAAGGAGCTTGTACTGTCACTTAGCACCCAATTTTTGTGGCTGCCACCCAGAGTACACCTCTAGATCACCTGGTTCTAATGGACAGTGGGGATTGCACTCACACTCACAGTCCCACAGGACTGTAAATATATTAATACTTCAAAAGCTGCTGGCTGATGGTCTATTTTCCAATCAGCCTGAATCTAGGTGTTGATTGAGATCTTTCCCTTTAGGATACTGACAGCTCTTGGAACAATTTCAAATACTAGGAGCCACTAAAAATGAAAGAGGCTGCTTGGACTTTCCCAGGACTGAGAGAAAATGAAGAGCTAGGGCAGGGTTGAGAAACAAGATTCATTTCTTTATGAGGCCACTCCTTCAGATTGGAAGAGGTGGCTATTTTATCTAATGCATAGAAAGCAACAAAAAGAGTAAAATAAAATGTAGGAACACAGGAACATGTTCCAAATGAAAACAAAATAAGTCTCAGAAGAAGACCTACATGAAAAGGATATAAGTGATTTACTTGATAAACAGTTCAAAATAACAGTCATAAAAATACTCACCAATGGTAGAATGGATTATCACAGTGAGAAATTCATAGAAAACATTAAAAATATAAGAAAATACCAAACAGAAGTCATAGACCTTAAGAATACTGTCACTAAAACTGAAAAACACTCTACAGATGTTCAACAACAGGATAGATGAAACAAAAGAAAGGATCACTGAACCTGAAGACAGAACTCATCCAATCAGAACAGCAAAAAAAAAAAAAAAAAAAAAAGAAAAGAAAAAGGTGAGGATACTATAAAATATTTATGAGACAACATCAAGTGGACAAACATTCACAATAGGGGTCAGAAGGACAACAAAGAGAGAAAGGGGAAGAAAGTTTATTTGAAGAGATAATGGCTTAAAATTTCTCTAACATGGAATAGGAAATAGACATCCATATCCAGGAAACCCAAAGAGGGAAGGAAGGGAGGGAGGGAGGGAAGAAGGAAGGAAAGAAAACAAACCCAAAAGACCCACAACATGATACATTATAATTAAAGTGTCAAAAGTTAAAGACAAAAAAGAATCTTAAAAGCAGCAAGAGAAAAACAACTTGTTACATATAAAGGACCCCATCTAAGACTATCAGTTTTCTCAGCTGAAAATTTGCAGGCCAAGGGTATGTGGCACAATATATTAAAAGTGCTCAAAGAAAAAAACTTCCAACCAAGAATATCCTACCTGACAATGCTGCATTCAAATTTGGAGATAAAGTGTTCTAGAAAAGCAAAAGCTAAAGGAGTTCATCATTACTAAACCATCTTTACAAGAAAATGTTAAATGGTCTCTTTAAGCTTAAATGAAAGGGTGCTAATTAGTAACAGGAAAATATATAAAACTATACATTTCACTGATAAAGATAGATATACAGTAAAATTATGAACAACCTAATGTAAATAAGCTAATACTATAATTACTTATAAAGCTAATATGAAAGTTAAAAAGATAACTGAATAAAAGTAACTATAACTACAATACTTTGTTAAGGGATATGCAAGATAAAAAGATGTAAATTTTAACATCAACAATATAAAACATGAGAGGAAGAGTAAAATGTAGAGCATCTGAATGAAGTTCAACTTAAATTGTTATCAACTTAAAAATAGACTGTCACAAGTTGCTTTATATCAGCCTTACAGTAACAAATCAAAAAACTATAGTAGACACACACACAAAAAAAGATTTTTAAATAGGAACCTAAGCATACCACTAAAGAAAATCATCAAATCATACAGAAATAGAACAAGAGAAGAAAGGAACAAAGGATGTATAAAAGAGCCACACAAAAAATGAACAAAATGGCAATCAGCATGTACCTATCAATAACTTTAAATGTAAATAAGTTCAATTCTCCATTCAAAAGACATAGTCACTGAATAGTTTTTTTTTTAAAGACCCATCTATATGTTGCCTTCAAGAGACTCACTTCAGATGTAAGGAAGCACACACGCTGAAAGTGAAGGGATGGAAAAGATATTCCATGCAAATGGAAAGTGAGAGAAAGCTGGAATAGCTATAGTTATATCAGACAAAATAGACTTTAAAACAAAGGCTCTATAGTTGTCCCTCGCTATATCGCAGTTCACTTATTGCAGCTTCACTGTATCACAGGTTTAAAACCCCAATAGAAGTAATTACGTTTACTTCACTGGTAAGTACACATATAGAATTTTATATGTTGTTAAAATTATATAGGTTTAAGAGTGTAGAAAGTGTTTAAGAGCATATGAAGTGTTTATAAGAGAGTGGGGAAGGTTTATAGGAGTGTGGGAAGGGTTTATAAAGCCTTAAAATATATATAAATAATAAAACAAATATAACATCGCTACTTCGTGGATTTTCACCTATCTCGGGAGTCTCTGAAATGTAACTCCCACGATAGGTGAGGGATCACTGTAATAAAAAACAAGGAAGGTTATTAGTTAATGATAAAGGGGTCAATTGTATCAGCACAATACAGTACTTATACATGTTTATGCACCTAACATAGGAATACCTACCTATATAAAGCAAATATTAAAAGACCTAAAGGGAGAATTAGAAATTACATATTTGAAAACTGCTGAGAGTAAATTAAAAGTTCTCATTACAAGAAAAAATCTTTAATTATGGCAACAGCTCACTAGACTTTTGTGGTGATCAGTTTGCTATATGCACAAATACTGAATCACTATGCTATACACCTGAAACTAATAGTCATGTACCACTTACTACATTCTGAGAAGTGCATCATTAGGTGATGTCATCACTGTGTGAACATTGAGTACACTTACACAAACCCAGATGGTGTAGCCTAGTACACACCTATGCTATATGGTAGAGTCTGCTGATCTTAGGCTTCAATCCTGTACAGCAAGTTACTGTACAAAAACAACATGAGATTAAAACAAACACAACCTAAAATGATGCAATCAAAAGACACAGTAAGCACCAGACGTATGAGGCTCCTGCCAGCATAACACAGTGTACTGCTCTACAGCAAAGTTCTTTTTTCAGTAAGGAGAAAGAGTATTCTAAAGAAACAAAAATGGGGAGGGGTGAAGGGTGGGGAGAAAATACAGACAACTGAACAATAATTTATATAATAAAAATAAATATTATTATACTTTTAAAAAGAAACAAAAATATACAATAGTGAACATATGTCAATAATATTGTTGCTTATCATTATCAATTATGTGCTATACATAATTGCATGTGTCATACTTTTATGTAACTGGTTGTGCAGTAGGTTTGTTTACACCATGACAAACACACATATAATGCACTGCACTATGATGATGATGTTATGAAGGCTACAATGTCACTTGGTGATAGGAATTTTTCAGCTCCATTATAATATTGTGGAACCACCCTCATCTATCAAGTCTATCACTGACTGAAACATTGTTATGTGAATGACATATTATATGTCAGTTGTATTTCAATTTTTAAAAACCCAACATGGAAACTTAAGAGACATGAAAACATACTAACACAGTAAAATAATTAAAGACAATTAAACCTGCCACCTGTTTGTCTTCTCCTAAAGCTTTAATGGAAGCTTGTGATATGTTGAATTGCAAATCAAAATGGATTTCTATTTTCCTCACTTCTTGGTTTCTGATATTAATAGGCTTCAGGTAAATGATAAATATCTTCTTTTCAGTCTCTAGAAAAAAAATAAAGTATACCAATGTGTATCAACAACTGTAAGTTTTATTTTAAATTTTTATAATTTATAATTTTATAAGTGTACTGTGATATTTGTCAATTGTCCAGATTTGTCCAGTAATTACTGGCTGAAAAGAAATATTTTAATGTGTCTTTTTAAAATATTTTTTATTTTTTATTTATTTTTAGACAGAGGGGAAGGGTGGGAGAAAGAGAGGGTGAGAAACATTAATGTGTAGTTGCTTCTCACAGCAACCCCCCAAATGGGGACCTGGCCCATAACCCAAGCATATGCCCTGACTGGGAATCGAACCAGTGACCCTTTGTTTTGCAGGCTGGCACCTAATCCATTGAGCCACACCAGCCAGGGTGAAAAGAAATATTTTAAAAGTTATTTTGAAGTTACTTTTATTAGATTCACATGTGTGTTTATAGACACACACAATATGATTAAGTGGTTAATTTGGCAGAAATAGAAAGTAACTGATCTTAGCCACACAGCAATGGAGATAGCTTCGTCTTCTAAAACTCAACCCATTTTTCAAAGAGTATTTTCTAAACATAAAGCTATCATTTATAACAGATGTTTTACATCCCAATATATTAAGAATAACTAACATTCATCCTCATTCTTTCTCTCTCCCAGATCCCACTCATTTCTAAAATTCAGATCAAATGTCAATGGTCACAATATGCAAAATGGAATAATCTACCTTTCTTTCAATGTTCTCCACTTACACAGGAGAAATGGAAACATCACAAACAGTCCTGTTCCTCAGACAACAGTCTCCTTGAGGGTCCCCTTCCAGGACACCAGCCCCTTACTGACAAATAGTAATTGTTTAGAACAGAAAATAGCTTGGACCAATGATTTTTAATGAGTGTGCTGCAAGAATTTTTTTTTAAACTTGCAATACCTAACTATTTAGTCAAGGGCACTGACCTCTTTTTCCTTATATTGTCAACCAAAAAAATGACAACACCCATAAGGGAACTAAATGGTAATGGGAAAAAATACAATGAAGATTAACTTTTTAAAAAATGACAATAGCCAAAATAAAAAATAGCCATCCAGAGTGAATGCCCTGTCTTGAACCATAAATATATAGGTCTTAATAGAGTGACATTCTATTGGTCACATCGCAAAATAAGGCTGCACCTGATTGGTTAATTCTTGGTGCCAGAAATCCTTATATACAATTATAGGTACCTGCCTTTTTAAAATATTGGAGAACAAAAATTATAGGTATCAAAATTTTACCTATTTTTGTCAGATGAGCAAAATATATATTTTTTGGTGTGCTACAGATTTTTAGTAATTAGTTTGTGTGCCATGAGATGAAAAATATTGAAGATTGCAGGCTTAGACAAAAATTCAAGGGGAGTCCAAGAATAAGCCATAATAAGTTCATGCTGAGTTGGAAACAACAGGAGGAAAAAAGAGTACAGTCTATGAAAGAGTGGGCAAAGCTAAAGTCACCAACTGTTGAGAATGGAAAGAGGAAAACAGAGTAAGACACACCTAGGTCTGGATCTGTGGCTACTGAGTATTTATAACACGGCTAGTACAAACTGAAGTGCGCCATTAGCATAAATTACACGTCAATCCATGAAGGCTTACTACAAGAAAGAGAGAGTAAAATATCTGATCAATTTTCCATATTAATTACATGTTAGAAAGTTGATATTTTTATATATTGGGTTAAATGTATATTATTAAAATTAGTCCACTTAAAACAACTTCTTAATGTGGCTATGTGAAAATTTAACATTAAATATGTGGCTCACATTATGTTTCTATAGGACAATGTTGGCCTAGAGAAAAGCTCAGTAATCCCCTAAAATACTGGTCTTGCTGAATATCTAGTCACTGCAGGAAAAGTCTATGAAACACTGCACAAAAGTAATTCAAACAATATCTAAAAGTATACATCTAGTTGGGCTGTACAGCTCAATGCAAACATACAAGCATCAGAAGAAATTACCTGAAGGCTGCACCAAGCATTCAACATACTACTAAAAACACTGCCAACTTCTTAGCAAGAAGTTGCATACAAAACTAAGGTGTTGCTTGGAGAATCTGCTAGACAATCTTTAGTGTCCTTGGCTATAAAAATAGAAAGTAATACCTATCTCCTTCAGATACTGTGAGGCACACAGTAAATCATAGTCTCAGAAAAGTGATATGTTAATGAAGTATAGAATATTAACTTTGAGGGGGAAAAAAGAATATTAACTTTGGCAAGTTGGTTCCTGAAAACCATTACAGTAGCAAGGTTTGGAGTTCAGGGATTTAAACAATGAAGAACAATGCTAGGGGTACCATAGTCAGAAAACCCATGAAGTTCTTTTAAAATGTTTATTTAGAGTAAATATCAACAATATTTTATGTATCTTAAATTAATAGTAACAGTTTGGATGCCTTTTATTTCTTCTTCATGACTGATCACTGTGGCCAGGATTTCAGTACCATGTTGAACGAGAGAGGTGAAAGCAGACACCACTGTCTTGTTCCTGATCTTAAAAGAAATGCTTTTAGTTTTTGCTCATTGAGCATGATGCTTGGCTGTAGGTTTTCCGTATGTGGCCTTTATTATGTTGAGGTATTATAACAGGGGAAATGGGGGCATGGTTGGGAAGCATGGAGGACTGTGCATGAGCAGCAGCTACAGTGTGATCATGCTGAGGAGCATGTGTTGTCCTATCAACCAGGGCAACATATCATGATTCAGCAGGAAGAAGTGTACAGGGTGCATGTTGGGCTAGGGAGGTGATTGGACAGAGGGACATACCCTCCTATCTGCTTCCACCACACAGGGTATTCTGGGGGACATCTTTAAAAGAGCAGAGAGTGTGAAAACAAGGAACTCTTTGCTTTCCCCTTGCCTTGCTAGTCTGGCCAGCTGCCAGGGGCCTCAGTTCCTGGGCCCATGATTCTTGCAGACCACATGGTCCAGAAGCATTCCCAGCACCCCTCCCCAGGTGTCCATAGTCTGCCTGGCAAGAAGCACAGCAGGCACTGGGCAGGTGGGGTACAAGGGAAGGAGGCTAGGGCTGGTGGACCCTGAAAGCCATATAATGGGGCAGCTAGCCTTACACCTCTTCCACACATGGGAAGCTACAGCAGCACGAGAGACTAGAGTGAGAGCTGTGCAGGGCTGCCTGACCAGGAACACAGCTGAACTGGTAAGCTGATGCTGAAGAGACAGGGAGCAAGTGCTGGACTGGTGGGCAGAAGCCAAGGAAGGAGCAGCATGCCACCAGTGGGACTTCGGTCAGTGCACACAGACTCCAAAGGATGCCTGGGGCAGACCATGACAACAAGCATGCTGCAGCTGCCTGCATCTTCCCAAGGACAGTACTTTTAAATGGGGAAAGGAATTCTGGGTGCAGCCTACAACTGATCTGGCCTGGCAGAGAGTGGCAGGGTAATTTCATTTGGATATTTTAGAAGGAATGGGCTTTGAATCTGAAACTTGCCTTTATTTCAAATGGTATGGTCATCAAATAAAAGATTCCTTTTCCTTTCCACCAAACTCTGTCTCCAGAGTTTTGCCTGTTTGGTGGCAAGTGGTGGGACCCCCACTGGCTGGTTTTGGTAACAGCACGATCCCTCTATCCCCACTTTGCTGAGAGTTTTATCATAAATGGGTGCTGGGTAGCATCTTTTCTACATCTACAATAACAGCTAACAACAACTTAAGTTATTTTTAACTTATATTTATGATTACACTTAATTTACATTTCTAGTGAGCTATTTATAACCCCTTTCTCTGTACTACAGATAGGAGGTACTCCCAACTAGTGTATCCTGTCTTTTCAATTCTTAACTGCTAAGTTTTCTCATCTGTGACACAATAAGAACTATATATTTGGCTTCTGCCCAGGTTCCTGACACAGAACTCCTAAAATCTTTATAATTTCCTGAGTGCTAGGAGCATCTTTTCTCCTAATATTTGGTCTTTTACTCCTGTTCCTGACATAAGAGCTAAGACTCTTAGCATCCCCCGAGTGATGAGTGTCTTTTGTATACTAATGAGGTGACTGGTGGCTGGAGGACCCTAGATGGCATCAGGATGGGGGCTGGTCGCAGAAGAGCTAAGGCACAATTAGAGGGTTAGAACTTTCAGACCCACCACTCAAGCTCCAGGGGAAAGGGGCCAGAGATTGAGTTAATAATCTATCATTCCTATGTGATAAAGCCTCCACAAAAATCCCTAAGGCAAGGGTCTGTAGAGCTTCAAGGTTGGTAAACACATCCTTGTGTGTGAAGGATGGAGCACCCCAATTTTACAGGGACAGAAGCTCCTGCATTCAGAGCGCATGTGGATCTCGCCCTGTGTACCTCTTTTACCTAGCTGTTCATCTATACCCTTTAATATATCTTTTATAATAAACTGGCAACTTAAATGTTTCCCTGAGTTCTGTGGGCTATTATAGTAAATTACAAAACCTAAGGAGAAAGTTGGGGAAACCCCAATTTGTAGCTAGTTGGTCAGAAGTACAGGTGGCCATCTGGGCCTTATGATTAGTGGGGGCAGTTTTGTGGGACTGAGACCTCAACCTGTGGGGTCTGCACTAACTCCAGGTAGTTAGCCTCAGAATTGAGGCCAAGAATTGACAACATTTGTTGTCAGAAGTGTTGTGAGTGAAGAGTTTTCTTTTACCCTCTCTCTCAATTCTTCCGACTCCCAGACTCCTCAGATGTCAACTGGTACAGTTCCAAAATCTAGGCTCCTTCTCACCTTCCCCTTGTTTCCCAGAGTTCCACTGGAAATGCCTCTCCTCCTGTCTCACCTCTTCTGCCATCTGCTTTACCACTTCATGTATCACAGTCCCAAAGTTTCCCTCTTTTTCCAATAATATCCAACAGGAGAAACTAAAAATGTCTGCACATTAAAACAAATTCTAACATGCATTGAAAAGAACCAATACAGAAAACTGAAACATTTGAAATGAGCCAAAAAGTTCCTGGGTGCCTGTCTACAATCCTTTCTGGGTTATCTGTACTCTTCATGGTCTTTGAGCTATTTTACAAAGCTGTGAGTTATAGAAAACTGATAATAATGAAAATGATTCTTGTCCTTAGAAATTCAAATCAATTGTGTCTGTGGAATGCAATTGCCTAGTCTTAAATCTATTTGTAAACTAATTTCAGTATTGCTTATATATGTGTGGTTTTAATTCTCCTTTGAACTGTTTATTACATCACACTGACTTCCTCATTAATTAATGAATTAAATAAAATCTGCAACTCACATTCATTTAGTAAATTTGTATAAGGATCATGATTACATCTTTTCAAAAATTATCATTTAACAAAACAAAGAATTTAGCTTATGTACACAAAATATTTCAGGGAAACTCAGGGCTGAGAAAGAATTACCTGATCCTAAGTGGTCCATGGGAGAGCCTTCAGTTACAGGTTCAAGGTTAAGAAGGATTTGTTCTCCCCAGGACTTATATGATGAGAAAGAATTGTGTTACACATTAGGTTTCACTTTTCACCCTGTTTTCAGGAAGCTAAGCACCAAATCTGAATCTCCATGCTGGCTACTTTAGACTAGTCTTCATTATAGATGTTTTTATTCTTGTCTGTGTTATCGATTTTCCATTTTTATTATTTTGGTATAAATATGCAAGCTGGTCTAAATTCTCTGTGGAAAGAAGTAAAGTATAATATCCATATTATCACATAATTTTAGTTTTCAATCTTTAATAAACCCAATTATTTTAAAATGTTAAATATATTAAATTACTTTTAAAAACATGCTTTAATTTTTTAAAGACCCAGTTTAGGAATCCTGATAGATGTTCAAGTATGGGTATAGCTGAAATGCTGAACTGAACTAACAGGTTACTTGTACCCACCCAGAAAAGGATCACTCCTGATTTCATGTCCTTCAAACCTACCTACCAATTTGAGAAGAAAGGTGAGTGATGGAGGTTTAAGAGGAGGATGCCAGGGAGATGATATTTAGACAGAGGTGGCACATAACCATATCCACTCATTATTACTATAAATCTGTAGGAAGGGAAGGACAGGTACTACATGCATTTTTTAAAATTGTAGTACAAAAAATAATATTTGCCATGTTAAGCATTCTTAGGTGTATAGTTCAGTAGTGTTAAGTATATATCATTGTACAACTGCTTTCCAGGACATTTTCATTTTGTAAATCTGAAATGGTTTAACATTAAACAACTACCCCCACTTTCCCCTCCCCACAGACCCTGGTAACCATTCTATAGTCTCTATCAATCTGAGTTCTTTAGATACCTTATGTAAGTGGAATCATACAGTATTTGTGTTTTTGTGACTGGCTGATTTCACTAAGCATTATGTCCTCAAGGTTCATGCATGTTGTCACATGTGTCAGAATTTCTTTCCTTTTTAAAGCTAAAATAATATTCTATTGTATGTATATCCCCCTTTTGTTTATCTATTCATCCACTGATGGGCTCTTAAGTTGCTTCCACACATTAGGTATTGTGAATAATGCTACAATAAACATGGGTCTATAAATACTCATATCTCTTTAAGTCCTGCTTTCAATTCTTCCAGACATATACCCAGAAGTGAAATTGCTAGATCACATAGTAGTTTTATTTTTAGTATTTTGAAAAACTAGACCATTTTCACAATGAGAAGACCAGGCAAGTAGAGAAAAGTAGGCAAGTAACGGAACCCCAAAGTCACAAAGCGAAGGAGTTAGCAGTCCTGTGCCCCTGCCTCCTGGTCCTCAGCCCACTGCTCCTTCCACTACAATTCTACATCAGTGCACAAAGTCTGCTCTGTAAGTAACTAAACACATACTGCAACTATTAAAAGAAATAATACTCTGAACTAAATGTTGGATAGTTTATCATCTTACCTATTATGCTGAAATTAATCACTTCTTCCTTCAAAAGTATTACTGAGTCCCACAAAGCACTCTTGGAGGAAAAATAAGTGAAATTCATGAGCATATAACACGTACTCACATATGAACACTCTCTAAGTGCTTAAGTTTAAACAAAAATCAAATGTGATTACCTCAGTACTATTTATATAAAAAGTTACACTCTGACTTCCTAGGTTGAAATCAATCCAAAATTTCTCTAATTTTTCATCTGCTGGTTTTCTCATCTGTAAGATAAAATTTCAGCATTAATTATACACATAAATATTATGTCAAAGGTTCAGATGAAAACTTTTCCATTAAAAACAGAACTTCTGCTTTTCCTAAAAAACTACCCTAATATTATAGGGTGTCTTCATTGCCTTACTCATTTCAACAAAACAAAAGGAAGATCTCAACTTTATACAAGTAAACTACTTCTGAAAAAAATCCTACTATCTTTAGCTATTTAATGAGATGTTTAAATATGTCAGATGGCTCTATCCACACAAACCTTTTTTCCTAGTGAAATCAGAGACGACAGTTCTATGTTTAAGCAGTAACAGTCTACACTGCATATGGATGGAAATGTGTAGCAAAGGAAGTACTGTGATCAAATAGAAGTGGTGATTTGTCTTCTAACTTACTGTGTACTAGGATAGAGCTAAGATGGAAGATTTCAAGTTACCTTCATTTTAATTATTACAAAATACATATATGCTTATAGTAAAAAAAAAGAGTCAAACAGTATGGTGTTTATAGAAACAGCAAGCTTCTCCTTCCCTGCCTCCCCACTACCCATAGGTACCTTCCCATAGGCACCATTAACAATGCCTTTGTTTTCTCCCAGACGTAGTGTAGACATTATCAGGAAATACAAAGTTTTTATTCCACAACAATGAAGCAAACACTAAACTTACCATTCTACCTCCTGTTTTCCCAATAAATAGTATTTCTTGGACACCTTTCCATCATACATGCCTACTTTTTTACAGCTATAGAGTTGAATAGAGGTTTTAACCCACAATGTATGAATCCAATGAACGGGCCCTGACTGTAGCTGATGGAAATTTAAAAGTCCAAGAAAGAAGGAGAACCAAGCAGAGAATGAACTCCTCAGACAATTAGAAGGAAAAGTAGAATACAGATACAGGAATCAAGCCATCAAAATCAGTTCTAGAGAGAAATTTGTAGAGTAGTCATGAGTTGCAGACACAGTTCACAGAGGCCAAGAACAGGTTTGGAACCCAAAACAAAAGACTCATTAATTAGGAAACCCTGAAGACATGGCTCAGACAACCTCCAACAAGGTGAAAGTCAGAGATCTTTCAAGATTTTACACCAAAATTGAGATGTTGCAGATTGGGGCACCTATACATGAAGGAACTTGTTCCTTTAGAAACCAAAGGAAGGAGTAAAAAGAGGCTGCTCAGCTTTGGACTATAAAATACATAGTAGAATTTCTTATGAAAAGGAAAGTGGCCCCAGTTGATGTGGTTGGAGTAAGAAGCATCAACTGTGTAGAAAGAAGCAAAATAATTGCCTTTTCCCCTTTTACCTAGATGTGAATAATGTTACCCACTAACACAGTAAAATAAGGCTAGGTTCCTGTAATTCACCACATGGACACATATAAACCCTAAAATTTCTTTATCAAGTAGTAACAATAGGACCCTTAAACTCACTGGTAATGCACCCCAGTTACAGTATGAGAACATAGGGGAAAGAGACAATGAGCTTCAGAGTTGAGGCCTCAGCCAGAAGTGAGCTGCCTTTTCTACAAAGCCCTGCTGAGTGACAAGAGCAGCATGGCCACTTACTGAGTAAACCTAACTCTGGGTTTCATCACATACCACCCTCACCACCCCCAGGAAGCAGAAACATACCTCATGCCCATCAGCAAAAGCAGCAATACATGGAAATGAATAGACCCTGTAAAACAATTCACAATTAAAAAGTAAAAATATGGATGGAACCCAAGCACAGCCTACAGATGTTCTACAAACCAGCATTTATGAGCAGGGTATGCCATCAAGTCTCCTTATACAAGATATGAAAGGGGACCTCAACTCTGCAAATGGGGATCATCTATGGCTAGATTTCAAGTCTCCATCTGGCAATCTACAAACCAGGTTTATTGGTACTATACCTCAGCCCAGTTGCTTGTCAAAATTACCAATGAAAGGAGTAAATTTAGCAAATATCTTCCCTTCGTGGACTTTACTGTCCATAATGTGCCTTCCCCTTGTGACCTCAAGGCTGTAGGACTTGTCATCAAATCTTCCCAGAGGATGTAATGTTAAAAATATTCCAAATCATAAATATGCTAAAAGACTGATAGAGATTATTTTTTTAATCTACACTTATTTCCAGAGAGAAGAGAAGGGAGGGAGAAAGAAAGGGAGAGAAACATCTATGTGTAACAGAAACATTGATTGCTTGTCTCCTACTTGCTGCCAATGGGAACCTGGCCCACAATCCAGGCATGTAAGTGCTCGCATCCAGTGAGCCACACCAGCCAGGGCTGACAGAGATTATTTTTAAACACACAAATGAGTCAACAGGCAGAATGCGTCTAATCTTCTAAGGTTTCTATGCAACGAATAATTCAGTAGTATGCAGTATATTCTGTCCCAAAATATTATAAAATAGATCCTATATTTTTATATTACACATTTTCAGAATATAACTAGTCAAAAAACAAGGCTCAGATAAACATCTTACCTTCTTTGGTCACCGAGTCTGTTGTTCAGGTAATTAAGAAACAGTCTACTGTCCTTCAAAGCAAATAATGCAAACACTTAAATAAACCATCAAGATGTCTTAAATAGTACTATCCTCACCAGCATGTTAGAAGCCAGTGTAATAACATGTTAACTAAAACAATACTTTATGTCAGAAGAGGAGGCCCCAGACATTATGTTCTAGAAGGAATCCCTGAGCCAGGAGATTTTCAGCTGAGGAATGTGTAGATCTCTCAAAGTTCCATGCACAATTATGTATCCCTTGGTTAGAAAAGTAGCAATAGAAACTGCATCTTACTGATGAGGTAGATTACAATATTTGACTAACCCACTGGGCATCCATCTCCCTAACATCTGCCCAGCACAAGCCAACCACAAACCCATAAAACTTACACATCACCTGCCATTTTCCTTATCCAGAACATTCTACATGCTGCTTCTTGGATTTCCCCTCCCAGTATATGCTCTAATAATGAAGAATATTTTTAGAGCTCTCCTATCCTACAGCTATTATGAAGGTAAATTTGTTGCCTCCAGAATTCAAAAGCCAAGAAGAGACTGATCCAGGCTTTTGCCAGCGAGGACTAGCTTTTGATAGTATTGAGTCCTGCATTCTGTGTCTATACCGAGCACTAAATAGACAACAGGAATGTGAGCCTTCAGATGAAAGCAGTTCAATTAGGAAGTTGATAGCTCTGGAGTGAGGGGTATGATTTGAAAAACAAGATAATTACTTTTGTCCTATTTTCACCAAATTTCCACGCAGATGAGGGAGTGACACGGGGGAGAAAAAAACATGCCTGGCACTTCCTTTTTCTCTCATTTAATTCTCTAAATGTTGAGGTTGGTTTTATTTTCATTTTATAGATGAGGACACTTGGGTTTTACAAGTAAATTGCCAAAATGCAAACATCAAAATACATATAAATCAGGGAGGTGGACTCCCAGGGCTCATAGTCTTTACACTGAGAACAAACTGAATCCTAATTATTGCAGACCTGACAACAGGCTCAAAGTCAACTGTAATATATTTAATGATATTTAAAGGTTTGGATTTAATAGAATCCTAACTGCACAACTGTTTAAACCCAAGAACCTTTGTTCATTACTTTTTCCTAAGTGTCCAACCCTCATTTTCAGAACTTTTACAAAGAAAAGGGAAAACATTTTAGCTATTGAAGATGAAGGTGAGTATGAAACAAAGCCATAAGCTATTTTTGTGCTACTTGAGGAGACAATCACAGTGAACCCAGGTTCATGGGACACACTGAAAATCATTGGCCCTCTAAAGTGTCCCAACACAAACACCCTGTGTTATACCACTAGAGTACAGGGTGCCTCCCGTTATTGCATTGGCTGCTCTCTGCAAGGCTGAAACTCACTTTCTTTTCTCCTCCAACTCTACCCACCCTTTGAGGTTCATTGAACAATTGTTCCCCCCACCCCATGACATTTTCTCTGCCTGGATCGATCAAATTCACATATAGTAACTTGTAAGTTACCTATAAAGAAGCCCCTATCTGTATCCACATATTTGACCCACAAAATATTTTATTTGTACTGTCCTCAAATTGTTTCACGTAGGTGGGAAACAGGAAGTTTAAAAATGGTAACTTAATTGCAGGTAAGGAAAAAACCCTCCCCTAAGCACAGGAAATTACTGAGAGGATGCTTAGTAAATATAGACTAAACAGAATTTTGAGGACCAGGAACCGCACCGTCTCAAATTCTTGATCCTTAATTTTTTTGAAAGCTTCAGCAATAACGTCATCTTCAAACCACTGATGGACAAGGTCATCTCTTGATGTTTTAGTTGTCAGTCTGCACAATGCTTCAGAAAGAGCAACCTGCTGACCATAATCTAGAGATTAAAAATACAGACAATTCTGGGCACAAAGCAAAGGAAAAAATGAGTTCCAGAGATTGGCATGACTTAAAGAAATTCCACTTTAAAAGACTAGTATTGTGTCTTATTAGCAGCAAGATGTATCTTGGAGTAGTTATAGTTATTTAAATTCAACATTTAAAGAAACATTAGGAGAATATCTAAACAGTATGTCAGCATATAATAAATGATATCTCCATATTTTATATTTTATATATATATTAAAACATTCATCAGAAGCAGCTCATCAAATAGCCTTTCAAAAGTATTTCTTTTTTTTTTAAGATTTTATTTATTTTTAGAGAGGGAAGGGAGGGAGAAAGAGAGAGAGAAACATCAATGTGCAGTTTCTGGGGGCCATGGCCTGCAATCCCGGCATGTGCCCTGACTGGGAATTGAACCTGCGATGCTTTGGTTCGCAGCCCGCGCTCAATCCACTGAGCTATGCCAGCCAGGGCAAAAGTATTTCTACTGCAAAGATTAAATCTCCACATCAATTGTGGCATTTCACAGCACAAATGCAAAAACTACATATATCAACATGTTTAAATCTTAATTTTAAGGACAAAAATAAAGTCTCAGCTGGATGGGTACAACAGAATGAAATTTATAAAATGCTTTTAGAATCTGCAAAATAATCATGTATATTGCTTTTGAATACACAGTGAAAATGTAGAGTAATATACTTAGGAATGAAAACCAAATCCAAGTCAAGGACTACCCCTACCAGTAGAGAGGGGACTGAGATCAGGGTCATGGGCACAGATTTAGTTTTAAAAACTAACCAAATGTAGCTAAATGATAAAATTTGACTACATTCATTGGTAAGTAAATAAGTAGTCATCAATTATTTTTTATGGTTTTCAGCATGCTGAAATTTCTTACAATAAATCAAAAACAAATCTTAATTCCTATTTCCAGTTTGGCCATAATTTATTTCCCATAGTTCCAAAATGCTCATAAAACCCTAATGCCCAATATTTAATATTTTTATATTTAAAATTCTAAACATTTCTTACCACCCACAGTCAAAATTGTCCTTGAGAGATCTTTCCTGAAAAACATTTAGATAAACTGCATGTTACTGAAATCAACCTTAATAGGGAAACTTCACTATATTCGCATTAAAATTTTAAACCAACATGTATATTTTTAAAGTTATTTATTTCAAATTCAGCATCAGCACGTTTTCAATGTCAAAAATAGATTTTAATGAAAAATTTTTCTCGTTTGTATGTTAATGACTTAAATGTTTTGTTTTATTTTGTTTTGTTTTATTCAAAAAAAGCTACAGTTCTACTCCTCCCTCTGTAAAGAGAATTCAATTTGATGGCCTTTGAGGATTCAGCCAAAGTTAAGAGCCTAGAATTTTGTAATCACTTCACCAGCCTTGTTGGAATGTGTGCCCCTTTTTTACATAGTTTAATATCAGGAAGAAATATTAACAATAAGTGCAGAAAAATATTAACAATAGGTACAGTAAGCTTTTCTAACTTATTTTAAAAAGTAAGTTATTACATTACTGTAACAGAGACTCCTTTTTTGTATGCAGAGTGTCTTCAACTTACAATTCTTTGATTTAAGATTTTTCAACTTCACAATGATGGAAAATGATACACATAATAAATTATATGAGATATTCAACACTTTATCATAAAGTAAGCTTTGTGTTAGATAATTGTGCCCAACTTTAGACTAACATAAGTGTGCTAAGCATGTTTAAGGTAGGCTAGGCTAAGCTATGATGTTTAGTAGGTTAGATATATTCACTGCATTTTTTACTTAAAATATATTCAATTACCATGGGTTTAATGGGACATAACCCCATTGCAAGTCAAGGAGCATCTGTGTTTGTTTAACAATTTTAATTAAATGCTAACAAATGTGATGTAGATCTTTTTTAATGTTTGAAATAACTCTCATTTTAACACATTTGTTAAGAAATCTTAACAAATCTTGTAGTAGTTCAGTTTCTCATAATAAACGATTGATTTGTTACTGCTAAGTAGAAGCCTTAAAACAGCACCACTGAGAGTTCTGCTTAATTTTATACTTGCACATTTTACCTGAAGTCTAGAATATTCCAGACTTGCTAGAACACACAAGCAATAAGGTAAGACCATAGGATTAGACTGACACTTAGAAAATTCCAGTCAGCTATTCTCCAAGTCTAAATACACTAAGAATCATGATTTTGCTAATGTATTCAATATTAGCAATAAATTATTCAATAATTTATTTCAATAAAATATTCAATAAATATTTTTTAGGAAAAATTCAGTGCAAAAAACTGAATCCTCCACAGACTCGTTAAGTGGACAAATATGACAGCAATGAGCCCCATGCTCACCAGTCCCGTCTCAGGCCTACACTATGGTAAACCTGGTCACCTGTCCTCACCCGGTCATGGCTGCGTATCCTATGAATCATTGGGTGCTACAACAGTGTCATCAGTGTGTGTTGGTGGTTAGCTCACAGTCATGGTTTTTGGTTCAAATTTCAAAATAGGGTGCTTGTTTTCTTCTTTCTATCTTCACAGATAACAACTCTGCCTCCAAATTTCAATTTCCCAAAACGACATAGTTGTGACTGGGGCACCAAAACACAAAAACACCAATCACTTGGGCCCTGGCCAGTGTGGCTCAGTTGGTTGGGGCATCATCCTGTACACTGAAAAGATTGTAGGTTTGATTCCCAGTCAGTGCATGTACCTAGTTTGCAGGTTTGATCCCCAGGTTGGGGAGCCTATAAGAGGCAACCAATCGATGTTTGTCTCTCACATTGATGTTTTCCTCTCTCTTTCTTACTCTCCCCCCCCCATTTCCTCTATCTCTAAAAACAATTAAAAAGTCCTTAAGTGAGGATTTTAAAAAAATCTATCACTTGAAAAGCAACACAAATTCCATCCATGCAACTATGGTATAGCTAATAGTTGGTAACCTCTGGCTATTTGATCTCTGCCAGGTAATGTGTGAATCATTTTCAGTGGATTGCCTGATTTAACTGGTACATACCTATCAATCAGGTATATTTAATGTTGGCTTTGTTTCACAGGCAAGCAAACTGAGACACAGTGAGCTTAATACTGTGCTCTAAATAGTACAATGAACATAAAAGGCAAAACCAGGGTCTGACGCCAAGCAGTTTACCAGCAGGATTTGTACTCAACATTCCCCCATAAATAACTAATTTAGTTCACACTAACAGTGAAAAATTAATCTATAGTCCGAGGAAGCTTTTTATCTCACAAACTTGATGGAAAAAAAGCCAAAAAGTCATAGTGCTAAAAAGGGGAGCTTAGCAAAGTCTGGCTTTTTTCCTGGGTCCTTCTTCATTGTTTAGCATAAGAAAACGAGGACAGCATTTCCTGAAGGAAGGAATGTCGCAATCAGGCCTAAGGAGAACAGAGACTGAGGCAGCGCAATCAAAGAGATTTTGCCTTTGCATCATCACTCAGTTAAGTACAAGGTCACTTACATAAGCTGACACACTCCTTCTGACGAGGGGAGTTGTTTTCTCTCCTCCCGAGGTACAGCACGCAAAAGGCTGTTCAAAGTCTTCAAAGCCTGGTCAGAGTTGAAGAAAGGGATTCAAGGGAAAGAAACAAACAGGGACAGTGCACAGCCTTCTCCCAGGTTTCTACAGCAACAGTTTTCTGTTTTGTTATTTGCTACTCACCTCTTGTTGAATCAAACGATTTACCATCTTTTCTGTCACCAGAAATCCTAAGGTAAACATGAAGGAACCCAACATCTGAATTTTCCCTGAAAGTATAATTTTAAAACAATCAAAGTAATGCTAGAAAGAATACGGAAATGTCTCCTACACAGCAGGAACAGGCTAAGACTGGAAAAGGCATGAGAGCAGTAAACATTTCAGAAGTTACATAGTTAGGGCAAGAGACAACTGGCAGCCTGCTTCGAGGCCGAGAAACCACCAGGCCACAGCACCCTTGCACTGCATAGATGCCACCAAGGAAAGTAAGAACAGTGTGTGCTGAGTGTGCTGTTTGATGGCCACAGCTCAAACAAAGCTTTTCTGCCTAGACTGAGCCACATGCAAAGCGCAACTCCTCACGCAGTGTCCCGCTGTTTCTTACATTCATGTGTTTCATAAAAATTAAAATTTTATAAGGTCTTATACTAACAGAAGCAGGAATTTTTTTAAAGTGTTGGCCTTTATTAAATAACATAATCACAGAAACTTGAAAACCTATGTGGTAATTTTTATGCTTATTAAATGAACTATTATTTTGATTTTATTTGAGCATATTATATTAAGATATGAAATGACACCAGTAGCGTACATTGCAAAAACTTATACTTGGATCATAGTATTATTTTGACAGGCTCAGATGTACTGTTTTGACATATGAATCATTCATCACATTTCATACACTTTTAAACCCCCATGTAACTCATGAAACTATAGGAACCCAAGCCAGAAAGTAGAAATTTAAAAGATCCCTGTTCAGTCCCAAAGCAGCCAAATTAATACTACTTGATAATCTCTAGTAGTATTAATACTAGAAACCAGGTATCTGGCTAGGGGCTGTGGCAACAATTTGCGTGTCAGTATAAAACTGGACGGAAAGATTCTAACAGAACCCAGATTGATAGCAGGGGATCCTAAAGATACTTATGCAGCCTATTAGCAAATATCAGCCATCATTAGACTTTTCCATTTAAAGGGTAATAAAGAAAAAACTAATGAACATTGCCCAATGAAAAAAGAAAGAGAAGCAGATTAAGTCAAGTGGTAGCAGAAAAATAACTTTGGAAAATATGCTTATTTCAGGAAACAAAATTTTTTGAGGCATCTGATTTATCATCTCAAATCTCAATAGAACATGAATTCTATGGAATAAAAAAATAGATATGCAAGAAAAGGTAACCATCTAAGATGAATATAGAGAATACAACTGTAAATGAGAAAGAAATATATAATATGAAAATTAAAGCCATTCTAGATATTTCAATTTGAGGGAATTTAATACAGGAAATTAATTATAAAGATAATTTTTAAAAGCTGTGAAGCCAAACTGGAAACACTGATGTGGTCGAGCAATTAACATCATTAACAAAATGACCAGGCCCCTCCCAGTGTGTCACCCCTCCCCCAAAGTCACTTGGACAAAGTAGTATTATCAGACCCCAGGAATCAAGGTCACCTAGCAAAAGCTGTAACACAAATGGGCCAGAGCCACAGAGACTATGCAGTCACTCCTGGAAATGGCACCTCCATAGAACAGAGAGGGAGAAATGCCTTTTTTGCTCCTTGCTGCTTCTGATTTCCTTCTATTGGCTAATCCTAGCAGGCAGCCAGTTGATAAGAAAACCTAGAAAAAACAGTTCTCTGTAATAGAAAGTAGAGTGAGAGAAAGAGTGGATATATGCTTTGGCAGAGACAAATCACCACCACCCAGAACTTTCAAGGAAGCAAAGATGTGATAGCAGAATTCAAGACTGTACTGGAAGTAATGAGAACAGAATTAAAGTGATGACTTCTAAGAAAAATTTAGGAACTGTTCTCAAAATACATGGGGAAAAATGACAGAAACTGATGCATGTGAAGACAGAAAAGATGTAACAAATGAATAATAACCTCAAATAGAGGCTAGAATAGAAGGAGTAACTGTACTGAGGGGAACCCCCCCCCAAAATGGAATTATTTTCTGGAGGTGGGGGCCTTGTAGTACAGGCTTCCTCCAATAGGTGAGTATTCTAGGAACCCATCTCTATCAGTGTACCAGCTGGTGTTGTTGTGAGAGGCTGCATTTGGCATCAATGAATGTTTTTGAAGACTCTTTCAATGTGTTTTCCCATGTCATGATGGGTAATTTACAAGCACACCTGCTTATACCATGCTGAGTATTTAGCAGTTTCTTACCAAAAAAGGCATGACCCCCATGCTCCACCCTCCCTACTCACTGAATCTCACCCCAGAGACATTTTTTTGTTTCCCTGGATGAAAAGGTCCTCAAAGAGAAACACTTTGCTAACATGAAGAGGTGGAAAAAACCCACAGAAGCACTAAAAGGCATAAAAATCAACAAGTTCAAAAACTGTTTTGAGCAGTGGAAAAACGTAAGTGTTCTGCATCTGAATAGGTGTATTGCATCAAATGGAGAGTACGCTGAAGGTAAGAGAAGATTAAATATGTAAGAATAAATACACAATTTTCTATAAATAAATTCCATTTGGGGGGATCCCCTCTTGTAAAGGACTTTCTGCTGCCTCCCATCACCCTTCCCCCTCCTTTTACATAGCTGCCATGCTATGGGGTGGGACACATTGGCTTAAGTTATGCTGGGATATCATTTCATCTTCTCATAGTGATTGGCTCATTTAGCGGTGGGGCATCCAATTAGAGCAAAGCTATGGCTTTCTTTTGATGATTGAGAAAAAAGAAATTTTCTTCCCTCCTGGATGTGAAGCAGAAAGCACAAAGTTCTGGTTACTGGCCACCACCTAACAACCAGCAAGGGACACCAACTGAAGAGCGAATACAAGGAAGGCAGAATTGAAAGAACTACAGTGCATGTAGCACAGCCACAACCGAAGTGCTCCTGGAACTACCTACCTCTGGCCTTGTTAGCTCCTGTGCCTATAAGCACCTTTATCGTAAGACTATGTGAACTAGATACTACTCTGTTACATAGATGGAAAATACTTTACCTCTGTGGTTTTCAACTAGAGGTGATTTTTGCCCCCTCCTCCACCCAAGGGGCACTTAGCAATTTCTGGAGACTTTTTTTTTTTGCTTATCACAACTGCAGAAGTGGGAAGAACTGCTATTAGCATCTGAGTAAAGGCTAGGAAGGCTGCTAAACATCCTAAATGTACAGTAAACCAACCCCCTCCCAAAATTATCTGGCCCTAAAGGTCAACAGTGTCAAAGTTGAGAAACCTGACTCTAACTCATACAATTATCAAAGAATAAAATTCTCCAAGCTAAGTAAGATCTGACTTTGAAGTAGCTCAGCACAAACCACCTAAAACAAACGTGTGCCCACACTTCCAGCACTTAATATTAGAAGACAATGAAACAAGAGTTTTGAAGGGAAGAAACTGCAAAGCAAGAGTTATAGTGTATAAAAACCACAAAGACTTTATTAAATGATAAAAAGCTCTGACCATGACCAACCTACACACCCCAATAACACTATTCCAAAGATAATATTGCGTTGGAGATAAAGCACAACAAAGAACTCAAGACTGAGGACATCATGATATAAACAGGTTGGTAGTGACCCCTACGCAATTATTGTAAATAGACCTGCAACACAAGGCAAAGAGCAAATCCTGTTTACAAAGATATATACCTAATCCAGGCCTAAAACCCCCGATTAAATTAATCTGGGTAAAAGATGGAGAAGGAATAAAAACATGTTGAATTCCTTGTTATGTAATATAAAGAAAAAATAAGGTGCTATCATTTTGATGTTAATAATTAAATTAAGAGTAACTACCAGTATAATACAACTCAAACATAAGCCATTCAAATCACTACAGAGAAGCAAATTGTGAAAGAAAATAGAATCCATATAGTAAAGCACAAAACAAAGGAATCATAAAATGGAATACATCTAAAGATGACATAAATCTTGGTGGAAAAAGGAATACTAATTCCATCAATGACAAGAAGAGATGGAAAAGTCAGTGAAAACATCTTTGTACTTCAAAGAAAGATATTAGCTCTCAACTCTGTGGAGCCTGGACATAATGCCATCCATGCAAAACGACTGTCAGAGCCACATGTGAAAATCTGACTTGTTCAGAGAGGTCAGCCACCCTAAGGTGGCCAGGGTGGGCTCCAACCAGAAACTGTCATTGCTATGCTGTTCCCCCTCCGAATTAATAGGTTGAAGCCCTAACCTCAATGTGATGGTATTTGAAATGGGCTCCTTTGAAAAGGTGATTAGGGATAGATGCAATCATGAGGGTAGGGTATTCATGATGAGATTAGTATCTTTATATAAGATGAGATACCAGCCCTGGCTGGTGTGGCTCTGTGGACTGAGCACCAGCCTGCAAACCAACAGGTTGCCTGTTCGATTCCCAGTCAGGGCACATGCCTAGCTTGTGGGCCAGGTCTCCAGTTGGGTGAATGTGAGAGGTAAGAGATCAATATATCTTTCACTCATTGATGTTTTTCTCCCTCTCTGCTTCCCTACCCCCCTCTTTCAAAGTAAATAAACAAAATCTTTAAAAAACACTTATAAAAAGATGAGATACCAGAGAGTTGGCTTGCTCTTTGCCATGTGCCATGTGAGGACATAGCAAGAAGGTAGCCATCTGCAAGCCAGAAAGAGGGTTTTCACCAGAACCCAACAGGCTGGCACCCCAATCTCAGATTTCCAACCTCCAGAAGTGTGAGAAAATAAATTCCTGCTGCTTAAGCCACTGAGCCTTTGCTATTTTGCTATGGCAGCCCAAGCTGACTAATACAGTCATCTAGAACAGTGCTGCTTCCATTCGGGGCAATGGAGTTAGTGTGCAGACAGGACTCTCTAAGTGGACTGAACAATGACAGTAGACTGAATAGATCTCTCTCATATGTATTTTTCTCAAATATGCAGTGGTCTATATTGCTGCAATTAATATAAGACAAGTTTATTTTTAAATGTTACAAAAATCAAAATAGTTTTTAACCATTGTGTATTTTATTAATCAATTTTAGAGACATTAACTATCACTTATGAAGGTCACAAGAAATTTACTTGGAAGTATTTGGATCCACCTACTAAGAATAGGAGGGCCTTTAAAAAAATCAACTAAGCACCATGTACATGTAAGTTTCTAGCACTGAATTTCCTCAATTATGAGGTAACATCCATTGTAGAATGTAATGTCAATTTAATAACAGCTTCTCAAGAGACAAATAAGACAAACAATAGGAAGAGGACATACCCAATTTAAGATGACATCAATTTCTGAATGTTCCAATATTTTTGAATCCATAGTATAATTCAAGATATCAAATTACCTTTAACTTGAGTACATGGAACAGAATCAGCAATCTAACTACTGAGTATTCTAAAAATTTGCCTTTTAGACTCTTGAAAGACAAAGAAGGCATCTGAATCAGCTCCAGGTTAAATCAGTAACAGCTCAGCCTTTGCTGCTTGGAATGACAAAGATGGCTCTCCGTGCCAGAACGGAGCAGGGTAGCCAATCACAATTGGAGCGGCTAAATTAAGACGGACCTCAGGCAAAGTATGAGGTCCGTCTCAACATACTTTACAACAAAATTCAGCTCAACATCACAATATGAATACCATAGGTGGTCAATAAATCCAAACAATAATTAAACCCACTTTACTTTTACATGTCACATAGACAAATATTCTCTCTGTACCAGAATAGTCTGTTAATGAAAAGTAAATAGTCAATTAGTGGTTAGTAATACACTTACCTTTACTACTCCTCCTGGAAATAATCTAATAAAAAAAAGAAAAAGTAAGGCTTGCATAATTTTTAAAAAGTATTGTAAACTATAATGTTTACAATACTTGATGCTGATATTTCTCTAGCAGGCAGGAGTTGACTTTAAATACAGCAGAAAAAAATTTAGAGAAATTCTATGTGAACTTCAATCACTTTATTAAAATCGGCATATCATTATCAAGTGAATAATAATATATTGGATTGGCATGTATGAGAATAAAACATCTCATCTTTTTATAATATTGGTTATCTTATTGCTTGTTTCTATTTCATATAATATTCTAATAATAAAATATGGGAGTTTTGTAGTAAAACCCAATCTTAGAAAAATCCAAGTTTTAGAAATAATGCAGCCCTGGCTGGTGTAGCTCAGTGGATTGAGCACAGGCTGCAAAACAAAGTGTCGCAGGTTTGATTCCCAGTCAGGGTACTTGCCTGGGTTGCAGGCCATGACCCCCAGCACCCGCACACTGATGTTTCTCTCTCTCTCTTTCTCTTTCTCCCTCCCTTCCCTCTCTAAAAGTAAATAAATAAAATCTTTTTTAAAAAAAGAAATAATGCAAAGATTCCTGCAAATTACCAATGGTATCTGTTCAGGGAAGCGTCCACCCCATCCTTACCAGTGCTGCATCAAAGAAGTCCTCTGTAACATTCATCAGGGATGTGTCTGAAGCGAGATCTTCCATGGTCAGAAATCCTACTGTTCTTTCAAACCAGGTAACCATGTACACAAGAGAAGAAACACAGATGAAACCCCCATGACTGCATAACTACTCCCTATTCGGTAACATTTCATAAGATAATTCTTTAACTAGAGAAAAATAATTTTAAAGACCTCTTTCCATTCCATCACCAAATTCAATTAGGCCTGGCTCTGAGGCCTCCATCTAGAACACTCCAGAATGTAATCATACTGCTACAGAGTTGCAATAAGTAAATTCTCAGACACCAGCAAGAATGGTTTGTTTACATTTGGCCAGGAAGCAAGGCTAGAGAGCCACATAAAGGGGCTAGTGAGGAAGGGTGAGGACAAAAATTAGGCTCCCAACACAGAAGTTCCTGTCCTCTGGGAAGGTGTAGAAAGACAAGCTGTTAAAGGAGATGTAGAATGTGGAACGTGCTCCAAAAGTGCATGTAGTACAGTAAATATTCCAATGTCTCACTACCTTTCTTTTGCCAAAAGTAGCAAAAGCTACTTGAAAATTTTTCCTTTCCATAAGGACATATATCTTTAAGCTCATATTAAGTTGCTAACATTGCTATGATTTAAAATAAACTTCCATAAATCCTCCTACAACATATGTATTCAATAAATCAAAGGCCATCTTTGGACCAGTGCTGCTGAGAATGGTCACTCTTAATAGAAAAAGGAAAAAGAGGAAAAAATTCTGCATGCATAGTTAAAAATTATCACTTGAACACAAAGTTCATAACATGAGTTCATGGTGATCCACTCTTATCAGGAGCAGAGCCTTGGACACTGTTCAATTTGGAGCTAAGAATACAAGGCACTCCGGCTAAAGACCACGAACAAATCAATCAGCTCTCACCCTTGGCGGCACCTTGGGAGAACCCCCAGGAGCTATGGAACACCCTCATGCCTAGGACCCATGCGGACTCAGTAAATCAGAATCTCTGCTGATGTACCTGGGTAGTGCTTGTTAAAGTCCTCCAGGTGATTCTAATGCACAGCAGGATGGAGCCACTACTAGCTTCCAAGTAATGGTTCTTTTATCTCAAATCAGACAAATATTTGTATTAGACTGAATGATCATTCACTTCTGAAGCAAACTTTTTTCCAACAGACAGAGGAAAGAAATGTACCTCTATACAGCAGAACTCACTGCTAAGGTGACAGTTTCTGTTCCCTATATTCATACTCAAAATTTTATGATTTTTAAATGCATTTTTGCCACCATTCTATTTATTCCTCCAAATCCTATTCCCTTTCCAGCCCACCAAAATATATTGGTTGAGCAGAGATACAAAGAATGGGGGAAATGCCACATTATTTGATGAAGGCTTGGGACCAGGAAGTCACTCCTGAACCCATTTATATGCTATGGTCATACATGGTCTAACAGATAAAACCAACTGCCCCACTGCACAACCAACAGCTGTGTTGTTACCAGAGGACCAGATAAATAGTTATTTACAGATGCAGTAGCTACTACTCATTATGTATATGGTATACGACAAGTTAATGCTCCTGGATCTTTGGGTACAGGACTAAATGCATTCCTTTCTGTAGGAAATTCTTACTCTGTGGCAAGTTAACACCCAGCACATTTTCTATTGGTTGCAAACACAACTGGATTTACAAGTACAGAATCTAATATCCCATCCACTTTGATATTAGTCTCTTCTTCTTGGCCAAAACTTACATGAAACAACAGCACTTGCTTTCTTTTTTTCTTTTTTTAATTTATTTAATTGTTGTTCAAGTACAGTTTTTTGTCTTTTACTCCCATTCCAGCCCACCCCCCCAGCCCTCCCCACCTCTAGCCCTTCCCACCTCCCTCCCATTTCCACTCCCAGCTAGATGTTGTCCATGTGTCTTTTATACTTGTTCCTGTAAACCCTTCCCCTTTTCCCCTGAATCTTCCTCCCCCCTCCCCTCTCCCCGCTAGTCACTGTCAGCACTTGCGTTAAATGTATCTAAATTATGGTTACGAAATTTCCATCATTAATTAGAATGTCAATGGAATATAGAAATTTCTATGATTTCAAAACTCCAGTGGAAAGCTGATCTGACACTTTAAACCTTTGGGAGGGTATTCTTAAATCAAAATGGGAAATGCTGGTTGGGGCAGATGGCAACTCATCCCCCCAATAATCAGCTTAAGGTTCCAAGGTACCCCTGGGAAGTCCTGCTCCATTTCCTTTGAAATTTGATTTTTCTCTTCTCTACTTCCTGTTACTTGCATAAGTGTGTATCAGGGAGTTAGGGGAGACTAAACGCAAAATGAAACATACAGTTTGTATACTAAGCACTTGAGCACTACTTGAGCACTTAGTTTCCCCCCCACCCCCTCTCAACCCTGAGAAGACTTAGGGAAAGTCTGGTGTTTATTCTTTCTTCCCTGGAGAGGCAGCTGCCCAGAGGCGTTTTTGGGTTAAAAAAAAAAAAAAAAGACAGAAACAAATCTCCTTGACACAACCAGATCTTAAAACATTTGAGGTAGTAGAGTCCAAGGAGTAAATCAAAGACGTCACTACCAGTCAGATCACCCTTCTGCCCCTCTACCTCCTCCCATCTTCTCCCCAACAAATAAATCATCTCAGGACTGAAAAATCTCATCATGTAAAGGGAACTGCAGCCAGAGTTTTTGCAAACTCTGCTGGGTCCAGATGCCATTATAGAGGTACTCGTAATATTACCTACTAGTTAATTAAAAGGCAGAACAGAATTTCATAATTGGGGTGACTTAGAATAAATAAAAAATGTTTGCCATTTGTTTTTTCAGCTTGAACTGGGATTTTAGAAAGTTGGAAAAGTGGGCTGTGGCAAGGGGAAGTATTTGATAATTTAGGTCCAATCTTGTTATTAATGTGTATTAAAATACTTATAGAGCCTTTGCAGGGGTTGCAGGGAGAAGTGTGGAATGACTAGTCCACTACCTACTCATCCTATATTCCTAAGTCAAATTCACTAAAATAATAAAAACATGTGACTACTGCTTCCACTCGTCCAGGAGAGAAAGGGGCGGTGTCTGACTCCTGCTGTGCCTCCCAAAGTGTCCTGCCTGACACATACACCAGGAAACATATGCTGAACTCAATTTTTGACTGGATATGGGCAATAAACACTGTTACCAATTTCTTTTCCAATTTGATTTTAAAGGAACAGAAAATACCAAACTTACCTAGATTACTGAATCCTCTCTAGTTCTTTAAGTTACCCAAAGCCATACAAAATTAAAACATGACTTATCTTTGGGATCAGTCCCTGCTGAATTAACAAAGGCTCATCTTCTTTGAGGCCATCAATGAAGAACCGCTGAATACATTTCAGCAACAGTGAAACATACAGAAATTCACTTTTGTCCAGTCCCTACGTATGAGACCACACTAAGTTAAAAGTCTTACAATGAAAGTTGAGAGTAGATCTCAAGTGTTCTCATCACAAGGAAAAGAAGTTTATTTTTAAATTTTCTTTTTTTTGTACTATATGACAGATGTTAACTGAACTTATTGTGGCAATCATTTCACATCCATACATCAAATCTCTATGCTACACACCTTGAACTTACACAGTGCTATATGTTAATTACATCTCAACAAAACTGGAGGAAAGCTTTACTGAGTATAATACATTTTGGTATTCTGGTCAAAAAACAAACAACCTACTTGCCTTATTTATTGATTTGTCAAGATGGTATAATACAAGATGATCATATTTTTGAGGAATGTGGCTTGCTTTCTGTTGAAAATATTCTTTTATTTTCTGAAATCCTTTTCCATGGAATGCATCAATAATAAGTGATTGAAGCTGAAAGGTTGATAGTTTGCAAATTACCATTTTTCCCTAAGAAGATTTTTTTCACAATAACATTTCTAACTACCATTATCAATAATAACTGTGTGAAAATATTAGAGGATAAATATAAAACAGAGTTATATCTTGAACAGCACATAAGCATGTAGCCAATAAGCAAGTTTGTTGGCTTAAGACAGTGCAAGCATTATCTGGTAGAAATTGCAGATTCGGTTCCAGACCATCCCAATAAAGCAAGTATTGCAATAAAGCCAGTTGTAATGTTGTTGCTGGTGGAAGGTCTTGCCTTTAGTTTGTAAAAAATGCAACACCTGTAAAGTGCAATAAAGCAAAACACAATAAACTGAGTTATATAGCTGCAGTTTCATGGCTCCCGGGCCACCAGCAGTATGGCCATCACCTGAGGCTTGTTAGGAATCAGGAACTTGGGGTGGTGTGCAGGTGATTATCAGCATGCTAACATCTAAGAAACACTGACTTTAGGAAACCTGCACTTCAGTTACAGATATCTGGGGGTACAGAGTGTTTATCCTCAATAGTGTTAGAAATTCTAAAACACTAAAAATTTCAAGCCTATTGTCACTCATTAAGTGACATGAAAGCTCATAAAAGGAAGAAAATGGCTCCAACACGAGTAACTTCAGATCATGAAAGCTGATAAATATGCCAATTTCCATGATGAAACTGATCTTTTCTGCCTGAACATTAGCCAAGTCATACTTCTAATTATATATTTGAATAGTACTCTTCCTTAAATATCTGTACTACAGAGACATGATTTTAAATCCAGTCCAATCCTGCAGGCTAAATTACAACATATAATGTTATTTTAATAAGAAGGTATTATACTATATGAAGCCCCAAATTCTACTTACCCTTAGTACTGATTTAAATGGGAAGACAGCATTTGAAATTAAATATTTAAATATTATTTTCTTTATAAAGTTACCACATAGTGAATCTTTCTGTGCCAAGTGTTAAGTGTTCTGCAGATGTTCTCATTTCATTTTCATCACCACCCTAAGAGGTTACATTCTTTATCTAGGGATAATAATAGCAAGTCTGGGAAAGGTTAAGATTTCACACGAGATCACCCAGCTGAGATTCACACTCTGATTCTCTTGAGTCAGAACCTCAGCCTCTGTCTGCTCAACACTCTGCCTGGCTTGTCTGCACTCTGATAAACCCAAAACCTTTGCCTTGGTCTGCAGGGCTCTGCCTGATTTGTTCTCTATCAGCTTCCTCTGATTGACTTCCCTTATAATGAGTCCCAGAATAGTAAAATTCTTCCCTGTCTCAGGGCCTCTGCACTGGCTAATGAATGCCTAGACTGCTTCTCCCCACAACTTTCCCCCCATCTGGCTCCTGTCACCTCTCAAATCTCTGCTTCAGTATCACATTTTCATGTATGTCTTCTAGGACCTTGCCTAAAGTAAGCCAAGTATCTCCCTTCACTCTCAATTATTCTCCATCACAACACCCTGTTCCTTTCCTTCCTCCTACTCTTCTTTGGTCGGTAACCTGTTTCTTTGGCCAGGTACCAAGCTGCATGCTCTAGGAGGGCACAAACTCTGTTTTGTTCAGTACTGTTTACCTGCATTTAGAATACTGGCTAGCACAAAATAGCTTAGACTAGCTTATACTTATCACAAGACACAACAATAAATTGGATGTTGAAGATTAGGGAAGGAGAAGCAGCAAAGATGATTTCTCTGACTCTGGTTTGAGCAACCAGAGGAACAACAGTACTGAAAGCTCAGGGAATAGAGAACAAGGAAGAGTATACACTGGGAGTAAAGGGAGAGAGAGGGAGAGAGAACATGAAATTAACTTGATCTTTACATAGAAGGCATCCTGGGCCATTCCACTCCCATCATCTTCCTGAACAGGCTGCAAAGGACCCTCGTTTTCCTGTGTACAGTAAAAAAGTTTTTTTAAATTTTTATTTGAAACAAATGCAGTTCAAATTTTTCAAGTAAAAGAAATAGAAGTTCATATTAATTTCTTTTAAAAAATTCTTGTTTGCCCATGCCCCTGATTTTAAGTCTGGTCCATATTATTTTCTTGAACAAAACATGTTTTTTGCTCGCTCATGCCCCTGATTTTATGTCGAAGTCAGATACTACTTTAAACAAAAAAATCTATCCAACCTCTTTAGCACTAAAACACAACTATCACAAGAAGCAAAGCAAACATCATTGTTATAAAAAAACCACACAAAATAAATATATTTAAACTATATAGACAACTATAAAATAAAAGGCTTTGAATTAATGAACCTTTTAGAACAAGAATTTGTAAAATAAAATTTTAAAAGACGCATTTCAAGCCCAGTCATGAGTTTAAACTTCATGTTTCTGATTTACAGGAATTTTAAATGTGATCTAGGACATATTGAAATTTCAAGGACCAAATAACAGCCACCCATCCCAGAGAATTTACAAAACGGCAGTGGATTGTTATATATTTTCCTCAAAAAGTGACCCCTGGGTCTGCCATCCTGTTTTTCACAACACAGTGCAATAACAGCATCTCATCTGCTCACTTCATCCCAACAATTAATTAAATTGGAAAGTATAACAAAAAATATTTTTTCAATCTCTTCTCAAGTTTTTTAAAAACCTAGCTTGGGCTAACAGTTCTACTTCTACATATTCTTGCCCCCAACTCCTCAAATGTCACCATATTTTACAATATTATCGTCACTGTTTATAAGTATGAAAGATAGGGTGAAATCAAAAACCCAAACCCAAACTTTTTTTTTTTCCCTACCAGCCGTATTTTCGGCTGGGCAAACGACGAGGCAATTGAAAACAACTAATTATTGCCTTCCAAGCATTAATTCTACACTTTATCCTTCCCCCAGCGCTCTGTTAAACAAGGGACCAGAGGTTCCTAAACTGGTTTGTCATCTCACTAAAGGCGTCAATAAACTCCACAAAAATCTAAAGAGGTGGAAGCGCCCGAAGGGTCCCGGAGAAGGGCCAGATCCTTGGCCGCCAGGGCACAGGAATGGAAGCCAGCCCCGGGTCTCTGGGCTAGCACGCAGGGCTCCGCGCCGAGAGCGGGACAGACCACGCAAGAAGGAGGCCAGAGCTGAAAGGGTGCCCAGCCCTCCCAGTGTCACTCACGTCCCGCATCCCAAGGCTCCTAGCCGGCGCCGCACTCCACTTCCCGCGATGCCGCGCGCCGGGAGAGGCCGGATGGCTCTTGGATTCCAATCTTTGTCAGGAGTCTAATTGCTGAATTCGCCCCCGAAATTCACTAGAATCCAGTATTTGAGACGGAAGGTACGCTTGCAAGCAACTAGCAACCCTGGTCTGGCCACCAGGACTCAGGCACATAGTTCAAGAGATTACTCAAAGCATGTAAACAACGTCATTTAAACGTTCTACCTCTGCAAATTTCTACACTGATAGGTGTCCCCTTTGAGTCAGCAGGCAGTTTTCTCTCCATCTTTAACAGCTGTTGAGCTGTTTTTGGTCTATTAATAGTAATATAGACTAAAGCTGAACTTTTACCACAAGAACCAGATTGTACCTGAAATCTGAGTGTACTCCTGATACCACAAAAGGAAGTGTAAAAAAAAAAAACCCCCAAAATAAAAACAAACACAAAACCTTGCTGTACTCAGTCAAAATAAAACCAAAACAAGCAAACATATTTTCATCCAGTTTGTTTTCTGCCCACGTCCTTTAGCAGGACACAAATGTGTACTAACCACCAGGGTAAGTGGCCTGTTACGATAACACCGTGGCAGCAAAAATAATTTGGACTAGTGTTTTCTTTAAAAAAAAAGACCCCTCAAATCCAAACATTCCTTGTGTAAACATCAACTTGAATTATAACTAGATGCTAAGGGTATTTCATGTTATGACATTTACAGAAGATACTTGTTTACATCCAAGCAAAACATAATATAATCAGAATCTCAGCTGGTTAGTCCAGGACTGTGTATGCACCTCAAGTTCATTCCAAATACTTATTTCAAAGCTCATCATTTCCTGGCACATATGATGTAAATATACTTCATTAATTTACCTATATTAATCTCAACCTACCAAATCCAAAGCCTTCTTCCTTACCTTTGAATTAATTGGCTTTTATAATATCAAAATAGTAATTAAGGAAGAGCCAGCCTTGAATATAAAGTGTTATGAATCAGTGCAAATATTACTGAAGGAAAGAATTGAAGCATAATAAACAATAATCAAAATATAGTTTAAATACATTTTACTTTAGGAAATATAACAATGTAATAAATACCATATAATAAAATTATTAGATTTTAAAACTTTATATCCCATTATTTTCAGGCTTTTCAGGAAAAATATATCCTCCCAAACAATATGGTTGTTAATGCATTCAAATTTTCAGGAGAAATTAAAAATAATATAATAAAGAACACCTCCATTTATTTATTTTTATTTTTTTATATTTTCACTTTGATTCATTTCACTAATGTATTTTACCCAAATTTTAGGGCAATTTATAACATGCATATTTTAATTCTTCTCAAATTAATATGGTGGAGACTGTATGACATTTCTTTGGACACCAGAATCCATTTAGAAAAAAAGGATATGAGTAATTGATTTGGCTTTAATGTTAAAAATTGAATTTCTTTATGTTTTTGAAGGATATAACTCTAAGAGTATTCCAAAACTATAAAGACACGAAGTATTCTAAAAATGTTTACAAGACTAGAAATTAATATCTATGCATTCTGAGATGTTACTTTAAATTATTTTTGAAGTTATACTAAAATTGTTTAAAGTATATATTATGTTACACTATCAAATTAACAAAATAGCTATTTAAAAAATAAAATGTCAAATATTTTAACTTCTAAAAGACAAAACAGCATAAAAAGCAATTGAATAAAAGGGTTGCAATGACCTTCGGCAATCAGTTAGTAGATAAAAGTCTGAGGACAGAACCAGTGGGTGAAGAGTGGATACTCTCTTCCTTCCCTCCCAGGACTTCCTGAGGACCATGTGAGAGTGATTTTAATCACAAACCCAGACCAATACGACATTTCAGGGGACAAGACCTGTGGAGCAGAGGAGACTTGGGAGGCGTATCCCAGCTTGAATCTAGAAAGAAGATAAGTCATGGAAATGCCCATTTCCTGTCTCGTCACGAGAGTTCTCTTCCAATCAGCTGCCAATGGCCGGCGGCTCTGAAAAGCACTTCACGCCTGAGAGTGCCTTTGACCCAGGAGGTTAAGAGGATCAGGAGCGTAGATGGTTATTCGGGTAGTGGGTTTTTCCTCTGCTTCTTCCCGCTTTTCGCCAAAGGATAAGACTAATACTGCAAGAAGTGCTGGCCTGGGTGCCCTCCCAGCTGGGTCCCACGCGGCATTAGTCCCTGTGCTGGGCGTGCGCTCGGAGATTGCAAGCGCCAGTCACGGTGCGCCGGTCGCAGGGTTTAGAGGAGTGTAGGTCTGGAGAATTCTCCTCTAACAGAGATGGCCTTCAGTGGCTGGCTCTTCTCTGGCTAGGGCTGGGAACAGAAGCACGCCCCCCGCAAAACAGAATAAATTCCGGGAACCCATCTTCTCTCCGCCCAACATGAACAATGAGCGACTTAAGTCACTTCAGTCGTTTTTCTTTTATTGGACGCCTCCAGGTACTGGAATCACTCTAATGAGGCGGAATAACAGACGAAGGGTTGATCTCAACCTTGAGGAGCCCACCGCGAGCCTCCTCACCTGGTTACAGCAGCCTCCAGAAAAGCCTCCCCAGATGGAATAGGAGTAAATACGATTTTGTCTTGTATGTCCACAACAATACCAATAAGGTTTTTTTTTAAGGGTTGTGTCAGGTGGATGGCGACTGAAAACTCGCTGAGCCCCAATCCCTCATTTAAGCAGATAGGGAAACTGGTTCAGAGGGAGCCAAGACAACAGAGATAGCTATGGGTTCTGCAGGAGCTCCTGCGCCTGGGGCCGCAGAATCCACCTTCTTCCTCTTCCTCCACCTACCCCTAGCTAGTCTTCCCTCACCCTTTCCAGGTTCATTTTTCAAAACTATCTTCCCACTGGGCCGGTCGCTCCTCAACCCCACGGAACACGTGTACACCTAGGCCCGCGAGCCCACAGGGACCTTTGGCATGCTCTCCCTCGGACGTCAGCCTGGCACCCTTCTCCCCCTCCCCCACAAAACAAGCACAACTCCCAGACACGGACACCAGCTGCTGCAAAAGACTAGAGTAGAGGCCCAAAGAGGACCGACACCAACCCGGAGGGCATGGGCAGAGTCATTCAGACTGGGGTGCACGGGCGAACTACCGCTCCGGAGCGACCTGTGAATTGAGCATTGGCTCTCAAGGGATGACTCGAAAGCCTCTTGTCTAAAAAGCTGCCATCTAAACCCAATCCGAAACCCCAGAGGCAGGGCGAGGTTAGAAAAAAAATAATTTCAATTTAAATGAGGTATTCCAACATCCATACCCCTACCCTCGCCCCTTAACATCTAGGCCTGTTTTCTGTCACCCAAGGGCTCAGGCCAACCTTCCCCTCTGTTCCTAGTTCTGTAGGGGAGAGGGAGCTGGAGAGGGAGCGAGGAAAGGCGGAGCAGGGGGAGGTGAATCTTTATAAGTGTGCGGACTGCTGCCTGGCGCCTTCAGCACCGAAGCCTGAACAGGGCTCCGCCAGGGTCTTTAATCCCTGTGGATTTCCTAATTCTCTCTCTCTCTCTCTCCCTCCCTCACCCTCTCCCTCCTGTTCACTACTTTCTTTTAAAAAACGGGGAGGAAATCACCTGGTGCACTTCTAGGTTTATTTTCCTCTTCTATCTTTCAGAATCCTTGCCAGAAACCACTAACAAAGTGGGCAGATGCCGACCGGAGAGAGGCAGAAGGCGGACTGTGTGTGCTCCTATGGGATGAAGCTCAGTTGGGACATCAACGACCCGCAGATGCCGCAGGTGTGTGATAACTGGCGTGAACGCACAAGTGGTGCTGTCCAAAGAAGGAGGGTGGCATTCAAGTCCTTGCAGAGACTGTGGACAGAGGGCATGCGCCCGCACCAACAAAGGGATGAGAGTCCTCAAGTGTAAATGGACTCTACAATGGGCAGAGTTGGGTTTAGAGGTGTATCTTCACCCAGCTCTTTCTTCGAGCCTGTCAGAAAACACTGAAAGCAGTGGAAACTTTCAGTCAGGCTCCAAGTTTCCAATCCTCTGGAAGGGGACGACTGGTCCATTACTGTCCTTAACTGAGGCAGAAATCAAGCAATCCTCTCCTTATCTGTTCTTTGTAATCCCTGAAAAAGGTAGGGGATGTTGCCAAGGTAGATACTACTGCTTCTTGTGCAGCAAAACTGTGAGACAGGCTGTACTCTCGGAGACGGTGATGGAAATCTTAAACAAATAGCATGATTTAGGATTTAGGCAAGTTATTCAGATGCCCTGGGATACCTGGATGAAGCACAGCTCCTAGCAAACTGTACTGTCATGCTAACCAAGACTTTGGTGACTAGAGGGCTGGAGTCTGGATTTTGGACATAACATGACAAGAAAATCATTTTCTTTATGACAAGAAAATTTCTGTCCTTTTAGGGTGGTTTTGTTTTGTTTTGTTTTGTTTTGTTTTAATGGAACAAAGTGGTTTAAAGCCAAGTCTAGGGAATTTATGCTTTGTTATACTGGTTTGGGGCAAAAACTGAGGAGTGACTTTAAAGTTCTGGGTCCTGTAATAACTTGCAAGTTCTGGAGAGAGCAGGGGAATGACTTCCCAAGCAATGGCAAGTGTTGTGGCACTGGAATGAGAGGGTTTTCCTTCACTCAGGAGCTACTATGCACCATACAGATGCTCGCATGGATAGCAGTTAATTAGCAAAGTTGTGTAACCTCTCAAAGAGATCATGCTGTTTTGGATGTCATTTTTGTAGAAAGTTTGTTTTATTTGTTTGTTTTAAAGTTCGCCTACTTTACAGCCACACTACCATTTTTGTAAAAGTGGACCACAGTACAATGAGCGCATCTCATTCATTCTCACTGACTTTAGTCCACATAAATCTTCATAGAAAAAAATCTAATTTTGCATTTTAGAAAAGAGCCACATCCAAGTAATGAAAAGATGACTTCTTTCAAGCATTTTCTAGACTTCCTATGTAAGTGTGAGTAATTTTTCCTTTTGGAGACTAGTTCTTAAGCAGGGAGTTTGTGTGGCATCTCAAAAGGGGCAGATGCACTGGGCTGAATAAAGAGAACTAGAAAAACTTAGGCTTCTAGCCCTGTTTTGATTAATTGAAGGAAATAGAGCTAAACTGGCTGTATGACCTTGAGATAGTTACTGAGTTTGCCTGTCTCAACCTACTCACCTGTCATCAAGGTGCAAGACTAGATAACAATCTTAAGCTCTGGGCATTCGTGTTTAGTGTGTCCATGCTTGTCCGTGTGTGAGTGTGTGCGCTCACACATGCCCACACATTAGAGAAAATGAAACCCGATCCTGGAGTCCTCCATTCTTGTTTTGACTTAAAAACACTGTCTCTGTGGCCTAATTTTTGGTATCATTACTTTAGTAGCTGGTGTGAGACGTGGGAGCCTCGTCTGTACACTTACAGAGCAATGCTAAAAAAAAGTCTGTTATGGAAAATTGTCAATTTGTTACTAAGCTCTTTAAATTGTAATATTCACTTTGACAACAAAGATATTAGCATTTAGTATAAACTTAGAGTTGATAGCACATCATTATATATTTCATTTGTGACTGACCTTAAGTCAATCTATTAATTTTTTGTCAACTATAATATTTCTAGACAAGATAATAGTGCCTATTAATAATGATTTCAACAATACCCCTGTGGTTTTAGAAACAAAATTGTCCACCTACCTATTACTGTGAAACTGTACAATGCTTACGATGTACATAAGTCCAAACTGTCCAACTGAGAATACTTTTTGCTTTGCAAATGTTGCATCTAATTTTCTTGGGGTGGTGGAAGGGAGAGAAGTTGCAAATGTCTTATTACTATGATAATGCAGATAATGTCTATACCTCCATCATGCCAGCGAAGCCCCACCGGCCTGGCTGCCACAGCCTTCTGTTTAAATCCCAGCTATGCCACTGTAGAAGGTTCTCTCTCTAACTTCCATTTCCTTGTCTACTAAATAAGAGTAACGATGCCTCTCATGCAACTCTGCTGTGAGATTGTACATATGACATAATGTGGCTTTGGGGACCTTACTATCTCTGTCCCAAACACCCAATTCCACATGGTAGTATGGAAACAACCACGGACAACACATCGACAAATGAACATGGCCATATCACAATAAAACTTTACTTATGGGTACTGAAATTTGAATTTCATGTAATTTTCATGTCAAAAAAATAACTAAAATTTTTTAATTATATAAAAATATAATTAAAAGTCATTCTTAGCTTGTAGGCTGTAGTAAAACCTGTGGCCCACAGTCCCTTTTTTACTGAACCCTGTCCCAGGTACTCTTTAGAGAGGGGTTAGTAAGTGCTAATTAAAGGGTAGTTTTATATTAAACTTATATATAAGAATAACATTGCAATATAAGTAATGCATAATATGGACAAAGAGCACCAAACATGAACAGTAAAGCAGTGATCAGCATTTTAGATATAACTTATTATTGGAGCCATGTGGCTCTTGGTTGAGAATGACAATCCATGTTGCTCTAGGTAGAGGTCTCATTCTCCATGCTGAGGTTTACCTTGATGCTTAGGCCCTTCATTGCAATGCTCTTGTAAACTTGGAGAGCTAAGTCAGGAGGAAGAGGGAAGCTGTTCTCGCCTCTCTGATATTACTCTAGGTATCACTACTGAAGTGACTGAGAGGTTTGGGAGAGAGCCGAGAGCATTTGAAGAAAAAGTGCTGTGTTGAAGTAAAGCTATTTACAGGCTCAACTGCATGTCAGTGAGAGAGCATCCCAATCACTTTTTGCCCTGGCACTTTGATACTTAATCTGAAAATGTTTTCAACATTGAAGCACACAAGAAGTGTTATAATATGGTGACAAGGAAAACAGGCTCTGGAGTCAAACTGCTAGGGCTCAAATCCTAGAGCTAGGTCTTACTAGCTGTGTGACTTTGGGCAAGTCAGTTAACGTCTCTGGCATCCACTTCTTATTAGGCAAAATGGGCATAATAATATCACCTATTGTCTGTGTGTTGTGAAGTGTAGATGAATTGATATGTGTACAGCCTTCAGATGATAAGTACTATATTAACATCAGGTAGGCCAACTGTCAGGAAGGCATTACAGATCGGAAGAATGACATTTTGCAATGGCTTAGTTTCTGAGTTTTACAACACTTCTGGATCTAAAACGAGCCAATTTTTATCCTATTGTCCTTGAGAAAATTATGAATTCAATGTGTTGGCTTTGGTCTTGATGAACTTGACTGCCCTTCCTTTTGTGCGCCTTTCCAGGAGCCAGCCCACTTCGACCACTTCTGCGAGTGGCCAGATGGCTACGTGCGCTTCGTCTATCGCAGCGATGAGAAGAAGGCACAGCGCCACCTGAGTGGCTGGGCCATGCGCAATACCAACAACCACAATGGCCACATCCTCAAGAAGTCCTGCCTGGGCGTGGTGGTTTGTGTGCAGGCCTGTGTCCTGCCAGATGGCTCCCGCCTGCAGCTTCGGCCTGCCATCTGCGACAAGGCGCGGCTAAAGCAGCAGAGTGAGGCCGTGGGCCTGGGGTGGGGCAGCCCTGCAACCCTCAGTTCCCTCTATCCAACTAATTTACCTTTTCTTCCTTCAAAGGAGTCTGGGGTCAGGGATGTTATTAATATTCTTCCCCTCTGTCTTTGCAGAGAGAGCATGCCCAAACTGCCATTCTGCTTTGGAACTGATTCCCTGTCGAGGGCACAGCGGCTACCCTGTAACCAACTTCTGGAGGCTTGAGGGCAACGCCATATTTTTTCAGGTGGCTGGGGTGACACCACCATTTGTGATGTATATTTTCATCACACAGTAGGCACCAAACCACCTGGGATATGCCTTAAGAACTCTAGACCAAACCAAATCCACATCTAGTGGCCAGAAAGAGGTTCTGGGCCCCCCAGGGCCTTTCCAGGCTCCTAGGATAATTAGTGTGCTCCTTACTATGAAAGGAAGTAATATGCTCTGGAAGTATGAGAGATCACGAACCATGTAGTAGTTATAGTTTATTTATTATGGTGAAAGGACTGTTAGATAATCTTTTAAGATGTCTATTATTGATGCTATTATATTAGTTCAAGAAATTTTTTTCCCTGTCAGTTTGAAAAAGACAAATAACAACTTGGGACCTTGGGAAAGAGATAATTTTTGACCAACATTGCCATTTTCCTTATGTAGGCCAAGGGAGTTCATGATCACCCACGACCAGAAAGTAAATCAGAGACGGAAGCTAGGAGAAGTGCCATCAAGAGACAAATGGCCTCTTTTTACCAACCCCAGAGAAAGAGAATTCGAGAACCAGAGGTAATGGGGAGCTGACATTACACTCTGGTCTGTGTTTACACTGCATATTACCATAATATACAGTGGTATATTGTGTGTATATTACACTGTATATTACCACAATATACAGTGGTAATTATGTAAAACATTAATGTCATGCATTAATTAGAAAGATTTGATTATCTGTGAAAATTATATCTCTCCAACAAAGTGTCATTGAATCAACATTTTGGGTAGTCTTTTTAATTTTATCTTCTTTTCAGAAAAAAAAAAGAGAACTTTCCGCAGTCAATAATATAGTGAGAATGTATGCTGACATCCTGATATAAGGGCAGTTAGGCAGGAGAGGATCCAGTGGTTCTAAAGAAAGAAATGTGCATACCAAGAGTGAGTTAACATTCATCCTTGAGAAAGTCCTTTACACTATGTACATAGAACAGATCAAATTTGTTTGTGCAACTTGATTCAGTTTAGCTTTTGATCCAGAGCATGCCAAGCAGGCAGAGTGTTAGTCTGAGGATAAGAGAAACTGACATTGTCTGAGTACTTTCTATGTACCAGGCACATAAGGTCTCAAGTTTCACACATGAAATGTTGTGAAAGGCTTGGGGGTTACTATTATTGAGCCCCATTTTAAAAATTAGGAATCTGAGACTCATAGAGGTTAAGTAATTTGTTCAATTAATGAGGAATGGAGTCAGGATTTGAACCCTGATCTGTGTCAGACTCCAGAGTCTCCGCTTTTATGAACATACTACAGCAAATGGTCTGTACTCTCCTATAATTTGACACTCAGACTCATCCTACCTGGCTGCTGTCAACTCCTCTCTGTAGCAGTGTCTTATTCATGGCCGAGCAAGCTCAAGTTATACAACCACTGGCCCATGTGCCCAAATCATGTACCTGAGCTGTGCAGTGCTCACAACACAGACCCCCCCAATTGGAAGTTTATTTTCATTTGGTTGGTTGGCTTCTGTTACAGGTGAGAGTATCCATGCAATTTGCATTTGGTTTACAAATAAAAATTTATATCACTTTTTAGGCAGGAAAGGATCAAGACAACAGTGGACATTTCAACAACATACCTGCCCTGGAAAATACAGAAGAACATGATATAATTACTGACACTGGCTTTCCAATGGTAGGGCAGTCTTGTGTTTCCTGCTCAAACTCTGATACTTACAAGGCTACCTGTGACTTAGCCACCTTTCAAGGAGATGTAGTGCTACCCTTTCAGAAATATCCAAACCCAAGAATCTATTTGCCTAAGCCACCTTGCAGCTATGAATTAACAGGTCCTGATTATGCAAATATAAGCCCATATTCCAGCAATAACGCTAATGAATCAGACTGGGTTCATCTGAATGCACTACAATATAACATCAAGTCATATAGCAGCTTCCAGAGAAGCTGTGATTTCACCAGTAAACAACATGGCTGGAAACCAGCACTTGGAAAACCTTGCCTTGGGGAGAGGACTGACCCTAGGCAGTTCCCAGCCATAGCCAATCACCCCTACTATAACCCCGAGCTTCCCTGCAGGTACCTCACCACTCCCCCACCAGGTGCTCCCTCCCTACAGACTGTGATCACCACCACCACTAAAGTGTCCTACCAGGCCTACCAGCCCCCTGCTCTGAAATACTGTGACAACGTGCGGGAAGCTAAGAGCCTTTCAGCCTATAACTATGCTTCCGAAAACACCCCGATATCCATCTATCCAGAAGCCTTGGACCTTCCAGCTACAGTCACCAGGGCAGCTTCTCCTTCAATGTCATTTTCTTTGAAAATTCCAGGAGATTGCAGGGCCATCAGACCTACTGTGGCTTTTCCTCAAGAATCAGCTGCCTCCAGAACAGACAAAGCAGAGACCTGGGATGTGTGTGCATCTGGAATGGGGTCTACACTCAGTTATTCAGATCGAGTTAGCCCATTGTTTAGTTATGACAATGAGGACTTTTAAACAGCAAACCTGGCATGACATAATATTGGTGCCATGCCTGCAACAGAACATGAAAAGGCAACTGTCTCCTGTTGAGTTGGAATATTTATGTAGTACATTTTTAAACCCACTACACTCACAGAATTAGGTCTGGAATGTGACTCTCCTAACTGAACCTGGTTCTCATTCTAAGCCTTCTTCCATTAGGCCATATTAGGGAATCTTATATCAAGTTCTTTAGATTACAGAATCTAAAGATTTCACGAATCTTTTTGGCATTTTGAGGTTGTCAAATAGCTTCAGGAAGAAATCTTTACACACTTACCACCTGAGTCACTTTTTTTTCTATATTTCAATATTTTAATAGGAACTGAGTTGCTTGGCTCAAAATCTGAGTTAGTGCTTAAGATTTTTATTTAGCATGTAAAGCCTGTTAAAATAGTTTCAGGAAGTAATTTTGGTCATTTTAACTCCAAAGTATATATCTACAGGTTTTTAAAAAATCTATATTAACCCTGGCTGATGTGGCTCAGTGGATTGAGCACCAGCTTGTGAACCAAAGGGTTGCTGGTTCAATTCCCAGTCAGAGTACATTCCTTGATTATAGGCCAGGTTCCCCAGCTGGGGTTATGTGAGAGGCAACCACAAATTGATGTTTCTCCCCCTCTCTTTCTCCCTCCCTTCCCCCCTGTCTAAAAATAAGTAAAATCTTTTTTAAAAAACCTATGTTATTGCAATGATAAAATGCAATTGTTTTCAAGAAAATTTTGTTTTCCACTGTCAGCTAAATAGTTCTTATTAATATTGATGATTGTTTTCATAACATATACAGCTTAACAATGATGTGCCCTTAATGGATTATTATCATACTATCATATTAAAATTAGAATTGAGATGTTTTATTCAAATATAGCTTTATCATTTCTTTGTTACTTCTCACAAATATTAATTGATAATGTTCAGTTAATATAGTAAGTTGTAAAGTAATATAGCTGATGCTTAAGTTACATCAAAACAGAAATACAGAAAGAAATTGTTCATATTATGACCTCAAAAATAGTTGTTATAATAGATTAAAACATATTAGTATATTTAACACTTTTATAATTTATTCATTTTTGTACCTTTTGACCCCTGTTAAGAGAAAAATTAAAGTGGAATGAACATAGCTATGAGAGTCACTTCAACTAGAGTGAGGAGGCTATTAGGGAAGTGAACCCTAATATGTCACTTTTCCTTTATCCAGCCATCTGTTGGCAAATGCTTAGGTTGTTTCCATGGTTCAGTTATTGTAAATAATGCCACAATCAACATAGGGTAGGGTGCACATATCTTCTCAAATTAGTGTTTTCATTTTCTTTAGATAAACACCCAGAAGTAGAGTTGCTTTACCATGTGGTACGGTAGTTCCATATTTCATCTTTTGAAGGAACTGCATACTGTTTCCATAGCAATTTTACCAATTTTCATTAACACCAACAGTGCACAAGTGTTCTCTTACATCCTTGCCCACATTTGTTATATTGCCCTTTTGATAATGGCCATTCTTTTTTTAAAAAATATATTTTATTGATTATGCTATTACTGTTGTCCCATTTCCCTCTTCACGCCCCTCCACCCTGTACACCCTCTTCTACCCACTTCCCCCCCCTTTAGTTCATGTCCATGTGTCATACTTATAAGTTCTTTAGCTTCTACATTTCTCATACTATTCTTACCCTCCCCCTGTCTATTTTCTACCCACAATCTATGCTACTTATTCTCTGTACCTTTCCCCCTCCCACTCCCCGGTTGCTAACCCTCCATGTGATCTCCATTTCTGTGGTTCTGTTCCTGTTCTAGTTGTTTGCTTAGTTTCTTTTGGTTTTGCTTTAGGTGTGGTTGTTAATAATTGTGAGTATGCTGTCCTTTTACTATACATGTTTTTTTTAATCTTCTTTTCTTAGATAAGTCCCTTTAACATTTCATACAATAAGGGCTTGGTGATGATGAACTCCTATAACTTGACCTTATCTGGGAAGCACTTTCTCTGCCCTTACATTCTAAATGAAAGCTTTGCTGGATAGAGTAATCTGGGATATAGATCCTTGTCTTTCATGACTTGGAATACTTCTTTCCAGCCCCTTCTTGCCTGTAAGGTCTCTTTTGAGAAATCAGCTGACAGTCTGATGGGAACTCCTTTGTAGGTTACTGTCCCCTTATCTCTTGCTGCTTCTAGGATTCTCCTTCATTTTTACCTTGGCTAATGTAATTATGATGTGCCTTGGTGTGTTTCTTCTTGGGTCCAACTTCTCTAGGACTGTCTGAGCTTCCTGGACTTCCTGGAAGTCTATTTCCTTTACCAGAATGGGGAAGTTCTCCTTTATTATTTGTTCAAATTCGTTTTCAATCTGTTGCTCTACCTCTTTCCCTTCCAGTACCCCTATAATTCAGATGTTGGAATGTTTCAAGATGTCCTGGAGGTTTCTAAGCTTCTCCTCATTTTTTTGAATTCTCATTTCTCTATTCTTTCCTGTTTGGTTGTTTCTTTCTTCCTTCTGGTCCACTCTATTGTTTTGAGTCCCAGTTTCCTTCCTATCACTATTGGTTCCCTGTGCATTTTCCTTCATTTCTTTTATGGTAACCTGCATTTGTTCATCTAATTTGTGACCAAAATCAACCAATTCTGTGAGCTTCCTGATCACCAGTGTTTTGAACTGTGCATCTGACAGGTTAGCTATCTCTTGGTTGCTCAAAAGGATGATTTCTGGGGCACTGATTTGTTCTGTTTGAGCCATCTCTCTCTCTCTTTTTTTTTTTTTTTTTGGTCTGGTCACTGCTGTTATGGTGAGGGGTGGATCCTTAGGTGTTCTCCAGGGCTGGTCACCCCAGTCGCTAGATTGCGACGTTGTGAGGGTGGGGTCAAGAGGGAACAATGGCGGTAGCTTCATTCTCCGTGGGACCTCAGTCCCTTCCCTGGGATCCTGGGTTGTGCACTATGCCCTACTCCACAATCGCCACCTCACTGGGTCTGCCAGCTGCCACTTGTGTACTCAGGGTCCACCCACTGCGATCTTGTGCACTCCAGATGCCTTACGAGCTCCCGGTTGCCTTATGCTCCCAATTCTCCCTGTTCTCCAAGCCCGGCTGCTTGTCTCCGCCCCTCCTACCGGTCTGGATTAACAGGTCTATTTCAACTTCTTGGCTATCTGACTTCCATTCAGATAAATTTTCTGTTGGTTCTGGGTATTATTCTGCCTCTAAATTGTTGTTCCAATCTTGGTTGTGCGTGGAGGTACGGTGCATCCACCTATGCCTCTATCTTGCCAGAAGTCCGATAATAGCCATTCTAACAAATGTGAGGTAATGCCTGCCTTGGTGATAGGGTTGCCAGAGTTAGCAAATAATATAGAGAATGCTCTGTATTAGATGCTCTTAAATTAGAATTAAGATAAATAACAAGAAATTTTGAGTATAAGTGTATCCAAAATATTGCATGGATGAACAAAAACTATTTGTTTTTTGTCTAAACTGTAGATTTAACTAGATGTCCTGTACCTGTCACTCCTACTTGGTAAAATATTATAATTTAATTTCATACTTGTTCAAAATATGGTAAATGATGTTTGATGAAGTGAGAGGCTAAAAATATCTTTACATAAAACTATTGGTTCCTGAAATTTTATAAGGAAATACTATTTATTTTAACTGTGTAGTCTAGTTAATGGGAGAGAATATATTTTTATTATCCTTTATCATATAAACATCATAGATAAACTTAATAAATATTTTTAAAAGCAAAAAAAAATCACCCTCTAACATATCTATTTACAAACTGCATTGAATGGTGAACCAGATTTCCTAACACTAACCTCTTCAGCTAATAGTCACCCTGTTTATTCATATTTCTATACCATTTGATTAAAGCAAAAGAGTGTTCTTTGTATCATATCTCAGTAATGGATTTTTCATTAATTGGCCCATTAAAGCTTGGTCTTCTGATCCTCTTGGACAGCTGAGTTACCCACATAACATTCTGTTTACAGTTTGATAAATCTTTTTAAAAATGAGCCATTCTGGGGCTGGGCATGGAGAAAGAAGCTGAAGAAGCTGCTCTCAGACATCAGCCACCCGTGGTTCTCCCAACTCATGTACAAGAAGGACATTACTGAGTAAAAATGCCACCTGGCCTCCTATAGAAAATAAACATTCAATTTTCTAATGAATCTTAAGGGTTAGGTTTTTAAGAAATAAAAAAGACTTCTGCCTGGAGATGGTTGATTTAATAAACTATATTGCTTATTCAGGTTTCCATAAACTTCTTTTAACCACTCTAAGCACTATGCTTTTAAAAACATTCTGGCTATTGCCAAGATGCAGCAAAAAGCCTATTAATTCAAGTGCACCCAGAAGTGAGACACAAGAAAGGGACATGCAGCCAGCCAGCCATATGCAAAGTGCTCACTATGGGAATTACAAAGAAGCATAATCTGGGGTCTCTGCCTTCAAGAAATTTCTAGGAAACGAGAAATAATATATGCTGAACAGCATGTTAAATAGCAGGTAAGGTTACATTATCATTTGCATGGTAATATTATTTAAAGTGTTTCTAAAAACATTTCCTTTCTACTCTTAGAGCTGTTGAAAGCATTAAAGCTGTGAATGTCAAATTTGTTTCTGCAGCTGGAAAGGCTGGGCAGAGGGACCTTCTGCCAAAGGAAGGATGACGGGCAGGGAGATTCAGAAGTCTAACCTGAGAGAAAGGGAGGGAGAAGATAAGCAACATTCTCATGAATATTTTTTTCATCCCATTTTTCTTTTTTTAGTAAGATATTTTTCCTTGTTAGTATTTTGTTATTAAGACATTCTTCTTCCAAACTCTCCATGTATATATTCTTCAAATTACCTCAAAATTAATTTTCTCATGAAATATTCTTTATGGAAGCATTCTTCATGAATATGAATATATTCCATGACTATATTCATTAATATGTTCTTCTTGATTACAAGTATTTTAATACAGCCATAAGAATATACTTAAAATGAATGAATATAATATTGTTCCCATTTCTAGAGAATCTATTTTTTAAAGATAGACAATATATTTGTCCATATTCGTAATGAATATATTTTTTAAGTTACCTTTAGAAAGAGGGAAGGGAGGGAGAAAGATGGAGAGAAACATCAATGTGTGGTTGCCTTTCACATGCACCAAACTGGGGACTAGGCCCACAGCCCAGGTATGTGCCCTGACTGGGAATTGAACCCCCAGCAACCCTTTGGTTTACAGGCCCACACTGAACCCACTGAGTCACACCAGCCAGGGCCATAGTGAACATATTTGTGATCAGTTATTCAAGCAAATATTTGAGCACCTACCATGTGCTGTGCACTGTTCTAGATCCTAATGATAAAGTAATGGATGCCAAGCCTGGTCCTTGCTCCTATGGAGCTTACAGTTTTTGTAAAGAATATGTTCTCTAGTTCCAGCCAAGATGGAGGTATAGGTAGAAACCCTTCACTTCCTCACACAACCAAAAGAAGAAAAACAACCAATATAAAATCAATAAACAACCAGAGCTGCCAGAAAATCAAATGGCATGGAACTCTGAATTAAAAAAAAAAATCAACCAGAACAACCAAATTGGTAAGGCAACAGATAGAAGCTGCATTGAGGCCAAGGACTGGGTGGGAGGGGCTGACTTAAGGGAAAACTAAGACTCAGAGGGGGCTATGGACTACGGCGGTTGCTGTGGTGGGAGTAACTCCCAGTCTCACATGAGTTCATTGAAGAGTGCACTAAAGACAGAAGGTGAGCTGCATTGTTCCCTCACTGGCCCCTCCCCCACAGGCAGCACCACAGCCCAGCAAAGAGGTTTGCCCTGCCCCGGTGAATACCTAGCCCCCCCCCACCCCCTTACAACTTATCAGGGTCCCCGAGCAAAGAAATATGGCCCAAATGAAAGAACAGTACAAAAATTCAGAAAGAGAACTAAGAGAGGAGGATATAGCCAACCTATCTGATGGAGAATTTAAAGTCCTTGCAATCAAAATGCTCACAGAACTGATTGAGCTCGGTTGAAAAACTAAAGGACAAATGAAAGATACTCAAAATGAAATAAAGGAAAATTTTCAGGGAACCAATAGTGACAGAAGGGAAACCAGGACTCAAAGCAACAATTTGGAACAAAAGGGAGAAATAAACATCCAACTGGAACAGAATGAAGAAACAAGAATTCAAAAACATGAAGGGAGGCTGAGGAATCTCTGGGACAACCTGAAACGTTTCAATACCCAAATCATAGGGGTGCCAGAAGGAGAAGAACAACAGGAAGAAATTGAAAACTTATTTGAACAATTAATGAAGGAAAACTTCCCTAATATGGCAAAGGAAATAGACTTCCAGGAAGTCTAGGAAGCCTAGAGAGACCCAAAGAAGTTGGACCCAAAGAGGAACACACCAAGGCACATCATCATTAAGTTACCCAAGATTAAAGACAAAGAGACAGTCTTAAAAGCAGCAAGAGGAAAGGAGACAGTTACCCACAAAGGAGTACCCATAAGGCTATCAGCTGATTTCTCAAAAGAAAACTTGCAGGCAAGAAGGGGGTGGAAAGAAGTATTCCTTACGTCATGAAACGTAAGGACCTATATCCAACATCACTCTATCTAGCAAAGCTATCATTTAGAATGGATGGGCAGATAGAGTGCTTCCCAGATAAGATCAAGTTAAAGGAGTTCATTGTCACCAAGCCCTTATTATATGAAATGTTAAAAGGACTTATCTAAGAAAATATCAAAACTATGAACATATTAAAATGACAACAAACTCACAACTATCAACAAATGAACCTAAAAGAAAAGAAAAACAACAAAAACAAAAACTAAGCAAACAAATAGAACAGGAACAGGATTAGAGAAATGGACATCACATGGAGTGTCTTCACTGGTGAGGGCAAAGGGAGGAATGGGGGGAACAGGTACAGGGAAGAAGCAGCATAATTGGTAGGCATTAAATAGATGGGGAGAGGTCAAAAATGGTATAGGAAACAGAGAACTCAAAGAATTTGTATGTACAATCCATGGATATAAACTAAGGGGGGGAGATGCTGGAGGGTTGGGGGGTGCAGGGTGGAGGGGGGATAAAGGGGAAAAATTTGGAAAACTATAATAGCATAATCAATAAAATATAATTTAGAAAAAATAGAGTATGTTCTCAATAAAGAGGGAAATGTTATGTATATTCTTATAGCTGAGTACAACTTAATCCCTTACTAATTTTTCCATCTGGTCTAGTCAGTGCTCCTTGTTTTTTCTCCCAGCAAAAAATCTCCTTTCTGCCCAACTGTCTCTAACACAGCAGTATACATTTGAGGCAAAGGCAAATTAAATATTCTTCAAAATGCTGTTATGAACATAAAATTAAAATTGGCCTACCAAAATTTTGCAAAAGCCCTCAAAACTTAAAAAAAAATCTCATCCCATTCATTAGTAATTGCTATAAACTTTGTAAGTTGTTATTTAAAAAAAAAAAAGGGAAATCAGAGAAATCGCTGTTTGGAAAAGTATTTTCCAACAAATGTCTTTTATGAAGAAATTCACTCGTCATCATTCTGCTGATTTGCAGTGGACATCCACTGAGTATCACATACTAGATAGTTAACAACCCCCCCCATTGAAGCTGAGACTTGAGACCATGTGTTGAAAATGAAGATGGGGGAACACTAAAGGCTGCTCGCACTCTGTCTGGAAGGAGAGGAGAGCCTTCTGTGTAGATTTGGTTCAAAGGGACTCAGCCTGCTCCTATGTGCCAATGTCTTTCAGTCAAACAGCTCTCCTCTACTTCCAAGTGAAAGAGATGAGCCTGGAGCATCTAGTAGCACTGGAAAGTGCTAAACAAACAAACCCAATAACAACAAAGCCCCACTATGATAGGTGTCATATGAAAGATCCCCTCATAGCCAAAATTGGAATAAGTTAAGAAAAAATAGTATTGGATTCTAAAGCCAAAGTATAGAAAAAATCCATGCGTCCATCCTGATATGAATACATGATTAAACAGGTGGGGGGAGAATAGACAAATGTTCTGTACAGAATAATTCTAAATAATTGATGTAGATGCCCCAACCTCAAGGAGACAGAGCACAATTCTCCACTCCTTATTGTGGGCTGTTCATAGTCACTTCCTTCCAGAGTACTGTATGGAAAGGGAAAAAACAGTAACTTTATAATAGAAAATCTGACAGACAGTACCTCACCCAGATGATCAAGGTCAACATCAACAGTGGTTAAGTCATACTGATAGTATGTACCCCTGATATCATGTGATGAAAATGGCACTTCACTTCTGTGTTTTTCCTCTTACAAGAAACAGAATCACAACCTAAGCAAGAGTAAAACAATAGATCAGGGGCATCAATCTCATTTCCACTGGGGGCCACATCAGCCTTACGATTGCCTTCAAAGGGCCGAATGTAACTTTAGCACTGTATAATGTAACTACTCCCTAATAGTTAAGTGAGCTGTTAACTGTTGCTGGGCTGGATAAAACAAGGTGGAGGGTGGGATTCGACCCATGGGCCTCGTGTTTGCCACCTGTGTAATAGATGAATCCCTGTTGACAGATCATTCTGCAAAACAGTATTCCTCAAAACTGTCAAGGTCATCAAAACAAGGAAAGCCTGAGAAACTCACAGTGTAGAAGACCCTGAGCCCTGGCTGGGTGGCTTAGTTGTTTGGAGTGTCATCCTGTACACCAGAAGGTTGTGAGATCCATCCCATTCAGGACATATACCTAGGACGTGTATGCAGTCACCAGCTGGGGCACGTACAGGAGGCAACCAATAGGTGTTTTTGTTTTCCTTTCCTTTCCCTTCCTTTCTTCCTTCCTTCTCTCTCTCTCTTACTTCCTTCTCTCTAAAATTGATAAATACAGAGTCTGACAGAAGTAAGGTTTCCTTCACTGTTATTGGTACGGTAATAATATGGATGTAATAATTTATAGTTTTAGTTTCAACATTTCAGCTAAAATGTCATATGGTGTGCTTCAGTGTGATGTCATGTTACAGAATTATATGCTAATGATTTTGTAATATAAGATTTTGTAATAAAATGGGGTGTTATTTGTGCTGGACCCCTGTGTATCCTCAGATGATGATTTTTTTAAAAAATCAATAAGCATATCTTCAGGTGAGAATTTTAAAAAGAGAGAGAGCGAGGAAGAGAGAGAGAGACATGTCTGAAAATTAAATGTAATGTGGTATCCTGGAAAAGGACACTAGGTAAAAACTGAAGAAGTCGGAATAAAATAAGAACTAATAATAATGTATTAACTAATTGTAACAAGTATACCACACATTATTAAGATGTTAATGATAGAGGAAACTGGGTGCAGAGTATAGGTGAACTCTGTACTTTCTCAATTAGTTTGTAAATCTAAAACTTCTAAAAATAAAGTCTATTTAAAGTATACAATAAATATTCTACCTTCCCAGGTCCCCTCTTTGTCAGCAGGATCCTACACACAAAGGAATAATAGAGCAGAGCCTTCACTGGAAGGGCAAAACATCCTCATATGTGTGCCTAACACCCTGTTATATCCTGCTTCAACATATGTTTGAAGGTATTTTCTTATATCGGATTTTAACCATTCTGGTGCATTGAACCAATTTTAGCAAGATGAAATGTAGTAAGATAATGGTCCTGTCTTGCTAGTTTGGGGTCTAACAAACACACATGGGCAGTTTGGGGTTGATGGGTCACTGGGAGCCCCTGAGGAAAGAACTCTGAGGTTTAGCCGACATGGTGATTCAACAGTATGATAGGGTTGCTTTCAGACAGCAGCTCATGAAGCAGGCAGGAGCATGTCTAGACAAGATGTAGCCATGTTAACAGGCCTTCCCGGTGAACTGCTATTGTCTTAATAATTCTCCCTTATTGGCTATTCTTCTCTCTAGCCACCTCCAGGCCTAATTTGATGTTGGCTTCATGGTTGGCACCATGGCTTCATGGTGGCCCATGGTCATGGGCTCACACACATGGTCAGTGTGTGAGTATCTACCTCAACCTCTTCCCAGGCTGACAGTCTTTACTAGCAAAAAAGCCAAAGTAACTTTTGAGGACACAAATAAAATTATATATTAAGATAGTAGCTAACATTTATTGATTACTCTATGCCAGGCATCATGCTAAATATGTTTCATATATGATCCAATTTTATTCTCTGTCAAAAGATGTGTTCACCACTGAATGCCTGAAACGAAGAGCTGAAATTACTGGCAAACAAGGAACAGCTGTGCTCATAAGCTGCCGTGTCTGAGCAGAGCAGAGAGCTGTGCTTACATAGGGTTGAGGCCAACACAGAGTTCAGACACTGGTGCATGTTCAGAAGCAGAGGTATTAACGATGGGTCTGTTGATATTTACCTTTGGAAACAGTCATTCGAGTAAGACACTTGTTGATAGGCTGCCCTTTAGAAGTATAGTTATTCAGTGGGTCTATTGCTAATTAACTATTTTGAAGTGTGAGCTGTCTCTGGCTGACTTACCGATTACTGTGGCAAGTGTCATTGATAAATCCAGGTGGGTTTAAAACTGATCCTGATGATTACTTGTTGCTAAAGCCAAAGAACTGGTTCTTCCCTTGGAGTAGAGTATCTCTTTATTCTCAATCACTAAATACTGTAATGTAGTTACTATTATTATCCTCACATAGAGATTCACAGAAACTAAGATTGAGTTAAGTGACTGGTTTAAGACACAAAGTAGTAACATGGAACCTTAAAACTGGCTCTTTCTCTATATAAGATTCAGGCACAAAATTATACTGGGGCTATGATAAGATGGGAATAATATTACTCCATCTTGTATTTATTACACCCTGTGTATATATTAGGTGAGGTATTAGTAATCTGGAACATATTCAGAAAATGATAAAGAGGTGGATGAAAAAATGAAAAACTTTTGTCGTTTGATGTTTTAGTTAGGGTTCTCCAGAGGAGGACGTAAATAGGAGATATATATATATATAGAGAGAGAGAGAGGAGATATATATAGATTAGATAGATGATAAAGATAGAGATAGAGATGGAGGTAGAGATAGAGACAGAGACAGAGACAGAGATAGAGATAGAGATAGAGATAGAGATTTAAAGAAATGACACACAGTCCTCAGACTGTCAGGTCAGAAATCTGTAGGGCAGGCCCATAGGCTACAAATTCTGACAAAAGTTGATTTGTAGTTCTGAGTTCTGCAGGAAGGCAGGCTGAAAACTCAGGCAGGGTTTCTTTGTTGCAGTCTTCTTTTTAAATACTTTTGATTTTTATTGTTGTTCAAGTACAGTTTTCTGCCTTTTCCCCCCACCCTTCCCCATCACCCCAGCCTTCCCCACCTCCCTCCACTGTTTTCACCCACCATTGTTATTGTCCATGTATCCTTTAGATTTGTTCCTGTAAATGCTTCATCCCTTTCCCCCATTTTCCCCTCCCCTCTCCCTTCTGGTTACTGTCAGCTTGTTCCCAATTTCAATGTCTCTGGTTATATTTTGCTTGTTTCTTTGTTTTGTTCTTTAGGTTCCTGTTAAAGGTGAGATCATATGCTATTTGTCTTTCACTTGCCTGGCTTATTTCACTTAGCATAATGCTTTCCAGTTCCATCCATGCTGTTGCAAAGGGTAGGAGCTCCTTCTTTCTTTCTTTCTGCTGCATAGAATTCCATTGTAAATGTCCCATAGTTTTTTAATCCATTCATTTACTGATGGGCATTTGGGTTGCTTCCAACCCCTGGCTATTGTAAGTTGTGCTGCTATGAACACAGGAGTGCATAGGTATAGGAGACTGTTCTGTGTGGCATGGGCCCTGACAGGACCCATGCCCACGGATAGGTTCTCCCATGGGGAATCAGACGTGCACTGTACCTAGACTGCTTTGAGACTTGCTTTTTCCTAAAACTCCCTCACCCTGAGTTGAGGCAGCAAACGTTTACTGCATGTCTTTAAAGTAACTTCATGCCCTGGCTGAAGTGGATCAGTGGATTGAGCACCAGCCTGCAAACCAAAGGGTTGCTGGTTTGATTCCCAGTCAGGGCACATGGTTAGGTTACAGGCCAGGTTCCTGGTAGGGGACGTATGAGATGCAGCCACATACTGACGTTTCTCTCCCTCCATTTCTCCCTCCCCACCATCTCTAAAAATAAACAAATAAATAAAATATTTTTAAAAAAGGAAATATAAAGTAACTTCCTAAAACCCATGCTAAACCTTCCAAGGACGAGTGTAACCCATTCAACCACTTTTCCCTTTGCATTTGCAGATATCCTTCTTCTGTGATGTGACTAGTGGCATCTGCTCCTTTGTTTTCTGTAAAAGGTAATCAACTAAAGTGAACCTGTGCATGGTAAATGAGGATCATCATGTAATGTGCCCAGAAAAAGCAATCAAAGCTTGTCAAGGCAAGGGTCGAGGTGCTCTTCTCTTGAGAGAGTGGCCATGTCATCCCTTTTCCTACACAGGACTCAGCAGTCCATGTAAATTTGTCTCATGTCTCATCCACAATGCAGCAGGCACTGCTTGCCGGTGACCATGTCAGCTGGTACCCCAGAAGAGGGACCCGGGGATATGAGCCGTCATTGTGGACAACACACCAACTTGGTGGGACTGCATGTGTCAGCCCAGTTAAGTGCCGACAACACTGAGTGCTTTTTGGTTAGGTCGTAGAATGTGTTGGATTTCAGAGGAAAAGTGGTTGAATTGCTTACACTTGTCCTTGGAAGGTTTAGCATGGATTTTAGGAAGTTACTTTAAAGATATTCAGTAAATGTTTGCTGCCTCAATTCAGGGTGAGGGAGTTTTGGCAAAAAGCAAGTCTCAAATCAGTCTAGGTACAATGGAGGTCTGATTCCCCACAAGAGAACCTATCTGTGGGCACAGGTTCTGTATGGGCCCACGCCACACAGAACAGTCTCCTATACATAGGTTCTTTGGATTGATGTTTCAGGGTTTTTAGGATAAAATCCTAGAGTGGAATTGCCAGGTCAAAAGGCAATTCCATTTTTAGTTTTCTGAGGAAATTCCATAGTGTTTTTCATAGTGGTTGTACCAGCCTATAATCTACCAACAGTGCACTAGGGTTCCCTTTTCTCCACAACCTCTCTAACACTTATTGTTTGTTGAAGAATTAACATCATCAAAATGTCCATACCACCCAAAGCAACTTATGGATTCAATGCAATACCTATTAAAGTACCAATGGCATATCTCTCAGACATAGAACAAACACATAAAAAATTTACGTGGAACCATGAATGACCCCAAATAGCTGCAGCAATTTTGAGAAAGAAGAGCAAAGTAGGAGGGATCTCAATACCTGATATCAAACTGTATTACAAGGCCATTGTACTCAAAACAGCCTGGTACTGGCATAAGAACAGACACATAGATCAATGGAACAGAATAGAGAACCCAGAAATAAACCCAAGTTTTTATGGTCAATTAGTATTTGACAAAGGGGGCATGGGCATAAAATGGAGTAAAAACAGCCTCTTCCACAAATGGTGTTGGGAGAACTAGACAGCTACATGCAAAATAATGAAACTTGACCACCAACTTACACCATACACAAAAATAAATTCAAGGTGGATAAAAGACTTAAATATAAGTCATGATACCATGAAAGTCTTTCAGGAGAACATGGGCAGGAGAATCTCAGATATTCTACACAACAATATTTTCACTGATATGTCCCCTAGAGCAAGGGACATAAAGAAAAGAATAAACAAATGGGACCTCATCAAATTAAAAAGCTTCTGCATGGCTAAAGAAACCAGTCTTAAAATGAAAAGAGAGCCAACCATATGGGAAAACATATTTGCCAATGATACCTCAGACAAGGGTTTGATCTCTAAAATATATAAAGAAGTCACACGACTCCATTCTAAGAAGACAAGCAATCCAATTAAAAATGGGCAAAGAACTTGAACAGACACGTCTTCAAGGAGGACATACAGAGGGCCCAGAGACATATGAAAAGATGTTCAGTATCACTAGCCATCAGACAGGTGCAAATTAAAACCACAATGAGATACCACTTCACACTGGTGAGAATGGCCATCATCAACAAATCTTTGTTGCAGTCTTGAGGTAAAACTGCTTTTTCTTTTAACAACCTGTCTTTCCTCTTAAGGCCTTGAAGTGATTAAATGAGGCCAATCCACATAATGGAGGGATGGAGGGTAATCTGCTGTACTCAAAGCCTACTGATTTAAATGTTGATTCCCATCTATAAATTCCTTCACAGACATCTAGAATAAAGCTTGACCAAACAACTGTGCACTATAGCCTAGCCACATGACTCCATCAAATTAACCATTACATTTAATAAAATGTAAAGCATCCAGTAATACTTAGGAAAAAAGTTAGAATAAAATAGTTAGAAAATAGTTAGAGTAATAGCTAGAAAAAAAGACTCAGATGGGACATGATAAAGTCTAGAAACATTTGCAGTAGTGGCATTACTTGTGTTGAGATGGCATTAAGTAGTATAGTGTAGAGTTTAGGGACATTGTCTTCAGTTTAGGAACATGGTATTTAGACAAAACTGAAAATAGTGAGCATGAGAATAGATTTTTCCACATTTCACATAGCTATTTAGTGAGAGTGGGGATTTGGACTCAGGTTTTGTGCTCTGTGAAAATCAAGTAAGCAGTTTCTTTTTGTGGATAGTTTAAGGGCTGTAGTTCCTTCCCTTTTCCTTTTATTCAGGGGCAGACATTCTAAATTACCTGGAACACTTGCATGGGAACATGGGAAATATGTACAATCTGAAATAATTAGGAGGGAATGTGAGCCAGGAAACAGGATGCAGTCTAGAAGTTTGCTTAGAATCAACCCATTTAAGGTACAAAGGAAAACACTGGGAAAAAAATGCGTCTGGTTAAGCAAGAGCATTTTGTTATGATAGAACCTTTCCCCTGGACCTTGGAATCATGGATCAAGTTAAGCCTTCTCAAAATGGAACTCAGTACATCCTTAGGAGGAAGATAAATGGTGACACTCTTAACACTGCAAATACTGATTTCCATCACACATGTCCTGTTTTGTATTCTTTCATGATTTGTTCAGGACAAAAGTCAGATTTAAAATCTGCCTTATCCATAAAAATACAACTTAGAATATTGACACTTTGAAGGTTTAACTTATTTTGACAAAATTTAATTAATACTATTTAAGATTAGACAAGATTATGCATGAAAATATAATGTATTTTATATGGAGAAAAAAGAAAACTAATAATATGCCAAGTTACTATAAGACTTTTCATTTACCATAGTAATCTGTAATTCTTACTCTGCTACTAGCTATTTGGTAGCTAATGACGTTCTTCTACACTTTGCACTGATGGTGGAGAACATGGGAGATATACCTATGATTGTAAGCTATGACTGTGAGACCCTGGAGACTCAATTCTCTGATGAAGACAAATTGCCATGAGTCTGTGAAATGTTATATTAGGCATTTGCTGAATCTGAAGGGAGTAGCAGGTGGTGACAGAATAACAAATGTTATCAGTGACCTGTATCAGTTGTGCAGATGCCAGGAAAATTATTTCAAGGTTATTTCACAGGTATTTGCAATAGATCATAAATCAAAAATGGTTGCTGGCTTGTAGTATCATGCATTCTACTTTGAATATCTAGCAAAGAACAGACAGGTCTAATTTGAACTCCAACAATTACCTCTTACTCTTTAAATCAGGGGTGTCCAAACTTTTGGTGTCTCTGTGCCACACTAGAAGAAGAGTTGTCTTGAGCCACACATTAAATATAATGTGACACATGATCACAAAAAAAATCTCATAAAATTTTAAGTAAATTTACAATCTTGTGTTGGGCCTCATTCATAGTCATCCTGGGCTGTGTGCAGCCCATGGACTGCAGGTTGGACACCTCTGCTTTAAATGTTCCCTGAGGGAAATTCCTAATTAATTAAGAAATCAATTTTAAAATGTAGAAATGAAGTAAGGGATGAATTCTCCCTTTTTTATTTAGCCTTTAGAGTAGAAGGCTACTCCACTACACTGTAGGATTTAATAGACAGCAGAAATACTTGTGAAGTAGGAATACTTTCTAAAAATTTCATCCACAGCTTTTTTTCTATAAAGAATATTTATTTATTTATTTATTTATTCATTATTTTTATTCTATTTCAAGTCTCTAAATAATTCTGACATCATAATCCATTAGAGTCTACTTTCCATACCCACTTGGTTGGCTATGGAATCGTAGACACTTCATGCCATGTGGTACAGACGAAACTCCCAGAGAAAGATCTGTATCTATGCTGACTGGTATGGCTCAGTGTGTTGAGCATCATCATCCTGGAAACCAAAAGGTCACCAGTTAGATTCCTGGTCAGGGCACATGTCTGGGTTGCTGGTCAGGTCCTTGGTTGGAGGCATGTGAGAGGCAACAGATCGATGTTCCCCTCCCTCCCTTTCTTGCTCCCTTCCCCTCTCTCTAAAAATAAATGAATCAAATCTTTTTAAAAATGAAGAGATCCATAACCGTCAGAATTCTTGAGAAATGCAGAACCAATAGGAGATTCACACACACATGCATATACACATATAGATAACATATGTCTGTGAGCATATATGTTTGTATTTGCCTTTACATATGTACAGTGTATATATAAACACAAACACATATGAAGAGATTTATTTTAAGGAATCACCTCAGATGATTGTAGGGGCTGGTAAGTCTGAAATTTGCAGAGCAGGCTGGCAGGCTGGCAATTCAACAGGATTTGATGTTGTGATCTTAAGGCAAAATTTTTTTTCCTGAAAAACCTGTTTTTCCGCTTAAGGCCTTCAACTGATTCGAGGAGACCTACTGACCCAAATCTCCTTGACTTAAAGCCAACAGGTTGTAAACATTAATTACAGCTACAAAATATCCTCACAGCACAGTCAGGTTAGTGTTTGACAAGTCAGTGGGGCATCAGCCTAGCTTGGTGGACACATAAATTTGAAACCTCAGGGTCATTGGCTGATGGCCCCCCACCACCTACACTTATTGTAATGACTGCCTTTCCCTGGGGTACTACATATCTGGCTCTTCTGGTCATTTAGGTATCAGCTCAAATGTTATCTTCACAGGGCCTTTCCCTGGCCACTATATCTATTCTTGCCCAGTAAACCCTTTCCACACATTTCTCTCTATCACAGTGCTGTGTGTGTGTGTGTGTACATACATATATGGCTTAATTGTTTCTCTGACTCTTTAAAATATAAGTTATATTACAGCTGGTCCATGATTATTTTGGTCATTACTTATTCATGTCAAAAGCAGTGCCTGACAGATAGTAGGCATTTAATAAATATTTGTACAATTAGTAGACCCAATAAGGCAGGTAATTCATTCTATTTTTAAAGAGTTCAAATCATGAGCAAGTTATGAAAATGTTACCTATGCTAAACTGAATCACCCCTGCATGAAAAGCCATCCATTTGTCGATTTATCTTCTGAACCACCTGAAATAATTCTGCTCCTCATTCTATATGTATAAACATATGAATACAGTGTTCTTCTCTCCTATTAATTTCTTATCCAGACTAAACACCTTTAATGGTTTCCACAGTCTGCCCAGCTTGCATGTATCCAATTGAAAGATCTCTACCTTAAAATGGGCCTTGTTGAGTGGAACACGTTATACTGGGTGTGTTGTAACCAGCACAAGCTGCAAGACTGACACTTCCAAGACCTGAACACTATAAGCCTATTAATTTACCTGAACACTCTATGCCTATTAACTTGACCTAGCAGATTATTATCATTTCTAGGAGTCATATCACACTCCTAAACACACAAAAAATGTGCATGCTTGTAATGGCTAGTCATTTATTAAGCAACTGTCTATGTTGAACAGAGACTTTATGGGATTAAAATTTTATGTCTCTGTCTCAAGAAGTTTATAATCCAAGTAGTAAAAACTATTATACATAATGAGAATTTTCAGCTTTGGAAGAAACTTTAAAGGGCATCTAGTCTCATCTTTTCAGTTTATGGAAAATTCAGTGGGGTTCAGAGTAGCTAGAAATGAAATGATAACAAACAAGACAGAATAGAATGTGATGGAGTGATCATCATGGGTGCAGACAGTAGCACAGTATAAAATAAATTCAGAGAGGAAGAAAATCAGTGATACTTCCAGTTGCTGGTGAGAACCTCATAGAAGAAGTAGGCCTGAGTCCTGGGGTGTGGAGGGAATTTGGTATGTAGCAAACAGAGCTGGCATTTGGGTAAATATTTGTACAATTAATATTTCAAAATAAATATAGTAAAGTGAACCTGCTAAGAGGACACAAGACAGGATGCAGTATAGTATGTTCTTGAGACAAACTCACAAAAATAAATGGTATTTATATCAAATACCAAAATGTTATGTAATACAGGTATATAGTTAATAAAATAATAATAAACTTTTTAAATGTAAGACTATAGTTTTACAGAAAGCCTACAGAACAATTCAAACCTTAACACCAGATAATAACTACATTTTATGGATAACTCTTATGGAATTATCAAATACGTGCTGTGAATAGTAATAACTAACCACATGTCAAAAAGTGCATATGTCACAGTGCTGTTTATAAGCTATTTTTCTTCCAAAGCCTTATAATTACTTCCAAAGTACTAAAGCCTAGAAATAGTTCAGTGAATGAAAAAAAAAATCAGTGTTTACAAAAGAAGGAACTGATTCACGAAAAAGAATATGAGTTCTCTAAGTTTTCTTCTGACCTGTTCTCTATATTTGTCACAGCATGATCTGAAGAAAACAGAAAAGAAGGAGAGGGAGGAAAGGAAAAGAGGAAGGGCAAGTGGGAAGGAGGGAAGGAAGGAAGGAAGGAAGAAAAAAAGAAAGGGAGGGAGGGAGGGAGGGAGCAAACCTATCATTAAAATTCTGGCCTTTTGAAGAAGATGGTGCCCAAAGCAAAGAAGGAAGCCCCTGCCCCACCCAAAGCCGAAGCCAAGGCAAAGGCTTTGAAGACAAAGAAAGCAATGCTAAAAGGTGTCCACAGCCACATACACACACACACACACACAAGATCCACACATCACCCACCTTCTGGAGGCCTAAGGCACTGTGGCTCCCAAGGCAGTGTAAATATCCTCAAACAGCACTCCCAGGAGAAATAATCTTGACCACTATGCCATCAACTTCTCCCTGATTACTGAGTCAGCCATGAAGAAGAGAAAAGACAACAGTACACTTGTGTTCATTGTGGATGTCAAGGCCAACAAGCACCAGATCAGACAGTCTGTGAAGAAGCTGTATGACATTGATGTGGCCAAGGTGTTCAACACCCTGATTAGATTGAGATCATCTAAACTGAATCCAGCTGTCTAATTCTAAATATAAAAATTTTATACTAAAAAAAAAAAAAAAATTCTATATTACCTGAGGGGATGATTACACAACATTGTGAATGTATTAAAAGCCACTAAACTGTTCACTTCAAAATGGTTAAATTTGTATTATGTAAATCTTAACTCAATTAAAAAAATATTTTTACTAGTTCAGAGAAGGTATTATAATAATATAGAAATGGCCACATCTGAAAATCCTCCTCTTCTTGGTTTATAGAAACATCTTCATTTACTCTTTGTGTCCATATGATTCATGAGCTACACTGGCCTCAACTTTAAGGTAAAGCAGTGCAGTGCCTTGGGAATATTTCTGAAATTATAGAATCATAAATATTGTATAAGATTACTATTTTTAAATTGATTACATGCCCTAAGTCATGTAATCACCCTGGTTGTACTTTCCTCCATAGTAAAATGGGGATGGAACTGTTGTAAAAATCAGATATAAAAACATGCATAAAAGTGCTTTGTATCATTCATTCAACAAATATGTTTGGAGTCTCTACTGTGTATTTGACACTGTCTAGGCACTGAAGATAGAGCAGAGAACAGGCAGCTCAAATATCTGCCCTCATTGAGTTTACATTCTAGTTATGGAGATTGACAATACACAAGATCTCAATGAGGAAATATTTAGCATGGCATATAGTGATACATACTAAGGAAGAAAAGGAAGGAGACAAAGGGAATTGGGAACATGTGTTGCAGGGAGCTGTACAAATTTAGACAAGAGTCCAGGGAATGTCTCACTAAGATTGTAACCCTTGGGTAACAATCTGAAGAAAATGTGAGAACTGGCCACAGTGGTGACAAGATGTAAGAGCATTCCAGGCAGAGGGAACATCTAACGTTCAGCATGTTTGGAACCTCCAATTTCCTGTAGCTGGGTAAGTGAGGGGAGAGGAGGGAACAAAAGGTAGGGCCTTGTAAGTCTTAATAAGAGCTGTACCTTTTATTGGAGTGATGTAGGAAAGCATTGGAGGGTTTTGAATGAAGGGTTTTCATCTGATGTCTGTGTATTCTAACAGGATCACTCTGGCCAATGTGTTGGAAATAGACTGTAGAAGGGCAAGTGTGGAAGCAGGGAGGCTGGTTAGAGGGTTATTACAATGATGCACATGAGATATGATGGCAGCTTGAACCAGCACTGAAGGCAGCAGGTGTGGTGAGGAATGGTCAAGTTCAGAATGTTATGAAGGCAAGTTTATGGGTTTTGTTAATGTTGAGAATAAGAGGGTGAAGAGTCAAGAATGACACACCAAATACTCAATCTGACAGCTGAAATCATGGAGTTGCCATTGACCAAGATGGGGAAGACTGAAGAAGGAGCACTTTTGGAAAGTAGGGGAAGGAGAGAGTATTAGGAGCTCAGCTTTGAACATGTTAAGTTCAAACTATTAGATTTCTAAGGGAAGTGTTGAGTAGGCAGTTGGATATATTAATCTAGGGTTTAGGATAGAGGCATAGACTTGGAGGTTCAAATTTTGGAATTATCAGCATGCAATAATGGTTGGCATTTGTAGATAGTAAAATGCTATTCAGATATAAAGTATCTTCCCTACCAGTTACTCATGAATAGAACGCAGCAGCAATCATTGGCCTACTAACCCCTCTGAAGCACCAAAGACACTTTTAAAAAAGTATTTTTAATAGAACACAATTGTGTCTGGAAAATAGGACATATGCAAGTGTTAGTTTTTTTCTCAGTCTACTTCTCAACTATTTTATTGCTGATCTTAAATCAGCAAGAAGTTCAGAGGTTCTTAATTGATATTAGACTTACAAAGTATAATCAACTGGAAGTTCTGAGAAGGCCCTGTAATGACATCTTCTTCAAGAATGCTTATCTTTCTAGAAACAGAAAAGCTTCCATGTGAAATGCCGTCTAAAAGAAGCATGAAGTTGCTAGGTCAGCCATTGTCTTGATAACAATCATGTACGGAAGACTATTTGGCCAAGCTTTGATAAGAAATATGCTGGTAGTTTAAAAATATACACTTTTGAACACTCCATCCTGTAAGGAGAATTTAAAGAAATCTCTATTAAGATTAACCACTGAAAAGTTGATTATTTGAGGTTGAAACAATTTATGGAAAATGCAAAGATAAGGTTATATAGGGAGGAATCCCAAGAATGACTATATTAAACTACTGCAAATCTTGATATTATATTGAGAATCAGAATCCATGTTTTGTCATTTTGCTGTTACACATCTACATGTCAATCCATAAAAAATATTTGTGTTGTAAAATACAATATTGTTCTGAATATTTGGAGTATCAATACTTACAACTAAATCTCAAATTTCTTGTTCTAGAAATGGTAGAGTGGCTCATATTGGACTAGCTCTCCTTCAGGTAACAGTTATAAACTCTGGACAAATATAAAATTTAACTACTTAAAGGCCATGGAAAAAAATCACCAAGTTAGGTAGAAATTGGAGGGGACTGGAGCCTTGAGAGCAGGGAGCCACAATGACTACAGTTCGTGTTTATACATTTGTCTCCTGAGAGCACGCCCTGTCCAAGCGGCTTGGAGCTGCTAGAACAGGAGCATCCTGCTACAGTGGTTTGGCTTGTCAGACATTGAAGTCTGGAGCTGTCAAAGTAGCTGGAAACTGAGGGGAGGAATCTTGGAGTAGAGGGAGCTACAGAGAAAAAGTCCCAAAGCTGTGTATAAATTCACTTTAAACTCTTGCCTGCCCTGTGAACGCTGCTTGCATTGACAGGGCTGCAAGGAGACCAGGGCGAAGCAGCAGCTGGAGAGCTGCCAAAACAGAGCACGCCTCCCCGGGTCCCCACTGTGAGGGGGAAGACATTTGCAGTTTGTGTCTCACCCAGTTAGAAGAGTCTGGTAATGCCATGAGCTTTCCATCAAAGCCCTAAAATGGCTATAGCAGGTAAATGTTATATCTTAGGTCTAAGAGAGTTTACCCTAAAACTAATGACAAAACTAAAACAAACCCATCTTTAAAAGTGTAATACTGAGCAAGTATTCATAAGTTTCAGGTGATTAGCTGGTAAATGACTACTTAAAACAAAGTCAACACTCATAAATTTCCAAAAACAGATGAAAACCATCAATGGATTCAAAATACTCAGTGCATCTCAAAAAGAGAAATACAAACAGAATCACACCCGTGCTCATCACTGTCAGACAGCTGAAAAATAAAGAGAAAAATTTTTAAATCTTCAGATAAAATGAGGGAAATTATACGAATAACTTCTGGCTTTTCATTAGAAATAATGGAGAGTAGAATAGCATCTTCAACGTCTGGAAAAAAATAAAACATGTTAATCCAGAGTGCTATATGCATCAGAAGTGTATTTCGTAAATAAAGGTACAACCCTGACCAGTTCAGCTGAGTGGGAGTCATACCACAAAGCAAATGTTGCTGGTTTGGTTCCCAGTCAGGGCACACGCAGACACATACAAGAGGCCACTGATCGATGTTTCTCTCTTGCATAGATGTTTCTCTCCCTTTCCTTCTCCCTCTCTTCCCCTATCTCTAAAAGTAAGTAAATAAAATTTTTTAAAAACCAAATAAAGGTACAATGAAAACATCCTACAGGCATCAAAAGGATAATAAAGAAATATTATGAACTACCGGAAGTCAGTAAATTGAACAACTGAGATGAAATCAGAAAATTCCTTGAAAAAAAACTTACAACTGACATAAAAATTTTAAAAATTATGAATAACTCTAAGATTATTTTAAAAAGTAAATTTATAATGAAAAACTTTTCTGCAAAGAAAACTCTTGGCTTAGATGATTTCAATGTTGAATGCTACCAGACATTTAAATAAGAAATAACATCAGTCTACCCAAATTATTTCAGGAAGTAAAAGAGGAGGCAACACTTTCTAGCTGTTTTGATGAGTCTAGCACAGCCTTAATATGAGAATTTGATAAAATATGGTAAGGAAAAACATTTCAGTTCAATGTCCTTCATGAACACAATTAAAAAATCCCTACCAAAATATTATTACATTGAATTCGAACAATACATTAAAAACAAGATGGAACGCTTTCATGTGGAGTTTATCCCAGGTTAAGTTTGCTTTAACTACACATTCACCTGGGGGAAAATGAACTTCAACCCTTACATCATACTACACACAAAAAATTAATTTGTGATAGATCATAGACCTAAATCTAAAAGCTAAAACTATAAAGCTTCAAGAAGAAAACAAGAGAATATCTTTGCAATCTCTACAAAGAGGTAGGCAAAGATTTCTTAATGAGAGCACAAAAAAAACCCACTAACTGTTAAAGAAAAATATAAGTAGGACATTATCGGGATGTGAAACTTCTGCTCATCAAACAAGACCACTAAGAAAACGAAAAAGCCACAAAGAGAAAATATTTGCAAAACTTATATCTGACAAAGAACCTCTATGCAGAATACATTAAAAAAACTCAATCTAATCACTAAGAAGAAGACAAAGAACTCAGCAGAAAATTGTCCCCCCAAACTTGAAATGGAACTTCACAAAAGAAAATGTATGAATGTCTAATACATATGTACATTAAAAAATGCTCAATGTTATTAGTCATCAGGGAAATGTAAATTAAAACTAAATGAGATTATTTAGACTTTTGCAAAAAGTAGAATGGCTAATTTTCTCTTTTAAAGGACAATACCAAATGTTAGCAAGAATGTGGAGCAAACATGAACTCTCATACATGGCTGGTAGAATCCATTAAGTTGTACAACTATTTTAGAAAACTATTTGGCAGTTTCTTTTAAAGTTTAACATACACCTCCCTTATGATACAGCAATTTCACTCCTAGGTATTTACCCCAAAGAAATGAAAACATATTTCCACAAAAAAAAAATTATACAAGAATTATTATAGCAGTTTTATTTGTTTTAACCAAATATCAGTGAATAGGAAGATGAATAAACAAATTATGGTAAGTTCATACAAAGGAATGCTATTCTGTAATTGAACTACAGATAAAAACAACAATAGAGATGAATGTTAAAACATTATGTTCAGCAAAACATTAGGGCACAAAAGAGCAAATCCTCTACTTGCTCTTTTGAGTATGCAAAGCGGTTTATTCTTGTATTATGATTTATTAATTATTGTATTATTTTCCATATGAACAACTATTCAAAGAAAACAACTTCATTTACATGAAGTTCAATGAAAATTCAACTTCATTTACATGAAGTTCAATGAAAATTGAACTTCATTTACAAGAAATCAATGAAGATTGCCCACAGGAAAGAGGGGTTGGGATTAGCTGGTCAGAGATTGAGGGATCTTTCTGGAGTGAAGTGAAGGTTCTATGTCTTAATCAGGGTTTTGATAACACAAGTATATAGATTTATAGAAACTCAATGAATTGTACACTTAAGATCTGGCATTTCAGTGTATGTAGATTTTACCTCAAATTTTTAAAAAGTGAATTCCTTGCGTTTCCCAAATTAAAATAGAAGTCTCTACATGAATATTCCTCTAGAATAAAATAACTTCAGAGAGAGAAGAATAGCCAAAAGGAAGTCCTTTATTCCCACTGTAAGTGTTTTGGAGAGAAACTGCTATGTTCTTGAAGATGTATATCCACCCTGATGTTACTCCAAGACACTTAAGAACTTTTTTTAGGTTTATGGAAGGAATATTAATTTGGATTACACACTGTGGATCACTCAGTGTCCTACTGCATCTTGGTGAGGCAAAGAGCAGGGAAGTATGTAGAGATCTTGCACACATTGACACTGCAAATTTCTCCTAGAATAGTCAGTAACAGAGTGTAACCCACTGATCAAATTCAGTGATATTCCTCCTCCAGTATTTGTCATTTGGCTTCAAGCATAAGTTAAATCCATACCTAAAAAGTGTGGTGATAATTAAGACAATTTATGTTGCTCCAAAATCTGAAATTGTCTTTGTTGAGGTGTGGAAATGGGGAGCTGTTAAATCACCTAATCTCTTCATTTCTAATAAAAACAACAGCAACAAATTTCCCAAACTGCCACTTTTCATTAGTAATTGTTTGTAAACCATTTTTGCTCTACTGTATAATTGTCCTTAGCTAGCAGAAGCAGTTTAAGCTACGAATATTTACCATACTCAAATTTTAAGCATATTCCAGCAGACTCTAAGATGCTTCTCTGAAAAGCCAGACAACATAAAAAATTTCTTAGAATCAGTATTTTGTCATAACAGAATCCTAATTGCAATAGGCAATACATACAACCAGGTAACCATTACATGTTAATTTTATTTTTTCTAAAACTACTTCTTACTATGTGTTTCTACATATACACATAAAAATAGTATTATAATGGGCTACTCTTCCTTATATCTAATTCCCACTAGCCTGAGGAAACCACGTTCAAATCTTTTGAGCATTCTGCTGGTATTTATTTCCATATTTCTAAACCACAAGTTTAGACTGCTATTTCTTTCTACTATCATTACCTAGGATTCCTTTTCCCCTCTCTCCCGTGTTAAATCATCTTTATCCAGAATCTTACATCTTCCTTCCAGTCTTATCTCTCCTTCGGGTGGATCACATTTTCTAGAAACATGCTGAGAAAGGATATATGAGAGTATTTATGGAAGGAGCATACATGCCTCAAATTCAAGGTGAAAAATAATTTTTCTCAAATCATGAAGGCATTGCTCTACTGTTTGTTTGCTTAGTTATTTTCCCAGTTTCCAGCATCGGCTACCACTGAAATTCTTAATCATTTGTGTGTGACTCATTTTTTTCCTTTTTGGAAGCTTTTAGAATCTTCTATTTATCACTAGCTTTTAAAATTTTCACTGTGACATATCTTCAAGTCCCACTCCCCCTATTCTTTTACTGGGCATTTGTTGGGCTCTTTTAATCTGAAAATAAGTATCCTTCAATTCTGTGTTTTTCTTGTATAATTTCTTTGATTTTTTTTATCCTATCTCCCCTGTTCTTTCTCCTGCACAATCATTAGACAAAAGACTTGATTCTCTCATTTTCTAATTGTTTCTCTTCTGTTTATTTTTTTTAAAACTGCATGTTGTTCGATTCAATTTCCAGGAGTTTTTCTTAAAATTATCTTCAACTATTCTATTAATTTATTTTATATTTTTGCTATCCTGATTTTATTTTTCTGAGTTCTTTATTGTTCCTTGAATATTACTTCCTTTTATAATATCCTCTTTCTGTTTCATGAATACCATATTTTCTCTTTATATCCTGAAGAACATTAATTATAGTTCTGGGTTTGCTTTACTTTTATTATTCTTTTAATGTCTCCTGAATTGCTTTTGTTTCCTCTGAATCACAGAATTTCCTCCTGAGTCTCAGATTCTTTACTTGGGTGGGGCTTGTCAATTTGGGGACTCAACTGTCAGTATATGCAGGATTTTTTCTGGTTTCAATCCACTTTCCCAGAGGGTATTGTTCTGTTACCTATGGCATAATTCAGTTGCTGTCTTTCTGGAAAGCACAGAAAGTGGCCTAGAGTCTCACCATTCAAAATGCAGTAGTTTTTTAAACCTACCTGATTTCAGCCTGCATCTTATCTGCTCTTCTGCTGAGCTAGGAGGGACAGCTGCCTGGTTGGGTGGGCCAAAGGATAAGATATGAGGTCTGTTTCTTTTTACAGACTTTCAGTCAATTCTCTTTTCTTTGGCCCCACCCTAGCCACCTTCTGCAGTCCCTCAAAATATTCAATTGCTGAACTTCATCTGAGTTTGGTAGCATGAATCAGCTTTTTTCTCCTTTTCCATTTAGTTTTTACAGTTATGTTTTTATTTTGAAAGGATGATCATTTATCTTCAGGGAAAAAAGTACTTTGCTTTTCTTAAGTCCCCCAAGATTTAGGCTTTATAAGCCTGTTCACCAGTAAAGAAAAAATGACCGTGAGTGTTGTAAAAATATCTAACAGATTGTGCTGTCTGATTTTTAATTTATAACTCAACAAACAACAGAAAATCTCTTTTTATTAAAAAACATATATCTTAACATTTAAACAAAATCATATCTAAATAAATATCTTTAAAATCTCTGTATGAAGCCAATTAAACACCACACTTACTAAAGACTTGTATGGTGTTTTGAAAATCTGAAGCTTACGTGTACCTCTTGTGCTTAAAGAGTTTCATTGATTTCCCAAGTTTTTTTAAAACATAACCTCACCTAAATGTTCCATTGTGACCCCAATCAAGAAGTATGCATTTTAAAAAATAAAAAAAGTTGGGAATAAATATTGGGATTTCCATAGTCATTTGTCTTTATGATGTCCCTGAAGTATTTTTTAAATTTTATTTCAGGTTTTGATTTAGGCAAGAACTTAATGATGTATCATATTACAGTAAAATCTTCTATGTCAGTGAATAAAATATATAAACAAAGTGTCTGGACCTAAAAACATATTGATAAAGATCAGTTCCACGATTTCATTTGACAGAAACAAACATACTTGAGGTGATATAATTTATTACTTCCTTCTAAGCAGGACAGGCTCTCATCTTACTTGTGACAGGAATGAAGTCAACTGAATAGTCTGTTTAAACATAATGCAGTGAAGTAGTTGCTTCTTGACAGATAAGCCAGATCTCAGATTCCCATTTCTGTGGCTTCAAGATGATCACAGTCCTCCACGGGGAAGTTTTGTGCCTAAAGTTCCAATTGATTGTTTTGGATTCAATGACTTTTAATCTCTTAGGTGTGTGTCCCTCCTGGTTTCTGCCTGCAACCTCTGGGACATTTCTAAGGTAGGTGCAAAGGGTTTTAGTACTGGGGTGGCACTTAGCCAAGATGCAGTGGTTGTGTATCACTGAATGGCACTGACATCTTTGCTCTGGTAGAAAGCTATAAGCTGTGCCCTGATCAGGTAGCTCAGTTGCTTGGAACATCATCCTGATGCGCCAAGGTTGTGATTTCAAACCCCAGTCAGGGAACACACAAAAATCAACCAATGAATGCATAAATGGGTAAAACAAAAAAATGATGTATTTCTATCTCTCTCCCATTCACTTTCTCAACTCAACAACAATGAAAAGCTACAAGCTGTGAATATTGGTAAAAAACAACACATCCACACATATTCTGTTTTACTGGAAAACCTGTTTACATGGTAATAAGTGGTTTCCACTGTTTAGTGTAAAAATCATTTGTTTGTTTGTTTAAGGTAACTGGCTTCTTCAGTGACAATGGCAGGATGGGTGGGGTAGGACAAAATGGCGGCTGGACTACAATCCATCATGGTGGCTCTAACAAACAGGGCATCTCAACTACAACCCGGAAGAGATGGCTGATGTCAAACCAGGGCTCGAGGAGAGCCACCAATGATATGTTGCCACTTTGTTTGGAGGGGACCAATGCCCAGCCCCCACAAAGAGGGCCGACCAAAATAAAATCCCACCATATCCCGTTTGCTCGCAGCTTTTCTCAGCCCCCTGCTGTGCAGACGCAGGGAGAGGGGGGGAAGAGAACATCACCCAGGCACACAAACCCCAGTAAAGCTCTGTCTATTTTTGTAGCTAATTAGCATTTATTCTTCAGCAGAGTCTAAGAAAACCTTTCAGATACCAGTTTTTATGTTTAATAAAACTTTTGGTTTAAAATAAAGTGGGCAGCAGTTCCAGCCAAGCTGGAGACAAAGGTAGAACCCTTTTGTTTCCTTGCACAACCATAAGAAGGATAACAACCAATCTAAAAATAATAAACAACCAGAAGTGCCAGAAAATCAGACTGCATGGAACTCTGACAATGAAGGAATTAAGGAAACATTCATCCAGACAGTAGGGAGGAGACCTGTGGCCCGGAGGCATACAACCTGGCGGGGCTGGCTGAGAGGACCTGAGGGGACGCAGGGCTGGCTGAACAGGAATCAAAGACTCAGAGCTAGTGGTAAACTAGGGTTGAGGTTGCCACGGCAGGAGAAACTCTCAGTCTCACACGACAGAGTTCCTTGGAAAGTGGGGCTACAGCTGAGCAGATGAGCTGCATTGTTCCCTCTCTGACCCCTCCCCCACAGACAGAGACACAACGCAACAAAAAGGGTTGCCCTGCCCTGGTGAATACCTAAGGCCCCACCTCCTTACAATACAATAGGTGTGCAGAGACAAAGAAATATGACCCAAATAAAAGAACAGATCAAAGCTCCAGAGAAAGAGCTAAGTGATGAAGAGATAGCCAACCTATCTGATGGAGAGTTAAAAACTCTGGTAATCAAGATGCTCACAGAACTGATTGAGCTTGGTCACAAAATGAAGGAACAAATGAAGGCTATCCAAAGTGAAATAAACAAAATATTCAGGGAACCAAGAGTGACAGAAAGGAAACCAGGACTCAAATCAACAATTTGGGACAAAAGGAAGAAGTAAACATCCAACCAGAACAGAATGAAGAAACAAGAATTCAAAAAATGAGGAGAGACTTAGGAACCTCTGGGACACCTTTAAACGCTCCAATATCCAAATCACAGTGGTGCCAGTAGGAGCAAAAAGAGCAAGAATTTGAGAACTTATTTGAACAAATCATGAAAAAAACCTTCCCCAATCTGGTGAAGGAAATAGACTTCTAGGAAGTCCAAGAAACCCAGAGAGTCCCAAAGAAATTGGACTCAAAGAGGAACACACCAAGGTACATCATCATTAAGTTACTCAAGATTAAAGATGAAGAGAGAATCTTAAAAGCAGCAACAGGAAAGGAGACAGTTACCTACAAAGAAGTTCCCGTAATACTGCAGCTGATTTCTCAAAAGAAACTTTACAGGCAAGAAGGGGCTGGAAAAAAGTATTTGAAATCATGAAAGGCGAGGACCCACATCTAAAATTACTCTACCCAACAAAACTATCATTTAGAGGGGATGGATAGATGAAGTGTGTCACAGATAAGGTAAAGTTAAAGGAGTTCATCATCACCAAGCCCTTATTGTATGAAATGTGAAAGGGACTTATCTAAGAAATAGAAGAATATCAAAAACTATGAACAGTAAAATGATAAGAAACTCACAACTATCAACCACTGAACCTAAAAAAAATCAATGAAAACAAAAACTAAGCAGACAACTAGAACAGGAAAAGAATCAGAGAAATGGACATCAAATGGAGGGTTTTCAGTGGGGAAGGGGAGGGGAAGAATAAGGGGGAAAGGTACAGGGAATAAGAAGCATAATTGGTAGGCATAAAATAGACAGCAAGAGGTTAAGAATGGTATAGGAAACAACGAAATCAAAGAACTTATATGGCCCTGACTGGTGTGGCTCAGCAGATTGAGCACGCTGCCCTGTAAACCAAAGGGTTGACAATTTGATTCCCAGTCAGGGCACATGCCTGGGTTACAGATCGGGTCACCAGTAGGGGGAGCACAAGAGGCAACCACAGATTATTGTTTCCCTCCCTCACTTTCTCCCTCCCTTCCCTTCTGTCTACTAACAGAAAGAATATCTGTTAAAAAAAAAAAAAAGAACTTATATGTACAATCCGTGGACATGAATGAGGAGGGTGAGGAATGCAAGGGGGTTGGGGATGCAGGGCAGAAGGGGGATAAAGGGGGAAAACTGGGAAAATGTAATAGTATAATCAATAAAATACTTTAAAAATAAATAAAATAAAGTGTACTTTCAAAAACAAACAGATAGATAGATGATAGATAGATAGATAGATAGATAAAGTGGAGCATCATCCTGTACATCAAAGTTTGTGGATTCCATTCCTGGTCAGGGCACATATAAGGAGGGAACCCAAAAGACCAGGAATTTATTTGTAAAAAACTGTGTATTTACTTTTATGTGTTTAAACTTCAGTCACCTTCAAAGTGCTTCTCCATTAGACACAATACACCTATCGAGTCTTTTTTCCACTGCACAAAATAATTTTGATGGATCTTAGTGCTTCTGCCATTTTTTTGTTTTACCTCTTCCACATAGGCAAAAGGTTTCCCTTTGAGAATTTTTCATCTGGAGAAACAAACAACAGTCACTCGGGGTGAGATTGGGTGAACAGGGAGAGTGGGGCACAAGGGTCAGACTGTTTTTTTGTCAAAAAGTGCTGAACACTCACTGCAATGTGGTCAGTTGTGCCCCTTAATCACCCATCAAGAGATAGGCAAATGCAATGAGAGTCTTCAGAAAAAATTCACTGAAGCTGAATGCAACCTCTCATGACAACACCAGCTGGTACACCAATACAGATACTCACATTAGCAGGGGGAGCCTGTACCACAAGGGGCCTGCACTCTAGAAGATAATTCTGGTTTTTTTTGGGGGGGGTTCCCCCTCATAGCTAGGTTGTGGGTTCTATGCCTGGACTGGGTGCACATATAGGAAGGAACTGATCGATGTTTCTCTTTCTCTCATTCTCTCTCTCTATATATAATCAATAAGTATAATCTTGGGTAAAGATTAATGAAATGAAGTGACATGAAATGAAATGAAATGAAATGAAGTAAAATAAAATAAAATAGTGGGAAAATACAGCAAAATACTAAACAGTAAACAGAATGTGATAACACATTTTATTTTAAAAATTTGCCTGTTTTTTTTCAATTTTCTCAATTTATATTTGAAAAAATGAAAATAAATTTTTCTCTTTTAAAATAAAAATTTTAATGCTTCTAATGCCAAGCAGTGGATCAGGGAAAAAATCCAATAAATAATTGGATATGAATATCTCTACAAAAACAAAAGTGAATCAAGCCTAAAAGACATAGTCCCTATCGGACTGTAACCTGCAAATTCCTATTTTAGAACATGAACTGCTTGAGGGCAGGCTCTCTATTGTTCATTCAACAAATGTTTATTAAGCCCCTACAATGTACCAGGCACTCTTCTATGTAACATAGACAACAATGAACAAGTCACATAAAATCCCTGCCCTGTCAAGATTATAATATAGTGGAGATGGACGGGAAAACAAACAATGAATAATTTAGTTATATAGTATATTGAAAGGTAATAAGTGCTGTGAAGGAAAATAAAGCATTCTTAAAATTATGACCATGTAAAACTTGTTTAGAGTTAAGATTTGATTAGGATCTTATATAGTTGATATGTTTCTTTAGGAAATAATTTATATCCTAAGGAAGGGTAATAACCCACAAACACATCATTTGAGGTGAGCTGGATCAGAGTTGGGAGTTGAGAAAAAAGTAAAAGAGGACCACATAATAAAAAGAATGTATTGAACCCAGAATGTTCTGATCCCTTAGTCATTCACTGAATGTCAGGGTCCCACACTTGGCATTGACACTGAGGTGGGAATTCAGTGTGGAAGCTGGGCTGACTGGATGATCCTTCACCCTGCAATTCTGAGGTGCCAGGGGAAGGCACAGAGAGCCAGGACAGCTAAGTTCGAATACTGGAAGGAGTAACACGTGGGAGGAAAATGTATGTCTTTTTTATCATCCTATATAAATCAAGAACACTTTTAACTGAAGTGGAAAGGAAAATCAAATGACTAAACAAGGGGAATTTCCTGGCTCTTGCAGTTGAAAAGACTAATAGATTCAGGCATGACTCAATGCAGGTGCTCAAATGCTGTGATCCAGAAGTGATGTCATTCTCACTCTGCTCTGCAGTCTTCTGTGTTCATACTCAGCAAAAATGTGCTGCAAAGATGGAGCCCAGCTCCTCCAGGCCCTCATTTTACTAAGATTCCTTCATGAAAAGGGAATGTCTTTTTCTCAGTATTTGAGAATCGTGCGGCCATCTACGTAAGCTAGCCACTGGTTCTCTGAGTAACTCACATGTCCATTCTTGAAGCTGAGCCACAAAGACAAATGGGTCATGGGGTCTCCCCAAAGGAAAACTGGAGGGATACCTGACAGGATGGAATAAATGCTGGAAAGGCAAAAACGAGAGGTCCACTGAAGATCATACAGGGTGAAATTCATATTAATGGTCAGGAACTTCAAAGTAACATGTTACCATTCAATGAAAGGGCAATTTAAACAAGCAGAATGGTCCCAAACTGAGATTAGAGGAGGTAGTGAGTTCTGTTGTAGGAGATTCCGTCCAAGAATCACATTTTGAAGGTTTCTAAGGTTTCCATCAATCAACTGAATCCATTTAAGGACTGACTTGTGATTGGACACCACAACACTCCCCTCTTTCTCTGCTGCTGTTACACTTCTCCATTCCATCATATCTGAACTGTGCAGCTTCAAATGTCTCCTAACTAGTCTTCCTACTTCCCACTTGCCCCTCTACGATTCTTTCTCCAGACAGCAGCCAGAAGAAACTTTCATCCATTCATTCAACAAATATTTATTGAGTACCTGGTATGTTCCAGGTACTAATTAAAGGACAGATAACATTGGTGACCAAACACATAAACCCCTGTCTTCAGACAGCCTCTGTTCCACTGGGGGAGGCAGAAAATAAACCACACATATTGGTAAAATATATGAGATATTAAATTGTGATAAGTGCTAAAAAGAAAAAAAATAAAGCATCAATATATGCACGAAGTGTTAGCATGGTGGATAGTTAGGGTGGTCAGGGAAGGCTTCACTGAAAAAGTTCTCTTTCAATGAAGACCAAAAGGAAGTAAATGACTGAGCCTTGAAGATATCTGAGGGATGAAAATTCCAAGCAGAAGGAAAGCCAGAGCATAGGTCAAAGGCCTGAGTGTCTCCGGTGATGGTGAGAAGGCCAGTGTAGTTGAAGCACAGGAACTACAAGAAATTAGTAGGAGATGATGTCACATAGATAAAAGGTGACCGGGTGACTTTCATAGTTTTGTAGGTCATGGTAAGGACCTTGGGAGGAAGATGAGAGTGTACTGTGGGATTTTAAACAAAGTGACAAAATATGTCTTGTGTTTTTAACAGGATCGTTTGACTTCCATGAGAATATACTGAAAGTGAACAAAGGCTAAAATTTCTATCTTAAATTTTTTTTACCCTCACCCAAGGACATATTTTTTCATTGCTTTCAGAGAGAGAGGAAGGGGGAAGGGAGAGACAGAGAGAAACACCAATGTCCCAGAGAAACATTGATCCATTGCCTTTCATAGGCTCCCTGACCAGGGTTCAAATCCACAAGCCAGGTATGTGCCCTGACTGGGGATCAAACCTGCAGCCTTCCCTTTGCTGTATGGTATGATGTTCCAACCAACTGAGCCACACCTGCCAGGGCTAAAGTTTCTATCTTAACTCCACTGAACACCATGAGGATCTTATAATTCTTTAATTCTGATTAACTCTTCAATTTATATGCTAATGTCATCTAATATTTTGGTTCATATTTTTAACTTCATAAATTAGACTATCATTTTACATGAAGAATATGTATGCATTTATACATTTATGCATTTATACATGCTTATCTTATCTTTTTGCACCTGACTTGCCTCCTGGGATTACATTCCTTCTTCCTAAGGTCCAGTCTTTGAAAGTGCCTTTGAAGTAGGTCTGTTGGTTTTAAAATATCTTTTTTGTTTTGTTTTTTAAATGTGGAAATGCCTCTATTTGTCCTTGTTCTTACAACATAGTTTTCTTAGGTATAATTCTAGTGACAGTTACTTCTTCTCAGTTATTTGAGGGAAAGTTTTCATTATCTCTTGAGGGGAAATTTTCGTTACATCTCCTGGCTTCAAGTTTTACTGTTGAAAAAGTCCATTGTCAGTCTAGTTGCTCTTCCTTTGTGAGCCATCTCTTTTCTCCCTGACTGCTTTTAAGTTAGCTTTTTCTTTGGTATTCTGAAGTTTTACTACTTTGTGTCTGGAAGTGAGTATGTTTTTTTAAAATATATTTTATTGATTATGCTATTACAGTTGTCCCATTTTCCCCCCTTCACTCCCCTCCACCCTGCAATACCCTCTCCCATCCACATTTCCCCCTTTAGTTCATGTCCATGGGTCATACATATAAGTTCTCTGGCTTCTACATTTCCCATACTATTCTTACCCTCCCCCTGTCTATTTTCTACCTACTACTTATGCTACTTATTCTCTGCACCCTTCCCCCCATTCTCCCCCTCCCACTTCCCTGCTGATAACCCTCCACGTGATCTCCATTTCTGTGGCTCTGTTCCTGTTCTACTTGTTTGTTTAGTTTGTTTTTGGTTGTTTTTTTTTTCAGGTTCAGTTTTTAATAGCTGAGTTTGTTGTCATTTTACTATTCACAGTTTTTTATCTTCTTTTTCTTAGATAAGGCCCTTAAACATTTCATTCAATAAGGGCTTGGTGATGATGAACTCCTTTAGCTTAACCTTTCCTGGAAAGCACTGTATCTGCCCTTCCATTCCAAATGACAACTTTTCTGGATAGAGTAATCTTGGATGTAGGTCCTTGCCTTTCATGACTTAGAATACTTCTTTCTACCCCCTTCTTGCCTGCAAGTTTTCTTTTAAGAAATCAGCTGATAGCCTTATGGGTACTCCTTTGTAGGTAACTGTCTCCTTTCCTCTTGCTGCTTTTAAGACTATCTCTTTGTCTTTAATCTTGGGTAACTTAATGATGATGTGCCTTGGTGTGTACTTCCTTGGGTCCAACTTCTTTGGGACTCTCTGAACTTCCTAGAAGTTTATTTCCTTTATCAGATTGGGGAAGTTCTCCTTCATTATCTTTTCAATTTCTTGGTCTTCCTTTTCTCCTTCTGGCACCCCTATGATTTAGATTTTGGAATGTTTAAAGTTGTCCTGGAGGTTCCTCAGCCTCTCCTCATTTTTTTTTTAATTCTTCTTTCTTCATTCTGTTCTGGTTGAATGTTTCTTTCCTCCTTTTGTTCCAAGCGGTTGATTTGAGTCCTGGTTTCCTTCCCTTCATTGTTGGTGCCCTGTACATTTCCCTTTATTTCACTTTTCATAGCCTTCATTTTTTTTCTCTAATTTGCAACCATATTCAACCAATTCCATGAGTTTCCTGATTACCAGTGTTTTGAACTGTGCATCTGATTGTCTGGCTATCTCTTCATTGCATAATTGTGTTTTTTTTCTGGAGCATTTCCGGAGCTTTAATAGGTTCTTTCATTTGGGCCTTTTTTTTTTTTTTTTTTTTTTTTGTCTTGGTGTTCATGTTATGTTTAAGGGGTGGAATGTTGGGAACTGCCTTCCCTGGTTTCAGAAGCTGTAACACCCCATGGCTAAAGCTGAGTGAGAGACCTTGGGACCATAAGCCACAAAGCAGACAAGGCTTATCTCTCTGGCAGAAGCACCACCTGTTCCCTCTTTCACTTCACCCTGCTTGGCCCTGAGGCCTGACAAATGACGGGTAAGATTCCTCAAGAAACAGATGACCTAAGACAGGCATGGTCATGCAAAGGTCCCTCAGGGAAGGACTTGGGGGGGCTATAGAAAAAGGGGATGATGTACCTTCACCCCTTGGCTTTGGCACAACCTGAGTCCTCATTCTATTTGCAAGAAGTCTTCTAATCTCTTGGCTGCCTTACTTCCCCTACCTGACTTAAGCCTGAAACAATGACAGGGGGTGGTAAAGCCCTGGGTAGGAATGGGTGGTTGGGTGGTTCCCTGAGGTGATCAGGCTTAAGAAAGAATACATAAAATCCTGTGAAACCTGCTTTGCTAAGAATGCCCTCAATTTTCTGATAAGGGTCCAAGCATGAAATGAGTTTATTTCCCAAAGTTTTATAGCCCTTTATCTAACTGACCCTGACCCCGAATAAGCCCTCAGAGTTCTTTGTATGCTATCTATTGTTTGATCCTTACTGCCTGACAATGATTGATGAGCTTTACCTATATTCCTATGCAGAATGAACCCAATAAAAGCTCATTAACAAAAAGGCTCTTGGCTCTTCTCCTTTGAGAGATTGGCCACCTTTCCTCCCCAGGCAGAGCCCCTGGAGCCTTAGGTTTTCACCAGGGTGGGGCAACTCATGTCACTGCTGTGACTGTACGTTGGGGAGTGGTCTGAGAGGGAACAATGCCCCTTGCTTTACTCTCTGCTGGTTTTCAGTCATTTCCCCTGCTACCCACAAGCAAATTGGGCCCTTCTGGTGCCAATTCTTGGGCGGGTGGGCTTGTGTACATTCTAGGACCCTGTGGGTCTCTCCAACGAACTCTCCTGTGAGGCTGGGAGTTTCTGCTGCCTCAACCCCCACAGGTTTTTTTCAGTCAGAGACTTTGAGGGTTTACTTCCCCACAATGGAACCCTGGGTCCCTTGGTCTGTCTTGCTCCCCAGTTGTTCATCCTGGTTTTTCTGCACTCAAATGTGGTACTGCCCTGGGCATCATCCACTGCCTTTTCCACCCTTCTCCACCTGGCTGCCTATCTCTGCCCCTCCTACTGGTCTGGATGAATATTTCTTCTTTAACTCCTTGGTTGCCGGACTTCCATACAGTTTGATTTTCTCTCAGTTCTGGTTTTTTGTTTTTTAAATTTGTTGTCATCCTTCTTTTGGTTGTGCAAGGAGGCACAGTGTGTCTAACTACACCTCCATCTTGGCCAGAAGTCTGAGTATGTTTTCACTTGCCCAGCTTGGTATTCTTTATGTGTCCTTTATCCGTGGATCATATGTTCAGTTAGTTGCAGAAAATACTCAGCCACAATTTTGCAAAACTTGCCTCTCCTCCAGTCTCTATTCTCTACCTCTTAGGCTCTATTTAGACATACATTAGACTTTTTCATTCTTCCATCTTATCTTTTAATCTCTCATTAATATCTTCTATCTTCGTTTCTCTTATGCTACATTCTGGGTGATTTCTGCAGATTTTGTGCCAGTTCCCTAATTCTTTCTTTGGTTCCAATATGTTATTTAACTCATTCTTTTAAGAAACATTAACAATTATGATGTTTACTTTTAACAGTTTATTTGATTATTTTTCTAATATTCCTGGTCAGCTTTGGTTCATTTTTGTGATTCTGTATACTTTTTCAAACATAGTTATCTTATATTCAAGTTAATATTTCCAATTTGAGAAATACTTGAAAGCCCGAACATATTGATGCTTTTTCTGCTAATTCTCACTTGAAGGGGTTCACTTGTCATATGGTCATGGGTTCATATGTTCTGGAGGCCTAAACTGAGGATACTTCTTCAAAGATCACTTGAGTTTGTTTCTTCTAGGTTTCAGATGGTTCTACCGGTATAGGCCCCTTCCCAGGGTCCTTGGTTAATTTTTGGGTCTCTGGTTCAGCTCAGCCCCACTGTCACTGGTCCAGAGTGTAGTCTTCTTGCTGCTGTGTTGAAGTTGAATTTGCTTTTGAACAAGCTTTGCCTTTCACATTTGTTTACTGCACATGCTGGAGTACCAGTTACCTTTTAGGAGGAGTTGGGAGTGGTCAGAGATTTTCTGTTCTTCCTGTTCTAACAATGTGATAAAAGTTATGCTTTACACCTGGTCCAGTTGTTGCAAAGCAGGAAGACTTCACAGTATCTAGTAGGCATGCTGTCCTCTTTTTGTTTTCCTACTCATTTCTTGTTTTTTTAAACCTACCTTTTCTTACTCTGAAATATTTTTTGAGCTCTCCTACTGCTTCTCTGAATTTTTTTTCACTCTCACTTCCATTTTTCTCTTCCATTCTTTAGAAGAGGGAATTTTCCAGAATTCCAGTCCCTTTCTTCTTAGTTTACCTCATCCAAACAATGACGTTATTCACAATATTGCGATATGTTGGTATTTCCAGCTCTGACATAACCCTAAGTTACAAATCTATATTTCACAGTGCTTTCTTGTGGCCCCCAATGGGTTTTTCTCAAACTCAAAATTTTCAAAACTGGGTCTACCCTCTATCCTCAAATCTGCTCTTCTTCAAATATTTTCCAACTTAGTTGTGGATACCATTCATCTAAGCCATATGGTCCTATCAATTTTAACTCCTAAATATCCCTTGAAACCTGTCCCTCTCTGTCCCACTTCCATCATTGCTGCTATAGTTGGATTCTCATTCCTTCATGATAAATTACAGTAGCCTCTTTTTCTTTCTCTTGCCTTCAAACTCACTGCTCAAATCCACCAATTCCCTTCTATTCTTGTGATCTTTCTAAAATGTGAATGTGAACATGTCACTTCTCTGTGGAAAATTCTTCAGTGGTCCACTTTCGCAGCATGGTATGGATTAGGCTTCATAATGGTACATGTAAGACCTTCATGATCTAACACAGGCTTTTTACTTTGCCTGTGTATTTCACTTTAAGCTATGAGAGGGCCATGAGCATGTCTGTCTTGTTACCTTGGCATTATTTTCAGTGCCAAGCCCAGAGCCTGACATCTAATTTATAATTACTAAGTGGATACATCACTGCCTTGTGTATCATGTTTCTGATTTATATACGCTTTTTGCTAGCTAGTCTGAGGTGTTATTTATTTATTTTTTTGCAGTAACATGTGTACCTTCCTCTTGCAACTCTAAGCTAGTTAATATTTGTTCATTTATTCTCACATTCATTCATTTGTCTTGTAATTATTGGGTTGGCCAAAGAGCTTGTTTGTTTTTTCCCCATAAGGTGGCTCTAGTAGCACTTAGTTGTCTTTAACTTCATTAGAAACAATTTTGTTAGATTGTATTGTGACAGCTGTCATATCAGCACACATTTAAAAAAACATCAAAAATGGTGAATTTTTGTGCAGCTATTTTAATGTTGAAGATGGAAGAAAATATGAACATTTTGGCATATTTGGCTTTATTATTTCAAGAAAGGTAAAAATGCAACTGAAACACACACAAAAAAAGAGATGTGTGGTGTATAGAGAAGGTGCTGTGACTGATCTAATGTGTCAAAAGTAGTTTGTGAAGTTTCATGCTGGAGATTTCTCACTGAATGATGCTCTGTGCTCAGGTAGACCAAAAAAAGACATTAATTGAGAACCAAATAAAGACATTAATTGAGAACAATCAATGTTATACCATGTGAGAGATAGCCGACATAAAATATCCAAATCAATAAAGTTATTGGTGAAAATACTTTTACAGAAAAAACCTAAATGAACTTTTTGGCCAACGCAATACCACCAGCTAACACTGTGACTGCTACAGAGTAAGCGCTCTGAGTCAATAAATGAAAACAAATTTAGAAGTGTGGCCTAAGAGATAACAAGAATTAACCAATATAAGGAACTGCAACAGAAGAGTAGTTTTTCTCCAGGTGGTATATGCATAACAACAGAAGCACAAGGCAAGCATAATGTCTCTCTCTTCCCCTTCCCTAACATGGAAACCAGATTTAGTGAATCAAGCAAGACTTGGTAGAAAGAATTGGAGCAAAACCCAACAAAATAAACAGCAAACCAACCAACCAAATGGGCTCAACAGACGCCCAGGTGTTCCAAGAAGCCAGGTCCCTCAAGGAGGCCAGAGGGCAGGATGGGGCGGGGCCTGCCCGGCTAGACCACGCCCCTCTGGGTGCGAGTGTAAATTAGCGGGCTGCGCATTCCCGCTGTTTCCTAGGAGATGAAACACACAGGACGCCGGCGCTTCACAAGGAGCATTTGAGGTAAGCGGCCGGCGTGGGCAGGTAATCCCAAACCGGCTGCGAAGCCTCCACTCTCCCACCTACCCAGCCCGAGCTCAAGCGAGGCTGGCTCAGCATGTCCCCTCGAAGCCCAGTCCCACCAGAGTCAACCTCCGAGGAGAGAAGGGGCCCGTACTCTGGTAGAGGAGGAACTTCGGGGAGGAGACCCGGGGAGGGGCGGTGCGGCGGGAGGGGTCGCCGACGCTGCTCTGCCACACACCCTCGACCACTCTCCGGCGCTCTCAGACGTTAGGGATTGGACTGGTTCGGAGGTGCCGGTGGAACATCCTTAATCCGAGGGTCCGTGCCCCCAAACCTCTACCCTAGGGTCGCGCCACTCTTCCGTCTCCGCGGCTCCCTCTACTGATTGTGCTGGAGCAGAAACTACTTTTAGGAGTGAGGGGAGGGCGGGGTCGGGTCTGAGGAAGCAGCGAAAGGAGTTCGGAACTGCTACAAAGTGAAAATGGAGGGAGAAGTCTTTTAAAGGACCCTCTTTGCGCGAAAAGGATAAGAGTACGGGTGTAAAGAAAACTTTCTTTACTGCAAATAAGTCGGGTTGGAAAGTGAGGGTACCAGTAAAACTGGTTTTTAGTGGTTTGTAATCTCATTTATAAAAGGAAAGAGATTTTGTAATTGTGTTTAGATAATTCTTTTAAATGAGCAGACATTCGTTCTAATGATAACGGAATCATCATGAAAGTCAAAGTTATCGGACTAATTTTAATCAGACAACAACCCGTTGAGTCAAAATAGTCGTGGGGACAGTTACTTTTCAGCTCTTTGGCCTGCCTTTGCCTCTGTCACCCCTCAGTTTGCCGCTGCGTGATGGGGAAAAGCAGGTACGTCTTTTCTTCGAAGGCGACCACTTACTGCCTTCAAGAGGCTGGTCTTGGGCAAGGATGTTAGATCTCTGGTGGGGTTTTTGTTTTTAGTTTTAAAATGATTTGAGACTATTAGCAAAGAGCACCAGTGCAATTATATTTTAACACGGAATCTTTGTTTTTCCATTGTGAAAGCTTTCCTTTTAATTTTTGTAAACACGATTTACTTCGAAATCTTCTGTTTTGCTTTTTAAACAACTTAGTGTTTTTTAAAACGTTACTTTTTAAAAAATAATATCATACAGTAGGTTCTACAAATACAAGTTGAAGATATCCAATGGTGTCTTTTCAGTGGCAGACACAAATTTTGCCCTCCCTTTGCCCTCTATGTTAATCTTCTTTAATCCTATCTAAATCCCTCTTAACTGGCAGAAGCTGTTGAGAATAAAGCTAAACTTTACAGCAATTGTACACTTACATGAGCAGTAATTGTGCATTTAGATAAAAATAAAACAAGCAGGAGAGAAATTTGATGGGCCTCTAAATAAATGTCTTTTTTTAAATCAGAATATAAGGTTTGTTTAACCCATAGGAAAGTAAATAATTGTAGCTTGATTGTAGGAAATTCCAAGTACCTGACAGTTCTGTTAGGCTGAAGATCATAGTTATATACCTGTACTTGTGTTTTGCCTTGTTACATGTGTATATGGAAATAAATGTATAGAAATATTCATGTATGTAAGAAATCATGTTAATACCTGTCTGTTTTGCAGAATTAGCTTTCCGTAGGTCAACAGAAAAGAACATATGTAACTTGTAGAGAAATACTGTGTTTGAACTGGGAACCCATAGGTAGTCTATGTTCCTTAAGTTACATATACTGCTTTTGATTAGTAACCAGTTTAGGACCTTTCCATGCTACATTGATAAAAGTATTAATAGTTGTTTGTGCAAGTAGGCCCATGGGAATAATGATTTTTTAGAACCCTTTATATTTATGCATCTTCACATTAGGCCATGGTAAGGGGACAGCTGAAATGATTAGCATTTCAGCCTGGAGAGCTATTTATTTTTTAGTTAATATGACTCAAAAGAGGCTTTCCAAAGCTTTTGTTTGGGACCATGGTATGTAAATTTGTTTTACTAAAAGATTGGGTAGGGTCATATTCACAGTTTTCACTACTCAACCCCTCAAATGAAAGAAGCTGGGAAATGACCACGTCTGTTGTTTATTCTTCCTTGAATATAAATACCCTACCCTGTAGACACCCTCACTTGAAACAAACCTTGTATTTCCAGTGTATATTTGAAAGTCCGTTGGTTAGGCTTGGAATGAAGTTCCAGAAGCCACTCTAAAACTGGGTTTTGAGGCCAAATGCAGATAGGTATTAAGGACTGAATGATCTGTTGTGCTAATAGTGCTTGTGATAGTGGTGGTTCATTGTCTTACTAGTGAATGAGAAAGGTAATTAATTCCACTTTTACAGTCTAAGTCACTGCAAAGTAAAGTTTGGACTACTGTTCCCCCTTTAAATGATTGCTGTTTCCTTCTCAAGCAATGTGTCCTTTTGCAGAATTGCGTACATTTACTTTCTATCTCTTAGACCTTCAGTTAGGTATTAACATGAAAGTAATTGTTGCATATGCAACACATTTGCAAAGGAAAGCAATGCTATTATCCAATTCGATGTCTTAATTAAATAATTTTTGGGGTGAGGTGAAAAATAAAATTCTCATGACGGGAGCTCCAGGTAGCCTCCCTTCTCCCTTACTCACAATTTCTTTCCCCTCACTGTTTCTGGCCTGTTGTTTTTACAAGGTCCTTCAGGAATAGGATGAACCAGGTGTAGCCCCAGAGTTTTATTAATTAGGAAAAACCATTTCCCTATTTGTAGAATCTTGGTATTCCAATTTGGAGGATCTTGGTATTTTAGGGTAAAGCAGTTGAGTTAGGAATCTTAACGTGGGAAGGGGGCAGCTTTTGTTGTAGGGCAGATTCTGAATGGTTTGAGGGAAAAGAGGGGTGGTTTATTACAATCAGCTATATCGGTGATCGTAAAAGCCAATAGGAATGGGTCATTTTGAAATTAGGGACTACACTGAAAGAACACAGCTTCAGGCTAATGCAAGTATCAGACTGACTCCATCTTTGATTCTCCGATTGATCATTGATAGGTTATTTAACCCTTCTGTATTTTTATTTTATAATTTTACTGGTATGATGGACATCATAGCCTTTTGGACAGTTATATTCTCTGTATGGTTATTTATGCAGTAAACCTATAGAGAGCACCATTTCCTTAAGAGAGATAGGTGTATGTCATCTTAAATAGAGTAGCTAGAAAAGACTGTTAAGTAATGTAATATGTTGATTGTAAATTGCAAAATACTGATTTCATGAAATCCTAAATGATCAGAAGAAATACATTTCAGCCCATAGTTTAATCATAGCATGTAGTACAAAACAACCCAAAAGATTTTCAAAATTGTATTTTCTTGTACATCTAAAGTAAAAATTAATAAAAGCAAATACATGTTTTGGTCAAGTATCCTGCTGAGGGATGTTGCCTTTCTCCATGTTAATACTTTAATATTTAGAATCTGTGTTTATGTATAATTTAATGACCACTTGCAAAAAACTGCATGAATAGGGGAACCATTTGCTGCCATTTGATAAACCATTTGCTCAGATGCAAGCTAAAAGAAATGAGGAACCCCTAAATAGAACTGGAAGCTGCTATCATCATCTCTTTTTCAAGATCTTGGCCACAGAGTTAGCATAGCCTGAATTATTTCCCATGTAGCTTTGAAAGGGTTCTTATCTGTATGAAATAAAAACACTCCCTGTTATTGAAAAGCCCCACAGGGTTTTTCTGAAGTTTCCTGTGGACAAGTATATTCCTGAATATAAGAAACAACTTAGTTTTACTGTGCTTCTCTACACTTGTTTGTTTTTTTCTCCAGAAAGCCTGTTGTTGGAAGTTCAGGTACATTGACAACTACATCACATCCCTGTCTGTCCTAATTTATGCATATAATACAGAAGCAATTTCTGTGATTTAATTTGATCTTGTAGAAATGAAACAGTGCTGCAATGAAAGGAAAATAATCTTTGAATGAAGTATCAAATTATAAAAGGCATTTTAAAACACACTATTTATTTTAATGATGCCAGACATCCTGCAATTAAGCATAATGCCTTGTAACAGAATTAATAGAGATTTTTTTTAAGATTTTATTTATTTATTTTTAGAGAGGGAAGGGGGAGGGAGAGAGAGAGAGAGAGAGAGAGAGAGAGAGAGAGAGAGAGAGAGAGGGAGAGAGAGAGAGAGAAACATCAATGTGTAGTTGCTGGGGGTCATGGCCTGCAACCCAGGCATGTACCCTGACTGGGAATCGAACCTGCGACACTTTGGCTCGCAGCCCTTGCTCAATCCACTGAGCTACGCCAGCCAGGGCAGAATTAATAGAGATTTTTAAAAGCAAAATAAGAATGAAAAGTAGGTATGAACTGAGAACCAGTTTCTTAAATGTGGAACTAAGAACAGTGGGAAGAAACAAATGTAATGAAGTAGACACTAAGCCTAGAGTTTTGTTTTTCTGTAATCGTAATAATAAAATCAGAACCTATTGAAACCTGTACCCTTCAAATTATATCCATAATTGTTTATTTGTAGTTTTGAAATCCACAGCTCTCTGAAAGGTGAAATTTTAAAAATTGTGCAAACACATTTGCAACAAGATATGACCTGAATGATGGGAGGACATTCATAGTCTTTTTTATTTTGCTTAGTATACTTTTCATATATTTTTCTGTAGGTATATTAAGAGGCTAATGGGAAGCATTGCATTACATACAGTATATGCACCACATTACTTTTCCAAAACATGAGAATTCCTGGATTCCAAAGAGATCTTGCCTAGGAGTTTCACACAGTGGATTATGGTCCAGATTAAATATGATGCAGAAAGTGATTCAAAGGATTGATATAGTATAGATGTCTGATTTCCCAAGGTCTGATTTGGAATAATATAGATTATATTTAAAAAAAAAAGAAGTCATACACATCACTAGGCTGATATTTATTGAACATTCCTGGGATAAATAGTACAGTACCAAAGGTATATTATCAGTCTGTTAAATGTAAACTTCATTCCAAAAAACATAAATGATTTACTGACAAATGTTTAACACATTAGTATTTATATTATTCATAATTTTCTCTGTGCTATATATTACCAATAAACTTCTTGAAGAGATTCTTTTTTTTTTTATATACTATAATTTTCATTTTCTTTTTTTTTTTTAAATATTTTATTTATTTATTTTTAGAGAGGGAAGGGGGAGAGAGAGAGAGGGAGGGAGAGAGAGAGAGAGAGAGACATTAATGTGCGGTTGCTGGGGGTTATGGCCTGCAACCCAGGAATGTACCCTGGCTGGGAATCGAACCTGGGACACTTTGGTTCCCAGCCCGCGCTCAATCCACTGAGCTATGCCAGCCAGGGGTGAGATTCTTTAATGAAAGTTCTTTTGTTATTATTTTTTATAGGGTATTTATAAGAATGGATGCACTGTTTCCTTGCCAGATTCCTTATTGCTGTAACTCATGAACCTGCATAGTCTTGGGAATGAACCTATGTTCAATGATGACAAACCTGTCACCAGTGTAGCAACAACAGTCTAACAGCAAAAACAAAAATTAAAAAGCATTTAAATTTATATCCCACAAAGAAGCCATTGTAATCAACAACTGCTGCATTATTTTTCCAAGATGAACCGGTATACAACCATGCGACAGCTAGGAGACGGCACCTATGGGAGTGTGCTAATGGGCAAGAGTAATGAATCTGGGGAACTGGTGGCCATCAAAAGGTACTGTATACAACACTGCAAAGTTTACCATTGGTGCTGATCTTTCTTTTCCTTTGTTTGCTTGAGAATACATGCAAACAGTAATGCTTTTGTGTCTTACTGTAGATCATAGACTTGGGCACATCTAGTATTTAATGAGTGCTAGGCAGTTTGTAATAACTTTTTCTTATGCATTAGTTTCTACTTTATAGCTAAGGAATTTGAGGCACGTAGAGGTCATTAAGTCATTCATCCAAGGTCATATAATAAGGGAGCTGCTGAGTGAGGGTTTAAATCTACTGCTACCTTCTTGGCTACCATGGTGTGTTGCTAATTCTTTATGCTGCCTTTCCTTTACTTATTTCCTTACCCCGTCCTGTGTTTTACACTCTTGTACAGGCTCAGAATAATTCCTGTAGGAATTAGTTTAATAAATATGGATAAATCTAAGGTTTCTGAGAATCTTCTAGAATATCTCAATAGCAAATTATAATGCTAAATGAAAGCAGTAGGACATACAGGATTCTGATTTTTCATAATCCAGCTTTGTAATTTCTACACCTGAAGAAATATTTTTAGAATATAAGTCTTGTTTTTCTTGTCTCTCATTTTGTGTGGTGACTAAAAATACATTCATATAAATAATACAATCTCTTTCTGTGGCATATGTATTGGAATTACTTTATTACCGTAGATTCACTTTTTATGTATTCATCTTTAATGGTAACCAACATTAGCAGGGAAGAGAGGCAGTAAAAACAAAATTCAAGAAAGTTATTTCTAAAATTTGGTTACTTCTGAATTATTGCCAATTTAAATAAATCACTTGATTTTATGGGCCTCTTGTTTAAATCTAAGGTAATGAATGATATAAAAGTTGTCAGAGAAAGCATTTTACTAAATTTGCTACCAAAATTTGTAATTTTCTTCTATTCCACCTAATTATAGTATTTCATATTTATCTTTTAAGTTTTAGAAAGAGGGCCTTTTGGAAGAAGCCTTTGTAGAAAGGCCCAGTAAAACTAATTAGAGAGATGTAAGAATTCATCCAGAAAGGAAGATTAATGATAATTCTTTCACTTTTGTATTAAAGCAGAATTTCAATTATGACATAGTCATGAACTTACACCAAATAGCCTTGAGATATGTGGAAGGGAGGTGATTTGCTTTTCAGGAGGAGGGAAATGGGAGAATCATAGCTTGCCCAAAGTGAACTAATAACAGTGAGAAAGCCAGTGGTTTAATTTGTGCTTTCAAATCTTTAGTCCCCATACACTAAACTTAACTGTTTTTAACTTCAGGATGAAGAGAAAGTTCTATTCTTGGGATGAATGCATGAACTTGAGAGAAGTTAAGGTAAAAATCCTAGAGATGAAAAGAATTGGAGAAGGCCTTAGCTCTACCTCATACCTATCTCATTTCTGAGGAAAGTAGCTAAGGAGATTATTCTATAGTTAAAGACTTAAAATTAAAGATTTTGAATTAATTTTAGGAGATTAATCTTTTCTCTGTAGGAAGCAATACAAAGATCATTATATTTCCTAACATTTTCCTTTATCTTCTAATTTCTCATTTCTCATCAGAATCTCAATGAAGAACAGAAAATAACTATGCCTTTTGTATCTGTAAATACATTCTCACTTTTAAGAGTATTTTCATTTATACTACAATGAAAAGACAACTTTTTAAATTACTATATACCATTTCTTTATATTTTATGCTGTATGATTTGAATAAAATTTTGGAGACTTTTGCATGGTTAAGTCAGAAAAAAGTTAGACCTAGTTAATATACTTAGAAAAAAATGTTTAGTAGGTATTATTGACTTGGTTTATTTTTGCACTCAAATTAATTACTTAAAACAATTCACTGCTTACTTCAAATAGGCATTCTAAAATGTTTTTAGAAATGTGAATTTTATAGATATTAAAATTCATTAATGAATTCAGAAGAAATGGGCTATTAAGATAATTATCATACCTACTAGCATTGGTGAGATTTTGCCAGCTTCTGTAATTCTGTTGTAAGAATTTTAATGCTTATTTGCTGTGTTGCAGTCTCTGAAGAAACTTAATCATGCCAATGTGATTAAACTAAAAGAAGTTATCAGAGAAAATGACCATCTTTATTTTATATTTGAATATATGAAAGAAAACCTCTATCAATTAATGAAAGACAGGTATGTCTGCATTTTATGAAAATTGTACTTTTCTCCTATTATCTCCTCCATGAGTTCCTTGGGTCCCTTCAGTATGACACATTTTACAATATACAGATTGTAAGAGGGGGATTTAAGTTCATTAGTTTTTATCTTCATGAAAGGAAGTATTTAACGTTGAAGAACTGGCTACAACATAGCTACTTTCCTTCTGTAATCTCTTAAAAATCAAAATAAATATATGATGTAAACACACATACTATCTACCTGTACTTTTGAAGCAAAATTTATTTATAATTTAATGTTCAGTAATAAAGCTGGTCTTGGGCAAAATTGAGAAAATTATGTTCATTTCTGTCCTAAGTGTCTTGTGGAAGGTTAATGAAAGAATGCAGGAAGAAATGAAGTAGCTTCCTAAAAAGGAGCTAATAAACTCAGTAGAATGCTTAAGTGAATGATAGAACTTAATGTTACCCATCCTAAGGAAATTCTTATTTTAATTTTTAAACCTGTGAACAGAACCTAACGAGGAAGAGCTTCAGTCATTTGTCATGAGTTTGGGGAGGATAATATTTAGGAGGTAGATGCCAGTCACATCTGGGAGGTTAATGTCCAAAATTTTGTCTGCTTTTAAAGCGAAGGTTGAATAAAATATCTTCAAATACTTTGGAAACAAATTTCCCAGTAGATTGATGTTGACTTCTCTCTGCATTTCTTTCACATACACACATACTCACCCAAGGCCTCAGCATGGTGAGCAAATTTTTCTTTAATCATATTTCTTCTTCTTTCAGGCTGGCATGTTCCAGGCTGATATCATAACATTAATAGCAATTAAAGTAAAAGTAAAAGTTTTCTACCTCCCAAATCAGTATTTATTTTCTAGAGTCCTTTCTAGCCCTTCTATACAGGCATGCATACTTTTTGCATGGTTGTAATTTTAAATATCATACATTATTTTATTTCATTCATTCACTTATAGGCCTATTTTAATACTGATATATAATTTTCATAGTTACCATAGGATGTTCTGTTAAATGATTATACTAAGCTTCACTTAGCTCTGAATTATTTTAAAAGAAATAACTATCAGTCGGAGACTGGGTTGGTAATTATAATGCATAACATTGATAGAATTATTTTGTAGCCATTAAAAGTGATAATTACAGCCCTGGCTGGCGTAGCTCAGTGGATTGAGCGCGGGCTGGGAACCAAAGTGTCCCAGGTTCGATTCCCAGCCAGGGTACATTCCTGGGTTGCAGGCCATAACCCCCAGCAACCGCACATTGATATTTCTCTCTCTCTCTCTATCTCCCTCCCTTCCCTCTCTAAAAATAAATATAAATAAATAAAAAAAGAAAAAAAAGAAAAATATATGTTAAAAAAAGTGATAATTACAAAGATTATGGAAATGCTTATAAGTAGATAAAAAACAGAAAGCAAAATTGTATTTATGTAACATTGATACCTAATACAAGAGTTATGCATGTGCATGGTTTAGTATTACATTAGAATACTGAAAAACCAAAATAGTTTCTTAGGTGGTGAGATTATGGGTAATTTTAATTTTGGGGCTTCTAATAATAATTTATGCTGTTTAAAATATATGAAATGATAAACATGCATGATATATTGAAATGTAGTTGTTGAAGAAGAAATTAAATACATAGAAATATATGAAGTATTATACTGTCATCTGATTAAAAATATGTCTGTCCATGGAAGTGGTTAATGTAATAGAAAATGAACACTAAAAAGAATCAACTTTGGAAATTAAGTATTCAATTCTGGATTTTTAAATGAAATGTAAATAAAAGTGATATTATTTAGAAAATTATTCAATATCAAAGGTATAAATTTAACCATTAACAAGTGTATATGGTAAAGGGCTGTTTGGGTTAAGTGGTAATTTTACACTTTGTTTTTGGTACTTAACTTCCTGAAACATTGTTTTTGAGGATCTAGAAAAACTCAGAAGTCTTTTTTATTCAAATAAACTTTTCTATTTCAATTGGAAACCAATATACATTAACCTTTGTTCTGATACTATAAATTTCAGCATATAGCATTCTTTTTACAAATTTAAAATTGTTGGCTAGGATAAAAATATTGTGTTTCTTTTAAAATTTATAGTTTGTGAAAGTATGTTTTTTTATTTAATAATTTTTTTGCTGTATATCTTGACCATTTAGTCCCCTCATACCCCCGCCCCCCCGCAGTTACCACACTGTTGTCCATGTCCATGGGTCCTTTTTCCTTTTTGCTCAATCCCTCTACTCCCTACCCACCCATCCCCTTCACTGTCATCCTGCTATCTATGAGGGTGATAGATAGTTTAGGCTGTTCATTAGATTCCACATATAAGTGAAATCATACGGTATTTGTCTTTGCCAGGCTTATTTCACTTAGCATAATATTCTCCAGGTTCATCCATACTGTTGCAAAGGGTAAAACTTTATTTTTTTACAGTTGAGGAGTATTCCATTGTGTAAATGTCCCATAGTTTGTTTATGTACTCACCTACTGATGGACACTTGGGGCTACTTCCATATCTTGGTGATTATAAATAACGCTGCAATGAACACAGGGGTCTTTATGTTCTTTTGAATTAACATTTTGGATTCCTTCAGATATATTCACAGAAGTAGGATCTCTGGGTCAAAGGCAGATCTGCTTTTAATTTTTTGAGATATTGCCATATTCCTTTCTGTAGTGGTTGTACCAATCAGGATTCCCACCAACAGTGCAAAAAGTTTCTCCTTTCTCTACATCCTCGCCAGCACCTGTTGTTTTGTTGATTTATTGATGATAGCCATTCTGACAGGTGTAAGAATGTATCTGTGGTTTTTATTTGTTTATCTAATGATTAGTGACATTGAACATCTTTTCGTATGTCTATTAGCCATCTGTATGTCCTCTTTGGAGAAGTGTCTATTCAGATCCTTTGCCCATTTTTTAATTGAGTTGTTTGGGAGTTTTTTTTGGTGTTGAGTTTGTAAGTTTTTTATAAATTTTGGATATTAACCCCTTATCAGATGCATTGGTGAATATGTTCTCCCATTCTGTGAGTTGTTTTTTTATTTTATTGATAACTTGATTTGCTGTGCAAAAACTTTTCAGTTTGATGTAGTCCCATTTGTTTATTTTTGTTTCCCTTGCCTGGGGAAATATATCAGATAAAATATTGCTCAAGCTATGTCCGAGATTTTGCTGCCTATGTTTCTCTACAATTTTTATTATTTCAGTTCTAACATTTAATTCTTTGATTCATTTTAAAATTATTCTTGTGTTTGGTGTAAGAAGGTGATCTAGTTTCATTTTTATGCACTTATCTGTTCAATTTTCCCAAATCATTTATTGAATCAACTGTATTTAGCCCATTGTATGTGCTTGCTTCTTCTGTCGAATAGTAATTGACTGTAAAGGCATGGGATTATTTTTGAGCTTTCTGTTCTGTTCCATTGATATATGTGTCTGTTTTTATGCCATTACCATGCTGTTTTGATTATTGTGGCATTATAGTATAGTTTGTTAATTAGGTAGCATGATTCCTCCAGTTTTCTTCTTTATTCTCAGGATCACTGTGGCTATGCAGGACCTTTCGTGGTTTCATATACATTTTTTAAAAATGTGTTCTATTTCTGTGAAATACGTCATTAAAATCTTGATAGGGATTGTGTTGAATCTATAGATTGCTTTGGGTAGTATGGACATTTTAATGATGTTTATTCTTCCTATCTACGAACATGGTATATGCTTCTGCTTAGTTGTATCTTCTTCAGTTTCTTTCTTCGGTGTCATAATTTTCCGAGTACAGGTCTTTTATATCTTTGGTTAGATTTATTCCTAGGTATTTTATTCTTTTTGAATCAATTGTGAATGGGATTATTTTCTTAATATCCCTTTCTGTTAGTTCATTACTGGCATATAAAAATGCAACTTATTTCTGAATATTAGTTTTGTATTCTGCTACATTATTCAATTCATTTATAATCATACTAGTTTCTTGGTGGAATCTTTAGTTGGATTCTATATGTACAGGATCATGTCATCTGCAAATAAAGACAGTTTTACTTCTTCCTTTCCAATTGGGATGCCCTTTATTTCTTCTTTTTTGTCTGATTGCTGTGGCTAGGACTTCCAGTACTATGTTGAATAAGAGAGGTGAAGGTGGACATCCTTATCTTGTTTCCTATCTTAAGGAGAATACTTGTAGTTTTTGCCTGTTGAATATGATGCTAGCAGTGGGTTTGTCATTTATGGCCTTTATTATGTTGAGGGATGTTCCCTCTATTCCCACTTTGCTGAGAGTTTTTTATCATAAATTGGTGCTGGATTTTATCAAAAGTTTTTTCTGCATCTATTGGTATGATCATGTGGTTTTTATCCTTCATTTCATTTATGTATGTAGTGAATCACATTTATTGATTTACAATTGTTATACCAACCTTGCATTCCTGGAATAAATCCCACTTGATCATAGTGTATGATCTTTTTGATGTATTGCTGTATTTGGTTTACTTATATTTTGTTGAGGATTTTAACATCTATCTTCATTAGGAATATTGGCCTATAATTTTCTTTTTTTGTAGTGTCTTTATCTGATTTTGGCATTACGATAATGCTGACCTCATAAAATGAGCTTTGGAGCCTCCCTCCTCCTGAATTTTTTGAAATAGATTGAGAAGAATAGGTGTTTGTTCTTCCAGGAATGTTTGGTACAATTCACCTGTGAAGCCATCCAGTCCAGGGCTTTTGTTCATTGGGAGTTTTTTGATTACTGTTTCAATTTCACTAGGTGTAGTCTGTCTAGTTTTGGAAGAGTGTATGTTACTAGGAGTTTATCCATTTCATCCAGGTTGTCCAGTTTGTTGACATATATAATTGTTCATAATATTTCTACAATCTTTGTATTTCTTGGGTGTTATTTCCCCTCTTTGATTTCCTATTTTATTTATTTGGTTTCTCTCTCTCTTTTTTCTTGATGTTCTGGTTAAAGGTTTGTCAATCTTGTTTATCTTTTCTGAGAACCAGCTCTTGGATTCATTGATATTTTGTATCCTTTTTGAGATTTTTATTTATTTCTACTCTGATCTTTATTACTTCCTTCTACTCACTTTGGGCTTTGTTTGTTGTTCTTTTTCAAGTTCCTTTAAATGTGAAGTTAAATTGTTTATTTGAGTTTTTTCTTGTTTTTTGAGATAGGCACATAATGCTATGAATTTCCCACTTAGAATTCCTTTCCCTGTGTCCCACAGATTTTGGATAGTTGTGTTCTCATTTTTATATGTTTCAAGGTATCTTTTGATTTCTTCCTTGACCAATTCATTGTTCAATACTGTGTTATTTAGCTTCCATGTCTTTGTGTGTTTTTTAGTGTCCTTCTTTTGATTGATTTCTGCTTTCGTAGCATTGTGGTCAGATAAGATGCTTGATATGATTTCAATCTTCCTAAATTTATTGGGACTTCTTTGTGTACTAACATGCAGTCTATCCTAGAAAATATTCCATGTGTACTTGAAAAGTATGTATATTCTGCTGCTTTGGGGTGAAATGCTATGAAGATATCAATTAAATCCATTTGATCTACCATGTTCTTTGTGGCTGCTGTCTCCTTTTGATTTTTTGTCTGGAAGATCTATCCATTGAAATCAATGGGGTGTTAAAATCACCAACTGTGACTGTATTTCTGTTGATCTCTCCCTTTATGTATGTCAAGAATTGTTTCACATAATTAGGTGCTCCTATGTTGGGTGCATAATTGTTTACTAGGATTATATTCTCTTATTGGATTGTTCCCTTTATCATTATGTAGTATCCTTGTTTGTCTCTTACTATAGCATTGGTTTTAAAGCCTCTTTTGTTGGATATAAATATTGCTACCTCAGCTCCTTTTTTCCTTTCCATTAGTATGAAATACCATTTTCCATTCCCTTACTTTTAGTCTGTGTGTATCTTTTCATCTGAGATGAGTCTCTTGGAGGCAGCATATATATGGGTCTTGTTTTCTTATCCATTCAGGTATGCTATGTCTTTGGTTGGGGCATTTAAGCCATTTACATTTAAGGTGGTTATTGATAAATACATATTTAGTGCCATTTTATTGTTAGACTATTTTTTTCCTGTTATTTTTCTTTCTCTTTTTCTTCTTCTTAAAGCAAGCCCTTTAACATTTGTTGCAGTATTGGTTTGGTGTTAACAAACTCTTGCTTTTTCTTATCTGGAAAGCTCCTTACTTCTCCCTCAGTTTTAAATGATGGCTTTGCTGGGTAAAGTAGCTTTGATTATAGGTCCTTGCTTTTCATCACCTTGAATAGTTCATGCCAGTCCCTTTAGGTGAAATGATTTGTTGAGAAATCAGATGACTGTAATTGGTGCTCCCTTGTAGATAACTACCTGCTCTGCTCTTGCAGCTTTTAGGATTCTCTCCTTTGTTTAAACCATGTTGTTTTAATTGTGATGTGTCTCAGTGTATGCCTCTTCGGGTCCAACTTTTTCAGAATTCTCTGAGTTTCATGGACTTATATGTTTTTTTTTTCTTCACCAGATTAGGGAAGTTTTTGGTCATTATTTCTTCTAATACCTTCTTGGTACCTTGCTTGCTCTCTTCTTCTTCTGGTATTTCTATGATATGGATGTTGTTATACTTCATGTTGTCTAAAATGTTTCTTAAGCTCTCCTTATTTTTGCTGCTCTGCCTGAGTGTTTTATTCTACTTTGTTTCCAAATCACTGATTCCATTCTCTGTGTCATCTAACCTATTGTTTATTCCTTCCAGTGCATTATTTATTTCAGAAAGTGCTTTGTTTATTTCTGACTGGTCCTTTTTTATGGTTTCTGTGTCCTTTTTTCATGCAGTTGAGTATCCTTATAATCATTAGTCTAAACTCTCTGATATCTTTCTTGCCTCCATTTCATTTAGTTCTTCTGGAAAATAGTTTTCGTCTTTCATTTGGGGTTTGTTTCTTTCTTTTTCCATTTTGGCTGCTTTTTGTGTATTTGTTTCTATGTATTAGGTAGGTCTGTAAGACTCTTGTACATGCCTAGGTCAAACCCTGCCTGTGACTAGCCTTGGGAAGCCTGCTTGGTGGTATCAGCAAACCATAGCATGTGTGTGGTTCTTTCTGCTAGGATTGCTGGTGTGCAGAAAGAACCAGGCTGCATGCCAAGACTGGCTCCAAGCAGCACCAAGTCCGAAGAGAGTCAGCTGAAGTCTTGGAGCTCCCAGAGACCCATCTCTTTCTGAAGGCTTTCTCAGTCAGGCTTAAAGAGTAAAAGTCTTCCAGCTGCACTCCTCAGTAGCAGGTCTTAAGCACCATACTGTAGGGCAGAACAATTCCTGCAAGCGGGGCAATTGCTTCCCCTCAGGCTGATGCCACTTGGTGGGGACTACTTTGCCTAAGAAAGATGGCTCCTGCAATATGGGGAATGACTCAGCATAGGGATCCTGGCAGCTGCTCCTTCAGCTCTCTACTGAGAGCCACCACCCCCGGCCTCTCCTCAAGTGTCTCTAGTCAACTCTGCCCTTTCTCTTCTGGAACCCAGGGTAAGTGACTGTAAACAAAATTTTACGTGTTGACCCTTTAAAAGGCTCTCTGAGTCTCCAGCCATCTCTCTCTGGCAGACAGAAAACCTGCTGCTTTTCACAGCTGGACGTTATCTGGATTCCTTTCCCATTTCTGGTTCTGTAGGCTGGGGAGCTCAGCTTGGGGTTTAAACCTTATACTACTCAGGAGAAACCCCTTGGCTGCTGAAATATTCCTGTGGGACTTCAGCTGCTGCCCATGGGAGTCTAGACAGCCCTGTTATGCCTCTTTCACACTCCCTACCAGTCCCATTGTGGTGATATGGCTTCTCCTGTATGTCTGTGGTTATAAGGCTCCTCTCTAGCTAGTGTTCAGTTGATTATTTGGGGTGATTTTTCTATACTTTAGTTGTAATTCCAGTTTGGTCCTGGGAGGAGGTTAGTGTAGCTTCCACTTACTCCTCTGCCATCTTGGGTCTCTGAAAGTGAGTTTTTCAAATATTTCAATAATACATGATCAGTACTATTTTCAGGCCCTGGCCAGTAGTTCAGTTGGTTAGAGCATTGTCCCAATATGCCAAGGTTGTAGGTTCAATCCCCAGTTGGGGTCTCTCTTTCTTGCTGTCTGTCCCTCCCTTCCTCTTTCTCTCAAAAAAAAAAAAAAAATCAATAAAAGACTTTTTTAAAATATTATTTTCAAATTTGAGATAAGGCTATGTTTATCTTTATGGTTTGCTTCTAGCCCATTCGGTGGGACATTTTGGAATATTATGTAAACATATAGTTAACAATACAATGTTAAAAAAAAGACTTTTTCCCATATGTTGAGAACACTTGAATAAACACTCTTAATTAATCCAATCAGTCATTGCTGAAATAAAGATGTTAGAAAATGTTGAAATGATTACTTGCGAAACATAGAATGGCTTCAGAATCAAAGAAGAATTAACTTGGAGTCAAGGAATTAAATTTGATCACATTAATTTTTGGTATGCTATTGATTAATATTTGTCAGCCTTAATTTGGCCCTTATTTGGATCTTACTTTGTTAGGCCTTTTGTAAATACCGTATAAAGCTTCACTGTCTAGTGCAGTATCTGTGAGACACAGGTAGCAATTTTGAAGTGTGGCAAGTCTGGATTGAGCTATAAATGTAAAATAAATTACATGTCAGATTTTGAAGACTTGGTACAAAAAAGAAGAATGTAAATTGATTAGTAATTTTATAATTTTTAAAAAGATTTTAATTTATTTTCAGAGAGAGGAAAAGAGAAGGAGAGAGAGAGAGAGAGACATCAATGTGTGGTTGCCTCTTGCGTGCCCTCTACTGGGGACCTGGCCTGCAAACTCAGGCGTGTGCCCTGACTAGGAACTGAACCTGCGACCCTTTGGTTTGCAGCCTGGTGTTTAATCCACTGAGCTACACCAGCCAGGGCTCATTAGTAATTTTAAAATACTGACTGCGTGTTAAAATAATATTTGGTATATGTTGAGTTCGACAAAACATTGTTAAACACTTGTGTTTCTCACTCGTGGTTCTTGTTATATTTTTATTAGACAGTACAAATGCATACTCTAGAACTGAAGCAGTTATGCCCTTAAAACTTTTAAAGCCTACATACACTAGCTATTTGAGTTTTTACTACCAAGCAAAACAAAAACAATTCTAAGTTTCACTTTTTAAATATGTGACAGCACTATGAAACTATAAATCATACTTTAGCCAGAATCATAAGGCCAGGAGGAGCTCCAAGGGAGGAGGAACCTCATTTGTTTTGGTGGTTGGTTAGCAGCTGTTACATGAGTATTTTTCTGTTCATTTCTTCACAGGAACAAGTTGTTCCCTGAGTCAGTCATCAGGAATATTATGTATCAAATATTGCAAGGGCTGGCATTTATCCATAAACATGGTAGGTTTCTTTGTTTTTCTTTTTATTGTTGTTCGAGTACCGTTGTCTCCATTTTCCCCCTAATACTCCCCCTTGCCACACCTATCCCCACCTTCCACCCTCAGTGCTATACCCACGTTTGGCTTTGTCTATGTGTCCTTTATACATGTTCCTTGACGACCCTTCCCCTTTTCTTTCCTCATAATCCCCCTCCTTTAAGCTTCCTTTTCCTGCTTCAGATTATTGTCAACATCACACACAGGAATTGAACATGTACATAAATAATGTTATGTTTGGATAACTGCAAGTTTGCAGTATGTGACTATACATACTTATATTTTTAAGAATTTAGTATTTTTATCATTTTATATAAAATACAACTTCTATAATCTGTAACTGTCTTCCAGTATGGCAGAAATTTTTAACAGTTTGATCATCAGCCTTTGGTCTTAGTGGTCATAAACCTATCCTGCAACTTCATTCCCTCTGATTTTACCATGGAAATGAGAACAATAAATATATAAGGCCCTTCTTTTGGAAATGATAAGAATACTTTGATTTACCAAGACTAGTTATTATTATTTAAATAGTTTAAATCAACCATATTATAATATTTCATAGTTTCCCTTGGTATTTACATTTAGTTGTTTCTGTTCTTTGAGTAAAATTAAAGCAAGTGATCTCATTTTTATGAATTTCTTATTTATGTAGTCTTTACATAGTTTTTGCATATCAATCAAACCAAAATAATTAGTATTGTAAGTTAGTATGATATTATAAAAACTTTTAGCAAACATTTCTTTAGTCACTAGATGTTTAGATATTAAGTTAGAAAAGTTTCTACTATACCATTGGTGCATTTTGAACATAGGCATTCAAAAAACACCATCATTAGTCTCCGTTCATGTTTCATCCCATATTTTATATTTCTTTTTCTCCTTTAAGTGCTACAGGAAATAATTTATTTTCTAAAAATACTATGCAGCTCTGACTGCTGTGGCTCAGTTGGAGTGTTGTACTGTAAACCGGAGGTCATGGGTTCAATTTCTGGTCAGCACACCTTCCTAGGTTGTGGGTTTGGTCCCCCAGCAGGGGGTACGAGAGGTGATGGTTGTTTCTTTTTCACATTAATGTTTCTCTCCCTTCTCCCATCCTTCCCTTCTCTGTAAAATCAATAAGTAGGTCCTTATGTGAGGATAAAAAAAAATGGTCTGCAGAATTCCACAGAAGCATTGAGAAAATTCCTGAATCCCCAGTTGTTCGTCTTATATAAACTAGTAAGGTCTTTAAAAGTCTAAAACCCTGGGTAATATACTACAACCCATTGGTAAAAGTCATTTATTAATTATAGACATATAAAAAATGTATGCTGTTTTCATTGTTTGTGGTAGATGCCTAATCTTCAGCCCCAAATCTAGAATAGGGTGAATATATTATGCCATTGAAACTCTGGTCAGCATGGTACTCTTGATATTTACGAGTTACTTTATGCTAATGAAGCAAGTATGATATGAAAATCAAAAGTCTCGAATTGTTTGATTTTTGGGGGAAGAACTTTGTGTTTTATTAATAGTTTTCAGGCTAGTAATAAAGTTGTTTTAGTTTCCTTAGATATGTATCGATTATTAGCAACTTCAGAGCACAAGGGATTCAAGGAAATTAGTATGGGATTTATAAATTTCTGCTGAAATTAAATAACATGAGTAATCTAGAATTACATAATTGGCCACACAGTGATTTGGGAAACTGGACTTTAACAACAATAGGCATTTTTACAAAACTTTATTTCTCTGTAGTTGATAAATACCACATATGTAATATTTTGAGAAAATATTTTTTAAATAGTGGCTGTCAAAAAAACAAGACTAATATTTTAGTTAAAACAGGACCAAATCTCCAATATATTTATATTAGTGAGGATAGGGAAAGTCTAAACTTTACATATATGTAATTGGTTCAATTCTAAGATTTTATGGATTAATGTCACTTTGCCATCATGTGTTCGCATTCCTGTCTTCTTATAAAAGTGCAACAGATTTCTCTTGGAAGTTAGTGAAATGGCTCCTAACAGCTATTTTGAGTAAGAAGTACCAGATAAACTGAGTTCAGAACTCAGTTATAGATGTCACAAATGTAGAACCCACACTGGCTTTGAAAGACTTAAGATTGAGCTTAGGATGAGACAGTCTTCCTAGCCCAAAGCTGCATGAAAATCCTCTCGTGATGAATATTACAGCCAGTGACCTGGCTTGTTCTTTATCCTCCCACCTTGCAGGGTCATTAGAATACAAGCCATCTGTGTACAAGAAGTGTGCTTTAGATCTCTCATAGAAATTTACAAGGAGGGCTTTAGAGGTTTTTCTTCTGCCTGGGTTTTCTGCCTCATTTTCATTGGGCTGCTTTTTAGATTCCATAACTAACCACTTATTTTATATATTGGTTGGTAAATAAGCATTATAGTTACTGGGTTTTTCAGTAAAGCAGCTACCAAGGAAGAACTGAACTGTTAAATAAAAGAATTTTAAATAAATTGGTTAAAATGGTTGGAGATCTCTTTTTGTTTAATAGGCTTTTCAAGTAAGTGATTATACTCAAGGAATCTCATGTGAAATGTAATAGAGCCCCATAGTAAGACCAGCTGTGTTGACTTAAGCCTGATTATGCAGCCCTACTCAAGGTTTCATTGAGCTAGTTCTCTCTCAACCTCAACCTCCTCGTCTCTTACACAACAGTGATCATAATACCTCTTTAAGGCTGTTCTGCAAATTAATGAGATTGTCATAATGTGGCAGTATCCAGCCCACTGCCTGAACTTACTGGATTAACAAATACATGTTATTTTATGTATTTTTTTATCCTCACCTGAGGATTTGTTTGTTGATTTTAGAGAGAGAGAAAAGGAGGGAGGAGGGAGAGAAACATCAATGTGAGAGAGAAACATTGATCGATTGGATGCCTCCTACACACACCCGGCCCCAAGATGGAATGGCACTCTTTTGGTGTGTGGAACAACACTCCAGTCAATGGGCCTCACCTGCCAGGGTGAAGGAATACATGTTATTTTTAATGATCTTACATGCCTTGCGATCTTTCTTGCTAAATTACTTTGAAAGGAGTATCTCCACCTCCAGTCACTTTTTATACACTAAACATGGTTTCTTTTTTCCCCTTAGTTCACATTCCTAATTATAACAGAGAGGCTCAGTTCTATTTTGTTTATGTCACATATATTTAAACATGATAGTTGATGGTTGTTTTTCCTTTTTATATTCCTAGGTTTTTTTCATAGGGATATGAAACCAGAAAACTTGCTTTGTATGGGTCCAGAACTTGTGAAAATTGCTGATTTTGGTCTTGCAAGGGAATTAAGGTCACAGCCACCATACACTGATTATGTGTCAACCCGATGGTGAGTGTTATGCAGCTCTCCAGAGGCATATGCCTATGCTGAAGTTTTCCTCTAGTGAATTGTCAAATATCATTCTGGATGTTCCATATGTATTATTTAAAGCAAAATGTAGAAGTGACTTCGTATTCTTTGGAGATAAAGGATCAGTTGAGACTATACTAATTTATGAATAAGAGGAGGAAAAAAGATTTTTTATTCATTCAACAAATATTTATTGAACACCTACTATGTGCCAGATATTAACTTAGGCACTGGGAACAGAGAAGTGAACTAAACAAAAAGAACACTGCCTCATATACAAATAACCAAGTTGCAAATATCATGAGTTACCAACAGAAGGATATCATACATGTTCATCAAAAAACATATACTAGTCCCAAACTGCAAACTACCCAAATGTCCATCACCAAGTGGTGTGATATATTCACCCAGTGAAATGCTTTACAGCAATGAAAATGAAAGGCCTGTAATTACATGCAACAGTATGGATGAGTCTTACAGATATAATGTTGAGAGCAAGAGACCAAACAAAAAAGAATACATACTGTATGATCCCATTGATATTAAATGCAAAAGTAGAGAAAACTAATCTATGTTGTTAAAAGTCAAAATAGCAGTTACATGGCGGGGGGCGGGTAGCAACTGGAAGAGTTCAGGAGAGGGGACTTCTGGGATGCTGGTAATATGCAGTTTCTTGATCTGGGTGCTGGGTCCATGGGTGTGTTTTGTTTGTGAAAAGTCATCAGGCTAGTACTCTTATGATACATACATTTTTCTGTATGTATATATACTCCAGTAAAGATAAGAATATTTGTGTATCAGACGGAGAAAAATAAAATATGAAAAGGCACAGGGAGTTGGGGGAGATAAGGGAAGAAAAAAAGAATGTTGCTATTATAAATAGAAGATTTTGCTGAGAAGAGCCTGGGAGGACATGCCAGGGTAAGCAGGAGCTTTTCTGGGGGAGAAAATGCTGAGGGTAAAGACCTTGACACAGGAGTGCCACATGTGGACTCTGCAGAGCCCAGAATGAATAAGGAGGGCAGTAGTAGGAAATGAGGTCTGAATGTTTAGGGATGGCCAGATCTCCTAGTTCATTGAAGGACTATAGTGGCTTTTTAATCTGAGGGACTAGGGAGCCCTTGGAGAATTTTGACATGATCTGACATGTTTTAAAACTCTGACTGATGTATTGAAAATAGAATTTAGAGGAGCAAGGGCAGAAGCAGGGAGGCCAGGTAGGAAGCTATTGTAATAATTCAGGCAAGAAATGGTGGCTGTGGAGATGGTGAAAGGTGTAGGATGTTGGCTATGTTTTTAAAGTAGAGCAAACATGAGTTCCTGGTAAATCAGGTGTTGGATTATAATATATAAGGGAGTCAAGACTCCACCTTTTTCCCCTCAGCAACTGGAAGGATGGAGTGAGCACTAATTGAGATAGGGAATTCTAGGGAGTTCTTGCTCAGGGGGTTGGGGCAGGGGAAGCACAATTTGGTTTTGGGTTGAGGTGAATGTTTATGTAAGGGGAGATGTCAAAGTAGACAGCTGGATTTATGATACAGAGTTCAGGGGAGAGGGCTGGGCTGAAGATGTGAAGTAGAAGACATTAGTGTTAAAAATTGTAAGATTAAATGAAGTCACTAAGTGAGCAAGTGTAGTTAGAGAACAGAAGCGATCTGAAAACTGAGCTAGATAATGTAATCATAGGCCCCCATTTGCCCAGGACAGTTTCAGCCAATGCCTGTTTTGTTTCTTTTCATTAAAGTTATTGGGATGACATTGGTTTAATATGATTACAAGCATACATTTCTTGGATATATGATCTATATATTATTGCACTATGTGCCCACCACCAAAAGTCAAATCTTCTGTCACCATATGTTTGACTCCCTTTACCCTTTTCAACCCACCCCCGCTTCCCTCTGTTGTCTGTGTCTATGAGTTTTTGTTTTTCTTGTTTGTATCCCCCATATGAGTGAAAGCATATATTCTTAACTTTTCCTGTCTGACCTATTTGGCTTAGCATGATATTCTTAGGGTCCATCCATGTTGTTGCAAATGGCAGTATTTTATCTTTTCCTTATGGTTGAGTAATATTCCATTGTATATATGTACCACATCTTCTTTATTCAGTCATCTATGGAAGGACACTTTAGTTGTTTTAATGTCTTGGACACCGTGAGTAATGCCTCAGTATACATAGGGGTGCATATCTCTTTGCGAATAAATATTTTCAAATTTTTTAGGTAGATACCTAGAAAGGGGTTGCTGGATCATATGGTTGCTCTGTTCTTGATTTTTTGAGGAATCTCCATCTTTTTTTTTTTTTCCCCACAGTGGCTGTACCAGTTTACATTCCCACTAGCAGTGAATGAGGGTTCCTTTTTTCCTACACAGCCTCTCCAACACTATTACACTTGCCTTGTTGACAATTGCCATTCTAATAGGTGTGAAGTGGTATCTCATTGTGGTATTGATTGGCATTTCCCTAATAGCCAGTGAAGTTGAGGATCTTTTTATATATCCATTGGTCATTTGTATGTTTTTTTTTGGTAGAAGTGTCTATTCGGGTCCTTTATTCATTTTTTAATTGGATTGTTTCTTCATTTGATGTTGAGTTATATGAGTTCTCGCTATATTTTGGGCATTAATCCCTTGACAGAGCTGTTGTCTGCAAATATCTCCTCCCATTCATTTGGTTGCATTTATGTTTTGTTGGTTTCTTTTGCTGTGCAGAAGCTTTTTAGTTTGATATAGTCCCATTCACTTACTTTTGCTTTTACTTCCCTTGCCTTTGGGGTCAAATTCTTTATATAGAAAACTCTAAAGACTCCACCAAAAGAAACTATTAAAAACAGTAAATACATAAAGTTGCAGGATACAAAATCAATATACAAAATCCACAGCATTCCCATGTACTAACAATGAAATTTCAGAAAAAAAAAATGAAAAACACAATTCTTTATGCAATTGCAACCAAAAGAGTAAATATCTAGGAATAAACTTAATAAAGGATATGAAGGACCTATACCTTACAATGCATTATTAAAAGAAATTTTAAAATAATACAGTTAAATGGAAAGATATTCTGTGTTTGTGGTTTGAATAGAATCAACATAAAATGACCATATTACCCAAAGCAATATACAGATTTAATACAACCCCCATCAAAATCCCAGTGATTTTTTTAAAGGAATAGAACAAAACGGTAGAGCTTGTTAGGAACATGTAAAAAGGACATATGGGCAAAAAAAAAAAAAGAATGAAAGATCATAAGATTTGTATGGAACTACAGAAGACCCCGAGTAGCCAAAGCAATCCTGAGAAAAAAGAACAAAGCCAGAGGTATCACACTCCCTGACTTCAATAGTTATGATAATCAAAACAACATGGTATTGGCAGAAAAACATACACACACAGGCCAATGGAACAGAATTGAGAGCACAGAAATAAACCCATATTTAGATGGGCAAATAATTCAACAAAGGCGCCAAAAACATAAAATGGAGGAAAGAAAGCCTCCTTAATAGATAGTGTTAGGAAAAATGGAAAAGCTACATGCAAAAGAATGAAATGAGACTGATGTTTGTGCCAATATATAAAAGTTAACTCAAAATGGATCAGAGGCCTAAAAATAAGATCTGAAACAATAAATTACATACAAGAAAACAGATACTAAACTTAGGGACCTTGGTCCTAAGAGCCAATGCCTATTATCAGCAGTTTCATTTAAATGAGCTAGGACAGGTCTGAGAGACCTCCACTGTATGCTTCCTGCTCCCTCTGTGGTCTTACATGGTAATGTGAGAGATGTGTGAAAGTGAATGATGAACCAAGTGAACACCTTAACATGACTAATTTAGAGATTTCCTGTCTATTTAAACATTTCCTGAAGCAATATAAACAAATGTGCTTAGATAGAAGTGATCTTCAGCCAACTGGTTCACTGAGGGTGCGAACAGGAGTAGTCTTGATACTGTTTGCCCGTCCATGCACATGGATACAAGCTTCTTGTCCACGGTCTTTGCCATAACCTTTGAGATGGCTGCGGGTAAGATCGTGGGAAACATAGGAAGTTATAGGTTAGGTGTACTGGAAGTATATGTGGGAAATAAACCCACAGCAGGGTACTCGTAGGGCATAGAGAAAGTGGCCTAAATATTTATTTTAAAGTGATTATTACATAGTATAAGGATATAACTATTTTGCTGTTTGGTGCTATGGATTGACTTATATCTCAAAAACGGATAGGTTGAATACCTAGCCCTTGATACCTGTGCCTGTGACTTGATTTGGAAACACTGCATTTTGCCATGTATAATGTGCATACATGTTTTTGTCCCAAACTTTCAGGAAAAAAATCATTTTAATTTCTTAATTCAATTATTTATTTATAGTTAGAAATTTGTTTTTTATATTATAAAGGAATTTTAGCATTTATTTTTTTTAAATATATTTTGTTGATTATGCTATTATAGTTCCATTTTTTCCCCTTCATTCATCTCGACCTGTACTCCTTTCCCACCCACACTCCCCTGCCACCTTAGTTCATGTCCATGGGTTGTACATATAAGTTCTTTGGCTTCTCTATTTCCTGTACTATTCTTAACCTCCCCCTGTGTATTTTGTACCTACCATTTATGCTTCCTATTCCCTGTACCTTTTCCCTCATTCTCCCACGTCCCCTGTCACTTCTGCTCTGATAACCCTCCATATGATCTCCATTTCTGTGACTCTGTTCCTGTTCTAGTTGCTTGCTTTTTGTGATTTCTTTTTTTAGGTTTGGTTATTGATAGTTGTGAGTTTGTTGTCCTTTTACTATTCATAATTTTTATCTTCTTCTTTTCCTTAGATGAGTCCCTTTAACATTTCATATAATAAGGTCTTGGTGATGATGAGCTCCTTTAACTTGAACTTATCTGGGAAGCACTTTATCTGTCCTCGCATTCTAAATGATAGCTTTGCTGGATAGAGTAATCTTGGATGTAGGTCCTTGCCTTTCATGACTTCAAATACTTCTTTCCAGCCCCTTCTTGACTGCAAGATCTCTTTTGAGAAATCAGCTCACAGTCTGATGGGAACTCCTTCATAGGTAACTCTCTCCTTTTCTCTTGCTGCTTTTAAGATTCTCTCATTATCTTTAATCTTGGGTAGTGTAATCCTGATGTGCCTTGGTGTGTGCCTCTTTGGGTCCGATTTCTTTGGGACTCTCTGAGCTTCCTGGACTTTCTGGAAGTCTATTTCCTTTTCCAGATTGGGGAAGTTCTCCTTCATTATGTTTTCAAATAAGCTTTCAATTTCTTGGTCTTCCTCTTCTCCTTCTGGCACCCCTATGATTCGGATGTTGGAACGTTTAAAATTGTCCCAGAGGTTCCTGAGTCTCTCCTCATTTATTTTGTAAATTCTTGTTTCTTCATTCTGTTCTGGTTGAATGTTTATTTCTTCCTTCTGGTCTAAAGTGTTGATTTGAGCTCAGTTTCCTCCCCTTCACAGTTGGTTCTCTGTATGTGTTTCTTTATTTCATTTTGCGTAGCCTTCACTTTTTCCTCTGTTTTGTGACCATACTCAACCATTTCTGTGAGCATCCTGATTACCAATGTTTTGAACTCTGCATCTGATAGGTTGGCTATCTCCTCATCACTTAGTTCTTTCTCTGGAGTTGTGATCTGTTCTTTCGTCAGGGCTATGTTTCTTTATGTCATCGCACCTGTTACATTGTAAGGGGCGGAGCCGTAGGTATTTGCCAGGGTGGGGCAACCCACTTCCCTGTGTTGTGGCACTGTATTGGGGGGAGGGGTCTGAGAGGATACAGTGCCACTTGCTCAGCTCTCGGCTGGCTTTCAGTCACTTCCTCTGCTACCCACAAGCACATTGGGCCCTTCTGGTGCTGAATCCCAGGTGGGTGGGCTTGTGTACATTCTAGGACTCTGTGCCTCTCTCCAGTGAACGCTCCTGTGAGGCTAGGAGTTTCTCCCACTGCTGCAACCCCCATAGGTTTTTACAGCCACAGGTTTTGAGGCTTTCTTTCCCCATGCTGGAATCCTAGGTTGTGTGATCTGTCTCACTCCCCAGTTGTTTCTCCTGGTTTATCTGCATGCAAATATGGGACCACCTGGTCTGCCAGCCACTGCCTCATCTATCCATTCCCTCAGCTACTGCCTTTCCACACATCCTTCTGCCCCAGCTGCCCATCTCTGCCCCTCCTACCAGTGTGGATAAATGTTTCTTCTTTAACTCCTTGGTTGTTGGACTTTCATACAGTTTGATTTTTCTGGCAGTTCTGGTTGGTTTTTGTTTACAGATTTATTGTTGTCCTTCTTGCATTTCTGCATGGAGGCAAAGTGTGTCTACGTCTGCCTCCATCTTGGCCAGAATTCCATTTTTTTTTAGCATTTATTTTTTAGCATAGTGTACAAGAAATTTTAGGGAATCCCAAAACACAAGTACAGATACAAGGTACTTCAAATACAGCCCATGTATAATGCATATCCTTATATTTCCCTTAAAAATTTGGGCAAAGACATGCACATTATACACAGCAAAACACTGTAGTTTCTTTGCAGATATAATTACCTTAAGATGAAATCTTCATGGTGGGCCCTAATCCAATGTGACTAGTGTCCTTATGAGAAGGGAGGGGAGGGGATGGGGGGGAGGGGAGTGGAGAGGAGAGGAGGGACACAGAGACACACACAGTGGGAATACGGGAAGACATACGGGAAGAATGGCATGAGAGGATGGAGGCAGAGATTGGAATGATGCAGCTGCAAGCTAAGGAACACCCAGGATTGCCAGCAGCACCAGAAGCTAAGAGAAAGGCACAGGACCAATTGTCTCTCAGAGCCTTTAGAGGGAACAGGGCCCTACTGTCATGTGTCTTTATCTTCCAGAACTGTGAGAGTTTATGTTTCAGTTAGTTTAAACTAGTGATTTTCAACTGGTATGCCACAAGAATTTTTAAAACATACAGTACCTGACTTTATTCAGAGGCACTGACCTCTTTTTCCTTAGATTGTCAAATAAAAAAAATTATAACAGCCAACACAACAATAGCTATCTAATATGAATGAATCAAAACTATACCTATTTTTTTGTCAGAGCAACAAAAAATATGTTTTTTGGTGTGCTGCAGAGTTTTAGTAATTATATGTGCCATGAGATGAAAAAAGTTGAAAATTACTTGTTTAAATCATCTAGTTGTGACATTTTGTTATAGCAGCACCAGGAAACTAAGACTTTTTTTTATTGTTGCTCAAGTACAGTTTTCTGCCTTTTCCCTTCACCCCTCCCCACCACCCCAGCCCTCCCTGCCTCCTTCCCCTGAAACTAATACATTTAGTAATGCTTTTTCAAAAAAGAGTTTGCAAGGAACCCTTTTTTCAACAATGGCCTCCAAAAATAATAAGTGTATAGGTAGTGGAATATTAACTTTTTTTGGTGCTTCTTGAGAAGTTGCTAATGAACTTACATAAAATATTCATTGGCATTTGCTGTCCACCACAGGAGCCATAAGTCACTGACTTGGTGGAAACCAGAACACACAAATCTGTGGAAGAAGCACCAGCATTTTTTATAAATAAATAGCTATTTTAAGAACACTATGCCAAAGGCAGCCATTAGCAAGTATATTTTTAGGAGATGAGTTTACACATCCCTGGCTGATGTGGTTCAGTGGATTGAGCGCTGGCTTGCAAACCAGAGGGTCACTGGTTCAATTCCCAGTCAGGGCACATACCTGGATTGTAGGCCACCTCCCCAGTGGGAGGTGCATGTGAGGCAACCATACATTGATGTTTCTTTCCCTCCCTTACTTCCTCCCTTCCCCTATCTCTAAAAATGAATACATCTTTTTTTTTTAAGAAGAGTTTACATGTGACTCCATGGGGCACTAATTTTTATTTAGTGAAATGAATAGTGTAAATTTCCCTTTTATTTTTTTAGTATTGTTATACTATTACAGTTGTCCCAGTTCTTCCCCTTTTTCCCTCCTTTGCCGAGCCACCACCCCCAGTCCCACTCCCACAGTTAGTCCTCACACTGTTGTCTACGTACATAGGCCATTCATATATGTTCTTTAACTGATCCCTTCCCCTTCTTTCCACCATTAACTCCCTCCCACCTCTGGCAACTGTCAGTCTGTTCATGTTTCCATGTCTCTGGTTTTATTTCACTCATTAGTTTATTTTGTTCATTATATTCCTCTTATAAGTGAGATCACTTAGTTTTTGTCTTTCACCAACTGGCTTATTTCACTTAGAATAATAGTCTCCAGTTCCAATGGTGGTACTATAAAAGCTAGGAGTTCCTTCTTTATTTCTGCTCCATAGTATTCCATTGTGTAAATGTACCACAGTTTTAATCCACTCATTTAATGGTAGGTGTTTCCAGCACTTGGCTATTGTAAACAGTGCTGCTACGAACATGGGGACATATAGTTGCTTTTGAATTGGTGATTGGGATTCTTCGGGTATGTTCCCAGCAGTGGAATCGCTGGGTCAAAAGGAAGTTCCATTTTTAATTTTTTGAGGAAATTCCAGCTGTTTTCCACAGTGGTTACACAAGTCTGCATTCCCACCAACAGTGTCCTAGGGTTCACTCTTCTCCACATACTCCACATCACTTGTTGTTTGTTGATTTATTACTGATTCATTCTGACAGGTGAGGTGATACCTCATTGTGGTTTTAATTTGCATCTCTCTGATGGCTAGTGATGTTGAGCATTTTTTCATAGGATTATGGGCCATCTGTATGTCTTCCTTGGAGAAGTGTCTATTCATATCCTTTGCCCATTTTTTAAATGTCTTCCTCACATTGAGTCTTATGGGTTCTTTATATATTTTGGAGATTAAAACCTTGTACAGGAGTTCCGGCCAAGATGGAGGCAGACGTAGACACACTTTGCCTCCATGCAGAAATGCAAGAAGGACAACAATAAATCTGTAAACAAAAACCAACCAGAACTGCCAGAAAAATCAAACTGTATGAAAGTCCAACAACCAAGGAGTTAAAGAAGAAACATTTATCCACACTGGTAGGAGGGGCAGAGATGGGCAGCTGGGGCAGAAGGATGTGTGGAAAGGCAGTAGCTGAGGGAATGGATAGATGAGGCAGTGGCTGGCAGACCAGGTGGTCCCATATTTGCATGCAGATAAACCAGGAGAAACAACTGGGGAGTGAGACAGATCACACAACCTAGGATTCCAGCATGGGGAAAGAAAGCCTCAAAACCTGTGGCTGTAAAAACCTATGGGGGTTGCAGCAGTGGGAGAAACTCCTAGCCTCACAGGAGCGTTCACTGGAGAGAGGCACAGAGTCCTAGAATGTACACAAGCCCACCCACCTGGGATTCAGCACCAGAAGGGCCCAATGTGCTTGTGGGTAGCAGAGGAAGTGACTGAAAGCCAGCCGAGAGCTGAGCAAGTGGCACTGTATCCTCTCAGACCCCTCCCCCCAATACAGTGCCACAACACAGGGAAGTGGGTTGCCCCACCCTGGCAAATACCTACGGCTCCGCCCCTTACAATGTAACAGGTGCGATGACATAAAGAAACATAGCCCTGATGAAAGAACAGATCACAACTCCAGAGAAAGAACTAAGTGATGAGGAGATAGCCAACCTATCAGATGCAGAGTTCAAAACATTGGTAATCAGGATGCTCACAGAAATGGTTGAGTATGGTCACAAAACAGAGGAAAAAGTGAAGGCTACGCAAAATGAAATAAAGAAACACATACAGAGAACCAACTGTGAAGGGGAGGAAACTGAGCTCAAATCAACACTTTAGACCAGAAGGAAGAAATAAACATTCAACCAGAACAGAATGAAGAAACAAGAATTTACAAAATAATGAGGAGAGACTCAGGAACCTCTGGGACAATTTTAAACGTTCCAACATCCGAATCATAGGGGTGCCAGAAGGAGAAGAGGAAGACCAAGAAATTGAAAGCTTATTTGAAAACATAATGAAGGAGAACTTCCCCAATCTGGAAAAGGAAATAGACTTCCAGAAAGTCCAGGAAGCTCAGAGAGTCCCAAAGAAATCGGACCCAAAGAGGCACACACCAAGGCACATCAGGATTACACTACCCAAGATTAAAGATAATGAGAGAATCTTAAAAGCAGCAAGAGAAAAGGAGAGAGTTACCTATGAAGGAGTTCCCATCAGACTGTGAGCTGATTTCTCAAAAGAGATCTTGCAGTCAAGAAGGGGCTGGAAAGAAGTATTTGAAGTCATGAAAGGCAAGGACCTACATCCAAGATTACTCTATCCAGCAAAGCTATCATTTAGAATGCGAGGACAGATAAAGTGCTTCCCAGATAAGTTCAAGTTAAAGGAGCTCATCATCACCAAGACCTTATTATATGAAATGTTAAAGGGACTCATCTAAGGAAAAGAAGAAGATAAAAATTATGAATAGTAAAAGGACAACAAACTCACAACTATCAACAATGGAACCTTAAAATAAAAGAAAAGCAAACAAACTAAGCAAGCAACTAGAACAGGAAGAGAATCAGAAAAGACCGATACCATATGATCTCAACTTTAACTGGAATCAACCGACAAAACAAACCATCAAGCAAAATATAATCATAGACATTGCAATTAAGAACAGTCTGACAGTAACCAGAGGGGAGGTTGGAGGGGATAATGGGAGGAAAGGGGGAAGAGTTTTTAGGAACAACTGTAAAGAACACATGGACAAAACCAGGGTGGGGGTGGAATCAGGGCAGGGAGATGAGGATGGCTGCGGCCGGGGCAGAGGTGGGGGAAAATGCAGACAACTGTACGTGAACAACAATAAAATAAAATAATTAAAAAGTATGTTCTTCTTACATGGTTCAATGTCTCTAAAATAATGAAAAATAATATGAGATATTTTTAAAGAACAGAAAAAAACAAGAAATGGAGATCACATGGAGGGTTATCAGCAAGGAGGAGGCAGAATTCGGGAAAAGGTACAGAGAACAAGCGTAAATGGTAGGTACAAAATAGGGGGAGGTTAAGAATAGTATAGGAAATGGAGAAGCCAAAGAACTGATGATGCAGGGAATGCTGGTGGTGGGGTGGAGTGCATGCTGGAGGGGAATAAAGGGGAGAAAAAGTGGGATAACTGTAATAGTATAATCAGTAAAATATACTTAAAAATAAATTTCTTTACATAACAAAAAGATAAATAAAATATAACCCTGTCTGATGTATCATTGGCAAGTATGTTCTTCCATATAGCGGTTCCCTTTCAATTTGATGATGGTTTTTTATTGCACAGAAGGTTTGTAATGTGAAGTAATTCCCTTTTTTAATGTTTTCCTTTATTTCCCTTGTCATAGAAGATATATTAGCAAAAATATTGCTACAGGGGATACCTGAAATTTTACTGCTTATGTTTTCTTGTAGGACTTTATGGTATCACAACTTATATTTAAGTCTTTTATCCATTTTGAGTTTAGTATGATGTAAGTTGGTAGTCTAGTTTCATTTTTTATTTTTTTTGCATGTACCAGTCCAGATCTCCCAAAACCATTTTTTGAAGAGGCTATTTTTACTCCATTTTATGGTCTGGGCCCTTTTGCCAAATATTAAATTACAATATTGACATGGGTTTATTTCTGGGCTCTCTATTCTGTTCCATTGATCTATGTGTCTGTTCTTATGCCAGTACCAGATTGTTTTGATTACAGAGACCTTATAGTATAGTTTGATATGAGGTATTTTGATCCCTCCAACTTTGTTGTTCTTTCTCAAGATTGCTGAGGCTATTAGGAGTGTTTTTTAGTTCCATATAAATTTTTGAAATATTTGTTCTATCTATGAAATATGCCATTGGTGTTTTCGTAGGGATTGCATAGAATCTAGAGATTGCTTTGGATAGTATGGACATTTTAATTAGCTATTTTTTCCAATCCATCAACACAATATATGCTTCCATTTATTTGTATCTTCCTTTTTTTCTTAAGTGTTCTTTAGTTTTCCAAGCACAGGTCTTTTACCTCCTTGGTTAAATTTATTCCTAGGTACTTAATTTGTCTTGTTGCTGTAGTAAGTGGTTTTTCCTAGTTTCTCTTTCTGATGTTTCATTGCTGGTGTACCAAAAATACTCAGCAAAGTGAAAGTAGAGGGAGCATACCTCAATATAATAAAAGCCATGTATGAGAAACCTACTGCCAACATCATACTCAATGGGCAAAAACTAAAAGCTTTCCCCCCAAGATCAGGCACAAGACAAGGGTGTCTGCTTTTACCACCCTTATTCAACATTGTACTCAAAGTTCCAACCACAAGATCAGACAAGAAAAATAAATAAAAGGCATCCAAATTGGAAAGGAGGAAGTAAAGCTGTCATTATTTGCACACATGATAGTGTACACAGAAAACCCTAGAGCCTCTGCCGAAAAACTACTCAACCTACCTCAAAATGACCTCAATTTCTGAATATTTACTTTGTATCCCACTATTTTGCTAAATTCACTTATTAGGGCATCTTTAAAAGTTCCACTACCCAAATTATAGGGGTACCAGAAGGAGAAGAGGAAGAGAAACAAATTGAAAACTTATTTGAACTAATAATGAAGAACTTCCCCCAGTCTGGCAAAGGAAACAAACTTCCAGGAAGTTCAGGAAGCTCAGAGATTCCCAAAGAAATTGGACTGAAGGAGGAGCACACCAAGGCACATCATAATTAGATTCACCAAGATTAAAGAGGAGAATCTTAGAAGCAGCAAGAGAAAAGGAGTCAGTAAACCACGAAGGAGTTCCCATCAGACTGTCAGCTGATTTCTTAAAAGAGACCTTGCAGGCAAGAAGGGGGTGGAAAGAAGTATTCCAAGTCATGAAAGGCAAGGACCTACATCCAAGATTACTCTGTCCAGCAAAGCTTTCATTTAGAATGGAAGGGCAGATATAGTGCTTCCCAGATAAGGTCAAGTTAAAGGAGTTCATCATCACCAAGACCTTATTATATGAAATGTTAAAGGGATTTATCTAAGAAAAAAGATAAAATATGAACAGAAAAATGACAGTAAACTCAGTTATTAGTAACCACACCAAAAACAAAAATAAACTACATAAGCAAACAAGTAGAACAGGAACAGAATCACAGAAATGGAGATTGCATGGAGGGTTATCAGCAGGGGAGTGGGACGGGGAGGAGAGGGTGAAAAGGTACAGAGAATAAGTAGCATAAATGGTGGGTAGAAAATAGACAGGGGGAGTTTAAGAATGGTATAGGAAATGTTGGTCCTGGCTGGCATAGCTCAGTGGATTGAGCATGGGCTGCGAACCAAAGTGTCTCAGGTTCGATTCCCAGTCAGGGTACATGCCTGGGTTGCAGGCCATGACCCCCAGCAACCGCACATTGATGTTTCTCTCTCTTTCTATCTCCCTCTCTTCCCTCTCTAAAAATAAATAAATAAAATCTTTTTAAAAATAAAAAGAATGGCATAGGAAATGTGGAAGCCAAAGAACTTACAAGTATGACCCATGGGCATGAACTAAAGGTGGGGAATGTGGGTGGGAGGTGGTATGCAGGGTGGAGGGTAATAAAGGGGAGAAAATGGGACAAGTGTAATAGCATAATCAATAAAATATATTAAAAACTAAATAGTGAAATAATAGGAAGAAAATTGAAGAAAAAGAAAAAATGCTTAAAAGCTATGCAGGAGAAAAAAATAACACAAATAATGAAAGTGAGGTGGCGTTTGCCTCAGCAGAGTCTAGTGTTTGCCTACTGTCTTCTCCTTCTGGATTTGTCTCTGATAATGTCAGATGGTGTCCCAGTCTAGCTTTAGAAAGCATGTTCAAGGCTTCAAGGAAACAGTCTGTGGCTGTTTCCTTTAGGTTTGGCTGGTCCTACCTGGTCTGCCCTGCTGGCTTTTTATCAGCACAAGGCCCAGGGATGGCTCATCTAATGTCTGACAGCACCACATGTATCACCTCTATCTGCCTCTAGAGGGGGTTTCTGGTGCTATTGGGAAGATGGTATCCCTGGTTCTCCCTTGGGAGGCACTGTTCAGTCTTCAGAGAAGATGATGGGTGTGTTCCCCTGCCTCTGCATTACCCATCTTGTTCTGTCCCAGATTATCTCCCAATAATGTATAGTTTCTGATGACTTAGCTGTCCATGTCCTGTGAGTGGCCCACAGGACATGCAAAAGGGTCAGTTCTTCCCTGCTTGGTACTGATGGTAGCTCTGTAGAACAGCCAAGGCTGGGCAGTGCCCTTAGTACTGCTTGCTGTGCCAATTTGTAATCTCTCTTCTCTGCCATTTTCCAGTGGAATAGGGCTTGAGAAGGAATCACTGTAGCTTGTCACATCTGATAAAACTTTATAAAGGGCTCTTTAAGCGATTTTCTTTCCCCTGTGGATATGTGCCCAGAAGGGGGTTCTTGAGCTTGGCCCTACTGTTCTGAGGAATTTACAATCCTGCAGGTGGGGATCAGGCACACCTTCCTTTTCCCAGAGGTTAGGACTCCATGGTGTGAGGGGACCTGCCTGGCTGGAAAGAATCTTAGATGCTCAGCTCTTGCTTATCTAACTTTCAGCCCACTGCTCTCACAGGAAGCTCAGACCCAAGCTCTCCATTCTGTTAGCAGCCCCCCCCCCCCCCCGTCACCTACCCCTGCCCCACCCCGCTGGCCAGCTGTGCTAGATGGGGCCCTACAATCCCCTTGCCATGCAGCTTTCTAATTTTCCTGCTGGATTCTATGGGTATGACTGCACTTTCAGTCTGGTTTCTTTGCTGGCAGGACAGCTGCATTCATGTAACCCTAGCCCAGCCACACTCCTGTTCCCTTTTCAAAAAGTCAGTATGTAGCACCCAACTGCAGCACTGAGTCATCGCCTAGTTCTCCACGTACTCTACCTCTCCAAAAAGCAACAAGTCTCTTAATCACCTCTGGCCACAGCCAGCCAAATTGTTGGAGCCAACAATTTTAGGAGATAGAATTTCTCTCTGGAACTCCCCTGGTTGGGGCTGCAGCAGTGGGTATGCTGCTCACTGTGTGTGTGCAGCCTGAGATCCCTAGGATCCATATATCCTCACAAGTTTCTCCTGAATAAGGTTGGAGATTCCCTATGTGGGACTAGGGCCCCCCACTCTGGGAGGAGAGGGAGCTACTAAGCTGCATTTTCTGCCTGGTCTCTCCTTTGCTGCAGGTGCCTTGAACAGGATATTTCCCCTTCAACTTATAACATCTCTTACCAGCATCCTCTGTACTCCTTGGCTTCAAAAATTCATATTAACTGAGATTCTGTTGATTGTTAGATCATTTGTAGGAATATCAGCCAAAAATCTATGCTGGGAACACAAGCAAGTGGGCTCAGCTTCTACCTACTAGGCTGCATTCATCCTCACCCTGAACTTTACTCTTTTTAATTCCAAGGTTTTTTTCTTTTTAATTTTTATGGATTTATTGGGGTGACATTGGCTAATAAAATTATATAGGTTTCAGATACACAATTCTGTAATACATCATCTGCATATTGTATTGTGTGTTCACCACCCCAAGTCAAGGGTCTTTTCATCACAATCCTCTCTTTACTTCTACCTCTCACTCCAGCCCCTTTCCCTGTGGCAATCACCACATTGTTGTCTGTGTCTATAATTTTGTTTGTTTGTTTGTTTGGTTTGCTTAATCTCTTCACCTTTTTCACCCGGACCCCACCTCTCCTCTCAGACAGCCATCAGACTGTTCTCTGTATCTGTGAGTCTGTTTTTATTGTGTTTGTTAGTTTATTTTATTAGATTCCACATGTAAGTAAAATCACATGGTACTTGTCTTTTCCTGACTGGCTTATTTCACTTAGCACAATACTTTCTAGGCCCATTGTTATCACAAAAGGTAAGATTTCCCTTTTTTATGGCCAAGTAGTATTCCATTGTATAAATATACTACAGCATTTTTTATTCACGGATGGGCACTTGGGCTGCTTCCAAATGTTGGCTCTTGTGAATAACACTGCAATAAATGGTGTGCATATGTTCTTTCACATTAGTGTTTCGTGTATCTTCAGATGTAGTCCCAGAAGTTAAATCTCTGTGTCATAAGGCAGTTCCATTTTTAATCTTTTTACAATGTTACTCAGTTGCGGTTGTTTTTCCCCCCATTGCCCTTCTATGCCCTGTCCAACCTGCGCTCCCAAAGACAATCCCAAGCCCATTGTTCTTGTCCATGGGTCCTTTGTACATGTTTACTTGACCCTTCCCCTTCTTTCCCCTGATATCCCCCTCCCCAACTACCATCTGGTCACTGTCAGTTTGTTCTTTATTTCCGTGTCTTTGGTTCTTTTTTGCTCATTTCCTTGCTTTGGTGCTTATGTTCCACTTACAGGCGAAATCTATAGGTATTTGTCTTACAGGTATTTGTCTTTCACTGCCTTGCTTATTTCACTTAGCATAATACTTTCTAGTTCTATCCACAGATAGGAGTTCTTTCTTTTGGCTGTGTAGTATTCCATTGTGTAAATGTACCACAGTTTTTGATCCATTCATTTATTGATGGGCACTTAGGCTCTTTTCCAGCACTTAGCTATTGTAAATTGTGCTGCTATGAACATAGGGGTGCATAGGTTCTTTTGAACTGATGTTTCAGAATTCTTAGGGTATAATCCCAGTAGTGGAATTGTCAGGTCAAAAGGCAGGTCAAAAGGCAGTTTTAGTTTTCTGAGGAAATTCCATACTGTTTTCCACAGTGGCTGCACCAGTCTGCATACCCACCAACAGTCTACTAGGGTTCCCTTTTCTCTACAAGTTTGTCCACACTGATTGTTTGTTGATTTGTTAATGATGGCCATTCTGACTGGTGTGAAGTGGTATCTCATTATGGCTTTAATTTGCATCTCTCTGATGGCTAGTGATGTTGAGCATCCATTCAATGCCTAGGGACCCTCTGGATGTCCTCCTTGGAGAGCTGTCTGTTCAGGTCCCTTGCTCATTTTTTAATTAAATTGTGTGTCTTCTTGGTGTGGAGTAGTGTGAGTTCTTTCTATATTTTGATCAAAGGTTATAGATCAAACCTTTGTTCAAGGTATCATTGGCAAATATGTTTTCCCATAAGGCTCATTCCCTTTTAATTTTGTTGATTTTTTTTAGCTGTGCAGAAACTTTTTTATTTGATGTAGTCCCATTTGTTTATTATTTTCTTTATATCAGTAGCCCTCTAGGATGTATCAGTGAAAATATTGGTGTGTGGGATACCTGAAATTTTTCTGCCTGTGTGCTCTTCTGAGACTTCTATGGTGTCATGATTTATATTTAAGTCTCTTATCCATCTTGAGTTTATTTTCCTGTATGGTGTAGGTTGGTGGTCCAATTTCACTCTTGCATGTACCTGCCTAGATCTTTCAGCACCATTTGTTGAAGAGGTCATTTTTACTCCATTTTATGCTTCTTCTCCCTTTGTGAGTATTAATTGACCATAGAGACTTGGGTTTATTTCTGTGCTTTCTATTCTGTTCCATTGATTTGTGTGTCTGTTTTTATGCCAGTACCAGCCTGTTTTGATTACAGTGGCCTTGTAATATATAGTTTGATATCAGCTATTGTGCTCCCTCCTACTTTGTTTTTATTTCTCAAAATTGCTAAGGCTATTTGGGGTCATTTATGGTTCCATTTAAATTTTTGAAGTGTTCTATATCTGTGAAATATGTCATTGGTATTTTAATAGGGATTGCATTGAATCTATAGATTGCTTTGGGTAGTATGGACATTTTAATGATGTTAATTCTTCGGGTCCGTGAACACGGTATATGCTTCCATTTATTTGTATCTTCCTTAATTTCTTTCTTCAGTGTTCTGTACTTTCTAACTACAGGTATTTTACCTCCTTGGTTAGGTTTATTCCTAAGTACTTTATTTTTCTTGTTGCTACAATAAATGGGATTTCCCCCCTAATTTCTGTTTCTAATATGTCATTGTTGGTGTACAAAAATGCTTTCAATTTCTGAATTGACTTTGTATCCTGTTGTTTTGCCAATTTCACTTACTAGGCCAAGAATTGTTTTTGGTGGATTCTGTAGTATTTTATATGTACCCTATCATGTCATTTGCAAACAGTGACAGATTTGCTTCCTTTTTTTTTTTTCCAATTTGGATGCCTTTTATTTCTTTTTCTTGTCTACTCACTGTGGCTATTCAATACGGTGTTGACTAGAAGTGTTAAAAGTGGACACCTTTGTCTTGTACCTGATCTTGGGGGGGAAGCTTTTAGTTTTTGCCCATTGAGTATGATGTTGACAGCAGGTTTCTCGTATATGGCCTTATGGTATATTTTGAGGAATGTTCCCTGTATTTCACTTTGCTAAGTTTCTTTATCATTAATAGGTGCTATACTTTCTCAAATGCTTTTGCACCATTTATTGATATGATCATGTGATTTTATCCTTCATCTTGTTTAAGTGATGTATTATATTTATTGATTTGTGAATATTGGACCATCCTTGCATTCCTGGTATGAATCCCACTCAATCATGGTGTGTGATCTTTTTAATGTATTACTTATTCCAGTTTCCCCATATTTTCTTCAGGATTTTAGCATCTCTGGTCATCAGCGATATTGGCTTATAGTTTTCTTTCTTTGTTGTATCTCTATCTGGTTTTAGATTTAGGAAGATGCAGGTCTTGTGAAAAGAGGTTGGGAGTCTTCTCTCTTCTTGGATGGTTTGGAATAGTTTGAGCAGGATAGGGATTAGCTCTTTCCTGAAGGTTTGGTAAATTTCTCCTGTGAAGCTGTACAGTCCAGGGCTTTTGTGTGCTGAGAGTTTTTTGATTACTGCTTCAGTTTCACTAGCTGTTATTGGTCTGTTGGGGCTTTCTGCTTCTTTCTGATTTAGTTTTGGAAGATTACTATATGTTTCTAGAAATTTGTCCATTTTGCCCAGGTTTTCAAGTTTCTTGGCTTATAGTCATCCATAGTAATTTCTTACAATCCTTTGTATTTCTGTGGTATTAGTTGTAATTTCTCCTCTTTTGTTTCTGATTTTATTTATTTGGGTCCTCTTTTTTTGATGAGTCTGGCTAAAGGCTTGTTGATTTTATTTATCTTTTCAAAGAACCAGCTTCTGGATTTATTTATCCTTTGAATTGTTCTTTTAGCCTCTATGCCATTTAATTCTGCTATGATCTTGATTATTTCCTTCCTTCTACTTGTCTGGGCTTTGTTTGTTGTTATTTCCCCAGTTCTTGTAGTTGTAGGTTAGGTGTGTATTTTCAATTTTTCTCTCTTTTTTAGGTAGGTCTGTTTTACTGTGAACTTCCCTCTCAGGACTGACTTCACTGTGTCCCGTAGGTTTGGGGCTGATGTGTGTTCATTTTCATTTGTTTCCAGAAACTTTTTGATTTTTTTCTTGATTTTCTTGTTAATCCATTTATTGTTTAATAGCATGTTATTCAGTCTCCATGAATTTGACTGTTTTTGAGTTTTGCTTTTGATTGGTTTCTAGTTTAAGGCCATTGTGATCTATGAAAATGCTTGATGTGATTTCAGTTTTCTTGAATTTGTTGGGGCTTGTTTTGTATTCTACTATGTGGTCTATCTCTGAGAATGTTCCATGTGCATTTGAAAAGAATGTATATTTTCCTTCTTTGATGTGAAAGGTTCTGTACATTATCAGTTAAGTCCATTTGATCTAGGACATTGTTCAATGCTGCAATATCTGTGTTGATATTTTGTTTGGAACATCTATCCATTTTTGATAGTGGGGTGTTAAAATCCCCTCGTATAGGTGTGTTGCTGTCTATATCTTTCTTGAAGCCCTCCAAGATTTTTTTTATATATTTGGGTGTTCCTATGTTGGATGCATATATGTTTACAATCTTTATGTCTTTTTGATGAATTCTTCCCTTCAGTATTATGAAGTGACCTTATCTGTGTCTTTTTATGGCCTTTGTTTTGAAGTCTGTTTTTTTCAGATACAAGTATTGTTATACCAGCTTTTTTTTTTCTGTCTATTTGCTTGGAATATTTTTTTCTAGCCCTTCACTTTCAGTCTGTGTAGGTCTTTTGTTCTGAGGTGGGTCTCTTGTAGGCAGCATTGGTACATGTCATGTGTTCTTATCCATTCAGCTATCCTGTGTCTTTTGATTGGAGCATTTAATCCATTTACATTCAGGGTTATTATTGATAGGTACTTATTCATTGCCACTTTTCCCCTTTATACCTGTATTTCTCTCTCTCACATTTTTCATTTTCTTAAAGCATTCCCTTTAGCGTGTCTTGCAATGCTGGGTTGATGGAGGTGTATTCCTTTAGCCTTCTTTTGTCTAGAGAACTCCTTATTTCACCTTATATTTTAAATGTGAGCCTGGCTCAGTAGAGTATTCTTGGTTCAGGCCTCTGCTTTTCATTACTTGGACTATTTTGTGCTTTCCCCTTCTGGCTTGTAGCGTTTCTGTTGAGAAATCAGCTTCTAGCTTTACTGGGGCTCCCTTGTATGTTACATTCTGTTTCTCCTTTTTTCCCTTTAAGATTCTCTCTTTGTCTTTGAATTTTGCCATTTTAATTATGATGTGTCTTGGAGATGGGCCTCTTTGGGTTCATCTTGATTGGAAAGCACACCCCTCTGTGCTTCCTGGACTTGGGTGTGTTTTTCTGTCATCAAATTAGGGGTGTTTTCTGTCATTACTTTTTCAAACAGGTTTTCTATCACTTGCTCTTCTTCTTGTCCTTCTAGTATCCCTATTATACAGATATTATATTTCATGTTGTCCTGCAACTCTCTTAATGCCTCTTGGTTCTTTTTGAGTCTTTTTTTCATTTCATTGCTCTGTCTGGTAATTTTTTGTACCTTGTCCTCCAGCTCACTGATTTGATCCTCTGCTTCATGTAACCTTTTAAATCTGTCTACTGTGTTCTTCATTTCAGGTACTGTATTTTTCATATCCTCCTGTCTCTCATTGATAGTTTCTATGTCCTTTTTCATGCTAGTATATTCACATTAAGTTTATTGAAGCTTCCCTGGAGTTCTTTGAAGTTCTCACTGACCTCCTTCAGCGTCCTTATAACCATTATTTTGAACTCAATGTCTCTAGTTTGGTTGCCTCAACTTCATTTAGCAGTCATTCTTGGGGTTCCTTTTTTCCTTTCTGTTGTGGGTTGTTTCTTCATCTCTCCATTTTAGTTGACTCTTCTGGTTTTTTCCTTTTTGTCAAATTTATCTTCTTTGACTCCCTATCTTTATGATGTGATCTTCTGTGTTAGGAGACCTGTGGGACTCAGTGGTGCATTCTTCATGATCATCTGGGCTTGATGCTCTTGCACTGCCCTTTATGCCTTTTATGTGGTTATAACTGGGTTTTGGTTGCTGTTGGGTCATTCTTCAGTGAGTTCTTCCCTCTGTGTGACTGAGAGTTACTCCGCCTGCCAAGTTTTGTGTACTGTTGTACAGGTGCTGCTAGAACAAAAACCAAAGAGCCCAGGAAACAGATCCACACCTGCACAGATATCCCCCACCCACAAATACACTATCAACAATCAGTGTGTTCATATTAATAAAGGTGTAAAGAGATTAAGACTATTTTAAGGAAAAAGAAACAAATATGAGATGACTAAATGAAAGAAAAGAGATTTTGTGATATAGAGGGAGGGGCAATAATAAAAGTAGGATATAGAGACAAGGCAAAGAAAAAAATAAAATTTACTTGGTAACTAAAAAAGGGAGGAGGGAAGGTAGAATGGAGTAAGAGAAGAAAAGCATGTAGTATTAGGTTAAACCAAATTTAAATTAAATATATATATTCATATATAGCTAATGAAAAAAACAGACAACAAATATATGTGTGTATAATATGGTCCTAATTGTAGAAAAATCTCTATCCCAGAGATATCAACAACCAATGAGCTAAGATTTATATAGGTGGAATGGGAATAAGAGAGCACAAGGAAAGAAAAAAAAGCTGAAGAGATGTCTAGAGGAAAGAGAAGTTATTTTGAAAGCATACAGGGAGAAGGAATACTAAGAGTGCAGGATGAAAACTCAGCTAAGAAAAGGAAATGCTAACATTTAAAATGAAAACAGGGAAGACCAGGAGGAAGGCAAAAATGGAGTGAGAGAGGGAAACAGTGAAATTTGAGACTTGAAATACAAAGATAGTCTCTATCTAGAATAAGATTGAAGAACTGCAACATCCACCACCATATCTACTACCTGTGAGCACAGATTGATAAAGGTGGAGAGAGAATAAGAGTATTTTTTAAAATACATTTTATTCATTATGCTATTACAGTTGTCCCATTTTTCCCCTTCACTCCCCTACACACCCTCTCCTACAAACATTCCCCCTTTAATTAATGTCCATATCTCATACTTATAAGTTCTTTATCTTCTACATTTCCCATACTATTCTTACCCTCCCCGTCTATTTCCTACCTACCATCTATGCTGCTTATTCTCTGTACTTTCCCCCCTCTCTCCTCCCACTCCCCTGTTGATAATTCTCCATGTGATCTCCATTTCTGTGATTCCGTTCCTGTTCTAGTTGTTTGCTTATTTTGTTTTTGTTTTTGTTTTAGGTGTGGTTGTTAATAATTGTGAGTTTGCTGGCATTTTACTGTATATATTTTTCTTCTTCTTTTTCTTAGATAAGTCCTTTTAACATTTCGTAAAACAAGGACTTGGTGATGATTAACTCCTTTAACTTGACCTTATCTGAGGAGCACTTTACCTGTGCTTTCATTCTAAATGAAAGCTTTGCTGAACAGAGTAATCTTGGATGTAGGTCCTTGCCTTTCATGACTTGGAATACTTCCTTCCAGCCCCTTCTTGCCTGCAAGATCTCTTGAGAAATCAGCTGACAGTCTTATGGGAACTCCTTTATAGAGAACTGTCTCATTATCTCTTGCTGCTTCTAGGATTCTCTCCTTCATTTTAATCTTGGGTAATGTAATTATGATGTGCCTTGGTATGTTCTTCCTTGGGTCCAACTTCTTTGGGACTCTCTGAGCTTCCTGGACATCCTGGAAGTCTGTTTTCTTTTCCAGATTGGGGAAGTTCTCCTTCATTATGTTTTCAAATAAGTTTTCAAATTCTTGCTCTTTTTGCTCCTTCTGGCACTCCTATGATTTGGATGTTGGAATGTTTAAAGATGTCCTGGAGGTTCCTAAGCCTCTCCTCATTTTTTTGAATTCTTGTTTCTTCATTCTGTTCTGGTTGAATGTTTCTTTCTTTTTTCCAGTCCACACCATTGATTTGAGTCTCGGTTTCCTTCCCATCATCGTTGGTTCCCTGTACATTTTCCTTTATTTCACTTAACATAGTGTTCATTTTTCCATTTAATTTGCAACCATATTCAGCCAATTTTGTGAGCATCCTGATTACCAGTGTTTTGAATTGTGCATCTGGTAGGTTGGCTATTTCTTTGTTACTTAGTTGTAGTTTTTCTGGAGCTTTGATCTGTTCTTTCATTTGGCCTTTTTTTTTTTCTCTAAGTGAACCTGTTTTGTAGTTAGGGGCAGAGCCTTAGGTATTCACCAAGGCAGGGCAACTCACGTTGCTGCGTTGTGACACTATATGTGGGGGAGGGGTCCAGGAGGGAACAGTGCTGCTTGCTCAGCTCTCTTCTGGATTCCAGTCATTTCCCCCACTACCCACAATCAAATTTGGCCATTCTGGTGCTCATTCCTGGGTGGGCGGGTTTGCGTACATTCTAGTACCCTATGGGTCTCTCCAGTAAACTCTCCTGTGAGGCTGGGAGTTTTTCCTGTTGCCACCTTAATTCCCACAGGTGTTTTTAGTCAGAGGTTTGAGGCTTTATTTCCCTGTGCTGGAGCCCTAGGTTGAGTTGGAGCCCTGGTCATGTGGTCTGTGTTGCTCCCCAGTTTTTCCTCCCAGTTTATCTGCACACGAATGTGGTACTGCCCACTCCGACACCTCGCTGGGTCTACCAGCTGCAGCCTTCTCGCACCACTCCACAATCTGCTGCCTTGCTGGGTCTGCCATCCGCTGCCTTGTCTCAAGTCCTCTCCACCTGGCTACCCTCTCCACCCCTTTTACTGGTCTGGATGAATGTTTCTTCTTTAACTCCTTGGTTGTCGGGCTTCTATATGGTTCGATTTGCTGTCAGTTCTGGTTGTTTTTTTTTGTTTTTAAATTTCTTGTTGTCCTTCTTTCCCTCTCCATCTTGGTCAGAAGTGAGAATAGAGTATTTTTAAGAGCAGAAGGAAAGTGAGATGACTAATGACAATCACAAATAGTTTTGCAAGGCTGGAGGTGGCAGTAGTAGTAATAGTGTGGAATAGAAACAAGTCATAGCAAAAGAGAAAATAGAATTTAAAACAAATATATGAAGGGGAGGAAGGAGGTAATATGGAATAGAGAAGGGAAGAGTAATATATGAGATTTGAAGTAAACTATGTTATAAAACCTGGTGCCATGTTATGCCCAAACTTGAAGGATATGATATGACTGTTAAACAGCTTTGCAGGAGAGAAGATAGTGTCTTGCTGTGCCTGTCTTTATTTTCTCTGCTTTGCTGGGTTTTGTAAATCAGTCTGGAAGAGCTGTGTAGCATATAGTGTCTGGCAAAGGGCCTTTTCCCTCTTTCCCATGAGGAAATATACACAGCAGAAAACTCCTGGGCCTGACCTGCTGCTCTGCTGAGCCTGTAATTACTCAGGTGGGGGTTGGGTACGCATGTCTGTGAAAGACTCTGGCTGAGTGGAGCAAATCTCAGGCATTCAGCTCCTGCCTTCCAGATCTGAGCCTGCCACTCTCTCTCACAGGATGTTTGGACTGAATACTCTGCTCTGCCCTCTGCTTGTGAACTGTGTTGGGTCAGGTCCTCCTGTTCCTTCAGTTTATTTTGTGCCTCTGAGTTTTTTGGTTAGTAAAGCTGCTGTGTGCTACCCATGTGCACAGGTCACTGCCAAGTCTTGGGCACATCTCCTCTCCCCTTTTAAAAGAGTTTCTCTGTGGCCCCAATGCTGTAGCATGGGTCCCACAGCATCCTGTTCTCCATACACTCCTACTCCCCCAAAATCACACAGTCTTTCACAATCAGGGCTGTCCACCTTACATAGCTTCCAACAATTTCAGATAAAGTTTGTCCCTGAATCTTTCCTGAGTGGTGTTGGAAAGACCCCCTCATATCTGCTATAACACAAGGCAATACTGGAGTGTTATCTCTGCCTCCTTCAGAGGTCCTCAGTCTCAGGCCTGCCTGTTCCTGCCATGCTGTTTCTGGAGCCCACCAGTTTCTGGAGTTCTTTGCTAACCAAAAAACTGACCTAGGCCTTCTCTTGCCACCCCAGTAACTCCAGTAACTCTCTCAGGTCCTCAGCCAATTTACTGCCACCCCGACTCTGTGCAGCTCGCGGTGCTGGCCTGGATAGTGATGGCTGTCCTAGAAAGCACAGGCCGTCGGCCCCCTGGGTTCCTCACAGGCAGGCTGGTGCCTGTGTACTCCTGCACACTCCCCACACTCTCCTCCGAGTATGCTCTCATTCATAGATGCTTTCACTCACTGTCCACTCTTGTGTTCTGACTTAAAATCTCGTCTGTGTCTGGGAGCAGATGAATGGAGCTGCTTGCTACTCTGCTGCCACTTAATCTCAAGTGCCCATTTTAAATTTTTTGAGGTATCTCCATACTGCTTTCCTATACAGTGACTGCACCGTCTGCATTCCCACCAACAGTGTGCTGAGAGTTCCCTTTTCTCTACATCCTGGCCAACCCTTGTTTTGTTGATTTATGGCCGATAGCCATTCTCAAAGGTATGAGATGGTATCTCATTGTGGTTTTAATTTGCATTTCTCTGATGGCTAGTGATGTTGAGCATCTTTTCATATGTTTATGGGCCATCTGTATGTCCTCTTTGGAGAAGTGCCTATTCAGGTCCTTTGCTAATCCATTCTAATTTGGATTTTTGGGGATTTTTTTGGCTGAATTTTGTAAGTTCTGTATAAATTTTGCATATTAAGTTCGTATCTGAAGTATCATTGGAGAATATATTCTCCCATTCAGTGGGTTGTCTTTTCATTTTGTGGATGGTTTCCTTTAATATGGAAAAAATTTAGTTTGATGTAGTCCCATTTGTTTATTTTTCTTTTGATTCTCTTGTCTGAGGAATAATATCAGATAAAATATTGCTAAAAGAAATGTCCAAGTATTAATTAGTATTTTTTCTTGTAGGGCTTTTATGGTTTCAGGTCCAACATTTAATCTTTAGTTCACTTTGAGTTTATTTTTGTTTATGGGGTAAAAATATGGTCTATTTTCATTTTTTTGCACGTAACCGCCCAATTCTCCCAACACCATTTATTGAAGAAACTACCTTTACTCCATTGTATCTTCTTGCCTTTTTCATCAAATATTAATTCGCCATAATGGTATGGGTTTATTTCAGGACTCTGTATCATTGATCTATATGTCCATTTTTATGCCAGTGCCAGGCTATTTTGATTACTAGGGCCTTATAGTATAATTTCATATCAGATAGTATGATTCCTCTAATGTTCTTCTTTCTCAAGATTCCTGAGGCTCTGTGGGGTTTTTTCTGGTTCCATATAAAGTTTTGCAATATTCTAGTTCTGTGAAGTATGCCTTTGATATCTTGATAGGAATTGTATTGCATCCATAGATTGCTTTGGGTAGGATGGACACTTTAATGATGTTAATTCTTCCTATCCATGAAAAACTGATATGCTTCCATGTATTTGTATCTTCAGTTTCTTTCTTCACTGTCTTATAATTTTCTGAGTATAGGTCTTTTACATCCTTAACCTGCTGAGGTTAAATTTATTCCTTGGCTTTTTTTTTATGTAATTATAAATAAGATTGTCTCCTTAGTTTAGTTTCTGATAGTTCATTATTGGGATGTAGAAAGGCAACTGTTTACTGGATATTTATTTTGTCTCCAGGTACTTTAGTGGATTCATTTATCAGTTCTAATAACTTTTTTATGGTCTTTAGGGTTCTTGTTATAAAAGTATCATGTCACTTCTGTCAAGATGGCAGCGTAGGGAGACATGGCTCACCTCTTCACACAACCACATCAAAATCACAACTAAAATATAAAACCACCATCACTCCAAACCATCAGAAACTGAGTTGAATGGAAATCTGACAACTTACTGTGTAATTAAAGAAACCACATGCATCCAGACTGGTAGGAGGGGTGCTGACGTGGAATGGGCTGGTCCCTTACGCTCATGTGGTGGATAAAAGTACAGGAAGGATATCTTGGGAGCAAGGAGTCCCAGCTCCACACCAGGTCCCCCAGTCCAGGGTTCCAGTGCCAGGAAGATAAGTCCCCCCCATCTTCTGGCTACAAAAACGAGTGGGGATTGAGTCGGTGGAAGAAAACTGCTGGAACCCCGAGCAGTTCCTCTTAAAAAAACCCACACATGGACTCACATACTCAGACTCACTATCTCTGAGCACCAGCACCAGGCTAACAGCTTGAAGACATCAGAGGCATAAGGGGAAGAACTGAAGTGTCTGGCATCAAGGCAAGCAGAAGCCATTGTCCTTTTTCTAAACCCTCCCCCTACAAAGCTAGCAAGCTGGTCCCATATCTGAGACCTAGCTAACACTGTTTGACCCACCTTGGTGACTCTGTCCCACCCAGTTTATGGACCCGCCCAAGCTGCTTTTCCATATGATTGGTTGGCCTTGGCTCACGCTTCACAACTTCCTAAATCCTCTCAAACAAGCAACATCAGGCCTCAGTGAGCCCCAGGTGCAGCACTAGCACCAGCCAGCCTGGATTCACAGCTTGACTTTGATTAGAACCCCCAAGCCCAGCACAAGTAGCACCCATCTGAGATTGCTTTACAGTTTGGGCAGGGTGGCCCTTGTCAAAACACAGGTAAAAACTGACTTTGGCTTGCACCACCCAGGAAACCCCAGGGCCAGTGCACCCAGTGGACATCTACAGACCACATAGGAGCACTACTACCTTGTATCACCATCCAGTTTGGATGCCCTTTTTTAAATTATTATTTATTGACTTTTTTTTTAAGACAGAGACATCTATTTGTTGTCCTTATATATGCATTCATTGGTTGCTTTTTGTATATGCTGTTATTGTCATCAAACCTTTAACCTTGGTGTATGGAAACAAAGTTCTAGCCCACTGAGTTACTCTTCCAGAGCTTTTATATTTTTTCTTCTTTTCTGTTTGCTGTGTCTAGCACTTCCAGTACAATATTGAATAAGAGAGGTGAAAAGGACATCCCTGTCTTGTTCCTAATCTTAAGAGAAACCCTTGTATTTTGCTCATTGAGTATTATGTTGGCTGTGGGTCTTCATATATGGCCTTTATTATATTGAGGTATGTTCCCTTTATTCCCACTTCGCTGATAGTTTTTATCATAAATGGATGCTTGATTTTATCAGGTGCTTTTTTTTCTATATCTATGGATATGATCATGTGATTTTTATCCTTCATTTTGTTCATGTGGTGAATCACATTCATTGTTTTGCAGATATTGTATCAACTTTGCATTCATGGAATACATCCCACTTGATCATGGTGTTTCATCATTTTAATGCATTACTGGATCCTGTTTGCTAATATTTTGTTGATTTTAACATCTGTGTTCATCAGGGATATTGGCCCATAATTATCTTTCTTTGTAGTCTCTTTACCTGATTTTGGAATTAGCATAATGCTGGCCTCGGGAAATGAGCTTCAGAGTCTGCCCACTTCTTGAATTTTTTGGAATCATTTGAGGAGAGATGTTCTGTGAACGTTTAATAAAAATATCCTGTGAAGCCATATGATCCAGGACTTTTTTTTCTTGGGACTATTTGTGTTACTGCTCAATTTCACTTGTAATTTGTCTATTTAAACTCTTTCATTCTCTTGATTCAGTTTTTGGAAGATTTTATGTTTGTAGGAACTTACCCATTTTTTCCAGATTGTCCAGTTTGTTGGCATATAGTTGTTATGATATTTTCTTCCAATCCCTAGTATTTCTGTGGAGGTTACTGCTCTTTCATTTTTTATTTTGGGTCTTTTCTCTTTGTTTCTTGATGAGTCTGCTTAAAGATTTGTTGTCTTTTCAAAGAACCAGCTGTTGGTGTCATTGGTCTTTTTTATTGTCATTTTTGAGTCTTTACTGTATTTCTGCTCTGATCTTTGCTTGTTTTTCTTCTTTGCTTTCTTTGTGCTTTGTTTGCTGTTCTTTTTTCCAGGTTTTGTTTTGTAACTATAAAAAGTAAAGTGATTGACCATGAATGTAGATCGTTCTTTACTCAAGGTAGAACTTCACAATTAGACAATGCTAGTTTTAAATGAGTATTTTTGAATAATTCAAAGGAATAATCAGTTACCTTATTTCTAATGATGGTTTGATTTTTTCATTGCAATTCACAGAATCAACAGTAAAGTTTCTGGAAGTTCTTTCTGGGAAAGGTGGAATACTATTGTAATTTCAGTTAAAAAGTCAGCATTGCTAAGTGAAATAAGCCAGGCGGTAAAAGACAAATACCATATGATCTCACCTTTAACAGGAACCTAAACAACAAAACAAAGAAACAAGCAAAATATAACCAATGACACTGAAATAGAGAACAGGCTGACAGTGTTCAGAGGGGAGAGGAGAGGGAATTTCAGGGGAAAAAGGGAAGGGTTTACAGGAACAAGTATAAAGGACACATGAATAAAAAACTAGGGGCAGGTGGAAATGGGAGGGAGGAGGGGAGGGCTGGGTGGGTGGGCTGGGATTGGGAGTAAAAGATAGAAAATTGTACTGCAACAACAATTAAAATGCAATTAAAAAAATAAAAAATTAGAAAAAGTCATCATTTAAGATAAATTAGTTTTTGCGGTAATATTACAAATGTAAATTTAAGTGGAACACACCATCATAAAACCAGTGTCTTTTATAAATTAAGAAAGCTAAAATGATTTATATCTATTTTGTAATGTATCTGAATAAGCTACCTTTCTTTTTCTTAATATATCAGATAGCACTTATTTCCATAAGCAGTTAAATCTGTGTTTGACCAATCAAAACATAAATTGTAGTCCAAATTTACAATGTATATATACACTTATACAGAGAGTCACTGAACTACTAAATTCTTTGATGATATTGATGTTGACTACAAAATAATACTTCAGTGCAGCATGTGCTTTATCTATTTGCTGTCAAATTTTAGAATTGTTTGAGCCTTCGAAGAATTACTTTTGTAAATCAGCTAAGGTGATTTACAATGGTATCTAGCTTCTTTGTAAACAAGTCCTTTATATTATGGCTGCATTTTATTCCAAATCACTTAGAAATCTTTCATCAGAATTTTTGATAAATGGAGTGCCAAAAACACAATGTTTTTGAAGTTTGTAGAAAATTGTAATTATTGGAAATGAAGTTTGCACATAGGAAGACAATGATTTTTATTCCTACAAATGCAAAGGAGGAATTGAACAAATTAAATGACTAGAGCTCAAACAGTGTACTACTTTCATTTTTCTTAATGTATAATTAAATTTAGAACATCGCTTCTTGAAGGAAGAACTTTCTGTTTTCAACTGGGTAAATTTAGGTTCTACACTGACAAGGAATATAATTAAGACTTGTTTTCAGCATCTAAAGTGGCAAAACATTTAAAACAATTTTTGTCTCAAGAAACTATTTGTCAAAGCAGATAATAACAAGTGTTGCCAAGGATGCGATGAAATTGGAACCCTCATACATTACTGGTGGGAATGTAAAATTATCCAAAAGAGTCTGGCAGTTCCTCAGTGGTTAAATGTCTAGTTACCATGTGATTTATCCAGCAATTCCACATCTAAGTATATATACCCAAGAGAAGTTAAAACTCCCATCCACACAAAAACTTATAAGTGAATGTTTGTAACAGCAATATACATAATAGTCCCAAAGTGGAAACAACCCAAATGTCTATCAGCTGATGAATGTATAAACAAAATATGGTATGTCAATACAATGGACTGTTTTCAGCATTTATTTTACTTTTTTGTAGAGTACAGACCTCATTAACTTTTTTTCAATTGAATTTATTTGAGTAACATTGATTAACAAAATTAATACAGGCTTCAGGTGAACAATTCTATAGCACATCATCTCTACACTGTATTGTGTGTTCACTACCCCAAGTTATTATCTGGCACTTAAAAGGGTAAAGTACTGATACATGCTGTAATATGGATGAACCCAGAACACATGTTAAGTGGAAGAAGCCAGTCACAAAGGACAATGTAGTATATGGTTACATTGATATTAAATGTCCACAATAGGTAAATCTATAGACAGAGAAAATACATTAGTGCCACCAGCATAAGGTATATTGGTGGGGTTTCTTTTTGGAATAATGAAAATGTTCTAGAATTGATCGTGATGATGATGCACAAGTCTGTGACTATACTTAAAGCTATTGAATTGTACTGTTTTAAAAAGCTGAATCATGTATTATGTGAATTATATCTCAATAAAGCTGTCAAAAAAAGGGACTCTGTATGGAAGCAGAAGGCAATATTGTAAAACATTTGGGCTGAAATATGTACACATTTCAATGCTAATCCTCTACCAGGTAAATTTGCTCTTATAAACTATTTTTATCAAGTAAAAATATCATCAATTGAGGAAATTGAATCAGTTGAAAAAATCAGCATTCTCAAACTGATAAGAAAGAAGAAAAAAATCCCACTACTCAGGGATAATCTTTGTTAATCTTTTGTTTTCTATCTTTCATATGGATATATCATGGATATAATGTTTCATGAAATTATATACTCTTCCCATTCAGAATATATCAGCTTCCATTCAGAGCTCCCTCCTTTTTCTTAATATATCAGATACCACATTTCCATGTTTGTTCATTTGAGTTCTTATTGTAGGCTATTTGAACATTTCAGTTATATTAGTCACCAGCCCTACTAATTGTTTGTGGTCAGAGAATATGCATGATGTCCAATTTAACCCCAGTGCATTTTACAAATGCCTGATGCACAGAAGGCACTTAATAGCTGTTCCTTGACTAAAATGACTGACCAAACAGAGCAGAATCCTACTGCCACTCAATCATTGAAATTGCAATGAAAATAATCTGTTTTATTTTGTTTTCCTTTCTATTTTCATAGGTATCGTGCTCCTGAAGTTTTATTAAGATCTTCAGTTTACAGCTCTCCCATTGATTTGTGGGCTGTTGGGAGTATAATGGCTGAACTATATACATTAAGACCACTTTTCCCAGGGACAAGTGAGGTTGATGAAATCTTTAAAATTTGCCAAGTTTTAGGGACTCCAAAAAAAGTAAGTACTCTTGTTCTTAAATTGTTATAACTTTTGATTATAACTTTTGCCTAGCTATATGATATTTTTATTTTCAAATAGGTTTATGATTTAGTGGTTAAGTTTCTTTTAATTCTTAATTTTTTAAAAAAATTGGGGTGGGATGAGGATTATAAGAAGTCAGATCCCAATAGACTGAATAAAAAAGATGCTTGCCTTTGTTTAAGAACCTAGGAAAAATGCTCCATATTTAGAATTCTGTGTATTTAATTTTGGGTTGATGACTGACAGCTACATAGACATCCTTACTTGGACTCTTACCTACTTTCCCTGTGAATGTCCATTGGCATCAACTCATTACCCCAGATGTCCTGGATTACTTTCTCTTAGCTTTGCCTTGTTGCCTTTTATATACCTCTGCCATGGACATATGACTTCTTGGACTGAATATTTTTCACTTAACTACTTCATTCAACTAGATTTTACATTCAGGGGTGTGCTTAATAAGTTTAAGTATATATAATTATCTCTTAATTAGTATGTGTCATATGGTTAACAGTAGCTATTAAAGCTTTAAGTTGTCATTACCCAGCTATGTGAAATTTTTATTTTTAATTGTATTTTATGGATTATGCTATTACAGTAGTCCTGATTTTTACCCTATTGTCCCATTCCACCTAGCCTTACCACTCCCTCAGGCAGTCCCCCTTCCATTGTTCATCTCCATGGGTCATGCATATAAGTTCATTGGCTACTCATTTCATATAGTGTATTTTTATATCCCCATGGCTATTCTGTAACTACCTATTTGTAATTCTTAATCGCCTCACCTTGTCTCCCATTCCCTCACACCAGCTTCCATATGGCAGTCATCAAAACACTCTGTATATGCATGATTCTGTCTCTGTTCTTTTTGTTTGCTTAGTTTTTTAGATTCAATTGTTTATAGATATATATTTTTGCCATTTTATTGTTCAAAGTTTTGAGCTTCTTCTTTTTCTTAAATAAGTCCTGTCAACATTTCATATAATAATTGTTTGGTGATGATGACCTCCTTTAGTTTTTTCTTGTCTGGGAAGCTCTTTATCTGCCCTTGGATTCTAAGTGACAGCTTTGCTGAGTAGGGCAATCTTGGCTGTGGGTACCTGCTTTTCATGACTTTGAATATTTCTTGCCAATCCCTTCTAGCCTGAAAAGTTTCTTTTGAGAAATCAGCTGATAGTCTTATGGGAACTCCCCTGTAGGTAACTAACTGTTTTTCTCTTGTTGCTTTTAAGACTCTTTCTTTATCTTTAACCTTTGGCTTGTTAATTATGATGTGTTTTGGAGTGGGCCTCTTTGCATCCATATTGTTTGGGACTCTGTGCTTCCAGGATTTGCATGTTTATTTCCTTCACCAAATTAGGGAAGTTTTCTTTCATTACTTTTTCAAATAGATTTCCAATTTCATGCTCTTTCTCCTCTTCTTCTGGCATGCCTATGTTGCGGAAGTTGGGCCTCTTGAAGTTGTCTGAGAGGCTACTTATACATATATTCTCATTTTTTTTGGATTCTTTTCTTGTTCTGATTGTTTTTTTTCTACCTTATGTTCTAAACCATTGATTTGATTCTCACCTTCATCCACTCTACTGTTGTTTCCCTGTAAATTGTTCTTTATTTCAATTAGTGTGTCCTTTGTTTCTGACTGGATCTTTATGTTGCTGAGGTCCTCACTAAGTTCTTTGAGCATCCTTATAAAGTGTTTGGAACTCTGCATCAGAAAGATTGCTTATCTCCAGGTTGTTTAGCTCTTTTTCTGGAGTTTTGATTTGTTCTTTTCATTTGGGCCATGTTTCTTTGTCTCCTCGTTTTGGCAGCTTTCCTGTGTTTGTTTCTATGTATGAGGTAGAGCTGCTTTTGACTCCGTGTCTTGGTAGTGTGGCCTAATATAGTAGGTGCCCTGCAGGGGTCCAGTGGCACAGCCTCCTCTATCACCAAAGCTATACTCGAAGTGCGCCCTTCATGTGGGCTGAGTACACTGTCCTCTTGGAGTTAAGCCTTGATTGCTGTTGGCACATCAATGGATGGGATTTACCAAGGCCAGTCAGCTGCAAAGATTGGCTGTGACCACTTGCCACCAACCTCTGCCCCCCATGGAGGATCAACTGTGCAGAGGCAATGTGATAGTGCTCCTATGTGGTCTGTAGATGTCCACTGGGTGCACTGGCCCTGGGGTTCCCTGGGTGGTGCAAGCCAAAGTCAGTTTTTACCTGTGTTTTGACAAGGGCCACCCTGCCCAAACTGTAAAGCAATCTCAGATGGGTGCTACTTGTGCTGGGCTTGGGGGTTCTAATCAAAGTCAAGCTGTGAATCCAGGCTGGCTGGTGCTAGTGCTGCACCTGGGGCTCACTGAGGCCTGATGTTGCTTGTTTGAGAGGATTTAGGAAGTTGTGAAGCGTGAGCCAAGGCCAACCAATCATATGGAAAAGCAGCTTGGGTGGGTCCATAAACTGGGTGGGACAGAGTCACCAAGGTGGGTCAAACAGTGTTAGCTAGGTCTCAGATATGGGACCAGCTTGCTAGCTTTGTAGGGGGAGGGTTTAGAAAAAGGACAATGGCTTCTGCTTGCCTTGATGCCAGACACTTCAGTTCCTCCCCTTATGCCTCTGATGTCTTCAAGCTGTTAGCCTGGTGCTGGTGCTCAGAGATAGTGAGTCTGAGTATGTGAGTCCATGTGTGGGTTTTTTTAAGAGGAACTGCTCGGGGTTCCAGCAGTTTTCTTCCACCGACTCAATCCCCACTCGTTTTTGTAGCCAGAAGATGGGGGGGACTTATCTTCCTGGCACTGGAACCCTGGACTGGGGGACCTGGTGTGGAGCTGGGACTCCTTGCTCCCAAGATATCCTTCCTGTACTTTTATCCACCACATGAGCGTAAGGGACCAGCCCATTCCACGTCAGCACCCCTCCTACCAGTCTGGATGCATGTGGTTTCTTTAATTACACAGTAAGTTGTCAGATTTCCATTCAACTCAGTTTCTGATGGTTTGGAGTGATGATGGTTCTATATTTTAGTTGTGATTTTGATGTGGTTGTGTGAAGAGGTGAGCCATGTCTCCCTACGCTGCCATCTTGACTGGAAGTGTGCAATTTTTAACATTAGTGTAATGTATAATGAGGATCTTTGTCACGATGAGACACATTGTAAAGCAGGTATCCTTATTTTTTCAAAGTCACTGTCATCATGCATGCCATTGTCATATTCATCATCATCATCCAAATAGTAGACAAGAGTTTAATATTTTGAAATTTATAAAAATGCCTTCTCATTTTTTCCTAACTCTCAGTTCAGTATTATTTCTATACTGTTTGTAGCACTGAATTGTTAGTGGTCTAGTAGTTCATTCTCACATTTATTTATATGAATCAACATTAAAATTTTCACATGTGAATGGCTTGTATATTATTACTGTGTTTTTAAATGTATTACTAATATTCTCTTTGCTGTCTCCCTACTTACATATTTCTTAAACAGAGTGACTGGCCAGAAGGGTACCAGCTTGCATCTGCGATGAATTTCCGTTTTCCCCAGTGTGTTCCTATAAACTTAAAAACTCTTATTCCAAATGCCAGTAATGAAGCTATTCAGCTTATGACTGAAATGTTGAATTGGAATCCAAAGAAACGACCAACAGCAAGCCAGGTAAAATTAATCTCCCTGGTACACTTTTGTTAAGTTTTGAGGATGTACAATACAGGGATATTTTCATTTGTAAAGAGAAGTCTTTTCACAGCCAGGTATATCAAAAGAATTAAAGCCCTAAAGTCTTAAGGCGAGTATATATAATAAATTAATTTCTGGGCATGCAAGATACTTGGGAAAATTGCAAAAATAGTTACACCAGTAATTTTACATGTTTTATAGTTCAAATGAGAAATGTTATAAAGGTAAGGCTGAAAGGAATACTGTATTTTGCCATATATAATACACACTTTTTTTAGATTATTAGATTAGTCTTATTTTTGTTTCTTTTTTTGGCTTTATTCCATTTATTTATTTTTTCCACTTCTTTTGTTGTTGCTCAAGTACAGTGGTCTCTATTTTCCTCCTACCAATCTCCACACTTCAGCCATCCCCACTTCCCACCCTTGGTTCTATCCCCCTTTGGTTTTGTCCCTGTGTCCTTTGTACCTGTTCCCATAAACCCTTCCCCTTTCCCCCCCTTATCCCCTACCACCTCCCCTCTGGTTATTGTCAATTCTTAATTTCAATGTCTCTGGTTATATTCTGCTTACTTGTTTGTTTTTTTTTTACTGGGTTCCACTTATATGTGAGATGATATGATACTTGTTTTTCATCGCTTGGCTTATTTTACTTACCATAATGCTCTCCAGATCCATTTGTCCCAAAGAGTAGAGCTCCTTTCTTTCTGCTGTGTAGTATTCCATTGGGTAAATGTACCATAGTTTTTTGATCCATTCATTTACTTACTAGCACATAGGTTGCTCCCAACCCTTGGCTATTGTAAATTGTGCTGCTATGAACATTGGGATGTATAGGTTCTTTTGAATTGGTGTTTCAGGGATCTTAGGGTATAATCCCAACAGTGGAATTACCAGGTCAAAAAGCAGATTCATTTTTACTTTTCTGAAGAAATTCCATACTGTTTTCCACATTGGCTGCACCAGTTTGCATTCTCACCAAAGTGCACTAGGGTTTCCTTTTCTCCACATTCTCTCTGACACTTGTTTGTTGATTTGCTTATGATGGCCATTCTGACCAGTGTGAAATGGTATCTTATTGTGTTTTCAGTTTGCGTCTCTCTGATGGCTAGTGATGCTGAGCATCTTTTCATAATTCTTGGGGCACTTTGCATGTCCTCCTTAGACATGTATCTGTTCAAGTCCTTTGCCCATTTTTTAATTGGTTGTTTGTCTTCCTGGAGTGGAGTCGTGTGAGTTCTTTATATATTTGGAGATCAAACCCTTGTCCGAAGTGTCATTGGCAAGTGTGCTTTCTCATATGGTTGATTCTCTTTTCATTTTAATGCTGTTGTCTTTAGCTGTGCAGAAGCTTTTTATTTTGATGAGATCCCATTTGTTTATTCTTTCCTTTATGTCCCTTGCTATAGGGGACATATTGGTGAAAACACTGTTGTGTGGAATATCTGAAATTTTCCTGCCTATGTTCTCCTCTAGGACTTTTATGATGTCATGACTTATATTTAAATCTTTTATCCACCTTGAATTTATTTTTGTGTATGGTGTAAGTTGGTGACCAAGTTTCATTATTTTTCATGTAGCTGTCTAGCTCTCCCAACACCTTTTGTTGAGAGACTATTTTTGTTCCATTTTATGCTTCTGCCCCCTTTGTCACATATTAATTGACCATAAAAACTTGGGTTTATTTCTGGGCTCTCTATTCTGTTCCATTTGTCCATGTGTTTATTCTTATGCCAGTACCATGGTGTTTTGAGTACAATGGCCTTGTAATACATTTTGAGATCAGGTATTGTGATCCCTCCTACTGTGTTCTTCTTTCTCAAAATTGCTGCAGTTATTTGGGGTCATTTATGGTTCCATATAAGTTTCTGAAATGTTTGTTCTATGTCTGTTAAATATGTCATTGGTACTTTAATAGGGATTACGTTGAATCTATAAATTGCTTTGGATAATATGGACATTTTTATGATGTTAGTTCTTCCGATCCATGAACATGGTACATGCTTCCATTTGTTTGTCTTTCTTAATTTTTTTCTTCAGTGTTATGTAGTTTTCAGAGTACAAGTCTTTTACCTCCTTGGTTAGGTTTATTCCTGGGTACTTTATTTTTCTTGTTGCTGTATGAAATGAGATTTTTTTCCTGATATCTGTTTCTGCTATTTCATTGTTGAGATACAAAAATGCCTTTGATTTCAGAATATTGACTTTGTATACCTCTCTTTTTCCAAATTCACTTATTTGGTCAAGTACTTTTTTGATGGAGTCTAGGATTTTCTATGTATACTATCATGTCATCTGCAAACAGTGACAGTTTTGCTTGCTCCTTTCCAATTTGGATGCATTTTACTTCTTTTTCTTGTCTGATTGCTATAGCTAGGAATTCCAATACTATGTTGAATAGGAGTGGTGGAAGTGGACACCTTTGTCTTGTTCCTGATCTTAGTGGGAAAGTTTTTAGTTTTTACCCATTGAGTATAATGTTGGGTATAGGTTTCTCACATATTGCCTTTATTATGTTGAGGAATGATCCCTCTACTCCCACTCTGCTGAGTGTTTTTTCATAAATGGGCACTGTACCTTACCAAATGCTTTTTCTACATCTATTGATATGATCATGTGATTTTTGTCTTTTGTTATGGATGCATTACGTTTACTGATTCGTGTATATTGTATCATCCTTGCATCCCTGGGATGTATCTCACTTGATCATGATGTATGATCTTTTTAATGTATTGCTAGATGCATTTTGCCAGTATTTTGTTGAGGATTTTAGCATCTGTGTTCATCAGTGATATTGGCCTGTTGTTTTCTTTCTTTGTTGTATCTGTGTCTGGTTTTGTAATTAGGATGATCCTGGCTTCATAAAAAGAGTTTGGGAATCTTCCATTTTCTTGGAATGGTCTGTGAAGGATAGGTGTTAGCTCTTCCTTAAATTTTTGTAAAATTCTCCTGTGAAACCATCTGGTCCAGGGCTTTTGTGTGTTGCAAGTTTTTTGATTACTGCTTCAATTTAGTCAGTTGTTATTGGTCTATTCAGGCTTTCTATTACTTCTTCATTGAGTTTTGGAAGATTATATTTTTCTAGAAATTTGTCCATTTCATCTACGTTTTCAAATTTCTTGGCATACAGTTCTTTTTAGTAATTTCTCACAGTCCTTTGTATTTCTGTGGTATCAGTTGTAATCTCTCCTCTTTCATTTCTGATTGTGTTTATTTAGTTTCTCTTTTTTTCTTGATGAGCCTGCTTAAAGGCTTGTCGATTTTGTTTATCTTTTCAAAGAACCAGCTCCTGTATTTATTGATCCTTGGAATTATTCTTTTAGTCTCTATGTCATTTAATTCTGCTGATCTTGGTTATTTCCTTTCTTCTACTTGCTCTGGGCTGCCTTTGTTGTTGTTCATCCAGTTCTTGTAGATGTAGGGTTAGGTTGTTTATTTGAAATGTTTCTCTCTTTTTTTTAGGTAGGCCTGTATCGCTATGAATTTCCCTGTCAGGACTGCCTTTGCTGTGTCCCATAAGTTTTGGATTGTTGTGAGTTCATTTTTATTTATTCCCACAAACTTTTTGATTTCTTCTTTGATCTCATACTTGACCCATTCATTGTTAATAGTATGGTATTTAATCTCCATGAATTCGAGTGTTTTTGAGTTTTTTCTCTGAGGTTGGTTTCTAGTTTCAGTCCCTTGTGGTCAGAGAAAATGCTTGATATGATTTCAGTTTTCTTGAATATCTTGAGGCTTATTTTGTGTCTTATCATGTGTTCTATCTTTCAAAATGTTCCACATGCATTGGAAAAGAATGTGTATTTAGCTTTTTTGGGATGAAAGGCTCTCTCTATATATATATATCAGTTAAGTCTGTTTGATCTAGGACATTGTTCAGTGCTGCAATATCCTTGTTGATATTTTGTTTGGAAGATCTATCCATTTTGATAGTGGGGTGTTAAAATCCCCTAGTATAGGTGTGTTGCTGTCTGTATCTTTCTTGAAGTCCCCCAAGTTTTTTCTTGTGTATTTGGGTGCTCCTATGTTGTGTGCATATGTGTTTATATCTTCTTGATTGATTCTTCCCTTGATCAGTATGAAGTGTCATTCTGGGTCTCTTTTTATGGCTCTTAGTTTGAAGTCTATTTTGTCTGATATGAGTATTGCTACCTCAGCTTTTTTTTCCTGTCCGTTTGCTTAGAATATGTTTTTCCAGCCCTTCACTTTCAGTCTGTGTAGGTCTTTTGTTCTGAGGTGGGTCTCTTGTAGACAGCATATGTGTGGGTTATGATTTCTTACCCATTTGGCTACTCTGTTTTTTGATTTGAACATTTAATCCATTTACATTTAAGGTTATTATTGATAGGTATTTATTCATTGCCATTTTACTTCCTTTGTACCTGTGTTCCTTTCTCTATCACTTTTTTTCTTCCTTTACTTAATGCAATCCCTTTCACATAGCTTGCAGTGCTGGTTTGTTGGAGGTGTATTCTTTCAGACTTGTTTTGTTTGGGGAACTCCTTATTTCACCTTCCATTTTAATTGAGAGACTTGCTGCAGGCAAGCCTTGGTTGTAGGCCATTGTTTTTCATACTTGGATTATTTCTTGCCATTCCCTTCCTGCCTAGATCATTTCCATTGAGAAATCAGCCGCTAGCCTTATCGGGGTTCCCTTGTATGTTACTTCCTGATTCTCCCTTTCTGAGTTTAAGATTCTCTCTTTGTCCTGGAACTTTGCCATTTTAATTATAATGTGTCTTAGAGTGGGCCTCTTTGGGTTCCTCTTAATTGGGACCCTCTGTACTTCCTGGATTTGTGTAACTTTTTCTCTCATCAAATTAGGGGAAAATATGGAACACTTCACAAGTTTGTGTGTCATCCTTGCTCAGGGGCCATGCTAATCTTCTCTGTATAATTCCAATTTTAGTATATGTACTGATGAAGCGAGTGCTAATACACACTTTTTTGCCCAAATTTTTAAGGGAAAAATATTGATGTGCATTTTACATGGGTAATACTAATTCCATATCTATATAAATGTTTTTAATTCTTTTATTTATGCTTATATTTAAAAGTGTAACTCTAGAAAGCACTAACTTATTTACATGCAAAATAATACTCAAACACAATAATAGATTTTGTTGAACTTGCAATGAACTTGCAATGAAAGCAGTTTTGCCCAATGATTCAATGAAATGAAACAAATTGTGATGTATTGTTATCCACAGAGTAAGATAGATGATGCCAATTGTTATGCACTTGATAAGATAGGTGATGCCAGCTTTATTACGATAGGGTGAACAGCATGACATTTTTCTTCATACACTTTAGGTAGGAGAAATTATTGGAAAATCCCTTGGAAAACATTGAAACAATTTTCATACACTGTAAGCTTTAAGCTAAAAGTTAACTAAATATCTAAAAAGCATGGCAGTAGAGCTGCCAAGAGACACATTGGACCTCTTCCCACAGTGTCATCAGATTTTGGAGGCAATGGGAAGAAAAGCTTCTTCAGATGCCAAGACAGAAGGTGGCAACACAAGGGAGACCTCCAAAGTGGCCTGAGATGGAGCAGAAAGTGAAGACCTGGATTCTGGAGCAGTGACAAACTGGGATGTGTTTTGACCAAGATGGTACAAGAAGAAGGTGAAAGGATTGCAGGAGAAAAAAACATTGATGATATCTCAGGGAAACCTAAATGGTACTTTAACTTTATGAAGAGAGAACCTTTAAGCATGAGGACATGAATGAAACTTACCCAGAGTCTTCCAGCAGCCTATGAGGATCAAGTTTTGGAATTTAAGTCTAATGTTATCAGTCTTTGAAAGACTTACAACTTTGAGCTGTCCCAAATCGCCAGTATGAATGAGGCCCCACTCACGTTGATGTGCCATCCAAAAAAACTGGGGATGTCAAAGGAGCAAAGACCATGGCTGTTAGAACTAGTTGTCATGAGAAAACACATTTTACTGTTGTTCTAGCCTGTTTGTCCTATCTAGCAGATGGGTCAAAGCTACTACCTATGATCATCTTTTTTTTTTAAGATTTTATTTATTTATTTCCAGAGAGGGAAGGGAGGGAGATAGAGAGAAACATCAATGTGCAGTTGCTGGGGGTTATGGCCTGCAACCCAGGCAGGTACCCTGGCTGGGAATCGAACCTGTGACCCAGTCCACGCTCATCCACTGAGCCACGCCAGCCAGGGTCCTATGATCATCTTTAAAAGAAAACTATTTCTGAAAGAAGATTCTATTGTGGTTATTGTCCAAATGCATGAAGGAGAATGGATGAATGAAGAAGGCATGAAATGTGGTTTAACAAAATCTTGTCATGAAAGTCTGGAGGATTACTTTAAAAACCAGCTTTGCTTGTTTTTGATCACTTGAAAGCCTATGTTACACAAAGTGAAAAACAATCACAGCAGACTTGAAAACCCAACTTGCTATAATAGCTGGTGGGCTAACCAGCCAACTGAAACCTTTTGATGTGTCAGTAAACAAGCCCATTAAGGCCCTAATGAAGAAATAATGGATGTTGTAGATGCAATCAGTTTGTAATGATTTAATACCTACAGGCAGAATCAAGAAAGCATCCATTTCCCAGATTTGTGATTGGATCCTAGGATGGTAAAACGGTGTCAAGAAGGAAGTGGTTATAAAATCGTTTTAAAAAATGCAGTTTTGGGATGTTCTGGCCAACATGGAGGCATAGGTAACATCATTTCCTCGCACAACCAAAAGAAGGATAACAACCAATTTAAAAACAGAAACAATCCTGGCTGGTGTGGCTCAGTGGATTGAGCGCTGGCCTGCAAACCCAAGGATTGCTAGTTCAATTCCTAGTCAGGGCACATGCCTTGGTTGCAAGGCCAGGTGTCTAGTAGGGGACATGTAAGGGGAAACCACACATTGCTGTTTCTCTTCCTCTCTTTCTCTTTCCCTTTTCCTCCCTTTAAAAAATAAATAAAATCTTAAAAAAAACAAAAACAAAAGCTGCCAGAATATTATACTGTATGGAAGTGTGACAACCAAGTATTTAAAGAAGAAATATTCATCCAGACTGGTAGAAGGAGTGGAGGTGGGAAGCTGAGGCTGAGATGGTGTACAACCAGTTGGCAGCTGGCAGATGAGTGGGCGAGGTGGCAGCTGGTGAACCAGGAAGTCCCACATTTGTATGTGGATAAGCTGGAAGGAATAACTAGGGGGTGAGACAGACTATGCAACCCAGGGTTCCAGTGTGGGGAAATAAAGCCTCAAATTCTATGGCTATAAAAATCTGTGGGGGTTGCGGTGGTGGATGAATGACTTACAGGATCCTAGAACAACACAAGCCCACCCACCTGGGAATTAGCACCTGAAAAGGCACGGTCCCCTTGTGAGAATCGAGGGAAGTGCTGGAAAGTGGGGCAAGAGCTAAGCAAGCTGGCAAGTGGCATTGTTCCCTCTCTGACCCCTCCCCCACATCAGCACCATAACCCAGCCAACTGGGTTGCCCCACCATGGTGAATACCTAAGGCTCTGTCCCTTATAGCATAACAGGTTGCCAGGAAAAAGAAATGTGGCCCAAATGAAAGAACAGATTGAAACTCCAGAAAAAGAAGTAAGTGACAAGGAGACAGCTAACCTATCAGATGCATAGTTCAAAAACACTGACAATTAAGTTGTTCACATGGTTGAGTATGGTTGCAAAATAAAGGAAGAAGTGAAGGCTACACAAAGTGAAATAAAGAAAAATATATAACCTAATGAACAAAACAAACAAGCAAGCAAAGTATAACCAAAGACATTGAAATTGAGACAGGCTGACAGTGACCAGAGGGGAGAAGGGAGGGGATAATGGGGGGAAAGGGTGAAGGGTTTACAGGAACAATTATAAAGGACATATGAACAATAACAAGGGGGGGGGGTGGAAACAGAGGAGGGAGTTGGGGAGGGCTGGGGGAAAAAGGCAGAAAACTGTACTTGAACAATAAAAAGTTAAAAATAATAAAAGAAAAATATACAGGTAACCAACAGTGAAGGGAAGAAAACTGATACTCAAATCAATGATTTGAAACAAAAAGAAGAAACAAACATCCAACCAGAACAGAATGAAGAAACAATAATTCAAAAAAATGAGAAGAGGCTTAGGTACCTCCAGGACAACTTTAAAGGTTCCAACATTCAAATCATTCAGGCGCCAGAAGGAGAAGGTAAAGAACAAGATATTAAAAACTTATTTGAATGAGTAATGAAGGAAAACTTCCTCAATCTGGTGAAGTAACTAGACATGGAAGTCCAAGGTGCTGAGAGAGTCCCAAAGAATTTGGATTTAAGAAGAAACACGCCAAGGCACATCATAATTACATTACCCAAAGTTAAAGATAAGAAGATAATCTTAAAAGCAGCAAGAGAAAAGGAGACAGTACCTACAAAGGAATTCCCATAAGACAGTCAGCTGATTTCTCAAAAGAAACCTTACAGGCAAGAAGAGGGTGCAAAGAAGTATTCAGAATCATGAAAGGCGAGGACCTACATCCAAGATTACTCTATCCAGAAAAGCTATAATTTAGAATGGAAGGGCAGAAAAAGTGCTTCCCAGATAAGTTCAAGTTAAAGGAGTTCATCATCACCAGACCCTATTACATGAAATGTTAAAGGGACTTATCTAAGAAAAAGATCAAAACTATGAACAGTAAAATGATGACAAACTCACAACTGTCAACAACTGAATCTAAAAAACAAAGAAAAACTAAGCAATAACTAGAAGAGGAAGAGCATCACAGAAATGGAGATCCCATGGAAGGTTATTAGTGGGGAGGGGAGGGGTAGAATGGGGGAAAGGTACAGGGACTAAGAAGCATAATTGGTAGGCACAAAATAGGCAAGGAGGTTAAGAGTAGTATAGGAAATGGAGAAGCCAAAGAACGTATATTTATGACCCACGGACATGAACTAAGGTGGGGGAATGATGGTGGAAGAGGGGGCAGGGTGGAGGGGAGTAAAAGTCATAAAAAGGGACAACTGTAATAGCATAATCAATAAAATATACTTTTGAAAAAGAGAAAATGAGGCATTAGCAATGCTGTGGATGAATCTGAGGATCATGATATTTAATGGGATGAGTAAAGTTAGTTACTCTTCAGAAGACACTGGTAATGTAGAAATTGAAGAAGACAATACTTCTGATATTGACAGTGATGAAGAATTCCTGGCCTGCTATGATGCATACATATTGTAAAATTTGTTACCAGAATATAAAATTTCTTATACCTTGTATTTGTTCTTGTGTTTTGTAAGTATTTGTTACATAAAATTTCTTCTACCATAATATATTCAAAAATAAGTGTTAAAATTATTTTCTAGTATCAAAAAACAAGCATCTTAATATTAATTAATTAAAACAAAAATTTTTTTCTGAAAGTTTGGGCCAAAACGTGTGCATTATACAAGGGAGCACATTATACATGGCAAAATGTGGTAAATCTCTTAAAGGTAAACATTCATGCAGGCTAGTGCAGGCTAGTTAGGAAGACACCTGCTATGGTAGTAAAAAGGCTTCTCTGCAAATCATTTGATGACTTTCCGATGTTCACCTTTGAGTTAGATTCTTGTTCACTCTCCCACAGGAGGGCAGTACATGCTGCTGAAAGCTTGGCCACCCTGTGACTACACCTAACATTGTACCTCAAGTCTTACAGTCTTGAAAACACCATGCTTTTAAATTAAAAATGTGGGCTTAATTTAACAGGTTAAATTAAAATGTCATATTAAGATTATTGTTTTTTTCCTATTATTTAAGTATAAATTCATTGTTAAAAATTACCAAAAAATTATTTGGCTTTTAAAAAATTTAACTTGAGAAAATGTTTTCTAAATATCCTATGGAAGAACAGATGGGAAAGAATAGTCAAGACAGGTTTGAACAAAAATAAGTAGTTGAAAGATGGTGCTAGGGGGATAGCTTGCCCTATCAAATATGAAGTCTGTAACGTGATGATGACAAAACAGTGAAGGTACTAGCATAAGAATTGACAAATAGCTCAGAGTTGCAAAGGCTTAAAGTCAGTGTGAGGTAAACATGGCACCATAAATTGGAGGGAAGGGAACGGGAACACTTCAATGAATCCTATTGGGACAATTAGTTAACTCTTAGGGGAAAAGTAAGTTTAGGTTTTACTTTTTACCATACCTTACAAGTAAATCACAGAAGTTTAAATAATGGTGGGCGGGGGTGTTAATAAACTATTGAGAACTAAAGAAAGTATAGGTGAATATTTTATCTCAAGGTATGAACAAGATGGGTATAAAAGTAATAGAAGAAAACACAAATGGAAAACTCAGAAGATGTGATTATAAAAATTAAAATTTTTCTTACATAAAAATCTTTAAAAGGGCAATTATTTTTAACAAACAGTACAGTGTATTTTCTAATGTTTCTAAATATTCATTACTTTTGTAACAAAAATATAATAAAAATCTTTAAAATGTACCTGAAAAAATGGGCATGAGATGTGAAAAAAATCACAGAAAAAGAAATTAGAATTACTAAAAACTCTTTTTAAATCTCCAACCCTTGTTCATGGTCATGAAATGCAAATGCAAATGAAATACTATTTTTTACCTATCAAATTAACAAAAAATAAAAGTAGTTTAAAAGCTATTTCTCTAAGTATTAATGGAAAACAACTTTGCAATATCTACAAAGAGCCTTAAAAAAACAGTCAAAAAGTTGGGTAAAAATTTATGCCCAAAGATGTTCAAAGCTATATTAAGAACTTTTCCATTGGAAGTATAAACCTAAATATTGCCAGGGGAACATTTAAAGCATATACACCCTTAATATGGACTGTTATGCCACCATTAAATTGAAATTTTTTTAATAACTCTTTCAGAGAATTCTTAAGCTCAAGTGCTAAGTGTAAAAAGTGAGCTGTTTATATGTGTAATATGATTGTATTTTAAAAATATGTAGCACCTGGCTGGCATAGCTCAGTGGATTGAGTGCGGGCTGTGAACCAAAAAGTGTCGCAGGTTCGATTCCCAGCCAGGGTACATGCCTAGGTTGCAGGCCATGACCCCTCAGCAACTGCACATTGATGTTTCTCTCTGCCTCTCTTTCTCCCTCCCTTCCCTCTCTAAAAAATAAATAAATAAAATCTTTAAAAAAACAAAAAATAAAAAATAAAAAATAAAAATATGTAACTAGAAAGGTATATTCAGAAAAACATTTAAATGTGACCCATAGTTTCCTCTTGGTGTTGGCATTGGAGATTATTTTAATTTCTTTGTGACAACTTTCCAAACAGTACTTATTCTATGTAATGAACAAATATTCCCTTAATAAACAGGAAAAAATAAATTTATTTTTAAAAAGATTGTCTTAAAGGATGGTAGCTGGTATATTAAAGGCAAAAAATTGTTAGAGATGAAGCTTTGAATTTGCAAAACATATTCATAAAGGTTCTAGCTCCAAAATGTGCACTATCAATGTAGGAGTATTGACATACTAATTAATGTGACTTAATTCAGAATTTGAGGGTCTTCTGTGCATCAGGTACTGATGTATTTAAATTGTGTGTATTTGTTGAGTTCCATTTAACAATGTCAGTGTAATTAACACACAATCAGTTTTGTGGTAGGTGACATCTTAATACCTTTTCACCTCTGCCAAAATGTACCTCCATACCTATAACCTTCTTCACTATTTTGTAGCCCCGCTTCTTAGTGTAAATAAGGAGACTTAGTTAGGGAAAGATTAAGTTACAGGATCAGGGCCAATGTACTGAGCTGCCTCCTTCCCTTACACACCTGAGAAGTTAGCTGGTGTGTAAGGGTCATGGCTCTGCTCATATAGGGTAGAGGTACAGAAAAACAAGCCTTGGCTCTCTTAAAGAGCTCCTCCCCCCCTTCCCAAACACAAACTCAGCAGAACTGGGAACTTCCCTCCTTCATCCAGGCACATGACCCTGAGGAGAGGATCAGTGGCCATAGCCCACCTGCACAGAAGGCTTCATACATTTCTTTAGACCAAGTTTCATCAGCCTCAGCATTGACAGTTCTGACCAGATAATGCTTTGTTGTGGGGACTGTTGTGTTAACTGCAGGATATTCAGAAGCATTCTTTGCAGCATACCTAGATGCCAGTTGCATTCCCTGCCCCCAAGTCATGACAAAAAATATCTCCAGACATTGCCAAATGTCACCTGGGGGACAAAATCACCCCAGTTGAGAACCACTGCTCTAGACTGTCACCCAGACAGTCATCAGGGCTCCCCACCTCCAGCTTTATGCAGTAGTAGGAACTGGATGACTGACCTTGAAACCCAAACAACGATCATTTTTATTAGTATTTTTATATTTTCTTCCTATAAATATCTTCTCTTTGCCGGTGTATTGATGAATATGCTTTATCATGTATGCATTTGTAATTTTCTTTCTTAGAATTTTTTTATTGCTAGTAGATATGGTATTATATGTAGCCTAAGAGTAGTCCTGAATTTTATTAACACATAGAGTTAACCATTTTTAAATAAACTACATAAAAGATTTTTAAACTCATTTCTTAATGCCTTTGGATGGACTCTAAACCATAATCAGTGTCTAGCATTTTAGCTTAAATTGATCACATCAAAATTAGCCAAAGTTTATAAGCTAAATTTTGTTTTCATACAAAATCTTAAAACAAATAGAATAATTGCTTTGCCTGGATGTTAAAATTACAAGTGAATTTTACATTCTTCCTAATAACTTACACTTTATTTCTCCTGAGAATGTTCTTTCTCAAATCACTTTTTCCTGGTTATCTTTTTAAAGTTACCTCATGGGGAAAATAGACACTCTCTAAATCTTTGAAACTTACCTGGACTAGTGATACACACCTAGCCCAGTGTCAGACAGTAGTTTATATGCAATAAATTTAGATGGAACCATTTTACATTTGTTATTTCCATGTTTTTTATAGGCATTGAAACACCCATATTTTCAAGTTGGTCAAGTATTAGGCCCTTCCTCACGTCATCTGGAAACAAAACAATCTGTAAATAAGCAGGTACAACTGCTAGAATTGAAGCCATCTTTAATTGAGCTAGAACCTACCCCTCTGCCAGATGTAAATGATCAGACTGCTGGACAGCCCCAGCCAAAATTTGGCCACCAGCCACTGCAGTTCATCCAGCCTCCACAGAACACGAGTGTCCAGAAAGCGCCAAAGCAGCAGAGCCAACAGAAACAGCCTCAGACACTATTTCCAAGTATCATCAAAAACATGCCAACTGTAAGTCACCCATGATGCTTTTAGATGTAATAGTTTGACTAGCTCAAGTGGGATTTGGTTTCTAGGCATTCCTAAAAATGTCAGGGAAGATATAAAAGATTATTCTGTGTCAAAGCCTCTGCTTCCTCTGTCAGGATCTTGGCATGGGATAAAATTCTAAAAAGAAAAACTCAGAGTGAATGTCAGAAAGGTTACATGCTGTGGACTTTCTCTAACAGTTATTTAGGTTCAAGAGAACTCAAAGAAAAATTGAAAAGAATCTGGGACAAAAGAAAGCTGGTAAGGATTTTAACAGTAATTTTATACTGCTTTTAAATGTTAATAAATGTGAACAGAATGGTTTTTTTTTTCCTTAAGTGTCAGGCATAATATAAAATTTCCTCTTCCCATTTCTTTTGTTCAGGGAGTTTGTCAGGTGCCATATATTTTAATGGTCTCCTGAAGAGGTATACCATACTCCCAAATGTATTTGTATTCTTGGCATTTTAGAACTGAAAGACATCTTAAAGAACCTTGTGTCTAATTCCTTATCCAGTCCTTCCCCCAACAGCAGTAATCACAGTCTAACATATTACTGATTCCTTGTTTCTTATGTGTATTGTTTATTATCTGGCTATTCCTACTAGAATGTAAGCTCCATGAGGTCAAGAATGTTTGTGTGTTTTATTTACAGACCCAGACTCAGAATAGGGCCTGGCACATAGTAAATCCTCAACAAACGAATGAATGAGCAATTGCCCACACTATCTTTAAATGACCTCCAGGATCTTGAGGAATCCACATATTCTGACTATTAGAAAGCTCTTCCTTAAACTGAGCTAAAATCTGGTTTTCTTTGTCTTTTAGCAAAAGGTCATCACTCTTCTAGAAAGGCAGCCTTCCAGATATTTGAAAATACCCTTATATCATCTGCTCTTTTCTCCAGGAGAAACATCCCAGTTCCTTCATTTGCTCCACATATGACATCGTTCACCAGTGACAGTAACCTTTGATTCCTGTGTATGAAGCTGCCTTTGAGTCCCCTCATGATCCTGCTCCACTCTTAGAAAGAGGCTGCCAGCACTAGGAGCAGAGAGCAGGCAGGGCGTGAAAAACTGGATGAATCACCTCCAACATTCCAGAACCACATGTCCACTAGTACCAATGAGGATTACATTTGTTTTTGTTTTTCTTCTTGTTTTTCTTGAAAGGCACATCAAATGTAGACTCATAGTGAGAGGGAAGGAAAAGAAGTTGATATTTGAGTAGCCACTAAGTGCCATTTACTCTGCTAGGCCCCCTAGTATGCTTTTGCTAAGTTAAAGTACCCAATAACCTAGCCCTAAATTTTTAGATAGCAAATAAGTTCCAGAGTTGGGATTGAGTATTTTGTCAACTAAAATTCCTAAGTCTATTTTTTTGTAGGTGCTTCTGCTAAATCACATATTCTTAACTTTCTTTATGTATTTGATCTCTAGGATTCAAAAATTGCAGGAACAAACTTTTACCTCTTAAATTTCTAATAAGTATTTTTAAACCCTTATTTTGTCTTCTGAGTTTAACCATTCTGCCCAGATTTTCACCAGCTATGGATTTGTTCAGTTGTTCATTTGTTTTTGTTTTCTTCTGTACCTTCATATTGAACGATGAGCCCTTGGGCAGGCCACTTGAACCTTCTGGCAGATTGACTCTGATCATTAATCAGTGCTCTTGGCCATAACAAAATACCATAGACTGGTGACTTAAACAACAGAAATTTATTTGCTCACAGTTCTGGAGGATGGGAAAGTCCAATATCAAGGTGCTAACCAATTTGATTCCTAGTGAGAGCCCTCTTCCTGGTTTGTAGACTAGACCTTCTTGCTTTGCCCTTACATGGCAGAGAGAGAAGGTAAGCTTTCTGAAGTCTCTTCTTGTTAAGGCACTAATTCCCATCATGAGGGCCTCTCCCTCATGACCTCATATAATCCCCGATTACATCCTAAAGGCCCCATCTCCCAATACCATCACAATGGTGTGTAAATGGACGGGGAGGTGGACAATAAATATTCAGTCTGTAACAGTACTGGCCCACCTTTGTTGTCCTTTCATTACTTCATTATAGCATGAAACACCCTTTCACCTACGTTGTTGAAGTGCACGTAGACTACCTGTACTCATTTGTCTTTCATGGGAAATGGTGGCCTATATGATCTACCACTTATTTTACTCAATGCTCAAAAACTTGCCTTTAATAACTAATTTTAGAATCTCTGTCCTCATCCTGTACCAAACTTATTAATATAGTTTGTGAAAATTCACTTTCTACTTTATAAAAATTATATTTGCCCCTTTCCGATTTTCTCAGACATACAAGACTACTTGGTATTGCTGATGTTGTTTAGCAGCATACAGCAGCAGCTCCCTAAAATACAATTCAACTGAAATAAGGGTCTTGAACTCAGCTAAGTATAACTTTTGATTAACTCGACTCATTTGGGGCTTTGAATCATTTTATTCTCCTTAGTCTGGAGTTCATGCTCCTTGACAAAGAAAATAGTGTAATAGAATTTGGCAGATAACACTTTTTGTCATCATCCATCACTATATCATCAGGTTCAAGAAACAGCATATTCATTTTTTAAGCATCTTCTTGCTCACAACATAACTGTATTTGCTGACCTTGCTTCCAAATTCCCTAAATTTCAATTGCCTTTTGGATTTTTCAGCTTACGTGTCCCCAGCCCACCCCATGTAAATTTGAGTTAAACCACTCATTGTTTGCCCCAAGCCAAGTCTTCTTACTTGTTTTTTATTCCTTTTTTTTATCCCTGCCTGGAGATCTGTTTATTGATTTTAGAGAGAGGAAAAGGGAGGGAGGGAGAGAGAGAAAAACATCAGTGTAAGAGAAATACATCAGCTGGTTGCCTCATGCATGTACCCTGACCAGGGATCAAACTTGCAACCTAGGGTGTGTGCCTAGGGTATGTACGGGGATCCTACCAGCAACCTTTTGGTGTACAGGACAATGCTCCAACCAATGGAGCCACCCAGTCAGGACCCTCATTCCTTATTTCTGAGATGATTAGACTCAAACTTTTAAAGTGTCCTGACCTTTTCTCCTGTATCCACTAGGATTACATGTAGTGACTTATGACAGAAATCTGACCACTTTGACTTAAACAATAAGGGATTGTTTTTCTTTCATAAAAAGAAGTCAGGAAGTGGGCAAGCCAGGGCTGGGCCACTTGTAAAAAGAACCAGATGCTTTTGTCTTCTTGTTCTACTACCCTTAGCAAGCAGCTTTTATACCTACAGACATAAGATGATTGCTGCTCCTGTGTGGTTGCACCTGCTGTCTGGAAGGAGGAAGAGTGAAATACACTGACACAGGATAGCAGAGTCTAAAAATGTCCCTCCTGTGACCCCCTTCCAACAGACTTTTACCTACAGCACACTAGCTAGATCATGTCACATGGCTACCTATTGCTGCAAGGAAGGTTGGGGGTTTAGATATTTTAACAGGGCATGTTGCTGCACTGAACAAACTATTAGTAAGGAAAAAGGGAAGATTGGCTCCTGGGTGGGCAAGTAGCAGTGTCTGCTACATTCTCCTTTGATCTCTGCTCAGATAGACTGAAAGTCCAGACTTTTTATTCTTTGTTAAAACTAATGTATTTTTTTTCTGAGCATTCCAACCACTCTGAATCTGTCGCCCTTGTCACTACCTGCCACTAAAATTTTAAAGGCATCCTGTATGAAGCCTGGCCTTTCTAGCATATTGCCTTTATCGCATCACTTTTTTTTTTTTTTGCTCAAAAACATCCAGTATTCTCCATTGCCCAGAGGATGACTGCACTTTCTTAGGCCCTTCATAATGTAACATTAGTGTGTTTTTGCAACCCTGACTTCTGCTACTTCAGCACAAACCATCCACTTCTGTAAAATTAGTCTACCTTTTTTTCTTGGAACAAACTCTGGCACTCTCCTGTTAAAAAGCCATACTTTGTACATTTCCTCTTCAAACTCTAGAATAATAATAACTATAACAACAGCAATAATAATATCTAACCTTTAATATGCCTATGTGCTAGGCCCTATCGTAAGGACTTTCAGTGTATTTTACTATTAAATTCATAAACACCAATTCAGGTAAATACTATATGTTCCCATTTAAGGAGGAGGAAACAAAGACTTTGAGAAGTTAAGTCACTTGCCTAAAGAGACACAGCTACACATGGCAGTTTTCCAAATTACACATCAGTGAGGAGTCAGTTTTGATCCTAAATATTCAAGTCTCCTTCCAAACCAGATTCACAGAGATCACTCCCTTCTATCAATTCCTGTTATATTTTTAACATGTGCTACTTGTATTTATGTTAGTACTTTTATGTATGTTTGTGTGTGTATATATACATATACACACATACATGCACACATATATTTGTGTGTGTGTGTGTATAGCTCCTTAACTATATGGAAGACTCCTTGAGAATGGGGACTTTTAATATCAAATACAATAGCTTGTGCATATAAAAGGCATTCAGCAAATGATTAAAGATGATGATGACTGATTTTCCACCACAGAAGCCAAATAGCACGCTGGGGCATAAAAGCGCTAGGAGGCGTTGGGGTCAGACTGTGTTCAAGTCTGGAGATAGTTTGGAAGAGTTTGAGGACTGTGACTTTGGAACCTCCCCTTCCAAGAAGTCAAGCATGAATGTTTTCAAAGAAAAGAGGAGAAAAGATTCTCCATTTCGGTAAGATTTTAAATTCCTCTGGAAAGTATATTTATCATGCATCAACTTTATTTTACTCATTAAATATAAATGAATGTAGATATTAAAACTAACTTAACCTTTGAAAAGGTAAGACTCTTGACACCTCATGGTCATGATTCTCAGTATTAATGACTGAGTGTCACAGATGTGTGGAGGAAGGGGTTCTTGTTAAATCTTCAGTGTGCCTGTTGAATTATGATCACCACTGTTCCCATTTGAAATTCAAATGACTATTAGCAGAAGGTAGAGCACACTCCGATGGTGTCTGTCCACATTCAAGTATTTCTTTGCTTGATCTTCTAAACTTTTTTGGTCATTTCCTGAAGTTTTCCTGAATTTTAATATCTCTGTCAATCCCTTTTCTTTTCGTAAGTTGAATCATCATGAATGTGTTATTCAACTTTGAAGTGAGGGTGGGTTAAATTTTGGTGAATGTTTTGGGAAAACATTTTCCTTTTTTTCCCCTCTTTGAGAGGAATAAGGAGAAAAGATGTGATATGAGTCAGAGAAATTTATCCGATAGCTGTTTGGTATTATATAGTGGAGAAATCTTCATTTTGGGGTATACGTACTTCTGAAGGTACATGAAAACTCTCCAAGGGGGACATATGCTTGGATAATTCCTAGTCGATCAATTTCTAGATCCTTGAGTTACACAGTACTTCTCCCTAAAATATGTGAGCTGGAGAATAAGTTTGCTAATCCACCTTCCACATTGCAGAGAGCTGCACCTCTCAGCCATTTCAAAGCTTGCATGCCATAAGGGTTTAACGACCTGTGTGGTGCTAAACAAAGGGAGAAATCAGAAGACTCCCACCTTCATCTCAAAAGGCTTTCTGTCTTTCCTTGTCTTATGCTATTTCTTTTAAGGGGAAAAGCCTGCCTTAGAAATAGCATATTTTAGTATGTGTTGGAAAGCATGGACATTCAGAACCACTTTAGGGACCAGAGCCTAGTGATGCTTTATTTTTTTAAGGGTACTAGAAATGTTTTGTGAAACTATCTGATTTATCAAAACCTATGGATAGAAATTATACATAATTTTTGAAGATTCAGAGTATTTTATGTAATAAGGTAGTTAAAAACCTATTTTGTCAAGTCATACCATGAAATATTCCAGTTACAGTCAGTTCTCCTATTTCATCTTATAGAATGTTTACTGTTTTGATCTGCTATTAATAAGTACCAAGAAATAAAATTGTTTAATTTATGATGAAAAATTATAGACTTCAACTTAAACATGTACAGGGAGCTACATAGTTGAGTTTTTTTGTTTAAACAATTATTTGCATCTGGGAACAAGAGTTTGAAGATCGTTGGTGTAAGCTGTAGATGACTTGAAATTTTTTCTTTTTAAACCCATGTCATTCTAATTACAGCTGAACTTTATCATATACAGGGATGGGCAAAAGCACGTTAATAATAACAAAAATAATACGATAATTAATAAATAATACAAGAATAAATTTTGTGTACTTACAAGTGTAAACCTACTTTTGCCTACCCCTGTATTTTTAGGGTAAAAGATGTTTGAATCAAAACCTATAATTAAGATCAGGTTTGTGGTCTATATACTTGATTCTGTCAAGGGGACTATTGGTAAAAATTTTCAGCATCAACTTTTCCTTTGAAATTCTTTAGAAATAGAGGAACTATATAATAATGAAATTTAAATGTAGGTCTTTCTTCCATTTTAGTTTTTGGGTATTTTTAAATGGCCTTATATACTTTAAGCACATAATAATTATTAATATACTACCATTTATTAAGCACCTACCTAAATTTTATTTATAATTTTCATATTTCGGTAAAAATATTTGTAGAATAGGATGCTAGACCTCAGAAAGGTTAAATGAATAGGCTGCCCAAGGTTAGATGAGGCTTAATTCAAGTCCAGATCTCTGTCTTTTCTGCACCACACTGTCTCTTAAGCAACAGGCACTCAAAAGCTTGGTGAGCTGAATGGACTCTGCTGTTCTCTACTCAGTTTCTCAGGCAGCCTGTCTTCCCATAAAGAATACAGAGTACCAAACACTGGGGTGTTAAACCTTTACTTAGTGGTTATCTTCTTTTAAGATATTTATACTAATTAATATTTATACTTGTATTCATACTCGGTAGACATTTACTAAGTATCTAGTTGGTATTAAAAAGATGTATGAACATGATATCATCTGTCTTCTATTCATTAAACATACAGAAGCAGAAATAGGACCTTCAAACATCTATTAAGACAGAGTATTTATTAAGTACCATTAATGAGCGAGCTGCAGGGCACTCTAAGAGCTCTGTTGGTGGGCACTTTGAAGAGGAGAGGAAAGTCCTTATAGAGTAAGCAGTTTTGAAAATGAGTAGAATTTCAGCAATTGGTGTGACTACAATGAGCTGAGGGGAAAGGAAAGAAGTCAGAAATGTATAGGACTGCTCCTAATGAAGGGGGCCTAGATGTGTCTAGGGATAGCCCAAAGTGGGCTGGGGGAGCCAGCAGTTCAAAGGGCCAGCCAAGTCCATGTCAGTCTCCAGAGGGGTCCCAAACAACCTTACTGATTATACATATACCGGTGACATTGGTTGTGATTGGCTTCCCTTTCCTTGTGCCCAAGTCTTCTTACATTATAAATCCACAACTGCAACAGTTGTAGGGAACATAGAAACATTTATACAGACAGTTTGCTGCTCAGTATGCTTTCTGTCATGTAATGTCTAGTATTAGACATGATTTTATGCCCTGGTTAGTATTTATTGAGGGGGAAAGGTCATCAGTTAGTATTCCTACGAACAAAAGAACTGTGATGGAAACCATTAGAGTGAGGTCACCTTGACTATTTTGAAAAGTTGTACAGAGAATAGGTGAGACCATAGTAGTGCCATCTTCTCATTTTGCATGCTGTAATACTACCGTATGTTGACTTTCAAGGCTTCCAGAGTCAGTACCGTCAGGCTCCAACCACTTACCAGGAGAAAACAAGAGCTTACCTACTGCTATTTCCCTAAAATCTGATTCTGAATTGTCAACAGCTTCAACAGCTAAACAATACTACTTAAAACAATCAAGATATCTTCCAGGTAAGTAGACAAAAGAAAATGCTTACTCCTACCAACTATATAGATAAGTCAAACTCAAGTGTCCTGAACCTTTGTGGAAAAGGCACCCTTGAAATAAAAAGTATAATAACAGTGCTCTTTGCTGGCTCAGCCTTGTCAGTGCTTGTTATCAAGTACTTTTCTGGGCCTCCTGCCTTTGTGAAGTCTGCTCAAGAAATGCCTAGCAGCCAAAAATCAAGATAAAGAATATGACTCAAAATAATAGCCCCCTCCACCCAACCAAAGCTATGCCTTTAGTAAATGCTAAATTTTATTAAAACAATTTTGCACCCCCATTACAACTTTTTATAAAATGTACAATTTTATACTGTTCCCTAAATGATGTGATACATGTTTTCTAAAGATCGTTTGAATTTCTGAGTAGAACATGCTAGGGTCACAAGATGGGCAAGGAGGTTGGTCAAGAAGCCATTGAATTCGTCTCGGTAGAGAGGATAATTACTTATTCCAGAATGGTAAAAGCAGATAGGGAAATGGGTAAAATCTAGTCTAGATGTCTTTCAGTAGTGAAACTGACAGGACCTGCTGATGTGATTAGCATGGGTAACGATAAAGAACGGAAAGAATTAGTGTTGGCTTCTGGATTTTTGACTTGGCAACTGGGTGGATAATGATGACTTTAACTGAGAAAGGGAGGATTAGGAGAGGACAAGAATGTAGAAGTAGAGAATAAGGAGTTGAGGTTGGGATGCCTATTTTTTTTATTGTTCTATTACGATTGTCCCAATTTTCCCCTTTTGTCCTCCTCCGCTGCCCAGCCCACCTCCTGCTCCCACCATCAATCCCCACACTGTTGTCCATGCCCATGGATCATTCAAACATGGTGTTGGGATGCCTATAGAACAACTGAGTTGATGTATCTAACAGACAATTGGATATATGAATCTGGAGCTTAGGAAAAAGATCTAGACAGATGGTGAATTTACATTTTACCTGAAAAGAGAATTTTCTCCTGAAAATTCACTTAAAAATTCAAGTTAGTTGAAAGGAAATCAAACTTTAAATCACTATGTATCTATACAGATACATCTTTAGTTCAGCAAGAGGAAGAAATGATAATTTTTCTCTCTGCTGTTGTGGAAATGGTCATTTACAGGTTTCTGAACATAGTTAGGCCATTTGGTTCATATGAGGAAGATTTGCTTTTCACATTTAAGCCTCCAGAAGTAAGCTACAGTCTTCACTTCCCAGAAGTGTGTTTGGGAAACAAGGGTAAGGAAGATGAGAGAAAAGGTTGAGACTGGATTGGTAGCAAGAGATTGATGCATAACATATTTTTCTGGTTATATGGTTACCTTTTAGGCAACCATATAAACTTCAGTACTAGAAATCCAATAGGAATTCACTCCTGTTGTCAATAACTGAGTAGAGAAAAGAATGAAACTAAGTAAAGGGTTTAGAAATGAATGGGGTAGAAAACAGAAGACACGTGGATATGTAACCAAAAGCAGGTCCAGCTGCCTGCTGCTACGAAAACCAATATTCAAGAGGCAGGTGCTGATGTAAAGGAAAGGGTTTATTTTCAGATGCCAGCCACCTGGAAGATGGGGGACTCATGTCTCAAATCCTATCTCCACATCTCAGTGGAGGCAGAGACTTTTATAAGGAAGGAGAGAGAAAGCAAAACAAAGAGATCAAGGGGAGGGGGTTGAGAAGTTCTCCACCTCCACTAGCACAGCCCATTCCAATAAGGCAATTGATGTCTTGCTGCCAGTGTGTGTCGTCCTGCTTTAGTCATCCTGGCTCCACGTCATCCTGGCTCCATAGCATCCTGGCTCCATGGTTGAAGGTCAGCAAATCTCCTGGAGTTGGGATGCCTAAAGGTCAAAGTCTGTCTTTCTGGGCAGTTAGTTCCTAGGATTCTTATACAAACATGCTGTTTATCTACAAGCTACATATTAGTCAGAGTCAGCACTTACAGAAATAATGTCTAAAGAATGGTGGGATGGGTTACAGTTTCCCACTGTTACTGTTATACACAACGGTAACAGCAATATGTTATGTTTTCACTGTTACTGACATATAGTTAGGCACAGATGTTGAATAAGTTGCAATAAACCTATGGAGAACTAATCACAGCATTTAGGATTCACTTCTCTGCTGATTAGTAAGGAGGAAGACACTTCCTGAGAGAAGTTGAAGAGATTGGCATGAAGTTATCGAGGTCAGAGCTAAAAGGATAATGGATATTTGAAGATCTAAGTGTGATAAACACTTGTTGTAGTTATAAATCCTTCTAGGGGAGGGGAGTCAGCTGGCATGTAGTAGATGAGCAGCACTTTTCATGCAGAAGGGGGAAAACATTCTAGGGCCTATAGGGAGTATGCACATTCATTTCTTAATTCTGTTGATTCATTTGTTTGTTTTTCTTTTTATTTATTTTATTTTTAATAGTTTACTTTTATTGTATTTTTAGTCATTTTATTCATTCACTCAGTGATAAATAATAAGTACCTAATATGTGCCAGGTATTTACTGTTCTAGACATTGATATACAGGGTGGGGCAAAAATAGATTTATAATTAGTATGGAAAATAATACATTAATTAATAATATAAGAATGAACTCTGTGTTTTATATACTTATACCTGTAAACCTACTTTTGCCCCACCCTGTATTTATATAGCATATACAATACATTGAACAAGAGGGACATGGTCCCTGCTCTACAGAAGCTTACATTCTAATGGAGAAAGAAAGAGAAAATTAGCAGATAGTGGTAAATACTGCTGTGAAAACAGGGAGATGAACTCGGGATGAGTGCTCAGTCAAAGGGGGGTGGGGGCCAAGGTCCTTGATTATCTAACATTTGAGCCGATACCAGAAAGATGAGAATAGAAATAGTCATGTGAAGATGAGAATAGGAATAGTCATGTGAAGAGCTGAGAAAAGATGTTTCAGGCAGAGGGGGGAAAGACACTTGCTTATTTGAGAAATAAAACAAACGACTTCACATTTGTACTTTAATGGGCTTAGGAGAGAGTGGTATGAGGGAAGGTGGGGAAATCTGGCAGAGTTCAGATGATATAGTACTTGGAAAGCAGGGAAAAGAACTTGGGTTTTATTTGGAGTCCGGTGGAGGCCTTTGAGAGGACTTCAGCAGGTGAGTGAAATGTGATTTGTATATTAAAGAGACTCTTTGTATAAGGAATGGATTATATGAACAAGACTAGAAGCTTGCGAGGCCATTTGGGAAGCTACCGCAGTCCTCTGGGGGAAATATGATGATGATTTAGAGACAGATGGGCTCAAGATATAATATGGAAATGGCCTTGCTGATGGATGTTGGTAGAAAACAAGGGAAAAGTGAGTTTGGGTCATTGAATCTTGAGTGGATGGTGGTGCTGTGTCCTGAGATGGGAAAACTTAGGAGGAGCAAGATTGGGTGGGGAAGAGGCAGTCATTCTTATCTGAGGGCTGACACACTGAAGTTGCTTGTGAAACTCCAATGTGGAGAGGCCAAGCAAGCAATTAGAGGGAAAGAGTCAGGAACCCTGAAAAGGGACCTAGTTCCAAGATAACAGATTGGGAGTCCCTGGTGACTCCCAGACAGTATTTAAAGCCATGCAATGATTAGGATTGGCAATGAAGAAAGACCTTGTGAGCTGGAACAGTGGTAGCATTAGAGGAGGAGGAGCTGAGAAAGGGAAAAGGAAGCAGCCAGACAGATGAGGGGCAAACCCCACCATGGTGGTTTCCAGAGGCCAAGAAGGTGCATGTACCTGAAAGAGTTGCTTTCCCCTGAGCAGTTGGATAAGGAGGATGGAAATGTCTGATTAGATCTGACAGTGGAGAGGGGCCAGGTGACCTTGATGAGCAGTTTCAGTCTCAAATGGGGAGGGAGATGTAGATTGGAATATGTTGAAAACTGATGAGAAATAAGAAATCAGTAACCAGAGACCTAAAATGGCTGAGGAGTAAGTTGAAGCAACATTAATCTCCTCCCAGGACCAATGTAGCTAAATTTATAACTAAATTGTAGAGAAATCATCCTTAATAGCTAATTGAACACTAGCTGGAGAGAAGCCTTATAACCAAAGACAGACAGAAGAAACCACTTCATCACAATTAGACTGGAGGGTAGTACAGAGGAGGTATGAGGGCTGGCAGGGCTCCCGTGGGGAATAATTGAAGTTCCGGAGGGATATTTCAGCAGCCAGGGGTTCCCCTGACAAATATGAGGTCTAAACCCCAAGCTGGGCTCCCCAGCCTAGAGCACCAGAGCCAAAAGGAACCCAGATAAAATCCAGCAGTGAAAAGCAGTGGGGTTTCTGTCTACCAGAAAGAGATAACTAAAAACACAGAGAGCTTCTTAAAGGGCCAATGCCAAAAATTTCATTTGCTGCCACTTACTCTGGGTTCCACCAGAGGCAGGGTTGAGTGGACTAGAGACGCTTGAGGACAATCGGAGGTAGGTGGCTCTGGGGAGAGAACTTGAGGAATAACCACCAGGATCCCTTTGTTAAGTCATTCCCCACACTGCAGAAGCCATCTTTCTCAGGCAGGGCTCTCCCCTCCAAGTGGTATCAGCCTGAGGGGAAGCAATAGCCCTGTCCACAGGAATTACTCTGCCCTACCCTGTAGAGCTTAAGCAGGGCTGCAGGATACAGCTTGAGCCTATATCATTGATTAACTTTAACACGTAAGGTAGATCTCTAGGGGCTCAGAGATTTAGCTGACCCTCCCCCAGGCTCAGTGCTGGCAAAAGCCAGCCTTGGTGTACGGCCTCGTTCTTTCACCCACACAAACAGGCCCAGCAGAGGGGGCAACATGCTGTGAAACACTGATAGCTCTGAAAGGGTTGCCCAGGGCTAGTCACATGCAGAACCTGACAAAGGTCTGAACCAGAGTCTTTGCAGATACATACAAAGGTACAAATTAGGTACATACATACCTAATATATAGAAACAAATACAAAGAAGCAGCCCAAATGGGAAGACAAAGTAACAGATGCCAAATGAAAGAACAAGAGAATTCTTCAGAAGAGGAACTGGAAGTGAAATGGAGGCAAGAAATTTATCAAAGAGTTTAGAGTAATGATTATAAGGATATTCAACAGCATGAAAAAAGACATAGAAACCATAAAAAAGGACCTGTCAGAAATAATGCAATTTCTGAAATCAATAATACATTGGAAGGAATAAACAGTAGGTTAATGAAGAAGAGGATCAAATCAGTGATTTGGAAAACAAGGTAGAAAAAAATAACCAAGCAGAACAGAAAAAGGAAAAACAATTTTAAAAAATGAAGAGAGCTTAAGAAACATTTAAACAACATAAAGGGTAACAACAACTGCATCATGGTAACATCAGATTTGGAAGAGAACATGCAAGGGATTGAGAACCTATTTGAAGAACTAATGACTGAAAATGTCCCTAATCTGGTGGAAGAAAAAGATGTACAAGCCCAGGAATCTCCAAGTCCCAGACAAGTTGGGCTCAAAGAAGGCTACACCAAGACACATCATAATTACAGTGACAGGGTTAAAGACAAAGCGAGAATCCTAAAAGCTGCAAGAGAAAAAGCAGGTAGTTACCTACAAGATTGCACCAATTAGACTGTCATTTGATTTCTCAAGAGAAATATTACAGGCCAGAAGGCATGAAATTTTCAAGGTGCTGAAAAGCAAGGACCTACAACCAAGGCTACTTTACCCAGAAAGGCTATCATTTAAAGTTGAAGGAGAAATGAGAAGCTTCCCAGAATAGAAAAAACTAAAGGAGTTTGTTAACACTAAGCCAGTACTGCAGCAAATGTTAAAAGGCTTGCTTTAAGAAGAAAAAAGAGAAACAAAAAAAGAAGAAAATAGTCTTAACAATAAAAAGACTATATGCATATCTATCAATCACCTTATATATAAATGGCTTAAAATGCTCCAGCCAAAAGACATTGGGTAGCTGAATGGACAAGAATACAAGACCCATATATATATATATATATATATATATATATATATATATATATATATATATATGCTGCCTCCAAGAGACCTACCTCAGATTGAAAGATATGCAGACTAAAAGTAAAGGAATTGAAAATGGTACTTCATGCTATTGGAAAGGGAAAAAGCTGTGGTAGTAATACTTATATTCAACAAAATAGACTTTAAAACCAAGGCCATAGTAAGAGGCAAAGAAGGACACTACAAAATGATAAAGGAAACAATCCAAAAAGGATATAACCCTTGTAAACATTTACACACCCAACACAGGAGCACCTGAATACATAAAGCAAATCTTGATGAGCATAAAGTGAGAGTTCAACAGAAATACAGTTATAGTTGGAGATGTTAACATACCTTTGACTATAATGAATAGATCTTCCAGACAGAAAATCAACAAGGAGATAGTATCCTTAAATGACACACTAGATCAAATGGATTTAATTGATATCTTTGAAGCATTTCACCACAAATCAGAATATACACACTTTTCAAATGCACATGGAATGTTTTCTAGAATAGATCACATGTCAGGACACAGAACAAGTCTTAATAAATTCAAGAAGATTGAAATCACATCAAGGATCTTCTCTGACCACAAAGCTATGAACCTAGAAGTCAGTCACAAGAAGAACACTGAAAAACACACAAAGACATGGAGGCTAAATAACATGTTATTAAACAATGAATGGGTTAACTATGAGGTCAAGGAAGAAATCACCTTGAAATAAATGAAAACAAGAACACAACAATCCAAAATTTGTGGAAAACAGGGAAAGTAATCCCAAGAGGGAAATTCATTACAGGCCTATTTCAGAAAAAAAGAAAAAGCTCAACTAAACCATCTAACTTCACACTTGAAGGAACTTGATAAAGAAACACAAACAAAACCCAAAGTGAGTAGAAGGAACTAAATAACAAAGATCAGAGCAGAAAAGTGAAGTAGAGTCTAAAAAAAAGATGCAAAAGATCAATATTTCCAAGAGTTAGTTCTTTGAAAAGATAAACAAGATTGACAAACCTTTAACCAGACTCATCATGAAAAAAAGAGGACCCAAATAAATAAAATCTGAAATGAAAGAAGTACGAACTGATACCAAAGAAATATGAAGGATTGTTAAGAAAATATTATGAACAACTATATGCCATCAAACTGGACAACCTGGATGAAATAGATAAATTCCTAGAAACATAGTATCTTCCCAAACTAAATCAGGAAGAATCAGAGAATCTAAATAGATGGTTTATACATACTGAAATAGAAGCAGTAATCAAAAAACTCCCAACAAACAAAAGCCTTGGACTTCACAGATGAATTTTACCAAACATTCCAGGAAGAACTAACACCTCTCTTTCTCGAACTATTTCAAAAAATTCAACTGGAGGGAAGGCTCCCAAGCTGATTTTATAAGGACAGCATTATCCTAATTCCAAAACCAGGTAAAGACACTACAAAGAAAGAAAATTATAGGCCAATATCCCTGATGAACATAGACACTAAAATCCTCAACAAATATTAGCAAATTGAATACACCAATACATCAAAAAGATTATATACCATAATCAAGTGGGATTTATTCTGGGAATGCAAGGTTGATAAAACACTTGTAAATCAATAAATGTATTCACTACATAAATAAAATGAATGATAAATACGATATGATCATACCAATAGATGCAGAAAAAGCTGTTGATAAAATCTAGTACCCATTATTGACAAAACTCTCAACACAGTGGGAATAGAGGAAACATACCTTAATGTAATAAAGGCCATATACGACAGACCTACTGCTAGCATCATACTCAACAGGCAAAAACTACAAATGTTCCCCTTAAGATCAGGAACAAAGCAGGGATGTCTGCTTTTATTTCCTTTATTTAAGATTGTTCTGAAGTCCTAGCCCCAGCAATTGGACAAAAAGAAGAAATAAAGCTTATCCAATTTGCATAGGAAGAAGTAAACTGTCTTTATTTGCAGTTGGCATGATACTGTACATAAAGAAACCCAAATATTCCACCAAGAAACTACTAGAATTGATAAATGAATTCAGTAAAGTAGCAGGATACAAAATTACTATCCAGAAATCAGTTGCATTGTCCTGTGTCACTAATGGAGTAACAGAAAGGAAAATCAAGAAAACAATCCCATTCACAGTTGCTTCAACAAAAATAATATACATAGGAATAAACCTAACTACAGATGTAAAAGACCCATTCTAGGGTCCTGGCAGGTGTGACTCAATGGATTGAGTGCCAGCCTGTGAACCAAAGGGACACCAGTTCAATTTGCCAGTCAGGGCACATGCCTGGGTTGCAGGCCAGGTCCACGGGGCGGGAGGGGCGGGGGGAGTTGTGAGAGACAACTGCACATTGATGTTTCTCACCCTGTCTTTCTCCTTCCCCCTCTGTCTAAAAATAAATAAATAAATTGGAAAAAAAGACCTATACTTGGAAAATTATAAGACACTGAAGAAAGAAACTGAAGAAAATATAAATAAGTGAAAGCACATACCATGTTTCTGGATAGGAAGAATTAACATCATTAAAACATCCATGCTACCCAAAGCAATCTATAGATTCAGTGCAATTCCTTTCAATATTACAATGACATATTTCACAGAACTAGAACAATATTTCAAAAATACATATGGAACTACAAAAGGCCCCACATAGCAACAGTGATTCTGAGAATGAAGAACAAAGTTGGAGGAATCATGCTACCTAAAATCAAACTACAATGAGGCCATAGTAATCAAAACAGCGTGGCATTGGCATAAAAACAGACATATAGTTCAGTGGAAGAGAATAGAGAGCCCAGTATTAAACCTATGTCTTTACTGTCAATTAATATTTGACAGAAATTCAGCACATACAATGGGTTAAAGATAGTTTATTCAATGAATGGTGTTGGGAAAATTGGACAGATATGTGCATAAAAATGAAACTAGACCACCTTTTTACACCACACACAAGAATAAATTCAAAATGGATCAAAGACTTAAATGTTAGACCTGAAACCATAAAAATTCTAGGAACAAACATGGACAGCAAAATCTTAGATATAGCTCGTAAGAATATTTTATTGGCTCGTAAATATTTTAGCTCGTAAGAATGTTTTTTCCTCAGGCAAGGGAAAAAGCAGAAAAAATAAATGGGGCCACATCAGACTAAAAAGTTTTTGTACAGCAAAGGAAATTATCAGCAAAATAAAAAGATATTCACTGAATGGGAGAACATACCAATTCATCTGATAAAGGGCAAATATTCAAAATTTATAAAGAACTTACAAAACTCAACACTAAATAAACAAACAACCTAATTAAAAAATGGGCAAAGAACCTGAATAGACAGTTCTCCAAAGAGGACATACAGATGGCAAATACACATATGAAAAGATGCTTAATGTCACTTATCATTAGAGAGATGCAAATTAAAACCACAATGAAAGATCATCTCAAACCTGTTAGTATGGCTATCATCAATAAATCAACAAGCAACAAGTTCTGGCAAGAATGTGGAGAAAGGGGAACCCTTTTGCACTGCTGGTAGGAATGCAGACTGGTGCAGCCACTGTAGAAAGCAGTATGGAGATACCTGAAAACATTTAAAATGGATCTGCCTTTTGACACAGTGATCCCACTCTGGGAAGGAACCCAAAATACTAATTTGAAAGAATTATGTTCACCCTTATGTTCATTGCATTATTATCTGCAATTGCCAAAATATGGGAGCAGCCCAAGTGTTCATCAGTAGATGAGTGGATGAAGTAACTATGGGAAGTTTATACAATGGATTACTAGTTGACTGTAAAAAAAAAAAAAAAAAAAGAATATTTTAGCCTTTGTGACAATATGAATGAAACTGGAGAACATTATGTTAAGTGAAATAAGCCAGTCAGAGAAAGACAAATACTATGTGATTTCACTCATTTATGGAATCTAATGAACAAACTGAATTTACAAACAAAATTGAGATAGATTCATAGATAGAGAGCAGGATTACAGCTAAGGACTCAGGAGGTTAAGGGGTGTGGTAATTGAGGAAAAAGGACTCATGGACATGGACAATGGTGTGGTAATTGCTGAGGGGAGGTGGGTATAAGGGAACTAAATGGTAATAGAAAAAATACAATGAATGAATGAGTAAATAAATAAAAATAAGACATGCAGATGCTCTAGAACATGTTACTAAGTGCAGACACTTTTGGCCTTAAGGGCTTTTACTGCAGTATTTTTCTCATCAGTGTCATTTGTTTATGCTCTACCAAGAGCCAAGTATTTCAACTTGAAATTTCTCACAATAATGTGCTTATTTCTTATTCTGTTGCCACTGTGAAGATGTAACAGATGAAGTCATGTGACAATGAAAAATAACCGTCTGTGTAGCCATCTTTTTAAACTCCCATTGTCCAACCTCCAGGACCCTCCTATTTGCATAAAATGGCCCTTGGGTACTGTGGAGGAGCTCCTAGACAATTGCCTAGAAAAGTTACATGATTAAAGGGAAGGTGGCAGCTTGTATGGAACTGGCACACTTCTATACCCAAACAGCCATGGGGTGACAAGAGAGTGAAAACAGGGCCTGGGTTGAAGGCTTGGCTTGACTTTTAGAGAGAATTTTTTTATCATTTAACGTGAGAGAGGAAAGAGATTTTTTGAAGCAGCTGCTATGCATAACTATATGTATTTATATATCAAAATGTGTGTGTGTATATATATGAGATGCAATCAATAAAACTTTACTGTTATTTTTTAAGGTTTTATTATTTATTTTTAATTACATTTTATTGTTTATGCTATACAGTTGTCCCAATTTTCCCCCTTTTGATCTCCTTCACCCAGTACCCCTGACTCCATCAGGCAATTCCCCCAACCATTACTTGTGGCAGACTCTGGCCAGCAGAGTTCTGCCTTGTTGTGGCTGAAAGAGAAAATAAATGCACAGGCGACAGCCATCCTGTGGATAAAAAGGGAACGGCACAGCTACTCTCTCAAGGGGAGAGAGAGCCTATGAGTGCCTCAGCCACTCTCTCAAAAAGAGAGTGCGCCGACCCTTGCCTAAACAGGCTTTTATTGTTTTTCTTGGGTCTTACACCAGAAAAAGATTTATTATCTATTACATAGAATATTGTTGTCTACATTTTAGGTACAATCAAGGAAATGAAAATAACATGCAAAGGGGAATGGCAACAAGCTGATTAGCTCTGCCCTTGGGTGAATTCACACAGGCTTTGGAAATTACCTTGAAGATAGACGATACACATTTGTTATTTTAGAGCAGGGTGATGGAGTTTTAGCAAAAGCAAGCCATAACAATCAGTATGCATTTTCTAGGCCTGATTCCTGCAGGAAAACTTGGTTTGAAGGTCTGGCTCCTGTCCACCACTTCGCTTCTGTAGGTTTTCCATACAGAGCTGAGTCACATTTGCCAGACTGAAACAAATTGGTCCCCTACTGGTCCCCATTCATCTCCATGAGTCGTGAGCATAAGTTCTTTGGCTACTCATTTCCTGTACTGTACTTTACATCCCTATGGCTGTTCTGTAACTATGTATTTGTACATTTTAATCCCCTCAGCTCTTCACCCAGTCACCCATACCACCCACCCATCTGGCAACCATCAAAACGCTCTCCATATGCATGATTCTTTCTCTGTTATTCTTTGCTTAGTTTGTTTTTTAGATTCAATTGTTGATAGGTATGTATTTTTTGCCATTTTATGTTTCATAGTTTTGATCTTCTTTTTCTTAAATAAGTTCCTTCAACATTTCATATAGTAATAGTTGGGTGATGATGAACTCCTTTATTTTTTCTTGACTGGAAAGTTCTCTATCTGCCTTTCAATTCTAAATAATTGCTTTGCTGGGTAGAGCAATCTTGGCTGTAGGTCTCTGCTGTTCATGACTTTGAATATTTCCTGCCAGTCCCTTTGCGCCTGCAGTGTTTGAGAAATCAACTGAAAGTCTTATGGGAAGTCCCCAGTAGGTAACTAACTCTTTTCTTTTGTTGCTTTTAACATTCTCTTTTTATGGCATTTTACTTATGATGTGTCTTGGAGTGGGGCCTCTTTGCATCCACCTTGTTTGGGATTCTGTGCTTTCTGAACTTGTATGTTTATTTCCTTCACCAACTTAGGGAAGTTTTCTTTCATTACTTTTTCAAATAGCTTTCCAATTTCTTGCTTTTTCTCTTCTCCTTCTGGCAATCCTATGCTGTGAATGTTGGAACACTTGAATTTGTCCCAGAGGCTGCTTACAGCATCATCATTTTTTTTTTGTTTTGGGTTTTTTTTTTATCTTTTTTCTTCTTGTTCTGATTGGTTTCTTTTTTCCTTCCCTATGTTCTAAATCATTGATTTGATTCTGAGCTTCATCCACTCTATGTTGTTTCCCTATAAATTGTTCTTTATTTCAGTTAGCATATCTTTCATTTCTGACTGGATCTTTTTTATGCTGTTGAGTTCCACACTAAGTTCTTTGAGCATCCTCATTACCAGTGTTTTGAACTCTGCATCTGATAGATTAATTATCTCTATTTTGCTTAGTTCTTTTTCTGGAGTTTTGATCTTTTTTGTGTGTGGGGGGGCATGTTTCTTTATGTCCTCATTTTGGCAGCCTTCCTGTGTTCCTATGTATTGGGTAGAGCTGCTATAACTCCCTGTCTTGGTAGCATGGCCTAATGTGGTAAGTGTCCTGTATGGTTCAGTGGCACAGCCTCCCTTATCACCCAAGCTGTACTCGAGGTGTGCCCTTCATGTGGGCTGAATCACCCTCCTCTTGTAGTTGAGCCCTGGTTGCTGCTGGCAGGTCAATGGGAGGGATTTACCCAGGCCAGTCAGCTTCAAGTACTGGCTGTGACCACTGTCCATCCTCCATGGAGGGTCAGCTGTGCAAGGGCAGGGTTGTGGTGCTTCAGCATGGTCTTAGCTGTATACTGGGTGCACTGGGTCTGGGGTTGCCTGGGTGGTACTGGCCAAGGTCAGCCCCCACCTGTGTTTTGCCCAGGGCCACCCTGCCTGGGTTATAAAGCAATCTGAGATGATTGCTAATTGTGCCAGCCTTGGAGATTCCCAGGCAAGGCCAAGCTGTGAATCTAGGCAGGCTGCTGCTACTGCTGGGCCTGGAACCACTTAGTAAGAGGCACAGGGGCTGGAGGCTTAGTAAGGCCAACTATGTCTTGTTTGATAGGATTTATGTAGTTTTGAAGCATGAGCCAAGACCAGCCATTCATATGGAAAAGTCACAGTTAACAGATTGGGTCAGCCTGTACGTTGGGTGGGTCAGATTCTCAGGGGATCTCCATGGCAGTACAGTTTTAGCGAGGTGGGTGGAGTCTCAGAGAAGGCACTCACCTGCTGCCCCTGTGGCTCAGCACGGGGAGCTCAGAAAAGGGACAATGGCCTCTGTCATCTTTCTCTCTGGGAAAAAGCTGCCCCCCTGCTCTCACCCTGATGCCAGATACTTCAGTTCCTCCTTGTATGCCATGGTGCCTTTCAAGCTGCTACCCCAGTGCTGGAGCTCAGAGGGAGTGAGTCTGAGTAAGTCCTTGTGGGAGTTCTTTAAGAAGAACTGCTTTGGACTTCAGAAGTTTCTTCTACCAACTCAATCCCCATTGGTTTTTGCAGTCAGAAGTTATGGAGATTAATCTTCCTGGTACTGGAACCCTGGACTGCGGGACCTGGTGTGGGGCTGGGACTTCTCGTTCCAGAGGTATCCTTCCCAAATTTTTACCCACCCCACATGGATGTGGGACCAGCCTGTTCTGTGTCTCTGCCTCTACTACCAGTCTGGATGGATGTGGTTTCTTTAATTTCATATCCATTCAACTCAATTTCTGATGGCTCTGAGTGATGGTTGCTGTATATTTTAGTTGTAATTTTACTGTGGTTGTGTAAGGAGGCTTTCTGTGTTTACCTGTGCTGCCACCTTGACCAGAAATCTCCTACTGTTATTTTTTTTAAGAAAGAAAGAAATCACCTTATATGTAGACAACTCTTTGGTGGCATTTGGCTGTGAAGAGGAGTTTAGAAATAGAGCCACACCAGAGTGGGGGTGGCAGGGGTGGTGCTTTTGGAGCAGGTTTGCATGTGGATGGGAATGATCACTTCCAGAGGGAGGAACTGATCATGGCAGAAGAGGAGGGGAATGAATGAGGGACTGTAACGCTTAGGAAGGTGAGAAGAGTTGGGATTAAAACCATAAGAGATGGGGTGTACATTTAAAAGGAACAAAGATACTTGTGTTGTAATCTGTTAGATACCAGTAGGTTTGTAAATTTTGGCATTGAAACCATGAGGGAGTTATGATCTGACTGCACAAGCAGGGGTGTAAGAAACTTTACAGAACACAGATTCATGGGAGGCACTTTTTCCTGCCCTTTTTTTGGTTAAGCAAATCAGTATATTTCTTGTAGCTATAGAAGTGAGCTCTCTGGTGGTGGGAAAGGCTACTGTAAATTTTTCTCAGAAGATAAATGGATCTAAAGCACTCCATTTTCATACCTTTGCCCGCTAATGTGGTTCAGAAACATATTTCAGGATATCAGACTTAATCTGATTGTTTCCTTTTAACCAGAAAGAGCTGACAAATTCTGAAAACTACTTTTGGTCAAAAGTATGGCTGTAATTGAGATTTAATACTTAGACTAAAAATTAGAAAGAATTATTTGAAATCTATACTTGAGCCTTTCTGTTACCCTACTGGCACTTTTTTGTTTTGAAGATGGCCCTCTAGAGCTGGGTGAAATTTGGAAGTAGAATTGAGCTCAGTTCAGTCACTTGGACAAACATTTATTGAGCACCTAATGTGAGCCAGCAGCTTTAGAAGGTAGAGACCCAAATGAGAAGTGATCATTCTCATCTGTGATCCAAAGTTGTTTTTATAGTGGAGTATCTTCAGGAATAAAGAGTAAAAATTCTCTCTGCTGGCCTTCTTTTTGTACTATAAATTCAAGTATAAAAGGTCGTATTAAGCATCAATCTCTAGGGTCATGGGAGCTCTAGAAATGTACCATGTAATTTTAGGGCAGCATGACATGGCACTACAAGGATTGTCAGATCTGTGACACTAGCCTTCAGGGAAAGAGATGCAAGAGTCGGTTATTGGCCAGCTACTGACTGTATGGAGCAAGACTTTGAAATTCTGTTTTCTGTTACTTACAATGGGACTACAATCATCAGCTCACCCTGTAAGCCTTAGGTACTTATTTTTTTTTTTTTTGCAAGGTAGTTGCAAATAGAGCATGCAGTAGAAGCACTAACATCTCTCAGTGATGCCCTGTGTTTGCCCTCAGGCAGCTCCCACAACCAGGACTCTCCAGCTTGATGCTACCACACTAACAGGAAGATCAGCACACTCCATAGCACTTTTGAACCCTAGTCTGTGGATCCTTCCCAAGTCCCTTTGTCACTTAATGTCCATCCTTCCACCCTGTGTACTCAATGTCCCGTATCATTCCTGTACCTATCACCACTACTCATTTAAAATTTCTTAACACACAAATTCCCATGACCTGACCCCTGAGCTCTCTCCAGCCTCATTCTGTGCCACACCCCATGCTTGCTCCATGCATATTAAACCTCTCTGGGTCCTTGCCCCTCTCAGGTCCACCGCAGCACTGTTGCCTCTCCGGGAACATACTCCTCATCCCTACCGGGTTCTAATCATGATTCACATTTCAGCTGAAAATTACTTTTTTTGAAGAAAGACAAGCTTAGTTACTTCTGTTATTTGCCCCTTCAGCACCAAATTCTTCTAAACAGTCTGCACACTCCTAATTATTTACCTAATGATTCATAACTACTAATGTCTCCCTTCTCATTGTAAGAGCCAAAAGGGAGAAACTGTTCTCTTTTGTTCACCACTTTTTCTCCTGTGCCACACACACTGCCTGACGCCTGGCATGTGCTCAGTAAATATTTGCTAACTGACTTTTGAATCTCCTTTGAGGTGAGGCATGATAGTGTATTAATTTCTACTTCTCTCTAATACAGTGCTTGGTATACAGAAGGTGCCCAGTAAAAACTTATAAACATAAGTTTTTATAATACATAAATGATTTCAAATTCCAGATTATATTTATTTTCAAAAAAGGATCTTAAGACATAAAATTAAAGCAATTATCTTCAGTAGTGTATATATTTACTATAAAAAAGGTATATTGCAAGGCTAACTAGATTAACAAAATAATTTAAATATTCAGGGCCCATTTTTTTGTTGTTGAACTGTATTTATGAAAATCGTTCACTTAAAGAGATTTTTAGTTTTTCACCCTACCTTGTACTTTGCTTTTGGATAAAAACTTTTTTATTGTAAAAATGTTTTCAATATGAATAATTGCTAGCTAGTACATTTTCTTTATTGTCAGGTAACAGCCTATTATAATTCTATTTGTAGGTGTTCTATTAAAAACCAAAATCCATAAGAGCTTATATATCATATAAGAAATGGAAATTATTTATCTCACAGAGTATTTCCTTAGAAAACTGATGGCAGATAATCTTGAAGCTCAGTACAGAAGCTTGTTTCTGGCTATAAAACAAGGATATTAATAGGTGTCTCTTATATGTGAAACCCTGCTAAGGAATTCCCTCTTTGAAAAGCAGAAGTTCATACTACCTGGAAATAGCTGCTGACTCCCTACATTAATGGTAGCTAGAGAAAACATGGCCTGTATCACCCAGAGGCTTAGACTTTGGTGTCTCTAGCACCTCATAAGTTGAATACAATTTGTCAGTAAAAGAAAGCAAGTCAGGAAATTTTCAAATCTTTTAAAAGTAGGTAAACAACACTACTTTGACCATTAGCACCAAAGTCTGAAGTTGACTCCACATCTTAGATTTCAGAAAATCATAAATAATCTAACCGTTTAGATTTTACTGGGTCTAATACACAAGCAGACTTCACAAATAGGTCTTCATGCATCTGCTTCTGAACTTCTCCGGTCCCCGAGTTCTCGGTCACAGGTCTGTTTCCCCAGCTGCACTAAGTGTTCCTCAAGGGCCCGGCATGGAGTACACACTCAAAATAAGTGCATGACTTGGAAATATCTTTTTGAAGAAAGTTTTTGTTGCACCTTAATTTTTACCACTTAGCAAGACATGTTTAATTATTACTTCTGTTAGAGAAACTATCTTATGTGTATAAAATATACTGGGAGGATTTTAGGTTATTGTACTTAGGACTTAGGAGAGCATTAGGGTTCATAAAAAAGGAAGTATTTGCTACATTGTAACCAAAAGTTTTTTCCATTTTTCCCTCAAGTTATTCCTAATCTTTGTTTGAATATGTAATAAATATGTTTTTCCTTCAAGTTTATGATCACAAAGTTCAAGTAAACTTCGAAATGACTGTTTTGTTCTTCCAAGGTGTAAATCCTAAGAACGTGTCCTTCATAGCCAGTGGAAAGGATATGAGCCCGTATACTTGGAACAATCAGTTATTTCCTAAGTCATTGGGACCCATTGGTGCAGAACTTGCTTTCAAAAGGCATAATGCAGGTAAAGCAAGAGTACATTTAAAGTATAAATTTTCATTGTTTTTCTTCTGCAGATTTTTACTTTTAAATACATTGCAGCTGCCTCCTTGCAACCAAGATACCCCTGGGGGAACACAAAGGTTTTCCAACTGGTACTTGAGCACAGATAGTTTTAAGGGAATCATGTGCCAGATCACAACTTCCATGTGGATTATATCCTAAAATGAATGCCTGAACAAGAGTTTCTGTTCTCCTACCTTACAAAAGAAAAGAAGACTTCTCACTGTTTACCATGGTGTGTTTCCTATTTCCCCAAAGTGTAAAAAATAAAAATACCTGGGTTACCTAATGAAAGGGACAGTTTTATTATTTTGGTGTCAGTATTGAGAAAGTGATTGGGGAACAAATCCTTGTTAAGTGAAGTGGTTTTCAGTTCTTTAAAAAAATCGAAGGAGAACCTAATTGCGTTATTAGCTGATAATTAAAAATCACTTTTTGTGAGGTCACTATATGATTTTTGGTCTATAACTTCTCATAAAGTGCAATGACTACAGTGATGAAGCTGTAACAAAACACTTTTCATTCCTAACTTCTTGTTGATATTGACAAGGTTCTCCAGTGCTTCCATCTTTAAAAATGGAAAAAAAAAAGGCAATAGAATAGAATCAGTGTTGAACACTGTCTAGTTTTGGCAATAAGTAATGTCATTTATGGTTACATGAACTACTTGAAAAAGGTCCCATTTTCTCATTAATAGATGAATTCCCTCCCCCCAAATAACTTTTCATGTGTAATCAAAATTTAGATACTCATTTTTCATTAATTATATACAATGAATCATTGTAATTATAACTAACTTAATCCAGAAGAGTATTTCAATATGCTTATGTTACAAGAAATTTTTTAAGGTTTCAATTTATGCATTTTGAGTGATCAGTTTAAAGATTTTTAAGCCTAAAATTAATATTTGGGAGTTATGAATGAAAGTAAAACTCTAGAGAGAAAAGAGATTATTGTGAAATTTCCAACTGTTAAAGATAAAACCTATTCATGTGTTTCTTAGGTTAATATTGGTGGACATAAAATCAGTATAGCCCTGGCCAGGTACTCAGTTGGTTAGAGCATCATTCTGATACTCCAAGGTTGTGGGGTTTGATCTCTGGTCAGGGCACATAAGAAAACAATCAATGAATGCATAAATAAGTGGAACAACTAATTGATGTTTCTCTCTCTCCCTCCCCTTCTCTCTCTAAAATTAATAAATAAAAAGTTTAAATAAAAAATCGCTATGGTATGTAGACTCCATTGGTTATATTTAAAGAGATGTAATAGTTTTATTTTTAAATATCTATAATTACAACATGCCAGAAATCTTTTAGAACTGTAAAACTTATAATGAAAATTTTCAGGTATCAGTTTAAAGTATATGAAGAAGTAAAGAGGTTTTTTAAAAAAAAAATATAGGTGGTTTTCAATCAAAAACATTTGAGGATTACTCTCTAGCAATGGAGTCATTGTGAGGTGACATCTACACACCTTGGGGCATTTTGCAAGTTTTCCAGGCACACCGAAGACTCAACTTACCCGTTTAATAAGTGCAGAGATATCAAACACTGTGATACTTGAATTTACTTACTTTTCCTCAGTTTTTTAAAAATAATATTTACTGAACTAACTGATGAATAAGTTTAAATGGTAGCACTACAACTTTGAGTCTCGGGGAATGAAAGATTGGCACCGAATGAAAGCTGTGAGAACATCAGAAGTATTTTTCATATAAAGAGTTCTTTCTGGATCTTTTCCCTAATCATCTAATCCATTTTTCTCTGCTTTTCTTAAAATATTCTCCCTATTATTCTTTCTTTCCAATCTGCCTTCTATTTAGAAGAAAGCATAATTAAACCAATTGAAAAACTATCATGCAGTGAAAGTTATCCTGAAAAATTAGAGGACCTACAAGGTAATTTCTGGGCATTATAGATGAGTACATCTTGTTCTTTGAATCTCTTGTTCAATTTTCTTGTCAACATTTACCCCAAATCTTGTCATGAAAGGCCATTATGAAGGCCAAGGTCTCCTACTTTTAGGAGTCAGACCAGGCCCAGGAGAAGGAGACACATTCCACATCAAGAACATCTTTCTTCAGTAGTTGGCATTCTAAGACTAATTTGTTCTCAAAAAGCTCCATGCTTGTCTTCTTAAATTAATAATGACATTTATACAAATCAAGTAAATCTATTGAAAAGGATATTTTCTAATTTTGTAATAGATATTCCTGGAATTTTTTCAAGTTCTGAAACTTATTTCTTAAGCATTAACAATCATTTAAAAGAAAAAGATACCCAGGTTAATAGAAATGGTGGATTTCCTAGAGAGTTGGTGTTGGTACTTTAAACAGTATGGACTATTGGCTCCGACCAAAAATTTGCAGCTCACAAGGTACTTCAAATGACAAGCCGAAGTAATTTAAGAAGACTTCATTTTCTACACATTTTGCCTTAGCAGCTTCTTTCTCCAATAGGAAGCAGCCTCCTAGAACTGTTCAGTGCATGGCTTTTAGAGTCCGGCATGCCCCATTCTGCTACTCACTAGCCTTGCGACTTTGGACGAGTTATGTAGTCTCCCTGAGTTAAATTACTTTCCCCATCTGTAAAATGGAGGAAATCGTATTTACCTAGGTAGTATTATATAACCATTCCTAGGGTTTTTGTCAAACAGTAAGCATTGAATAAGTGTTTGCTCTGATGATGAGGATGAGAATGAGAGAGATGGTCTGAAGTTGCTATTGAATGTGGTCACTGCCTTGAACTTCCTTTCAAAGAGTCTTGAAGAAAAGGACTGATTTGAGATTTAAAATGAGTACTGGAGGGAAAAGAAAGGTCAAAATAGGCAGCTGCATTTATAGAAAATTCAGCAATGTTAAAAATTGTATAAACTGATAACATTTACTGTGCAAAATCCATTAAAGTCTGATAAGTAATATTGTTGTTTGGTTCAAGAGCAAACACTTATTGACAGTCTACTGTGCATAGCACCATGACAGACATCAGGGACACAGAAGGTCAGAGTCCATACTTGGGAACAAATAATGTCATGTAAAAATGTTTTGGTGGTAGCTACCAAATGAACAGGTCTTTGAAGCTACCAAAACTATCAGCACTGTATCACCTTTTCTGTGACCAGCTTGTCTCCTTTCTGGCAAAGCTAGCCTCCTTGAAAGAGTAGTTGTATTCATTTTTCCTCATATTTCCAGGCTGCTCAACTCACTGTGGTTTATCTCTAGATTATTGAAACAACTCCTGCAAAGTCCTGAAGTTATTCTAGTGGCCAGATCCAATGGGTCCCTTGGCCTCCGTGCCTCACTTATTATTCCTTCTGTCTTCACACACTGTATTCTCTTGAATTTTCAGACCCTGTTCTTCCTACCATCTACCTTTCTATTCTCTCTGCCTCACCAGGTCCGTTCATTTCCCTTAACGCTGGTGTTCCCTGGAGTTCTCTATTCTTGGTCTTAGCTCATCTTGCAGTCCCTCTGAGATCACTCCACCAAACCCACAGCCCCATGAGCACCATACTTGATCATTCCAAGGCTCCCAGCCTGCTCCACCTCTACTACTTGAATGTTCCACAGGCACAATATCTTCCCCCAAATCTGAGTCTCCTCATATTGTTGTTGGTCACTTAAAGGTCAAATATACAGGGTCCAGCAGAAGTGAAGCCTGCGTGAGTGTGGTTGGTAGGGCAATAATGTGGGTGTAATAATTTATAGATTTAGTTTGAACATTTCACCTAAAATGTCAAATGGTGTGCTTGAGTGTGATACTGTTATGTTACAGAATTACATGCTCATGATTTTGTAATAAAAGATTTTGTAGTAAAAAGGGATGTTATTTGTGCTGGACCCTGTATATCCTTTTCCCTACACCACCTGCCCCATGTACCTGCTCAGTTCCCCTCTTCTCCATCCCTTCTATGACTGTGTTAGTTCACACCTTTATAATTTCTCATTTCAGCTCTAGCAGTGACTGCCTGACTGGTCTCCTGCTTTAGATTCTTCCCTTTCACCCCACCCCTAGATTGCCTCTAGATGGGTCATTTACTAATAATGATGCAGATGATGACGAGGAGGATGGCAACTGACACTTGCTGAACACCAGATTCTGTGCCAAGTGCTTTGCATACATCTTGTTCAATCCCTACAACAACCCTATGAGGACAGGTGCACTTTACCGTGATTTTACAGAAGAAAGATGAGCACAGAAAGCACCACAGAGGTGGGGGCTTCCTGGCAGGAAATACCCCCATGTTAGGAACTGGGACCATAAAAAACTGCTATGTTCAGGGAGAACTCAGCCTTGCATTCTGATTCTAGCTCAATCACTCACTGTGAGAACTTAGGCAAGTTCTAATAGCCACAAGGTATGGATAATAATATGCATCTACAAGGGTTGTTATATGGACTGAACAGGAATATCTGTTAAACCATAGTGCTGTGCCTGAAATATAGTAGCTGCTCAAAAAGTAGAATTTAGAATTAGTAGGGGTAGAATTCAATGTTACTCTCTGGTGCTTTAAAATATTCGCCTTCTGACAATGAAACTTTATGTGATACATTACTAGGAAATCTTGGAAATTATGCAACTTACAGTCCGTCGAGATATATTCCTTCCTTTCTCAAAAAAGAAGTGGGGTCAGCTGGTCAGAGGATCCACTTAGCACCTCTTGGTGCAACAGCTTCAGGTAAGAACAATTTTAGATACAGTTTTTGGGAATTATGATCAGAAAGGAGCATTTTAAGGTTTCTACAGTCACTTTTCCCCAGTGAACTTAAATTAGTCTCACATTATTGACAGCAGTTCTAATTGGTTTTGGAAAAATGCCCTGGTTCCCATCCAGAGCTGTGGTTTGAAAGTCCAATAATTGTAAGAGCTGCCTCTAATTGTTGTAAGTGGTGACTCTCTGCCAGATACGCAGATTTAATCTTCACAATGACCTGATGAGGTAGACCTCCTTTGCAGAGGAGGGAACTGACGTTAAGTAATTTACTTGAGGTCACACAGCTAGAAAAAAATGGTGGAGCTGCGATAGAAACTTATGTCTGTCTAATTCCACAGTCTGCTGTGTTGCATACATCATGAGACATGAGAAATGAGACATTTTTTCAGAGCTTCCTGCCCACTAACTGGTACAGAGTGAAAGCTTAAAAATGTTGAGACTGTGTGATGTGTCAGTTAACAGGCCATTCCTCTACGTTTCCATTCTAGAGTATAAGACAACTGTGGCATAACTTGCACTGACTTTTGCTTTGCCAGTGGTGAAAGGTTTTATTCCTTCACCCTCCAGTGTTATGACTGACCAGGTCACCTGTTCTGTACTGGTGAGGCATATGACAGCCACATGCAAGGGTACATTCTTAAAACTGAGGGTGGTGGTTTTGTACTTGAGCTGACCAGATTTGACAATGAATGTTCTCTAAATTTTTGTAATCTAAAATAGATAACCTCATTAAAGCATATAAAATGGCCATTAAGGCAAATAATCGGAAGTTTGATAAGATAACTAGTTATAGTTTAACTTAAAACTTGACTCCAAAAGTATTCTCATAGACTATCCTAACCAGGGTCTTACATTAAAACTCCTGATTAGAGTTGCTAACCTTAAAAGCTCACACTGTTGGAGCTGAAATTATAAAAAGTGCTGAACTTTTGTAATTTTATAGCTCTTACTACAGTAGAACTGCTTAAACAATACTCAGTTCTCTTGTCTGTAAAAAGAATTGCTTCATTATCTCTCTGTTAAAACACAATATATAAACATTTAAAATGTTTAAATGTAGAAATAATTTTTATGAAGCCTAAAGTATTTTAAGCCAGACTTATGAGTTATTAGCCATGTCTTAATAGCAATTTTTCATGTAAAAGCAGAAAATCATAATGTTTTAAATTATTTTGTTACCTGAGTACCTGCTCTTAGAAGGTGAAATTGGGTATTTTTAAACATTTTTATAAGCTACTACAACCTTTTTATATTAGTTATTCTGTCATATTATCATGCATATTCCTGTTTTCATTTTTTTAAACTAAATGCTTTCTCATAACGTTTCATCTCTTCATTTATTCTGCTTATCAGATTTTCCTACAGATGGTGATAGGAGGAAAGGTAAAAAAAAAAAGAAGTAAATACTAATCATTTGCAAGTGGTCAATGCAAATCCTTAGGAAAACACTGTTCTGTAAGAGATGTGTCATCCAGTCCTCCCACTTGTGTGGCAGTTTCCCACAAGAAAATAAAAGCAGGTCATTACCATGTTTACTCAACTATTTCCCCTTCTCTCATAGTCTCCCTTTCCACTGTTTCTCTTCCTTACTCTCAAATTTTGAGGAAAAAAGTCATTAACTTTTTCCTCCTTCCCCTTATAATCTCTCATGCCAAACTTCCTAAAACCTCCTCATCCCCTGTTCTGATGGTAACAAGGACTTGAGGAGTGACTTTTTTTTTTTAAGATTGTATTTATTTATTTTAGAGCGGGGAAGGGAAAGGAGAAAGAGAGGGAGAGAGAACTCAGTATGCGGTTGCCTCTCACATGGCCCCCACTGGGGACCTGGCCCACAATCCAGGCTTGTACCCTAACTGGGAATCTAACTAGTGACCCTTTGGTTCGGAGCCTGTGCTCAATCCACTGAGCTACACTAGCCAGGTCGAGGAGTGACTTTCATATGCAGCCGCCCATTAGGGCCCTGTACCCAAGAGCTCTATAGACATTAACTCATTTAATCCTCCCAATGACTCTATTACAGAAGGTACTACAGGGTGGGCAAAAGTAGGTGTACAGTTACATGTGAAAGTTGATTCTTATATTATTATTCATTATTTATTGTATTATTTTCCATGTGAAAAACTGTAAACCTACTTTTACCCCACCTTGTATTAAAATCTCCATTTTATGGAGGGCATTTTTCTTTTTTGTATCTTGCTAAAAGTTATATAGTAGTGGCACTGATGAAATTCTTAACTAGAGGCAAACACCTTTTCTGTTACCAAACATTTTCTACAAGAAGTTAAATGCCCTTGATATAGGACACATGCAGTTTTTACAGTAAACACACAGCAAGGATTAGAGGCTGACTGGCTTCCGGGAGTGCTGAGGTGCAGGGCCTGGTCCAGCTGAAGCAGGGACATTTCTCGCCCTGCAGTGGGGCCTGGGCTCCATTGTCAGTGACTACATTTTTTACCAAAACTATTGAATCCTAAAACTATTCTTTTTCAGAAAGAAATCCTAAATGTCAACATTTTGCCTTCTTGGCAAAATGATTCCTTTGTTGAAAGTTTTACAAACCTTGGTCTAGACACAGTTTCCTTCAAATATATTTAGGACCCAACTTAAGTTGCCCTGACCTGAAAAAAACTTGTCTCTTTTTGTATTTTCCAAGCCCCTCACTGCCCACCCAGTGTTAGCCTAAGACTGTGTCTCCTTTCTGCTGCTCTGAGTCACCTGGGCTCATGACCTCTTTTTTTCTCCTCCCTCCACGCCCATCCCCTCACACGTTGTCTCCTCTGTCCATGGGACCATTTTGACATGTGAACCTTGGGTGAGCTCACTAACTAAACAGACCAATGCTCGTTCTGTGTTCCAGTTGATTAGAACTAAAGAGCTTTCCCTGGAGCACTTAACTGGCCCTTTTAGATACTTTGTCCCTACCTTTGCTAGATAGCTTTTTGCTAGCTTTACCTTTGAGAATTTTTAAACCTTTGAGTTAAGAGTAGGATGAAATGACCTGTCAAACCACCAAAGGGAGAGCTCTTGGCCTCTCTGTCTCAACCAAACTACACAGCAGGCAGTGACTAATCACCAGGGTGGTTCCTCACTTAATGCCTCGTTCCCTTTAAGCCGAGGTTAGCAGCACACCAGGACCCACATGCTCCCATAACTTCCTCCTACATTCCCAATTTTACAGTGAAAGTACAAAGAAAAAACAGGTAAACCACACAGGTAGGGTATATGAAATGGTCAGAACCATATCAAAAGTCACTCAGAGTTTACTCCAAGAATGCCACTGACACACAGTGTGAAAAGATATTTAAATCCCAAATTGAAAGCTTAAATAACCCTCCTTAGAATACCTGATACCTAGCTTGTAGTCTGAAGTGAGGAGGGGCTGATCGAGGAACTGCAGATATTAAAGTTCTCTGTGAAGCGATTTACTGCTTTACCGTTTGAGATGTTCAGGCAGCTTGAACATAAATTGTTCAGATAAAAAATGTTTAACAATTTAAAATTTTGCACAATTTTAGTAAGCCAAATGTATGAATAAAACAAACCTTGTGATGGGAAGGTTTGGGGTCCTAGGAATGGCTCACCTTTTAGAGGGATTCTGTTATCATCCATCCTTTTTCCCAATAAAAAATTAAAATTTTTAACTCTAAAAGCCACATTTTAATGTTTAAAAAGAAATCTAACATGTAGTTCCATGAAGCCAGAGCTTTACAGAATTCACAATTCTGTATACACCCTTCTGTAGTTATACTGTGTTTGAATATCATTTAGATATTAACTACAGTGTAATTTTATAAAGTCACAAACCCTGTGGGTATTGCCTATTGAACCTGAATGTTGTAATTGGGTGCTACCTATCCAAATGATGAGCAGTTCACGAACCCAGATAAGAACAGAGTAGCAGTGTCAGGAGTATAAACCAGAAATAATGGCTCTGAAGCTACTGAAAATTCTAATTGGTGTCAACAAAATACTACACTAGAATTTTCGGTTTTAATGTTAAAAAAAAAAACTCTTATTAGAGACTACTGAATTAATCTTTTAAAGATAAATTCAAAATCTCCCCATAAAATGAAAGGCTGAGTCACTGTGTTTTGAATTCAATTTTATCAAATAAAATTCTAGTTTCTGATCCTGATTTCTTTCAGAATATACCTGGAACACAAAAACTGGTCGGGGGAAATGTTCAGGACCTACTTACAATCCTACAGCCAAGAATCTAAATGTTGTGAACCGTGCACAGCCAGTTCCCTCAGTGCATGGGAGGACGGACTGGGTGGCCAAGTACGGAGGCCACCGGTAGGAGCGGTGCAACAGCCCCCGGGAAACGTCTGCAGATGTCTGCTACTGAGTTCTGGAAGACAGATGTAATAGTGGGCACTTTGAAGAGCAAAAATCATCCCCTATTTTCTTTCCTAGAAATGAAATGCATTTTATTGGCTTCACTGCCCATGTATGGGTAGGACCGACATTTAGTTAGGACTTTACAAAGTATTGAATAAACTATTTGCCAAAGTATCAAGTATTTGATGTACAAATTAATAGATACTAAGTACAAGAAGCTTTTGTTAAAAATGCATCCTGAAGTGTTTAGTGTTTTAGTTTTCATGTGTTGTATATTTGCATAAACTACTTCATATTTCATCATTTGGCCTCAGAGGTTTTGTTATGTTTTTTTTATAGCAATTAGGTAGGCCATGGATGATGCGGGCTGTCAGTTATAGTTCTTATTGGCCAAGACTCTGCTCCACCACTTTGGCAATGGCAGAAGAATGGTAATTTATCATTTGTATTTCTATTTTGAAATTACAGAAACAATTATAATGCCAATCTTGAGCAGGATGTCTTTCTTAGAAATAAATTTATATTTAACATAGATTTAAATCTAACATGTTAAATCTTAACATATAAATCTATATTTAACATAGATATTTCAAAATTATGCCACCTCATTTTAGTGGGAAAAGAACCTATTGTTTAATGTTGACCAGTACAGCTGCTACGAAGTCATGCTAAACATCACACTCAATGGCTTGATGACTCCCAAATGAGCCAAGTCAAGGTTCTCCCATGTTCACATCAAGAAAGTTCTTAAAACTATGATGTGTGTTCACCAGACTTGCAAAACACTTTTGTCTCCCTGCTCCTGCTGGATGTGTAAGGGTGAGGATGTCAACTGGTTGCCCAGAGCAGTACAGTGTTGCTGCTGACTGTTGACTCAGCCCTGACCCTCACATTCGCTCTGAAGCAAATGCATTCAGCTGCTGTGGCAGTGACTTCACTTAGCACATTTTTTGTCTTAGTTTTATTTCTAAATTGGTATTTAAAATAGACACTTTGAACTTAGGACAACTCTAAACCTGCCATTTTATGGACTGGACATTAGTACTCTATATTCTTTTTAAAGAACAATGTTATCAACTGATAATTTTATGTATTTTATGACTTTGTAGTAATTGCTAATGTAATTGGTATCATCCTATGAACATTATCCAAAGGCATATTATAGTAATAATATGCCTTTCGTATAGAATACTCAGCTCTCCTTGTTGAAAATTGTTAAAATCTAAAGAATGATTTATGTTATTGGTAATGGTTATATTTGTACAGTTTTATTTGCTGTGTCAAAGCTAAAATATTCTTTTATGTTGCTGGGACTGTTTAAACACTGGATAGATATTAATATGCTTAACTAGTATCTTTTCTGTACACTTTTAAACTTTGTACTTATACTTTGAAGCCTATTTGTTGTTTTAATTAGTCAGCTTTGGTTTGTTTGGGTTTTTTTAAAAGCAGTTTTATGTTTATGGAAAAATTGCACGAGAGGTACAAAGTTTCCATATTTACTCCCTCATCACCTCCTCCTCAAATTTCCTCTATCATTAACATCTTGCATTAGTGTGTGACATTTGTTATAACTAATGAACCAATATTGACACATTGTTAACTAAAGCCCACAGTTTACATTAGGGTTCACGCTTTGTGTTGTACATTACAGGGGTTTTGACAAAAATGTATGACATGTAACTAACTTTACAGTACTATACAGAATGGTTTCACTGCCCTAAAAATCCCCTGTGTTCTACCCATTCATCCCTTTTTCCTCTCCTCAAACCTCTGGCAACCACTGATCATTTTATTTGCCTCCATTTTTCACAGTGTCATACAATTGCTCTCTTTCACTTACAAATTTACATTTAAGTTTCCTCCTTGTCTTTTCTTGGCTTGATATCTCATTTCTGTTTATCACTAAACAATACTGCATTGCTTATTATTTACCAGTTTATTTATCCATTCACCTACTAAAGGACATCTTGGTTGTTTCCAAGTTTTGGCAATTACGAGTAAAGCTGCTGTAAACAATCATGTGCATGTTCTCGTGTGGAAATCAGTTTTCACCTCACTGGGGTAAATTCCAAGGAGCATAATTGCTGGGTCATGTGGTAGGAATATGTTTAGTTTTGTATAAAAAAGTCAACTATCTTCCAAAGTGACTACCATTTTTGTGTTCACACCAGTGATGAGAGTTCCTGTTGCTCCACATCCTTGTCAGCATTTAGTTTTGTCAATTTTAGATTTTGGCCATTTTAATAAGTATGTGGTGGTATTGTGTTATTTCAATTTGCAACTCCCTAGTGACATATGGCATGGAGCATCTTTTCACATGCTTATTTGCTATTTGTGTATCATCTTTGGTAAACTTTTGCTCATTTTTAAGTTGTTTTCTTATAGTTGAGTTTTCGCAGTTCTTTATTTTGGTTAACAGGTCTTTATCAGATATGCTTTTTGCAAATATTTCTTCCCTGTCTGTGACTTGTCTTGTCATTCTCTTAGCATTACCTTTTTCAGGGTGTAACTTTTTAATTGTAATGAAGTCTAATTTATCAATATTTTGTTTCATGGATCATGCTTTTTATATATATATATTTTTTATTGATTATGCTATTACAGTTGTTCGCTTCTCCCCTTTATTCCCATCTGCCCTGTACCCTCCACCATCATTCTGTACCTACCATTTATGCTTCTTATTCCCTGTACCTTTTCCCCTACTCTCCCCCTCGCCCTCCCTACTGATAACCCTCCATGTGATCTCTATTTCTGTGGATCTGTTCCTATTCTAGTTGTTTGCTTAGTTTGTTTTTGTTTTTGTTTTTTTAGGTTTGGTTGTTGATAGTTGTGAGTTTGTTGCCATTTTACTGTTCACATTTTTTATCTTTTTCTTACATAAGTCCCTTTAATCTTTCATATAATAAGTGGTTGGTTTTGATGAACTCCTGTAACCTGACCTTATCTGGGAAGCACTTTATCTGTCCTTGCATTCTAAATGATAGCTTTGCTGGAGAGAGTAATCTTGGATGTAGGTCCTTGCCTTTCATGACTTGGAATACTTCTTTCCAGCCCCTTCTTACTGACAAGTTTCTTTTGAGAAATCAGCTGAGAGTCTTATGGGAACTCCTTTGTAGGTAACTGTTTCTTTTTCTCTTGCTGCTTTTAAGATTCTCTCCCTATCTTTAATCTCGGGTAATGTAATTATGGTGTGCCTTGGTGTGTTCCTCCTTGGGTCCAACTTCTTTGGGACTCTCTGAGCTTCCTGGACTTCTTGGAAGTTTATTTCCTTTTCTAGATCAGGGATGTTCTCCTTCATTATTTTTTCAAGTAAGTTTTCAGTTTCTTGCTCTTCCTTTTCTTCTGGCACCCCTATGATTTGGATGTTGAACATTTAAAGTTGTCCCAGAAGTTCCTAAGCCTGTCCTCATTTTTTTGAATTCTTGTTCCTTAAGTCTGCTCTGGTTGAATGTTTAGTTCTTCCTTCTGCCCCAAATTGTTGATTTGATTACCAGTTTCCTTCCTTTCACTGTTGGTTCCCTGTATATTTTCCTTTATTTCACTTTTTCCTCTATTTTGCAACCATACTCAAACCATTTCTGTGAGCATCTTGATTACCAGTGTTTTGAACTCTGCATCAGACAGGTTGGCTATCTCTTCATTGCTTAATTGTATTTTTTCTGGAGCTTTGATCTGTTCTTTGGTTTGGGCCATATTTTTTGTTTTGGCATACCTGCTACATAGTAAGGGGTGGAGCCTTAGGTACTCACCAGGATGAGGCAATCCACTTGCCTGCATTGTGACACCGTATGTGGGGGAGGGGTCAGGGAGTGAACGGTGCTGCTTACTCAGTTCTCCGTTGACTATCAGTCACTTCCTCTGCCACCCACAAGCAATTGGGCCCTTCTGGTGCTGGTTTCCAGGTGGATGGTTTCATGTACATTCTAGGATCCTATGGCTCTCTCCAATGAATTTTGTGAGGCTGGGAGTTTCTCCTGCTGCTTAAACCCCCACAGATTTTTTTCAGTCTGAGGTTTTGAGGCTCTATTTCCCTGCACTGGAACCCTGGGTTGTGCAGTCTGTCTCACTCCCAGTTGTTCCTCCCTATTTATTCACATGCAAATGTTGGACTGCCCAGTCCTCCAGCCACTGCCTTGCCTTGAGTCCTCCCTGCCCCTCCTACTGGTTTAGATGAATTTATCTTTAACTCCTTGGTTGCCCGACTTCCATACAGTTCGATTTTCTGGCAGTTCTGGTTATTTTCTGGTTTTAAATTTGTTGTTGTCATTCTTTTGATTGTGCAAGGAGGCAGAGTGTATCTTACTTATGCCTCCATCTTGGCCAGAAATCTCATGGATCATGCTTTCAGTGTGGTATATAAAAATTCATCACCAGCCCTGGATGCTGTGGCTCCATTGCTTGGAGCATCATCCCGTGGACCAAAAGGTGGTGGGTTCAGTTCCTGGTCAGGGCATGTCTAGGTTGCAATTTGGTCACTGGTTGGGGTGTGTACGAGAGGCAACCAATTGATGTTTCTCTCTGATGTGGATCCTGGCCTACAGGATCCATGTGTTATGGCTGCTGTGAACAAATACAGGGCATGTCTAGGTTGCAATTTGGTCACTGGTTGGGGTGTGTACGAAAGGCAACCAATTGATGTTTCTCTCTGACGTGGATCCTGGCCTACAGGATCCATGTGTTATGGTTGCTATGAACAAATACACACAACTACAGAAGTCCTGTGGAGAGAAAGGGACAGCATGGCCACTCTCTGAGAGAGAGAGGGAGCCCCAGCCCCTGCCCAGACAGGCTTTTATTGCTTTTCTGGGCACATTACATTGAGGATGGTCCTCATTTACTAGCACAGGTTCACTGCAGGTGATCACCTTTTACAGATAACAAAGGAAAGAATGTTGCTAATTACTTCAAAGAGAAGGGTGTTGCAGACCAAGGGGAAAAGTGTTTAAACCAATTATACTCCATACTTGGGAGGTTTAGCACAGACTTTAGGAAGTTACAGTAAGCACTTGCTGCCTCAATTCAGGGTGAGGGAGTTTTAGCAAAAGTAAGCCTCATAGCAATCTAGGTACAATGCAGGCCTGATTCCCCACAGGAAAACCTCTCTGTGGGCTTGGGTCCTGTGTCCGACTTGCTTCCCATTGGTTTTCCACATGAGAGCTGGGCCACATTGCCATGCCATGCGAAACAGCTCCCAACATCTCTCCCTCCCTACTTCCCTCTCTCATGCATCAATGAGCATGTCCTTGGGTGAGGATGGGTAAATAAGTTGTCACCAAACCAAGAGTCACCAATGATTTGCTCCCCTAATTATCTTCTAGGAGTTTTATAGTTTTGTATTTTTCACTTAGATCTATGACCCATTTGAGTTAATTTTTGTGAAAGATGTAAATGTATGTCTGCATTCTTTTTTTTTCATGTTGATGTTGTTCCAGCATCATTTGTTGACAAGACTCACTATTGAACTGCCTTTACTGCTTTGTCAAAGATCAGTTAACTATATATGTATGGTCTCTTTCTGGGCTCTATTCTGTTCCATTAATTTATGTGTCTGTTCTTTTGCCAGTACCATAGTCTTGATTACTATAGATTTATATAAATTTTGAAGTCAGGTAATATCAGTCCTCCAACTTTGTTTCTCTGCTTCAATATTTTGTTGGCTATTTTGGGCCTTTACTGCTCCATATAAAGTCTTGATTAGAATCAGTTTGTCAATATCCCAAAAATAACATAGTAGGATTTGGGTTTTGATTGCATTGAATCTAGATCATTGGGAAGACTGACATCTTGACAATACTGAGACTTTCTGTTATGTACATGGACTCTCAGATACCTTCTTTCACTTATTTTATCAGCCTTTGTCATTTTCTTCATGTAATCTTATACATTTATTAGATTATTTTAGTGCTAATGTGAACAGTATAGCTAATTTAAAATTTCAGTTGTTCATTGCTTATATATAAGCAGATGAGTTTTCTGCATTAATTTTGTATACTAATACCTGTTATAATCACATTAAGTCCAGGAGTTTCTTTGAAATTTTCTACATAGACCGTCATGTCATCAGCAACCAAAAAGTTTTATTTCTTCCTTCCCAATCAGTGTACCTTCTCTTATTGCACTAGCTATGACTTCCAGTACAATTTGAGTACCGCCTTCCTTGCCTTCCTTTTGTTCCAGATCTTCACTGGAAATAACTGGTTTCTCCCCAGTATGATGCTAGCTGTAGTTTTTTTGTAGATGTTCTATGCTGAGGAAGTTCCTCCTCTTTCTTAATTTGCTGTTTTTATTATGAATGGGTGTTAGATTCTGTTGAATGTTTTTCTGCATCTATTGATATGATCATAATCATATGATTTTAGTTTCTACCCCATTGATGTGATAGATTACATTAACTGACTTTCAAATGCTGGACTAGTTTTATATACTGATATAAATCCCACTTAGTCATGGTATGTAATTCTTTTTCTACATTGTTGGATTTGATTTCCTAATATTTTGTTGAGGCATTTTTGCATCTATGTTCATATAGGTAAATAGATAGAGTGCCTAATGTTAACAATTGGTGAAGTGGTAAAACTAGGTAAAGGGTATATGGATGCTCATGGGTATAATTGAAACTTTTCTGTAATTTGAAAATTTTTAAAATAAAATGTTAAAATGAAACAACATAAATAAGGCCCTGGCTGATGCGGCTCAGTTGGTTAGAGCATCTGAATGGTTGGTTGTAACTGAAAGGTTGTAGGTTCCTTTCCCATTCAGGGCACATGACTAAGTTGTGGGTTTGATTCCTGGTCCAGGCACGTATGGGAGGCAACCAGCTGATGCTTCTTTCTCACATCAATGTTTCTTTCTCTCTCTTCCTTCCTCTCTAAAAGCAATGAAAAAAAAAGTCCTTGGGTGAGGTTAAAATAATGTTTTTTTTAAAAAGCAACATAAATATGAACGAAATGATTTGTCATAAATACAGGAAATTGATATAACCAGAGTATGAAGTTTTTCTCAGAAAACAGATTTAGAGGCCTAATGTAAATAAATGAGTATATGGATAACACAGTAAACAAAGTTCATCCAATGTATGTAATATACAGAATAAGGAAAAATAGATTCTTCCCAAATACACATGACATGCGCAAAAAATTGACTTTATAGTAGGCCACGAAGAACATCTTAAACTATCAAGTGTAGAAATATGTAAGTCACAACTTCATTCTATAATGTAATAAAACTAAAATAAAGAATAAAGGCCCCTCAAATCTATCCACTTAACAGATTCAAAATCATTATTCTAAACACTTAAAAGTCAAAAGGAAAAATTAAAAAATGAAAGACACCCTTTAGAAACGAACAACTTTTGAACTATAAACTATATAACTCCTATAAACAAAATTATAAAACTCCTAGAAGATAATTAGGGGAGCAAATCATTGGTGACCCTTGGTTTGATAGACCGCTGTATTAAAAGTTGTAAAATTCAGCCAAAATAGAAAAAACAAAAACAAAAACAAGAAGCACTAAAAATACGCTGAATTTGAGCAGTTAGGTTACAAAACTAGAAAAAAGAGAAACAACTTAAAATTTAAAAGGAATTAAAAGTGTAGAATAATGAAATAAAAGATTTCAACCTGGCAGCAGCAAGCATTATCTAGAACCCAGGTCTTTGTTTCTGATATCTTGGAAATGGCTGACTCTAGTACTGGAACATGAAATGCACAAGATGAACTTGGACAAGGCCAGAAAGTAGGGGAGTTCTGGGAAAAAAAAAACAAGCAAGCGAAAAATATCCACATTGATGGGTTATGTCAAAGGAACACAGGAGCCAAGCTGAAAGAACTCCTAACAGCCAAGACTGCAACAATTTGAGCAAGAAAATTAATAAAATACTGGATTATAACCCAAAGTAGAAAGTATGTATGAACCTGTAGTGTTAAGTGAATGAATGAATGGCAAAGAAGAAATAAATGGCTTATGCAGCAAAATTCCAAATAATTTATGTAGCTACTCTGCCCTCCAGGAGGTGAAGTACAACTTCCCATTCCTTAAGTGTGGAATGTGCAGAATGACTTCCTTTCAAGGAATACCATGTGGGAAGGGGGGGAAAAAGAATAACTCCCAAGTGGAGAAGCCTGATGAATAGTATACCTCATCCAGATGGTCAAGGTCAACATTAACATATATGTTATATGCAGCCTTAACATGTGATGAAAATGTCATTTACCTCTGTGGTCTTCCTTCTAAAAACTTATAACCCCAGGCTTACCATGAGAAAAACACTTGAGAAAGTCCAAGATAAATACATTCTACAAAATTAGTACTCCTCAAAACTGTCAGCCATCAAAACCAAAATGTATAAAGTAGTCACAGCTAAGAGAAGCTTAAGGAGACACGACAACTAAATGTAATGTGGTATCCTAGATGAGATCCTGGAATAGAATAAGAGAGTGAAAAAGTAAGGAAGTCTGAATGAAGTATGGACTTTAGTTAATGATTATCAATATTGGTTAATTATAACAAGGTATCATGCTACTGAAAAATGTTACTAATAGGGGAAACTGGGTGTAGGGTGTGTGGGAACTGTATCCTCAAAACTGTTCTAAAAATAGTTTATTTCTTAAAAGATTTGAATAATTTCTCTATTCAGCAAATATTTAAGTGTATGTTATGTACTAAATATGGTATATATGGTAGTAACAAAATGGTCATTTTCCCTGACCTCACCAAATGTACATTCTGTAGGTGGACATTAAACACAAAAATTGTATAGTCATCCCTAGGTATCCATGGGGTGTTAGTTCCAGGACCCTCCACTGATACCACAATCCATGAATGCTCAAGTCCCTTATATAAAATGGCATACAAGAATGCATGCAGTTGGTCCTCTGCATAAGTGAACTTCCAACCCATGGATTGAAAAGACTGCTTTCAATCCATGGTTGGTTGAATCCACAAATGCAAAACCCAGGATATGGAGAACTACTAAAATTATTGGAAAAAATTCATGTATAAGTGGACTTGCGCAGTTCAAACCTGTATTGTTCAATCTTCAGTTGTATTTGCAAATTATGAGTGCTATTGAGAGAAAGAATAGGGTGTTGGAGACTAAAGGAGGGATCTAAATGTAGTAAGAGATGATTCTCCATCTAGGAATCTAATTATACTTGAAATATGCCTGACTGCTGGGTAGAGAATGAATTATTGGGTCAAAGCATGAAAACCAGTCCAATTAGAAGATTAAAAGATGGTGATACTTGGACTTGGGTATTAGAAATAGTATGGAAAAGAATGATTGTGTCTGTTGATAGAAGGCTATTAGTTTCTCGTATTGATCTTGCTGCTTTATAGAACTTTGTCATTAGTTCTAATAGGTTTTTAGTTGCTTTTCTTGGATTTCCTAGACAATTGTATTAACTACTTTAAATGTTTAATTTCTTTCCTTTGCACTATTAAATTATGCCTCATTTATTTCCATTATTGTATTGCTTTGTCTATTATCTTTAGAAGAGTGTCAGTGATAGCAGCTTATTATTTCTAATTTTAACATTAAGCCATAGGACTAGATCAAAGGGCAGCTGACAAAAACCTATGGCAAGTAATATACTTGAGTGATTCAATAGAAGGATTTACATAAATGACAAATTCATTTTGTTCAGACTGATACCTAATTTAAAATACATACAAAAAAGTTCCCATTAATAATAACAAAACTACAAAATACCCTAAAATAATTTTAATAGAAATGCAAAGAACTACATGAATAAAGCTCTCAAATAATGCTTTAAGATATTAAAGAAAAAACTAAATGATAGCACATGCAATTTTCCTGGATTGAAGAATAAATATTTTATAACTCTGAATTCCTCCCAAATTTATCTATAGTCAAATCCCATGTAAAATTTAAAATTAAAAGCCCTAATTTTAGATTTATCTAGAAAAGTATGTAAAGAAAAATTTGAAAAGTAACAATGACACACTTGCCCTACCAAATATAAAAGTTCAGTTCTATACAGTGGCCATTAAAATTTGGCACTGAGCCAGGAGGTAAGTAGATTTATGGAAGAGACTAGAAAACCCAGAATTAGTCCCAAATATGGAAATTCATATGGTTCAGGTGGCATTCCAAAGCAATGAATAAAGGATACACCCTTCAACAAACAATACTAAGGGCAATGGCCCTTTTTTTTTTTTGAGAAAAGAATCCTGTCATATCCTTAATTTGCAGAATTCCCACAAAAATAAATTCTAAAGGCAATAAAAATAGAAAGCTAAGAAATGAAACTGTAAAAGTATTGAAAGAAAATGAGAATTTTATTTTACACTCTTAAAAAGTAGAATGCTTTCCTAAGGAAGACACAAAATTTGAAAACCATAAAGAGAATGGGATAAATTTGATTCTATACAAAATTTTAATTTCTGCATGACAAAAATTACCATAAACGAAGTCAAATGACAAAATATGTTATTGTGAATGTATAAAACAAAGTATAACATCTTTATTATACAGTCACCGACCAACATGAAAAACAAAAACCAAAAATGATAAATATATGAACAGGCACACAAAATGTATTATCACTGGTTAATAAATGAAAAGATGCTCAATAACTCATAACAAAATAGTTAAAACAAGTAGATATTTTGGCTTAGGTCAGGGGTTGACAAACTATGGTCAGTGAGCCAAATTCACTCCATTGCCTATTTTTGTGTAGCTGGAAAACTAAGAATTTTGTTAAATCAAAACATGGCTTTTCCAAAAATCAAAATGATTACTATTTTGTAATATGTGAAAATGATTTGAATTCAATTTTTTTGGTGTACCACAGGACTTTAGTAATTAGTTTGTGTGCCATAAGATGAAAAAGGTTGAAAAGTGCTGCCCTAAACAGAAACAACTCCTTTTTTGTGTCTTCCTGGTAATGTACATCTTCTGTTGTGCATTTATTTCTATGTTGTCTTTGTTTAGATGTCAGTCTTCTCCACTAGATTCCATGAGGGCAAGCTATGGTTTGTTCTTTTTCTTCCAGGACCTGTCACAAACTTAGGGCAGTGAATACACAGGAAACTTTGCTGAGAAAGAAAGGACTTGGGGAGGGCACTGTCAGTGCTGCCTGACAATAAAGACTCCGCCCACCCCATCTGTGGGCGGCCTTGGAACTGTCAGAGCTGACTACTGGTACACAAGTGCACTGGTGATGCACTTTAGACCTAAACTAATTCCCACCTTCAGGGAGCTTTGTCTAATGTTGGAGCCCCTCCCCTAGAAATAAACACCAAAATTGGTGCCCTTTGAAAACATTACAGACAGATGAAAAATCAGCACCACAACTGTAATTCAAAATCACATTTATAGAAGCCTGGAAGGATGGTAGCTTTAGATGGTCTGTGGTTACACCATCATAAGATAAGTGCCTTTGTCAGCTGCCAAATATTTGAGTGTGCATGCAAATGTATGGACATGTTACATATACATGCATGTATCTGAGTTTGGAGGATGTAAAATACTGACAAGGATTATAAAATACATGTAACTATAATATTTTAATTAGCAACCATGATAACTACCCAAGCACTAGCTTAGACCCTAAAATAAATCTGATGTAGAGTATTATTTTTTTATTTAGAAAAATCTTTTGCCATGCCTCAGCCCTTACAATTCATGATTCAAACATTGAATCATGACAAGTGGATGACAAGTCATAATGATGCTCACTTCTGCCTGGCCCTCACACAACACAGGGCTTTGGGAAACAAGCATAATGGCAAAGGTTAGGTCTGCAAACGTACACTGTACAGACAGCTCTTCCCTGTTCAGGACACCCCAGCCACCTGTGGGTGTTCTGACCTTTGTAATACTCTCTAACTACACCAGTCGGTCTTCTCATACATTTCACTAAGAGTAAATTTTTTAAATATCAAGAAGATAATGTTCTGCCTACTTGATTCTCTTTGTCCGTGGTCCTTAAGACAATACAGGACTAATATCTAAAAGATCATAATGGAATTCACCAAGGCTTGAAATCAAACCACAGATCAACGAAGATTATAAATGTGTCTTGGTTATTTAAATCATGAATCTGGCATAATTATGATAAAAGTCCGTTCATGACTATGCCAGGAACTATGGAGCAATTTTTTATTTTAGGCATTTCCAAATATGTGACATCAGACACTAACCCTTTCATGATCTGTTAGTTATTTACAGCAATATGTAAAAAAGAACTGCAGTCTCAAGTTGATAAAAAGCTCATAGAGTCACTGCTGTAAGGAGTGGTCCAAAAATCTTACCTATTTCCTGGTTGCATTACCAGAAATGCATAGTTGAGAATACAGTGCTCTGGTCACAGCCCGTGTGCAGAGCTCTGGGCATCACACTACAAGAACGAGCCCTGACAGACATGTCATGTAAAATGAGGATGAGAGAACTAGGGCTTTTTTTTTTTTTTAAGTAGTTTTACTGCTGATATGATTGCATTATTTACAAGCTAAAAAACCTAACAGCATGGTTATAAAAATGCTGGGTGATAGATTAATCTTAGAAAATGTTCATCTGTGCAGAGAATACATTTTCTTCCATTAATTATTATGGAAACAAATTCACAGGTTATATATGGTATTTTCCAAAAGGACTATTAATAGAACCTTTTGAGATGAATTAGTATAACATTTTTAAATAGGATCAATGTCAAATTGAATGCAACTTTTTTTTTTAATACAACACTGGAAAAAGGTGCTAAGTTGTTTGGCACCTCCTTACAAATATTTTACATGGTCACATTCATTAAATGTTACATTTCTGAATTTTTGCAAAAATATATTTTATCATAGAATGGCATTATTTTAGAGTTTGAGAAACTGACATGGTCAGTTCAGAAAATGAAGTCTGAATAAAGTCATTGCATTTAAAACATATATATATATTGATTGATGAGGAAGGTGTGACTTTCATTGTTATAGGTCTTATAATTCATAAACATAACCTGTATCTCAGGATAAAAATGTTATATATTTGAAGTTATACATGGTGAGGAGTGTTTAAATCCTTGCAAACAGTAATACATCATAAAAGACCATGCCAATCTTATGTGTGTACTATAAATGAACTGGTTACTATTTGTTGTACAGCTCACATGTTTACACACTCAGTAACCTAATATCCCCTGAGGGAATCACCTTTTAAGTGATCCTTACAGTGGTGTTTTAAGGTTACTTTATCACATACCTCCTTGGTTTTCGACTTCTGCTCTGAAAAATTTTTTTAGTAATGTGATAATGATGGTACATTTTTCTCTCGTTTCTAGCGAAAGGCTTTTAGTCCACCAGTAACTATAATCAAATGTTATTAAATGTTAATGTTGCCATTCTGTAAATACTGAATTTTTCCTTTCATTTAGCACAGTGCTGCTTCTGTCTGTCTCAATGCTGGCATTAAGATCATGAGCCCTTTTTCTCCCATAGTGCAGGCTTTGAAACTACTTTTATTAAATTATTGATGTAATTTGGTATTTTTCCATAATCTACATTTAAACAAAATTACATCGTGTGTTTTCTAAATTCATCCCCATTAAAACTTGCCTTAATGTACCAGTTGCTTTTGTCACCATTAGCCATAATGTGTTTCATTTACTTTCACAATAAACTTGTTTAGTGGAAAAAATAAATAAAAGTAGTTTTATTTTTAAGGTTCTATTTATTTTTTTAGAGAGGGGAAGGGAGGGAGAAAAAGGGAGAGAAATATCAATGTGTGGTTGCCTCTTGCACACCCCAAACTGTGAACCTGGCCCGCAACTCAGGCATGTGCCCTGGCTGGGAATCAAACTAATGACCTTTTGGTTCACAGGCCAGCTTTCAATCCACTAAGCCACATCAGCCAGGGCTATGACTCCTTTCTAAATCCAACCAATACCAGTTAAGTTAGAGTTAAGTAGCAGATATCCCCTTCTTTTTAAAGAGAGGGAAACTAAAGAGTCCAGAATGAGTTAATTCTTAATGCTGATAAAAACAAAGTGAAGTGAAAAATGTGCGAGTATCCATTCAGTGAACTGAAAATGTCAGTATACTGCTAATGTGTCTAAAGTAGAGACCCACCTAGTAATTCAAGTTTCAGATAGGTCTTTTAGTTCACATTTACGGATTAACTAGTTAACCAAAATTTCTTTTTTTTTATTACACAGTCCTAATCTTAGAAATTCTTGCTCTGGCTGGTGTAGTTCAGTGGATTGAGTGCGGGCTGCAAACCAATGTGTCGCAGGTTCAATTCCCAGTCAGGGTACATGCCTGGGTTGCAGGCCATGACCCCCAGCAACCGCACATGGATGTTTCTCTCTCTCTCTGTCTCCCTCCCTTCCCTCTCTAAAAATAAATAAAATCTTAAAAAAAAAAAAAGAAAAAAGAAATTCTCACTTACAGGTCTTTTCAAAACCAGCTTTGATGCAATATACAAGTAACTTCTCTTGGCCCTCACGTTTTTTGAAATGGGTAATCCCTAAATAAAATATTTTAGAAACTTTCATTTCCCTCTATTTTACTAATACTTACATTTCATTCTATGTTCCAGACAACTCTGGCAACAAAGACACCACAGAAAATATTAGTTATACTAAACTTTATTTCCACTAATATTTCCTTTACATAATTTCAAAGAAGGTCTGTGCTCTAAGATGAGCAAAAGAACAGATATCCCAAATCTCAGAGATTTTTTCTTCACAATGTTCTTCTAAACAAGGCATGGGGAGTTTCAGGGCCCCCAATGTTGACACCTAACATTTTACCCCTTGAGACTTTATGTAAAAGTGCAGAAAGAAATAACATCAACATACAAGAATCAGATTCTATGAGGGCATTATAAACTCATGTTATATGCTACCCATCTCTTTAGGGTTGTAATAATAACAGCTGGTACTTTTCTCTGCAAAGTTCAATGTTTTTTTAAGTAAAATGTCTGCATATGTGAAAATGCTGCATTTATTTCTCTCAATACACTAAAAGTAGTGGTAGTTTTAAAATTCTTCAAGAGTCCAAGCTGGAACATTACTATGACTGATGGGGTCTATTGAACAAGTTAATTCCAAGTTTGGCAACCATCAGCAAGCTGTCAGAAAAAAAACACACATACACAAACATCAGGTAAAAAACAGAACTGGCACTTGCCTATTTTCTTAAAGGACAAGGGCTCTGTGGGTCCCTCACTGCATAGTGAGCAGGTACCATGACAGAGGAAGCAGTGACAGAACTTCCATCCCCCAAGGCACCAAAGAAAAAAACTTGCCTAGAGTCAGTCTTATGCTGAGGCCTTAAAACAATACATGTGAGCTGGAGTTCCTAATCCTACTGCCAATAGTCCCAAAATGAGAAAACTGAAGGCTGGAAAGATCAAGGCCTCCCCCTCCCCATGGTCACAGAGCTAGCTAAAGGCAGATCTGCAGCCTCCCAGTTTATTGTTCTTGACCTCACTTGGTTTACATTATGAAACATTTTCCTTGACAGCATCATAACTACGACCAAATGACCAAAGTCATACTTGTAATTAATCATTTCTCAAAACAGATTTTAAAAAGTTCTCCTATCTTTAGGGTCTCTTTATTATGCTTAAGGACTACAGAGTTTTTTAAAAATCTGGTTTAAATTTTATAATCAGTTAATGAGAAATAGGAATCAATAGAAACTCCCTTCAAGCAAAACTTTCAATAATAAAGGGCACCCACATAACTAAGAAACGTGGAACCCACACCGAATAAGCTGCGATCATGCTTTGCACTAAAGCTTCTTCCTCTATAGGGAGGAACCAGGATGGGCCGGAGAGCAAATGTGAGAGGAAAACTGTTTCCAGAATGAATGAACATACTTATTTCATTTTCATATTACATCAGCTACTGTTTTTGCAGCCTTTCCTACTTGTGTATACATTAAATCATTTTAGTTGATGCTCAGCATCAAGTATATTGAAACAAGTGTATCTGTGGGTGTACAAAGTATTATGGGCATTAAATTGAAATCTATACTGGTGAAGAACTGCAACAGAATAGCAAGTACCTGGCACCCGCAATTAAGCCCGCAGGCATAAATTTTCCAGAGTGGTAGAATCTCATTCCCATAATGCCAGCCAAGGTTCCAGATGTAGCTGATGGGAAAAAGAGGCAAAGTTCATTACATCTTATATTTGGAAGAAGTGACCAAAGTCCCACCCATCTTTCAAGGGCCATACCCCATCTCATGCCTCCCAAGTTCAGGGAACTTCATGACTACCCACATCCTATGAGATTTAAATACAAATACTAGAATACAAGGCCCTCACAGCCTGGGTCCCGTCAGCCTTTCCTGCCTTATCTCCTACCTTTCCTCAGACATAGATTTCTTAATTTCCTCCAAACTGCTTTTGGGTTTTTTTTCCCTCCTTTTCTTGACAATTCTATTGGGTTGGCCAAAAAGTTCATTTGGTTTTTTCCGTAAGATGGCTCTAGAGTGCTTGGTTGTCTTTTAACTTCATTCGAAACAATTGTTAGGTTGTATTGTGACAGCTCTTATATCAGTGTGCATTTATATTAAAAAAAAATCAAAATTGGTGACTTTTTGTGGCTCCATTTTAATACTGAAGATTTTCATATACATTTTCAGCATATTATGCTATATTACTTCAAGAAAGATAAAAATGCAACTGAAACACAAAAAATATTTGTGCAGTGTATGGAGAAGGTGCTGTCACTGATTGAAAGTATCGAAAATGGTTTGCAAAGTTTCACACTGGAGATTTCTGGCTGGATGAGGCTCCACGGTCAGGTATACCAGTTGAAGTTACTAGCAAGCAAATCAAGACATTAAACTGAGAACAATCAATGTTATACCAACTTGGGAAATAGTCAACATACTTTTATTTTATGGAAAAAACTAAACAGGCTTTCTGGCCAACCCAGTATTTACCCTATATGCTCTTTCCAGTCAACATCTGTTAAAATGCCTACTATGTATGCCATGCACTGTACTGGATGCTGGAGAACACATCAAAAAGGTCTCTGTCCTATAGTTCTTCAAGTTTGATGAAACAAATTTGTGAGAATCATGCAAAAACTTAGTATACTTGTATTACAGGTACAATTGATGCAATACAAGTAACAGGGAGATTGTGAAAGTATTTGCTGAGGAAGTGAGGACTGAGTGGAGACCTGAAAGCAGCAGTTAATACGCCAAAGGGGAAGGAAGCACATTCCAAGCAAAGGGAGTAATATATGCAGGGCCATGTGCTGAGAGGCCACGTGGAGAAAAGGCCAGTATGGTGCAGAACTCAAGATATGACTAGCAAGGAAGAGAGGCCAGATCATACAGAGTCTTGAAGGCCATGTTATGGATTGTGGTCTTCATCCTAAGAGCAATGAGAAGCCATTAAAGGACATTTAATTGAGTTGCATTCTGAAAACAGAATTCTATCTGTATCACAGAAAACCAACTGCAGGGACACTGGAGCATGCACGGATACCAATTAAGAAACTTCCTCAGGAAAGCAGGGAAAGAGAAGGATGACTGGGATGAGGATCGTGGCCATGGAGATAGAGGAGGAGACAATTTAGGATGTACTGGAAGCAGTGCTGATAGGACTAGCTGATGAGTCAGAAAGAGGGAGGGGAAGGGTGCGATCAAGACCTGAATGGATGGAGAATACCAGAAGACAATGTGTGCGAGGACGGGAAGTCGGACTTTGGGACATCTGGATTTCAAGCAGACAACTGTATGTAAAAGAGTAAAGCTTGGAGGAGAGAAACTTTTGAGTCATTTGTATATTGGTGGTAATTTAAGGCCTGGGCTTTAATGACATTGTCAGGTGAGAAAGTATAAAGAAACTTTAAAAAGCCAGGCCTTAGGCCAGTTTAATACTTAACGACCCCCAACCCCCGCAAAAAAAAAGGTCAACAAAAGAAAATGAGGAAAAAAACCAAAGCAACAGGAGAGTGAAAAAAAATGGATTGGTGTACTGTTCTGAGAGCAAATAACAGGCCAAATAATAGGACTACACTAGATTTTGAAAAATACAGGTCACTGGCAGCATCAGAGAAAGCTGCTTATTTCCATGAACAAAGGGGACAGAAATGGAGACTGAAGTGGGTCAAAAATGTCCGAGAGGTGTAGAAACAAAGACAGGAAGTACAATGAGTTTTTAGAGAAGTTTCTAAAGGGAAAGAACAGAACCAACTGGAGAAGGAAGTAGGGTCATTAGATCCTTTTTTTTTTATGGGTGTGATGACCACATCTGAACACCAGTAAGAGGAATCCATCTGAAATGTAGAATATAAGTAAGAGATCGCATCGGTGACAGTGTAAAGCTCCAAGACGGAATGGGAGAAGAGAGCCAAAGCTAGAGTGAAGGGACTGGCCTTGGCGAAGAGGAAGAGGACAAGGGAAGGCTTGGATGTCAGTGGTATGAAGTTCAGGCCCCCATGTTATGGCTGCTGTTTCTTCTTTAGATAGGCAATGAGAGTGATTTGCTAGAGCAAAGAAGTGGGATCACAAATGGGAAAGCCATTCTTTCCCATAAGTCTGAAAGTCATTCTGGAGCTTTAGTGAGGGAGGTGGTAGGCAGAGCTAAGAGCTGGGCACCTCCTCCCTCGCCAGCACACCCCAAATGAGCTATCACTGACTTCCTTTCCAGCCCAGGCAGAACTGTACAAACCACTCTTAACATGCTTGTGCTCCCCACCACACTGGTAAGGACCAGAACTGCATGTTTTCTCATGGTGTGGGTTTGTGGAGATAGTAAAGAACACACATTCTTAGCAGACTATCTGACACATGGGTGGAGCTCAATAAAAAATGTACCAAAAGCAGCCCTGATAATAAGTAATCTTCCCTTCCCTGCACTTCTCACTGTCTGGGCTGCTCACAGGGCACTTCAGCAACCCCAGAGAGTCACTTTTTATGTCCCTAATTAAGGTACAGGCTCCTTGAAAGCAAGGCCTTCGTCTTACACGTTTAGCTTACTGCCAAGGGACTAATGATTTAAAAATGGGGAAAATGCAATATTGATGAGAACTTAACCTAGACACATGATCCTTTAGTGATGCTCAAGCAGTTTTTAGTGGGTAATTACAATGGTTAAGAGACATACGCTTGCTTTATACAAGTTTAGTACTAATTTCACTGGGTAAATCTAAATTCATGAGGTATGAAAACTGTTTCAAGACAAATACCACATGATATCACCTTTAACAGGAATCTAAACAACAAAACTAGCAAAATATAACCAAAGACACTGAAATAGGGGATAGTCTGACAGTGGCCAGAGGGGAGAGAAGAGGGAATTTCAGGGGGGAATGGGTAGGGATTACAGGAACAAATTTGGAGGACACATGGACAAAAACTAGGGGTGGGGGGTAATGGGGGGAAGGGGGGAGGGTTGGGTGGGTGGGCTGGAATGGGAGTAGGGGGGAGAAAACTGTACTTGAACAATGATTAAAATAAAAAAAAAGAAAGAAAACCATTTCATATTGTGTACATAAAAAATAAGCAGAAACCAGCACAACCCCCCAACCCCCCACTTAAAAACTTCCCTAGGACTTGGCAGAAGCAACCTGACACATCCCACCAAACCTCTGGTAAAGTCTTCTGGATAGAGAATTAACTGGGAAGACAGTGAAGCTGACATACCTAGGAAAACCCAGACGTTCCTTGGATCCTGAGAGAGCTGATAAGCGCCCAGGCCTGCCAAACCACCAAAGAGGAGCCCAGCAGCCAGAGATGGGACACTACCTGGAGGGAAGCAAACACACGCCTGTGTTACAATGTCAGACATTTATTTCATTAATAGAATCCACCAGACTTTCCTTCCTGACAAAGGAAAGCAGTGAAGGGAACTCTGAACACAGTTCTCAAATATAAAAATGTTTTGGGGAATTAGCTAAATAGCTCTGGTAAAACTACCAGAGAAATCAGGGTAATCACACACCATTTCTCTCTCCTCTAATAGGGAGGGTGCTTCCACCTAAGAAGGGTAACTACTGCTTATAAAAGCATCCGTTTAAGAAACAAGAAATTATGGCAATTGGAACTCCATTGATGTATTGCCTTTATGTTGTTTTTTTTAGAAGAAAAACTACGATGCCTTTGTATTTGCTGTCTGCACCCCTGAAATCAATTCCATACCATGTTTGAATGCTACACATTTTACACATGTACTATATACATAGTCAACACATACTGTATTTTTATATGTGTTCACACTTATCAGATCTCTTATACATAGTGGCAGTATTATAGCAGATCAGAAAATGTGTGATATCTCAGCAATTTTGCATTTAGGGGTCTCATATTAAAAAAAAAAAAGAAGGGGGAGGGAAGGAGGAGAAGAGGAGGAAGGAGGAAGAGAGTTCCTAAATAGGCCTAGTTAACTCACCAGGGCCTGTAACTGTCCATGGACAGGACCTTGGGCAAATCCCAAAAGGATTTTGGGAAAACAGGGTCAGTGAGTAAAAAGATTTGGAGAATAAGAATACAAAAATTCTAGTGTATGCACACACGCGCATGTGTGTTGGGGTGGGGATGTAGATAAGGCGTAGAAATGAGCAGGCTTTCTCACATATCCCTGTCTAATTTAATGAGGAACTTCAAAAAATGAGTAAGTGGAGACTAGGGGTTTCCTAGTACTTAAAGAGAAGAGCACAGAGACAGCAGGCACACTGGGGTCAAGGCTGATGTATGGCCGTTGCTGATAAAAACAATCTACCACCACCCCTGCTCAGCATCTTTAGATAAAGAGGCAAAAACAAGTAATTCATAAGAAGCCTGGCTTAACTGAGCCAGATAACCCAAAGGCAAGTGCAGGAGGAGCCACTGCAGGAGGAGCTTCCACAGGAATTGCCAGACTGACAATAAGCCAGCACTCAAGCTAGAGGGCCTAAAGCAAACTTGACTCAAATAAGATTGCACTTTGGAAACCCTGGGGACTCACTCTTCACCAGGAACAATGTGAGGTCTTAATAGGTTAAGTAACTACAAACCGTACCAGCTTTTGCATAACCAATGATCCCACCAGAAGCAACCAGTGCTGCATAGCCAAAACCAATCCAATGTAAAGGCACTCTGAAAAAAAAGAGGTAAGAAATCACTACCAGACATGTTTCAAAAAATGAAAATAACTCCCCCACCATCATAGAAAGGGACTTAAAAGGTCATCATTACAGAACAATCCTGTCACTGTGGAAATGAAAATGAAGCCCAGATGTTAGATGATTTGCCTGAGTTGGTGGCAGAGCTGGAACTCAAACCCTGGCCTTCATGTTTATTATCCTATATTCAGTACTGCCCTGGCAATCTACTTTTAGAGCCCTTTTCAGAAGGGAAAAAAAACTCTGGTTCTGAGAAGCTCAGGGCTACTCCATTCCCATTCATTATGCACTTACAGTGGGCCAGAGTCCTTCTGCATTGTTCCCTCTCACACAGTCCACACAGGAGACTACACGCGGGTCTGCACCTGCAGGGGCTGGATCACAGGGTGGTTAATAGCATACAGTCTAACAGTCAGAAAGAAGTGGGTACAAGTTCCAGTTCCACCCCTTTGTAACTAAGAAGTAATGGACAAGCTACCCAACCTCCCTAAGCCTCAGTTTCCTTCACTATACCATGAGAATAGCAACAGTACAAATTTCCTGGGGCTGTTGTGGGCACCAACTGGGATAATATATACAATAAAAGTGCTGAACCAATCATTTTTGTAAAAGTCTCAATTCTAATAACAGGACCACAGGAAACAGCAAATTTCACAAACCAGCTCTATAGAAACCTTTTCAATAGTTAACAAAATTATGTATTACAAAATCGAAAAGCAAATATCATCTGTGCCCTTGATTCGACAATTTTAATTGTCCCTTTTAGGGGAGAAGGGTGCTGCTTTTTCCTTTTGCTCAAAAAACCAAACTATTTCAATACTTAACGTTTGTAAAACTTTTAAACGGTTATTTACTTTTGCATCCAACTCAGCTGTTGGAGGAAGGAGGACAAAATGCAGGAAAACTCAGGTCATAATTACAACGCTATATACACCCTTATTAAAGCAACTCCTAATTTCTTAAAGAAATGCTTTTGACCTCCAGGGAGGCTAAGACTGAAAGCAACACATACCCCTTTCGTTTCATTTAAACTATTAAATGTGTATAAAAAGAGGTGGGCAGTCATTAATTCAAAGTGGCATTGAGTTACCGAGGTTTTTTAAGGAGACGAGGCAACAAAACCTCCAGGAAACTAAACAGCACTACACTATTTGCCTCAAGAACTCAGTATTTCCACAGGACTCACAACCTACTTTGAGAAAAGCAGAAAATGCGCAACTAGAAAGGCAACTATGATGCAACCTAAAGCTCCCGCCTGGACCCAGGGGACGAAGAGCATGCAGCAGCAAAGCCGCCTACATAATTCCAGAAAGTCAAAGCAATTATATAATAATAATTACCAAGTACCCGAACCGCTTTCTTACAGGTCTTCTCGGATTGACGAGGGAGCACAGACCAAGAGGCGGGGAGTCTGGCGCCGGAAATGTCGCGACCTCGCTCTGCGTCCCGGAAGCAGGCCGTGACGCGGGGCGGAGCGGAGCGTGGGGGTGGGGCTTTCAGCGGGGCGTGGCGGGCGAGCTCGGAGTCCCGCGGCTGGGCGGCTGCCGGGTCCCGCCAGCACCAGCTCCTGCCCTAGCTACAAGCTTGGGTAGCTAAAAGCCGAAAACCCAGAGTTTGAGGCGGGTCTTGCAAGAGACTGAATGCGTTGGACCAGGCGAGGGATAGAAGCCACCGAGGCGGGAAAAGGACGTCTGACACTGGATTCCGAAGGGACCCCATTCACACGGAGAGACGCGTTACTAGGTGTAAACTAGATGCAGGCAGGCCATCCGAGAGGATTGTCACTGTAGCCCCATCACATTGTTTGCTACAACGGGGACACTTTCTACCTGCACAGAATATGATGTCCACAAGCTAGCAATGGGCTCTCTTCGGTGTTACAGAGAGTGAGGCTACTTGAGAAGCACCTTAAAGGGGGAAAGAGGGTAAGTTAAATACAGGGTCCGGAAGAAGTAAGTCCTGCTTGAGTGTGGTTAGGAGGGTAATGATATGGGTGTAATAATTTAGTTTTATTTTGAACATTTCACCTGTGTGTTATTGTTGTTATAGGATTGCATGCTTATGATTTTGTAATTTAAAAAAGCGTTATTTTTGCCGGACCCTGTATAATTTACAACTTCCTCAGCGATGTCCCAGTGCCCACAAGACATCTCCACTCCCACTTCAGACCTGCTTCTCTTCCGTGGCTTTCTCGAACCATTCACTCAGTTGCTGTACACCAAAATTTGAGTGTCATCCTTGATGTCTCTTCTTCGTCCCCTGCAAGTATCAACAGAGATCAATCTTATAAATACAATCTTCAGTGAAAAGGAAATTGAAGCACATACATACTCTGAAACTTTCCACTTGCAGCAGCTCCTACCTCTAGATAGCAGTGTTTACCATAGATGATTCTAAGGGCTAAGAGCTTTGAATATTCCTTCTGGAATGGCCAGACCTTCACCAACTTAATGGAAGACTCTTCTGAAAAGCTTATTACCCTCTTGGTCCATCCATGCTGGCAAACCAAAAATGGGACTTGTTTTAACCAGCTGAATGGATTTACGGATTTGTTTCTATGTAGATGCAGGCTTCAAACCTTAAATTATATCCCGCATGATCATCCCCCTGCCCTTTAGACTTAAAGAAATTTAACCACAGAAAATTAAGTGAATTTCCTATAGTTCTAGTCCTTGGCTGAGCTGTTATTGGAAATAAGGTCTATCATACACCCTTAACTCTACATTATGCTGGCTCTTACCAAAATGCACAGTTCTGTGTGTGCAGCCATCATAAAATATCATAACATAGGGTCTCTGAGTTGTGACCAGAAGAACTGTGTAAGATATTCTCACAACTTTTTCACATTCTGACCAATTTGGACTAATCACATTTATATTCACCTTGCCATATAACTTATTCCATATCACACCCATCACAAAATTTTTTAAAATCATAAATTATTTAATCTAATTTTTATTAATTCCACACATGATTCGTGTTTAGTAATGTTTCTAATGGTATAAACATATTTTGAGAGAAACTCAGCATTTTTTCTCCACCCATAATGCCCTCCCCTTTGGCAACCATCAACTTGTTCTCTGTATCTATGAGTATTCTTATTCATTTGTCTTTTTTTTAGATTCCACATGTAAGTGAAATCATATAGTATTTCTTTCTCTGCCTGGCTTATTTCATGTGGCTTAATTCCCTCTAGGTCCATCCATGTTGTCACAAATCCCAAAATTTTATTATTACTAATATTTCATTGAATATATACCACATCTTCTTTATCCATTCCTTTATCAATGGACATCTCTATGTTGCTTCCATATCTTGGCTATTGTAAATAATACTGCAATGAACATAGGGCTGGTATATCTTTCCAAATTACTGTTTTTGTTTTCTTCAGATAAATACCCAGAAGTGGTATTGTTGGGTCATATGGCAGCTCTATTTTTAATTTTTAAAGGAAATCTCCATACCATTTTCTGTGGTGGCTGCAATATACAATCCATCAACAGTGCATGAAGGTTCACTTTTGTCCACATCCTTGCCAGCACTTGATTTTTTGATGATAGTGATTCTGAAGGGTGTGGTTTCTCATGTTTTGATTTGCATTTCTCTGATGATTACTGACATTGAGCCTCTTTTCATGTCTGTTGGTCATCTGTATGTCCTCTTTGAAGAAATGTCTCTTATTCAGGACCTCTGTCCATTTTTTAATTGGATTGGGGTTTGGGGTTTTTTGAGGGGTGGTGGTGTTAAGTTGTATGAATTCCTTATATAGTTTAGATTTTAACTCCTTACTGAGTATATCATTTGTATCTTCTCCCATTCAATAGTTGTCTTTCCATCTTGTTGATGCCTTCATTGTGCAAAAACCTTTTAGTCTGATGTAGGCTCTTAATTAGGAGCCCAACGAATTCCTACAACCCCAAACCACAAGCCTGCAAGTGGGATGTGTGACGTGGACTCCAACCAGGGGGGTCCATGGTGTTGTGGATGCCACAAATTCACACGGACCGCAGAAGTCCTGTGGAGAAAAAGGGACGGCATGGCCACTCTCTGAGTGAGAGAGCGCCTCAACCCTTACCTGGACAGACTTTTATTGTTTTCTAACAGCATACATCAAAGAAGGTTCTCATTTATTATGCTCAGGTTTGCTTTAGATGACTGCTTTTTACAGATAACAAAGGAAAGGATGTTACTGATTACTTCTTACAGATTAACAAAGAAAAAAATGTTCCAAGTGCAAGGGAACGATAAGAGTGATTGCTCTGGTTACACTCTGTCCTTGAGAGGATTAGCACAGACTTCAGGAAGTTAAAGATATGCAGTAAACATTTGCTGCTTCAGTTCAGGGTGAGGGAGTTTTAGCAAAAGCAAGCCTCAAAGCAGCCTAGGTACAATGCAGGCCTGGTTTCCCACAGGAAAGCTGATCTGTGGGTCTGGGTAGCCAATCTGTGCATCTGGCTCCTGTGTGCCGTCTCACACCTGCCAGTTTTCCGACAGGGGTGGGCTACATTTGCCATTGCCAAGCAGATGGGTTCCCTATAGGTATGACCAAGTGTGTGTGTGAGGAAATTAGTTCCATTTTCAATTTCTAGGTTTTTAGGAGTGTTTTATAGCTTTGTTTAAAGAATATCACCCATTCAATAAATCCTCCAAGAAATTAGTGAGATTATGAAAAAATGCCTAGTTTTTTTCTATGCTCTATGACACATGCTTCTAGGTCTTCACATTAGAGCTGTAATATGAGCAAAAACAGAGTGTGCTTATTATATGCCAGACGCTGTTCTAAGTGCTTTACATAGATGAACTCATTTAATCTTTATACCAACCCTGTCAACAGAGAATATCATCATCTCTGGATTTTACACATTGAGGAAGTTAAGGAAAGTTAACTGGTATAAAGTTAGTATATGGCAGAGCTGCCCTAACTCCTTTAGTCTCTTCTCAATATGGTGACCAGTAAAGTCCTTTTACAAGCCCAACGGTGTCACTCTTCAGCTCAAAACCCTCCAGTGGCGCTCCCTTGTCTCCTCTAGGGACTGCAAAGCCCTCCACACCCGCCTCCTTGCCTTCAGCTGCTGCTCCTCTGCCCTTTGCTCATGCTGCTTCAGCCTCCTTGCTCCCACCTCCCAGCACTGAGCACTCACATGTGCTGCTTCATCTTCCAGGAACCCTCTGCCCAGATGCCTAGGCCCTCAGGCCCTTTAAGTCTTTATTCAAATATTACCTCAACCAGGCCTTCCTGAATCATCTATGTATGATGGCAACTCATACAACTGCAACTCATTTGCATTTACCTCTACAGCTTATGCTTCTCCATGTCACTTACCTCCTAATATGCTATGTAACTTACTAAATGTATAGTCATCTCCCTACTCGAGCATGCAAGTTCCCTGAGAGGGAAGATTTTTATGCAGCACTTAGAACAGTGCCCAGCCCATAATGGGTGAGTAGCTAAATAGATGTAGAGTGCGAAGAGAGAGCCTGGTCTGCAGAAGGAAGAATGAAGACAACATGCAGTTTTGGAGACAAATAAGAGGGAGAGGTTGCCATGGCTACATCCTGCCCCTTTGTGGGTTCTGGTTCTCTTCCTGCCCTAGCTTCTGTCAGACACCTGTGTTCTTGTCAAAAATCTACCTCCTCTGGGTAGCCATACTTTTGTTTTTTGTAGCTAAGAGTCTTTCTTAACTGGAAGCAAAATAGTACCCTGTTCCCTCTGCCAAAAATGCCTTTTTATTCTTGTCCAAAAATGCAATCTCGTCTTTTCCTAAAGTCGTCAAGCTTCCCAGACCATCCCAGGCCATTAATGCAGGCAATAAGCTATTTACTGAAGCTTTTGTCCTCTGGGCAGCAGTCAACCATGTTTTTCCTTTCAGCCTCCAGAATCTGGGGTAGTGCCTGGCATGTGGTGAGCACATAGATGGCTACTGAATAAACAAACGGAGAGGGAAGATATAGGTGGCATGAGTGGCATAGATGGCTTTACTAAATGTTGAGGAGTTTGTAATGAAAATATATATCAAAGTAGATAATTCAATACCTAAGATGGTTTAAACTATATGCAAACTATACATTCCTAGGAGAAAAAAGGAAACAAAATGAACCTTCTTTCAAGATGAATTACATATTTTAGTATGAACTATTAGCATGTGGGAAATGCAATGGCTTCTAAGGACACTAACAGGCAAGATCTACCAGAGGTCACAGAAGGGCTCACAGACGAGAATTAAAATGCTCGAATCACATCTTTAAACTTAAAACAATGGGAGAAGCAAGGGAAAGAAGTGGGATAAATAATCGCCATAGGAGAGGCTCTGAGCCAGGTAGAACTGTGCTACCTAATCCTGAGTCACATAATATTCATGCCCGCCCACTCCTGTCCACATTAGCCTTCCTCCTGACAGTACTGAAGACCAAAAGTTTGAACAAGGAGAGCTGCAGGGGGAGCCTCCAGCAGCATCCACGCCATGACACCCGCTTGCTCAGCAAAGGGAGGTAGGCACAAGTAAGCTTGGTCAATAGCAGCACTTTGCCTGTTGGCCTGCAGAAGGGCAGTGTGTTTTATTGCAATAATCATGTAATCAAATCTTGCTTCTCAAACATCTTCCCCCCAATTTGGTTCTCAACCAAGTTGTTCACAGAAAAAATGTCTCAGTTGTTGAACAAAACTTCAGTTCTCAACCTGACAACCCTTTTATGCTGATGGTGCAATTCATGTTTTGGGAATATTTAGTGCTCGGCTGTCTCGTGTATGTTTATGACCTATGAATAGTAGGCATCTCAGACCTTCGATTCCTTTCTGTCTATAACACATTCTATTTACTATAAATACTTACCTTAACCCATTCTATAAATTCTGCCTACGTTTAACAAACCATTTACTAACTTACTTATACTTTTATCTTAAAAGCTTTCCTCTGGTTTACAAATGCAGTGATCTTTAATAGAATCAAATATTCTCAAAAGCAAATGTGCATTCCAACTGTATTTTTTTTCAATGCCACATAAAAAACCCTGCTGCCTTTGTTGTAGCCCAAGTTAGACGGTACAATCTGAGCCTCCTAATTAGACTACTGACATTCTCATTCAGGAGCAAAATAGAATTCCTAGTAAAAGCATTCAAATGAGAAGACAGAAACAAATACACTTGGTGACTGGGCTTTGCACATTATGGTGGCTTGAGGTAGGTGATATGTAAAAGAACAGGTTTCATTAGACCAACCATAAGCCACACAGCTGAAGGCATGAGAGGGGAAGGCAATTGCAATGGGCCTATCATAAGAAAGTGTCAAAAGGAATCAAAACAGTTTAAATGAGTTACATTAAAAACATGTGATGGGAGCCCTGTCTGGTCTGGCTCAGTGGGTTGATCATGGGCTGTGAACCAAAGGGTTGCCAGTTGGATTCCCAGTGGGTGCACATGCCTGAGTTGCAGGCCAGGTCCTCAGTGGGGGCCACAAGGGAGGCAACCACACATTGGTGTTTCTCTCCTTCTCTTTCTCCCTCCCTTCCCCTCTCTCTAAAAATAAATAAAAATTAAAAAAGAAAACATGTGAAAGGGAAAATTTTCAAATGATGTCTGGTAAGACTTTAATATCTGAAAGAACTCCTACAACTCAACAACAAAAGGCAAACGACCTAGTTAAAATATGGACAAAGGACTTATACAGACATTTCTCCAAAGATGATATACATATGACCAGTAAGCATGTAAAAGATGCTTAACATCATTAGTCACTAGAAAGATACAAATCAAAAGCACAGTGATATATTACTTCATACCTATTAGGATGGATATAAGAACAAGTGCTTGTGATGATGCAGAGAAATCAAAATCCTTGCTCCTTGCAAATGGACATGTAAAATACTATTACCACTGTGGAAAAGTTTGGCAATTCCTCAAAAAGTTAGATACAATTACTGCATGACCCAGCAATTCCACACCCAGAATTTAGAACAGGGGCACAGAGACTTGTATGCCAATGTTCATTATTCACAATAGCCCAGAGGGGAAAACCCATGTCCGTCAACAGATAAATGGATAAATAAGATGTGCTATATACATACAACAGAATAATATTTAGCCATAAAAAGGAATGAAATTCTGACACATGCTGCAACCCAAGTGAATCTTGAAGATATTGAGTGAAATAAGCTATATACAAAAAGACATGATTGTATAGTTCCATTTATATGAAATGCTCCAAATAAGCAAAGCCATAGAAACAGAAAGTAAAATAGAAGTTATGAGGGGTTGAGGGGAGAAGTGAATGGGGAGTTATTGTTGACTGGGTATAGAATTTCTCTCTGGGTGATGGAAATATTGATGATTGATAACTAATGCCACTTAACTTTACACTTAAAAATGGTTTACATGGCCAATTTTGTTCTATATACTTAACCACAATTTAAAGAGGAAAACTGTCATGTTCATGAAAAATGAGACTAGAAAAGTATTACATATTGAAGGAGTCCAAAGAAACAAGACAACCAAATGCAATGTCATATCCTGGACTGGATCCTGGAACAGAGAAAGGACATGGGGGGAGTAACTGTTGAAATGTGAAGGCTGTAGTTTAGTTAACAGTACTGCAGCAATGTTCATTTCTTAGTTTTGGTGAATGCACCATGATTATGTAAGATGTTAACAGTGGAGGTGGCTGCGTGAGGGGTCTGTGGGGACTGATGTTTGCAAATTATCTGTAAACTGAAAATTATTCCAAAATAAAAGGCTAAAAAAAAATAAAAAGGGCTACAGCAGTGAACTTCAAAGCCTCTGTCAACCCTGGCAGCCTGATTCTGATCCATAACTCCCTTTTACTTATTCTTTAAAGCTCTGCAGAGGTGCTGACGTTTTTCACAAACCAAAAGCTACAAGTCACAGTGTGTGAGGAAAGGACAGGAAATAAGTATTAAAAAAGATCATTTCTCTTCTCTTAATGTCCCCTGCCTCCCCTGTCCCCTGTCAAATTTTTAAAAGGTCAGCCATTGACAAAATAAATGACATTCTGAAGTTTAACTTTGTAAATCAAGCAGCAAGCTAACTTCAGCCATTTAGCTTAAATATGACAGTACCTACACTCTATGGGAGTAGGTATTTTAATAACATGGGTTGACAGATCAATGTCAACCTAAAGGGAGATGATGCTGCACTGCCACTGACATCTACCAGTTTCAAATTTGTCAAATCAAATGACAAATTTATGGGTGGTGACGGGAAGTACAAATGGGAACAGGCTGATATGCTGGGGTAATAGCAAACTCCAAGGTCAGAAAGGGTAGAGGGCTCATAGTTGTATAGACAGTCTGGTGACCGTGTCAGGTCTGAAACACAGGTCTCCCAACTCCCTTTCCTAGGCTTAATGAAAACACTCTAGGAGCTAATAGTCCCTGTTCTAGTTATATCCTCCTATCAATCATCTTCACTTCAGATGAGATAAGCTAAATAAACTACAATTATTCATAAGCAATCATGTCCAATGATGTCGTGCAAAAGGAACAGTAAGATATTCTGAAAAGACTTCAAGACTCTACACTTTTTTAAGAACACAAACATACAATATACAATCTAAGTACTTAAGGTCTTACCCTAAGATTAATGAAAATGAGTTCAAGAGACTAAAATGACAGTTTCATCATTTCAGTTAAATGCTTCCACCAATAATTAACAGCTGATGGGAATGTTATCATATGCATTATATTAAATTGTTGTAATATGCATTTTCTAGACACTGGAATCAAATATATGGAAGCTTCATCAAGTAAGTTCTTTATAGTAAGCTGATCTCACATCATTATTCTAGAGTGAATGGCATAAGGGATAATATTTGTATCAATTTTCAATCTAACAACTCTATTCAGGGAATGTCCATTTCTGGGAAGATAGGGTACACATAATTTCCCCTATTTTTCCTGAGGACACCCAGAAACCATGGATATCATATATAGATCACATAATATAAAATTCAGAAAGATGGAGAGAAGGCAAAGCAACTAAGGACCTCAGAAGCAGAGGAAGACCATGGTAGTAAATTCCTTAAACTGTTTCAGAGCCGAAGAAACTGGCAGCCCAGAAATGCCAACAATGCAAGGGGAAATGGACAGCCTCAGCAAAATCCAGCTCTTTCTAGCCAAAGGAGCACAAAAGGGGCAGCCTTGCAGGATGTAAAATTTTCAAGCAACGACCACTCTACTCCAGTCAAACACCATAGAAAAAAAACAAAACTGTGGCCCCACCCCAACCCAGCAAAGGGCTAATTGGAGCCTCACCTTTCACCCTCAGGAGGCAGTAAGGTATCCAACCTTCCAGCTGAGTGATGTCAAAAAAAGACCAAGTACAGAGCTTGCTCTTTCATCCCCACTGGCTGATAACAAGTCCCCTCTCTACCACAATGTCAGTGGTGACCCCACTGAGATGCAGAGCTCCCACCTGCTCCCAGCAATGATAAGCTCTCCCAAACCTACACAGGAATATTTATAGGGGCCTTGGTCATAATTTCTAAAAAACTGGAAACAACTAGATGTCCTTCAACAGATAGTTAACATGTAATGTAACTGTAGTATAACCACATCATAATGTAGACTATGCAACAACCTGAATCCATTTCCCAGTAATGCTGAGTGGAAAAAATCATGCCCTACAAATGTATAATCCATTTATTATAATTTCATCAAAATTAGAGATGAAGAACAGATAAGCAATTGCCAAGAGTTAAGGAAGTGGGTGTAGCTATAAAGCTACAGGAGGGAAGCAGCTATGAAAGGCAACATGAGGCATCCCTGTGGTGAAAGGAATGTTCTACATCTTGCTTATGTCACTCCTATATACCAGATATGTTTTACTTTAATTTCCAAGATGTTACCATTGCAGGGAACTGCGTAAAGGGTACATATTTCTATATATGACTTCTTATAACTGCATATGAATTTACAATTATCTCAAAATAAAAAGTTGAATTTTAAGAAGAACCGAACCCACTATTCCTTTTAGAGTCCTTGCTAATAGGAAATAAAAGGTATACATACAGATTGGGAAAGACAACATTGTCTTTGTTCACAGATGACATGACTGAAAGAATTCGGAAAAAACAAAACAAAAACCCTAGCTTACAGGGGTGTCAAAACTCATCTTCACCGGGGGCCACATCAGTCTCCTGGTTGCCTTCAAAGGGCTGAATGTAATTTTAGGACTGTATAAATGTAACTACTCCCTAACAGTTAAGTGAGCTTTTAACTGTTGCCGGGCTGGATAAAACAAAGTCCAGGGCCAGATTGGGCCTGCAGGCCTTGTATTTTCCACCTGTGCCCTACCATTAAGTAATTACAGCAAGGTTGCAGGATACAAGGTTAAAACACAAAAGCAATTGCTTTCCTATATACCAATAATTGACAAGTGGAATTTGAAATTATAAACACAATACCATTTATATGAGCAAACCCCAAAATAAAATAGGTATCTAACAAAATTTGTTAAGATCTATATGAGGAAATCTACAAAACTCTGATGAATGAAATCAAAGAACTAAATAAATGGAGATACTCACATTCCACATTCCTGAATAGGAGAACTCAATGTTGTCAGGATGTTAGTTCTTATTAAAATACTTTAAAAATTTTTAAGAAGATGTCAGTTCTTAACAAATTGATCTACAGATTCAATGCAATCCCAAGTTATTTTATGTAATATCGACAATCTGATTGTAAAGTTTACAGGGAGGGGCAAAAGACCCCAAATAGCAAACAATATTGAAGAACAAAGTTGGAGAACTGATGCTACCTGACATTAAAACTTATAATAAAGCTGTAATAATCACGATAGTGTAGCACTGGCAGAAGAATAGACAAATAGATCAATGGAGCTGAACAGAGTCCATAAAAAGATCACCACAAACAGAGCTCACTGACCTTTGACAAAAGCAACACAATGAAGCAAAGAATCTGACAAATGATGCCAAAAACACGCGAAGGAAATCTATACACAAAAGCCTTTCACAAAAATTAACTCAGAATGAATTGTAGATCTCAATGTAAAATGCAAAACTATGGAACTCCTCTAAGGGTAACACAGGAAAAAACCTAGATGACCTTGGGTGTAGGGTTTTTTGATATGATCCATGATAAAAATAACTGATAAGCTAGAGTTCCTTAAAAACTTCTGCTCTACAAGATAGTACTATGAGAAGACAAACCACAGATGGGGAGAAGATGTTTGCAAGACACATCTGATAAAGGATCATTACCCTAAATATACAATTAACTTTTAAAACTCAGTGGGAAAACAATCAGATTGAAAAATGGGCCAAAGACCTCTACACACCTCACCAAAGATACACAGATGGCAAGTAAGCATATGAAAAGATGTGCCAAATCATGTTATTGGGGAAATGCAAATTAAAACAAGGAGACACCACTGCCATACACCTACTAGATTGGCCAAAATCCTGAACACTGTCAACACCTAACACCAGTGAGGATGTGGAGCAGCAGCCACTTTTGCTTTGCTGGTGGGAAAATGATATAGCCACTTTGTAAGACAGTTTGGTAGTTTGTTACAAAAACTAAACATACTCTTACCATACAGTCCAGTGATCGTGTTATGTTCCTATTTATCCAAGTAAGTTGAAAACATGTCCACCTAAAAACCAGTATGTGAATATAGCAACTTTATTCGTAACTGCCAAATCTTGGAAGCAAGATGTTCTCCAGCAGGTGAATAGTCAACTGTGGTGCTTATTTAAGACAGTAGACAATATATAAGACACCAAAAAGAAATGAGCTGCCATGGCTGGTGTGGCTCTGTGAACTGAGCATCATCTTGCAAAACAAAAGGCTGCTGGTTCGATTCCCAATCAGGGCACATGCCTGGGTTGCAGGCTAGGTCCCTGGTTGGGGGCATATTAGAGGCAACAGATCAATGTTTCTTTCCCTCTTTTTTTCCCACCCTCCCCTCTCTCTAAAAAGAAATACAATCTTCAAAAAGATTTTTTTTAATAAAAAAGAAATGAGCTATCAAGCAATAAAAAAAGATATGAAGGAAACTTAAATGCGTATCACTAAATGGAAGAGACCAATCAAAAAAGGCTACAATACTGCATGATTCTAACTATATCACATTATGAAAAGACAAAACTATGGAGACAGAAAAAGATCAATGATTGTCAGATGTGGAAAAGAAATGAATGAGCTAAACAGCTATTTTAGGGCAGTGAAAACACTCAGCAAATATGTCATTAAATACTAGTCCAAATCTATAGAATATACACCAAAAGTGATCCCCTGCCCTGGTTGGTGCAGCTCAGTTGGCTGGAGCGTGGTACCGTAACCAAAAGGTTGCAGGTCAATTCCCAGTTGGGGCACATGCCTAAGTTGCAGGTTTGATCCTCAGCCTGGGTCTGGATGACCTCTGGTCAGATCAGACAGGAGGCAACCAATCGATGCTTCTCTCTTGCATCAGTATTTCCCTCTCGCCCTTCCTCTTTCTAAAAGCAATTAAGAGGGTGTCCTCCGGTGAGGATTTTTTAAAAAAAGTGATTCCCAAAGTTAAACTTGATGATGTGTCCATGTAGGTTCATCCTCAGTAAAAAACTTGCTATTCTTGTGAGTGATGCTGACAATGGCAGGGGCTACAGGGGCACTGGAAAGTCTCTGCAACTTCCTCTCAATTTTATAACCCCAGAACTACTCTTAAGAAAATAGTCTCAAAAACAAAACAAAACAAAACAAAACACAAACCTACCTTCATCCTTGTCTACAGGTCTGAAATAAGTTAACAAAGAGGTGCAATGGAACATCAGCACACGATTTGGTTCATTTCCTAAACGAGTCCCTCCTCTGAAGAGAGTGGCATTTCCAGTGTCCAACTGCTCAGGTATCTGATTTTGCCCAATCAGGAGGGATGAAACATGGGCCCACCTAAGTAAAACCTATAAATCCTCTAGATCAAATCATCTTTTCAAAACATCCAGTAATCTATGAGGAAAGAAGGTAAGAAATGATGACAGTATAAGCAACAGGCTGATTTGAAAACTACCTGTTAGATTAGCTACATGAATTTTTTAATGGCTTGAAATGGACAAAAAAAGAAATGCCATTTTCCATGACCTTAAACTCTCTTACTTACCTCTGGTAAAGACTGTGTTCAAGATTTTTTTGATTTTTGTATTACTTTGTATTACATTATTTTGAGAAAGACCTTTATTTGCTTTACACAACAGTAAAAATTCTATTACACACTAACATAATATATATCATGATATATACTGCCTACTAAAAAGTTTTGCTACTGTTTAAAAACAAAAAAACAAAAACCAAAAGTGACTTAGTGATTTTTTTTAACTATACATTTTTTTCCAAAAGAGGAAATTCCTAGCTTTTACTTGGCAGAAAAAAATAGGTACATTTAAAAAGAATGATTCCATTTAAAAGGTTTTTTTTCTTAAGAGAAATTTGAATTCACTGAGTTATTCATATTTTCTTCCTTTTTCTCTTCTTTTCCAATGTGTCTACCATTTTCTTCTTCTTGGTTGACACCAGGCCACTTCCTTTTGTTGGCTTCTTACTGACACCAGTTAAACCCCGTTTCTTCATGCTAGGTTTCGACTGCCTTTCTTCTTCCAGCACAACATCGCCAGATTCCTCTGTGCTGCTTTTGGACTGTTCTTCTTTACTTACTAAAACACAAGACAGTGTATGTAAGATTTTTTCTCCCCATTGAAAAAGAATCACAAGCTGACAATATAAAGTGAAGTTATCTGGGTCTCCTTCATTTCAATAATTCAAGAGGTAACAGATTATTCAATTTTTTATAACAACCAATTTCATTTACCTAGAGAAGGCTCTGCAGCTGGAGGAAGGCTTTCTTTCGGGTCTGTCGCACTATCTAGCCACACTCCAAGACATGTCAGCCTGGCGTTAGTGTTCACTTCACAAAGTAAAAATGGGGGAACTTCCTAAAACAAGCAAGAGAAATTCGTAACAACATAGGGGAATTTTAAATAATTTTCTTTTTTCTATAATCAACTCCTTAACTTAAAACACTGTATTTTCTTTAGAATAAGATATGCTGTTTAGAAGAAATCTATTATCTTGATTTCTGATTGATTTGGCTATGTCCTTCACAGAGCCAATTTCTGACTACTCAGAAACTGTAAATTCACTAAGGAAAGGGACCATGTCGTATTCATTTCTAGGTGTTAACAAAGTAAGCACTTAACACACCATATTCACAGGATAAACAAGACTGTCTAGGAGAGGGACACTATCAAAGGGAATTTAATATTCCAATTATCTGGTTCAAAACCAGTGTTGGTTCCACAGTTAATCAGGAATTTCCAATTTTTCTCTTTTTTTAAGTAATGGCAGTATTTTACCTAACAAAACATTACAGAGAACATCAATATACAAAAAAGAAGAAAGTAGAACCTCTCTGGAAAAAAAAAAAAAAACAGGAGTTCTCAGATCCTGCCAGCTCAGATTCACCAATGCCAACCCAAGTCAGCTCTGTGGAACCCTACCTAACCTTAAAATCATGAATATCAATCACACCTGAAAGACTTTTAAAGAGCTTGTTTCAAGATCTCTGACTATGACACTTAAAGAATTCCATCTCACTTGACTCAAGGCAATACTGACAGTAAGACTGCATTACAGTGTACTGATACTGTGCTAAGACACTGACCTTGTCCTGTTTAAGCTTCCACATTTTGATGAAACCATCACTTGATGCTGTAACAATAACATGATGCTCTGGAATTTCAAAACTGAACATGTCTTTTACCCTATAACAGAAACATTAACACCATAAATGATCTTCCTGTCAAATACCACTATACTGTAATAAGCTTCTATGCACACAGGCTCTTCCTTTTTCAGTAACTGTGCTTCACTTCGCATGAGTCAGTGTGTCATTTTTCAGGGTCTAAATTCTAAGATAAAACTATTACTTATATCTTTTAAAAAAGTTGAAAAAATGATGATGATGATATTATAATCAGGGTATCACAAAGGAAATAAAGGTACTTAAAACAAAGCCCCTCACCTCAAGAAAATACAAGTTTAGTATGGAAAGAAAAGACAAAGGTGAATCAAGGTTTCCTCTGATACATTAATTCCTCTCATTCTAATGCCACTGACCCTAGTCTAAGCTACTATCATTTTTGTTCTGAATTATGAAGCAGTATAATTGGTCTCTCTGCTTCCATTTTTGCCCCCTAACAATTTTTTAAATGTTAATCAAAACATGTTACTCCCAGGCTTAAAATTCTACAAAGCTAGGATTTGCATTGGAATAACACAGGAAAGGAGGAAGTGACTAGGAATATTTAAGAAGCAAGACTGGCCATAAATTGACCACTGCTGAAGCTGGATGGTGGGTCTACGGGGGCTGCTTCCTTAAACTGATTTATCTGCCTTTAAATTTTTCCATAGTAAGAAATTAACACAACAGAATCTTCAAAGCCATTTAATATAAAACCAAAACTTTTCACCACAGCCTACAAGGCAGTGCACCATTTGACTCACTTTAATCTATTAACACAAGTCTCCTGTTCCTGAAATGCACCCAGCACTTTCCCCCTCAGAGCTATAGTGTGCCTAAAATTCTCTCTTCTTTTTTAAGAACAGTTGCTTTTTTATCTCTGAGGTCCCACTCCCCCTTCCCTAATAATGTTAACTAGGTCTGTACAGTGATTGCAGTATTATGAGTGTTTACAGAGATTTCTTAAAACCTAACTTATTTAGAAAATAACTAAAACTTACTTGAGATGTGCAGCACACAAATAAAACACATTCAAGTATAACTCTTTACATTTTCACCTTTTTCAAAATTATAGTGGAAAAGCAGGGGCAAACTTACAACTGGATCTGAATCCCAGCTCTGTTGGCTAACAGTGGGGTCATCTTGGCAAAATCACTTAACTATGTAGTGAGACTTAGGGTGCACCCCTAGAAACACAGTGAGCAGTAAGAGGTAGCAGAGACTGGCACAAAACAGAAGTCTATAATGTCTTGTACTTCTTCTGAAGGAAAAGCAAATGCGGTAATAAAGGGGGGAGAAGCAGACAATGAGAATAAAGTAAAAGGCAAGAGTGGTCAGAAGCAAAGCTGAAGACTGTTTTATTTTTCCCCCATTCAAATATGGTTCACTTCAGGCCCCAAGACTGATGAAATTATTGGAAATGTATTTTGTGCACATGACTAGTCTTGACGACAACTTGGCCACTTTTGCACTTACTAAGGTCAAGACCTTTTCGTCGTCCACTTAGACTCCAGACATCATACATATGCGGGTGTCCATCTCTGCAACTGTTCATAAAAACATATATCCTGCTGCATCTAACTACTGCACATGACATTTGAGACTGTACCCATATACATAATGAACTGGTAAAACAAAAAAAAATACCTGTTTTCATGAGCTTTAAATTCACAGAGACACATTAATGAATCAGTATCAAAAAACCTTACAACTTCTTCATCTCCACCCACTGCAAGGACAGACTCCTGAGAGACAGAAAAAGAATGAGTAATCCAGAATGTCAAACAATTCCTACCATCATATACACACTAAATTTACATCACTCATTTCTGATCACTTACAGAAAGAAATGTAACAGAAGACACTCTCTTTTCATTTGTGATAGTGCCAGTAACAGATGCTGTGTCAAGACGATAGACATCTATTTTATTTAGTATGACAACTATGTATTTCTCTCCTTTTGGGGACCATTCCACTATGTGAGCATCTGTAAGTTAAACAAAATCTTTCACTTCATAAATAAAAAATAATCAGAATACTAAAAATAGCAAATATTTATACTTCACACTTTCACATCTATTATCCTACTGAATACTCAACAAGAAACATAATACATATTTTGCAAGTTCAATTTTAGACAATAAACTGGGTTCAAAGAATCACTAAAGATTATAGGGCTGGTCAGTAGTACAGCCATAAGAATTCCAATCTAACACGAAAGAAGAAAGTAACCCAAAGCATTTGCTTTCAGACGTACCACCATCATGCAGGCAAATAAATGTGTGCATGCAGGCACATGTGTGTATATTCATATTCTACCAAATTGTCATAAAACACATTCCAAACAAAAATACTCACTTTGTTTTATATTTTTTATGAATGCTGATCTTCCTTCCACAAGATTCCATGTTCTATAAAACAAGAAGCTCATTTATGGCACAGTCACGAACTTTTACGAGGCTTTAAGGTTAGCATAAAGACTCACTCAAATGTCAATTTACTAAATATGTGGCTATTCAGAAGAACTGCTGTCTCTCCTAGGGCAGCAGCTAAAATATTGATTCTCAAGATTAACTTGTTAAAGGGGTATTCCCACTTACCTTTAATACATTTAATGTATTTTCAAAAGGTTTCACATCATAAAACACTTTACAGTTCACAATGACTGAAAACTATTGTGTATGTTTCCATACAAAGCTTGTCATTTTTTTCCTACCATTACAAAAAGGTTCCCTAGCTTTCAACCTTTCCTTGTATCATAGTATTATGGTGGGTTCCTGCTGTACTTGAAGAAGAAAAATCACAACTGAAGTAAAGATGCTATTGAGCATTATGACTTACCTTAATGTCTTATCTGTACCCACAGACAGAGCCAACTTGCCAGATGGGTGAATAGAAAGAAAGGTCACATGTCCCCTAAAAGGAAATCAACAGTTAGCCCCCAAATTGACTAACACCTGGAGACTGCCAACGACAAAGGGCAAGACTCACTTGTGCGCCTTAATCGACTTCAGGCACTCCCATTTCTTTGCATCCCAGACACAAATGAGCCCATCTTCCGCCCCACTAATTAAGTGCCTGTTGCCATGGAATTTCAGGCAAGTTATTGTGCCTGTGGAAAAACAAAACAGGCAAAATTAATATTCAAAATTATTATTCTGAATGCAAATACCATTTCTGGTTTGAATGCGATGCTGTGATAACTAAAACATCAAATGTAAGTATTACTGAATTGAACCTTAAAACTTAGGTGGAAAAAATAACCTTTTAATATAGTTTTAAGCCTACTCAAGGATTTTCAGCAGTTTCTCTAGTTTTAGATATATATTTGACCTGACCAGTTTATTTTCTTGCTCTACATTCCCATAATCACATAAATAGGAGAGAGCTGGTAAGACTGAAAAGTCAAACAAAACTAACCAGCTAGCAGCTCACCTGGGGTAACAAACTGAAATGTACAGCCATACATTCTAAACAGCTACCCAATCACCCACATTCCAGAGCTGTTTTTTTTTTTTAATCCTCACCAACAGTATGTTTATTGATTTTAGAGCCAAGAAGGGTGAGAGAGAGACATCAATGTGAGAGAAATATCAATTGGTTGCCTCCTGCACATGACCTGACTGGGAATCAAACCTGCAACCTTTTGGTGCATGGGACAATGCTCCAACCAACTGAGCCTTTAGGCCAGAGCCCAGAGCTATTTTTAATTCAACTTCTACAAAATTCTCATCTACCATCCTAAAAACTTAACATGTTCAACTTTTCCACTATGCCCTCTCTCATTCCCATAGTTCAAATATTAAAAGGCTGAAGGGAGGTGAGTTGGGAAGAACCCAGCATTCCTCTTGCTCCTAAAAGCAGTCCATGCCATTATACATTTACCCTCAAGGAAAATTCCCTGTCCTTTGAAGGTGTCAGCCAGCTTCACTGCCCTGCAGCAAAACACTGCTTGCAGGCTGAATCTGGCTGGTGCACTGTTTTTGTAAGTGCACTTTTATCTGAACACAGCCTTACTCATTCAGTTACAAGACACCCGTGGCTGCTTTGACAATACAATGGCAGAGGTGAATAAATCCTAGCAGAGACCATATGGCCACAAAACCTAAATATGTATTTACAATACATTTACAAAATGACAATTTTGTCATTTATGGAATAAGACTGTGAATCCCTGGGTTACTAATGTTCATCTGCACACCTCCTCGTCAATCCTTTACATTTGCCCTTTATATTGAAAGAGCTAAAGAGCTTTGATGAGTCTGTACCAGCCCCTGATTCCTGTACTAAGACTATATGGGCTAACATACCAGCTTTCTTTCAAAGTGGGAGGCTTTAGCTATCTTTGCTCATGTTTTCCTGTTTCCCTACTATCCTATTTCTTACCCTGGATATTTTCCTTTCCCATATCTTCCTTTCCTGCCTATGGCTCCATCTGCTCCTTAGGAAAGAGCTTATTTAGACAACTGATGGAAAACCAGAATTTATATGAGGAATGAAGTAAATCAAGGGCCCTACTTCATTCATTCCCCCATCCAAACTCTTACTGTAAGTCCTTTTCTTACCGTTGAACACCTGTATCAACGGGTTTGGACAGACTAGTTTTGTTTCAATTATTCCTTCCAAGTCTTAGAAAAAGAGGCGGCTTTCTCATACAAACTGGGATTGGAAGACACAGGAAAAGAAATGTTTGTTGCAATGACTCAAAGTCTAGCTTCTGTCAAAACAAACAAACAAAAACAAGATACTTTTCAAAACAGTAAAGGACCATCTAATATGACAGAATTGATCACTTCTAATTTACTGCTAGACACCAATGCTTGAGGTGGAACTTCTAAAATACATGAAGACAGGATAGGAAAAACAAGTACCTGTCTTACCTGCCTTTAATTGCAGGCAAACAACTTCCATGGCTGAGATTCCCTAAACTAAGTACATATCTAATTGCTTCTACTAATTTGAGTTCTTCCTTTCCAATTTTCCCTCTTCTCAGATACATGTTAAACTCCTCAATCTTTGTCTCCTGGGAAAATGCAATGAAAGTAACATATAATTTTCAATACTGAGGAAAAAAGACAAAACTACTGTTCAGTCTATTTCTTGATCCTGCCACTATACTGGGCAATGTACCATCTGTGTGGAGAATCACTACTGACTTGAGAATCACTATTTCTTGGCTTCCTCAACTCTAGTGACCTTTGCCTTCTCTGTATTTTAGTCCCTCACACCCACGTCACAGATACTGTTACCATCCAGAGCTGTTCCACATCAGAACTCTTGAACTCTAAGATTTCTGACCCAACCTCACATCTTGCCAGCCCTTTCACAACTACCATTAATCATACTCCACCTGCTTGCTTATTTCAGAGATCTACAGACCTTAACAACCCATTTTTCTGTAGGCCAAAAACCTATTCTTTCACCAAAATTCTAATTCCCCTCTAATTCAATCCCTCCACACAAACCAAATTAACCTTCCTTGCTCTACAGAATGTCTATAGCTTACTGGAAACCGATGTTACCAAATCCACAGCCTCCAAATTCAACTGGGCGGCTCTCATCAGTCCTTTTGCTTGTTGTTAGTCAGCATTTCTTTCATATCCTAACTGCCAGCACTGTCCTCAAACCTTGATCTCTCTCTCTTTCCCATTCAATCCCTAATCTCCTTCTCAAGGACCACCAGGATTTGGCCCCATCTACTTCTCCAGCCACCTCAACCTTCATTTTACCCTTCTCATAACACTGCCCTGCTTACAGTTCCCCATGCACACCAGTGATTAAAAACATGGGCTCCAGACCTAGGTTCAAGTTCTAGTTCCATTGTTTTTAACCTGGGGCAAGTCATGTAATATCGTTGAACTACGGTTTCTCTTCTATAAACTGAAAATACAAGTGTACCTTTTTGGCACTACTGGTACATGATACTCCTTCAGTAAAAGCAGCTGTCAACATGATGTTGTTGCTTGTACTCCTCATGCTACCTGCTCTCCCTGGAATGCCCTCTCCCTCTTCGCAAACTTCACTTGGCTAACAGATGCTATTTCTTTTCTGATTTTAAAGATTTTACTTACTTTTAGAAGAGAGGGAAGGGAGGAAGAATGAGAGGCAGAAAAACATCATTGTGCAGTTGCCTCTCATGTACCTCCTACCAGAAACCTGGCCGGCAACCCAGGCACATGTCCTGAGTGGGAATCGAACAGGTGACTCTTCAGTTTGCCGGCCAGCACTCAATCCATTGAGCCATACCACCCGGGGCTAGTATTTCTCTTTCAAGGTAATTCAGATGTCATTTTAAGAAAGTTTTCAGTGAATATTCATTTCCTCCCCTTTCCCTCCAGACCGAGTTAAGTGCTTTCCTTGTCTTCCAATACAAATTGTGAACACCTTAAGAACAAAGAACAATATGTTTTTCTCATTTCTGTATTTCCTAGCACAGAATCTGGTTACTGAACTGTGCAACTGAAGTCAAATTATAAAGTAGTGATACCTCAACATTATTATCCGAAAGGATGTCATTTCTTACCATTGTGATGCACCAGGGCTCCATGGTCTACCTTCTTTTTCATATCATAAATATGAATTGTTTCATCTTTGCTCCCAGTGACTACAAAACGACTATTTATAGCCACCGCTGACAAGCAGGCTGTGTGGGCATGGTGAGTGAAGTCAGCCACAGGAGTCCATTTCTGCTGAAGAGTAAACCATATAATGAATGTCACAACCATGTCATAGTTCTCCAGAAACAGATAAATGGTTTCATGTGCCATGAAAACTATCAGTGGCTCTTACAAACAAAGAAAAAACTATCCCATGATATGTAGATTAAAACAAACAAGGAAGAGATAACTATAATAACAAGTCCTATAAAGGAAAATAAACAGGATTAGTAGTACGTTTGCATTATACCAACATAAGTCCAAGAGATTGGCTAATGATGAAGTTTCAAGAATTCTACACTCACTGACATGTAACTTTCATATTGGAGAAGTGTGACTGGTTGAGTGCAAAGAACGGATGCACACACACCTCTCAATTTGAAGGACATGCATCAAAAAGTATTAGCAAAACAAACAAACCAAAGAAGAAAAAACCCACCTGATTTCTTTGAACATACTTATAATGTTATTGTAAATTAATTCTTAAGTAACTACAGCAAGAGATAGTGCTTCTGTCAATCAAAACCCAGGGAACCTCTTTTCAGTAAAGAGACAACATTCCTTGGGGGCCTCTATGGCCCTAAGTGAATATTACAGAAGGAATGTTGGTTATGTGGGCTACTGTCTGTCCAGGCGTACTGGTTAATGGTTAAGAGCTTCAAGTGTCAGAGACACCGGGGATTTGAGTCCCAGGTCTACCAAATTTTAGCTGTATGGCCATGAGTAGGTCACTTGACATATCTCAATGTCAGGTTCCTCATCTCTAACATGAGTATAACTATATCTGCCTCAGAGGACTGATGTGAGTCTACATGTATCTGGAACATGACAAACAACATTATTATTAAGAAAACACAATTAGTAGCATCATCTTCAAATATTCAAAACATATCACCTTTCAACCAAAGACAGATTAATAAACACAGAAGAAAATAAACAAAAGCAATTAATCAAAACACACACCACTAATTTTCTGGTTAATTCAAGACTGATGCCTTGATTTCTCCATTAAGAAACACTCAATGTGCCCTGGCTGGTGTGGCTCAGTGGATTCAGTGCTGGCCTGCAAACCAAAGGGCCCCCAGTTCGATTTCCAGCCAGGGCACATGTCTGGGTGCAGGCCAGGTCCCCAGTAGAAGGTATGAGAGGCAACCACACATTGATGTCTGTCTCCAGCTCTTCCTTTCTCCCTCCCTTCCCCTCTCTCTAAAAATAAATCTTAAAAGAAAAAAGATTGCTTTGCTTAAAAAAAAAAAAAAGAACCTCATGAAATAGGTTCCTAGGAGATACCTAGGATTGCTAAGGTAAAAAAAAAAAAAAATAGTCCTGAGCCATCCTATTTTTAGTCCTGAGAATATGCTGTTTGACTATAGGCAATTTACTTTTTTACTCATACATCTCATAAAATACTTCTATTTTGTTGTAATTTCTCTCCATGCATTTGTCTTCCAGTCCTCGCCCGCTTACGCCTGGAAGATATCAGGCGCAGGATCCACACCCTTTGCTTCTTTCCACCTTCGTTGCCTTAATGTCCCCACAGTAAGGATCCAATAATGAGCTGGTGTCATCTTGAACCATCTCTAATATTTTGTAAAACTCCAGGACAGAAATTCAGTGAAAGAACAAACATCTAAACTGGCAGTCAATTTATAGGAGCAACACTTAAATACATAATCTACAACTCATTTGCTCCTTCACAGAAATGCCATCTTCCTTTGTGTACCGTAGTCATAAACGTGCCCGTAGTCATAACAGACAGGCACTATCTCGTTTCATGAATTGCCTACTCCATGTTTTTGTTTAATTTTATTTATTTTTAGAGAAGGGAGAAAGAGATGGAAACATCAATGTGTGGTTGCCTCCGGCGCGCCCCCTCCTGGGGACCTGGCCAATAACCTAGGAATGTGCCCTCACTGGGAATTGACGGATACTCTGGTTCACAGACCAGCACTCAATCCATTGAGCCACACCAGTCAGGGCTGCCTGCTCTATGCATTAAAGAGCTAACTTATACTTAAGTTTCATGAGTTTGATCTGTCAATTAATCTCTAAGAAATCACAGGGTGTATTCACTTCTCGTTTTATGTTTACCCTAGCCGTGCAGGGACTAGGCCTGACCTTCCCCCGTCCGCACCTCCGGCGGTCCAGCGAATAGGCTATTACCTCGTGGCCACCGCTTGCCTTGCGCTCCCGGTGCACAGCGAACCCAAAAAGGACCTGTTCGTAGCAACCAGCGACCAGCTCCATTCAGTAGTACACGTGCCTCTTTTAGCAAGCCGCGCTCAGCGTGAGAGGCGGAGACTAAAACGGATGCAAGCAGGAGAGGGTCCTTCCTCCACTGGCGCTTAAATAGACGTCATGCCACGGGACTGCCTTTTAGGAGCCTGCATCAGCGGAAACGGTTTCAGGGCTTGAAATCACGCACAGTTTTCAAGCGGAGAATAAGGAAGGAGACTACATGAGGAGGTTCTCATTGCTATGAAAAAAAAAGGGGATGAGCAGGCATAGTCTAGGAAGCCTTGAGTTAGGCTCGCCTAAGGAGGTGGGCGGGACTTCCTCGCGGAAGCCCCTCATTTCGGTGACCTCTAAGGAGGGGGCGAGCCAGCTTCCGGCGGGGCGGGGGCGGAGTCCGGCCCCTGGCGGCATTTAGGTATTGGATTCTCGGGACTGTTGTCTGTTGCGGGCTCTGACACGCGGTAAAGTTGGGCTTCCTTTTTGTGCAGCAAACAGTGGAATGAACCTGTTTTTCTCACATTCTCTGGTGGCGGGGCATTGAGAGCGTGGGATTTGGCATTCGCGGTTACCAGAGCAGGCGGTCCAGAAAGTTTGTTCGCTTCCTGTTTTCCGGCCTGCTCTGGCCAGGTAATCCCGCCCTGCACACCTTTCCTTCCACCTTGGTTCATTTCTAACGCTAGGATCCTGTTGGCCAGCGGAGGAAGAAAGGCGCAACCATACTTTATGAGCATTCCAGAAGATCTCTTTCACCACTTGCCCAGCTTAAGTGCGAGGTCAAATGTTAATCAAAGCAAAATGGCTTTGATTGACATTTGAAATTTTTCATGAGGTTTGGAGATTCAGGGATGTGTTAAAATGACATCTTCGCATAAATTTACCACAGAGTAAATCTTGCAATGTGTAATTCGTCACATAAATGCCACAGCAGGTCCATTTATCGAGCAGGAGGTAGTAGATGCATTCGTCAAGGTCGATTCTTCAAACCCCGCTTAGTGCTAATTCTGTAGCACACCTCTTTGTTTCCAAGAAATTTGTTCTCTGGTGTTTTGTTGGTACGTTATTTGTGCTAAACAAATACGTTTTGTTTTACTTGATGCTGGGTGTTACACAAATGATTTCACTTTGGTTGCTTTGGTGTCATAGCACAAGGAAGACCTTGTCTTCTGCGCACTTTGGGGATTCCACATGTAAACACTCCGCTGGCACCGAAATGTAGTTAGTTCTCAGTCTCTGGAAAACCAGCGTAGGCCTCTTTTATAGTAACTCCTTTGCCTTGTGCTAATTACCTTACAATGTTACAAAAAGTCAAGTTACCATTTTAATTATTTCCTATTTATTGTTTCTTAACTGTTATCTCCAAAGAACCACTAAGGTCAGGAATGTGAAATGCTTGAGTGGGTGTCCCTTGGGCATGCCACAAAGAATGAGTAAGCACGACTTTTCTTTGAAATCTCATTTTTTTTTAAAAAGGGTCTTTTTGCATTTTACTCTGTGATCCACCTGTTTAATGTGAAAGTAATTTTCTCTCATCCAAAAAGAAAACAAACTTTGAATAAAATTGTTTGAAAATCCATGTTTTGTATATTCTGTTGCTTCTGGAATGCCCCTGGTACCCTGTCTCATTACCCCAGGAAAATCTCAGCTGCTGTTTGTGAAGAGTTAGTACTCATTTAACATTTTTAAAAGTTAAAATTTTAACATATTACTATAACCGGATAATTACTGTAATCAACATGTATTACCAGATAGTCACACTTTTACCTGTTTAATTATTGGACATTTTAGAGAAGAACCTTGTGGCTGGAAAAATTCTTGTGCTCCAATCTTTTAGAGTATAGCTGGTTCTGGAATGAAAACCATAGTGTAAACAACATAAATATAACTCAACGTGGTTTACTTTTTTGTTTGTTTTTCCTGTCAGAAATTACTGGAACCAATAAAGAACTCAGATGACCTTAGCATGTAGTTTAGGTGTTTCTACTCCTAGGGAGTTAATGAATCCCCTGAAATTATATACACAATTGTGTATGCACATTTCTTTAATAAAAGATTTTGTTTATTTTTAGAGAGGGGAAGGGAGGAAGAGGAAGAGTAACATAAACGTGTGTTTGCCTCTCATGTGCCTCCCACTGGGGACCTGGCCCACAATTCAGGCATGGGCCCTGACTGGGAATCAAACCTGCAACCCTTTGGTTCACAGGCCAGCACTTAATCCACTGAGCCACACCAGCCAGGGCATATATGTACATTTTTGCAGAAGAACATTGATAAAATGTATTTTCAAAGAGATTAGGGCCTCATTAAAGTTAAACTACACTAATGGAGCCTGTTATAAATGCTGAAATAGGTCCAGAAAAGGAATTCTTTGAAAACCACACAAGTAACAGTAGACCTAGTGCTGCTGCTGCTTTTTCTATTTCCTTGGGTACATTCTCTTTAACAGAACAGTTTTCATTGTCTAAAGAAAAACAATACAAAATTATATACCTGTTCAACTGGATTCAAACTGAACATACTTCCTGCTCCCTTTTCCAAACACAGAATATAAGAAGCTATTTAATCTCACTCTTGTGAAAACTGCAGTTGCCAAGAAACAACCACTGTTCCAAGTTCATTAACACTAAAATACAACAGGGTTGTATTTTTGGTTTTGCTTTTAAATTACTGATTGAAAGCTTTTTATGTTTAAGTGATGCATTTATTTATTCATTCTTTCAACATATTTATTGAGTGCCTGGCTTTTGTTTGCTAAAGAAAAAACAGCCAGCTTATCTTTTTTTGCGGGGGGGGGGGCAGTGAGTAGGGGAGGTGGTGAAGTGGATATACTGGGCTAAAAGCAGGATACAGTGGAGACAAATCAGCCTTATTAGAAGTAGCATGTGAGTCTAATATTCCTGCCCAGCTATTCTTTCTCAATGTAACAGGTATCAAGTCTTAAATTTTAGGACTGCAGAGGTTGCATGTTGCTTATATTCTCTGAGGACTTTGGCCTCCTTTACACATAGAACTGAAGGAGACAGAGAGAGTGGGCTACTTCCCCTGGACACTGACTAGGGGCCTACCATGATATAAATTTGCTTCACCCCATTCATGGAACTAATCCAGGTGAAATACGAGGTTTGAATTTGAAGCTTTTAGAAAGCAAAACAATATTTGTGAACGCTTTCTTGTCACTCCTATCTACAAAACCCTTGAATGTTTATCTTCATCTCTGGAGCCTTGTTCATGGTCCTCTGTGCCTCATCTCCTGCCATCTTTCTAGCTGGTCTGCCTGCCCTGTCCCCCAGGTGGTTTTTTAACATGCTACGTTGGCCTTTCCCTTCCTCAGCCTCCTTACGTAACCTTATCAATAACCAACTCCCACAATCTTTTCCAACTACTTCATCTCTCACCCATTCATAGCCCAAATTGATTTTGCTTTTACAAAAAAAAAGTCCAAAAATAAGAGAAGGGGAAAAACTACACTGTTAAAGTTTTACAAAAAAGAAAATCCTAAGCTATGTTTTATTTGATGTCTAAGTTGTTATAGTAGTTAATAATTCCGTTTAATTTCATATAACTTAAAACAATAGGGGCTTAAACAAGACATTTCTTAAAAGAAATCTGGAGGTAGGCCAGTCTGGGGCTGGTACAGGGAGTTAGTCCATAGTCATTGGGACACAGGCCTGTTTTCTCCATACAATCCTGTATTTGCGTGCGTGACATATTCCTTGATATTATCTCATGCCGGGGTCCAGCCTCGGCGGGGTCTCAGGATCCCTGAAGGATGCACGGCACAGGCGAAGCAAATGAAGTGAGACACCCAGTGGGGTGCCAGAGGACAGCCAGGCTTTTGGGGCCTGACTGACTCACCGAGAAAAATCAATCTTTATTTTTATTGGGGAGGTTATACAACATTCAATGCATAGTGTGATTGTTAAAACAGAAACAGTTACCGCAGAAATAATTTCTAAAAACACAGAAGGTTTTATAGATCAATCATGTTAAACAAATAACTGAAAAGTACAGGAGGTCCCACAGGTCAACCATATTAAACAAACGTTGTTTTGACCAAGAGGGTCATTAATCAGATAGCCAACAAAGCTATATGGACACAAACTTTCAGTTGCCAATTAGTAACTAGGTATCTATTAAGGTTCTAGGGATTGGTCTAAATTAAAAGGGTGCAACGGGTGATTCATAGGTTATATAGAAATTAGCTATTGTCCGTTGAGGTTAGATTTGTCTCGGTTAGGTAGCTGGTTTTTTTGCCTAGGTCTTTGATTTATACATCTTGAGGGGGCCATGTTTTGTGTTCGTTTCCATGTATTGAGATTATTATTTCCAACTAGAACTCCTTGCTTCTATACACTCCTGTCCAGGGTATGGGAGGGGTAGTGGCTCTAATAAATCTTAAGCTTTTGAGTGGCGACTCCTTAAGAAACATTCCTAGCAACAGTTTCCTTCAGTGTTCTGGCAGTTGGTCTGCCCATAGTTTTTGTCCTTAACTTCCCAGGTGGGGGAAGCAGGCAGCATTAGGGTTGCCAGGGGTCTCTATTCTGTGGTCAGCAAGTCATTTCGTGCAGAATCAGAGGCATCGTACAGATTTTTTGTTATAGCACACAGGTATCCCAAAATCCCACCACCTATTGCTAGCAGGGACAGGCATACAGGAACAGATAGACAGGAGATCCAGCCACAGTTGCCTCTGCTGTGCAGATGCATCTCATCCGACCTGACTGTGTCAAAGGTCAGCTGTTGGTCGGCTCCTGACAATCTCATAGGCCAAGACAGGTGCAGAGTTATTTTGCCTCCAGCCATCATATCTGTAATCTCAGCACTAGGCTTGGCGAAAGGGTGGAGGACAAAAAGGCCTTCCAGCTAAGCAAACTCCTTACCCAGTTTTACTCAATCTCTTTATAGTAGTTCTTTTTTACATCTTATTAGCCAGATTTTGGCCACCTGGCCACATCTCCCTGGGAGCGGGAAGCCAGGAAATGTAGTCTTTTAAAGAGGCCTGTTAATGCCCCTGAATTAATTCAGGTTTCTGTTATTAAGGAAGAAAAGGAAACAAAATCGGGTGGTACCCAGCAATATGTGTCACAGCTGCTAATCAATGACATCTCCCCTGAAGACATGGAGAAACCCACTAGAATATAAGCTCCACTATATCACCAGTGCCAATCACCCTGCTTTGTGTCTAGTAGGGGCTCAGTAAATAATGGGTAAATGATTTAAACTCATGATTATTATTTTTCTTATTACAGGTACATACAGAATACATCAAGCACTTGAATAGTGGAATAATTCATTAACTTAAAGTGCATGGGAACTGGCTAGAAAGGCAGAATCGGAGGCTCCCCTCCAGATCTATTGAATCAGAACCTACATTTTAAACAACTTGCACAGGCAATGTGAATATGCATTGAAGTTTGGGAAGCTTATTGTGCCCTTAAAAAAATACTGAACCACAGATTTTTTTCTTTTTCTTTTTCCTGTACTTGAATTAAGTTGTGTGTGTGTGTGTGTGTGTGTGTGTGTGTGAGATGTACCAGTTTTTCCCACCAGCAGGCTGAGGTGATTTCAACCTGTAAGAGATACTAAAAAAAAAAAAAAGTCCACTATGTGCCAGTTCTGTTTACAGATAGCTGAACTGAGAAGGGAAGCATCAAACTGTGGTATTTGTCTTACATTAAAAGTGACTCTGTTATATAGGTGAGGTGGAGACTTCCCTGTCCTTCTCAGTTGCGCAACACAAACTCCCCTTCCATCTTCCTGGGTTCTGGCCCACTTCACCAAGCCTGACAACTCAAAGCCGGGTGGTTTGCTGAATCATTTGCTGAAGTTCCCCCAGGTGACTCTCTGTACTCCTGCCCTGACCCAGGCCTTAACCACATTAACCTGAAAGTCAAACAGTTAATTGCCGAGCAGGAATTGCTGCTCTCTGAGGCAGTTGTGAGAGTTATTTGTCAGGTTGAGAGGTATTAGCCCTGGAGCTGGAAATTCTGACTCAGGAGCAAAAACGGTGGATTCCTCATCTCATTTTATTGAGTTTCTGGTTAAATGGCGGGACAGGAGAGCTTTGCAGGTTTTGATGTAGCTCAACAAAATCACTATTACTGGTACTGGCAAAGGTGAGGTGTTTTTCCTATCCCAAATGAAAATGAAGGCCATTTGTGTTCTATTTCTTATATAATTTTTAGCAATTTACAAACCGTTGCTTTAAAAATTGGTGTCTTAAACAGCTAAAGCAGACATTATACTTGCTTTTAACTTCTAGGGAAGGAGAAAGGGCCCTGTGGTTTTGAATGATTCTGCTGCCTGGGTTGGTGATGTCATTCTTGTTGTCTCCCTCCCCTCTGCCTAGAGTGAAGCAGGAGTTCCAGCCCCACCGGGGTTACCCCTTTGACAACTGGTATGAGGAACAACAGCACAACTGTTATCCTCTTCCCGGCTACAGCTGTGGTTTTGCAGTGAATGGAAATGAACACAACCTTTCTTCATGTGGGACTTCTGGACACCCAACTGAAACTTCAGTTATGCCTGAGGTATCACCCTCTGAAATGAATCCTGTATTGTTTGTGTGCTCAACATGGAAACATCTTTTTCCTATCTTCACAACCTCCACATACTGCCATTCAGATTCCCACAGCCATGGCTTTTGCTCCCTGTTTTAATACCAGAGAGTAACAACTGATGATCTAAGAAATTTTGATTTACAAACGACCCTAAGTCCTCACTATCTTCCAAAAACAAAATAGGCTGATGAGGTCTTGTGCCTAAATTCTTGTTACTAAATTTTAGATTATCATCTTTCAGTAGATTTTACTCTTAAACACTTAAAATAAGATAGGAGGTTGGGTTTTTTTTATTGTTTTGATACAGCAATGTATATTAACTCACTTTTTAAAAGATACTTTACTATTTTGATTACTAAAGTAACCTATTTCTGAAACCACACAAAGATGTATTAGAGTGAGGGAAAGCCTCCCCAGCTCACTATTCCACTTCTCCATCTCCTCCCCACTTAGAAGAAGACACTATTTAAGTTGATCTTGTCCTCTAGATTTTCTCCCCTTGTAGTCTTGTTGCATCAGTGTGATTGGGCTTTATTTGTTTGGGGGAGTTGGGAGTGCCTTGGACAGGAATGGACTGTGTAGTACATATACTCTTTTGCTTCTTGCTTCTGCATGTAGCATCAGGAGAGCTACATGCATAGGTTCCATCAGTAGAGCTTCCTTTGAAAGCTGCCCATTTGGATATGCTGTGATTTTAGCTCATCCCTATTGACTGACATTTTAAAGGTTCTCAGTGCCTTAACTTCAGGCACTTATCTTCTTCAGGCACTTAACGTCTTTGCGTCTTTGCCTTATCTCCAGTCATTTGAGTGTTTTTTGTTTGTGTGTTTGTTTTAGGTAAGAAAAATTTCTGAAAGTGGGAGATCTGGATTAAAGGATATAACATTTGAAATTTTAAAAAGCAGCTTACCAAAAAGCCTGCCTTGGTTTACACTTTCCACTGCTCTTGGTGTGGTTGCTTCTCCATTTTGTTTTGTTTGTTGTTCTGTGTGATTAGCCAATTGGACAAGTGTGGAAGGCATTTGCCTATTATTGAGGGCAAATATATTTTGCACACAATACCTTTTGACTTGGTTGATGTTTTTGCCTACCTTCTGTTGTGTTGTGTGACCCTGTTTCTTGGCTGTGTGAGATATTTACATATTAGGGAAATTAGCACTTTGCAGTCCAAAGTGTTAACAGAGTTTTCTACACAGTTTGTTTCCTAATGTGCACAGTGACATTCTTTGCGATGGCCTTGGCTTTTACACCAGATTTGAATTTAACAGTTAATCACTGTTTTAAAACGTTCATTTGCTTGATTTTTTTCCCCCAACTTTTTCATTTTTCAAGTTTGTTTCAGGTGTGCTTCATAGTGAAAATATATTGTTAGGCTTCTCAGCTTTTTCTCTTTTAAATCCAATTTGGGTTTTACCCTTTTAGCAGGTGCTTATTGCATCTTCTAAAAAAATCTTTTCCTACATTGCCTGAGGTTTCAGCACATTTCTTTTGGTTTTAACCCTTTTTTGAGAAAGGGGAAGTGGTCTATCTGATGTCTAGTGATTACCTTTATATCTTTAAATAGAGAAGTATAGATTTGAATGTATTAACCACTCCAGAAATGAAAGTATTTCTTTATCCACTCATGAAAAATTAAGAAATTAACACTTTTTCTCTCTCTGCTACCCTTTCCCTCCTCTCATCTCCCCTTTTTCATTGACACATTTTGTTTTTTATTATTTCACCCTCTAGTCATTATTACTATAATAAGCAGTTTTTCATTCAAGAATTATAAATCTATTCTCTTTGGTTACCATACTTGTGCCACCTGCTTGCTCTCTTGGTAGAAGTTCCTGGTTATGAAGCTGGTCACAAAATTCAAGATGATAAAGCTCTTTGTTGGGTCTTTTGACTCACACATCCTCACTTGAATCTTCCCTAATAAAGTGTGCCCCCTATGAGATGTGATAGTTTCATTGCCCACTTCCCCCACAGTAGCACACCCGTGTCCCTAGTCCTTGTCTCCCCAAGTTAAGGGGTTAGACTCTCCACTTTGACATTATGTCTTGGTTAAGTTTATAAGAAGTGGATATCTCCAGAATGATTCTCAGGTCTTTGGGGGTTCACCAGCACCACCTGCCCAAACTACTTCTAACAGAGGACAACCATTTATAGCTGTCCCATTCTTTAAGGACAAACAACCACATACACTGCCCAGGTGAACCTCAGACTAGAGAGAATGCTCTGTCTCCAGACAGGTTCTGCTCCACACACCTTCATAATTTAGGATCCACATTTACCAGATCACACATTGCAAAGGAAAAAATGTGAGGTTACTTACACATCGTATTAAAAGAAAGGTCTCATTTAAGCACAGGCTCTGGCTTCTTAGCCATTTCTAAATAGAAAAAAATACATCAGTGGTGTGATTAAGTTTATGGTAGCCAGATAATTTATTTTCCAAACCAGGACCTATTTCAGAGTGAAAGGGGGACATTCTTTTAGATGGATTGAAGAAAGGAGATAATGGATCTTGGGCTTTCAATATAATCTCGTTCTTATCAGCAAGGGAAGCATAATTAAGGTCATTGGTGTCAGAAACTAATTCAGCCCTTTCTGGATTGGGTGGTTCCTTGAAACAGCTGTACAACCTAAACAAAGACGGGTTTCCAACTGGTGCCTATAAAGAGAAGTCTTAAAAATTTACACCCCACTAGAGCCAACAGAGTTTGGATTAACCAACCAAGATTTATTTTGGCAGTGCTTCTGGAATTTAGTTCTCATTATGTCAGAGGAAAGTTAATTTCTGGTTTGCTTTTCTGTAACCTCTGTATTTCCTTAAGCACTTCCTATTCTGGTCCTTAACTGCACCATAGAGTTGGGATGTGATTAGAAGGCCATGAGGGGAATGTGTTCGTGGAGCCTTTGCAGATTGTCATCTGGAAGGAAGGACAGAGCTCCAGGTAGAGAGTTGGACATCTAGTACATGGACTACGGAGTCTGGATTCAGGGTCCCTGGGGTCTGGTTACTATCCCAGGCTCTAGGATGCCAATTAGCTCTCAGAAACTTCAGAGAGCCCAGAGTTCTTTGTCAGGCTTGCTCCTCCTTTGTGAGTTTTCTTCTGTTGACCCAGTTCACTAGTTTAATAATTGTAAAATTATATCATTTGAAGATTCTTCTAATTCAAGTTCAAAAACAAATTTGATCTAAGCCCTGGCTGGCGTAGCTCAGTGGATTGAGCACGGGCTGTGAATCAGTGTCGCAGGTTCAATTCCCAGTCAGGGTACATGCCTGGGTTGCAGGCCATGACTCCCAGCAACTGAACATTGATGTTTCTCTCTCTTCTCCCTCCCTTCCCTCTATAAAAAAAAAATAATAATAATAAATAAATAAAAATAAAATCTTAAAAAAATATATCTTACCTTAAAATTCTTAATAAATAAATAAATAAGTAAATAAATAAATTTGATCTAAAGGGAATTTAGTGTTCTAGATATTTGGAGAGCTAGGTTTTTCGAAGAAATTATGTGTGACAGTAAATGTTTAAATACAATTATTTTTTTCTTAAAATACTGATTTTCATTGTAGGAAGCCACAGCTCTGGTGGAAAACCAAGATGAAGACCTACTAGAAGGTAACATAAAACTTGTGTTGCTAAAGCACAAGTAGTTAAAAACAAACCTAACCCAATTTCTAGGTTCCTCATTCACATAACTGCCTAGAAACTGAGAGATCCTATTGGAAAATGCCAACATAGTTGCCTAAGCCTTTCTCTTTAGTAATTCATCTAGTTTTTGCAAATTACTTCTGTGAGAACAGGTCTTTCTGAAGGACTGGGAAAAGGAAGCATTTCCAAAAAATAATAAGTTGATTTTTTAAAGATCTCTTTCCTCCATAAGTTTAGACTTTAGGATTAATTATGTTTTAATTTTGATTTTTAAGGAGAAAAGCATGAGGCAGTTGCTGTGGCCTTAACTTCCTAGCTTCCCTCAGGGTTATTCGTTCCTGGAGGACCCAACAGTTCTCCTCTGTAGTGCCAGGTATTTCTTCATGTAGCTCTTGATCTGTTTTGAAACCACCAAAATGTACCTGCCCAGAGAAGAGCCCTGTTTCTGAACATGTCTTATTCAAGGAGGAGAAGAAAACATTTGTCTTCTTTTATTTATTTTAGGTTATGGAAAACAGAACTAAAAGTGAAATGCAGAGAACACTTTTGTCTGTTTTTTATCAACTGTCTTATCACATGCCCATCTGGTCTCTTCCTCTACCCTCTCCCCATTCCCACAAGACAAACCAACCCACTGCCTTTGTGATTTTAGAAAAGATGGGAGCATCCATTTTGTAGTCCCAGTAACCAATACCAGGTCTCCATGTTAGTTGGTGTCCAATGTTTAAATAGAATGAAATTGATGTTTAAAAGAAATCTTCAAATGCTATGGGGCAGTTCTACTTTTTAGTACTTTGATTGCAGTGTGAATACTGTGTGCTCATTCTAGCTCTCAGGGGGGTTTCATTCTGGTTAATGAGTGAGTCTGTCCTCCTGGCTTTTACCAGTTCTTTAGATGGCCTATAAAAATGACAGAGGAAGGCATATTGTAAGATTGTGCTGTCTGGATCCAGACTGCCAGGGTGCAGATCTCTTTTATAAGCTCTGTAGTGCCAGACAAATTAACCTCCAGTGCACTGGCATCCCCACCTGTCAAATGGGGTTTAAAACCTACCTTAGACAAAGTGTGAGGACAATACCTGTAAAGTGCTTTTGAGAGTTCTAACAGAGTCTGGCACAGAATAACCTCTCAAGTGTTAGCTATTCATTGATCTGTGCAGCTCTGTTTAGTAGAAATGTAATGTAAAACACAAATCCACCCACATAAGTGGTTTTAAATTTTTTAGTAGCCAAATTAAAAAAAAAAGACATGAAAAATTAATTTAAATATTTTAAACTTAATCTAGTATATACAGAATATTATATCAACATGTAATCAATATAAAATTTAATGATATTGCAACTTGTTAATGCCAATTTTTCAAAATGCAGTGTGTATTTATATCACATCTCAACGAGGCCTAGCCACACTTCAAGTGCTCAAAAGCCACATGTGACTCGTGGCTACTGTATTGGACAGCATAGATCAAGAGAGCCCACAGGTTTAGGAAAGATGTAATTCATCTGTCTTTTATAGGCTACTATTACCCCAATGGCCAATATCACTGGAAGGGCCTAAATCATTAATCTGGGGTTCCTAGCTGACAATTTGTTTTCTAGGCCACAGGTTACAGGAGAGAGATGCTCATTAGCATGTGGTCCTAACATCTATCCCCCAACCAGAAACATGGAGAGTCAGAAGCTTTTTAGCAAATGACTGCCCATGACAATGACAGAAAGGACTCTGGAACATGACTTTAGGAAAGAAAATTGCAGAAAGTTTGGGGGAAACTAGAAATATCTAATTTTATGATACCTTGCTCTCAAAGGAAAGATACTTCAAAAGGGATGAGAAGCTCTAAAGAACATGAATCAGACGAAAGTCACACATGACTCTAGTGAAGACAAATAAGTAGTTCATGAAACTTAGGGGTAGGGGCTATTCCATGATCTTGGTTCTAAAATGATAAAAATAGAAGGATATCATATTAGGAAGTTTGGGCTGCTCTAACAAAATACCACAGATCGGGCAGCTTGAACAACAGAAATTTCTCGTAGTTCTGAGCAGTAGAAAGTCCAATATTAGGTGCCAGCTGATTCGGTTTCTGGTGAGGGCTCTCTTCCTGGCTTACAGATGGCTACATTTTCATATCTTCGTGTAGTGGGGGGAGAGAGATCGGGAGCTCTGTTGTCCTTTTTAAAGGGCACTAATCCCATGGAACTAGGGCCCTGCCCTCATGATCTCATCTCACCCTAATTATCTCCCAAAGACCCCATCTCCAAATATCATCAAATCTGAAGTTAGGATTTCAACATATGAATTTTTTTAGAGGGGGCACAAATTATTTATAACAGGCATATAAATAAATACAAATGAATAGCATGAACACATGTGAGTATTAGGAAGCAAATTATGGCTCTAAATGAGCTAAGGTTTGCAAAACTTACAAAGGAAAACAGAAAGGATTTCTTCAGTTACATTCAATACAAGGAGAAAAAATAGAATATATTAAAAAAGTCAATGATGTTGGAAACCTGTTAGTTTGAATATCTTGATCTGATGCTTTCATGATAACATAACACTACCTTCTCATCACAGGGTTCTAGGATTCAGAGAAGGAAGGCCCAATTCGTCTCTTTTTCTATATTACTGGTAGTTGCTATATATAATTCATTCATATGTCAATCTGTTAACTAAGCAGATAAAATGGCATAGTTATTTTTTCAAAGTCCTGTCAGGCACTTGGTCCTGGCTCACTGTTTGGCTCCATATCTACCCAAGTGCTTATGACAGAAACTCAGGAGTTATCTTCCATTCCCCACCTTTCTTCTTTACCCCAAATTGACTCCATCTCCAAATAGTGTCTGTTGATTCAACCCATTTTCTCCTCAGTCACCATCTAGGTGCTCGTTAAGTCTGGTAGTACTATTTCTTTTTTAGGTTCAATTTCTGTTTTCAAGTCTTATTGAAAGGAAGCACAATTTAAAAATGTTAACATTGTCTTCAATATTTCCTCTTAATTTTTTTATAAAAAAACTGTAAGCCATTTCTAATATATATCCTGTCAAATTCTATTTTATCATATGCAATATTGGCTTCTACAGATCCCAATCTTCATTTGAATATTGAGGAATTAAACAAAGAGTTTATGGTGAAAAGTGAAGAACTCTACGACTCTCTCATGAATTGCCGCTGGCAGCCCCTGGATACAGTTCACTCTAAAATCCCAGATGAGTCCTCACAGAAGCCAGATGTTCATTAAGTTACCCAATTACCATATTGTATCCTATTTTGGTTTTGTTTTTCAAAAAATTTCTCCCAGGAATACACTGGGTTCTGTATGTAAACACAAATATCTAGAACTTAAATATGATTGAAATGATAGAACATAATGTAAATAAACTTTATCAGCACACCCATTTCCAGAAGTGTGTTATCTTAGATAAGTGCCAGAAGCTGCACTGTAAGACATTTGAAAATAGAGTTAATATGAGATGGGGCTGACCTGAACTGATCATGGCCTTACCTACTCTGATGTGATTTGCTCCTTTCCTCTAATGTTAAATGTTCATGGAGAGAAATCCTATGCACAGAGATTCAAGGTTTCTTGTGTAGGAAATATAGTTAGAACTTGATGTATGACCTCTATCTCCTGACCCACGAGCTCTCTCATGGCAGAACTGGACAGCAGAAAACAGTGGAGACTTGCTTATCTCATTTGAACAGAAAAATTCCTATGCATGGAAAATGTTTGCCTATCTGCCTTCTTAGAAAGGAATTGGGCCCCCATAAAAGCCAGTTCTGAAATGTCAATGCATGTATTGACTATGCCCTTATAAAACATGGTCTTTTTTTTTGGTTCTGAAGATAAACATGGTCCTATTTATTATTTTGTCAGAGATAGATACTTGAGTAATAGCCCTGGGGCTCATCTGAATAACTTGAAGGCCTGAAGACTTGTTGCTTAAAGAGTTAATCAGACTCTCTCCTGCTCTGTGAGTGGTTAAGACATACTAATCCTTGTCCCAACTAGGTTCAAAGAGCCAAATCCAATATTGAGAGCCAGGTGGTTGCAGCCCCTCTAAAGGAGCTTACAGTGCCTTGTAGCATAGGACAGAGTTTCTCAGTTGTGGCATTACTGAAATTTTGGGCCAGACACTTCTTTGTTGTGGGGCTGTCTATGCATTGTCCCGACCTCTACCATTATGTGCCAGTAGCACTCCATACTCCAGATGTGACAACCAAAATGTTTCTAGACATTGCCAAATGTCCCCTTGTGACAAAAATTGCCTCTGATTGAGAATCAGAGTATAGGGCAGTGACTCATCAGAATTGCCTGGAAGGCGTGTTAAAGCTCATTTTCATGGCTACTACCACCAAAGTTTGACTCAATATGTTTGGGTGCAACCTGAAGACTTTCTTTTCTAAAAAGTTTCTAGGTAATGCTGATGCTGCTGGTGCAGGCACTACACTTTGAGGACCACTGTCACTGGGACATTCTCAACTGGTTCAGTTTAGCTCTATGTGGTAAAGAGGCTGAGGTTCTCCTTTCATGTTCTCCACCCCAACACAAGAGGTACAAGTCTCCAACTTCTGTAGAGCCTTCATCTGTTTAGGTATCCAGTTGCCTCCTAGAGCTATGTGTTTTGGGAACCAGCAACATGTCTGACCCTGGGGAATGACTCTTACATGATCTGAGCTATGTGTAGTGGTCCCATTTCTTTTGCTAGTGATTTGTTTACATAGAGGCATGACAAAATTCTGGCTCATGAGATGTGGGGAGTTTTCCTCACTTTTAAAAGGAGAAACAAAAGACAACTGCCTTCTCTTTATCTGAACATTAGGTTTAGGTGTGATGCCTGGCACTGTTGCGGCCATATTGTGACCATTAGGAAACAACCTGAAGGCAGTGCCTGAAGGATCCACTGGGAATGACAGTGAAGAAGATGCAAAGAACCTGGATCCATGATATTTGGCATTCAAATGGCATTGAGTCTTTGAATTAGCCAATCCTGGAATCTCTCTACATCTAGACTTATTATATAACACAATAATATATTTTCTTACTCTTTAACCCACTCTGAATTTTTGTGATTGTAGAAAAGCATCCTACCATGTGCCAAAAAGTTGTGTCTTTGAATCAAAAGGAGACCAGTTATTATGTCTAAAGCTGTGCTGTCTAATATGGCAGCCCCATGTGGCTATTGAAATTTAAATTTTAACTAGTGAAAACTAAAGATTCAGTTCCTCTGTTTCAGTAGCTACATTTCAAGTGTTCAGGGGTTACTGCTTTAAGAAGTGCAGATTACAGAACATTTCTGTCACTGCACAAAGATTTATTTTATAACACTGGTCTGGTAGGCAAGGGGTAGAGGCCTGATATGAAATTACAGCAGTGTTTTCTCAATCATTTTTTATTACAGCCCCCTTCAGGAGCCCTTTTAGACATTTTCCCCCTAGTCATCTGCCCCATGAAATTTTAATTCCATAGATGTTATACGAGGTCTGTCCAGAATCTATCCAGTCATGTAATATGAAAAATCAAGATATTTATTGAAAAAGATACAAGAAACATTGTACATAGGGCAATGATACCTCCATTCCCTTCAAAACAGCCACCTTGGACCTCACACTGTTCTCCTAATCACCATCAGCTGCCCCATCATATTTTCATGAATCTCATCAATATTTTGAAATCTCTTCCCTTTCAAAGATGATTTTAGCTTTGGGAAAAGCCAGGAGTTTCAGGGTGCCAGATCTGGGCTGTAGTGGAGCTGAGTTACCTGGGTGATTTGATGTTTCAACAAAAATCTCTGCACAAGACATGGTGGATGAGTAGCTGTGTTGTTGTGATGAAACTGCCAATCACCAGTTGCCATAGCTGTGGCCTCTGAATCATCCGAATAGTTTCTGTAGAGGAATGTTCAAGCTTAAGGCAAAATTTGATGCAGATTCATTGCTGTACTTGCTCAGTCATTTTGAATGTGATGTCCACACAGTACAAATGCTTACTCAATGGCGTCTAATACAGTGAAGATGTCATTGTTCACCCATGTGCATTGCAGTCTACACTCCTTGGCTGCTAGGTTACATTGATGCCATATAAACCTTTCTCACTATATTAACAATGGCTGGATTTTTTCTGAACATGCCTTGTAAATACTTTATGTCTGTGCTTTATACATTGAAAAGAGTAAGATGATTTTTAGCCCTGGCTGGCATAGCTCAGTGAATTGAGCTCAGGCTGCGAACCAAAGTGTCGCAGGTTTGATTCCCAGCCAGGGCACATGCCTGGGTTGCAGGTTTGGTCCCTGGTTGGGGAGCATAAAGGAGAGGCAACCAAATGATGTTTCTTGCTCACATCAATATTTCTCTCCCTCTCTTTTTCCCTCCCTTCTCTCTCTAAAAATAAATTAAAATCTTATAAAAATAATGTCACTTGGGTTACTTTATGGACCATAGCTTGGAAGGAGATAGGAGCAGAGGTGGGGATCACAGTCAGGAAACTTGCCGCTGCCCTGTAAGAGAGACTGGAGGTTTGTCATAGGGTAGCAGGTGTGTGTTTGGAGAAAGATGGGGAAATTTGAGGTACTTTCTGAAGATGAAATGGCAGCTCTTTTTGATAGTAGTGAGCGAGAAGGGATGAGTCAAGAGTCAGATTTTGGCTTGAGTGTTTGCATGGAACGTGGTTCCATTTATTACAATGGAGAAAACTGGGAGAACAGTAGGGCAGGGGAGGGGTTTATTTTCAAAACTTCAGTTATGAATATTTTAGAATTGAGATGCCTGTTAAACATTAGGTGGGAACTGCCTGAAACTTTTGAAATGTATCTACTGCACCAATATCCTTTTAAAACATTTTGACGCTATTACAGATATCCCCCATATTCCCCCCTCTACCCTGCTCCACCCTCAGCCTTCACTACACTGTTGTCTGTGTCCATGGGCCAGACCAACTGAGCCACACTGGTCAGGGCCCAGGTGATATTCTAAAGACATAAAACAGACCTTGGGTGGCGGGGGGGATTCCTCCTTAAAATCCTTTAGTTGCTTCCCAGTACAATTTAAATAAAATTTATGGTGACTTAAAATCCCTGCTTCACCACATTTGTTTCTGTGTCCATGGGCTATGCATACAAGCATATATGTTCTCTAGCTGATCTCCTCCAGTCCTCCCCCCACCCTTCCCCTCTGAGATCTGACAGTCTGTCCCATGTGTCCATGCATCTGGTCATTTTTTGTTTGTCAGTTTATTTCATTAATTCAATTCCACATATAAGTGAGATGATTTGTTTTTATCTGACTGACTTATTTCACTTACATAATAATCTCCAGGTCTGTCCATGCTATCACAAAGGGTAAGATTTCCCTCTTTTCTATGGCTATGTGGTATTCCATTGTGTAAATGTACTACCTCTGCTTGAAGCTTGCACAAGTAAGGAATCCATTCCTTTCTGCCTGTTCAGCCAAATGTGGGCCAATACTGAAATAGCTATATTGGTGAATAAGCCCACTAAAGCCTGAAGGATGAGAAGCCGTGTGGAGGAGAACTGAGGTGCCCCCACAGAGAGCCAGCACCAGCTGACAGATGTGAGAGTGAGGCCCTACTGGAACTGTCTATGACTATGACCCCATGAGTGATCCCAGGTAAGACCTTCAGAGAAGCCTCCCAATGGGTCCCAGCTTGATTTTGCAGTAAAAGGAACAGGATGTAGACACATATTAGCAGGACAAAAAATTGAATTTAGTGAAGCAAATATTTGTTGGAGAAATGGCCAGAAATATATGCATTTTTGTATACTACAAAGAAACAAGCAATTTATTTTATGTATGTCAATATTGTGCATAAATAAAAAATATGATTTTAAAATGTATCTAGAATTTGGACTCTAAATGAAGCTAGAACAGAGGTGGGTTGGATAATAACTGTTTTTGGCTTTTTGAGCCATACTGTCTTTGTCCTACCTACTCATCTCTGCCATTGCCATGCAAAAGCAGCCACAGACTTTAAATAAACAAATGGGCTAGGCTGTCTCCCAGTCAAACTTTACTTGTAAGAATAGGGGCAGGCCAGATTTGGCTCAGAAGTCATATTTTTTCTACCCCTGTTCTAGAAAAACTTCTTCAAAAAGTTTTAAGTAAAAATTTTAAGTGGCATAAAAGCACTGCCATAGTTTAATTGGTAAGGTTTGTATTTTTCAATGATATAAAAAAATATGGGTCATATAATCAGTGGTATTTGGATTCAGTAAAATACAGTGTATTGATATATACATGTTTAAGGAATAAGGTGTGACATAATCTGACTTGATGGGAATGAAAAGCCAGAATTTAGCAGGTGAACATCTTTTGAAGTTTTGGGCAGCATTGTAATTGAAACTCAGTTTGGTGGGGCAGTATATAACGTGCCATGCAAAACTCGATGAAACTTGATTAAGAAGGTCTAGATTTTAGAAAAAGATAATTCAGTGAAAGATAAAATGAAAGTGTCAACATAAATTCATGTTTGAAAGGTTCCTGTTCTGTGGCTGAAATAGCCCATACTGCCTGTGATATCATTCTGCTTATCACTATTAGTCCTACAAAGTGGTAAACAACCAGCTTAGGTATGAAGGCTGTCTTTATAATTTTTCATTACCTAGTGGGATGAGGTAACTTGGAAGAAAATGCTGGATTGTGGGGCAGAGGAAGCAAGAATATCTGATATCTCTGACTGGTGGAGAGTGATGATTCAGAGATTTCTGGGTTAGCAATGATGGGGACAAACAATCTAGTGTGAGCAGAGAATCTCCCTCTCATGGCAGTGTCCAGACAGTGGCAAGCTGAGTATGCAAAAACCATGGTGATAGGAACAAATTACAGCTGCAAAAAGGGCAAGGTGCTCTAAGCTTCTGAATAAAGAAATTAAGGAATAAGCACAGATGCTTACATAATGTTAACCTTGTTTATAAGTGTCATGGGTTGGTATAGATAGGGAGAGGCCTCTACTAGAGTTCTGAGTAATTATCAGCAATAGTATCAGTTACTGATTGTTGTGGCCCTAAAAAGCCCTCAGGCTGTTCAAGTCCTTCTGTTGAGAGTTAATGGTAAGTGGCCTAGTTGATTGTGATGAACCCCCATTGGGCCCATTTGCGGAGCAGTGGGCTTTGTAGTTCTGTTTGTGGTTATCTTGTCCAGGGAGATGAGAATCCAAGAGCTAAAGAGGTAAGAAAGCAAAAGGCCTTGTACTCATCACTGATTGATGACCTCAGCTTGGGAAAAACGTCTTAATTTCTGGTGCTGCTACATTTTGCTATATAAAGAGAAAACCATTGGGCCAATGGAATGGAATCCCCAGCATCTGATGTGGCAACTTTAGGATTGTGTGGACCAATAGTCAATAGATCCTTTCTCCGGATTGATTAACCCATAGGGACATGGGGACTGAAGGACCAGGCTCTTCCTTGTGATGAAAGAGGAAGGAAATGATGAGGGCTAACCCCTCTCCTTGGGCCTGTGTGTACAATGATTGTCGTAGGATGCTTTGAGGCTTAATGGTATGCTTCAGCTTCACCTGAATGAACTGCAATTGGGGTGTCAGCAGCAGAGTCCAAAGGCCATCAAGAGTCCTACAGTTATTGTGATGTGATCTGTCTTGGAAACCAGGAATGGGGAATAGAGGAAGAAATGACATGTGACTGGCATCATTACTTCCTTTATCTCCTGTACCTTCAATAAACAGGCTTCTGCCTCCTGAGTCTGGATGTTTTTTAGAGGGCACTTGGTTTTGTCCACACAGCCTACCTTTTCTAGACAATATGTTTCTGAGTCTTATCTTGAGATTTCTAGTGAGGCTTTTCCTATCCTTTCTGACCTTTCCTTTCTGGTCACAGTTGATGGCTGGTCTAGGAGCGGGCTCCAACCCAGCCTAAGCCATAGTATCTGCCTCAGCTGATTGTTAGGAATGATCTCATGACCTAAGATGAACCTATTAATTCTTTCCTGGAGGTTCCTGAAGAAACACAGTCCTTCTTTGGTGGTGAAGCTGGGAGGGATAGGACCTAGGAGCAGCTGTAGCAATGTCTCCTGCTGGGGGGTAAAGTAATTAATGAGAGAAGCAGATAGAAATGCTAGAAGAAGAAAGTCATGGGATGTTTTATTCTCTAGTATTTCATTTTCTGAACCCCTGTTCTTTTCATGAATCATAAAGCTTCTGATACAATTCCCTCATTGGAACTCAAAATGTCCTAATTTAATCAAGCTGTTTATTTGGCCATCCCATGTGGACAACTTAAAAGTGATGTTCTACATTTTCATTCCTCTAGTTAACTCCTCCTAGGCTGCATGTTCTTCTACCTGTATGTTTTTCTCAGATCTAGTTCATCCATTCCTGTCCCGTTCTACTCTATGCATCCTGTGAAAGTAGCCCACACTTGTTTTTGCAGCACAGGCCTTTCTTTTGTGCTCCACATTGTGTATCTTACTGTTTACTTGATTACTTACTCATCGGCTATCAAATAGGCATGCCAAAATTACCATGTTTGTAATGGATCGTCCTCAGTTTTTTATCTATGTCATATTCTATCAACCAATTGTAAGTACTTGAGTATCCCCCTGCCCTTAATATGCAGGGACTTGGACCACAGAAAGGGGCGATGAAAAACTTTAGGGATTTATTGCTATTGTTGGAGGATTAATTTTACTTTTGACTCTGGGGACAGGTGGAGATTGGGGCTGCACGGTGGCAGAAGCTGATTCATCTCCTGTGGCCACCTTCACAGATGCTAGAGCCGAACACTTTTACAGCAGAGTTTTTTAAAAAATGGTGTGTGCTAGAATACACATAACATAACATTTTCCATCTTAACGATTTCAAGAGTACAGTTTAGTGACCTTAAGTACATTCACATTGTTGTGAAATTATTACCACTATCCATCCACAGAACTCTTTCATTTTGCAAAACTTACACTTCATGCCCATTAAACAATAACTCCCCCTTTTCTTCTCCTAGCCTCTGGCAATCACCATTCTACTTTCTGTCTCTATGGATTTGCCTATCCTGGGTATTTCATATCAATAATTATATAAATCTCACTATATGTGACCTTTTGTCTACCTCAAATTTCTCTGCTTGTGTCCAAATACATAGCTACCACCCTAGGATAAACCTCCAGGCTCCCTTCTAGGACAGCTGCAATTTTTCTTACTGCATTTCCCACCTCTGCTCCTATCTCACTTCAATCTATGCTGACCAAATAGTTGTCTTAGAGCTGGTCAGAGGGCTGCGTAATCACTGAGTGGCCAGCAGCCCCAATGACTTCATAGGTCTGGGTGGGACCTGAAGTTTTCAATTCTAAAAAGCTCCTAGGTAATGCTGCCACTAGTGGTGGTCCTGATACCTCCCCTCTGACCAGAAACATGTAGAGTCAGGAGCCTTTTAGCAATCAACTGCCCATAACAGTTCAGGAGAAAATACAAACATCTAATTTTATGACCAGAAGGTCTCAAAGGAAAGATAAAGGGATGGGAAGCTCTAAAGAACAAGAACCAAACAATACAGTCACAAATGACTCTAGCAAAGAAAAGTGGGAAGTAGCTCTTGAAACTTACATAACACACAGGAGCTATTTGATAATCTTGGTTCTAAAATGATAGCTATAGAAGGGCATATAAATAAAAACAAATATGACAATATAAAGTACAGCATTGAGAATATAACCAATAATATTGTACCAACTATGTGTAGTGTCAGGTGGGTACTAAATTCATTGGGATGTTCACTTCATAAGTTATATAAATGTCTAATCACTATGTTGTAACTGGAACTAATACAATGTTGTATGTCAACTCTAACTGAAAAATGAAAGTTAAAAATAAAAAATAAAATGAATAGTGTAAACCCATGTGAGTATTAGGAAGGAAAGTATGGTCCTGAATGAGCTTAGGCCTGCAGAAATTTGAGGGAAATAGAAAGGGCTTCTTCAACTATGTTCAGTACAAGGAAAGAAGGAAAGGAATAGATTAAGTTTTAAAAGCTAATTACTCCAGAAAAGTCAAAACAGTCTTTTAAAAGAAGAACCAAATTGGAGGACTCAACATTTCATGGTTTCAAGATTGACTTCAAAGCAACAGTAATAAAGACTTTTTGGTACTAGTATAGGGATCAATAGAAAAAATTACCAGTCTATCAAGTTACAATTATGGTGAACTGATTTTTCAATGTGGTTGCCATGATGATTTGATGGGGAAAGAATACTTTTTTCAATAAATGATACTAGAATAATTGAATGTCTACATGGAAAATAATGAATTCAGACCCCTACTTCACATCAATGAAGAAATTAAATCATGTTCTGATGAAATTTCATATCTTCCAAGTCAAATATAAAATCCTAAAAAAATGTTTTAGAGATTGTATTTATTTATTTTAGAGAGAGGGGAAGGTAGGGGAAAAAGAGAGGGAAAGAAACATTGACATGTGAGACAAACATCAATCAGTTGCCTCTTGCATGTACCCCAACTGGGGACCAGGCCCACAACCCAGGCATGTGCCCTGACCAGGAATCAGAACCGGCAACTTTGGCTTTACAGGATGACACTCAACTAACTAAGCCTTGCCAGCCAGTCCCTAAAATATTTTATATAGAGCAAAGAGAGCTTAGATCACCTATAAAGGAAAAAGATCTTGGTAATGATTACTTATTAGTGAATGACACTAAAAGTGATCAAAGCAAAGTTCTAAGAGAAATTATTTTAAATTCAGAATTATCTTTCCAATCATTCAAGGTAAAATCAAATGCAAGAAAACAAATAGTTCATACCACTTTCAGAACATGTATTAAATAATTACTCAAGCATGTACTCCAACTCAAAAAAATATTAATCTAACAGAGAAGTGGAATACAAGGAGAAAATAGCCAACAGAATTAAGTTAAACTCATAGTTAATTCTTAAGTACTTGTCAATTCCATTTCTTTAAGGTTCATGACAATGTGAAGAAAATTTCTCTTAAAAAGAGAGGCAGAGGCCCTGGCCTGGTAGCTGAGTTGGTTAGAGTGTCGTCCAGACATGCCAAGGGTGCAGGTTTGATAGCCGTCAGGGCACACACAAGAATCAAACAATGAATGCATAAATAAGTGGAATAACAAATCAGTGTTCCTCTCTCTCTGTCTCTCCCTCAAAATCATTAAAAAAATAGAGGTAGAGATACTCTATTCTCTTTTCTGCCCTAATTTCTACCTATAACAGAAAGGCTCTCTCTTAGAAAAGATATATTTTTAGACATAAATTACAACACTGGAAAACAAAGAGTAATATCAGAAGCTCCTTTGGAAGACAGAGAGCATATGGGATAGCAGTATGAATAAATCAAAGTCCAAAGTTTATGAAAGGGATATGTTGTGGTTAGAGTAGAAAGGGTCCTGGGATTATGTTAAGCTCAGAAGCAGAAGGAAGGCTCAGAAGAAAGAAGATGGAGCCCTGGGGCAAATGTCAGAGTAACTGGTTGGAAAACTGAATTATGAAAAACCTGCTAAGTCAGTCCTCTCTTTCGTCCTCCATTTACGTTAAGCAACAGGAAGGAGAGGCATTTGTCCACAGTTTGAGCAATGAGTGTAGAATCAGAGCAAGGGTCAGCAATCATGGTCCACAGGTTGAGTCAGCCTGTGATCTATTTTGTATTGCTTGCAAAGTAACTATGGTTTTTGCATTTTCCTTTTTTTTTTTACACTTTACATCTACACTTTTACATTTACAGCATTAAACAAGAAAAACAAAGAATATATAACAGAAACCCTATGTGGCCTGCAAAACCTAAAATATTTACTGTTGGCCCCTTTATAGAAAAGTTTGTGGGTCCTCAGTGTAAATAGCTAGGAATGAGAAGTTGTACAATATGAGTGGCTGGCTAGTGACACTCTGGAGGAATGACAGCAAAGACTTAAATGAAAGGGCACAACGGCCTCTAGCTGAAAGCATAGTCTGCCCTTTCCCCCAAATCTCATATTATGTTGAATATAACTAGTGTCCACAGAAAGGAGGAGATGGGATCTTGAACATAAAGAAGCAGACATGCCAACAAGTATCAACAATGACTGAGGAAAATTAAATCATGAAAGAAACCCCAAATTCAATAAACAGAAGTACTAACACCTAAGAAAACAATAAACAAAGGCAACTAAAATAGAATTATAGAGACATCCAGTTTTTGGTACTTATACTTGCAAATTAGTACTAGGATCAGCTTAAAAAGTTCTGTTCAGAACCCTGTTATGGTTTTTGTGAGAACTGCATAGAATTTATAAATTAATTTGGGATAATTGCCATCCTTAAAATATAGAGTCTTTTGATCCATTGAAATGGGATAGCATTCCATTTTAAAGTCTTTTATAAAATCGGTAAATTTATCTGTGAGGGTCTCATACATCATTTGTTAAATTTATCCTTAGTTACTTGTGATTTTTTATCAGTGTACTTAAACTGTACTTTAACTGTACTTTGCTGGTATATATGAACACCATTCACTTCTATGTAACGATCTTGTTTATTGATTCTAGAATCTTTCCTATAGACTCTTAGCTTATTTTCAGTCTAGACAAACACATTGTCTGAAATAATGACAAATTAATTACTTCTTCAATTCTCATACCTTTTTTCTTTTTCTTGCCTTATTTATCTGGCTACAATTTCTTTTAAAATAATAGTGATAGTGGACATCCTTATTAAGGAAAAGATTTTACATTCCACTAATGTGTTTGCAGTAGGTTTTGGATAGGTAGTTATAAATTCAGCTTATTTGTGAGTTTTCTCAGCTAGCCTAACTCCTTTGCTTCTTTGGAACAAAACCAGGTGTATAGACATTCCTACTGCCAGTCCAGGCATCTTGATCTCATTGGTATACAAAAAGAGAGAACTTTTTGTTCTGAGAGTGACCCTCACTTGGAAAAATATACTTTGCTGTCTCTTTCTGAGGTTTGTAAAAATACGTGCATGCCCTGTCTGCTTCCTCCCACATGCACCACTGTTTGATTTTCACTTATTTGAAAGCCCTTCCACATGTTTTGTGGATTAGTTTCCATTCCTTTTAGTTCATTGAAGTTAGAATTTATAGTTCCCATTCCCCTGACTTTTGGATATTATCCCCGAAAGGGGACTACTAACATTTTATTGATGTATTGCAATAAAAATCACAGCAGGGTCCTAGGACTAATTTGCAGGTGTAAAGACTAAAAATAGTCAAGAAAATTTTTACCTTAATAAGAAAAGTCATTGTGTTACTATTAGAAAAATATACCAATGGAAAATAATAGTTTAGAAACTGAACCAAGGAACTTAGAATGGGAAGAAAATAGCACCAAAAATCAGCACCATGTAATAAATGGTATTGGAAATATTGGCTACCCAAATAGGTAAAGATAATATTAGATTTATTACTTATACCTCACAAATAATGTCCAGATATATTAAAGAGGTAAAAGTGAAAATCAAAAACAGCAAAATCGTTCATAGAAAATACGGGAGAATATTTATATGGTCTTAGGGTAGGTAAGGATTTCTGAAAGAAAAGTTAAAATGTACAGACCAGTTCAGTATCAGTTTGATTAGAGTAAGGGAAGGGGGTGAGGTAAGAGGCACAGGTGAGGAGGCAGGGACAACTTTTGGGCAGATCAAGCAGCAACCTCCAGGGTTTAACCTGAGAGACTTTTTGGCAAAGTGACAAAAGTGCTTGAAGCAGGAAAGTATTCTTATGAGATTAGTGTTTTCAAATATTACCCTAGCTGCAAAATGGGTTATAGGGGGACAGGGGAAGATATTAGATCATTTAGGAAGCGATTGTAGGAGAGCAAACAATGAAGGTGGCTTGGATTAGAATGATTGCAGATTTAGTGATGAGAAGACAGTGATTTCAAAAAATAAGTAGGATATATAATCAACAAGACCTTGTGTTTGATCAAATTTGTACAATGAAGAGGAATCAGGGTCATCTTGGGATGTGTTACTTTTAAGATACCACTGGGACATCCAAGAGGAAATGTAACAAGTTGGATATATATGTTTGGAACTTTAAAAATATGTTTTGGTTGAAGATTGAAATTTGGGATTTTCTGTGTAAAAATTGTAATTAAAGCAACAAGGTAGAGGAGATCACTGAGTGCAAGGCACAGATGATGGCCCTGGCTGTCCATATGTTTTTGTACAGCCTACCAGCTAAGAATTATTTTTACATGTAAATGATTAGAGAAAAAAATTCAAAAGAAGAATATTGTTCATATATGAAGATTATATGCTTTCATATCTGTAAATAAAATTTTATTAAAACACAGCCACAATTATTTATTGGCAACTTTCAAGCTATGATGGCAAAGTTTAGCAGTTGTGATGGAAACCCAGAGATTTCATGGCCTACGGTGCCTAAATTATTCATTTTGTGGCCATTTACAGAAACTTGGTTTATCCCTGACTTAGACAAAGACAATAAAATAAGAAGTAAAGAGGACCCCGGGCCACTTTCTGTTAAATGTCCATGTCAGTGATTTATTAGGAAATAATGAACTGACAAAAGAAACTAAGAAATTGGCAGAGTAGGACAAATAGGGTGAGATTGCACTTGATCGAAGGGTGGCCACTTGATTTATCATTGGTGTCCTTGGGAGATCACTTTGAAAGAGAGAGTGAAGGGAGCAGTGGCAGAATCCAGATGGGGCAGGCTGAGGGGACAGTGGTCTGAGAGCCGCTGGAGATGGTGACTGCTGACAGCTCTTCCAGGAACTTTGGCTGTCTAGGGGGAGAGGCACCACTGAGCTTGGAAGGACACACAGGCCAAAGCAAGTTCTTATTTTCCATTTTACTGATTTTTGTTTTTCTTAAGGTGGAAGAACTTAACTATTAAATGCAGAATGAAAGACGCCATCAAAATGTGAGAGGTTGAAGACTTAGAAGAGAATCATCATTAGTGCAAATTTCCTGAGAAAGAAGTTTCCTCTTTGCCTGACTCAAATGTACACCTCCAGTTAGTTTATTTGCTCTCAGCCTATAATTTTTTAACCAACCCCTACCTGACCCTTGTTCTTCTAGTCCAACATCACATTTGCCCTTTAGATCTCCTTTTTGTTCTTGCCTTAATAAGGCCTTTTTTTTTTTTACTCATTCTACCCCCACTCAATCTAAATTAGGCCCTAACTGCCTGAATGAATGACAAGATCCAGAGCACACAGAGAGGAAAGGATCTTGAATGAAAAGGATTCTTCTCCACTGTGGCAGGGAAAAAAAAAAGAATGTGTGTAAACTCAGGTAGGAAGCTGAAGGAATTTCCAACTGATTGCCTTTATTTACTCTAATAATTTGGAAGCAAGACTATCTGTAAAAAGTGAGGTTGTCCAGGGAGTTTGGAGGTTTGAGAAGAGTTTGAAATAGTCGTTGCTGGTAGTGAAAATGTGCTGACTGTTAAAATATCACAGTAAGAGGCTGGATGGTTTTGAGGCCCCAGTAGAGTTCATAGAAATAGGCTGTAAACATATTGTGATAGGGTTCTGCCTGTTTATGCAATTTCTACAACAATAATATTCAGCAGCCTAAGTGTAGGAATAAAGATGATGGATATCTGAATCCATTCCTGGTCTAGGGGGTTCTAGATAGATGTAACCAAATGACAAGGGGTCCAAAAATTTTAAATGTTGGCCAAAGAGAGGTTGAAATGAGGTAGCAGGGTGGCAAAGGAAACAAAGGTAAAAAATGGATGGAGAAGGGAAAATTGGATGGAGTGAAAAAGAATGTGTAAAACAAGTGCAGTAGTAGTGGTCAGCTAGACAAGCTGCCACGAGATAGAGGTTGGATTGCATTATTGTTCTTTTAAGGTACTGGGAGAATGGAAAGAACTCAGGGACGGTTGTAAAAGTTTCCTTTCACATGATAGCAGCCTTACAATAGAAAAGAAATGTCAGATTGTCTTAGAAATGGAAAATTTTACTATGAGTTGCACATGTTAAAAGGGTGCAAACAGGCCTCCCTAAGATGTGCCACTTTGGCATGTGAATTATTTTGAGCAGATGGTAATTGTAGGGGTTCAGAATGACTCACCCCAAGATGTTCCTCTGTGGTATGCAGATTGTTTTGAGCTAAAGGGAAGCAAGACTCTGTGGGCTCAAGATAAACGTCTGACCCTTCACCTTTAACTACCTAGAAGAATTTGAATTAGGGGCCTTGCACATAATAACAGATTATGAGAGACTATCTACCTATATGGCAGGGCAAACTACTGATTACTGAGCATGGGCTCTCTCCACAATTACCTTCTGAAGCCCCAAGGTGCCTTACCTCACTCCTAGCTCAGAATGTCTTATATGAGTATACCTTATTTTCCCTTTCTGTCTCTAAACCTCTCCTGTATGTGGGGTCTCTGACTCTCTCATGTATGCAGAGTTCCCATACATATGTATGCAATTACATTTGGTTATTTTCTTTCGTTAATCTGTCTCATGTCTGTTTGATTATTAGACTAGCCAGAAGAAACTTGATGATAAAGCTTCTCCCTCACACACAAGACCCTGAAAGCTCAAGAGAAACTTTTACCTCTCCCTAAAAGAATTTACATAAGGTGCCTTGCCCAGTAGGTCATGGCAAACATCTAATTCCTGAATGTCTCTTTTTATCATCCTGTGAATGATCTTCCTCCCCCTCAGAAGCCCCAGGACACCTCATCTTTAGCTCAGAATGTCATACATTCCCCATTTTTCCTTTTTGTCTCTGAACCTTTGATATACATGGGGTCTCTGACATCTGTACATATTTAATTAAATTTGGTTTATTTCTCTTCTTAATCTGTCTCATGCTGATTTAATTATTAGACCAGCAGGAAGAACCTAGAAGGGTAGAAGAAATTTTCTTCTTTCTTCACCATGCCAAATGACCTGGTTTTTTTCTTCATGCCCATCGCTCATTATCTGTGTGACAGTGCCTGCATCTGTAAAAGAAAAATCATAATTGGCCCTATTGCATGGCTACTTAGCACTGTGCCTGGCACATAGTAAGAATTCAATAAATGTTCATTATTGGTGTTTTTGCTGATGTTATTACCTAGATCTAAATCATTATCTCAAGTTCCTTTAATCTAGCAACAACCTTGAGCCTTACAAATGACTTTTCTGTAAATATACAAAATCTGATTTTGAGCAACTCTAGTTTCTTTCTAAATAATGACTATGAACTCTATGGAATCATATGGACCTTGTAACTGTAGTACAAGAGTCTGACATTTCAAACTTTTTAATTGTAGTATAAGTGCCTGACATTAAGCTTTTGATTGCTAAAGTATCCATTTCAAAAGACATTCATCTTTTTTTCTAAATTCTCACCTGAGGATATGTTTATTTATTTTGGAGAGAGGAAGGAAGAGAGAGAGAAACATCGATGTGGAAGTAAAACATCAATTGGTTGCCTCCAGTACGTACCCTGACCTACAACCTAAGTATGTACCCTGACTGGCGATGGAACCCACAACCTTTTGGCATATGGACTATGCCCCAGCCAACCAAGCCACCTGGCCAGGGCAGAAGAAATTCATCTTGAATGAACATATGGCCAACCAAATGACACAGTTACTAGCAAAACAACCATATAAGAAATCAGGTCACCCCCATCCATGAGGTTCCCACTTTCAGAAAGCCCTGTGTATTAAATATTACATACAAGATACTCGCTTCAGCTTGGGATGAAGTATACATTATATAGATGGTGTATTATAGAATTTTATATCTGAAACCCATATAATTTTATTAATCAGTGTCACCCCAATAAATTCAATAAAAAATAAAATTAAAATAGAAGATACTTCAGATGAAAAGACACATACAGACTGAAAGTAAAGGGATAGAAAAAGATATTTCATGAAAAAAAGCTAGGGTAGCAATACTCAGACCAGACAAAGGCTATAACAAGAGACAACAAGGTAGCCAGCAATTCCACTCTGTCCTTACATAGTTTTGTTTATTTGCAGTTTATTCAGATACCTTCATTATGGAACCTTCTCTGGCTGACGGAGTGGTATGAATGGAGATATGGGATCTTAAACCAGAAATGTCCCTTGCTTAAAATCTAACTTGAGTGTGGCAATCAATGAAAAGGAAAGAATGCAGGATGTCTCAAAACATGCTGCCCTAAACAAAGACAGATGAATAAAGGAGGAAGAGCATTTTAGGAGTGTGTGAATGGATTCTTCTGGAGATATGTCTAGGGGCTATAAAAAGTATATCTGTCTGAAATTACTTATGAATGTTAGTATCACTGGAAGGGAAACAACCAGACTTTGTATATATCCTGATTCCATAAAAGAGGGTCTTCTTTGCCCTCCTGACCCATCAGAGTTAATTTAATCAAACTTTTAGATCTAATTTCCAATCTACAAGGAAATGTGTGGGATAGTAAAATAAAGTGGAAAAAAAAAAGTCAGTCAACCAAATAGAGAATGTGGAATTTTTTTCTACCAGTCAAAAGAGTTGTTCTAGAAGAAAAGAAACTAAAAAGAGATTTTAGGAACATCATAAACAAATTCAAATTGTTCAGATCCTTATTTCAACACCAACAAACTATAAAGTTTTTTAGATGACTAGACAGTTTGAATTTGAATTGCATATTCAATTATATCACAGGAGCATCGCTAATTTTGTTATATGTGGTAACACATTATGTTACGCGAGAAAATTATGTATTTTTTTCTTTTGAAATGCATGCTGACATTTCTAGGGGTGAAAAGTCAAAATGGGTCAGAATTTGCTTTAAAATATTGAGATTGAAAGCAATGCAGAAGGCAAATTGAATCAAGTATAGCATTTTATGGATGATTACTAAAGCTAATAGGATTGTGGGGGTTCATCATACTCTTTTTATAGTATGTTCAGAAGTTTTTATATTAAAACATGAAAAATAATTGCAGCAGAAAAATACCTAGACATGAAGCTGAGAAGAGAGTTGGACTAGAGATAGAAATACAAATTTGAATGATGTCTCAGGGTTAGGGTTCTTGGTGTACATGGTATGCTCATACTACTTAAAGTGAACAGCTGCAGTTTTACACACCAATCATGGGTGACCCTAAAGGAAAATGGTGAAGAACAATCCTCCAATAGCCAAAATTTGGAGTATATTTTGAGTTCACTTTGTTTGGAAGAAGAGATGGCCAGAAGTATGGATCTATGTTCACTATGTGAACAGTTGTACAGTTGGGCTGGATATTAGGTACATGGAAGAAATACCAAGTACCTAATATCCAGGTACTTGATATTAGGTACTTGGAAGAAATACGTCTGGAAGATTGGTGACGAGGAAGTCCTTGTGGAAGGAGAGGTATGTGGATGGATCTCTTAAGATGGGCATAGACTTTCCAGATATTTGTGTTGTGTGTAAAAACTTGCCAAACAACATATACTACAGAGGGTGCTCTTAACTACCAGCTGAAGCAAATGGCACATTCTGTGTATATCAGCCAGCATCTTTACCCCACCACCCCAGGGCTTCCTTGATGAGCCCATGAACAAAGTGACTGTGGTTACAAGGATGGGAGCTATGAATGGACTCAACAACAAGGCCTTTCTATCGCCAAGGCTGACCTGGCCAAAGTTACTGTTGAATGCCTAATCTGCTAAAAGCAGAGAATAGCACAGAGCCCTGAAATGGTACTATTCTCCAAGGGGACCAACCATCCATCCGCTGTCAGATTGATTACATTGGAACTCTTTCATCATTGAAGGAGTAGAGATTTGCCCTTACTGGAAATAGATACACATTTTGAATATGAAATATGGATCTGCCTTCTCTGTCCATAATGCTTGTGCTAGCATCACAATCTAAGGACTCACAAGAGGACTTATCCATCATTGTGACATTTTGTACCAAGATTGGTATCTCATTTTGATCCTTCTGATTAAAGAATGCATTTCTTAGCAAAGGAAGTTCAGCAATTGGCTAATTGTCCATAGAAGTAACTGGTCTTACCACATAGCTTATCAAGTAGAAGTAGCTGGCATAATTGCAATTTGTCATAGCTTTTTGAGCTCAGTTCCCACTGTAGCTGAGAGATGAAACCCTGAAAAAGTGGAGTTCTCTAGTACAGGCTGCTGTATTTGAATCAGAGACCATCATGTGGTGCTGCCTTCTTCATAGCCAAATTACTTGGCTATGGAATCAAGGACTCTAGGAATTACGTGGCTCTAGGAATCAAGGACTGATTCCCACAGAATTTTTACTTTCTATGACAACTTTGAATTCTGCTGATTTGGAGGTTTGGGTTTCCAAAGAAAAATATTCCCTCCAGGAGACAAAACAATTGTTCCATTGAATTCAAAGATGAGATATCCACATCACCATTCAAGTCTTCCAATGCCACTGAACCAATGGGGGGAAAAATGTCACCCTAATAAAAAGTGTTACTTTATTGGCTGGGATGATTACAGTTTTCAGGGGGAGATTTCATAAGATTACCCAGTTGGGACGAAGTGAACTCTCTCTGGAACCCAGGAATACTGGGAGCTCTTCTTAGTATTTCTATGCCCAATAGTAAACATTAATGGAAAACTACAGCTACCAGAAAGAGGCAAGAGCTTTAAGGACTTGTATCATTCAAGAATGAAGGTTTGGATCACCCTACCAGGTAAAGAATCTTGACCAGCTAAAGTTCTGCCTGAGAGCAAAGGAAACAGGGAATGGGTAGTAGGAGAAGAAAAGCATAAATATAATGTACAACCTTATAACCAATTGAGTGTACAACCTTATAAAACTGAGAACTATATTTGGGAGTGTAAAATGATGTAATTACTGTGGAAAACAATATGGTGTTCCCTCAAAAAAATTAAAAATGGAATTGCCACAATATTCAGAAATTCCATTCATATTTATATATACAAAATAATTGGAAACAGGATCTCAAAGAGATATTTTCACACTCATATTCATTGCACAATTATTCATAATAGCCAAGAGGTATAAGCAACCCCAAATAAGATAATTCATATGTATATGTAATTAAATATTACTTAATTTTAAATATATACATATATATAATGAAATATCATTCCACCTTAAGAAAGGAGATCCTGTTGCATGCTACAACATGGATGAAACTTGAGGACATTATGCTGAGTGAAATAAAGTAGATGCAAATGGACAATTTCAACTTCCCAAAGTAGAGATAATACAGATAACATTATGTGAGCAAATGGAGTAAATAGTAAAATTAAATATTAATGTTAAACACATACACATAACTGGAACTCTAAAAAAAACCTTTTTATTACACAACTCTTCAAGGAGAAAAACATAATTATAATTGCAAAATATCCAGAAAGTAATAATAATGAAAGTCCTACTTATCAGAAAGTATGGATGTAGCCAAAGCAGTAACCAAGAGAAATTATAATTTTAAAAAATAAATGAAAAAAGTAACCAATTCAAGAAATCAGAGAAAGAACATCAAAACAAATTTCCTAGAGCAAAATACAAGATTAATAATAACTTTTAATTAATTGGAAAAGAAAAGAATGACAGAACCTCTAAGTAAATCCAAGAGAAAAAGAAAAAAGAAGAAAAGCACAGATACACAAAACACGAATTCAGTAGGAAATAATCATGGATACATAGGGAATTTCAAAGACTTTTAAGAAATAAATGCTTTTGTTAAATTTTTAGCAAATGAATTTGAAAATTTGGATGGAATTTAAAATTTTTCAGGACAACGTAATCTATTAAAATTAACTTCAGAAGTAACAAAAAATCTAAATAGACATTACTGTGGACAAAAGAGAGTAAGAAAGCTCCCCTTCACTAACAAACAAGTACAAAATCACCAAACACATACCTAGGACATTTCTTAATAAAGTTAGGAACAAGATAAGCATTCCTATTATCAATAATATTATTTTATATTATTCTGGAGGTAGTTGTTAACAAATTAGATAAGGAAATTAACATTATGATTGGAAGTTTGGTCAATTCGTTATTTATTTGCAGATTATGATTGAATAAATGGAAAATTCCAAATGGATCAACTAAAAACTGTTAAACATAAATGATGAAATTTACTAATGTGGCTGGATTCAAAAATAAAATACAATAATTAACAGACTTCATAAGTAAAATAAATAATAGAACTGTAGAACTCATTTACAATAACTGCATAAACAGTAGAATATCTGGGATTAAAGTTTAAAATATTTTTGCTTTAGAAAATTTCAAACACATAAAATACACATAAACTATAGAAACCTCATATACCCATCAACCAGGGTCAACATCATAAAAGAAGAGTCAATCATGATTCACTTCCCCACTTACTCTAAGATTATCTTGAAGCAAACGTGTGATGTGATATTATTTAATTTTTAACTATTTCAGGAATTATCTTTAAAAGGTAAGAACATGGAGTCTATGGAATATAGGATATAACAGGAGTGGGAAGAGAATTCCTAGGATAAGAGCTTGATGATAGGCTTAGGGGGAGAAATATCTAGATTGAGAGGGAAAAAGGAGGTGGTAAGAGTTCAGCACTTGAAAAACAATATTTGTTTGACAGATTAGTTTAAGTTGTGTACATAATGTTTTCAAAATGCTTCTCTCTCTATATATATATTTAAAATATATATATATAAATATATTTTATGTATATTTTATATATATAAAATAGATACACACACGAGGAGGAACCCCCAAAAACCCAGAGTTTATTTATAAAAATTGTGTATTGTTTCTTCCATGTTTAAACTTCAGTCACCTTCAAATTATTCTCCATTTGATGCAAGACACTTACCATGACATTTTTTCTGCACAAAACAGTTTTTGGACTGGTCAATTTTGATGCCTTTTAGCACTTCTGGCATTTCTTGTTTCACCTGTTCCACACCAGCAGAACATTTCCCTATTACTCTTTTCTTCTGGGGACACAAAAAAAAAGTCTATCACTTGGGGTGAGACTGGGTGAATAGGTGGGTGGGGCATGGGGGTCAGGCTGTTTTTTTGGTCAAAAACTGCTGAACGTTCTGTGAGGTGCGGTGTTGGCAGGTGCACTGGTAAATCACACATCATGAATTGGGCAAATGCATTGAAAGAGTCTTCCAAAAAAATCCTCTGAAGCCATACACAGCTTTTTACAACAATGCCAGCTGGTGCACTGATACAGATGGGTTCCTAGAACACTCACCTAATGGGGGAAGCTTGTGTTATAAGGGGCCTACCCTCCAGAAGATAATTCCAGTTTTGGGGAGGGTTCATATCTATATATTTTTTCAGAATATATAGGCAATTGTTATAGTAGAATACTTGTTACCTGTAAATTTAGCTTCATAGTTATAATAATATAAATGTTGACTTTTGTTTTAAAATCATGGTATTAAAAGATGAGTGAAGTGTGTGGTTAAAGGACAAAAACCTAATTCTCAACTATTATAATGGGATATTGATATTTAATGTTAAAATTTGACATGTCGAGAAATGGTAGTATGGACATAAATGTTATTTACATAGAGGTAAACAAAAGAGAAACAACTAAAAATATGAAAATAGTTGCCTTTGGTAACTGGGACTGCATGTGGGGAAAGGCATGACACTCAATTCTTCATTATAATAAGTCTTTTGATAATAATAATATTTGATTTTGAAACCATAATGACATATTATCTTGACTTCAAAATAAAACTTAATAATAAAAGAAATAATAAAGGAATTATATATTATTACTGCCCTGGAATCTTAAATGTAATGCGGAATAGTTTGACAGGACTGCATATATCTTGGGGCCACTGGGGTAACTCAATAGCTATTTTATTTAAAAAGAGCAAAGTGGACAAATTCCCCTGTAAGGGCAACATAAGCTGAAATAAAGTGGATTTTGAGTTTGTCTGGTGTTGGGCTTTTTTTTTACATCTTTTTAGGACAGAAGTGTGTGTTTTGCTTCTCCATTGTCTATGGGCATATTTGATCCTTTCAGCAGATTTCAAAGTGGACATTAAACGAGAAGTAATGTTTTCCCCATCCAATGTTTTCAAATACTGCACTATCTCATTTTCATAGGGAAATCATGACCACACATGTTAATGACATATTTCCACTAAACATCCAGAAGATCTCTCATGCAGGCCAGGCCAGCCCAGAGTCCAGATATTCCCCCATGAGTAATACACTGAGACTTTAAGGATATAAAAGTATTTGGGATACAGTTCAGTAATTGCCTCACAGTTAGTGTCAGATGGGTATTAGACTTATTGGCGTGATCACTTCATAAGGTATATAAGTGTCTAATTACTATGTTGTATATGTGAAACTAATATAACATTGTATGTCAACTGTAACTGAAAAATAAATGTAAAAAAATGCTCCAGGACAATTTTAAGCTTACCTGTGGCCATCTTATGTGAATACAATAGCTTGGAAGAGCCATTCACACACATTAAAATTATGAGTAATGGTCATTACATATACCACAGGGAAAGCAGCTGCTTCTCTACACATAGAAATTGTGATTTAGTGGCCCTCCATCACTGAGTGAGGGCAGGGATATATCCCAAATGTTGTGGCTAATGCACTTAGCAACACCTTAGCACTGTCTTCTCATTAAAGGCTGCATTATAGGCTTGTTTTAGGCACAGAGCCTCATCTTCACCATCTACGTCCTCCCTTTGACCACTGTTTGGTTGATATACTAGCACGTTGTACAGTTATGCTATGACCATATTTTGAGCAGTAATGATAAAAGATAATATATCCAAAACTTGTTTTGACACCTTGGGGTGGAGGTAGAGTGATGGAATCTTTTTTCTGAAGTTTCAAAAAAATTAACTTCTAAAACATTTCACTTCTCTAGAAGTCTCTAAATGTGGCCCCTCTATCAGTTACACTGACTTTACTAGTTCCAATTTGCCTATTTCTCTCCTGCATCTCCTGTATTTTCATTCTAGGTCATTTCTTGGCTGAATATCAGTTTGTGATATTTCCAACTTCTTGGTCTATGCATATTCTGATCTCTTTGGTCAACATATCCTCATGCAGGCTGAGTTACCAAGGTCACACAGTGTCATACACCTTCCTTTCTATCTCAATCTGGCTCTAACTGGAGGAGATAGAGGATTCATTTTCATTTTCTGTTTCTATTGCTGAATAAGCCAGTGTGTCATAATTGTGTTCAGTTACATATTTTCCTGTATCCTCCTCCACTTCTTGGCTAACTTCTCCCTGAGTATGCCAATCTAGATACATTCTAGAAATTTTCCATCTACTTAATCACTTCCAACCATCTAAGTGACTGGATCCTTTCATGTTTCTGGCCTTTCAAGTCAGAGTACACCATTAGGCAGGGCCTGGTCTTAAGGATTTTTATCTAAAATACTCAGCATAACACGAGACACATTTGGGTACTTGGCAAGTTCTTCTAATGAAAAACTGAATGGGTTGACTCATTCTCCTCATTCGTTTAGCTTTGAAGGGTCCCTGGCAACTTTGGAGGACAAAAGTCTCCCTATAACGTGCTGTGGATTTTGGAGGATTGAGGACTAAGGTGCGGTATTTTTGGTTTACTTGTTTGTTTGTTTTTAGATTTTATTTACAGTACACATTCTTAGAGAAAGAGGAATGGAGGGAGAAAGAGAGGGAGAGAACCCTAGCTGCTATGGCTCAGTGGATTGAGAGCTGGCCCGTGAACCAAGTGTCAGCAGTTTGATTCCCAGTCAGGGCACATGCCTGGGTTGCAGACCAGGTCCCCAGTTGGGGGCATGTGAGAGGCAACCACACATTGATGTTTCTCTCTCGCTTTCTCTCTCCCTTTCCATCTGTCTAAAAATAAATAAATAAAATCTTAAAAAAGAGAGAGAGAGAGAGGGAGGAAACATCTATGTGAGAGAGAAACATCAATTGGTTGTCTTTTGCCATTCCCAGACCAGGGACCAGGCCCTCAACCCAGCAACCCAGGCATGTGCCCTGACTGGAAATCAAACCAGCGAACTTTCCCTTTGTAGGATAACAGCCAACCATCTGAGCCACATCTTTCAGAGTGAGAAGGACTAAGTTTTAACATTATGATTCATTGCTCATATGTATTAGTAATCTTGAATATCCATACACTGAGGTAGATTTATATATCTTTATTTATTATACATTTATGAATTTTATAGATAATTGAAGCACATTTCCAATTTTCTTTTATTAAAACTATTTCTAAAAAGTAGCATATTCTCTCTGCCTCCTTTAGTAAACTACATTTAATATAATATATGCTTTTTGATGACCCCCTAGAATCACATAAGAAATATTATTTTTATCATATTATTGTAAGATGTATTCTCTACTTATACTTTAAATTTGTAGCCATTTTTACCTTCTTTGCTTCCTGATCCTTCTGTGATATTGATTATGAAAATGACAACAACATCAAAATCACTGAGTTATTTCTAGGAGCTAGAAAATGTGCATGTGAGCCAGACACTGTACATGGGCAAACAAGGTCATGGTTAAGCCTGGGTCACTTCAGGGCTTCCATACCAGTTGCTTTGGACTCTGACTTTTGTCCCTCAGCTGAGGATTTAGCAAACTGTGGCTCACAGTCTGACTGCCGATTTTGTACATAAAATTTAATTGAAACAATTCAATTAAATATTTTATTCATTATTTTTAAATTATATTCTATTGATTATGCTATTACAATTGTCCAAATATCTATCCCTTTATCTCCCTCAAACCAGCACTCCCCACTCCCTCAGGCAATCCCCACACCATTGTTCATGTCTATGGGTCAATGAGTTCATTGGATACTCACTTCCTATATTGTACTTTATGTCACCATGGCTATTCTGTAACTACCTATTTGTACTTTGCCATCCAATCACCTCTTCACCCACTCCCCTGTTCCCCCTCCCATCTGGGAACCATCAAAACACTCTCCATATCCATGATTCTGTCCCTATTCTTCTTGTTTGCTTAGTTTGTTTTTAGATTCAATTGTTGATAGATATGTATTGATTGACATTTTTATTGACATATTTTAAGTCACTTTAATATTTCATATAATAATGGCTTGGTGATAATGAAGTTTTGTTTTGTTTTGTTTTGTTTTGTTTTGCTTTGTTTTGTTTTGTTTGTCTGGGGAGCTCTTTATTTGCCCTTCAATTCTAAATGATATCTTTTCTGGGTAGAGCAATCTTGCCTGTAGTTGCCTGCTTTTCATTGAATATTGCTTGCCAATCCCTTCTAGCTAGCAGAGTTTCTTTTGAGAAATCAGATGGCAGTCTAATGGGACTTCCTTGTAAGTAACTGCTTTTCTCTTGCTACTTTTCTGTCTTTAGCCATTGATAATTATAATATGATGTATCTTAGAGTGGGCCTCTTTCCATCCATCTTGTTTGGGACTCTGTGCTTCCTGGACTTGGATGTCTATTTCTTTCAACAAATTAGGGAAGTTTTCTTTCATTATTTCTTCAAATAGATTCCCAATTTCTTGTTCTTTATTTACTTCTGGCAGCCCTATGATGCAAATGTTGTTGGACCTATCAAGTTGTCTCAGAGGCTGCTTACTCTATCCTCATCTTTTGGAATTCTTTTCTCTTCTTGTTCTGATTGCTTGTTTTTTGCTTCCTTATGTTCTAAACCATTGATTTCATTCTCTTTTCATCTACTCTATTATTCTTTCCCTGTAAATTGTTCTTTATTTCATTTAGTGAATCCTTCATTTATGACTGAATCTTTTTTTAAGCAGATTTCATGAATTATCTGTTACAGATGTCCCATTGTTTTCTCTCCTCTATTCCCCTCCACTCTGCACTCCACCTCCCAGGAGCATTCCCTCACCTTACTTCATGCCCATGGGCCATACATATAAGTTCTTTGGCTTCATTTCTTATACTATTCTTAACCTCCCCCTGTCTATTTTGTATGGAGCATTTATGCTTCTTATTCCCTGCAACTTTTCCCCCACTCTCCCTCCACCCCCTTCCTGCTGATAACTCTCCATGTGATCTCCACTTCTGTGATTCTGTTCCTGTCTAGTTGTTTTCTTAGTTTGTTTTTGTTTTTAGGTTCAGTTGTTGATGGTGGTGAGTTTGTTTTCACTTTGCTGTTCATATTTGTTATCATTTTCTTTTTCTTAGAATAGTCCCTTTAACATTTCATATAATAAAGGCTTTGTGATGATGAACTCCTTTAACTTGTCTTATCTGGGAAGCACTTTATCTGCCCTTCCATTCCAAATGATAACTTTGCTTGGTAGAGTAATTTTGGATGTAGGTCTTTGCTTTTCATGACTTTAAATATTTCCTTTCAGTCTACAGCCATACCACCCTGAAAGCACCTGATCTCATCTGAATACTTCTTTCCAGCACCTTCTTGCCTGCAAGTTTTCCTCTGAGAAATCAGCAGAGAGTCTCATGGGAACTCCTTCGTAGGTAATTGTCTCCTTTTCTCTTGCTGCTTTTAAGATTCTCTTCCTATCTTTAATCTTGGGTAATGTAATTATGATGTGCTTTGGTGTGTGCTGCCTTGGGTCCAACTTCTTTGGGACTCTCTGGGCTTCCTGGAATTCCTGGAAGTCTATTTCCTTTGCCAGAATGGGGAAGTTCTCCTTTATTATTTGTTTAAATAAGTTTTCAATTTCTTGCTCTTCTCCTTCTGGCACCCCTATGATTTGGATGCTGGAACATTTAAAGTTGTCCCAGAGGTTCCTGAGCCTCTCCTCATTTTTTTTTGAATTTTTATTTCTTCATTCTGTTCTGGTCAAATGTTTATTTCTTCCTTCTGCTCCATATTATTAATTTAAGTCTGGTTTCCTTTCCCTCACACTTGGTTCCTTGTATATTTTTCTTTATTTCACTTTGCATAGCTTTCATTTTTTGCTCTTCTCTGACCATACTCAATCATTTCTGTGAGTATCCTGATTACCAGTGACTTGAACTCTGCTATGTCTTCATTGCTTAATTGTATTTTTTTCTGGAGCTTTGATCTGTTCTTTGGTTGGGCCATATTTCTCTGTCTTGGTGCACCTGTTACATTCTAAGGGGAAGATCCTTAGGTATTCACCAGGGCAGGGCAACACACTGTTGCTGTGCTGTAGTGGTATATGTCAGGGAGAGGCTAGAGAGGGAACAATGCTGCTTGCTCAGCCCTTGGCTGGCTTTCTCTCACTTTCTCTGCTACCAACAAGCAAATGGGGCCCTTCTGGTGCTGATTCCTGCATGGGTGGGTTTGTGTACATTCTAAGACCTTGTGGATCTCTCAGACAAACTCTCCTGTGAGGCTGGGAGTTTCTCCTGCTGCTGCAACCCCCACAGGTTTTTATAGCTAGAGGTTTTGAGGCTTTCTTTTCCTGCAGTAGAACCATGGGTTGTGTAGTCTGTCTCACTCCCCAGTTCTTCCCAGTTTATTTGCTTGCTAAAGTGGGACCATCCAGTCTTCCAGCCACCACCTTTCCTGCCCTGGTCTGCCAGCCCCTGCCTTGCCTGCCCAGTTCTCCAGCTGCTGCCTTGCCACGTGTCCTCTCCATCCTGGCTTCCCATCTCATCCCCTCCAACCAGTCTAAATGAACATTTCTTCTTTTACTCTTCCATTGTCAGACTTCTATACAGTTTGATTTTCTAGCAATTCTTGTTGTTTTCTGTTTTTAAATTTGTTGTTGTCCTTCTTTTGGTTGTGCGAGGAGGCAAAGTGTATCAATATATACCTCCATCTTGACAAGGAGTCTACAATACTATTTTAAATGGTAATAGTAAAAGCAGCTATCCTTGAGTTGTTCCCGACATTAAGGGAATGTTTGACTCTTGTGCATGGTATGGAATTTTGGTGTAGGTTTCTGGTAGATAACCTTTAGTGAATTAAGAATCAGAAGATCAGAAAATAAATATTATGTGTGTGTGTGTGTATATATATATATATATATATATATATATATATACCTCTGTTGTGATCTCTTTTTTGTTGTGGCAAGGAATTATGGGTGATTTGAGTTTTTAATTTTTTCCTATTTCACTTGTTACTTCAGAGGGAAAAGAAAAGCTCACTAGTAATCTTTTTAAACAGTAAGAATATAGTATAGCAGTCTATGTCATGTGGGAAACTGGAACAGGTATCCATTGAAATTACTAGGTAAACAGTTGGGAGTTTAGAAGACTAATGCCTGAGCTGGAATATTCCTATTGTAACTACTCTCACTTCTGGTAAGGACGACTTAGGGATTTTGTGGTGAAGCCAATGGGAAAGACACTGGAGGTCAACCTTCTCTCAGGGCTAAGTTCATGGGAAAAGGACTAATAGTGATGTATCTGATATAAAAGGAATAAAAGGGGAAAGTGACCATGCTTACTTTTCCATGAGGAATACCAACAAGCTTTGAAAGTGGTAGGGATCTGTGGTGGTTGTCTGGAATATAAACTTTGCCTAGTTCTGCTGTGGGCCTGGTAAGCCCAACCTACATGTTGGGAAGAATCTTGGTGGCTGTAGGAGATGGGAGGACTGAATAAGGCAAACTAAGGAGTTCTTAATAAAAAAAGACAAAGTTCAGAAACTGATGGTCAACATCAAATGTCAAACTATAGAAATGAATCTAGAGCATTATGTAATCAGGAACTGAGGATATCAGGAAGAATAGCTGAAAATGTTAGTGCAAGATTAAAGTGAATTATTCATGAACTTCAGGCTGTTTATTTCAGTTAAATTGAATTATTAGTGAAACTCAGGCCATCAATTGTATACAAGGTAAAAATATAGAGTTCTAGAGAGCTTTGTAATAGAATTTTATTTTGAAATAACTTTCAACTTAGAGAAAAACTACAAAAACAGTACAGAGAGTTCTTGTAGATGTTTCTCCCAGCTTCTCATAATGTTAATATCTTAGACAACCAAAGTTCAATGGTCAAGACTAGTTTTATATTGTTTTTAACTCTGTGCTAGCTATGTGTTGAGAGTTGGAGCCAGCTGTCTCTGACCCTTGCACAGGGCAGACCAGATAGGTAAGGAGAGTCGAATAACATGTGCCATCGTATGAGACTGAATGACAGAAAGGGAGTGGTCTCAAGTGATACTTCCTGATGAAAACTGTGCTATGGAAAGGAAAATTCTGTACATTCTCAATTCCCATCTATGGAAATGAGATAAAAGAAAGGGATGAGAGAGAAAAACAGATTCACAGTCATATCCCTAAGGAAATTGTGAAAGAAAAGCAGGTGTGTGGCAATTAAAATGTGTCTTGCACCTTACAGATCACTGGTTGGAAAAACTCTAATTAAGATTCATTTTCTCACACTTACCTGGCAGGGGAGATACCATGATCAAAAAGGTTGTTTTCCTAAGGCAAGGTTTATCCATTGCATTCTGGATGTGCTGACTCCTGCAATTTACCCAAACTGGGAAGCTCAACTACAAAATTTGCAATAAGAGGACTCTGTGTTCATGCTCTGCCCTGGGGGGTGGGGGGGGGGGAGGAAAAAAACAGGTTAATTTTCTCAGATTTACTAAATAGACTTAATGAGTCATGAAGGAGGAAAAGCACTGATTACTGCCATGTCTACACATTAAAACTCCACTGCTTAACACCTTTAGGGATTCTCTTCCACATACCTCTGAGCAGGTGAGGCATGGTAACTCTATGATTAGCATTCATATGATGGCTTTCACAGATGACTGAGATGGAAGTGCTTGAAATAGGTTTTCCAATTGCACCATGGTATCAGAGATGACCCAATGAAAGAAGAATAGTTTAAAGAGTAACCACAGTAATAGCTTGATACTCTTTTTGGATAACAGTTACAGAAAGCAACAGAGTGACTTCAATCCACTATAGGCTGGTAGAGAAATATTTGAAAATGTAAAACACTTACTAAAACACTGTTGTAGTCATTACCATACACAGAAATTTCCTACTTGGATATAGGATCAAGAAACTTTTCTAAGGAATGGTAGGAATCTGGGCAGATACCATTTGAAAATCTTCCACAAATATAAAATGGTGTAAACAAATGTTGTGTTTTCAAAGGACTTTTGAGCAGAAAGATTTCACTCATTCGTTTATATAATTAACAAATAAACTGTGCCATGTTCATATTCTGGTTATATAGCTATGAATTAGGACTGGTAGATCTTTTATATTCTAGTTGAGGAAATAGAAAAATTCTAAAAATATACCAACAAACAAGATAATTTTAGATAGTGATTTAATGCTTTGAAGAAGAGAACATAGGGTTAAGTGATAGAGGTCAACAGGTGTGGAGGCAGCAGGGCTCCTTCAGATTATGCTGCAGGCAAAGCCCCTCTGCAGAGGGGACTGTTTGATACTGCAGTTTTCTGTCTGCTACTGATCAGAAAGGCAGTAGTTAGACATTAGGACTTGCCTTTACCAGTGTATTCCTGGACTTTGTTAAGAATTCAGCCAGTCAAGGGCGCCATAAAGACAAGACTGATTCCAGAGCTCAGGAAGGGAAAGTATAAGATAAGTCATGCATATATATATGGAGGAGAAGAAAAAGCTCTTACTGTGAAAGATCAACTGATAAATGCAGAAAGAATAATGGAGCTAAGAAATCATTAATGCTTGCTAAAACTAGTGGGTGAACAAGATTTTGACATAGTTTCAAAACATTTTTCCATCGATGACATATTAATTACAAACATAAAGTTGTAACTTCACAGTGAAAAAAAAAAAAAACATGGTGATATCTCCTAGTCAAGTAATCAAAGTTACATCACTATCACTGGGACAAACTGACTCACATGCCTCCTGATGAGAAGCGCTGAGAAGATAACATCACTTTAGTGATGTTGCTATCAAAACTGCATAAACTGAATTTATAGTCACAAGAAACCATCAAAGCAAAACTCATCAACAAAATAACTGCCCTAAACCCTTCAAAGATACCAAAATCTAGATGAACTGCAGAATTGTTCTAGATTAAAGGAGATTAATAAAAATCAATGCATACATGACCCTGGATTAGATTCTAAACTGGAGGTATAACAAAAAACTATAAAGGACATTACTGGAACAAGAGGGGAAAAATAGTCTATATACCATGGATCAGATAACAGTATTATGTCAATGTTAAATTTCCTGATTATATAAAAAGATTTCTTTGTATTTAGGAAGTACCAAAGTGTTTAGTGATGTCTGCAACATACTCTCAAATGGTTCAAAAAAGGTATACACACAGAATGATGAAGCAAAAGAGATTTTGCAAACAATTAGCAGGTCTGGGTAAATGGTATAAAGGAGTTCCTTATAGTATTGTTTCAATTTTTCTGTAAATATGATAATACATCAAAATGAAAAGTTACCAAAAAACCAACCAGCTAACCAAACAAACACACATACCTCAAAACTCAGTTGTTTAATCTTCATCTGGTAGTATGATGAAGTCATGATTCCTGAAGGAACTCCCACCTCCATGGCACAGCAGCATAAGGTAGAACCAAGCTCTTATTAACCTGTAACCCTAGATAAGGTAGTAGCAGAAGCCAAGTTCCAGCCATACTCCTCTCTCTGCTCTGAGTGCAGACAAACCTAATTTATCCTTCATACCCAGTACTTATCAATCTAGCCAAAAATCATGATCTTTCTTTTCAATGGTTTTCCCAGAAACATAAAACATCCAATATATCTAGATATTTTCTCAGTGGAATAATTTTCTTATCTTCAAGTAGAAAAAAAAATATTATGTAAGCTTCTTAACAGCAATAAACAGAAACTGATTCTGACTGATTAAAATAAAAAAGGAATTTCTTATAAGATACTAGACCTGATTTTTACTTTTGATAATTCAGAACAACTTTCATGCTGGAAACAACTAGGAAAGCTGAATGAAATATAAAAATGTCCTTTTTAACAGCATCAAAGATCTAGCAAGACTGAGAGGAATTACTAAGCCAGGATAATAGAGAAACAGAAATCCAGATATTTCCATCCTGAGAAAAACAGCCGAGAGGCTGATCAGTGCCTTTGACAGTCTGATTGGGCTAGGGTAGGGTTCTGAAAACTTTTCCTTAAAAGTCCAGGTAAGTATTTTAGGGTTGAAGGACATAAAGCCTCTGGATCTTCTGACATAACTCATCAACTCTGCCATTGTAATGCAAAATCAATTATAGTAGAGATATGTGCACACTCGTGTTAATAGCAGCACTATTCATAATAGCCAAACACATGGAAGCAATCTAAGTGTCCACTGGTAAATAATTGGATAAACAAAATAACACACACACACACACACACACAGAATAGACTATTATTCAGACTTAAAAAGGAAGGAAATTCAGTAACTTTCTACAACACAGATGAAACTTAAGGGTATTATGATAAATAAATCAGTAACAAAAAAACCCTAAATACTATGTAATTCCACATATACAAGGCATTAAAAGTAGGCAAATTCATAGAGATAGAAAGTAGAATTGTAGCTACCAGGGGCTGGGGGAGGGAAAAGAAGTTAGTTGTTATGTAACAGGCACAGAGTTTCAGACTTGTAGGATAAAAAATGTTCTGGATATCTATTTCACAACAATGTGAATGTACTTAACACTACTGAACTATACATTTGAAAATGGTTAATATGTTAATTTTTAGTTATGTGCTTTTTTAAACACAATAAAAATGTGCAACAATTAAAAAGAATATCAATCAGGGTGTTAAAGTAGTCAATGGTCAGGATTTTATGGTTGAAACAAACAACAAAAGCTTTAAGAATCAACAAGAAGACTTCTGGCCAAGATGGAGGTGGAAGTAGATACACTTTGCCTCCTCACACAACCAAAACAAAGACAACAGCAAATTTAAAACAAAAAAAAAACCCACCAAGCAGAACTGCCAGAAAATCAAACTGTATGGCAGTCCCACAACCAAGGCATTAAAGAAGAAACCTTCATCCAGATAGGAGGGACAGAAAGGCAGCCAGGGCAAAGAGGATGCACAGCAAAGGGGCAGCTGGAGAACCACGTGGGCAAGGAGGCAGCTGGCTATCCCACATTTGTGTGTGGATAAACCAGGAGGAACAACTGGAGAGTGAGGCAGACTGTGTGACCCAGGGTTCCACTGCAGGAAAAGAAAGCCTCAAAACCTCTAGCTATAAAAACCTGTGGGGGTTGCAGCAGTAGGAGAAACTCCCAGCCTCACAGGAGAGTTTGTCTGAGAGACCCACAAGGTCTTAGAATGTACACAAACCCACCCATGCAGGAATCAGCACCAGAAGGGCCTAATTTGCTTGTTGGTAGCAGAGAAAGTGAGGGAAAGCCAGCCAAGGGCTAAGCAAGCAGCATTTTTCTCTCTCTAGCCTCTCCCTGACATATACCACTACAGCACAGCAACAATGTGTTCTCCTGCCCTGGTGAATACCTAAGGATCTTCCCCTTAGAATGTAACAGGTGGACCAAGACAGAGAAATATGGCCCAAACCAAAGAGCAGATCAAAACTCCCAAAACAGAACTAAGTGACAAAGACATAGCCAACCTGTCTGCTGCAGAGTTCAAGTCACTGGTAATCAGGATACTCACAGAAATGGTTGAGTATGGTCAGAGAAGAACAAAAAGTGAAGGCTATGCAAAGTGAAATAAAGAATAATATACAAGGAACCAACAGTAAGGGGAAGGAAACTGGGACTTAAATCAACAGGATGGAGGAATAGGAAGAAATAAACATTCAACCAGAACAGAATGAAGAAACAAGAATTCAAAAAAAAAAAAAATGAGGAGAGGCTCAGGAACCTCTGGGACAACTTTAAGTGTTCCAGCATTGAAATCATAGGGGTGCCATATAGGAGACTGTTCTGTGTGGCAAGGGCCCAGACAGGACCCACGCCCACGATAGGTTTTCCCATGGGGAATCAGGCCTTCATTGTACCTAGACTGCTATGAGAATTGCTTTTGCTAAAACTCCCTCACCCTGAATTGAGGCAGCAAGTATTTACTGTAACTTCCTAACGTCTGTGCTAAATCTTCCAAGGATGAGTGTAAGCAATTCAATCACTTTTCCCTTTGTATTTGTAAATATCCTTCTTCTGTAATGTGATTAGTGGCATCCTCTCCTTTGTTTACTGTAAAAGGTAACCACCTAAAGTGAACCTCTGCATAGCAAATGAGGACCATCATGTAATGTGCCCAGAAAAGCAATAAAAGCTTGTCAAGGCAAGAGTTGAGGCTTTTTCTCCTCTTGAGAGAGAAGCCATGCAGTCCCTTTTCCTCCACAGGACTTGGTAGTCCATGTGAATTTTTCATATCTCATCCACAATGTCGAGGACCCCACGAGCCTTGATCCACATCAGTGCCAGAAGGAGAAGAAGAGCAAGAAATTGAAAACTTACTTGAAAAAATAATGAAGGTCAGCTAATAGTGAAGGCACAGCTAAAATGGGGTGGGGAAGAAACAGGCCACAAATGAAAAGACAACAGAATTCTCCAGAGGAAGAACTAGATGAAATGGAGGCAAGCAATGTATCAGATAGAAAGTTTAGATAATGATTATAAACCATAAAAATGACCAGTCAGAAATAAAGAATATATATCTGTAGTAAATAATACACTGGAAGGAATAAAGAGTAAATTAGATGAAGAAGAGGATTGAATCAGTGATGTTGAAGACAAGATAGAAAAAAAACCACCCAACAGCAGAAAAAAAAAAAGAACTTAAAAAAAGAGGAGTGATTAAGAAACCTTTGGAATGATATGGAGCTTAACAAACTCTGCATCATGGAAATACCAGAAGGAGAAAAGAGTGAGCAAAGGATCAAGAACCTATTTGAAGAAATGTCAGAAAACTTTCCCAATATGATGAAGGAAAAAGACACAAAAGTCCAGCAAGCTCAGAGAGTCCTGAACAAGTTGAACCCAAAGAGGCATACAACAAGACACATTGCAATGAAAATGACAAGGCTCAAAGATACTGAGTAATCCTGAAAGCTGCAAGAGAAAATCAGGTAGTTACATACAAGGGAGCACCAATTTGATTTCTGAACAGAAACATTTCAGGCCAGAAGTGATGTGAAATATTCAAGGTGATGAAAAACAAGAACTTACAACCAAGGACACTTTACCCAACAAGACTATCATTTAAAACGAAGAAGAAATGTGAGGTTCCCAGACAAGAAAAAGCTAAAGTAGTTTGTTAACAGTAAACCAGTACTGCAACAAATGTTAAAGGATGGAGGAGGAGGAGAAGGAGGAGGGGGAGGAGGAGGAGGGGAGGAGAGAAGAGAAGAGAGAAGAGAAGAAGAAGAAGGAGGAGGAGGAGGAGGGGGAGAAGAAGAAGAAGAAGAAGAAGAGGAGGAGGAGGAGGAGAAAAAAAAGAGGAAAATAGTCTAACCATAAAATGGCACTAAATATGTATTTATCAATAATCACCTTAAATGTAAATGGCTTAAATGCCCCAACCAAAGACATAGTATACCTGAATGGATAAGAAAACAGGACCCATGTAATATGCTGCCTCCAAGAGACCCAACTCAGATTGAAAGATACTCAAAGACTAAAAGTAAAGGGATGGAAAAGATATTTTATGCAAATGGAAAGGAAAAAGAAACTGGCATAGTAATACTTATATAGAAAAAATAGACTTTAAAACAAAGTCTATTGTAAAAGACAAAGGAGGAATCTATATAATGGAAAAAGAAACAGTCTAACAAGAGGACATAACCTTAGTAAACATTTACACATCTACCATAGGAGCACCTAAATACGTAAAGCAAATCTTTACGGAATAAAGGGAGAGATAAACAGAAATATAGTCGTAATTGAGGATTTTAATGCCCACTAATTTCAATGAATAGATCTTCCAGACAGAAAATAAATAGAGACAATGGCCTTAAATGATGCATTAAATCAAATGGATTTAATTGATATCTTTAAAGCATTTTTCCCCAAATCAGCAGAATATACACACTTTTCAAGTGCACAAGGAATGTTTTCTAGGATAGGCCACATGTTAGGACACAAAACAAGTCTTAATAAATTCAAGAAGATTGAAATATTTCAAACATCTTCTCTGACCACAATGCTATGAAACTAGAAATCAACCACAAGAGGAACATTGAAAAATACTCAAAGACGTGGAAGGTAAATAACATGTTATTAAACAATGAGTGGGTTAGCTATGAGGTCAAGGAAGAAATCAAAAACTACCTTGAAACAAATGAAAATGAGAACACAACTATCCAAAATCTGTAGGACACTGGGACAGCAGTCCCAAGAGGAAATACATAGCATTACAGGCCTATCTCAAAAAGCAAGAAAAAGACCAAATAGAAAATTTAACTTTATACTTAAAGGAACTTGAAAAATAAAACCAAACAAAGCCCAAATTGAGTAGAAGGAAGTAAATAACAAAGATCAGAGCTGAAATAAGTGAAATAGAGTCTAAGAAGAATGATACAAAAGATCAATGTATCCAAGAGTTAGTTCTTTGAAAAGATAACATGATTGACAAATATTTAACCAGACTCATTAAGAAAAAAGATGGGGGACCCAAACACAAACACAAAGAAAGAGGTGAAATAACAACCAACACCCAAGAAATACAAAAGATTCTAGGAAAGTATTATAAACAATTACGTGTCAACAAACTGGACAACCTAGATGAAATTGAATACATACCTAGAAGCATACAGCCTTCCAAAACTAAAGCAGGAAGAATCAGAATATGAATGGACAGATTACACCCAGTGAAACTGAAGCAGTAATAAAAAAAACTCCCAGCTCTGGCTGGTGTAGCTCAGTGGACTGAGCACGGGCTGGGAACCAAAGTGTCCCAGGTTCGATTCCCAGCCAGGGTACATTCCTGGGTTGCAGGCCATAACCCCCAGCAACCGCACATTGATGTTTCTCTCTCTCTCTCCCTCTCTCTCTCTCCCTCTCTCTCTCTCTCTCTCTCTCTCTCTCTCTCTCTCTTGTCTCCCTCTCCCTCCCTCCATCCCTCCCTTCCCTCTCTAAAAATAAAAATAAATAAAATCTATAAAAAAAAAATTATAAAAAAACCCCAAAAACTCCCAACAAGCAAAAGCCCTGGACTGGATGCCTTCACAGATGAATTTTACCGAACAATCCAGGAAGAACTAGTGCCTTTCCTTCTCAAACTATTCCATAAAATTAAAGAGGAGGAAAGGTTCCCAAATTCATTTTATGAGGTGAACCTTGTCCTCCAAAACCAGATAAATGACACTGCAAAGACAGAAGATTATAGGCCAATATCCCTGATGAACACAGATGCTAAAATTCTCAATAAAATATTAGCAAACTGACTATAGCAATGCATCAGAAAGATCATACAACATGATCAAGTGGGACTTATTCTGGGAATACAAGGCTGTACAACATTTGCAAATCAATAAATGTGATTCACCACATAAACACAAGGATGGATAAAAACCACATGATCATATCAATACATGCAGAAAAAGAATTTGATAAAGTCCAGCACCCATTAATGATAAAAACTCTCAGCAAAGTGGGAATAGAGGGAACATATCTCTGTATAATAAAGGCCACATATGGCAAATCCACTGCCGGCGTCATACTCAACAGGCAAAACCAACAAGCGTTGCTCTTAAGATCAGGAAACAAGACATGGATATCACTTCCACCTCTCTTATTTCACCTCTCTGGAAGTTCTAGCCAGAGCAATCAGACAAGAAGAAATAAAAGGCATCTGAATTGGAAAGGAAGAAGTTAAACTGTTTTTATCTGCAGATGACATGATACTTCACATAGAGAACACCAAAGATTTGACCAAGAAACTATTAGAACTGATAAATGAGTTCATCAAAGTAGCAGGATACAAAATTAATATCCAGAAATCAGCTGCATTTTCATATGCCAATAATGAACTCGCTGAAAGAGAAATTAAGAAAACAATCCCATTCACAATAGATTCAACAAGAATAAAATACCTAGGAATAAACCTAATCAAGGATGTAAAAGACCTGCACTTGGAAAATTATGACACTGAAGAAAGAGATTGAAGAAGATATAAATAAGTGGAAGCATATACCATGTTCATGGATAGGAAGAATTAACATTATTAAAATGTCCATGCTACCCAAAGCAACCTATAGATTCAATGCAATTTCTATCAAGATTCCAACAATATATTTCACAGAACTAGAAAAAATATTTCAAAACTTTAGATGGAACTTCAAAAAATGCCCACATAGCAACAGTGATCCTGAGAAAGAAAAAAGTTGGAGGAATCATGCTACCTAATATGAAACTATATTAAAAAGCCATAGTAACCAAAACAGCCTGCTACTGGCATAAAAACAGACACATAGATCAATGGAACAAAATAAAGAGCCCAGAAATAAACCCATGCATTTTTTTGTCAATTAATATTTGACAGAGGAAGCCAACACATACAATGGGCTAAAGATAGTTTATTCAATAAATACTGTTGGGGAAATTGGACAGATACATGCAAAAACATGAAACTAGACCACTTCTTATACTACACACAAGAATAAATTCAAAATGGACCAAAGACTTAAATGTTAGATCTGAAACCATAAAAATGCCAAAGGAAAACATAGCAAAATTTTGGACATAGTTCTTAGCACTATTATGTCAGATATATCTCCCCAGGCAAGGAAAACAAAAGACAAAATAAACATCAAACTAAAAAGTTTAGATTTTCCTTTGCACAGCAAAAGAAATCATTAACAAAATAATAAGACAACCCACAGAATGGGAGAACACTTTCCAATAGATCTGATAAGGGGTTAATATCCAAAATTCATTAAAAACTTAACACAACCCAACACCAAAACAACAACAACAAAAAACAAACAAACAAATAAATAATGGGCAAAGGGTCTGAGTAGACATTTCACCAAGGAGGACTAATGGCTGATAGAAATATTAAAAGATGCTTAACATCACTAATCATTGGAGAAATACAAATTAAAACCACAATGAGATAACAACTCACACCTGTCAGAATGGTTTTCAATAAATCAACAAACAATAAGTTCTTGTGAGGATGTGGAGAAAGGGGGACACTTTTGCACTATTGCAAAGAATGCAGATTGGTGCAGCCACTGTGGAAAGCAGTATGGAGATGCCTCAGAAAATTTAAAATGGATCTGCCCTTTGACATAGCATTCCCACTTCTGGGAATATATCTGAAGGAATCCAAAATACTAATTCAAAAGAACATAAGCAACCCTATGTTCATTGCAGCATTATTTACAATTGCCCCAAGATATGGAAGCAGCCCGAGTGCCCATCAGTAGATGAGTGGATAAAACAGCTATGGGACATTTACACAATGGAATACTGCTTGGACATAATAAAGAAATAAATTTTAACCTTTGCAACAATATGGATGGACCTGGAGAACATTATGCTAAGTGAAATAAGGCAGTCAGAGAAAGGTGAATACCATATGATTTCATTTATGTGTGGAATCTAATGAACAAAGTGAACTAACATGCAAAATAGAGAAAGACTTGTAGACAGAGCAGGATGACAGCTAAGATTGGTGTGGTGGGGGAGGGGTGGAAGAATTGATCAAAAAGGAAAAAGGACTCATGGACACAGACAACAGTGCAGTGATTGTGGGGACAAGCGGGGTATAAGGAGACTGAATGGTAATGGAAAGACATACAATAAAAATAAAATAAAATGAAAATTAAAAATATGATAAAATAGTATTGCAAATCTATGTCAATATAAGAATGTTACAGAACAGACCCAGGGGTGGTGGTGAACGATATCCTTTGGGCTCTAGGGGACCCCATCCCATACTAGGTTTACCTTGCCTGCCACCAGGGAAAGACGTCTCTCAATGCCAGAGATTGGTGAAGAGGAAAGGATTACTTATTTAAAAAGTTATATAAACTTAAGAGTAATAGCTTAATGTCTTCATTGAGATCCCAAAGTCCTTTAGAATACCCACAAATGCACAGTCCTTCCTTTCCCCTTTGCCCAGTCCGGGGTACCGTATCTAAGGAAAAGAAATAGAAGTCAGTGGTTCTTCTCTGCCCAAGCAGTGTGGTCCCAAAAAGAGCCAGCATGGCTACTGCACCTGGGTTTAAATCCCAGCACCAATCTTCCTCTGCCACACCATTTCTGACTCCTCCCACAATTGGCCACAGCTGCCAGAATTCCCGTATTTTTTCCAGCTTTACTTGGCTGCCATAGTAAGTCCAGGCAGGTGTGGCACTGTGGTGTGGAGCCAATCATCTCCAAGCTCTTACACAGGCTCTGTAAGCAGGGGGACTTGCCTCCCAGTTACATCATGGGTTGAAGTCACTCCCATCCTCCTGGCTCAAAGCATGGCCACAGCTGTTTAACACATCCATGAAACCAGTTAAAGGTTATAGATATGTTAAATGACTGTTCTAGAAGTTAGCTGCAAAACTGTTGCTGTTCAAAAACAACTCTCAATGGCCCTGCTCCATGCATCCCATCCCCTGGCTCAGACTTGTGAGGGTGAGGACATCCTATATACATATATTTTTTCCAATATTTTCTGGACCCCGAGTCCTGGACCCCATTACAAATCTCTATTTGGGGCCTTCCCCTTGGCTGCACCCTGTTACCAGAAGACAAGAAAAAAAATAAGATAACAATATTGAGAACAAAAAATCAGAGAACTCTTCTTTATAGGTAACTCCCAGAAATGGTGAGATATAACACACTGAGTAACATTTAGAAAGTGTGAGAAAGTTTAATGAAATCCACATACAGGATCAAAATCAATTTTTTTCATTATACTATCGATAGCAAAATGGAAAAAGTCTTTAAAAAAACCATTCCCAATAAGTACAAAGAACTCTATAAAATAGATGACAATAAACGTAACATGACATGTGCAAGACTTACATAGGAAAAACTGTATTAATGAAGGACATAAAAGAGGACCTGAGTATATATATTGACAGTTCATTGTTGCTAAGTTTTAATTACCACAAAATTAATCAGTATGAATTCTGTACAAATTCCATCAATATCCCATCATGATTTTTCAAAGAATTTAATAAGCTATTTCTAATATTTGTCTAAAATTAAATGAGCAAAACATAGCCAAGAAAATACTGAAAAAAAAAAAACAGTAGGAGATTCTTCATCTAGTCATATGTCAGAGATCTATAGTAATTTTTAAAATATGGTTTTGGCATATGAACAGATCAAAAGATCAATTGTACAGAATACTCCAGAAAAGACTCATAATTTTATGTGAATTTATAACATGATTGTGTTGGCACTTAAAATCAGTAAGGCAAAGATGGTATTGGGATAATTGTCTTTCCTGAACAGAGTTAGACATTTAGATGTCTACCTGAAATCACATGACAAAATAAATTCTAGATGACATGAATGCTAAAAACTATGAAAACCAAAGAAGAAAATGCAAGAGGAGACCCTAAAACTGAAATTGATTTATACAAAATTGTGTATTTATCCTTACATGTTTAAACTTCAGTCACCTACAAAGTACTCTTCATTTGATGCAATACACATATCAAGATGTGTTTTCCATGGCTCAAAATAGTTTTTGAACTTGTTAATTTTGATGTTTTCAGTTCTTCTGCAGTATTTTTTCACCTTTTTCACATCAGCAAAACATTTCCCTTTGAGATTTTTTTTCACCCAGGTTTCCCTTGGGTGAAACATAAAAATATTCCTTGGAATGATATTGCATGAATAGGGAGAGTGGTACACAGGGGTCATGTCGTTCTTGGTGAAAAACTGCTGAATACTCAGTGTGGTGTGGGCAGGTGCACTCATAAATCACCCATTAAGAAATGGACACACATGTTGAGTCTTCAAAAAAAATTCACTGAAGTTGAACACAGCCTTTCACAACAATGCCAGCCAGCTGGTGCACTGATACAGATGGGCTCCTAGAATACTCACCTAGCCGGGGAAGCCTGTACTACCAGGACCCACCTCTCCAGGAACCCATTCATGACACCACATTACATTTAGTCATTATATCTCCAGAGGCTTTTGTGGAGTGTTTCTCAGACTTTCCTTGTTTTTGATGACCTGGACAATATTGAGAGTACTAGTTGGATATTTTGTAAAATGCCCCCTAATTGGTTTTGTATAATCTTTTCCTCAATATTAGTTTGGGTTTTGGGTAAGGAGAAGGAAAACTATAGAGGTAAAGTGCCATTTTCATCACATCATATCAAGAGTACATACTATACTGTCAACATGATTTACCACAATTGATGATGACCTTGATCACCTGTCAAGCACAATTGACATACAATATTATATTTGTTTCAGGTGTATAACCCTGTGATTAGACATTATATAACTTACTAAGAGATCACATTGATAAATCTAGTACCCACCTGGTACCACATATGGTTATATAATACCATTGACTACAATCTCTATGCTTTACATCCCTATGACCATTGTGTAACTACCAATTTGTATTTCTTTTTTTTTATTTTAATCATTGTTCAAGTACAGTTTTCTCCCCCCTCCTCCCAATTTGTATTTCTTAATCCCTTCCCTTTTATCCATTCCCCCAACCCATTCCTATTTAGACACTGTCAAAATATTCTCTGCATCTATGAGTCTGTTTCCATTCTGCTTGTTCATTTATTTTGTTTTTTAGATTCCACATATAAGTGAAATCATATGGCATTTGCCTTCCTCTGCTTATGTCACTCAGCACAATACGCTGTAGGTTCATCCATGTTGTTGCTAATGGCAAGATTTCATCCTTTTTCATGTCTGAGTCATTCCATTGTGAATATGAACTACCTCTTTATCCATTCACTTATTGATGGACACTTAAGTTGCTTCTGTATCTTAGCTATTGTAAATAATGCTGCAATGATTATATGGACACACATGTCTTTTCAAATTAGTGTTTTGAGTTTCTTCAGATAAATATCCAGAAGCGGAAATGCTGGGTTCTTTGTTTTCTCTTGTTTCAGCCTTGTTTTAAAGTCTATTTTGTCTGGTACAAGTATTGCTACCCCAGGATTTCCTTTGTTTGTTTGTTTCTGTTTTCATGAAAATAGCTTTTTCCATCCCTTTACTTTCCAGTCTGTGTGTATCTTTTGATCTCAAATAAATCTCTTGAAGACAGCCTATGTAAGGGTTTTGTTTTGTTATCCATTCAGCCACTGTATGATTTTTGGTTGGAGCATTTAATCCATTTTATATTTAAAGTAGTTTTTGATAGATATGTATTTATTTCCAATTTATTATTCATATTTTATCTTTTTATTTCTTCATCTTAAAGAAGATCCTGTAACATTTTTTGTAATACTGGTTTGGTGGTGATGAACTCCTTTAGCTTTCTACTGTCTAGGAAGCTCTTCATCTGTCCTTTGATTTTAAATGATACACTTGCTGAATAGAGTTATCTAGGTTGTAGGAACTTGCTTTTCATCACTTTGAATATTTCTTGCCAGTCCCTTCTGGCCTGCAAAATTGCTGTTGAGAAACCAACTGACAATCTTATGGGAGCTCCCATGAAGATAACTAACTGCCTTTGTCTTGCTGCTTTTAAGATTCTTTGTTTGTAACCATTGCATTTCAATTACAATGTATCTTGACTATACATTGTAATCAAGGGCCTCTTTGGGTTCATCTTGTTTGGGACTCTTTGAGCTTCCTGGACTTGTATGTCTATTTCCTTCACCAGGTCAGGGAAGTTTTCTGTCATTTTTTTCAAAAAGGTTTTCAATTTCTTGCTCTCTCTTCTTCCTCTGGCACCCCCATGATACAAATGTTGGTGGGTTTGAAGTTGTCACAGAGGCTCCTTATACTATCCTCATTTTTAAATTCTTTTTTTTTTTTTTTTTTTGCTATTCTAATTGGGTGTTTTCTGCTTCCACATTTTCCAAATCTCTGATTTAATCCTCTGCCTCATTTACTCTACTGGTGATTCCCTATAATGCATTCTTCACTTTTTATTGTATTTTTATAGATTATTTTTACCTCAGCTTTTATGTTTTCTATCACTTTGTTGAAGTTCTCACTAAGTTCATCTATTCTTTCCCTAAGTTCATTGAGCATCCCTGAACTCTGCATCTGGTAGATTGTTTGTCTACATTTTGTTTAGTTCTATTTTTTTTTTGAGTTATGTTCTATTATTTCATTTGGGCCATGTTTCTTTATCTCCTCATACTTCTCTCTATTAGTTTCTATGATTTAGGTAGAGCTGTTATGTCTCCAAAGCTTGGTAGAGTATCCTTGTATAGTAGGTGTCCTGTAGTGCCCAAGTGGTACAGCCTCTCTAGTACCTGAGCCAGGTGTACCAGGTGCACCTCCTGTGTGGAGTGTGTACACCCTCCTTTTGTAACTGAGCCTTGATTGCTGTTGGGGCCTCAGTGGGAGGGATACCCCAAAGCCCATAGGCTGCGAGGACTGGCTGCAATGGCCATGGAGGATCAGCTATGCAGGAGCTGACCACACAGAGCAGGACTGACATCAGCAAGGCTCTGGTCCTTGCTGAGTCTGCCCATTGAGTGTGTTGCTTATGAAATTGGTTGGGTGGTGCTTTGATGTGGTTTAATACTGTCCACTTGGTACACTGACTCTGGGGCCTCCTGGGAGATGCAGGCCAAGGTCAGGCACTGTACTCTGCCCAGCATGAACTACAAAGTGATCTAAAGATGGCTGATACTTGTTCTGGGCTTGGAGGTTTCTAGGGGAGGCCAAGCTATGAACCAAGCCTACCTGCCATTAATGCAGGGTCTGGGGTCATTTATCAAGAAGTATGGGGCACACTGAAGCCAGATGCTCCTTGCTTGAGAGATTTTAGGAAAGTCTGAAGCATGAGCCAAAAGGCCATTTGTATGGATACAAATGGTTTGGGTGGGTTCAAAAGTTGGGTGGGAAGGGTCTCAGAGAATTATCAAGGTGAGGTGAACAGTGTTAGCCAGGTTTATGGAGACATAGATATGGTGGCCACCTTCTAGCTCTGTGTGAGGAGGGCTCAGAAAAGGAATATTCTGTCAGCACTTTCATCTGGGAGAAAGCTGCTTCCCTCAAGCTCTCACTCTGATTTCAGACAATTCAGTTCCTCCCTACTTATCTCTTGTGCCTTTTGAGCTAATGCCTCAGTGTACAGCTCAGAGAGAGTGAGTATGAGTAAGTCTGTGTGTGGGCCCTTTAAGAGGGATACCTGGGCCCTGGCCAGTGTGGCTCAGTTGGCTGGAGCATCCTCCCATAATCAGAAGGTTGCAGGTTTAATTTGATTCCAGGTCAGGGCATATATCTAGGTTGCAGGTTCAGTCACCAGCCTGGGTACATGCAATCACTGTTCCAGGCATGTAAACGAGGCAACCAATCGATATTTCTCTCACATCGATATTCATCTCTCTCCCTTCCTCTCTCTCTCTCAAAGAAAGACAATGGAAAAATATCCTCGGATGAGAAAAAAAAGAAAGAAAAATGCCTGGGACTCCAGAAGCTCTCCATCTCACACAGCTACAATCCTCACTGCCTTTCATAGAAGTTATGGGGACTTCTTCTGGCACTGGAATTCTGGGCTACAGGACCTGGTGTGGGACTGGGATGCCTTCCTCCTCAGGTGACACCTCCACAGCCAAGATAACCCTCCTGGTTTTTATTTGCCATAGGTAGGTGTGGGACAAGCCTGTTCCACTTGTCTACCATTCCTACCAGTATCGATGTGGGTTATTCTTTAAATCTCTAGTATTGTAGTAATACTTCCATTCAACTAGATTTTAGGTGATTCTGAATGATGGTTGTTCTGTACTTTAGTTGTAATTTTCATGTGATTGTGGGAAGATTTGAGTACTGCATTTACCTATACTGCCATATTGACCAGAACCCCTAAAAGTTTATTTTTAAAGGGCCCAAAAATGCAAGTTGCAAAAAGATATAATTTCTATTATATACCTACATAATCAATTCATTTTTTTAAAAGCCAGTACCTTGTATTCCCACTGCATACCCAAGCACCTATACATAACTTATACATGAGGTCCTCCCAGAAGGTATGCAGCCATGTAATATGAAAAATAGAGATATTTATTAAAGAAGATAGAAGAAACATTGAACCCAGGACACTGATGCCTCAGTCCCCTTCAAAGTGGGCACCTTGGGACCTCACATAGTTCTCCCAATCACCATCAGCTGCCCCGTTATATTTTCCTGAATCTCACAGATGGTCCAAAATCTCTTGCATTTGAAAGGTGATTTTAGTTTCAGGAAAAGTCAGAAGTAACATGGCACCAAATTGGGGCCATGGCGGTGCTGAATCATCTGAGTGATTTGATGTTTCACAAAAAAACTGTGCAGGAGACATGATGCATGAGTGGGCATGTACGTCATCATGATGAAGCTGCCAACCATCACTTGCCCATAGCTGCAGCCTCTGAATCATCCAAATAGTTTCTGAGAAGGAATGTTCAAACTTAACAAAAAATTTGATGCAGATTTGGTGCTCTACTTTTAAATGCAATGGCCACGCAGTGCACAGGTTCACTCAATGGTGTCCACTGCCCCCACTAACTAGTATAGTGAAGTCATCATTGTTTACACATTATATGCATTTCAGTCCACTCTCCTTGGCTGCCAGGGTACATTGATGTTGCATAAACCATTCTTGTTATATTAACAATGGCTGTACTTTTTCCGTACAGACTTCATATACCTGTAGCACTGTGCTGTAAAATAGCCACTCACACATGTCTATTTAAATTTAATTCATTAGAGCTACCAGTAAATAAAATTAAAAATGAGTAACATTTTCTCAGTCATACTAGTCACATTACAAGTGCTCGGTAGCTAATGTGACTGGTTACTATTTTGGACAGAACAGATACAGAACATTTTCATTCTTGCAGAAATTCTATTGGACAGCAATGCTGTAAGGTATATATGTATGTGTGTGTCTACATATCACTGCATGGAAAAGGGATTTAGATACCAATATATACCAAAAAGTGCTTACCTCTAGAGAAAGTAGTTCATTTTTATTCTATAATCTTCTGTATTCTATTTTTTAATGTATATATTTTTATTAAGTATATTTTATTGATTATGCTATTACAGTTTTCCCATTTTTCTTCCCTTTATCTTCCTCCACCCCTCACTCCCCCTCCCTTCAGCATTACCCTCCTCTTAGTTCACGTCCATAAGTTCTTTGCATGCTCCATTTTCTATACTGCTCTTAACCTCTCCCTGTCTATTTGTGCATACCAATTATGCTTCTTATTCCCTATACCTTTTTACCCCATTCTTTCTCACCCCCTTCCCACTGATAACCCTCCATGTGATGTCCATTTCTGTGATTCTGTTCCAGTTCTAGTTGTTTGCTTAGTTTTTCTTTTCATTTTTTTTTCAGTTCAGTTGTTGATAGTTGTGAGCTTGTTGTCATTTTACTGTTCAATGTTTTGATCTTCTTTTTCTTAGATAAGTCCCTTTAACATTTCATATAATAGGGGATTGGTGATGATGAACTCTTTCAACTTGACCCTATCTGGGAAGCACTTTACCTGCCCTTCCATTGTAAATGAAAGCTTTGCTGGATACAGAGTAACCTTGGATATAGGTCCTTGCTTTTCATAACTTGGAATACTTCTTTCCAGTCCCTTCTTGCCTACAAGTTTTCTTTTGAGAAATCAGCTAGAAGTCTCATAGGCACTCCTTTGTAGGTGACTCTCTCCTTTCCTCTTGCTGCTTTTAAGATTCTTTATATTTAATCTTAGGTAGTTTAATGATGATGTGTCTTGGTGTGCTCCTCTTTGGGCCCAACTTCTTTGGGACTGTCTGAGCTTCCTGGACTTCCTAGAAGTCTATTTCCTTTGCCAGATTGGGGAAGTTTTCCTTTATTATTTGTTCAAATAAGTTTTCAACTTCTATCTAGCTCTTCCTCTTCTCCTTCTGGCACCCCTATAATTCTGATGTTGGAATGTTTAAAGTTGTCCCAGAGGTTCCCAAGCCTCTCTTCATTTTTTTGAATTCTTATTTCTTCATTCTGTTCCAGTGGGATGTTTATTTCTACCAGGTGTTCCAAATCATTGATTTGAGTCCCAGTTTCCTTCCCTTCACTATTGGTTCCCCATATAATTTGCTTTATTTCACTTTGGGTGGCCTTCATTTGTTCCTTCATTTTGTTACCAAACTCAATCACTTCTGTGAGCATCCTGATAACCAGTGTTTTGAACTCTGCATTTGATAGGTTGGCCATCTCCATGTTGCTTAGTTCTTTTTCTGGAGTTTTGATCTGTTCTTCATTTGGGCCATATTTCTTTGTCTCAGTGTACCTGTTGTGTTGTAAGGGTGTGGGATTTAGGTATTCACCAGGACAGGGAAACCTTCTTTGCCAGAGCCAAGATGGAGGCATAGGTAGATATGCTTCCTCACACAACCAAAGAAGGATAACAACCAATTGAAAACAAAGAAATGCCAGAAAATCAAACCATATGGAAGTCTGACAACTAATGAGTTAAAGAAGAAACATTCATCCAGACTGGTAGGAGGGGTGGAGACAGGAAGCCAGGGTGGAGAGGACATGTAACAAGGCAGCAGAAGATGGACCAGGGAGTCCCACATTTGCATGTAGTTAATCTGGGAGAAACAACTGGGGAGCAAGACAGACCATGCAACTCAGGGTTCCAGCACAGGAAAATAAGTCTCAAACCTCTGGCTCTAAAAACCCATGGTTGTTGCAGTTGTGAGAGAAATGGCCTCACAGGAGAGTCTGTTGAAGAAGCCCAAGGATTCTAGAATGTATACAAGTCCACCCACCTATGAATTAGCACCTGAAAGGGGAAAATTCACTTGTGGGAAGCGAGGGAAGTGAAGGAAAGTAGGGTGAGAGCAGAGCAAGCTAGCAAGTGGCATTGTTCCCTCTTTGAACCCTCTCCCATGTACAGTGCCACAATGCAGCCAAATTGGTTGCCCTTCCCTGAAGAATATCTAAGGTATTACAACACAACAGGTACACTGAGACAAAGAAATATGGCCCAAATGAAGAACAGATCAAAACTCCAGAAAAAGAACTAAGCAACATGGAGATGGCCAACCTATCAAATGCAGAGTTCAAAACACTGGTTATCAGGATGCTCACAGAAGTGATTGAGTTTGGTAACAAAATGAAGGAACAAATGAAGGCCACCCAAAGTGAAATAAAGCAAATTATATGGGGAACCAATAGTGAAGGGAAGGAAACTGGGACTCAAATCAATGATTTGGAACACCTGGTAGAAATAAACATCCCACTGGAACAGAATGAAGAAATAAGAATTCAAAAAAATGAAGAGAGGCTTGGGAACCTCTGGGACAACTTTAAACATTCCAACATCAGAATTATAGGGGTGCCAGAAGGAGAAGAGGAAGAGCTAGATAGAAGTTGAAAACTTATTTGAACAAATAATAAAGGAAAACTTCCCCAATCTGGCAAAGGAAATAGACTTCTAGGAAGTCCAGGAAGCTCAGACAGTCCCAAAGAAGTTGGGCCCAAAGAGGAGCACACCAAGACACATCATCATTAAACTACCTAAGATTAAATATAAAGAATCTTAAAAGCAGCAAGAGGAAAGGAGAGAGTCACCTACAAAGGAGTGCCTATGAGACTCCCAGCTGAACCTTGTAGGCAAGAAGGGACTGGAAAGAAGTATTCCAAGTCATGAGAGGCAAGGACCTATATCCAAGATTACTCTATCCAGCAAAGCTTTCATTTACAGTGGAAGGGCAGGTAAAGTGCTTCCCAGATAGGGTCAAGTTGAAAGAGTTCATCATTACCAAGCCCTTATTATATGAAATGTTAAAGGGACTTATCTAAGAAAAAGATCAAAACATTGAACAGTAAAATGACAACAAACTCACTACTATCAACAACTGAACCTAAAAAAAAAAAAAAAAAAAACCCAGAAAGAAAAACTAAGCAAACAACTAGAACAGGAACAGAATCACAGAAATGGACATCATATGGAGGGTTTTCAGTGGGAAGGCAGAGGGGAAGCATGGGGGGTAAGGTACAGGGAATAAGAAGCATAATTGGTAGGCATAAAATAGATGGGTAGAGGCAAAGAATGATATGGGAAACAGAGAAGTCAAAGAACTTATATGTACAACTCATGGACCTGGAGTAAGCAGTGTGGTGGAGGAGGATGCTAGAGATTTGGGCATTGTAGGGTAGAGGAGTGATAAAAGGGATAAATTGGGAAACTGTAATATCATAATCAATAAAATATACTTTTAAAAAAGAGAGAGGGAGGAGAAAGAAATGCTTATGTGAGAGAGAAACATCGATTGGTGGCCTTTGTATCTGCCCCTACTGAGCATAGACTGGGGATTGAACCTGAAACCTACCTATGTAGGGATCAAACCTACAACCCTTCAGTTTACGGGGCAATGCTCCAACTAAGCCCTACCAGCCAAGGATGAGCATATATGTATATATTTTAAATATTTTTATAGTTTGAAATGTTTTTCATTTTCATTTTTTTAAATATATTTTATTGATTATGCTATTACAGTTGTCCCATTTCCCCCCTTCACTCCCTTCCACCCTGTACACCCCCTCCCACCCACATCCCCCCCTTTAGTTCATGTCCATGTTTCATACTTATGAGTTCTTTAGCTTCTACATTTCTCATACTATTCTTACCCTCCCCCTATCTATTTTCAACCTACAATCTATGCTACTTATTCTCTGTACCTTTTCATTTTAGTTTTAAAATATTTGTTTTAAAAATTGATGCACAGGTGTCCTCTGAATTATTTTTCTTAGTATTTCTATCATTTTCCATTTGTCTAGTAAATGTAATATTTGTTTAGCAAAATTTAGAACTAGAAGGCTTCTCAAAAACTTTGGCATTTGATAATCAAGTAATTATGATAATAGTAACATGAGTCTTTTTCCTAAATTGTATCTTATTTTTAAAAAAATGAATAAAGCACCCTGGCTGGTGTAGGTCAGTGGATCGACCATGGGCTGTGAACCAAAGTGTTGCAGGTTTGATTCCCAGTCAGGCCACATGCCTGGGTTGCAGGCCACAGCCCCCAGCAACCACACACTGATGTTTCTCTCTTCCTCTCTCTCTTTCTCCCTCCCTTCCCTCTCTAAAAATAAATAAATAAAATCTTTTAAAAAAATTAATAAAGCAGGTATATATAGAAAAATAACTTATGCCTGCCTAAAATTTTAAAATAGTTGTACCCAACTTAAATAAAATTGATTTTCCATTATATTCTCTTCCCTAATATTCTTGTCCATATTTTTAAAAGATTTTATTTATTTTTAGAGAGAGGGGGAGGGAAAGAGAAAGTGAGGTAGAAAAACATTGATGTGAGAAAAAAACATTGGTCAGTTGCCTCTCGTACGCACCCAGACTGGGGACTGAGCTTGCAACCCAGGCATGTGCCCTGACTGGGAATTGAACCAGTGATCTTTCACTTTACAGAACAATACCCAAGCAACTGAGCCACACCAGTCAGGTCTTTCCTATCATTCTCAAAACTCTCCCCAACACTCCAAAAAGGGAAAGTTTAATTATTTTTCAGTGGATGGACATTTTTTAGACATGTATTTGTGTATGTATAAATATGCTTATTTAGATATTTTTAAATGCTAGGAGAATTATCTTGTAAAACATGCTATGTGGCGGATATTAACCAACCATCAACTAAAAATACACAACAGCCCCAAAGGTGGAAAACAATATATTAATTTATTTCCAAGGAAACAATGTGGAACATTACTCAAATCAAACACAGATTCAGTAGTTTTGGGGCATCTCCACGGGGAGGAGAAACCCACTAGCCCAACACTACACTCTTCCAATGTTAAAGTATTAAAGACACAGGAGGCATGACCAGCAATGAACATGTAAACATCTATTCCAAAAGATTTCTCATTCTATGTGAGAAAGATCCAGTGTAAAACATTTCTTCTTTTCAGGTGGTGTCATTTGAATAAGTTGAAAAAGGACTCTGTCATTAGTTCTCGCTGTATTCCCTCCACTCAGCCCTTCATCTCCCAATATAGTTCCATCCCTTTAAGCAGCAGGAGCAAAGAAAACTTTATTTCAGTCACTCCCTTTAAATATGGTTAACTTTCAACAGGTACAATTGTAGAATAAAGGGAAAAAATTACATTAATTAAATGCATTATTAGTTGTAGTAAGTGTTTTTCATCAGAATAAATATTGAGGAACTTAATAGATCAGTGTAATACAAACACAGGCTTCACATTGTTCTGAGGTGATGGGACCTTTTCTCAATTTTAACACTGAGATCATTCCTAAAACCTACCTTCTCTGGTACAGTAAATATGGCTACATTTCACCTTCTCTAATATTGTACCTCAGGAAATGAACTAAGACCAGTAGGAGAATCCCAAGTGTCAGGCAGGAACGTGTTTCTTAGTGCTTAGCAACAGCCTCTCTAAGCCTCACTGACCTCATCTGCAACACGGGGATAAATAATGAGGACCTCACAGGAGGGTTGTGAGGTTTGAAAGGTGAGCTAGCATAATGCCTTGAACACAATAGGCTTTTTAGCTTCTGTCTCCTCGTTCTGTTCTTTCAAATAATCTCTGATTTAAGCCTCAATTTGTAATTACTGATATCACAATCTACAATCCTACATATGAATGTATTAAAATACAACCATTATTTAAGGTTCTCTACAGCAGTCTTTCCAATGTTAACATTATTACCGAGATTTTTAGAGTGAAAAAGCTTCCGTCTTAATTTTCCTGCTTTGTCTCTGCACATGTATAGTGTATACTAGACACTCAAGAAATATTTATTGACTGTATGCTGAATGAATTGGATGAATGAATGGACAAGGGATAAATGAGACAGATGTTCAACCACAAATGAAAGCTCTTAAACACCTAGGCATTCTTATCAGCACCAGGCATTGTAAACTGCTCAGAAAACGCTATGGATAGAATTTGGTTTCCATTTTGCAAGTAAGAGAACTTTGGTGGGAGTTGAGAGGGTGGTTACGAAGAGGAAAGTGATTAATTTTGAGGTATCAGGTCACGTTCTGACAAAATTGAGAAATATTCTGTTCTAATATTCTGTTCAGTAAGTCCTTTTACTGAAGCACCTGGCAGGGACTGCTGTCTTAAAACACATTCTGTCTCCTAATGACTGTCTATTCTATACAGAACTTCAGACAAGTAAACTGAAAATGCTAGCTTTAAAAGTCAGGAACAGGATCTAGTTTTCAGTTCTAGTAGCTCAAGTATTAGAGAAGATAGGTGAGTTACCCTGAAAGCTGCTTATATGTCTGTGTGCAGCTGAGCAAAGAGCGGTGTCCATTAATATGTGACTATAGATCTGTTATAAATGATTGCCTCTTCAAAGAAACCCAGTTTTTATTTTCCTAAGTTATATTACCTACAATCCTCCTTTTGATTAGAACATTTATATATGATGACTATCTGATGCAAAGATATGAGGGCACTTACACTGATCCTTGATCAGAACAACAAACGGACATAGAGTTGAGCATCTAGAAACAGCCAGAGTGGCCAAAGTGCCAGGATCGCTCCATGCAGCCTTCCTGTTAATGTGTTTCACAGTGTCCAGTGGATATTGTAACATGTGATAGGGTAGCCAGGTCCTGAAGCCATAACCTCAGTCCTTAAAATGTTAACCAAGGCAAAGTCTTCTCACAAAGGTTCTTCCTCCCAATTGCGATTTCCCTTTATTCATGAGTTACAGTAGATCAAAAATACCAGCTGGGTTGTATTGCAGTTTCACTCTGATTTAGGGTTCTTTCTCGAAGTCTCAATTCTAGGCATTCTACAGTAAGGGGGTACGTAGTAAGTTCAAACTTGTTAGCAAAAAGGCTTGGTGAATTAATCAGCCACTTTAAATCTCCATTTCCATAGATACAAATGCCGTGGACATAGTGGCCTGCAAAGGAGAGAACAAGACAGATCAAAACATGCTTGGTTTCAAAAGTCAGGGAACTTGCACAGTGGAAGAGTTAGTGCCTGACTACTGAGTACCTAAAACTGTGCCAAGTGCTGTGAGATTCTAATGAAACATAATTGTGTCAGTCCAGCCTACAAAGAAGTTCAATTCTTTATAGAAAAACAAAGGGTACAAATACATATTTGAAGACAATGAGAGTTAAACAACACAAAGCAATAACACACTAGGCATCATGAGGCAATTCATGTATTATCAAATTAAGACTTAGGGATGAGAAGTTCCAGAAGTGTACAGATGTCTTTATGGGCTGCCCTGGTCAGGCTGCTTCCTGGAGCTCCGGCCTAGTCTCTCTAAGTGCCTCGATGAGTAATAAACCCAGCCAATACAACACGTCAGGACTGCATTCCTTAATCCTGTCCAAGTCTTCCCCGTCAAGATCCACAGCAATTCTATTGTTTGGTGCTTTGAACACTTCTCCCCTCTCTCACACCCTACATTCAATCTGTCAGCAATTCTGTCAGCTCAACTTTCAAAATACTAATAGAATTTGACTACTTTTCTACTACTCCCATCCTGTTCTAAGCCATCTCCCTCTTCCTGTCTTGAGTTGTTGCAATAATAACTGGTTTCCACTGCCTCCACCTCTGCCAGTTCGTATATTCTCAGCATATCAGCCATGTCTCTTCTGCTTCAATGGCTTCTCATCTCATGTGGAATAAAAGCCAAAATCCTAGCAATGGCATTTAAGACTTCTCAGAGTCTAGCCCCTTATAATCTGGACTTACCTCCACCACTTGCTCAATCACTTATAACCCTTAATAACCACTGCTCACCCCTTATGGACACAATGGCCTCCTTACTGGTCCCAAGCACACCAGGCATGCTCTACTTGAGAATCCCTCTTTGCTTTCCATCCCCTGCACTTCCCCCTTTCCCCAGACATACTCAGGGTCCCTGCTCTCACCACCCCAGATCTCCGTTTCCAGGCCATCTTCTCAGTGAGGGTGTCTTTGATCTCCTTTCCTCCTTCCCTGATTAATTTTTATTTTCTCACTTTATGTAAAAGCAGTGCCATGAAGAAAAATACTACTTTTTTTATTGTCTTCCTTAACAGAGAACTGTTAAGATTGTCTTTCTCCCCAGATAAGAATATGAGCTCCAGAAGAGCTGAAATTTCAGGTTGTTCACTTCTATGTCCTCTGCATCTGGAACAGAGCCTGACAAATATTAGGTGTTAAATTCATAATTTTTGAATAAAAGGATGAGTGGAGAATTAGCAGATGGGTAGAAGTAGCAAGCATCAGGTGGTTTCAGTTGGAGAAAAATGCCTCTGAAAAAAGTGTCAAGGCAGGAATTTTCTGCTAAAATAGGGAGTTTTATTGGGGGAATGGGTTAGAAACTAGAATGGTAAGAAGTTGGGATTTTTCTTCAGAGGTTTCTTGGCATATAATAGAACTACTATGGGTGACTGACATAAAGCAGACTAAAGGCTTGAGCCTTTTTTATCCCATAATTGTGAAGAATCAAAAGATTTTTGAACGGAAGAACCAAATGATGAAATTCATTTTAGTAAGATTAATATTGCAGACCTTTGTAGGGTACATTAGAAATTGATCAAGAGACTACCAACTCAATGGAAACCAGAAAGGTCATTCAAAGTTGATGGTTGCTGTGAGTGGGAAAGAAAGGATATTAGAGACTGAACACATAAGGACTGACAGGTCTTGATGGATGATTAATTCAGCGTGACAGGGAGGAAGTACAATAGAGAGTGAAGTCACTGGGGAAAGCAGCCAGAGTGGTGAGAAGTTAAAGAATACCTGGGTAAGAGGTATAAGAATAATTTGGTGGTGAGAGGAACTGAATGCATAGGCAGCATATCCATGCTTAAGAAAATGCAAGTGAACAGGAGAGAATACTTCAGTTTGTATCAAGCAGGGGGTATACAGACAACTTGGTCTTCAGGATAGAGGTGATACTTGCAGTGTACATACTACCAGAGAGAAGGAAAAGAATCAGCAGAGGGGAAGACACTGGGGATGCAAGAGAGCAAGAAGATAATTTAAGGGAACCCACACATAACTGAGACCACAGATGGTGACCTCGGTTGTGAGGATGGGTAACTTTTCCTCTTGAACCAGGAGAGAACAATAAAAGAATGTACCCAAAATACTCTAAGATGGAGTAAAAGGATGATATGAAAAAGTAATTGATAAGGACATTTTGATGAAATGTCTTAAAAGTTCTTCCTAGAGCTGAAATGTTCATTTTTTGATAGTGGAAAGGCTGGTTTAGCATAAAATTGAGAGCTTAAAGGTGAGCAGGAAAGCCAAAATAGTGTATGCAGGAAGGGCACCAGGAAAATAATGAGGTAAATAAAAGAATAAGTAGGCAGCCAAGAGCACCTAGCTGGTTAGATGGCAGGTCCCTTAACCATTCTCCAGCAATGTTCTGTTTAGGGAAACACAAGTGGCAAAAAGCGGGTGATGGTAATAATTAAGGGCAGGAATCAGCCTTGTGGGGTCATGTGGCAAGGGAACCTAAAATGTTGGTGAAAACAGCATGGGATGGCTGACAGAGTACACAAACTGGACAAGGAGTCCTTGGAAGGAAACTAGTAAAAGGAAGAGGTGGAAAAGTTGAACCTCTGGAAATCCCAATTTTAAAAAAGCAAACACATTTAAAACAACAACAACAAAAACCAACATATTTAACATAGGGATATAGCAATGAACACTTTGGTCAAAAATGCTAGCCCTCTTGGAGTTTCTACTCTGCTCTTAGGAAAAAGTAAATACATATGGTATATAAATTGGTAAAGGAAATTAGTAGGGTAACAAAGAGATCGCAATCAGAGATGAGAGCTCTAAGTTCAAGACCATAGAGCTAAAATGGTGCCCTGTGATTCTAAGTGCTAAGAGGGCTTACAAAGTATGTATGCACAAGGGTTTAGAACAAATCCTATTACTCGCTGCCAAAGGGGAAGGTCCAGATTGTATTATTGACTTGCTGACTTGACATATAATATTCTACTTCCTTTGGGTTATGCTCATTTCTTTTTCTTCTATGGAGGTTTGGGGGCCAAAAAATTTCTGTGCTCTGAACCTGATAAGACCTTCAGGTGTTCATTGGCATAACAGGTACCAAGAGAAGAAAAGCGAGATATTTGTCTGAGAGGGGCTTGGACTACCCAAGCTTTGTACCCAGTGTAGGTTCCTGGCCAGAGGCTATGCTCATTGCCACACCTGCCACATGATCAGTAAAGGTTCCTACAAAAATGCAAACGTGACTAGCCTATACCCTCTATGCTGGGATAGGACCTGGATAAAGGTGAGACGACAAGGAGATTGAGGTAAGGCTCAACTTGCGGGGTAGGCATGGCTGCTGTGCAGTGGGAATGGGAGCTTCTGTGGTGGGGGCGGGCTAGAGCTGCAAAGGAATGCAACATGGGTCCCCATTGTGGATGCAGAAGTCCTCAGGGGTTGCAACTGGAGAGAAGATGGAAAAGCAGATCAGAAGATGACTGCAGTGGTCCTAGAGGGAGGATAATAGGGGTTATAGAAGGATGTGGAAAAGACACATATCCCAAATATTGGGGCTCCCACTGACAGTGATGGTCCATTTTCTAAGAGCAAAGCAATCTCCTCCCCATTCTCCTCCTTCCAGTAGACAGGCAGGCCATGATGAGAATGAAGGCAGGTGGCAAGAACTGCCCCCTGGAGAAAATGTAGGATAATTAAGGTAAATGTATGAATGTGCTAAAGAATGGATTGAAATTTCTGTACAGTGATGTGAGGACATCGCCATCCACAGTGGGAGGGGACTCATAAGAATGAGGTTGAATAATGGAGAGGTGTAGAAAAGCAGCAATCTACAATTAGGTGTAGATAAGATGGACTAGTCAGTGAAGCCATGGATTCAATAGAAGGGTGGAGGAAGAAAAGCCTCATTTTTTCAGGGAAAAAATATCAAACTTCCATATTCTCTCATTGGTTCATTCACTTAATCACTCACTCACTGAATACATATTAATTGTGTGCTATTATGGACTGAATTGTGTCCCCTCCCACAAATTCATATGTTGAAGTCCTAACCCCCAATACCTCAGACTGTGACGATATTGAAACAGGTAATTAAGTTAAAATGAGGTCATATGAGTAAGCCCTAGTCCAGTATGACTGGTGTCCTTACTGGAAGAGATTGGGATACAGACACACACAGAGGGATGACCATGTGAAGACACAGGGAGAAGATGGCCATCTATCAGCCAAGGTGAAAGGCCTCCAAAGAAACCAAACCTGAGGACACCTTGCTCTTGGATTTCTACCTTCCAGGACAATGAGGGAATAAATTTACTTTGTGTAAGCCACCCGATCTGTGGTAATGTATAAAATGAATTTGTTTTGTTATCCCTAGCAGACAAATACATATGCCTACCATGCAACAGGCAATAGTTTGAATGAAATGTGTACAGAACTGATAATAACCCTTCTTCATAAGATTCTACAGAAATGAAACTACTTAAAATTTCAAGTTCTTATCCATTGGAAGAGAAATCTCTCATTGGTGTCACCTGCCATCATGCTGGAGCTGCAGCAAACACCTCCCAACCGGAAGCCTGCCTGTGGAGAGAGCAGAGGCTGACGTGATGGGTGAGAGTCCAGCCTGCTCCGTGGTGATGGCATGCCATCACTATGCACCCTGACCACTTTCCTCTCCTGACTGCTGCACTCTTGAAAAGAACAAAAAGAGAAATAAACAACAATAAGAGAGCAGAAACTAGCAAGAAGAAAGTACCATTACAATTTGAACCTACCTGGACAAGGTCAGTGAAATGCTTAAATTTACTTTTCAAGGACTGTGTCTTAAAGCCTCTAGCTACTCTTCTAATAACCCACAGATAGGTCTAAAGATACCAGCAGTTTTCTCAGCCAGAACCCTGTATTCCACAACTGTCTTCATGCCAGCACCAACAAGGGGTATAGCCTCAAGTGTAAAACAAATGCCTCACCATGGCAACCTCCGTGTTTATCTTCCATGTCAATCCACTTGACGGCTCTGAGGTTACCAGTCCATGATGCATTTGGCATGGAGCCAGGGACACCTGCAATATTGATAAAAAAGAAAAGCATAAACAAGAACCAAGAGAGAAAGGTATCGATTTCATCAGTTAACCCCACAAGTCATTTTCTTTCAGTGTTATCTTTCACATCAGATTTTTCATCATTGTTGCAAGACCCCAAAGGCTTATGATATGAATGGTCGGTGGTTATGAGCCTGGCCTTGCCACCAGTAAAAACAGTCTACTGATTTTCATAGTGTGTGATCAAGCCTGAAAAGCAGAACTTAAGAAATATCGTAGTGTAAAACCAAGATGTGGAAGAGAAAGTTGGGGAGTTTTGGTGTCTCAATGGCCTTTGACTAAACTTACTTTAAATGCTAACGTTAAATTTCTTTTAGGACTTTCTAGGCTGCTTCTATCTTATAGTGAAGGACCAGAAAGCAGGCTACTCTAGGTTCTTAGTGCTGATAAGAGAGCAATTTCATGGTTGCTCTTATACGGAGTTGCAGTATTAGGCATACAGAAGGAAGACATCTTATTCACTACGTTTAGAACTCATAAACAAATCTTTTAACACACTATAGTTTCTTTTTTATGTACTTCTTGAGCATTTGGTATTGACAAGCACTGTGCTGAGAACTGGGGACAAAGAAACTAGACACGATTCCTGACTACCCAATAACGATGATGAATTGTCTATCCCAAACAATGGGTTTTGAGCTTTGAGTTTTCCCTATAAGATTGGTGTACACTGATCCACTCATCTTCTCTATTTCTTTCAGTTGGTCTTTGACCAAATGCTTTTACTGGCCTGTTTTGAAACATAAACAATTACCCTTAAAAAGGGGGAGGGAGGCCTGGCTGGTATGGCTCAGTCAACTGAGCTCGGGCTGTGAACCAGAGGATTGCTAGTTCAATTCCCAGTCAGGGCACATGCCTGGGTTGCAGGCCAGGTCCCCAATGGAGGATGCATGAGAAGCAACCACACATTGATGTTTTTCTTCCTCTCTTTCTCCTTCCCTCCTCTTCTCTCTCTAAAAAAATAAATAAAATCTTTTTTAAAAATAGTAAAAAAAGGGGGTGGAGGGAGTTTTAGGTTGTCAGCTTGCTAAGCGAAGATTTCTCTAACTTGGTATTATTGATTGACACTTTCGGCTGGATAATCCGTTGTTGTAGGTCCTGTCCTGTGCATTGCATGATGTTTAGCAGCACTCCTGACCTGCACCCACTAGAGGCCAATAATACATACCCTCTAACTGTAATAATCAAAAATGTTCAGACATTGCCCAATATCCCCTGGGGGAGCAAAATTGCCCTGCTTGAGAAACACTGTGCTAAGCTACCTCAAATAACCCTTTTCATCTCATTACATTTTGGATAGTTCCCAGAAATCAAAGGGTCCATTTATTTAATCATATGGGGTAGTTATACCCCAAGATTTTCATTACTGGAAAAGGAGTATATGGGAATCGATGCAAATGCAACTAGAGGAGGAATCTTTTACTTCAAAAGAGCCACAGCACTTTTCACCAGTGAGAAGTTTGATCTGAACATAATTTTGATGTAATGGCATTACACAAGTGATATCTGTATTCAAATTGCAACAGTCCTTTCTTTTTAGACCTTAAATATTGATAAAACATACTGCAGTAGGCAGAATAATGGCTCCCCTCCCCAAACATACTCATACACGTAAAGAACTCTTCATCCTCACTCCTGGAACTTGAGAATATGCTGTGTTTTACGTGGCAAAGGGGAACTAAGGTTGCTACTCAGCTGACCTTAAACTGGGCAATAGGGAGAGTAGCCTGATTTATCCAGGTGGGTCCAATGTAATCACAGGGTCTTTAACAATAAAAGAAGGAGACAGGAGAATTGACTCCATTGGTGTGATATGAGGACTCAACTCATCTTTGCCATTTAAAAATTAAGGAAGGAGCTAAGGAATGCAGGGGTCTCTAGAAGATGGAAGACATAGGAAACAGATCCTGCCCAGACCCCACAGAAAGAAACAGCCCCATCAACACCTTGATCTTAGCCTGATGAGACCCATCTCGGACCTGTGACCTACCAAACTGTACACATTTATGTTCATTAAGCTGATACATTTGTGGGAAATTGTTATGGTGGCAAATAGAAAACTAAATACATGCTAATAAGAAAAAGTGACCCAAGATGATGGATATTTTTTAACAAGGAAAAAAATTAGACACGACTAATATTTTTTAAAGTTTAATTGGATAGGCATATAAAAGTATTTCCTCTTTAAGAATATAAACAAAAATGTGTATTTTCAGAAAAAAAAGGCTCTGTTCTTTTGTCCTGATGCCTCATGATAATTATATAATGATATAAATCCAGAATTGTACAGAAGTTTCCCAACTAAAATTAAATTCTGCACAACACTCCTGTAAAATAGCATGAGTCTTTACCCTTAAGGACTTTGTACAAGTCAATATTCTCTTCTGGCTGCCAAGCTTGGAAACTTTGCTCATGCATGTAAAATATTTGGGAAAAAATGCTACTTATTAAGCAATATTTTTCCCCACTGTTTTGATTTACATTCAATACTTAAAAATTCATTTATGTGTTTGCCTATCCCCAAAGTAGCTTCTTTGTTTTGTTCTCAGCACATATTTTTAAAAAATTTGGAATAAAGCTTGCCTTGGTTAAGATGGGGTGGGGAGAGGGCAGTCTGGAAAACAAAGAGGTAACTTAGTATATTTATTCATGTCAGCAAGACTGGATTAATATCCCAATTAAATAGCTGCAGCAGAAAAGTGTGAATAAAACAGTGCCATGGCGAAAGGTCCCTTACACTCTTTTCACTGATTACACGTTTAAAAGAACAAGATATTTTTCTTCCTCTGTCATTCTCACTGACATTGATCAACACAAACTGACTCTTCCTCAGAATCACATTCCATTATTCTGGAGATAAAATAGTGACATTTATAATTAATGACTGGTGTTTTTAAAATAAACACATAACACCTATTAACCTCCTACTAATAAAATTTCAAACCTCAACTTCTATACTTTCTTTTTGATGACAAATCTTAAATTTGTCTGTTTAAATATTATTCATGTTTGTGCATAAAACATGACATTTTTCAAAGCAGAAGCATTAAGTTGAATTCCAGTTTGTCTCTTTTTACAAATAATACTGAGACACAGAAATGTCTCTAGAAATGGACATAAAGCCTTGCTTTTCCAGAGTGGTTCTTGGCCAGGACACATCATCTGGGAACCTGTTAGAAATGCAGAGTCTCAGGTCCCATCCAGACCTCCTGCACCAGAATGAACATCTCCATAAGCTCCCCAGAGGATTCCTAGGCATTACCAAGTCTCAAAAGTTGTGGGCAATCATCAATGCTGTGAAGAGGACACAGATCCTTTTCCTCCTCTCCTTGAAGTCCTTCTCTCAGCTTTCATCAATTTTCTGGGTTAGACTCACTCTCTTATTCTCCATCAAATTCTACTGATATGAAGAAGTCTGGTGCTACATGCCTTTACATCCTTTGATTAATGTAACAAACTTGACCAACTGCAGGAATATGTCAAATATGTGCATTTTAATGTACCTCTCAAATCAGCTCTTTGAAGACAATCGGCCCAGCTGTTATGGGGAGAAGTCTTGTTGAGCAGAAGTTCAGTCCTCACAGTGCCTTTCACGTCACAGCATTTGGCCCTCAGGAAACACTGGATCAATGTTAAAGGAATGAATAGATGAGTATGGCACAAAGGGTTGTCCCATCAACTCAGTCTTTAGTGCTGATGGTGAGGACCACTCAGCTCATGTGTGGATCAGACAGGCCTGGTTGCTGCCTTGGTTTCCCAATAGGCCACCATAATTTATGGTGAAATAATGTTCTACTTCTCAGTATCTAAATGTATTTCTTCTACTCTTTCAGTGAGAGCCAACCTGTGCCAGCTTGCCCTCTGGCAATAGCTGAGGTGGCCATCAGTCATCTTATTCCCCACATCTGTCCTGCCTGGTACAATGAGCTCAGTGGGGAGAAAAACACTGAAGATTTCTGGTGACAGCTCAATTCAGATAATGTGTGGGCCTCACTTGGTTGTTATTTTGAAGAGATAATGGCAAGCAAAAGATTGAATAACCTAAATGTAAAGTGTACCCACTATACATTGAGTAAGTAATTTAATTTGGCTTGAATGAAAAGATACTCAGAGACCCAAAGCTACTGATCCCACCACCTGTGCCAACATCAATTGTTCCTTCTATTCCATACCAGCATCTACTAAGCCTAACTCTGTTTCTTGTTTTTCTTTGAGAGATTTGCCTTCAGCAAACCCCATGATGGGATAGAGACTGGCCATGGAATTGAGGAACTTAGTTCTCATCCCAGCTTTGTCGTTAACCAGCTCTGTATCCTTGTATATCATTTAGTGTCACTCAGGCTCACTTTTCAAGTGAAGTAGGCAGATTACATCAGTGGTTTTTCAACCTTTCAGACTGCAAACCACCATCATACACTCAAAGTGCAAACAAAAGTTTTACAAAATAATTCTTAGGCTTATTACATGCAATGCACTTGCTTATTTTACATTATTTTCTGGTCTAGCCTCATGTTAAGAACACTAGACAAAACCTACTAAAATGATTTCTGGATCCACTAATGGGATGCAACTACTATTTTAAAAATCCTGGACTAGATGACTGTATTATTATTATAGCTGTTATGATTATAATTATTGACCGTCAAGATTCTAGGAAGGTAGTTGTGAGGTGTATGGGTAATAGTCTACCCTCAATTCACAAGTATCCTAGGAAAGATCTATTTTTTATTCTTCCTGGGATGTGGCAAAAAGGATACACCAACATTTTAAACTATAAAGTCCAATTCTCCTATTTCCTCTTCATAGGCTTATTTAAACAAAAGATTTGAGATAAAGTTTACAGAGTAACCAGAAATGTTTTTCTTGGGGCTCAGCCTTTATTAGTCAAATAACTTCATTTGTTGAATAAATGAAGATGATTCTTTGAAAAATAAGCTTTATTTATATCGATTTGACTTTCTTATTTTTCTTACACAGTGTGGCTCTCATTTGGGAAGACATATATCTGGTAACAAATTCTAGCAACTCCTAATTATTTAGGCTCAGATATGTACTTTTTGACTTATTAAATAAACACAGAATTTTGTTTTTAAATGTCAAAAGTCAATGCTGATGTCAGTTTATTGAGAGATTTTCTCACAATTAAATGGTGGTGTTGTGAAATGGTACAACTCTGGAGAGTTAATTTGAAAACAAGGTAGGAAAACCCACCATAATTGCCAATTCCCTTTAACCTTTTAAACCAATAGTTTTGTAAATGCTAAGAAAATAATTTCTTTTTTCTACTTTTTATTGCATTTAGTAGGGTGATGCTGGTTTACAAAGTTATACAGGTTGCATGTATACAATACTATAACACATCATTTGTACACTGTTGGTGGGAATGCAGGTTGGTGCAGCCACTGTGGAAAGCAGCATGGAGTAACCTCAAAAAATTAAAAATGGAACTGCCTATGACCCAGTGATTCCACTTCTGGGAGTTTATCTGAAGAAACCAGAAACACTAACTTGAAAGAATATATGACACAGCCCAACCCTGACAGCTGTTATCCTGCTATCTGTGAATCTGTCTCTATTTTGGTTGTTCAGTTTATTCATTAGATCCCACACATGACTGATATCATATGGCACTTGTCTTTCTCTGACTGGCTTATTTCACTTACCATAATGCTCTCCATGCTGTCACAAAAGATAGGATTTCCTTCTTTTTTAGAGTCAAGTAGTATTCCCTTGCGTAGATGCAGCACAGCTTTTTTATCCACTCGTCTACTGATGGGCACTTGGGCTGCTTCCAAATCTTGGTGATTATAAATAACACTTCAATGAACAGAGGGGTGCATATTTTCCATCCTCATGAATTTTTTGGAATAGTTTGAGAAGAATTGGTGTTAGTTCTTTGAATGTTTGATAAAGTTTACCTGTAAGCCACTGATCCAGGACTTTTGTTTGTTGGGAGTTTTAAATTACTGCTTCAATTCCAGTAGTTGTCATCTGTCAATTCAGATTCTCTGAGTCTCCCTGATTCAGTTTTGGAAGATTGTGTGTTTCTAGGTATTAACCATTTTGTCCAGGTCCAATTTGTTGGCATACAGTTGTTTGTAATATTTTCTTACAATTCTTTGTATTTCTTTGGTGTCAGTTGTTATTTCTGTTTCATTCCTGATTTTATTTATTTAGGTCTTCTCTCTTATTTTTCTTGATGAGTTTGGTTAAAGGTTTGTCAATCTTGTTTATCTTTTCAAAGAACCAGCTCTTGGTTTCATTCATCTTTATATATTTTTCAGACTCTGTATCATTTATTTCTGCTCTGATCTTTATGATTTCCTTCCTTCTACACCCTTTAAGCTTTTCTTGTTCTCTTTCAAGTGTAAATTTCAATTATTTATATGAGGTTTTTTTGTTTGTTTCTTGAGACAGACCTGTAATGCTATGAGTTTCCCTATTAGCCTTGCTTTTCCTGTGTCCCATAGATTTGGAGTTGTTGTGTTACAGTTTTCATTTGTTTCAAGGTATCTTTTTATTTCTTCCTTGATCACATTGTTACCCATTCATTGTTTTGTAACATGTTGTTTAGCCTCCATGTCTTCAGGTGTTTTTCAGTTTTTTTCTTCGATTGATAACTAGTTTCATACCATCTGGTCAGAGAAGGTGCTTGATATAATTTCAGTCATCTTAAATATATTGAGACTTGTTTTGTGGCCTAACATGTGATCTATCCTGGAAAATATTCCATGTGCACTTGAAAAGAATGTATATTCTGTGATTTGGGGTAAAATGCTCCAAAGATATCAATTAAATCCATTTGATTGACTGTGTTATTTAAGGCCATTGTCTCTGTTGATTTTTTGTCTGGAAGATCTACCCATCAAAATCAGGAGGTGTTAAAATCCCCAACTACAACTATATTTCTGTTCATCTCTCCCTTTAGTCCATCAAGATTTGCTTTACATATTTAGTTGCTCCTATGGTGGATGTGTAAATGTTTACTAGGGTTATGTCTTCTTGTTGGATTGTTCCCTTCATCATTACGTAGTGTCCTTTGTCTCTTGCCATAGCCTTCTGGAAATCCTTGGTTATGAGACTTCTTTTCAGCTAGTCTTCAGTTGGTTATTCAAGATGATTTTTCTGGCCCTGGCTGGTGTGGCTCAGTGGATTGAGCACCAGCCTGTGAACCAAAGGGTCCCCAGTTCAATTCCTAGTCAGTGCACATGCCTGGGTTGCAGGCCAGGTCCCCAATGGGCAGCACACAAGAGGCAACCACACATTGATGTTTCTCTCCCTCTTTCCCCCTTCCTTCCCTTCTCTCCAAAAATAAATTTTTTAAAAAAGATGATTGTTCTATAATTTAGTAATTCCAATTTTGTCCTGGGAGGAAGGGAATGTAGTATCCACCCACTCTGCCGCCATCATGGGCATTGGAAAACCTGTTGGAAGTTCTGACTGTAATCCTGCAGAGAAGTCCACAGTGAAGATTTAGTACACTTCAACAACTGCTCCATAGTGAGCCCTGCCAAGATCCCAGCACCTCTGCTGGACTCACAGTGTGTCTCTACCAACCAGCAAAAACATCTTTTAAATTAAACTGTTTTCAACTTATTAAAAAGAAAACACCTCAGCTTCTAAATATAAGTGTTCCACACCACCCTAAGCTTTCATCATACATTGTTTGAAACATTTACTTAAAATAGGCAGGAAGCAACCCTGTCCCACATTAAATGAAGGAAAATCAGGAAATAATTCTTAAAGTGTTAAAATCTGTATATGAAAATGTTTATTATGACATTATTTATACATGCTAACAACACAGGCTTTTAAGTCAAATAGAAGGCATTTCAAATCACTATCTGCTATTACTGGCTGTGTGACCTTCAACAGTTGTATAATTTTTTGAAACATCATGTAGTAACCTTCAAAACCTCACAGGATTTTGTTAGCATTAAATAAGATAATGTGCATATTGTGCTTAGCATACAGCCTAGCATACATAGCTACTCAATAAATGGTTGAAAACATAAACCCTCTGTTAAAATCATGGGGACATATAGCTGTAAAAGACATTGCTTTTTTACTGTAAAGCAAGTTTCTCACCCTTGACATTACTGACAGTTGGGCTGGGTAATTTTTTTGCATATAATTCTTTGCTGTGGGGGTTGCTGTGTGTACTGTAGATGTTTGGCAGCAGCATCCCTGGCCTTTACCTACTAGATGTCAATATCACTGCCTCCCATGCCCCTAGTCCATCCCCAGGTGTGACCATCAAAAATGTTTCCAGATATTGCCAAATGTCCCCAGGGCAGTAAAAATCACCCCTGGTTAAACATGAAATCTTACATTATTAATAAAACTGTGTATAAATATTTACATGTGAAATGAAAATGTTTTAAATTCATGAAACTTTAATGTTATTATTGTATTGCTCTTATATTTTTACTTAAAAAAATTTTAATCCTCACCTGAGGATATGTTTTTATTGCTTTTGAGAGAGAGAAAGAAGGGGAAAGAGAGAGAGAGACATCAACATGAGAGAGAAACATTGGTTGCCTCCTATACATGCCTTGACTGGGGATCGAACCCATAACCTAGGTGTGTGCTCTAACCAGGGATCAAGCCTGCAACCTTTGGTATATGGGACAATGCTTCAATCAATTGAGCCACCTGGCCAGGGCCCTTTTATATCTTTTTTTAAGAATTTATTTATTTATTTTAGAGAGGGGAAGGGAGGGAGAAACAGTGAGAGAAACACCAATGTGTGGCTGTCTCTCCTGTGCCCCTTTTTGGGGACCTGGTCTGCAAACCCAGGCATGTGCCCCGACTGGGAATCAAACTGGTGACCCTTTGGTTTGCAGGCTGGAGCTCAATCCACTAAGCCACACCAGCCAGGGCCGCCTTTATATCTGTAAAAGTTTTTTACATACATCTGAAGATTACTTGCTTCACTGATTTGGTAATTGTGCTTGTGGTAGTGTAAGAATAATTCAACACAATACAAAAACATACAATGTTCATTGTTATTAGCTTTCACAATAAAATGGAAATTAGCTAATAACTGAGAAATGCAGTGTTAAATAACATATAACCTCTTTTTCTCATTGTTAGTATTTAGAAATGAAAAGATACAGTGTTGTTTTCACCTACCAAAGGTTCATTAATCACTTGGGATTGTTAAAACATGAAACATAAGATTGTACTTTGTTTCATGTGGGTATTTTCTAGAGTTCTGTAGTACCTGAGATAATAAATGGCCTAACATCCTTAAAGTGACAGCACTCCATTCACCTCTGATAATGACCCACAAACTGACTCTTCTTTGGTTGTAAAAGGAAAAGATGTAATGGAGAAAGGAAGAAAAATCCAGAGTTTTGAACTCAAAGGGATTTTAGAAGTTTTAATGTTTTAGTATTTTAATCTTTTCCCCCTTATTTCCAAGCTGTGTAAACTAAAGCCTAGGAAACTTAATTGCTCAGGAGTGTGGACATGCTAAATAACTTCTTGGTTTTATTTGAAGATAATTTGTTCATTTATTCAATGGTTTCTTTTTTGCCCTACATCTTTTTTATTTTTTTAATCTATTGATGTGACATTGATTAATAAAATTATATAGGTATCAGGTATACAATTCTGTATCATCTGTATATTGTATTCTGTGTTCATCGCCCCAAGTCTTCAATCACTATTTACCCTCCCCTTGCCCTCTCCTACTTCCCCCGCCTCCTTAATGGTTTTTTTTTTTTTTTTTTGCATGCCTTCCATGTTCTAAAATAGATGGTAGGGTAAAGCCATGAATGAGATGTTCTTAGAATTTTCAGCCTACTCTATCCATTGGGTTTATATTCATTAATATTTTTACTAGCAGCCCAGACACCTCTACTCAAGAGTCTTTCCTGGACAGTCTTCTGGTGAAGAACAAGGTCAATGGAACATTTGGAAAACTGGGCAATGCTTGTCCCAGAGCAGCTCACATTTCATTACAATCCTGACCTTGATCCATTAGCCCTCTGTCTACATTTCTTTTTTTTTTTTTATCATCTTTAACTCTCAAACACCCCTTAAATTATGGCAAATTTTTCCGAGGTAGTGAAGGTCTTCAGCTGCACTGCTTCCAGAATTGTAGCTTGACAACCTTCCCTTGTTTATTCCACTACACCATAACATTCTTCAAAATCCTTCTCCATAATTAATCCAAATCTAGTTAATCCCTTCCAGCTAAGACTATTGAAATTTTGTGCTGTACAGGACCCCTGAACTGATTTCCAATCTACCGGCAGCTTTTCAAGTCTTCCCTGGCTTATTAAAAAATAAACAAACAATTGTTCTAGCATGTGAGAGGAGAACACTAAATTTGACCCATTCAGGGCTGCATCAAAATTATGCTAATGAGGAAAGAAAGGAATAAAAACAGTCAACCTTTAAGAACTATTTTTTTACCCAAAAGTGTGGCACAGTGCAAGTTTCTGAACTCCAGGGCTCTGAGGATGAACTTGGATAAATAATTTGTCAGCATCTTCCCTCTGTATATTCTTCAGAAGACTGACCTGTGTGAGCATAGCTTGTACTTTTTGTTTTTAATATGTCGAAGCAAAATAAGTTTCCTTTCATCTGGTTTGCTTGTCTTTAGTGCAAAATTATGCTAATTCAATGCAGAAAAGATATTAAAATGAAGAACAACTGGTTTATAATTATATGCACTATTCTGTTATTATTTCTCACTCTTTCCTCCCACTAGTTCTGTTTAAGGGGTCCTCTCTCTGGCATCACATATCTCTAGCAGATGAAAATGGTCATTAGTTTCCCTTTGTAACTTTCCTTAAGTTACCCTGCTTACCTGAGAGTGAAGTTTTGTGAGTAAAGCATGAAGCAGTTAGCAAATTCATTATGATCATGTTGTTTCATGAAAGTTTGAGATCCAGTAGCCTTTCAAACGAAAGGAGTGAGCCTTTTATTTAAAGATTAATAAAAGCACTTAGCAGCAAAAATGCACTTTATAGTGTCTGCCCAAACCATTCACTGAGAGTGGCAGAGGACCCTTTGAGGGAGCTCTGTCAGGCAAGGCTGATTCCTGGGACAATTAGGAGAGAAGTCCTCTCACATCAGGCTGTTATCAGGTGTTTCAGGAATGCCATGATGTCTAAACAAACATCAGAACACTGTCCATGGTGTATAAACAGAGTCATTCTCAGACATGTGGCCAAATAACTAGCAAATATGCTGCAAATTGTTGAACAAAAAGGAGGGAGGGAGGGAGGGAGGGAGGGAGGGAAGGAAGGAAGGAAGGAATTTGAAGTACTGTTTTCAAACTTAAGAATATATCAAAACTTCTTAGAGAGCTTGTTAAAATAAAAATTACTGGGTCCTATACCCAGAGGTTTTTTTTTCTTTTTTTTAATTGAGATACAATTGACATTTAACATTAGTTTCAGGTGAAGAACATAATGATTTAAAGTCTGTATATATTGTGAAATTATCACCACAGTGAGTCCAGTAAACATCCAACTGATTTTCTCTTGAGCTTCAACTGACTTCTGGTTGACTGACAGCCCAGTTCTTCAGGCCTTCCCTGGCTGCTTACAGTGCTGCGTTCCTCTGCGGGCACTGTCCTAGCTCAGGTGCTCCACATCTTTCACCAAGACTGTTTTAATCAGCTACAAAGCAGTCTCTGCTCTAGACTGCCCACTTCACTGGCAGTACCACCTGATGGTTGAGTCTATAATCAGTGTTAACCCTGTTGCTCTTTTATGTGGGGGATGTGGGATTACTTCGAACCATCCATCTAATGTCTGTTCCTTCCAGCCATTTTAAGGTGTCCACCAGCCACTCACTCTATGCCACATGAAAGCAAATGCAGGTTTGCATCATCCCAGACCTTTCCTGCTGGTACTATCCCACCTCTTACTCGAATTCGGACTCCTCACCCCCATTTTCATTTTACATTGCTGTCTTTGCACTTCTGGACCCAGCTTTACATTTATGTCCTTCCAAAAAAAGCTCAACTGGCATTTTTTTTCTTTTGCTTAAAATTGTCACTAATCGCCCTAGCTGGTGTGGTTCAGTAGATTGAGTGTCAGACTGTGAACTGAAAAGTCATTGGTTCGATTCCCAGTCAGGGCACATACCTGGGCTGCAGGCCAGGCCCCCAGCTGGGTGTGCACAAGAAGCAACTGATCAATGTATCTCTCACACGTTGATGATCTGCTCCCTCTTTTTCTCCCTTCCTCCCCCTCTCTATAAAAATAAATAAGTAAAAAACATTAAAAAAAAAAGATTGTCACTAATCAAGCCCCAGCCATCTTCTCAGAACTGTAAGCCTGGCTGGGTTCATTGGTTTGCTGCTATAGATCACATTCCAACCAGGAAGATACCAAAACACTCACCAAGCACATAAGGACATTTTTCAGTCTTGTCCCCAGACTACAAACAGCCCATAAACCACACCTGATGGGTGTGTCTGGTTTGACCACCAAAGAAGGGTGAGTGGAACACAGTGGTAAACAGATTTCTCATGCAAGTCTGGATTGCTAGTGTCTGTCCACAGCAATTCACTGGGGCTTGAGGGAGCCAGAGGTTCTGCGTCTGCCCTGTTGTCTGTCTGGCCCTGTTGACTTATAGTTTGCAATACTGTTTCCCCGCCACATCTTTCATCACTGTCCACACACACCCAGCTGTCCTGACACCCTCTTGGGAATTTCTTGAATAGGTCTTTTTTTCACCTAGTTCCCCATACTTTGGCTTATACAAACATCTAATACAATAAAACAAACTCAAAAAATCCTGGGGATATAATGTACAGCATGGTGACTAATAACAGTGTATTGTATATTTGGAAGTTGCTAAGAGTAAATCTTAAAAAGTTCTCATCACAAGGAAAAGATATTGGTAACCATACGTAGTGATGGATATTAACTAGACTTACTGTGGTGATCATTTTGCAATATGTACACATATCCAATGATTATGTTGTATACTTGAAACTAGTATTATATGTCAATTATACTTCAATTAAGAAAAAGAAAAACAGCCTCAGTCCGCACCGCATGCCCCTCCTTTTTCCCTTCACTTCCCCAGGATCCCACCCCCATGCTGATGCGAGTGCGCCTGAATACCAAACCGAAGGTAGGAGGTGGCTGCAGTCTCTAAGGCAGGCTCACTAACGCGGAGGGGCGGGGAGCTGCCGGAGCCAGTGCCCCACAGAGGGGCGACCCTGTGCCCCCATCCATTCACCACCCCCAGCCTCCTCTGGTTTTCGGGAGGAGTTTCCCCCGCCTGGTGCAGGTTGAGAGTCAGAGTGGACCAACCCTGGCGGACAAGAGCCAGTGGTGAGGCTGCCAGGAAGAGGTTAGGGGATCCCGAGGGGCGGAGCATCCTTCTCCTCTCCCCCTCCCCCTTCGCCCTGTCCCCGCACTGCGTGACCCCAGCCACCTCAGGAGCCCTCTGCAGTCAGACGTTATCATCCTGCCATACTATGGAACCATGTTCATCAGGTGAAATTTTCCAAGCCCTTAATCATGTTGAGCAAACATTTAAAAATAACAAGAGAAGGAAAATTACTTGAGACATAAACAGTTATGTGGTACAATTCTAATTGCTGGTGATGGCAGAAGAATTTCAGCCCATAGATTGGTGCTCTTCTCTGTCTCAGATTATCTTGCTGCCATGTTTACCAATGATGTCACAGAAGCAAGAGAAGAATAAAACCAGAAGGTGTAGAATCGAATTCACCATGGTCCCTGATTCAGTATGCATATACGGGCCGCTCTGAATTAAAAAAAATTGTGAGTCCCTATTATCTGCAGTTTGCCTTCTTCAGCTTTCACAGGTTGCGGAAGCTTGCTGGAAGTTTTTAATGAAACAGCTTCACCCACCAACCTGTCTTGGAACCTGTTCTTTTGCTGATGCCCAAGGTTGTACAGGTTTGCATAAAGTGGCTCACAATTATACTATGGAACATTTCATGGAGTGATTCAAAACCAGGAATTTGCGTTATTACCAGCCAGTGAACTTGCAGGGCTTGGTCAGTGATGACATGAACGATCCTAATGAGGAGAAGTGAATGCACTTTTTACTTGAATACCTCATAATTTGGAACAGAGATGGAAAGATCTCGGTAAATGTTTGGCTTATAGGCTACCTCTTCTTATGCCACAGGTTCCTGGTAGACATGGAAAATAATGTACTTTTCTGGGATGGTGTAGAATGTCAGAAACTCCTTGTGGAAGTAATGAAGTGTCATTTATTACCAAAGAGACGACCCATGTTACAAACTCCTTGGACAAAACCTAGGAAGTCAACTGTTGGTACACCATTTGCCATTGGAGGAATGTATTCAGCAAAAGGAGCAACAAACATTGAAAAGTATGATCTCTACAAATCCATGGACTCCTGTGGCAAATATCAATGGGAGGAGGCTGCAGTGCAGTGTTGCAGTGTTAGATGACACACTGCGTGTTTGGAGGAAGAGATGGACTTAAGGTTTTGAATACTGTAGAATGCTACAAACCCAAAAATAAAAACTTGGGAGTGTGAAGCCCCCCTATGTCCACACATAGGCATGGCCTGGGTGTGGTAGCATTGGAAGAACCTGTGTATGCAGTTGGAAGGCATGATGACTGGAGCTATCTGAATACAGCACAAAGATGCAGCCCTCAGGCTTGCCAGTGGAATTTTGTTACCACTGTGTACACCCCCAGGAGCACAGAGGTGTGGCAGTACTAAGTAGAAAGCTTTATGTAATTGGTGGTCATGACAGAAGTGCTTGTTCCAGTGAGTAGAATGTTTTGATCCTCATACTAATAAATGGACACTCTGTGCACAAATGTCAAAAAGGAGAGGTAGAGTAGGAGTAAGATTTTATGGACGGACATCATGCTCCCGCACCCACCTTGACTTCCAGATTCTCAGACCGTAAGGAGAGATATGATCCCAAAACAGGTATAGGACTGCAGTGGCACCTGTGAGCATCAGCTGAGAGGCAGTGGGGATTCGTTTACTTGGAGATAAATTAAATGCCATTGGAGGGTATGAAGGACACACTTATCTTAACACAGTGGACTCAGGCCGCTGTGCCTAGGAAGAGCTGGGGCTTGTGTTGTGACTGTAATTATAATTTAGTGCTTTAATTTCTAAAGAAGAAATCCTCTTCTTTTATGAATTTAGTACATTTATCCTACTATCAATGGGTACATTTTTAGTAAATTTGCAATGCCATATTCCTGGGCACAAAGTGCCTGGTCTTAAAGTGAAGATTTTAATACAAGGGAGGATGAATGAGAATTATAAATTTCATTTCTTAGTATATCAAAACCACAGCTGGTACATTATGAACATATGTTCCTGATATAAAATAGGAGAACAAATACACTGCTCCTAAACAGAGCTCAGTGCTAATTGGGAATTTCATTTCTTTATAATCAAGCACACTTCACTCACATTATCCACATTTCTTTTATTTTAATACAAATACACTATATAAAACTCATAACGTTGTCCTTTTTAACTTTCTCATACATGAGTTGCAGTCATTTTATTCATTTGTTTGCTTGTTTATTTAACCACAACTCTTTTAATGATACACTCATGACCATGCTATTTAGTTTTCTCAGAAATAGCTGCACTATATATGCCTTGGTTGTGGATTTTATTTCTAAAATTTGGTTAGTCCAGTGAATGAAGAAAAACATTAAAGAATTAAAACAATAATGACCAAATACAAACTTGACATGATCATTAAAATCTATTTAAATATTCATCCTATTGCATCTAGATTCACCAAGAAGTACATATTATGATATTCTCAAATGGGAATTGAAACATGGTATTCTGCATTAAATTTAATGTATGAAAATTTATGTAAAGAAAATGTTATATACCCTATAATGTTCTTTCACCTATTAAGTATTTAATTGTATGAATTTATTTTCTTTTGTAAAAGATTTTTAATTTTGTCTTGTGATATTGACAAACAGGTTGGATATTCTTATGTCATCCAATCTACACTTGCCTCCCCTGACCTGCCTCTTATGTTCTGCCACAGTTAGTAACCCTTTGTACTTCTTTGTAGTCAGTTTGGGGATAATGGGCTGAGTGAATGTTTGAAAAATGAGTTTAAAGTGTTTATTGCCCAAAGTTTTGTACCTTTGTAAACTCTAATTACATATGTGAATGTTACAAAAAGAAAAAACAAGCTCAAACTTCTTAGGAATTATAGTTACTAAAGTTTAAATCCTAAAATAGCCTCTCCTCTTTTTAAAAAAGGTTTAAAATATACTTCATAATATTTTTGTTTAGAGCTGTTACAGGTTTACAGAAAAAATTGAGGAGGTACAGAGATTTCCCATATAGTCCCTGCCCACTCCCCTTTTTATACCTGACAGCGGGCAAAGGCTTAGAAAAGGCTGGTATCCAGTGGTGGAGAAGGGAGAGAAAAGTATGGGTGTCAGACCTGACAGTTCAAGTATAAACAGGTGCAATTTTTAGAATGACAATATGACACTCTGCATCAAAACTTTTATGTATGTGTGTATGATTTGACTCAACAGTTCCGGATATTAGAATTTGTCCCAAAGAAGCTATTTGTAAATTACTATTTAAGAGGCAGTATAGTAGAACAGTTAGGAGGAGAGACTCTGATACTCAATTGCCTGGTTCAAGTGCCTGCAATTACTAACAGCGAGACTACTGACAGATAATCTAATCTCTCTGTTCTGCAGTTTCCCTGTCTGTAAATGAGGATAACAACAGTACCTCATGGAGCTGCAAAATGCACAATGTACTTAAAACACTCTGAATGGTGCTTGGGTACATAGCAAGTGCTTTACAAGTATCAGTTATCATTAAATACCAGTTTTATTCATAAAACAATGAATTATTATTACTGATGAGATGATATAAATGCCCATAATTTGAGGCTTTGCTAAATAAATCACAGCACATTCAAATAATGGCATGCTACAGAGCTATTATAAATTATGATGAAGAATTCTTCATGACATTGAAAAACCATGGCATGCTGTTACATAAAGAGAGCCAATCATAAAAGCAGTAAAAACACATAAAAATATATGCTTTTAGATGAAAACAGAGAGGGAAAGAAATATACTAAAATATCTGAGTATTGAGTTTACTAGTGATTTTTCATTTTAGCCTTTGTAATTTTCTATATTTTCCTTATTTTTTAAATGTTCCTTCTGTGACCATTGTGGGTAGGTAGCTATTTTAGAAATGGCTTAACTACTGTTAAATTTCTTTTCTAGTGAAAGCTAAATATGCATTCCCAAAATTAACTAGAAAACAATTTTTTTAAGTCCCAGTAACTATCTGGCTTTATCAAATGTCTTTGCTATAAAAAAAGAATATAGTTTTATATGTTGCAAAAAAAAATGCTCATGAATTCATCCCACTGTCATATGCACACCTTCATTCAATATGACTGCAGCTTTCCCATCAAGAGGTAAAGAAAGTTTCTCTACTCCTTGAGTCTGGCTTTGGCTATGTGACTTCCTTTGGCCTATGGGACATAATAGGGCTTGTCCTTCACAGAGTCTGCCAAGAGAAGCAGCCCTGGAGGGTTCACTAGGAAATGTGTGTGTGTGTGTGGAGGGGGGGGGCATTTGGGGAGAAGCCTGGGTCTGGCAACTGATGCCATCAAGCCCACCCACCCCTAGTGGAGCTGGTGGTCTTGGTTAGAAGAACTCATAGAATCAGAAGTCACTAAGTTTTGCAAGTTCTTTTCCTCCCAGCAAAACCTTAATTGATTTTTTTTTTTTCTGATGCAAATGGTAGGGAATATACGAAGGCCAAGTCAATGAGATAATCAATTCCGTTCTTCAGTTTTTATCTTCAGCTCAAGCCTTCATCTGTATCAGTGTTCCCCACTCAGGCTCATGTCAGAAACAGCTGTGGAATTTATTACCAATAACTGTGGCTCATCATCTTCCAGATATTCTGAATTTAGTGGGTCAGTGGTGAGGCCCAGGAATTGATATTTTTAAAAATGCCCTACATGAGTAGCTCAGTTGGTTCAAGGATCCAACTGAGTAGCTCAGCATCAAGGTTGTGGGTTCCATCCACCATCAGGACACATACAAGATTATCACAATGAACGCACAAATATGTGGCACAACAAAAATCAATGTCTCTCTCTGTCTCTCTCTCAAATCACTTTAAAAAAAAATAAAGCTCTGGATAATGGTAATGTGTAGCCAGGGTTGAGAATGCCCGTTCTTCACAGAATATTCTATTGAACATCCCTTCATAGGCATAATGCTTTTAAGCTTCTAAAAGAAGTACTGTACCTCAGTAAGGGAAGATTGTATTTTTCACTGAATAAAGCAACATTATTTCTAAGCTTTGGAGATTTTATTTTATTTTTTAAAGATTTTATTTATTTATTTTTAGAGAGAGGGGAAGGGAGGAAGAAAGAGAGGGAGAGAAACATTAATACGTGGTTGCCTCTCACATGCCAACTGGGGACCAGGGCCTCAACCCAGGCATGTGCCCTGACTGGGAATCAAACTGGCAACTCTTTGGTTCACAGGCCAGCACTCAACCCACTGAGCTATACCAGCCAGGGCATAAGCTTTGGAGATTTTAAAAGTACAAAAAGTTAAAGAAGAAACTAGTTATTTTTCAATTCTCCCATATTACCTAGTGTTAAGCATCTTAGCACATTTACCTTGTGAATCTTTAGTCTTTTCCTCTTAAAAATATTATTCTATAATTTGTGAAAAATTGAACAATGTTATTAGGATGGATTAAAATAACACATAAAAGTACAAAGAACAAAATGAAAGTTTAAAAAAGCTGAAACACTACAAAATCTCATAAGTAACAATCATTAAGAAAACATAATTTCACAAAGAATCTTTTTGTACAAATAAATACTTCTATGTTACCATTAGACCACAACATAGCTATTAAGTAGTTGAACTAACCTGTATTATTTTTTAATCTTTTTTTAAAGATTTCATTTATTTATTTTTAGAGCGGGAAGGGAGGGAGAAAGAGAGAGAGAGAAACATCAATGCGCGGCCACTGGGGGCCGTGGCCTGCAACCCAGGCACGTGCCCTGACTGGGAATCAAACCTGCGATATTCCGGTTCGCAGGCCACGCCCAATCCACTGAGCTACGCCAGCCAGGGCTTAATTTAATCTTTATTATATTTTTCCCATTAACATTTATTCTCCTTATATCTCCCTCCCCCCAGCCATTACCACCCTGTTGCCCATGTTCATGAGTCCTTTTCCTTTTTGTTCAATCCCTCCACCCCCTAACCTCCCCACCCCCCAACACACTGGCTGTCATCTGTTCTCCATCTATGAGTCTGTCTCTGTTTTGCTTGTTAGTTCACTTTGTTCATTAGATTCCACATAGTAGTGAAATCATATGGTATTTGTCTGTCTCTAACTGGCTTATTTCACTTAGCATAATGTTCTCCAGGTCCATCCATACTGACTAACCTATATTAAATGTAGATTGCAATAATCTTCCGCAGGTGGCCTTTACCATTCATGGACAATTGATATACATAGGCCGGGTTTTCCTAAATTAAGTGTTTGGACAATGCTTATGAACATGTTTACCACTTTGATGGGCTTATCAATTCAAAAATCTATTTCCTTATGACTTAAGTTTTATTAGATCACAGAAACTTGGGAGACTCTGTTACTTGCAGCACATGAACAGCAAGTAGTAAGTTTTCTCTGCAATCTACTTGTCCAGATGTGTTTTTTTCAGTCTGAATTAGGTATTTACATTTCAAATAGCATTTCCTAGATTTGATGTGACTGTTTCAAATAAAAGTACTTGTAGTATTGATTTGCCTTCTCACTCAAGTACATGTGAAGATCATGCTGGGTCATTCCTTATTGGCACCCACAGAACATAGTACACCCTGTACTGCTTCGTCTGTTGTCTGGGGAAAGGTCCTTAATGAGTCCATTATACAAATTTTCATCTGGCTCTGCACACAGTGCCTTCTTCATCTTCGAAATAAGGCTCCAGGCTACACCCAGTTGAATATGAATCAAGAATTCACTTGCAAGTTGTAAAACATTCTGTCCAGTTCCATATAAAAACAACCAAATAAAAATCATGTTTTCTTAGAACTCATCTAATTTTAACCCCTATTTCCAACCCAAAACAGGCCCAAAGGAGTTGAAGGTCAGTGGTAAATTCTGTTTGTTGCTGCATGTACTGGGGTATATATAGATTGCTAATTCTAGGAACTAAGTGATCATTTATAGCAAGCCCAATCTTTTATACAGAACAGCAGACACAGTTCTTCGGCAAATATGATAAACTCTAAATAAACTTTAAAAAAAGAAGAGACATGGGAGAAAAAGCCTTGTACTGTGCATGAAACATGTGCATATCTCTCCCCGCCATCCTTCCACCCTTGACCTCATGGCATTTACAGTGTTTTTAGAAATATAGGAAGCCACAGGGTAGGCCTAGCATTTCTTCCTGAAATATCTATTTAGCCTGAACATTTAGAGGAAAAGCACTGGGCTATAATTAGAAGTTACCTCACGAAAGCCATCAACAAATAAAGAAGACAACCTACTGAATGAAAGAAGGTAATTGCCAATAATATATCTGATAAGGGGTTAATATCCAAAATATATAAGGAACTCAGACAACTTAACACAGACACACACACACACACACACACACACACACACACAATCCAATTTAAAAAATGGGCAGAGGACCTGAATAGACACTTCTCCAAAGAGTTCATACAGATGGCCATAGACACATGAAAAGATGTTCAATATTCTTAATCATCAGGGAAATGCAAATTAAAAACACAAAGAGATATCACCTCACACCTGTCAGAATGGTCATCATCAGTAAATCAACAAGTGTTGGCTAGGATGTGGAGAAAAGGGAACCCTTACGTACTACTGGTAGGAATGCAGACTGGTACAGCCACTGTGGAAAACAATATGGAGGTCTCTTAAAAAATTAAAAATACAACTACTATATGACTCAGCAATTCTACTTCTGGGTATTTTTCAAAAGAATACAAAAACGCCAATTTGAAAAGATATATGCTGCCTTATGTTCAATGCAGCATTGTGGAAACAACTAAAGTGTCCATGAACATACAATCAGATAAAGAAGGTGTGGTATATGTATACTCACTGGAATATTACTTGGCCATAAAAAATGAAACACTGCCATTTGTGACAATATATATACGCTAGAGGGTATTATGCTAAGTGACATAAGTCAGAGAAAGACATGTACCATATGATTTCATTTATATGTGGAATGTAAAAAACAAAATAAAGCAGAAACAAACTCTTAGATACAAAGAAGAAATTGATGATTGCCACATGGGAGGGAGGTTGCTGGGGCTGGGTGAAAAACATGAAGGGATTAGGAAGTGCAAACTGGCAGTTGCAGAATAGTCATGGGGATGTAATCAATAGGGAATACAATCACAGATATTATAGTAACTATGTGTGGTGTCAGGTGGGTGCTAGACTTATCCTGCCAATCATTTCAAAAGTTACATAAATGTCTAATCACTATGTTGTGCACCTGAAACTAGTATGGTATTGTATATCAACTGTAATTGAAAAATACAAAATGTTTTTAAGTTACATAACTATACAAAAAGAGGCAAAACTAATTTATGGGGCAGGATGGTTGTCATTTTGGGAGTAACTGAATGGGCACACAGGGGCTTCCTGCAGTACCAGTGGTAACATGGTTTCTTGTGCTGGTTACTCAGGTAAGGATCAGTCTGAAAATTCAGTGATCCCTTCAGTTCTGATACATGCAGTTTTCTGGATGTATGTTATATTTCAACAAAAAGTTTAAGAAAGTTATAGAGTGCACAGGACCGTGATATTTAGATAAATTTATAAAGTAACAGATGAGACTTCAAAAAATGTTGGCCTCTTCAGTTCCTTGTCCTGGCTCCCTTTCCCTTTGCTCATGTTAGGAATCACAGTGTCACTTTTGAGGAACCAGTTTTCTGGCTTTGCGGTCTTGACTTTTAAGTGCTTGAATACTGGTGTTTCCATTTGTGCAATAGTTATTTCAATATTTCATAAACTCTGCATTATGGCATCTTTTGACCCAGAACCAATGAGTAGCATATTGAGTTTATAGAAAAAGAAAAAGCCTTGAGCCATCTACAAATGTAGATAGATCCTCTTCTGATAAGAAACCCTACTGAGGTATTGTGGCATGCTCACCATGATGCTCTCACACAATATGATTGATTGAAAGGACTCACTCATTATGGGAAGTTTCGTGAGTCTGTCATGTGTGTTCTAGAATACAAGTGGAACACAGTTTTGGTTATTCTTATTCTTATAGTTAAGTTCATGGTGTTCCTACTATTTATTCTGAATCATGGATATTGTCAAATTCAAGGTAACAAAAGCATACCATATCAAGGTTAATCATGATATGATTATATGCTATATTGACTTTGAGTTTATTAGCCCAAATGAATATTGCTAAAGCTGACCCTACTTTTTAAAAAATAATAAGGGGTCCAGCTGATTTATTAATTATAGAGAATAATAAATAAATAACATGGGAAAAGAAAAGTGAGCTGCCCTAGTATGGTAGCTCAGTTGGTTAGAGCATTGTCCTGATACACCAAGGTTGTGGGTTTGATCCCTGGTCAAGGCACATAAAAGAATGAACCAATGAATGCATAAATATGTGGAACAACAAATTGATATTTCTCTCTCTCTTTCTCTCTATCTCCCTTCCTCTCTATCTCTAAAAAAATCAATAAAATAAAGAAAAGAAAAGTGAGCCAAATGTAACCAATACTCCACAGATATGAAACCTGCCAGGGGATCTATATGAAACTATTATAGACACCTTGGGAAACACAAATGCATTCATTAAAAAGAAAGCAGAATAGAAAGCTCCTTTTTCAAGCCCCAAAGGCTACATATTCTATGAATTCATGTTATGACATTCTAGAAAAGGCAAAATCAGAGGAATGAGAACAGGTAAGGGTTTTCCAAGGGTTTGGACTGGGGTTAGCATGGGAAGATTTTTGGAGGAGATAGAGTTGATCTTGATTGTGGTGGTGGATGCGTGACTCTGCATTGTCAAAACACAGGGGACTGGATACAAAGAGAATAAATTCTACTCCAAATAAATTTAAAAATAAAGTAGAAAGCTGCTTCAAATTTAACAACAGTGTGCAACAGAATGGATCACCTTCATGAAAAATGGATAAATTTTAACTCCATTTTGTTGTATACTTATAGAATTTTCATTTGAGAAATACTAATATTCACTATCTTTTAACATATGAATTCTGAACACCTTTTATAGGAGCCTATCATTAAAACCCATTTTTCAGTGTTAGGCAGCATATAGACCAAAATGCTGTTGTTGCCCTTTTGCTCCAACATCTAGGGCATTTCAGAGAGAAATTACGAGAAACACTAAATATATAAAGATGGCTGTACTATGACTTAGAAGTCCCGTCTTTGTGACCCAGTTCATGTACAAAATCATGCAACTTGGTGTGTTTTGTTTAATATTAAGTGATGAGAATAGCCCTTCCAAGTCCAGTATGAATTGCCCATTCCACTTCACAAAATCATTTTGTTATTCTTCAGGTAGGCATTCTAAGTTTCTAATCCTTCTAGTAACTTCCATGTAAAAAACACACACACACCAAAAACCATTACCATATTCAGTGGACATCTTCTGTATGTATGGAGTGGTACTACAGGCTTCAGAATTATGGTTCTAGAGTTTCTAGTCATAGCATCGTTATAGAGTTATTCACTCACTTCTCACAACATGTGCTCCCTATCACCACCACAAGAGATTATCAATCCTTGACTGAGGAAACTAAGTTTGAAGAGTTGAAGGAACTACCCATGATCACAACCCAGAAGAAGCCATGATCTGAGCCCCCCACCCTTTGAGGAGGGGGACCCACATTCTTTTTTTTATTTATCATTTTATTTATTTTTATTTTTTATTGTTCTATTACAGTTGTCCCAATTTCCCCCCATTTGCTCTCCCCTGCCCCTCCTACCTGCACTCCTACAGTCAATCACCACCATGTTGTCCATGTCCATGGGTCATTTATACTTACTCTTTAACTAAGCCCTTCCCCTTCTTTCCTCCCTTGTCTGCCTCCCTCCTCCCCTCTGGGGACCCATGCTCTTTTTATTCTATAACAACTCTTCATTCCATGTGGACTCTGGGGAACTCTGAAGGTAAATGAGTCCATTTCTATTTCACTGGGCACACCCCTCACTGTGCATGTCCCTACTGGGCCACAATGAATGGAAGCTGAGAGGGAGACGAGCAAGATGCCCCTTACTGAGACACCTTGTTTCAACATGGTTCAGTTACCTCCTCATTCTAGTAGAAACAACACTTCATTTTTTTTAAAACTGGGGCAGAGAAAGGAGATTCAGGTTATTCAGAAAATGCAGGTATTCTCAAGAGTCAAGCTCTCAATACTGATGTAAGATTGTCGTTGGCCATCTGTGTTTCCTACTATTTAAGTACATGAGTTCATGCACATGGGACAGTCTATCCCACTAACCAGTGTCATATGCTCAGTTACTCTGCTCCTTTCATTTCCCCAAGCAGGGTGAGCCCTAGTAGTATTGTAAGTTGAGGATAAAATCAAGCTGATTTTGTCTGAGTTCTAGGAAAATCTTTCAGACCCTTTGGAGTAATCTCAGAGGCCTCTGCATCTTGGGAGATTGCATTTTCCCGGCCCCTGTTGTCCCTTAATGAGGGCAAGTAGGAAGAATAAAAACAACTAACAGTTATGGTATATACTACGCACTTGATATATATTAATATGCATAATTGGCTTACAATTGTAGGAACTATTACCATCTCCATTTTATAAATGCAGAAACTGAAATTCAGAGAGATTACATAGTTTTCTTCAAATCATATATACTAGGAATCTGCAAAGTTGGCTTTGAAGCCGAGTGGTCTGACTCCAGTGGGCCCTCTTCCCTCCCCCACAGTAGATATGCTACGTGAGCCCTGATCCATCTAGCTCAGCACTTATGGGCACACCCAGAAAATACTCTACAGAAACTAGGGCAAATGTGCTATATTCAAACAAGCAGGCAAATGGGGATGGTGTGCAAATACTCAGTACCCAACTTACTCATTTGGCCAGAATTTCAGAGCACAAAAATCATCTCCATATAGTGCTGAGGGTGACAGCCTGAGTTCTAAATCATGGCAGCAGAGACAGCAGGCATCCAGACATGGACATAGTAATCATGACAGAGAAAGAAATTCATTATCCAGAAACTATAGTTCCATTAATCCTACTGGTCACAGTGAAATATAAATAGGAAAGTCATGACATCAATATACCATAGAAAGGGAGAGGAGATGGTGTGGTAATAGAATTAACAATGGCTGAGCTGGGAAGTATACATTCATTAACTTACAACACTCAAAATAATCTCAGGAAGTTAATATTCTCTCCACTTTATAGATGAGTAGACTGAAGCCCACGCAGAACTGCTCAAGGTCACACAGCAGGTAGATGAAACCTAAATCTGTCTGTCTCTAAAATTTTTGCTCCTTCCATTGTATGCTCCAGAGTTAAAGCAAAATAAAGCAGGAACCTCTTGATCACCTCGCCCAATTTCCTCATTTTCAAGGGAAGGGAACTGAGGCCCAGAGAGATTTAAGTGACATGCCCAAGGTGAAACAACTAGTTAAAAACAGGTGCTAGAACCTAGAAAATAATTTTGCATTGAGCACATCTAGGTCAATGACCCCTTTTCTAGGATCAAGTGACTGGAGTTTGAAGCACATATAAAAAGGAAAATAAAACATTCACACATGCCTCATTTACTGCTTGTTTGCTCAATACTCTACTGTTCTGAGCTGTGTGCCATGAAGCATCTAAAATATCCAAATCCATAAACTACTGTTCCAATCCATGAGAGCCTTTTGGGATAATCTGAAACTCACATCATTAGAGCCACCCAGAGATCCTTCTGGCCCTGCCACAAATGTCTTTGAAAAGAAATATTAGCAAGTCATAGTCACTGCTATAACACACATTATTCTCCAGATATATATTTTTGGTGGGGAGGGGGTGAAGTTGAACCAAAACTGCCTAGAATACAATTCTTACTTTTTAATAAATTCTTAAAAACCTTCCAAACTTTCTGTTGTGTTCTAAAACCAAATTAACTGGAGCTCAGCTTGGTTAAGCAGTTTGTCCAGAGTTGGATGAACTGTTAAGTGACAAGGCTGGGATGCTCACTTCCACATTCTTCCATATGCCCTGAAAGATCAGAAAAATCTCATGGAAAGCTACAGAGCTTGATGCCCAGGCATTCTCAGATTAAATTACATATGTGAAAAATTAACAAGATAATTGAACCCAGCAAGGAAGGCTCTATGAGAACATGTAGTAATGGAAAATACATTAAGATTTGGCTGAAGGCAAAATTTCTTCATCTCAATTACAAAGTCAAACTCAGAGGGGACTCATAAAACAGTAAGACTGCCAATTGGTCCTTTTTTTAAAAAATAGAGGAAGCAGAATATTCAGTAGCAAGAAGAGATTTTAGTAAGTACCTCTAAACACTGCACATGGAACAGTGTATCCCACTAATCAATTTACTGCTCTTAGTAGCATACACCTCCCATTCTCCATACAGGAAGGAGGAAGGCAAAGAGAAGGGAGATCCTAAGAAGCAGAGTTCTGACTTGGGCTTATAATGCCTAAAGAGCAAGTGCTTGTCCATTAAAAAAAAAAAGCTTTGTCCATTAAAAAGAAAAAGAGGAACAAGAAGTCTCACCCTGGTTGACGTAATATATCCTAAAGTTGAAGCTGAGTGAAGGGACCTTCACTTTTCAGGAAGTTATTATCACACGATATACGGAAGCCTTAGTCTGGAATATTGTATTTTTATACTTCCTTTGAAAAAAGGAAGTAATTTTTGAAAATTAGAGTTAGCTAAATGATTTGTTATAAATTTTAAGTTTTCTTGCTTTGAGTTCGTTTAGTATGTTGATGGTTGTTGAAACTGACTAATGGGCACAAGAGATTACTGTACTATTCTCAGTGCTGTTGTATATTTGTGAATTTCATAATACAGTTTAAAAATTGCCTCTGTGGGGACTTCTGGCCAAGATGTGGGCATAGCTGGATACACTTTGCCTCCTCCCACAACCTAAAGAAGGACAACAACAAATTTAAAAACAAAAAACAACCAGAACTGCCAGAAAATCAAATTCTATGAAAGTCTGACAAAAACAAGTTAAAGAAGAAACATTCATCCACACTGGTAGGGTGGGTGGAGATGGGCAGCTGGGGAAGAGAGGACTGCAGCAAGGCGGCAGCTGTCCTGGACTGGGTGAGGTGGCGGCAGGTGTAGTGGGTGGTCCCACATTTGCATGCAGCTAAACCAGGAGGAACAACTGAGGAGTGAGACAGGCTGTGCAAACCCAGGGTTCCAATGCTGGGAAATAAAGCCTCAAAACCTCTGACTGAAAACAGTTGTGGGGGTTGAGGTGACAACAGTAGAAACTCCTACCCTCACAGGAGAGTCCATTGGAGAGACCCACAGGGTCCTAGAATGTATGTAAACCCACCCCCCTGCCAGGGAATCAACACCAGAAAGGCCCAATTTGCTGTGGGTAGTGGGGGAAGTGACTGAAAGCTGGTGGAGAGCTAAGCAAGAGGCATTGTTCCCTCTTGGACCCCCTCCCCCACATACAGCACCACAAGACAACCAAGTGGGTTGCTCCACCCTGGTGAATACTTAAGGCTCTGCTCCTTACTACATAAAAAAATAAAAATAAAAATAAAAATTGCGGCCCAAATGAAATAACAGATCAAAACTCAAGAAAAAATAAAACTAAGCAATAAAGAGATAGCCAACATATCAAATGCAGAGTTCAAAACAATGGTAATTAGGATGCTCACAGAAATGGTTGAGTATGGTGACAAAATAGAGGAAAAAGTGAAGGCTATGCAAAGAGAAATAAAGAAAAATGTGCAGGAAACCAACAGTGACAGAAGAAAACCAGGACTCAAATCAATGGTATGGAGCAGAAGGAAGAAATAAACATTCAATCGGAACAGAATGAGAAAATAAGAATTCAAAAATGAGGAGTGGCTTAGGAACCTCCAGGACAACTTTAAATGTTCCAACTTCCAAATCATAGGGGTGCCAGAAGGAGAAGAAGAGGAGCAACAAATGGAAAGTGTATTTGAACAAATACTCAAGGAAAACTTCCCCAATCTAGCAAAGGAAGTAGACATCCAGGAAGTCCAGGAAGCTCAGAGAGTCCCAAAGAAGTTGGACCCAAGGAAGCACACACCAAGGCACACCATAATTACATTACTCAACATTAAAGATAGGGAGAGCATCTTAAACGCAGCAAGAGAAAAGGAAACAGTCACCCATGAAGGAGTTCCCATAAGACTCTCAGCTGATTTCTCAAAAGGAACCTTGCAGGCAAGAAGGGGCCGGAAAGAAGTATTCCAAGTCATGAAAGGCAAGGACTTACATCCAAGATTACTCTATCCAGCAAAGCTATCATTTAGAATGGAAGGGCAGATAAAGTACTTCCCAGATAAAGTCAAGTTAAGGGAGTTCATCATCACCAAGCCCCTATTATATGAAATGTTAAAAGGACTTATCTAAGAAAAAGAAGATCAAAACTATGAACAGTAAAATGACAACAGACTCACAACTATTAACAACCGAATGTAAAAAACAAAAACAAAAACGAAAATGAACTAAGCAAACAACTAGAACAGGAACAGAATCACAGAAATGGAGATCACATGGAGGGTTATCAGCAGGGAGGAGGGGGATAATGGGGAAAAAGATACAGGGAATATGAAGCATAATTGGTAGGTACAAAATAGACAGGGAGTGGGGTTTAAGAATAATATTGGAAATGGAGAAGCCAAAGAACTTATATGTATGACCCATGCACATGAACTAAGGTGGAAGAATGATCGTGGGAGGAAGGTTACAGGGCAGAGGGGCATAAAAGGTACAAAAAAATGGGACAACTGTAATAGCATAATCAGTAAAATATATTTTTAAAAATATTACCTCTGTGTCAGTAGCTAGAAGGGACATTTGTTTTAATATTGAGGAAGTTGAACACGTGAAATGGGAAGAACATGGAAGGACCAGCAAAAACCTCTATGGAATGACAGCACAAAACCTCTCACCTCCCTTTGCAATCTTAACTATGTTGATTTCCTTTTCCAAGAAGTAATATTATGTTCTGAGCAGACATCTTTAGTCCTTTCTATTATACTGCAGGGTTTAAGAAAATGAAACAATCAACTAATCCCACCTCCTTTTCCTTTCACATGATATGACCCCAAAGGAAACACTCTTCTAATAGAATATATACTTCACAGTATTACTGTCAGGACTTAGTGAGGCTTTTTACTAGTTTCAAAAATACAACAATAAAATTAAGGGAAGTCAAAATTATAAAGAATAAATACCTGTCTCAACATGTTAAACAGTTTGAACTTTCTTATATTTCCTCCTATTCCTCTTTGGGTATATCTACCTCTAGTTTTACATTGTTGGGAAGCCAGGGTATAGACAGCCTCCTTTTATAGTGAAAAGATATTTAAAATAATTTGATTTAACACCTTGAGGATCCTAGGACAAATTAGGACTACTATTCTACATTTAGGGTTTCTTGATATATATTCATATTAATAAGTGAATTAATACTTAACCTATTACTCTACAACCTTTTTTTTCCATTTAATTCTCAAAACAACCTTACTAAGTAAGCATCCTTATTGTGACTCTACAGATGAGGAGTCTGAGGTTCAGGGGTAGTGAAAGTCACAAAGCTAAAATTCATCATCAGGTCTGTCTCACTCCAAAGCCCAGGATATTTCCTCAATAGGAGTACTTCTGAAACATCAGTCATTTGTATACTACTTTTATAATATCCACTTTATACAATCAACACCAAAAAGCTTTTCCTTATACAAAATCACCTTCATTTTCACTGGTGGCTGCCTGTTTTCTTAGTCAAGGAGGGCCTCTGATGGAAATGAACAGAACCAATATTTGCTGCACATCTATAAACATGCCAGTCTCTGTAAAAGACAGTCTATGTCAGCAGTTCTCAAACTGTGCTTTCTAAACAGAAGCAGCAGTGTCACCTGGGAACTTGTTAGAAATACAGATTCTGGGCCATGCCCCAGGCCTGCTGCATCAGAAACAGTGGGGTTAGGGCCCAGCAGTCTATGTTAATAGGCCCTATAGCAGATTCTGAGCCATGCTCTGTCTGAGAACTACCACACTAGATACGTTATCTTATTTAATACTCGTAAGTTCTCTGGGAACTAACTACTATTTATTATTCCCATCATCACAGATAGGTAAATTGGAGGTGCAGCATAGACTAAGGCCAGTATCACATAGTTAGAGAATGAGGGGACCCAGGACTTAAAAAGGATGCTTGGCTGGTCCCTTTTCCTAGAAGCAAGTGGACTCAAAATGGGGTAGATAGAGATGCTGTCGTAGTGGTCCAGAGAAACAGAGTAGAGATATTTACATTAAAAAGATTACTTAGACATTGATTATAGATTTTTTAAGGTTTTGATATGTAACTAATTTTATTTTCTTGCTTTGAGAGTCATTAAAATGAAATTTATGTTTGTGTTAAAAAAAATGCTGCTTCTAGAAAAGATTTGTCTTGTGCAATTGGGAGAGAATGATGGGAGGCTGAATGAAAATCCCAGAAATGGTCTTGCCAGTTCTGAAGTGGTAGCTACATTAATCCTTTCTGCTAGAGTTAAATTCACATGAATTTAGCTTAGTGGATGTTTACCAATCATAATGGTATGTATACTTAATTAAATATTCATGTATACTTTATTCCATTTTTAAATCTTGCATAATGTTGTTCTAGAGATTAGAAATTAAAAGCTAGTGAAGAGCAGGGTTTCCTGATTATTTCCTTTAATAGAGCTGGAGACAAAAAAACTTATTGGGCACAGATTCCCCAATAAAGATGATGATGATCCAAATATTACATCACAGTCAATAGCTAGAAATATCATAAATGATCTCTCATCTGCCTATATCTCCAGTATAGTTTAATTATGTCTAAGCTTTCTCTATCAAGAGCTCAGTATTTTATGATTGGGGATCCTCAGTACTAACTCAAGAGCCAGGACAAATTGCACATTAGAAATCTTCCTCCGATTACTAGTCCTTAAAGAGCCTAGAGCCCCCTTTACCAACAAGGAAAAACACGCCACACAAGTCCAGATCACTAAGACTATGTTTTGAAAGTCATGTCCAAATTTTCTATGTGTATTTAATGTTACTAGGCTACACAAAAGGATATAATTTTTAAAACTGTTCAATAGGTAGAACTCATGAACATTATTTGTTTTGTGTAATTTTTCTTTCAACTGTTATTTCCACATTGACAAAAATAAGTATCAGTGTGAACTGTCATATGGCCACAAAAAATAGCATTATTGTAGACCTGAATGTTCTAAACATTTAATAAGACCTGATTCTACAGTCCATCAATGTTTATCATTCTAGGTTGTCAGTATAATCAGTCTGATTAAATGCATCCTTTGTGGTCTTACAAACTAAATTCTAAATTTGGGCCGATGTACAGAGAACACAATGCATGAGGTCATGTGCCCATAATAATGTTTTGGTCAATGACACCTAGTGACATTGTAGCTGTCCTGATGTCATAGTGCAAAGGTTGTAAAAAATTAAGAAGGCTCTGCCTGAGATGGCAAACCATTTTAATTTGGGCGTGGATGAGGATGTCATTGAGGAGCTCCTAGGTGTGGTTTCTGAAGAATTGACTAATGCAGTGATTTGCAACCGGTGCACCACAAGAATATTTAAAACATGCTGTACCTGGCTATTTAGTCAAAGACATTGGTCTCTTTTCCCTTAGACTGTCAAATTAAAAACTGACAACAGTTAACACAACAATAGCCATCTGGTATGAATTAATCAAAATTATACCTATTTTTTGTCAGATCAGCAAAATACTCATATTTTTTGGTGTGCTGCAGAATTTCGATAATTAGTTTATGTATGCTGAGATGAAAAATGTTGAAAATTGCTGGGCTAATGAGTAGTTAGTGTTAGGACTGAAACAGGAGGCAATAAGAAAGGAAAGTGCAGAAGAAAAAAAGAACCTCCAAGAAAATTCACTGTGAAGGGTTTAGCAGAAGCTTTTGCAGACCTCAGAAAGCTTCTTAAAAAGTCTACGGGGAGGAGGGTATAAGGAGACTAAATGACAATGGAAAAAATATATAGTAAAGATTAAAAAATAAACAAAAATAATAAACATATACTTTTATTTACTTGTCCAAAAAAAGGAAGGTTTGAAAACACAGACCCCCCAACACTGAAAGGTTTTCATTGATATAGAAGAAAGTTGATGGTATATCATCTTCTTACAAGCAAATCTATGATGACAAAAAGGAACAAATTAAGCAAACTACCATGTACATATTTCTGAAAAGAATGATTCTTCCTTAAGAAGAGCCTCAGGCAGGTCCTTGAGGAAGGATTACAGAAGGCATTGTCATCACACAAGATGACAGCTCCATGTGTGTTATTGTCCCTAAAGACCTTCCAGTGGGACAATGTTACAGAGCACAACAAGGGGGCCCCCAGGACAATATACTATTACTGAAAGAAGCCCTCAGGTCTGTTATGTCTGCCGCCAGAGGAAAGACATCTCTCAATGCCAGAGATTCGTGAAAAGGAAATGTTTATTTAATGCTATACAAACTTAAAGTAGTGACCTAATGTCTTCATCAAAAATCCTAAAGTCCCTTAAAACACCCACAAACAGACACAGTCCTTCCTTCCCCCTTTGCCCAGTCCAGAGTACCGTATCTCAGGAAAGGAAATAGAAGTCCATGGCTCAGGCAGTCCTCTGGTTATTCCCAGTTGGTACTCTGTCTTGACTGGGAGACCTCTCTGGGTTCCTGGCACCCTCAGCTGTGTCGCTGGGATCTCTGCTAAAACCGGGTGGTGGTTCCCCCTTCTAAAGCTGTGGGGGTCCCCACTCTGGCAAAGGCATGTGGTCCTCTCTCCCAGGGCCATGGGAGTCCCCACTCAGCCAAAACCTCATGCTTCTCTCCCTGCACAATGGCTGCAAGGAGGGGGGGGGCGGTCGCCACTCTGCCAAAGCTGAGTGGCGGTTCTCTGCTAAAGACGCAAGGTGATTCTCTCAGGGCTGTGGGAGTACCTGCTCTGCCAAAGCTGCGTGGTTCTCCCTTCTCAATAGCTGTGATCCTCTCTGCACTGCCACAGCCTCATGGTTCTCCCTCCAATGGCTGCCACATCTGGGTTTAAATCCCCCCGCCAATCTTCCTCTGCAGCCCCATTTCCAACTCCTCCTACAATCGACTATACATGCCAGCACTCATATCCTTCCAGTTTCACTAGACTGCCATCATGAGTCTGGGCAGGTGTGGCCCCATGTCATGGAGCCAATCATCTCCAAGCTCCCATGCAGGCACTGTAACTCAGGGGACCTGCCCCCTAGTTATGTCTTGGTGGGGAAGTTACTTCCATTCCCCTGGCTCAGAGCATGGCCACAGTCATTTAACGTATCCATGAAACTGGTTAAAGGTTATAGATATGTTAAATGACCACGCCTGATGTTAGCTGCAAGGCTGTTGCTATGCGAAACAGCTCTCAGTGGCCCGGCTCCATTTGTCCCTTCCCCCAGCCCACACCTGTGGGGGCGGGGAGGGGGTGCGGGGTGGGGGGGGGGGGGCGGCGGGGAGCAGGCGGTGAAGACATCCTAAAATCTCCTGGACACCTTGAGTTCTGGAGCCCATTCCAAATCCCTATTTGGGGTTCCCCCTCTTGGCTGCACCCTGTTACAACAAGATGTGGAGGTAGAAGACAGGGATAGTGCTGACCCTGACCCTGTGTGGGGCTAGGCTAATGTGTGTGTTTGTGTCTTAGTTTTTAACAAAAAGTTTAAAAAATATTTAAAAATAGAATGGAGCTTATAGAGGATACAAAGAAAAAAATTGAACAGCTGTACAATATGCTTGTGTTTTAAATAAATGTTATAACAAAAGAGTAAAAAATTAAAAAATAATTTTAAAGTTTATAAAGATAAAAGTTACAGTAAGCTAAGACTAATTTATTATTGAAGAAAAATATTTTTATAAATTTAGTGTAGCCTAAGACTACAGTGTTTATAAAGTCTACCATAGTGCCCAGTAATGGCTTAGACCTTCACATTCACTCACCACTCCCTCAATGACTCACCCAGAGCAACTGCCAGTCCTGCCAGCTCCATTCATGGTAAATGCCCTGTACAGGCCTACCACTTTCTATCTATTGTACCATATTCTTACCACATCTTTTCTGTTCAGATATGTTTAACTACACAAATACCTACCATTGTGTCACAGTTGCCTCTGGTATTCAGTACAATTACATGTAGCACAGGCTTTTGGGCTCGGAGCAATAGATTATACCACAGAGCCTAGGTATGTGGTAGGCTGTACCATCTAGGTTTGTGTTACACTCTGTGGTGTTCACAAAACTATGAAATTGCCTAATGACATGTTTTTCTAAAACATATTCCAGTAGTTAATGACTGTCCCTTAAAAAACACTGGGACTGGCCTTGGCCAGGTAGCCCAGTTTGTTGGCATGTCATCCCAATACACTGAGGTTGTGGGTTCAGCCCCCAGTCAGGGTACATACAAGAATCAACCAATGAATGCATGAATAAGTGGACCAACAAACTGATGTTTTTTTCCTCTCTGTCTCTTTAAAATCAATTAAAAAAATTTTTTTAAGGACTGGGGCTGATCCAGCCACACCCAGATTTAAGTCCCTAGTAACCTTTCTGCAGAGAACACATACAATACCTTCTAAATAGCTCAGTGTTTATGTTTGCTTACAGCTATAGCTGGGGAATGTTTCAAATTTCTTTCTATTGTTGTATTATCTTAACCTTTCATTTCCTTATACTCATGTTTCTTTCTAAGCCAGTAGTAGTTGAGGAATAGTCTAGATTAAATGAAGACAGAAGAAGCCTGCTGCATAAACTGGGAGTAGGTTCTGAATAGTACTGACAAGCAGGACTGGAAGGGTGCCAAGTTGTGGGAGAAACACAAACCAGGTGCAAGAAGGTGGCAATTAGAGGCATCCACATAGAATGCCAGCACTTCCCCTTGGCATCAGATGCGACTGCATGATGGGCCCAGGTTGGCTAACTGGGAAACAGATTTCCTAAGGAATGACTGCTCTATTAACATTTGAACTGGAACTCTAGAGCTTACTAACTCTACAATATCTTTCTGGTATCTTTCTCTTTAGTGATATTATTTGTTGGCCTAGCTATTGTGGAATTATATCTCCAAGCAGTATCTTACTCACTGTTTCTCTAATCCTTTCTATAAAAAATTCCCCCCACCCCACCCACCCAGGTACAGAATGCTTTTATCCTTCCCTCAAATCTTCTCATAGCTATCCATTCACTCCCACAAATCCAACCCACAGCCATCTGGCACTCTGCATATTCTCAAATCAGACACAATGATAGGTGGTAGTGTGGTGAGTGATGGGGAAGACAAAGATGGATGTCACATTTCTTACCCTTAAGAAACCCAAAAACTAAAGAGGTAGGGAGGAGAAGAATATTCACTTAGCAGTTATTATAATTCAATGCTGGCAGCAGTGGCATTGAGTGAAAGAGAACCCAGAGTTGGAGTACCAACCATCTGAGAGGTGGGTTAACTGAGGTGGCTTCTGGAGGGGTTGACATCCTGGGTGGGTTATAAAGGATGGATGGGAATTAGATAGAGATGCTAGGAAGGGTATCCCAAAGAGGACATCATAAAAAGCCACCAATAAAAAATCAGGTAAAAATTGCCAAAGTGTGTAGAGCCAACAGGTTGGTGGAACATAAAATATGAGGCATCAAGTAAAAGAAATAAGGGTAGAGAGGTGGGTGGGGAAGTGAGAGGGCATCAGGTCGTGGAGGTCCTGCCACATTAAGAGCTTCACCCTGACCCTCAAGATAGTGAGGAGCCACAGTACAGCTTTAAACAAGGGAACAATAGGTGCTCTACCAGCCTTTCTGGGGGTTCACCACTGTTGGACTCTGGGGAGCAAAAGTCCCTGGTGCCTTCTTCCCACAAAATTCCTAGGACCTAGATTGAAAAATTCTTTAAAATAAGAAGAAAGTTGAGTTTTAAATTAGCTCCCTAAGTGTCTGTATATGATCTAATTAAATAAAAAACACATCTTGTGGTATTTTGTTTCTCACTTATAGACAACAGAGCATTTAAAATAAGGACAATTTTTCTTTTATCTGTGTATTTTTGTGGTGAACTTAAAAGAGTATATGTACTATTTTCTACACATTTAATTAGTTTTATTATCTATAAACTTAATAAAATATCTCTGCAAGTTTATATAAGAAAGCAGTAATACTAGTTGCTGATGGAAGGCAAAATTTAAAAATTTTAAATCTTGTAAATATATTTCCTTTTTTACAAAAAATATTTTATTTATTATTTTTAGATAAAGCAGGAGGGAGGGAGAAATAGAGGGAGAGAAACATCAATGTGCAAGAGAAACATATTGGTTGCCCTTCACACCACCTGGCCCTTAACCCAGGCATGTGACCTGACCGGGAAATGAACCAGAGACCTTTTGATTCACAGGCTAGCACCCAATCCACTGAGCTGCACCAGCAGAGCTATTTCCTCTTTTTTTAAAAAAGCTAACTTTAAAAATTGTTTTAAAAATAGGGATAGATATTTTGGGGGTGGGAACATTTTATGAGAAGTTGGAGTAGGGGAAATTAGCCTAATATTCTAACATTATACTGAAATTAGCCCAACATACTAAACAGTCACTAAATTTAATGCTCAGCTATTCAAATCTTGAAACTTAAATTCCATGAATCATGTCTGCCTGCTTACAGAGGTACCCTCAGTACACAGAATGGTGCTTAGTACCATAAAAGGTTAAATAAATACATGTTGACTGCCAAAAATACGTCAAAATATTCTATTCCTTTTTTGAAGACTTCTTTTCTGTACTGTGTGAAGACAGAATCCTCAACACATTCCATGAGCCAGACCAAAGCCTGGTTCAGGTGAGGCTTAGGAGGCTAGCATAGATGACAGTGTGGGGTGTGGTGACCAGTTCCAGCAAGGACAACCCTCCCATGACTCAAGCTAGCACAGCAGCCCACGAAGCCTCAGCATGCTGTCTTCCTACACTCACATACACACACCCTGCTAACCTTATTTCCAGCTTAAAGTGGTGAAGTGGAGCTTCCTTCCACCACCCTCATCATTCTTCCCCACCCTCATCTTTTCTCCTGTCTGTGATTCTGTGGGGACTTTGCTTTAACATACAGAAAAGAAAAAAGTAATCATTCCTTCTCTTCCTGGTGCAAGAGAAACAGTTCAAACTTCAGGCCACACAAGTCCAGGATCAGATCTCACTTTGCCTTAAACAAGCTCTACCCTGGCTGGCGTGGCTCAGTGGATTGAGCGTGGGCTGGGAACCAAAGTGTCCCAGGTTCGATTCCCAGCCAGGGTACATTCCTGGGTTGCAGGCCATAACCCCCAGCAACCGCACATTGATGTTTCTCTTTCTCTCTCTCTCTCTCTCTCTCTCTCTCTCTCTCCCTTTCTCTCTCTCTCCCCCTCCCTTCCCTCTCTAAAAAATAAATAAATAAAATATTAAAAAAAAAAAACAAGCTCTGTGGAGATGAGCACAGCACTTCAGTCTCTCTAACCTCTTTTTCTTCATCTACATAGGGGGGTAACAATGATTTTTTCTTATTATTAAAAGAAATGATATAGAACATCACATATTTGGCACAAACTGTATCAACAAAAACAATATTAAATTCTGCATATATAATACTTACATGTGTTTTAAATAGTTACTTATAAATAATGATGAACACTTACTACACTATGGTAAATGTTGCTTCACTCCCCCCCCATAAGTCTTCATGATCTGACAATTTAATATATCTGGAAATAAATTGCTCAGAGAATAGCATATGTCTCTGTGTCCAGTTACCTTGCTGAACCTCTTTCTGCCACTTTCTCTAGGTAGATTTCTGTGACCACCACTCCAGTTTAGCTCTTAGGAATGCTGCATTTATTGGACACTTAATAACTCCTGTGAGTGTGAGTTTCAGATATGAGGGTAGTTTTAAACAGCATTCAAATGCCTCAACAATAATGATAGTACTTGTAAGAGCAGGGAATTACTTCAAGCACAGCGGGCACAGGGCCACCCTCGCACAGGGCTGACACCCACAGGTAATCTCTGGTAATATATGGGAAACGGAATTTTGAAAAGAAACACAGTCCTGAATCAAAGAGGGAGTGTGGTGCTGTCTTATGCATTCAGTTGCCTGGCATACATCAGACCCCTTTCCACATTATCAATAACAATGGAAAAGACTTCACAGCCTATAAACACAAGAAGTTGCAAACTGGAATTTCTAATAAAAATCTGTGCCTTAAAAATTAGGCATTTACTTTAGCTCAACTCCAGCTAGAATGTTTCCCTGTATGTTTCATCTCATTCTTCTATACAATAAATGATCAAACTAGATTTATTGAACCAGGTCAGTTGAGACCTGGGTATTTGTCCAGGTCTTAGACTAGAGACATTTAAACCATAATGATAACTTGTGAATTATCCGAAGAGAATTCAAAGATTCTGAAAAGAGCCCCATGAACTCTGAGCAATGGCTTTGAGCATCCGTGCAGTGCTCTATAACATCTCCTGAAAGAAATACTATGTACTTCAGCTCCTAAGCTCTGGAATGTTTATGAAATCATCAATCTCATTATGCTACAGCTGTGCATATGGAGGACTACAAAAAGCATTCATTCCAAAAACTGAGCTAAAATGGACAACTAACTATATGATACACGGTCAAAGGTGGCTTTGCCAGAGCTCCTGTAGCTCAACAGATTTCTTAGATTACTATATTACACATAGTTAGTTATAAGACAACAGATCTGGCAGTAAAGTGTCACTAAAAAGCAACCAGGCTAAGTTTCCTAAGCATTTCAATTTTTTAAAAATAACTTCAAATGAGTCAGATCTTTAGAGGAGCTGAATAGTGGTAGCAAACTCAATTTATGAATAAGGAAAAAACGGTAATGGAAATTAGTACCTACTTGGAATCCTATTAAGTGTCACCCAGAAATGTTCATCAGGACTATAGGTATCTTTTGACCAGTGCAGTAGATCAATGGCCCTTTTGTCATGGAAGATGAAGTTGACAAAGTCTCTGGTAAGGGCCACGTAGGCAGTGCCAAAGTAGATGGTCAGCTGATGTGGAGGTGAGGTTTTCAAAATGTTAGTATTTTTCACAAAAGAGCCATCTTTCCCTATGTGCTCTTGGTGGACATATTTAGTCCGACCAATTGCATGAGCTGGAGGCAGCACCCCAGGTGTAATGTTTTTCCCTTTAAATCCTTTCAGATACTGAACTATTTCTTTGTTGGTTTTCAGGGGGAAATCTTGTCCACAGGTGTTGATGACATACTTCCATGGGACCTCAGAGGCTACCAGGTCTTTAAGGCAGTTCAGGTCAGCCTGTAGCCTGGAAATGCCGGCATAGACCACAGGCTCAATCTTCGAAGCAATAAAAGCATTTTGAAAGCAGCTCAGTAACTGCCACACAGTTTTCTTAAACTCTGCTGTGGCTTTCTCATCCACGTGAACACAGTAAACATTTTGGGGCATGTAGATAGCCCTGAAAAGCCTTTCAAAAGTATCAAAGTCTTTATGGATGACCAGGACATATGCCAAAGGGAATGCCACTTCTTCTTCTGACAGGGGGCTAGTGATGTAGTGATTCAGGATCAGATAGTCCTTGCAAGGAACACTTCCCAAAGGTGATGTCAACGTCTTCTCCCAGAAAAAAGTTGACTTATCTTCTAAGGCATCCTTACAGGCATTTATTACAGAATACCTTTCACTGGAGCTATTCAACCTCCTTTTTGGCAGGATTAATTGGCTACTGTAAACTATCACAAAAATAACTACAGTGAGCACAGTGAAAGCAAAAAGGTAATACTTCCAAAAGTTCATTATTTTCGATAGTTTGAGGAAAGAATCTCTCTCCAGGGATTGGGAAATGATCAATCAGTCCCTGAAATCGCAGGTGTGAAGACGCTGAATGGGCTCCCTTTGCCAGTCTTGAATGTCAACAGCTTCGCAAACGGGCTTCCTTTCCGGAGTCCTTTAATCCTCATGTATTCTCTGCTTTAGTATCGCGTCCATCTTCTTGGGCAGTGGTGGGAGAGGACATGCTTCTCCAACAGGCACGGGTCTCAGGCCCCAGGCGCTGGGACGAGAGAGCGAGCAGACAGCAAACAGCAGTGCGCAGACAGCAGAGAGCAGAGTGGAGGCTCAGCCCGCCCAGCCTTCGGGAAGCCTTCCTCATTTGCATATGAAATGCAAGTGGTGGATCACAGCAAATTACGTTCTGGAAAGGAATGACCGGTCCTTTTCACTGGGGTTGAGCTTCTCTTGCTTCACCCCACCCCTTTCCATCCAATCTATTCCGATTTTATCTCCCTTCTCTTTTCACACTTTCCTCTGGCGTTTTAGAGTAAGTGGTTCTCCTTTTTCGGGTCAGCCCTGTGGCCTGCTAGCACGCCTTGGAAACCACTGCATTTCAGGCTAATACTCCTCTGCTTTATATCTCTTTCTGCTAAGCTTTATCTCTTTCTGGCCTGTCTTTTCATTTCGGTGTTATCTCTACCTCTGAGCACATACCGACACAGATAAGGAAAAATGCACTTGCAACAGCAAGTTATCAGCAGCTAAAAATTGGGAGGTAGGTGTTTGCTGGATTAAATGAGACAGTTTCTGATGGTGTTACATAGCATGTATATATATAGAGAGAGAGAGGGGGGGGGGAAATAAGGATTACACTGTCATGGGCATAGGATGAAGGCAGAAGGAACCTAGGAGTGACCTGAAACATTAAAGCGTTGCTGTGGATGACATGAATGAAATAAACACACCTTAGTTTGCCCGCCAGAGAGAAAGGTGATAGTCACTGTTCCCAGAGAGCAAAAGCTGGTTCTCATTTCACAAAGAGCTTCAGATAACTCATGTTGTTGACAGGGTATTATCTACAATATGTAGAATAGCCACTGGGTCTCTTTATAAGCCTGACATCTTGAGATTTGAGGGCATTTCAGAGAAATCAAAGTCTTTAACCTCCCACCCAATGCCCTCACCCACTTCCTTATTCTAAAGAAAGAACTAAGACTCCCCAGGCTATAGCAAAATTCCTGGAAGTATCAGCTGGTGTGATTCAGATAAGCCAGGAAGAGAAACCCAGCAGGTCTGGTCACATTACAGAGGGGTTCTCAAAGCTCATGTGTGTGCCAGGTGCTTCCAGTGCTCAGCAAATGTGGAGTGAGCAGCTGCAGACTGATGCAGGTTGTAAGGATGCTTCTGGGGGAATGTAACAAGTCCTACTAAAAGACTAGCCATGGCAGTCACAGTGGGTCTGCTCCCATCTCGCTCCCACAGTCACCCAGCTATCCTACCTGTCTGGGCATGGTGTAACAATGGAAGCAGCTGCCCCTGTTAAGAAAACAGCTAGTGTACAATGAAACAATCTCCCTACCCTCTCCTATCCAACACCACCCCTTAACTTCCTGTAATGCCCTGGACAAATGAATGAATGGCCACAGTAGCACGGATGTGACAGACAATGATTTGGAGATAAACCCAAAGTGTTGACAGGATCTTAAAAATCACCTAACCCAACCTTTATTTTATAGATGAGAAAACTAAGACCAATACAAATATTTTTTTTCTAAAGTCATTCCACTGGATAGAAGCCAGCACCTTAATTCTGCAGATCCCTAGGCCAGATGCTAGAGCCCATCTAATTGGCTTCAGATCCCAGCTGGTCACTGACCAGCTAGCTATGTGACCAGGGTCAAGTTACTTAGCCTCTCTAAGCACCATGTTCTTCATCTGTGAGATGGAAAATAACAGCGGTTGCTATTTCACATGGTTAGAATATTAAATGAGATAACTCTTGTTCAGGGTTTATGTATACATTCACATATGTTCAGTCAGCATTAGCAATTTTTGTTGTTGCTATTTTTATTTTGAAAAATATATAATATTTCTGGCCCTGTTAATGAAAGGACTTTTTTTCCATGTAGCTCAGTAATTTTTATTGCAGCTGGAAGACAATACAGCACAGAAGCTTTATGGTAAGTCTGGGAAAAAGTGTTATTTACAGTAAATGACAAAAATTTGTCTTTGGCAATATGAGTACATATGAAGAATGCAAAATGCAAGTATGGATCAGCTATGAGCTTTCATGGCCTCAACGTACATACTAAGGAAAAGCTGGATGTTTAAGAACTGAAATGGTGCTAAGTTTCATCTAAAAGGGCATGTGGGGGCATGGGGGCGGTCTCAGGCCACAGTAATGAAAGGATGAAATACAATTTCTAGGTTTGACAGATTCAAGATATTGAAGTCTTCAAGAATCCAATATGGAATATTAATTAAAAAGCAGGGAAGATAGTTCTCCACTTCTACAAATAAAACACAGTAGAAATAACTATTGTATGTATCCCAGATAAATAGTCTTGGTTTCAATACTAACAAAACAAACAGAAAGGGTACTTGTGAGCACATCACAGTTAAGCCAGAAGCGATCTTTCACCTGGGTAGATTTCAAAAGTACAACAGACAGCAGGATACAGCACCATGGACACATCGTTTTTGGCTGTTAAAAGATGGATTCTTTTTAAAAAACACATTTTCCTTCCTTAAATTTTGGTCAGTGAGGCTGACAGTTCTTTGGGGAACTGTGAAAGAATGGCAAGGTCACACTCATTTTTCATCATAAAGCCACCAAGCTGATGAGTCTGTGCTTAACTCAAGAATGACCAGTGGGGGAGAGAAAACAGGGAGTTCCCTGCCAGCAGGAGTGCTCTCTCAGAGGAAAAGGGGTTAACAGACGAATTCACAAAGGTAGGCAAGTCTATATAGAACCCTGAATGCCATGCCTAAATCCCCCTGAAACTCCCAAAACAGGAACACCACACCATGCACAGTCTTTGATTTACACACTCCATTACAAAGGGGAAAAAGGACACCAATACAACTTTGTAACTGTGTTAACTGCAGTATAAAGCCCTGAGTTTGGCAGGTAACTAAGAGAGGGTTATCCGCTTAGGTTACATAACAACAGTGTTGGTGTATATGATATATAAAATATATAAATAATACATTATTTTTATAATAATAAAAGTGTAAGTATACTTTTTATAAGTACAAATAATAAAAAGGTACTATTTAAATTAGATCACAGTGCTGCATTATGTGCATAACGGTGTTTGAGATAGTACTGGAGGGCCAGGGCCTATGATGCTAAGGATTTAACTGTCCACACTGGTAAGTCACAATCTAGAGGGGACACAGAGTTTCAATGTGCTCTTTTGGTGGCAAAAATCCTGAAGATGAAAGAAAAAATACTTCTCTGCAGAAACATAAAAACAAATTGCAACACCTGACCAACTGGGACCCACCAGAAAGAAGACTCCCAGCCTGAATCAAGTGAGTCAAGTTCAGATTGAGGCCGTCTGTGTCCTCACCAAGCCAAGGGGCAGGAGGCACCCTGTCTTACTCCCTACTCCAAGAGTAGGAAAGCATTTAAGCACATGCCTATTTATGAGAGAATATTTTGCTCAAGTGTAATTCACTTAGGCTGGGAATTCTTTCCCAAATGTCAGGTGTTCTTTCAGCTTCCAAAGTAGCAAATGTATTTGTTAGTCTGACAGGTCACCTGAGCACCATGTGGGGGTGTTGGTGTTTTGCTTTCATTTCTTCTGCAGGAGAGGTGGTGTCTGGTGTGTCATTGCAGTACCTCACATACTCACATGGGAAGGGGGTAGGGGGACCAGGGAACTATAGCGATATTTAAAGATGCATTGGAAAACAGCCATGAGCACCTCAGCACCATGACATCTACAGTTACTTGCTGTTGGCTCTTGGATACATTTAAGAGAAAGATATTGTAGCTCTTTTTTCTTAAATGACATACACATATACAATTATTTTTATACTACTACAATTGTCTTTAATCTTTATCTAGTGCTATGTGGAAAGGGTTTGTTTGCACGATAGATTTTTCACAGCCTTATAATATACTATAACTTCTTACTTTCCCTCCTCCTCTCTAATCATCTTTTCAAGAAAAAGTTCTTTGGTAAAGCTATCTAAACCAAAAGTGAACCAAACCCACATTTGGAGGGTGGTTGGAGACAGCTGTGGCCAAGACAGTTGTGGCAGGTTTCAGTCTTGGGAGGGTTGAGTTTTTAAGAAGGGATGTGTTCAAGGCGTTTCCCAGGAACTGATTTTTCTTGTAGTTGCACTCAGCATGGGTCCAGCAGTCACCACCATGGGGCATTCTGGAAGAGGCCATTCCCTTGAAAGGTGTTCCTGCCTAAGGGACAGTGTCAGGCTGTGGGCTCTGTAGAGTGAATACCGCCCTGATGGCTTTCGTGCCCAGCTCCCTCCTGGGACACACCAGGACTGCTGGGTACCAAGTGCTACATCCCACACTGCAAGTGTGGGCCCTCAGCCTCTCATCGAAGGGCTCTTGGGGAAGGAATCAGTTATGTACAAGTGACCTACATGGGAGGGTTTTCCATATGGGACTGGATTCAATTCAATGTGACTTTTGAAACCTTTAAACTTGAAAGGATATTTTGAGTTCTGTTCTTACTAGTGGAAAACACTTATTCTCTTAAGGCTCTTTCCCTTTAAACTTGAAAGAATATTTTGATTTCTGTTCTTACTAATGGAAAAGAAAACACTTATTCTCTTAAGACTCTTTCCCTTTAAGCTTGAAAGGATATTTTGATTTCTGTTCTTAGTAATGGAAAAGAAAACCTTATCCTCTTAAGGCTTTCAAATGGGTTGAAATAGGTACTCCCACTCAAAAAGAATGAAGGTTAAATGTCATTCTTCCTTTCCACTATCCTCCTTCACAACCCCACCCCCCACCCCAGCAAGGGAGATAATGGGAATGTGGCTAGATAAAGGGAAGAACCGAATAATCCATTTTGATGTCTTCATCTTGCTTCATTCTTACTAGAGCCACATACTTTTCTGCAAAATACATCTGGACTTGTGGAGAACATGAGGTGGCGGGGGAAGGGAGTCATGCAGTGGGGAAGTGAGGCAAAGAGCTTGCAATGCAAGCTAGCTGTTTTTCCCCCTCTTTGCTTTGAGCCTTGATCCTACAATAGGGAGCTCTGGTGAAATGCCAATGCAAAGCAAACTCAACAGATCTTTAATCATGATTTAGTCAAAGCAGATTGCTAGTGGGAATGTAACACAACTTATAGTTCAAAACAGTGGTATCCAAAAAAAAAGTATAGTTTGTCCTGCCTTATTTACAATGGTTTAGGTGAACAGCCTGAGGTAGAATGTGATGCCTTTCTAGCAGCTGGCCTGGCAGGAAGTTTGTTTTGCCTGGTGTCTGTGGTGACTGAACAGGCATTGTCTCCCAGCAAATAATTGGGTGGGCTCAGCCATTAACTTCTAGCCAGGTCATTATTTCTGCCCCTTTCACTTCAGTTGCTTAACGTATTAAAACTGTCATCAAGTACACATTTTGTATCATTCTCCGCCTTGTTCTGATCCAGGATAACCTTTATTGTCACAAACGAGGACAAGGACAGTAACAGCACATAGTCAACTCAGCTCAACATTAAAACAAAAGGCTAGCCCTGTCTGGTGTAGCTCAGGGGATTGAGCGCGGGCTGGGAACCAAAGTGTCCCAGGTTCGATTCACAGCCAGGGTACGTTCCTGGGTTGCAGGCCATAACCCCCAGCAACTGCACATTGATGTTTCTCTCTCTCTCTCCCTCTCTCTCTCTCCTTTCCTTCCCTCCCTAAAAATAAATAAATAAAATCTTTAAACAAACAAACAAACAAACAAAAACAAAAGGCTAGGCTGTCCAGGGGTTTTCTGGGACCCCGGTGGGATCTTTTTCCTCCTCACAGTCACTTAGCTCTCATTAACCTTACATGACCTGTGCATCTACCCCTGCTGGGCAACCATAGGCAAATGCCAATGCTGGTGTTGTGGGAGCAGGGTTGGTATTCGGGCTTGACTTGTTCCCAAGTCCTCATAGTTCTCTACCTCAGGTTGCTTCTCTCAGCATAATTATTGGCTACTGAATAAAGGCAATGCTTTTGATTGGTCCACTCATTTCCATTGACTGACACCACCATTCTGCTCCCCATCTAAGGCTCTAGTTGCATCAATCTGGCAATCTCATACATTCTGACCATAAGCGAGACACAGAAAGTAAATAAGAAAAGACCTCCCAGCAACCAAAACAATGATCACATGTTGTAGGCTGGATTCATACATTCAAATGTGTACAGGTGGGTAAGATTCTTAAAAAAGTGAAGTTGGTTGGAGGGAAGGAAAAAGAGCTAGTGAGTTCACAAGTGGCTGCTAACACTTGGCCCTGGTGTGATAGACATGAGGGAAGGTGGGGATATTGGCAATGAGATGTGTCCCACCTAAAGCAAACAGTTCCTCTCAATGCTAGCAATTAATCCATGCTGGATCATGGGGCCAGAGCTGCCAACTCTTTGGATATTTTAAGTGAAGTGAAAAATCTGAATTTTATTTTTAAAAAATAAAAAATTATTTAAATGTTATCAAGTAATTAATAAAATTTCAAAACACAAGTGCATGCATACATATGCACCATTTCATCCTCAGGATGCTAGTTTATCATCTTTGCTTTAAGCACCAAAGGCTTAAATCCTTTTTGAGGTTTAGTCTATCAATTCTTAGTTTAGACACAACCTTAAAATTTCTCAGACCTAAGCAGGTAAGAAGTAACAGATTAGAAGGGGGATGTAGAACTGGCAGATTTGGGCACCCTAATGTCAACAATAGGTGATAAAGTAAGAATGAAGTAGGCTCAAGAAAAACTCCACTAGCAGATCAGTGCAAGATTATTCAAAGACAGGGTGACTGGGCATTATTTGTACAGCTAATTGACCATTTTATTACTATTGATCAATACATCTAGGATTCATAAGTATCAAATAAGTTAACACCTGGGCAAGGGCTTGAAGACTCTGACAATCAGTGCTAGGATTGGGCCAACCAGACCTTCTATGAAAAGAAACAGAGTCCTAACATTTAGTGAAATAGAAATAGAAATGTATTAATCAATATCTTCTTCTGGCCAAGATGGAGGCATAGGCAGATATGGTTGGCTTCCTTACACAACCAAAGAATGATAACAACCAATTTAAAAACAAAAAGCAACCAGAACTGCCAGAAAATCAAACTGTGTGAGTTAAAGAAGAAACATTCATCCAGACTGGTTGGAGAGGTGAAGATGGGCAGCCGGGGCAAAGAGGATGTGTGGCAAGGTGATGGCTGGCATACAGAGAAGTCCCACATTCACCAGTGGATAAACAAGGAGGAACAACTGGGGAGCAAGATAGAATACGCACCCAGGCTTCCAACTCCAGGAAAAGAAAGTCTCAAAACCTCTGGCTATAAAAATCTATGGGGTTGCAGCTGAAGGAGAAACTGCCAGTGTCACACGAGAGTCCATTGGAGCGGCCCATGGAGCCTAGAATGTACACAAGCCCACCCACCCAGAAATCAGCATCAAAAGGGCAAAATTCACTTGTGGGTAACAAGGGAAGTATCTGAAAGTGGGGTGAGAGCTAAGAAAATGGCATTTTTCCCTCACTGACCCCTCCCCAACATACAGCACCACAACCTAGCCAAGTGGGTTGCCCCATCCTGGAGAATACCTAAGTCTCTACTCCTTACAACATAACGGGTGCCCTGAGACGAAGAAAAATGGCCCAAATGAAAGAACAGATCAAAACTCCAGAGAAAGAACTAAGTGAAAAGCAGATAGCTAACCTATCAGATGCTGAGTTCAAAACACTGATATTCAGGATGCTCACAGAAATGACTGAGTATGGCTGAAAAATAAAGGAAGAAGTGAAGGCTATACAAAGAGAAATAAAGGAAATGTACAGGGAACCAACAGTCAAGGGAAGAAAACCGGTACTCAAAACAATGATTTGGAACAAAAGGAAGAAATAAGCATTCAACAGGAACAGAATGAAGAAACAAGAATTTTAAAAAATGAGGAGAGGCTTAGGAACACCCAGGACTACCTTAAACATTCCAGCATTCGAATCATATGGGTGCCAGAAGGAGAAAAGGAAAAGCAAGAAATTGAAAACTTATTTGAAAAAAATAATGAAAGGAAACTTTCCCAATCTGGTGAAGGAAATAGACATAAAGCTCAGGAAGCTCAGAGAGTTCCAAACAAGTTGGATCCAAGGAGGAATACACCAAGGCACATCATAATTACATTACTCAACATTAAAGATAAGGAAAGCATCTTAAAAGAAGCAAGAGAAAAAGGGAGACAGTTACCTACAAAGGAGTTCCCATAAGACTCTCAGCTGATTTCTGAAAAGAAACCTTGCAGGCAAGAGGGGCTGGAAAGAAGTATTCAAAGTCATGAAAGGCAAAGACCTACATCCAAGATTACTCTATCCAGCAAAGCTATCATTTAGAATGCGAGGGCAGATAAAGTGCTTCCCAGATGAGGTCAAGTTAAAGGAGTTCATCATTACCAAGCCCTTGTTATATGAAATACTGAAAGTTCTTATCTAAGAAAAAGAAGGAGATCAAAACTATGAACAGTAAAATGACAGCAAACCTACAACTATCAACAACTGAACCTAAAACAAACAAAAAACAAACAAACTAAACAAACAACTAGAACAGGAACAGAATCACAGAAATGGAGATCATATGGAGGGTTATAAGCAGGGAGGCAGTGGGGGAGAATGGGGGAAAAGGGACAGAGAATAAGAAGCATAATTGGTAGGCACAAAATAGATGGGAAAGTTAAGAATATATAAGAAATGGAGAAGCCAAAGAACTTATATGTATGACCCATGGATATGAACTAAGGTGGGGGAATGCTGGTGGGAGGGGGTGACTCAAGGCAGAGGGGAATAAAAAATGGGACAACTATAATATCATAATCAATAAAATATACTTAAAAATGTGAATACCAAGAAAATAAAGTGGAGGTGTGAATTATGTTTATAATTAAATTATATATTCATATATAAATTTGAACACTACAACAAAAATTAATATCTTGGAAGAATTTCTAAACAACAACAAAATAGATACCTTCTACATATATTCTGCACATTTCATTTTAAAAGGCATTTCTGAAGTATTTATTCAAAATAGTTTTTCTTTAATTAACCATTTTGCTCACAAAATAGTGGGCTTTCATTTACATAGAAAATTCACAATTATGACAAAAATTTTTCCTAAAAAATGTTAGACAAATATGTGTGCCACATGATTCCCTCAGGCATCAGCACTTCTGCTGTAAAGGGCTAGGTAGCGAAAGCTTTAGGCTGGTGGACCATTTGTTTTCTGAGGAAACCACTCGTCTGCTCCTGTAGCATGAAAGGAGCCATGACAATATATGAAACTGTTTGTGGACACCAGTGTCTCGATGTCTTGTCATTCTCGTGCCATGAAATAGTCTTCTTTTTATTTTTCCCAACCATTTAAAAATGTAAAATCATTCTTAGCTGTGGGCAGTATAAAAACAGGCCAGACTGAGCCAATGGGCTATAAGGTTTTTGCTGATCTCTGTTCTAGATTATAATCATGTTCTTCCAGGCCTAAATTTTGCAGTATTAGAGACTTTGCAATCACCTATCATTTCTGTATCTTTTCCAATGAAGAAATGAAAGGGAATAATAAATATCCCTATATAACTGCCTGTTTTGTAGTACAGAGCACTGGACTGTAAGCTTGGGTTTCTTTTTCTTTTATTTTTTAAATACTTTATTTATTTATTTTTAGAAAGAGGGGAAGGAGGGAGAAAGAGAAGGAGAGAAATCAATGTGCAAGACATATATCAATTTGTTGCCTCTCACATGCCCCCAATTGGGGACCTGACCCACAACCCAGGCATGTGCCCTAACTGGGAATTGGACCAGAGATCCTTTTGGTTTGAAGGCCAGGCTCAAACCACTGAGCCACACCAGCCAGGGCTGTGTCTCTTTTCTTCTGTAAAGTGTAGATGTTCAGAACAGTGACCTCACAGTTTTCTTATAGGTTAATACATAAAAAGAGCTTAGAATAATGTCTTGCACATGAAAAAATACTCAACAAATCTTTAGGCATCTCTCTCTATTGCCCAACTCAGCTTATCCTGAGACTCCAAACAGCTGGTCCACCCTCTGAAGTACATTTAGTGAAGAAAAGCTGTGCTTGAGGTCTGCTTCTGCCTCCAGTGCACCCCCACCCCCAGCCAGGAGGGAACTGCCTTTCATTCCCATCTGCAAACTCTGGAGCCTATTCTTTCAAACTGCACTGTTTGGTTCCCTGTTCGGAAAACCAGCCTGCCAGTGCACCCTGTAGAAAGCTGGTGGTACACACAAGTTTGTAACGTGGTGGCAAAAACCAAGGCTTTGATGCAAGATATAAAATCTGGCTCTGCCGTTCACTATCTGACCCTGAGAACATTCCTTGGGATCACTATGCCTGAATTCCCCGCTTTTAAAAAGGAGTAGTTTCATCAATATGATTTATAAATTTAAAGATACACACACACACACACACACACACACACACACACACACACACGCAGTAGTTGCTTTTAGTCTACCCAAGTGGAGGAAAGTAAATCCAGCAAAGAAGTCTTCTGAGTCTTCTCCCGCTCCTATTCCACATTCTCCCAGCTTATCTTATTCTTCCAGGGCCACACTGCTTTTTCTACTTCCCTGGCAGCCTCCTTGGGGTAACACGTTTCTCCCTCCTGGGGTTAATTACCCAGACTTAACTCTAATTATCCAAAACAATACAAGAAAACCCTACAAACAAAAATTTTACTTTTGCCCACACCCTGCTAAATTTCGAGGAAAAGAACAGGTGACTCTGTCTTTCTGTGCAACTTTCTGTTCTAAATGTCTCCGCTGAGAAAAAAAGACCACAAAGTCATGAGAACACCTTGCACGCCTAGGGTCTCCCCATATTTTTCTGGTATACTTCTCATACCAAATACCACCAAACCTCTCCACCCCCATATCTTTGAATATTGGATTCAAGTTGCAAGGGGATTGTATAGTATTTCTGTAAGGAGACAGTATTTTATAATTCAACTGCTGCCAGAGATGTTCATCTTGAAGATACTCTTTATCTTCTGAACATTTTCAAATAAATGAAAACAAAACAGTCTTAAAATAGAGATAGGCAGTGGTTTCCTCAAACTTCTAATTTTAATAGCTCTATTTCATTCTTGATTCATTTTCAGTTTATTCAGTCCACTGTCTTACTAGCTTCTTTCCCACAGAACTTGTCATTTACTTGAGTTTACACAGTTTGTTAGGGCAGAATGCCTGGATAAATCTTCCAGAACAAATGTTTCTTCTGTTTTCCTAGAAATTAAAGCTAGAAGAAGATGCACCCTATGTTTATAGTTAGTTGAAGAAAATCTTTACATTTGATTCTCCCAGTGCTTAGAGTGGCTTTAGACTCTAATATTTACCAATCCATCCTTTTAGATGACATCCTTAAACTCTTTCCTTTCTCTGCAAAAATAATGGAAACATTGTTGTAAATAGAGTAGGCTCAGTCCTGGTTTGGCTAGGGCCCTCATGGCTGATTGTGTAATTTGGTTCACTACCCTTTTATGTGTCCTCAATGTGTTTTGACCTACGTAGCTGAGTGGCTTTGATTATAATTATTCCAGTTTATTGATTGGTGCTATTCTGTTGAACATAAATATCTAGGGCACTAATTCTCAATCCTGAGGTGCCCAGGGCATTGGAAAGGTGAGCAGCAATGGGTGGCGGCAGGACGCAGAGTGACCAACTGTTCCAGCTTACCCTGGACTGCGGGATTCCCCAGGCCATGGGATTTTCAGTGTTAAACCTGGGAAAGTCCTGGGCAAACCAGGGTGAATTGGTCACCCTAGATACCATCAGTCCTACTGAGAGATGTACCCACTAGAGGGGATTTAATAACTAATCAATGTGGAAGGAGAAGAAATGTTTAAATTGTTCATCTGTGTGGGAGGAACATACGGATCATCAAAAGTCTGCAAACTGTAGTGCATGGAAACTCTTCATGATGCTTCCCCTGAGCAAACCACTGAGGTGTGGGGACAAAATGACTAACACTTGTGGGTAGCTCTACAGCAAATGCACTTAAACCATTTTAACTACACAGATGTTCTGCAGTGGATACAAGAATGCCATAGTAACAACCTAATGATGGGAAAACCGAAAAGAAAAATAACCGTTTTTACAATGTTAACCATATCTGAAATCTACTCCCTTCACATTACATGTGACCTGAGAGATCTTCTTTCTTTAAACTGGAGTCTAATAGAAAAATAGGAGGTCCTGTGAATGGAAGTGCTTGCTTTAACATCTATAATAAATGGGCAATGAAGCCAGAAAAATGTTAACTTATTTCACAGAACAGCATAATCAACCAGCTGTTTGATCTCTTTGACTCTCCATTTCCCAAATTTATAAAACTTTAGGATTGGAACTAGGTGCTCCCCAGGGCTCCTTTCAGCTCTAAATACTGTGATCACTATAGCTTCTGCACAGAATAAAGAAGAGACTGATTTTTACAGGAAAACTGTCCTGGGGAGTTATGTTTAGATGGAATAAGTGCAGGGGAAAGTCCAAAATGTGGCAGGATAATTGACCCGGAGATCAATCAAGAAGCCTTGGAGGTGAAGTAGAGGGCAGTTAGCTTGGACAGACGGAAGTCCTAGGAGAGCAGAAGCCAGACAGGAGGTGTTCTACCTCTCCAGCAACCACCCGACACTTAGCCAGGACTTCAGGGGCTGGGGCAGGCAGTTTTCCCATGGGACATGGGAGGGCATTTGGTGCCCTAGGTAGGACGGCCTTCATTCTGTGGAACCATAAGAAGCTCAAAGAAGGAGCTCTGACTTGAACTGAGGATAAAGTTATGGAATTTCAATAGATGAGAAATTATTCAAGGACTGGGGCTAAAGAAGAAATAACTAGAAGAGGGGACTGATCATGGCAGAAAGCTAGCTGCATTTGGATGATCTGAGTATTTTGAGCTTGCTGTAAAGATGACAGATTTATCCTTGAATATGTCCACAGTTAAGTTTTGATGTTTTAAATTTGGCCAAAGAGAAAGATTATGGGGAATGGTTATCATTTATCCATTTTCTGAAAATGTGGACCTAAAATGGATACAGGGTAAATATATTTGGGGAAAACCATCTGCCACTCATTGATTTGTTCAAAAGCATCTCCAAAAAGAATACCACATATTGTGTGGGTCAGAAGATGAGAAAAAGATTGGCTTGTAAGTGTTTCTGGCATTAAGAAACCATATTAAGAAATGGTTAGTGAAGAGAGTAATTAATATTACTTGCTACTTTAGATTTAGCCTTCTAAGATTGCAAATGGTCCACTCTGAGACTCAGAAAAAAAAATCACCAAAAATCATGAAGCAGGGTCATTTGCTTCACCAAATGATAGGTTAATTGCATCAAAGAAGCAGCCTTTAAAAAGCCCAGATTGGCCTTTAAAACAAGGGCCTCCGCTGTTGCACTGTTCTTTTTAGTTTTTGGTGCAGAGTAAAACACCAGTTTGAGAAATGTACAGAGGGTGGGCCTCAGAGTGAAGCACAGTCCAGCTTGAGCCACTGCTGCCCCTAAAATAAGCTTGGCTTTGAGAAGTATTCCCAAGATGAGCCAGATGCTCTGGAAAAACAGAAGGAGAGAGAACAGAAGCAGAAAGGACTTCAGGAAATGTCCCAGAAAAATTAATTGAACGTGACTAGCAGACACTATCTGATGCTGACACCTCAGGATTTGACAGGGTAATCTAGTCTCTCTCTCTCTCCCTCTTTCTCTCTCTCTCTCTCTCTCTCTCTCTGGTGATGAGGGTGGTATGGAGTGGATGGTGATTTGCAGCTGACTGGATAGCAGTGCTGAAGGACATATTAAAAATTATTTTCACTTCTGGTCAAGATGGAGGCATAAGTAAACATGGTTCACCTCCTCACACAACTACATCAAAATTACAGCTAAATTATAGAATACCCATCAGTCAGAACCATCAGAAATCAAATTGAATGGAAGTCTGACAACTATGGAATTAAAGAAACCACATCCATCCAGACTGGTAGAAGGGATGGAAACATGGAACAGGTTCTACATCCATGTGTGGTGGATAAAAATTTGGGAAGGACATCTTGGGAGTAAGGAGTCCCAGCCCCATACCAGGCTCCCCAGCCCAGGGTTCCAGTGCCAGGAAAGTAACTCCTCGCAACTTCTGGTGGCAGAAACCTGCAGTAATTTAGTGGGTTGAAGAAAATTCTACAGTCCTAAGCGGTTCCTCTTAAAGAACCCACACACAGACTTAATCAGATTCACTTTTTCTGATCTCCAGCAATGGAGTAGCAGCTTGAAAGGCACCAGTGGCATACAAGGAGGAACTGAAGTGTCTGGCATCAAGGCGAGAGCCAGGGGACTCCTAGACAGAAAGGCAGGCAGAGGCCATTGTCCTTTTTTTGAACCCTCCCCACAAAGAGCCACAGAGCTAGTTGGTGGATTCCATACCCAAGAATCAACCAACCTGGCTAACACTGTTTACCCTGGAGATACCCTGAACTCTGTCCCACCCAGCTTATGGACTCACCCAAACTGTTAACCATGACTTTTCTATGTGAATGGCTGGTCTTGGATCATGCTTTACAACTTCCTAAATCCTATCAAACAAGCAACAGCCAGCCTCAGTGAGCCCCCAGCCCTCGTTATCTGTGGCTAAGTGGTCCTAAGCCTGGCACTAGCAGCAGCCAGCCTAGATCCACAGCTTGACTTTGCCTGAGAATCTCCAAGCCCAGCACAAGTAGCAGCCATCTCAGACTGCTTTGTAGCCCAGGCAGGGTGGCCCTGGGCAAAACACAGATGGGGGCTGACATTGGTCTGCATCACACAGGAAACCCCAGGGCCTGCATATCCAGTGGACAGCTGCAGACCACACTGGTGCACCACCACCCTGCCTCTGCACAGCTGGTCCTATATGGAGGGCAGATGTTGGTGGTCAGTGGTCACAGCAAATCCTTGTAGTTGACTGGCCTGGGTAAATCCCTCCCATTGACCTGCCAAAAGCAACCAAGGCTCAACTACAAGAGGAGGGTGTACTCAGCCCACATAAAGGGCATACCTCAAGTACCGAGCTTGGGTGATAGGGGAGCCTGTGCCACTGGACCCTATAGGACACCTACTATATTAGGCCATGCTACCAAGAAAGGGAGTCACAGCAGCTCTACCTAATACATATAAACAAACACAGGGAGCCTGCCAAAATGAGGAGATAAAGAAACCTGGTCTAAATGAAGACCAGGTCAAAACTCCTGAAAAAGAACTACACAAAAGGAGATAAACAATCTATCCAATGCAGAGTTCAAAACACTGTTTATAAGGATGCTCAAGGAACTCAGTGAGGACCTCAAAAGCACAAAAAAAAAAGATCCAGGCAGAAGGATACACTAGCTGAAATAAAGAACAATTTACAGGGAAACAACAGTAGAGTGGATGAAGCCAAGAATCAAATCGATTATTTGGAACATAAGGAAGTAAAAAAACAAGAAATCAGAACAACAAGAAGAAAAAAGAATCCAAAAAGATGAGGATAGTGTAAGCAGCCTCTGGGAAAACTTCAAGCATCATAGGGGTGCCAGAAGAAGAGAAAGAGCAAGGAATTGCAAATCTATTTGAAAAAATAATGAAAGAAAACTTCCCTAATTTGGTGAAGGAAATAGACATGCAAGTTCTGGAAGCACAGAGTCCCAAACAAGATGGATGCAAACAGGCCTACTCCAAGACCTATCATAATTAAAATGTCAAAAGTTAGCCCTGGCTGGTATGACTCAGTGGACTGAGTGCCTGTCTGCAAACCAAAGGGTCACCAGTTTGATTCCTAGTCAAGGCACATGCCTTGGTTGCAGGTCAGGTCCCCAGTAGGGAGCAGGTGAGAGGCAATCACACATTTATGTTTCTCTCCTTCTCTTTCTCCTTCCCTTCCCCTCTCTCTAAAAACAAATAAATAAAAACCTTAAAAAATGCCAAAGGTTAAAGATAAAAAGAGAATCTTAAAAGCATCAAGAGAAAAGTAGATAATTACCTACAAAAGAGTTCCTCTAAGACTGTTAACTGACTTCTCAAAAGAAATCTTGCAGGCAAGAAGGGGCTGGAAAGAAGTATTCCAAGTCATGAAAGGCAAGGACCTACATCCAAGATTACTCTATCCAGCAAGCTATCATTTAGAATGGAAGGGCAAATAAACTGCTTCCCAAACACGGTAAAACTAAAGGGGCTCATCATCTCCAAGCCACTATTATATGAAGTGTTAAAGGGACTTATCTAAGAAAAAGAAGATCAAAACTATGGACATTGGAAGAGCGACAAATGCACAGCTATCAACAACTGAATCTAAAAAACAAACTAAGCAAACAGGCAGGGCAGAAACAGAATCACAGACATGGAGAACACTGGAAGTGTGGCCAGTTGGAAGGGGCAAGGGTAGGGGAATAGGGGAAAAGGTGAAGGGATTAAGAAGTACAAATTGGTAGTTATAGAATAAGTAGGTGGATAGGCAGGTTAAGAGCAAGTATAGGAAGTGGAGTAGCCAAAGAACTTATATGCATGACCCACGGAAATGAACTAAGGCGGAGGGGTGAGGGGACAGCCTGATGGAGTGGGTGGTGTTGTGTAAAGGGAGGCAAAGGGGGAAATACTGGGACAACTGTGATAGCATTATCAATAAATAAAGTTTTTAAATTATTTTCATGTGACTTAATTCAATATTCAGTAAATATTTATTTTTTTTATCTCCCTGGCTGCTTGCTATTGGACTGCTAAAAACAAAAGACTCCAAAGAGAGTATAGCCCAGTCAAGGATATATATTTATATTCACAATTATAATACCAAGGTTATAAAATGACATAAAAGAGTTACTACAAAGGTTTACAAGGGTGTACAACTAAAAAAAATCAGGGAGAACTTCCTAAATGACAAGCCACTGATGGCAGGCCTATTAAGGTCATTATTTAAATGGGAGGGTAGAGGACATTGGCCCCAGTAAAGAGAATGACATGCAGAAAAGCACCAAAGGCATGGTGATTTTTCTGGAGTGTCCCTTTTGGGGAAAACAGCAGTAGGAATTAATGGTAGGGCAATGTTTGTGATACTGAGGTGAAATTCAATACAGATATACTGATACTCAACATGCCATGTTGAGATGTTTGTACTGAATAATTCAAGAAGCTGTTGAAACTCACTGAAGCTTTTGGGATTGAGAACTTGTTCTTAGAGCTATGCCTTAAGAAGAAAAATACGTTGAAAGTGTTAGGATGGTCTGAAAAGGGAGACCTGGGCCAGAGAGAACACTTGGAAGGGTTGAACAACCCACTTGAGAAGCACCACAGGCTGGGGTTAGAGTGGTAGTGATGGGAATAGGGAGGGTGATACCCACTAGAAACCTATCACAGACAGAATGTGCAGAATGTGCTGATTAGATATGGGAGCCTGCAAGAGGAGGGCTGGCTGACTTGGAGAATGCTGGTGCCAGTCACGGGGATTCTGGAGAAGAGTGTTACCGGGGAGTAGGGAGGAGGAGCCAGGGACCCATTGGCAGGTTCCAAAGGGAGCCGCAGGGAGAGAGATCCAAATACAGGGAGAAATGGCTGGGGGGTGGGGGTGGGGGGTGGCCTGGGAGTATGAGAACAAAATTATCCATTTAAATACAAGTTTTTCAAAGAGGGATTATAAAAGCTATGCCCTTTAGTGCATTTGGCAACATATTAACCTTCTAAAAATGCCGAAAGTCTAGCCAGAAGTTCCATGAGAAAATCAAAATTCTGATAACTTGTTCAAAGGCTTTGGTCTTCTATAATTATCTCTTCATAGCACTTGGGCCCCATCTGCCTGGCTAGTAAAAATGACTTTTAGAAAACAGCAATTCTAAATATTACCTTGTGGATTGGGGACAGAATACAGGAATAAGAAGTAAAACTATCTGACCTTGTGTACTGACTTTGCTAATTACTAAGTGTTCTAGAAATTCAACACATATTTAGAGATTAGATTGCAAAGTCAATGTGTAAAGGAAAACAACATACAGTCAAAATTCCTCTGGAGGAATCCCTTGGGAATGTGTCACATTAAAATGACACAGAGTCCCCATTTCCAACACAGCCAATTTTCTCTTTAATCTTGGTTCAGAGTGGTTTCTTACAATGAGCACCAGATGAAGCAGTTGGCTCAAGCTGAGGAGCTATGAGATGTATACTGAATCTTCACATTAGTCAGCCATGGGAGCCAAGACTCAGCATGTGAATGAGCAGAAATTGCTTCATGCTCACTCTGGATCTCAGACTCATTGGACGGAATGGAGGGCAGGGTCGGGTGGCTGAAACCCCAGTGTGTGTTACATACAGTGTGTGTACATATACACACATGTGTGTGTGTGTGAGAATACAGTTGAATTTATTCAAGGTAAATGATTACAAGCTGAGACTCCATTGTACTGAGCATTGCTCATGTGCCAGGAACTGTGTAGGTGCTGCCCTTGAAGCCCAGTCTGGAAGGCCACAGGAACACAAACAGCATTGTGAGACTAAGAATAGTACAGTGTGATACAGGAGGAGCAAGTCCACAGGAGCAAGAATTAAGAAAGGCTTTTAAGAGAATATGAGTCTAAGCTGAACTGCAAAAGAAAAGCACATCAATCAGATGAGGGAGGAGGGTAGCAGAGCATTCCAGAGCATCCTGGCAAAGGGACTAGCATGGGTCAAGGCAGAAGATAGAGGTGGCACATTTGGGACCCACAAGCCATCTAGTAGAGCTGGAGTGCAGTATGGGGTGGGGCACATAGTGAGAGAAGGCACTGGAAGGCCAAGGGTCAGATTGCAATGAGCACCATGTGCCTAGTGAAGGGGCTACAATGTCACACTGGAAGTGACAAGGACCCACAGAAAGCTTCTAAGAAGAGAGGTGTGATCACATGGTCAAGGCGCATTTTTATGAAGGTCATCCTGCGAAGAATGGGTTTAAGCAGGCTGAGGTCAGGGAAAGTACTCAGAAAGAAATTAGATCACTGTACGAGAGAGATGGAGAGAGATGGATGGCAGCACCAGAAATGGAGAGGAGGCCGACAGCAGATCCAGTTTATTGGCTGTTGACTCTGTAGCAGGTACCATGCCAAACACTTGCACACATTGTCTAGCTTCTTCTGCCAATAACCCTATGAATGGGGTACTGCTGGGCCATGCTATCTCCGTGGTCTTGCCAACCTCATGCCTGGTGCAGCCCTCACCTTTGCTCACTCAGCCCCAGTCACAGCCATAGGGCTGCTTTTCCACTGCTGAACACAGGGAGCTCTTGCTCCCTGCAGGACCTTTGCAACCCCTCCACCCTCTGCCTGGAGCCTCTTTCCCAAGTGCATGGTTGGCTCATCCTCGTATAGAAGTGCAGTTCATATGATATTTTCACCAAGAAGCCTTTCCTGACCTACCTTATTTAAAGTAAGTCCCTTCCTGCATCAGCCTCCATTTTCTTTATAGTGCTTACCATAATTTCTAATTATCTTATCTGTCTACTTTTTATTATCCACTTCCTACTTCTAAATATATACTCTATGAAAGTAGGGAACTTATTTGTCATATTCATGACCATATCCCAGTACCTAGTACAGCCTAATGCTCAATAACAATGACAATTATAAAAATGAACATGTAAAACACATGCCAGGCACTGGTCCAACTCATTTATGCCTCACATATTTGATATAAATATTAATTCCTCTATTTTATAGATGGGAAACTGAGGCCCCCCAAATTTAGGTAACTTATCCAAGGTCCACAGCTTGTAAATGGCTAAGCAGGATTCAGATTCAGGCAGACTGGCTCCAGGGTATGTGCTTTCAACATCTCCGCTATACTGCTACTCTCAGACCGATTTCCAAATGTCAGGTCACATGGTGGTGAGGGAGGAGCTAGGATTCCAACCTGTTCTATCTGTCTCTGGCACCAAAGCTCCAGGGAAAGGCAAATTGACAGGGATCGGGGTGATGAGATATAGAGAGACAGAAGTCAGCTAGTAGGTCTGAGCTAACAGACGATGGTGCTGAATTCAGGGGAACACAAGGGTGAGTGTAAGAGCTGGGTTCTGAGCCTGGTGAATTTGAGGTGTGCTTCCTGTTTTTGCAGCAGGGCACATACTCAAGCCCCCTGAGCCCATCTTCACATTTGTAAAATGTGGCTGTAATTACCTCCAACCAGACAAAATTCTTAGGAAGATTAAACTGAGGTAATTCAGGTACACAGGCAGATGTTCAGTAAACATTAGTTCCTTCATCTTTCTATATCTTCTGCTCATGAAAAACCTAAAGTTCTGGGGAAGTGGGCTAAACACCAAGAAGACATGAGGAACAAGAGGGTATTCTTGGGTGGGTCCAATTATATAATCATTCCATAAACTTAATAAGACTTACAATTAGCTAAGTTTCATCTTCTGAATGCTTGTACTGCAATAATTAAATGAAGAATTTATAAAACGAGGTTTCATTTAATGTAAACATATATCATTGGTGTTACTTCTCCTTCCCCTAGATGTTTCCTTTTATTCTCATTTCTTGCTAGGTATATGTAATATTTGTCTTTGACCAAGTCACATATTTTAATCTTAAATTTTCCCAGCTGCAAAATGGAAACAGTAGTTCTCTTACAAAGTTCTTATAAAAATAAAGGAGCTAATGTACAAGAAATACTTTTGCAAACTATTCAAATATAATAAAGGAACATTATTAAAAATGTGTTTATACTCTAGCTGGTGTAGCTCAGTGGATTGATCGTGGGCCTGCAAATCAAAGGGTTGCTGGTTTGATTCCCAGTCCGGACATATGCCTGGGTTGCCAGCCAGATCCCCAGTAGGGGGCACACAACAAGCAACTGCACATTGATGTTTCTCTCCTTTTCTTTCTCCCTCCCTTCCCCTCTCTCTAAAAGTAAATAAAAAAAATTTTTTTAATGTGTTTATGAGGGAAAAGTAATATGCTTACTGAGCTCATGCCCCTTCTACAAAAGTAATAAAATTAGTATTCTCCAAGTTAAATAGCTCAACTGTTTACAGATTTTATTAAATCAGTGATTTTCAACCAATGTACCACAAGAATTTTTAAAACACACCGTACCTGACTATTTAGTCAGAGGCACTGACCTCTTTTCCCTTAGATTGTCAAATAAAAAAAATGACAACAGCCTACACAACAATTGCCGCCAGAGTGAATGAATCAAAATTACACCTATTTTTTGTCAGATCGGCAAAAAACATAATAACACATTTTTCAGTGTGCTGCAGAATTTTAGTAATTACTCTATGTGTGCCCTGAGATGAAAAAGGTTGAAAATCGCTGCATTAAATCTTGCCCCTCTGATATGTGCAGATGGTCCAACAACATTGCCTCTAGGACAAGGAACCATCCTGCAGTGGCCTGTGCTTCCACCTGCCCAGCGTCATGCTAGGTAACTGTCCTCCACCAGGGCCCACCCCTAACCTCTAGCTCTGGTGTGAGAGAACAACCCAAGAAAGGCTGGTCAGCATTCCTCATGCCCCTGATTTGTTTAGGGATAGGGATTTGGAACAAGCAGACCCAGTCTGAGGACTCCCCTGACTGTTGCTGGAACTAGCAGGCAAACAACTTTCTTTTCCCCTAGAAGCGCCAGCTGTCAGAAACAAACACCTGGAGCTATGTCTGACCATCTGACACCATGGGGGGAGGACCTGCCTCAGTGAGACCTAAAGGGACAGAGGCAGAGAGGTAAGGTGACCAACCCATCCCAGTTTGTCTGGGACGTTCCTGGATTTTGCACTGAAAGACCCATTCCCAGGACCCACCCTCAGACCTGGGAAAACAGAGAGGTGACCTGGCAAGAAAGAATCCTGAATACATTGTTTGAACTTTGAATCCAGTTTTATTTGGAGCCCTTACCCTTGAGCATCTTAAATCTGTGACTCAGGAAGTTCTGATGTCTGTTTAAGCAACATTGAGTTGCATTTCTGTCACTTGTAACTCAAAAAGTCATACCACATTCCCAAAGAATGTGCACATATAAATAAAACTCAAAGTTTAAAAAGCAAAGTGAATCAAAGTAGGAAATATGCTATTTTTAGAATTGAAAAATGAGGAAATATGATCATGTGGCCACTTCTGAGGTTGAGATAATTTATTTGACAAAGGAGCTCTGAAAAAATATACACAAAGTAGAAAAAGGAAGAGAAGCAAATGAAAACATTCTTATGGAAGAAAAACATCATGGCATGAGAAAGGTCAGAGTAATGCATGAGCAAAACTTCTCAAAAACAAACTTACGCAGTGAGAGAAAAAAGTGGCTGAAGCCAAATCCTGTAGCAGCTTTGCCTTTTTGGTAGAAATGGACCCTCTCTGAAGTGGACAGGAGGACAATTTAACCATAGGAAGGCAACAAAAAACTAGACTACTACAAGCTTCTGCCCATACCGAACAATTTGACAAGACTTGATCAAAAGTCTAGATAGGGATGGGGAGGGGAGGGGGTGAAAGTGGAGACAATTGTACTTGAACAATAATAAAAAAAATGACACACATAAAAAATCTAGATGGCTTTGACACTCTGCCCTGGGGCAGGTAGGCAAAAAAACATGTTAGAGCACAGATGGCAAACACAAGGCCCACGAGCTGAATCTGGCCCTCTACCTTATTTTATCTGGCCTGGCACCTTGCTTCTACCAGGCTGCAGCTCCTTGCCCCTGGGTAGGGAGTAGTTACATTTATACATCCTAAAGTTACATTTGGCCCTTTGAAGGCAACCGCAAGGCTGATGTGGCCCCCAGTGAAAATGAGTTTGACAACCCTGTGTCTAACCTCTGCTTAGAGGAATAACCAGAAAAGGTAGAGAAAAGAGGCTTGTCTTAAGGTGACACAGTAGCAATGATTACAAAAATCTGAGAAGTTAGAAAATATAAGTATGCATCAGAATTTGGGGTTAGGTACTGCTAGCAGAGCTGGATGTTTTAGTGTGAGTCAAAGAAATGTGTGCCCCTGGGAGGTTTCCTATGAGAACATGGACAGAGGGAGAGGCCATCTGTCTGACCATGAGCCACAGAGGATGGCATGACAGCCACTCTGTCAGGCCTCCCCTGAAGAAGGATGTGAGACTTTGGCTCTCAAGGACCCTCTCTGGCCCCACCATTTCTTTTTCTAAATGCACTACAGGAAAAGCCTAGGGTTAAAAACTAAGAGGTAGGTCATTTTCTCAATAGAGAGACAACTTAAAAAAGAGCAGTGTGAAGATATGCAATTTAGTGTTACCTCTATAAACCACCATTTTATTGAGGCCCATTGATTTTAAACTATTTTCACTTTGTTTTCTGATATCTCACTGTGGAGTACTAATCATTTTCTTAGGAATAGTACTCTAGTGGGTGTTTGGGGGAATCTGATGTGCCTATACAGGGTCTTTCTAACACAAACACTTTAATTTAGGGTATTTAGGAAAAAGAGAGAAGGAAATGTTGAGGTAGGGAGGGACAGCACTCTCTGACTTATACATTTGCAAAAGGGATGCTTATGCTGTATTTATTGAAGAACTTTACCTTTAAAACATGACATTGAAAATAGAAAGAAGAGCTGATATGGTTAAAGCTTGTCTAATAATAAAGAAGCAGATTCATACAGGAAATCTTAAATCACAAGGAATGCACAAACATGAAAACGGACAGGAATACTGGAGCATGAGACTGAATTGTACATTGCCTTTGAAGATGAGAGAGAAGCAGCACAGAGGTTAGAGTGTCTGATAATTTTTTTTTCTTTAATCACTTGTAATTTGGGAAGGCTCCACCTACAAGCAGAATATTCTTTTGCTGTGTCCCTGAACCAGGATGCCATCCAGACTCTAAGAAAGGAAGAAGGCAAAGTCCCAGGAAATGTCACATTATCCTGAACAGCTTACCTTGCAGGATCAGACCTGACTGCCCACTGGCTGGCCTGTGCTCACCTGCCTCCTGGAAGAGATGCTCTCTTGGCAGAGCTCTCACCCCCAATTTCCTGCAATGGAAGTGGACTGCATTCGCCAGAGCTAATGCGCAATTTGGAGTCCAGACTCCCCAGCATTTTCACTTTCTTAAAAATTCCCAATAGTTGTATGGTGGGTATTTAGGTGGTTCTGGGCATTGTGTCTTTTGGGGAAAAAAAAGATAGGTGCAGAAACAAAAAAGGGTCTCCCTACCTGTGCCCTAATTTTGTATCTGGGAGATTTGAAGTTCCAAGACATTAGGTGATTTACATGAGTTTATATTGTCACTGTGACTGGGCAGAAGCCAGCGTGACACACCAAAGACCTACAGTAAATGCAGTTTTCTCTCCTGCATCTTTCTAGGTATCATTCTTGGTTTCCCACCTTGTTTATTTGATTAGGGCTGGGAAAGGAAAAATCTGGGGCTAGGAGGGGGGTTTCCTTTTTCCTTGATTTTTGTACGCTGATTTGACATTGATAAGACTGGCCATCCTTCTGACAAAGTAACCAACAGAAAACAATAATCAAAGCCCATGTTTTTCTTTTCTTAAAAGGCAACAGTTCAGGCTTTTTTTAAGTTACGAAATGCCTTCATCTCAGTATGATATCTAAGGAACCACATGGTTAGAACCAAACCGCTGTAAATCTTAATGGGAAAGTGAAAATGGAAAGGGAATAAATATTTAACCATGAACATCAGCTTCTAAGTACCTAACAGTCTCAAATTATATGTCAGTGAAGGAAATAACAGATAAAAGTTGAAGGGATGGTGGCTATAGGGAGAGGGGGGTCAGGAAAGAGAGAATGCACAGGATGAGAGCCAGCCCTGCTCCCCAGGCCAGTTACCCTGGGATTCAGAGCCCAAACACAGTATTTTCCAGAGAATGCTGGTGTGTTTATCGCCCAGCAGGCCCTGCCCTGCAGCCTGAGAGCACCTACCAGAGTTTCCAAGTTGGCAGCCCCCCAAGAACAAGAACAATGATTGCTTTTCTCTTGCTATAATAATGCTGTCGAGTTCATCAGAGATCCATTTTGTATTTTTCATTGAGTCCAAAGCATGCTGTTTCCTTCAGAAGAAATCCTATCATGTTTTTATATAGTTTTTAAAATAGTTGATCTGCTCCATTAGTAAAGGTAGAAATATTTTGATGAAAAGAGCTTGTCCTAGAATCACATTATTTATCTCAAAATTATATATATATATAATTTTTTAAGCCTAAAATATGGTACACCTATAATATGGTACATGCATGGGTCCACATATTTCACAGTTTATTGAGTCTTAGGGGGGTAGCTGTGGTGTCACAGTACAGCCACATACTTTGCAATTCATTCATTCTCTCATCTAATACATACTTATTGAACATTTACTACATGTTCTAAGCATTGAGGATACAGCAGTTAACAAGATAGAAAATGGCCTGACTTCATGGAGTTAATGCAGGAGAGGCCAAGAACAAACCCATGCAAATAAGTTAATGTGATAATTCCAGGTGGTGATAAACTCTTTGAAGGAAAACAGGGTGAGGCGATCAGCTCAGATGACATCTGGATGATAAGAAAGAGCCTGTGCCACCAGAGGGGTAGGCAGGAGAATGGCCCAGGCAAAGGCCCTGGGGTAAGAACAAGTTTGACAAATTTGGGAGAAAGAAAGAACTCCAGTGAGGACTGAGAACAATAATATCTATTGTGGTAAAAATCCAGTAAGATGATAAATGCAAAAGAGCATGAACTGCAAAGCAAACCACTGAAAAGTATTACTCGGCCACACTAGAATATTGTATTATCACATTAAAACCATCCTGGCCTGACCCATGTGGCTCAGTTGAGCATCATCCTGCAAAGCAGGTCGTTAGCTCAATTCCAGATCAGAGCACATGCCTGGGTTGCAGGATTGGTCCCAGGTCAGGGCATGTGTACAAGAGGCAACTGATTAATGTTTCTCTCCTTTTCTCCCTTCCTCCCCTTTTCTGTAAAAATAAATAAATAAAATCTTTTAAAACAAATAACCAAACAAATAAAAAATACCACCCTGCATTTAGAAAAGGTTAGGATGAGGACTGTATGTTTCAGTTTTCATCTTCTACTCATGTAAAAAGAAGCAGGCTCTTTGAAAACCCCTTTCAAGTGTGGCACACTGCTATCATATGAAACGGGGACTCTCACATACCTGGAATCCTATTGAGCGTCACCCAGAAATGTTCATCAGGACTGAAAGTGTCTTTGGACCACTGGAGCAAATCAACAGCCCGTGGGTCATGGAGAACAAAGTTGGAAAATTCTCTTGATAGAGCAACATAGGCAGAGCCAAAGTAAACGGTGAGATTATGGGGAGGAGGTGGTTTCAGAGCTGCGGTTCTTATCACATAGGACAGCTCTTTGCCCAGGTGCTCTCGGTGGACATATTTAGTCCGGCCAATTGCGTGAGCTGGAGGCAACACCCCAGGGGTAATGTTTTTCCCTTTAAATCCTTTCAGATACTGAACTATTTCCTTGTTGGTTTTCAGGGGGAAATCTTGCCCACAGGTGTTGATGGCGTACTTCCATGGGATCTCCGAGGCCACAAGATCTTTGATGCAGTTCAGGTCAGCCTGGAGCCTGGAAATCCCACCATAGACAACTGGCTCCATCTTGGAAGCCAGAAAAGCATTTGGGAAGCAGTTCAGTAATTGCTCCACTGCATCTTTAAATTCGACTGTCGCCTTTTCATCCACATGAACGCAGTAGACATTCTGTGGCATGTAAATAGCTCTGAAGAGCCTTGCAAAGGTATTAAAATTGTGATGGATGACCATTATATATGCCAAAGGAAACTCAGCCTCTTCTTTGGATAAAGGGGCTGTGATATAGTGGCTCTGGGTCAGGTATTCTTTGCAAGAAGACTTCTCATATATCATTAGTTTGTTTCTCCACAGGAAAGGGGTTTTGCCTTTGAAAAAGGATGTGCAAACTTGAGTCAGCAGTAGAGTGTCCGAATTATTCAGCCTCTGGAAACTCTGCTGTCCCCCAAAACTGAACACATACAGCACAATAAAAATGATCACGCAAGAGACAGAGACTATAAAGAAGTACCGCATCGAAGAAGACATGCCTCAAAGATGAGAGAGATTTCAAAGATGGTGAAAATGTGTAAGTCCTTTCCAAAACTTACTTTTTTCTCTGAGTTCTTGTTTTGGTACATACTCCAGCAATTTCTACCCTGAAGGAGACGCTGTGAATTTATTCGGTTTCATGCCGGGAGTCCAGCTGCTGGCTCTGTCCCCATGCTGATATTAGCAACTGATCCCTCCTCATTCTCTCTGCCTCTCTCAAACCGCCTTTGTCTAAATCCCAGTAGCAGGTTGTTAAGCCCAGCCTTGTTCCCTCCCTCTGCCTCCCAGCTTGCATCTGTGAGCTGTTTCACGAAACTCTGGTTAGTAACTGCTCTCTCTGCAGATTCAGTTCCTTAGATCTCTTTTATTTCCCATTCCTCCTGCCCCACCCCCACCCCTTGTTATTGCCATTCAGGGAATTAGCACAGTGAAAGCCAAAATTGAAATGATGTGTTCTGGCAGGCACGCATTTCCTGCTAGTCATCCGACAGGCTGCACGACACTCAACCCCTCTTGTTCAATGGCAATGATCCATGCTCCCAGTATGATCCATGGAATAGAACATAGTCCCCACTCTTAAAAATGCTGCTTTAATGAAAAAAAAAATGACTGAGGTGACAAGTAAAATAAACCTCATCTGTCCTGGCTCTTTCATGAAGCTTTCCTGCCCTCCCCTACCGTGTTCTAAAACAAGAGATTGCAGGAGGTCCAGTCCTAGGGGATCTGAAATGGCAGGGATCCTGGTCCTGTGACTTTGAGATTAGATGATAGCGCCTCTCCTCCCAATTCCAGCACCCACTGTGGGGCCTGTCATAGAAAGATGGGGTCAAAGGAACAAGTTTCAAGCTACATCCCCTGATTTAGATGAGTCCTTAAAGCTTCACTGTGAAGAACTTGAATCTGGCCACAGTGATGTTCAGATTATGGGACCTAGGGAATATTTAGGTTTTAACCACCCAAAGTGCATCATCTAATTCTAGGGAAGTACTTTATACCTGCCCAGTTAAGTTTATCGACCACCTAGGAAATGAAAGTTGTTTTCCCTATTTATAAATAATAGTGTTTTGGTTAAGGAGTATCAAGCTCTTCCACTCAAAAGTTTCTCCAACCTTTTACTTTTCCAATCTATATTTTTAAATATAGATTAGTATATTTTATCTAAAATGACTCTGAAACACCAGTTCAATGGCTGGATACCTTCCCAATTTCTCCTCACTATTTATCTGAACTTATTACCTCCCTCTACCCTACAGTCTCACAGTGGAGGCTGAGCCCCACCCCACCCCATGAAGAAATAATGTCCTTTAATGCACTTTCTCTCCTTCCTTTTGAGAAGTCTCTACCCTGCTATTAAAAGAATAGAACAATACAGGTCTGCTGATTACTTGCTTTCAGTATGGGCAGGAAGAGCAGTGCTGTCCTCCAGGATGCAAGGCACTCCACTCCCTGTGAATGACACATGACTTCCTGAGCACACTATAATTTTTTATTCTTCTCATTTTTGTTGCTCACATTGCTCATTCTTCCAGCCTGGACATTATTTTCCTCTCTGCCTTACTAAATTCTCCTCATGGTTGAAGACCCATCATAAATAAACTCCACATAGAATCGCCCTTTGGATTTGCAGGCAAAGTAGAAAAACAAAACACAGCCATCAGTGGGCGAAGCAGATCAGTCGCATTCTTAGTATATCTCTGGAGTAAAGCAAATAACTGAAAGTTTGTGATAATGGAAAATTCAATCCCAAGCTTATCATTTTCTAAATAATACCTTTAAATATTAAGTTATTGCATATTCTATTTCAAAACAACAGAGAGTAATTTCAGTATTTAGTTTGGGAAAGCCTGTTGACTTAGAATGTATGTTAAAAGATTTGGAGATTGGCCAACTGGTCAGTATACAGCTATTGTTTACATTATTATTTCCTACTGGCTAATAACACAGTGGTTCAATATACAAGGCTTAGGGGACAGACATTAATAATGTCTCTATATTAAGAAACACAGACAACTAGCCAAATTAAGAACTTTCATGATACTTCTGTATTCAATCCATTGTTTCAAGTGGCATTGCTTGTGTGCTGAAAATATAGCTGTTTCTTCTCTCTCCCCTTTTGGTCATCCTTGGACAAACTTTCCCACCCTCAGGTTTCGTCTTTAAGAAATCCCTATGGGAAGACTTTTAAAAAAAACAGCCCTCTTATTGTAATAGTGTAAGGCTGTTTACTGTTCCATCTTCATAGGCATCTGGCCTGCTTATTCAGACCAGACACCATGCATTTTTTTTTCTCTTTCTTTTTTTTTTTGCTACTGAGACTGAACAGCTCAGCCTTCGCAGCCTGCCTTTGACTGCAGGCAAGGACAAGGTTGACTCTTGTAGCCCTAGCAACTGTGCCTGTCTTTTTCTTTGTAAGCAATTATTCCTGAACAAAGCAATTATTCTGGCTAGGCATATTTATTCTCCCCTAGGGCCACCTTAAAAGCTTACTCTTCGTTCCATTTAGAAGTCTTTACTTTTTTTACATTTAAAAATTTTTTTCCATTTGTGATACTGCCTAGAACACAGCTCCAAAATGAAGAGGGTATCCTTTCTTTGAAATGAGGGGAGACTCGGAGATTCAGTGAAATAAGGAGACAATCAAAGGGGAGAAAGAACATCCTCTGACAACTTTGCACTTCCAGACTTTGCATGTGAAGGGGTACAGGGAGCACTTGCTGAGGCTGCACGACCCAGGAAGAAGGATCTGAGGGGAGCTGCACCACAAGGGTTTGCTGCTTGCCAGGCTAAGTAAGACAGACCTCTGAGGGACATGGCAGGTGGTTGTAAAAGACCTTGCCTGTTGTGTTGAAAAACTTGAACTTCATCCTGCTGCCAAAGGAGCACCACCAAAGACTTTAGGTGGAGGGGTGATCCCAGGCAGCCTGTGGAGGAAGAACAGGGACAAAATAAATCATGGTGTGAAAGTACACATCAGCCTACATGTGCATACTGCACACATTAAAGATAATGAAAATATTAGATGTGAATAAAGCCTCTTAAACTATGAGGTAGAGTTGTTAACTACTCCTTAACTAATAATGTGTCCTGGAAACAATTTCAAGGCTCTAAGGAGTCTTTAAGCTTGTAGATTTTCACAGAACTTCAGATCCTACATATTGTTTGAGGTTTTTCTTAAATAAAGAAATGAATATAGGGGAAGGATTTAATGTCCAGGGTCACTAAGGAACTCACAATTGGGAACTAGAGGAAAGTCTAGAGTTATTTTTCCATCCCTTTTATCTTGTAATGTAGAAGTATGTACATTACCTTATTTATACTAATTTTTTTACCCACATATATGTGTTGAATGAGTAAATGCAGTCCATATCCCCCATGGTTCCAGGTGCCCATGGGTAAATGAGCTCTTAATTAGAATTGGCTACAGAGCAACTGGTATCTTTCATTTTGACAAACAAAAACTCTGACCAGACTAACCAGGTAGATTAAATGATTAAAAAACTACTTTCAATCACATTTTAGGGGGAAACCATGAAAAACGTGTTTCTTCTTGTGTGTCACGGAAGGGCTATCCACTAAGTCCCACAACATCACTCATAGGGCTTGGTGCACATCGCTCTCCCACCTTTTACTGAGCATGTGATCTTAGATCCCCGCTTGCTTTTTCTTTAAATAGGATGTTCCCTATGATCCCTTCCAGCTTAAATGAGCTATAATACAGTATGTATGAGGTGAATCTGCCAAGCAGTGACCAAATTCAAGTGTGACTATGACCTCTGTACTGCAGGAGATTATATCTTTTCTAGGATTCAAAACATATACAACCAAAAATATAGCCAACCAAACAGAAATGATTATGGTTAAGTTCCATACAAGAGGTTTTCTACTAAATATCACGGAAGTTCAGAGGATGAAAGTTTCCCTTGGAGCTTGAATGGTTAGAAAAAGCTTCCAATGGTTAGATTTGACACTCAGAGCATGGAGGAGACACTCTAGTTGGAGAAATCGTAAGAGAGGGCAAGAACACAAAACCAGGAAAACCAGTGTAGAGAACTTTCCCAGGAAGAATTGTGAATCTAGAACTTCTCTGGAATGGCAGCAGAGATAAACATTCAACTCAGTAAAGCATTATCTCAAAGTACCCATCAGGGGAGCAGGTGAACTCCAGGAGTGTCCGGACTTTCACTTCCTGTTCCTCTGATAGCCCAGCAACTGGATGAGGGCCTGGCACACACTGCATTCAGTACTGCTGAATGGGTCCAGAACCATCTGGGCATCTGAAAAGTGTAATTTTCAACTACGAATCAAAGGAGTGTTGAAACCCATGTTTACACAATGTTTTAATTTATGTGTTAGAATAACATGGACTAGGACAGCCCTCCATGATTTTTTTCTTTAAACTGATTTCTAGTTACCTGGAGGTATGGTTTGACTGTACAAGTAGTACTTTTTCCTCTCTTTTTTCAGCGTAGGGCTGCAGAGACCTAACTATAAACGCATATCAGCAGTGAACTCTATTCTCAACATTTCATGTATCCTACCTTTGTTTAATTGCATGTACTAATTCAAACTTCATTATACCTTCATAATTGTTCTGGGACTTGTTTTTCCATTCTCAATTAACTGCTATTCTTCAGTTGGGAATGAACTTGAGGGGACAGAGGCTTGAGCAGAAACACTAGCTTTATAATGTTAAATAATAGCAAAAAGGGCACTTAAAGGACTGGCGCTGATAAAGTTTATTGAAGTAGCATTGAGAGGGTAGGTTATATTTGCAGAAAGGTTAGGTAAATGAGGTGAGATTTCATCATTCCTTGGGCTCATGGATGGCTATTCCCTGAAAGGTCATTTCTGTGTGTTTGCTTTGTTATTACAGCATGTCAAGTGACTCAGGGAATCAATCTTAATTGTAAAATATGAAGATTAATTTCTTTTTTCCCTTGAACTAAGAATAATTCACCAGAAGAAAGAGAGTGGTGACAGTCCAATTCACTTTGGATAGCCAAATGAGTAATTCTGTTCTGGGTGACCAGAGGGCTTGTAAATGGAGCCTTTATTTTTTTAATGATGATGATAATGATGCTAAAGAGAAGGAGAAAGGAGACACTTTCAAGCACCTTTAACTAAAATAACAATTCTCTCATAACTGAGAGCCCTCCAGTGCAGTTCACTGGGGAAAATCCACCTTCTCCTGGGATCCAACCATTTTACTTTCTACACCATTCACCTAATTAGCAGCAGAAGAAGCTGTTGCCTAAATCATGAAACCAAAAGCATTATTTCAAACTCTCATCTTAGAGAAGGAGAAGAAATTTAATGTACAGAATTTTAAAGGCTAAGGTGGCAGGACCAGAAGGAGGTCATGCTCCGATATCATGGTAGTGTGAATTGAAGTGATCTGCATCCAATTTTGATGCAGCAAAGGTATCATGGAAACACTTCCTGAAAGCTAAAAGATGTTAAGCAAATACTTGCAAAAGACAGTATACACAGATTCAAATAGGCAAATTCAAAGCATGTACTGATAGGCAGCAATCGTCTGGTAGCATAAATATAGCAATTAGAAATATGAAAAGTCTGAAATTTAGAGGCTTAGAAAATGAAAAGTAAATTACCCAAAATAAGTCACAGCCAATTAGCATTTCAAGATGAAATTTACCACTAAATTTACATGTGGAAGTTAATTACTTAACCTTAGCAGAATAACTGACTCAATTGTTTTACTGAAACATTTGTTTTCAAAAGTATTCAGTCAAACTAGCTGTGTCTATGGCTTGGGGATAAGGATAGTTTAGATCCACAGTTTGCAAACTTCTTTTTAACGTTTCATCACCAGAAGGGGTTATTAAAAATATGGGTTACAGGGCCCTGACCCCAAGAGGTCAGTAAGTTTCAGATGGAACTTAATCATTTGTGTTCCTAACAAGGTATCAGGACTGACGATTGAGAACTAATGGATCAGATACCAAAATTCTTTATTTTTTTCCTCAGTGACCACATCTGATCTATTTGGCAAAGACTAGGCAATTTACTCTGAAATACAACAAAACACATGGAGGGCTATCAGTGGGGAGGGGGAGAGGGAGGGAGAGAATGGGGGGAAAGGTAAAGGGAATAAGAAGCATAAATGGTAGGTACAAAGAGATAGTGGAAGGTTAAGAATAGTAGAGGAAATGGAGAAGCCAAAGAACTTATATGTATGACCCTTGGACATGAACTAAGTGGGGAATGCTAGTGGGGGTTGTGCAGGGCAGAGGAGAATAAAGGGGAGAAAAAAATGGACAACTGAAATAGCATAATCAATAAAATATACTTAAAAACAAAACAACCAATGTTTCAGGATAAACAATATTGTACAATTTGGAAATACTTAATAAACATGAACTCAAATAGTGGATTATCTGATCCCTTGTAAAATTTACTATGGAAAGTAATTGTAACTCCTAGAAAGAATGAAGGGAAATCAATATACAGAAAAGGGGCTAGTGCTTTTATTTAAATGAGAGAAACCCGAGGTGCAAGGCATCCTGACCCAAATGCAGTCTCTAATTTACTATACACAGCAAGCACACCTGTGCATAATCCCAGTCTTTCACAAAATGTAGATAGGACTATTTACTGACAAACACTGATGTTCTGAGTATATAGTATGCCATATGCTAAATGAAGGGTAGATGTAGATGAATAAAAATAAATAAATAAATAAGAAAAGGGCAGAAAATACCAAATATTGGTGCAGATGGGGAACAACCTAAATGCTCATGTACTGCTGGTGGGAGTGTGAACTGGTACAACTGTAAAAACTGGCAATCTCTACAGAGGCTGAGCATAGGCATATCCTGTGACCCAGAAATTCCATTCCTAGGTGTTTATTCAACAGAAATGTGTACATGTTTATAAAAGGGCATATAGCTCAATGTATACTGCAGCCATACTTATAACAGACCCAAACACTCACAGTTATACATCAGGGTATCTCAACCTTGGCACCACTGGCATTTGAGGCAAAATAAGCTTGTTGTGGGTGCTTTTTTGGGTGCATTTCAGGAGGTTTAGTGGAAGCCCTGGCTAAATGCCAGTAGCACCCATTGCCAGCCCAGCCCAAGTTGTGACAAGCAAAAATGCCTGCAGATATTGCCAATGTTCCCTGGGGGGCAAACTCACCCCTCCTCACCTCACCCACCTTCTTCTAACTGCAATGATAAATGAATAAATATCAATGCCTACAATAACAAAAAGTAAATATCACAAACATAACATGGAGCAAAAAGTGCCAGACAGAAAAAGAGTACAGGCTGTATATTTCTATGTATATAAAGGACAACAGCAGATCAAAGTAACCTAAGCCAGGGGTGTCAAACTCATTTTCACCAGGGGCCACATCAGCCTTGTGGTTGCCTTCAAAGGGCCAAATGTAATTTTAGGACTGTATAAATGTAACTACTCCTTCACAGTTAAGTGAGAGTTCAGTGCTGGTAGAAACACTCGTTCAGCAGAAACACTCTCGTTCAGGTAGAAACGAGGTGCCAGGCAGGATAAAACAAGGTGGAGGACTGGATTCGACCCCTAGGCCTTGTGTTTGCCACCTGTGACCTATGTAGTTTGGCATCAGTGTTGTGCCTGGGATGCTGGTAGTGTTCTATGCCTTGATGTGAGTTACATGGGTGTGTTTGTTTATGACAATGTGTCAAGCTGAATACTAATGATAAGATGTGTGCACGTTTCTATGTTATAAAGTGTTTTACCAAAAATAAATGAAAGACTGAGTCATAGGCCTCCTAGGAAAACTTTTGCAGGGGACTCTTCAAGGTGAGTGGAAATCAGGAATTCTTAAATAAATGATATTTATGGGTATTACTTATGACCAGATACTCTGCTGTACCATACACTAGAACCCACATCACCTCTTTTTTTTTTAAGATTTGATTTATTTATTTTTAGAGAGAGGAGAAGGGTGATAGAGAGAGAGGAAGAGAAACACCGATGTAAGGAACAAACATCTACCAGCTGTCTCTCATATGCACCCTGATTGGGGACCGAACCGCAACCCAGGCATGTGCCCTGACTAGGAATTGAACCAGCTACCTTTTGCTTTGCAGGATGACACCCAACCAACTGAGCCACACTGGCCTGGACAGCCCACATCATGTCTTCTTTAGGCAGACTGACTGGTAAGGGTGTTTCTACTCTGGTTCCTGACACTTGCCACCCTTAGCCACGACCAAACAACCACTGCTACCTACTAGTAAGCAATGTCCAGAAGAAAAGGAGCCAAAAGAAAACAGAACAGAGCATTAAAATATAATTAAAAAACCCCTTGTGTTCATCAACACTGAACCGAGTTGCAGCCCTTAAGGGACTTGTCATCTAGATCAGACAAGGATGGAGGAGGCACCTGCACTGAAAACAGAACATCTGTTATAACAAGGTACAAGGAAATATGAATGACAAAGCTGATAGCTGGCATTAGGGACTATCACCCCCACTTGTCCAATGGAAACTGAGATTCAGAAGCTCACTATTCTCCCAGGGAGGCCCCCAGTTGGGGGTCACTTGGTTGGGAGGGGCTGGCATGGGACTTGAATATGAGCAGCTTTACTCCAGCGCGGTTGCCATCTATCCCCTTTCAGGCAGGCCCAGAAAGGTCTTAGCCTCCTCACCCAGATCCACTTCATGGAGAAATCATGAGGAAATAAGGAGAGCTGTGTTCACTTCCAGTAAGACCCACACATTCTTTTTTCCAACACTCCTTTTCTTTCTCTCACATTCAATCAATCAGCATGTACTGAGAAGACACCTAAGCCTGAAACACTGGGACATTTCTTTTCCTTTTCTCCCAACATCTTTTTTTTTTTATTCAGAAAACTATCTAGACAAATCTTTTTCTTCTGGCTCGTATCATGATTGACTTCCAAATTCCATCTCTCCAGCCAGCTCTTCAGGTGATCACATTTCTGCATGGTTTGATTAGTCTCAAGCAGAAGACATGATCCAGGGAATATCTGGCCCATGCAGAACTGAGTTTTAGACAGCTGGCCTTGGAACTAATTAACCAGATGTGGTAATAATCTCCAGAACAGAGCTCCTGTGAATCACACATATCTCTTTCTGCCTGCAGAGAACAATTCACCAAATCCAAAGTGCCTCCTCTGTCCTGACTTGGACTCCAGGCACTCAGATCCTGCTCTCCTGCCTCCTAGACTCCCAGCCTTCTGTAATTCTCAGAACACCCACTCTCCGGATCACTTTTGCCAAGTTTGTTTTTAAGCTTTTCTTTTTGAGAGGACTAGGTCTGAAACTACCCCAATGATTGTATTGACAGGGGGTCTGACACACTACCACAAGAATTCCATCAGAATCAGTTACCAGTTTTACAAAAACATACCACCAAAAAAGTTGAATAATTAAGCTTATTGTTTCCACTTGGCCCTTTATGTCCCTCCCCTGCCCCTCCCCCTGCAGGAGAGCTGACCTGTATAGAATGTGTCAATGGGCTCTGGCTCTGGTGGGTTTTCCAGTGACAGAGAGACGATCAAGGCATTTACACCCCAGCTCCTATCTTGACACTTACAGCTGGACAGCGGTCTCCTGTGACTGAAGTTATTTGTAAAGGGGCCCTATCCACAGTACTTTTTCTAAGCCTTTCTTGACTAGCTTAATCTGTTTTCTTGCTAGGGTCCTAACTGATACAATAATAAAGGATAACATTGAGTTAATACTTATCAGGTGCCAGATATTTAGTCAACATTTCTTGTAGATTACCACTTACTGCTCACAACAACCCTGTACAAGTAATAAGCACCTTGTTATCCCCATTTTACAGATAAGCAAGTAAGACTTCATTACCCAAGGTCATGAATTCAGGTGGCATTAAAGCAGGACTTTGAATTTATTATTTATATGCTTATCTGTCTCCTAATACAAATAGACTTATAAAGGTATCAAAATCCATTCAGAGCTCCTTATTTCTTCCCAGGGACCAAGGCTACAGCTGGTAAGGGGTAGATGTGTATGCCCTGGGTCCAGGACTTCAGCTAAGCACCATGAGAAGACAGGTTGGTTATAGAGTGGGACTGAGACAACGAGTGAATGTACTGAGGTTAACAGGAGCCAGGATTCTCACCGCCACAGAAAGAAGTGGAGAGAATAAACCCTGTGTTGTTGGATTAAAATTAGAGATACTGTGAAATTGCATTTTTTAATATATATTTAAAAATTAAAATATAGATAAGTGTGTGAGTGAGCTGAAACTATGTATAAATTGGAGTATGTGTTTGAGAATGCACCTGTGGAAGTTTCAGCCAAGATAGTGGTGTAGTAGAAATGCTTCATTTCCTCACACAACCAAAAGAAGGGTAACAACCAATCTAAAAACAATTAACAACCAGAAGTGCCAGAAAATCAAACTGCATGAAATTCTGACAACCAAGGAGCTAAAAACAATATTCACCAAGACCGGTAGGTGGGCAGCCAAGTGGAAAGGATGTGGGAGGCAATTTGGGCCAACCAGGGTTGGCTGAACAGGAAACTAAAGACTCAAAGATAGCTGTAAACTATTGCAAGGGTTGCCACAGTGGGAGAAACTCCCAGTCTCACATGAGAGATGGAGAGTTCGATAGAAAGTGGGGCTAGAGCAGAGCAAGTGAAAAGAATTGCTCCATCTCTGACCCCTCCCCTACAGACAGCACCACAACGCAGCAAAGAGGGTTGACCTACCCAGGTGAATACCTATGGCCCTGCCTCCTTACAACATATCAGGTGCACCAAGACAAAGAAATATGGCCCAAATGAAAGAACAAAACACCAGAAAAAGAGCTAAGTGACAAGGAGATAGCCAACCTATCAGATGCACAGTTCAAAACACTGATTATCAGGACACTCATAGAACTGATTAGCTCAGTTGCAAAATGAAGGAACAAATTAAGGCTACCCAAAGTGAAATAAAGGAAAATATACAGGGAACCAATAGTCAAGGGAAGGAAACCAGGACTCAAATCAACAATTTGGAACAAAAGGAAGGAATAAACATCCAATTGGAACAGAATGAAGGAATAAGAATTTTTAAAAAATGAGGAGAGGCTTAGGAAACTCTGGGACAACTTTAAATGCTCTAGTATCAGGATTATAGGGGTGCCAGGAAAAGAAGAACAAGAGCAGGAAGTTGAAAACATATTTGAACAAATAATGAAGGAAAACTTCCCCAATCTGGTGAAGGAAATAGACTTCCAGGAAGTCCAGGAAGCCCAGAGAGTCCCAAAAAATTTGGACCCAAAGAAGAACACACCAAGACACATCATCATTAAACTACTCAAGATTAAAGATGAAGAGAGAATCTTAAAAGCAGCAAGAGAAAAAGGAGACAGTTACCTACAAAGGAGTTCCCATAAGACGATCAGCTGATCTCTGAAAAGAAACCTTAAAGGCAAGAAGGGGCTGGAAAGAAGTATTCCAAGTCATGAAAGGCAAGGACCTACATCCAAGATTACTCTATGCAGCAAAGCTATCATTTAGAATGGAAGGGCAGATAAAGTGCTTCTCAGATAAGGCCAAGTTAAAGGAGTCCACCATCACCAAGCCCTTATTATATGAAATGTTAAAGGGACTTATCTAAAAAATAGAAGAAGATCAAAAACTATGAATAGTAAAATGACAGCAAACCCATGACTATCAACAACTGAACCTAAAAATGAAAACAAAAATTAAGCAAACAACTAGAAAAGTAATGGAATCACAGATATGGAGATCACATGGAGGGTTTTCAGTGGAGAGGGGGAGAGGAGAATGGGGTCAAAAGTACAAGGAATCAGAAGCATAATTGGTAGGCATAAAATAAATGGGGAGGGGTTAGGAATGGTATAGCAAACAGAGAAGTCAAAGAACTTATATGTACAACCCACAGACATGAACTAAGGTGGCAGGGCGCAGACAGCTGGAGGGTTGGGATATACAGGGCAGAGGGGAGATAAAGGGGGAAAAATTGGGAAACCTGTAATAACATAATTAATAAAATATACTTTAAAAATAAAATAAAATAAATATTAAAAAAGAGAGAGTTCATATGTGAGTGTGTGTCATTGTGTATACAGACATTATGTGTACAATACATATTTTTTTCTAGCTCTGATCCCTGAAAGGTCATAGTTGTAATAATGCCTTTGAGTGCTCAGATCCTGGTTTCTAAATATTATTCTTTACTAAATGCAATGAGGATTCCTTAAAGAAAATGGCTGACTCCAAGACCTGGGTAGGTTAAATATAATGCAAAATTAATGGAATATCTCATGCCAGAAAGTAAGGAAATACTAAAAAAATATGGGGACATATTGAAAAGACATAGGAATCAGCTTGAAGGGGCACCCACTGGCTAAGTCTGGAACATTTGAACAGCAAATAAGTATAAATAGTAATGGGTTATAATCCATTGAGTAAAATGGGAACCCACATCCATAAACAAACAAACAAAAAAACAAGTGAGCACATGGGAGAAGAGAAGGCTCTACCTTATAGGTGAAAGTCAACTAATGAACACAGAAGGATGGATTCGGAAAAAAAAAAATCACAGTTTGGCAGCCACACAGTAATCATTAGGTCAGGGAAGAACCATCGGTGGACTACAGAACTGGAGAGTGAACACTTGATGAAGAACAGGATATCTAAATAGTCGCAAACTGTCTCCCCATAAAATACTTAGTAGTAAATATGAAATACAAATCTGTCAGGTAGATCTTAACCAAGTAACAAAAGTTAACATTGCCACTATCAGAACAAGTCAACATGGCATGCTCCCAACCATTACTTCTCTGGTATCTTTGCCCAAAAAGCATAACTTGAATCTGATCATGAAGAAACATCAGACTTCCATTCTTCAAAAATGATGAGACCTTGAAAAGAACCAATAGACTAAGAAATTGTTCCAAATTAGAGGAGACTAAAAAGATATGATATCTAAATGTAGCTTGAAATCCTTAATAAGATCCTAATTTTATGAAAGACATTATTAGTAAGTACAACCAGTGATTCTGGAATAGGGTGTGTGGATTGAAGAGAAATGCTGTACCACTTGATGATTGTACTATAGTTATGTAAGAAAGCATCTCTCCTGCTGGTGTTAGAAACATACTGTGAAATAGTAAGGAGCAACTGGCAAATGGCTTAGGAAAAATGTATAAGAGAGAGTGAGAGAGAGAGAGAAAGGAATAAGATAAGGCAAATGTGATCAATTGTTAGTGTTACAGGTTGGGAAATGTGGGTGAAGGCTATAGGAGAGCTCTTTATACTCTTATAAGCATAGTTAATTTGAAATTAGTTTAAAATAAAAGGTTGAAAACTCATTAAGATCTTTAAACATTTTCTACATATTCAAAGAGTAGTATTTTTATTAAATACATTGCTTCAGCCACGGGACCTTCTGAAAGGCATAATTCCTGATCATAAACTAGGGGTCAAGCAAACACAGATTAAGTCTGGACCCCCAGACTTACTTATCTTTCTGGAACCCCATTTTACTTATCTGTAAATTGGAGATGATAATATCTACCTCTCTCAAGGATTTCTGTGAAGTTCAAATAGCTTAAATGAAGCATGATGTTAAGTTTTCCTGCTCTCTCCTTGAGAAAACACTTGTGCTGGAGGATTTCTTTAACAGTACCAGGATTGGAGTCTTCTAGGGTGTGGAAATAGCCCCATTCTATAGAATTAACATAGGCCATTCATTAAAATATGATTCTACCTAAAGACAGATGCTTCATTAACTACCAGATTCAGCTCTTCTCTACCTTTTATGGCCAAATGGAAACTCTGCCCCTCTGAGATTTTGAAATCTAGTTTCAATTTGGGAAGGTATATTAAAGAAGACTTTTCAACAATTTTCCCATCAGGGCACATATTGAATACAATCATTTGTCTGGCACCTATAAAAAAAATGAACAGTGCTGGCTGGTGGGGCTAAGTGGACTGAGTGCTGGCCTGTGAGCTGAAAGGTTGCCAGATCAATACCCAGTCAGGGCAGGTGCTGGGACTGTGGGCCAGGTCCCCATTTGGAGGCTCTCAAGAGGCAACCAATTGATGTATCTCTTGCACATTGGTGTTTCTCTCCCTCTCTATGTCCCTTCTTTTCCCTCTCTTTAAAAATAAATAAATAAAATCTTTTAAGCAATATAAGAAAATACCTATTTTTTAAAAAAAGGACAAAGTTCTTTCAACCAGAGGTGCTTGTGCAAGGGATTCCAACTGCCCTGGGCCTTCTGTGCCACACATACTTCTGGGGTCAACAGGCAGCCATTCTACAAACACTGCCAGCACAGCACATAGTGTGCACAGCCAGAAGGACAGCAATGAGCACACAGTGTAACAAAGAAAGAGTCTGCCATTATAGGACACAGATGGGTAATAAGCTAAAGCACATCACACACTTTGGCAAAAGATAGAGCTATTTCTAGTTGCACTATGAATAAGAATGTGCTGAGATGTATGACCTTCCAGACAAGCTCAGGTTTGTATTCTCAGGCTCCACCTCTTATCAATAGTGACTTACCATTGCAATTAACTTCACTCTTGATCTTGCTTTGTTCTTTTTTTTAAAAAAAGATTTTATTTATTTACTTTCAGAGCGAGGGGAAAGAAGGGAGAGAGAAGGTGAGAAACATTGATGTTAGAAAAAAACATCAATTGGTTGTCTCTTGCTTGTGCCCCAACCAGGGACTGGCGCACAACCCAGGCATGTACTCCTACCAGAATTGAACCAGTAACCTTTTGCTTTGTAGGACAATGCTCAACTAACTGAGCCAGACCAGTCAGGGCCTGACTTGTCCTTGATTTCACTTCCCCTGCTATCTTAACCTTCCCTTTTATGGCTTTGAATCTGGAAAGCAAGAAGAGCCTTAAACACTGTCCCTTGTCTAGCTTTTGCCTGGCCTGTGAGATGGAAGATGCTGGAGGCTCAGAGCAGAACTGAGGTCTGCAAAGTCTCAAAAGCAGCTAAAAACAGCTGCACATGCCTCAGAATTTAAATGAAAAATTCTACAAGGGTGGCTGATTTACCTTCCATAAAAATGTTATGGTTTTTCACTAAAGCTAGACAGAGGTTAATTAGAATTGCAAAAATGATAAAAATTTGTCCACTTCATTTCTAATAAGGAGAAAAATAGGCACATTTATGAATCTTCTGAGGAAAAAACAAATGATTGTGAAACCCTGTCAGACACTGCCTAAATCTGTCAAGCTCAGTAACACAGGAAATAGTATTTGAAGCAACCAACTAATAGGGATTTAAACAAGCTTCTCCTAAGTTTCTAGGTGGTCACATGTAAGTAGCACAGACTAATCAATGCATACACCCAAATGGTGACCATGGCCAAGGAGCAAATCTCATGAAATGAAAGAAACAAAAAGTAAAAGCCACAAAAATAGTAACTAGGACTCCAGCACAAACCCTTCATCTCACTGTTAAAGAGCTGGGAGAATAAGACCTGTGGACAAAAAAGGAGGGGCAGGGCTCTGTAATAAAATTCACCAAAAGTAACTTCTCAGGGTGATCTGATCACAAATTCCTAACTGGGCCGGTCTTGGTGGGTTAGTCACTCCCCAGGCACACAATTTCTTTAGTAAAAGTTTATTTTTGCTTTAAGCAAGTCCTGTGCATTATTTTTGTGCCTCTAGGTTAACACACCTTTAAAATGCCTCTTTACTAGACACCTTAACTACCCTGAGAGATCATATAATCTTACTGATTATCCTGTAATCCAGTCCTTGCCTTGATTTCTCCCACTTTCATGTAATCTTCTTTCCATTCCTACCTTAAATCCAGATGCATAAAAGAAATTGCACGCCAACTATCTGTTCTCTTTCCGTTTTTTCAAGAAACATGATTCTCATTGCTGCTCAGATTTTGAAATCTACTCTGTCAGTTTAAAGGAAAAAAAGAAAAAGAAATTGCAGGTCATCATTCTCCAGAGCATTTGATATCTTGCTTCCCAGCAATTGTCATCAGTTTGCTCAAATAAACTCATAAAAATCCTGTACAGGTTTAGACATTTCTTATATTGACTGGATATAAGTGAATTATAGTCAATGTGGTTTTATTGAAATAGAGGGAATTGTAGCCATTTCAGTCTTAAAATGAGGATGACTTACAGTTTGCATAAAATGACAGAAAAGGGGTCAAAATGTAGTAAACATTTTAGGGCAATATCTCACCTAAAATAAAGGGTTGCTTTATTTAAAAAAAAATTTATATATTCATTTCTAGAGAGAGAAAGAGAGGAAGGGAAGAAGAGAAACATCAATGTGCGGGAGAAACATTCATTGGTTGCCTCTACCCTGCTCCCATGGCCCATAACCTAGGCATGTGCCCTTACTGGGAATCGAACCAGCGACCTTTTGGTTGGCAGGCCAGCACTCAACCTACTGAGTCATGGCAGCCAGCATGGGTTGCTTTATTTATCTTTTTGAATGAGGCTTAGCTAATGGTTTAGAAGATTTGGAAGATAGAAACCTAAATTAACATTTTGGCCATGCAGTGTGTCCTTAATTCAATGTTGGATGATTTCATGTCTTAATCCTCTAATAGGTACTTAATCTTCTCCTAAGAGGATATACCAAAGACCAACAAGCACATGAAAGGTTATTCAACATCATTGTTCTTTAGTGAAATGCAAATCAAAATCATAGTGATATGTTATTTCACACCCACTAGAGTGGCTTGAGTAAAAAGACAGGCAATATCAAGTGTTGGTGAGGGTAAGGAGTCCATGGACTGCTGGAGGAAATGTAACATGGTGCATTCACTTTGGAAACCAGCTTGGCACTTCTTTAAAATGTTAAACATAGAGAAATCATATGAACCAGCAATTTTACTCTTGGGATCTATCCAGAAGAAATGAAAATGTGTCCTTACAAAGATTTGTTCAGGAATGTTCATTGCAGCATTATTCATAATGGCCAAAAAGTGGAAACAACCCAAGTATCTATCAAGAAATGGATGGCTGAAGAAAATGTTTATCCACATAATAGAATAGTAGTCATCCACATAAAGGAGTGATGTACTGATTCATGCTACAATGCTGGTGAACCTCAAAAATATTACACTAATTGGAAGGAGTAAATGTGAAAAAACATATATGATTTAGTTTATATGAAATGTCCAGAAAGGGCAAATCCATACAGAAAAGCAAGGGTTGGGTGTAGAAATGTAAAGTAGCTATAAATGAACGTGAGGTTTCTTTGGAGGTGATAAAAATATTCTAGATTGGGATCTTAGTTCCATGACTGTAAATATAATAAAAATCATTGAATTGTATACTTGAAATGGGAAAATTTGGTGAATTTTAGAATGTATGAATGATATATCTGAATTATATACCTTGGGTTTTTTGTTATGTAAATAATAAATCTATTAACTTAGGGGGGTAAAAAGGTAATTCATCCAGTGTTGGACACTGTTAAGGATTCATGATGATGATGGCTTATATGACATCACTAGGGGCTCAAAAAGCAGCTGGTAATTGTCTGTTGTAAGTTATCAGTGACTTGGGCAGTAGAAAACATCCGGATTTGCATGAAAGCAACACCCTATTTTTTTATACTAGCAAACATAAGGTGTATCAAATTCAATCTGAAACCAAGCAGAGTGTTGGTTGAGGTTTCAGAAGTTATAAAGCTTATGAGACCATCCAGGCTTCTGCATTCTGTCAGTCCCCACAGATGCCCAAACTGCAGACCCTAACAAGAAGATAAGGACTATCTATGAGGTAAAAACAGAGCTCTTGCGGCATGGAGAACAAAGGTCAATTTTGCCTGGGCAAGGGGGGCTGACCCAACAACATGGTGAGGGGGTTCTCAAATATAATCAGGATTTCTCCAGGCAAAGAAGGGCCTATGGGGAAAACTAGCATAAAGAGGTCTGTTTGGAGCTTAGCAATTATGCAGGGAATTCAAGTTTTAGCTAAATAAACCACTGTAACTACATTTTTTGGATATCATCAATAAAAGCCTCCCATAGCTAAAGCTACTCTGGCAAATTTCAATAACCATTGACTACTTTTTTAGACCTGAGCTAAAACATATAATTTCAATAAAGAGGTTATACAGACCTTATAGCAACCAGAAAACTAATAACTCTCACAGGCCAACACCAAAGTATTTTCTAATGCATTCAGCAGAGGTGGGAAAGGATGTCTGCCCTTTAGAAAAGTAGGTGCCTTTTAGGCAGTGTAAAAGCTGAACCAGAACTGAGAAGGAAGAAAATTAATTTTCAGCAAAGTTGCAGCAGAATTTTCTTCATTTATAGAAAATATTGTATTAGATAAGCAGAGTAATGCTCTTTTCTCTCCCATTCATGTGCTCCTCATTCAACATTCTATTAGAACCCCACAGAATGATGAGGCTAGGCAAATGTCTAGTTCACATTCTCACCATCAGAGAGTACATGCAGTGGGGGATGGGCAGAGATGCAGGGACCAAGATCCACACAGTTAAGATGCAATGGAGGAGAGATTAAAAATGGAAGGAGACAGTCACAGACAGTCGATCCCTGGAAATCTCAAACTGGCTGCCTAAGGTCAAATAGGGTCAACATCTGACATTACCAGAAACAAATCCAGAAAGAAAAAAACAGGGCACCTGCACAACAGCACACAAGACATGGTGGGCAGATTGACCTTCAGTCCACCAACTAAAGGGAAGGACCCACCAAAGAATGAGCCAACAGCAACCAAAACCCAACTACATCCAGAGAGCCAACATAAACAGCATAAAGGGAATCCCAAGAGCATCAAGTTCAGGAGATGAAGAGGACTGCACCACTGAATTTCACAGGTCTCCTACCATAGAAGTTCAGCACCACAAACTCAGGGAGCCAAATAGATCAATTGAAAAAGCAGAAGCAAAGAAGAAGAGCCTTGCAAATAATGGAAACACAAAGAAATAATGCCTAATCAAAAGGAAAGGACGAGTCCTCAGAAAGAGTGCTAAATGAAATAGAAGCAAGACAACTATCAGATATTCAGGTCAAAACAATGGTTACAAGGAAGCTCAATGATATCAGTGAGAATTATCAAAAACTATACGGAAGCTACAATGAACTCACTGCAAAATATATTAGCATGAAAAAGGACATAGAAACTATCAACAGCAGCCAAGAGGAAATGAAAATATAATTTCTGAATTGAAGAACACAGTAGAAGAAATCCAAGGCAGACTAGATGAAGCATAGGATCAAATCAGTGAGGTAGAGGACAAGGTAGAAAAAAGTTCCCCAAAAAAAGCAAGGAAAGGAAAAAAGATTAAAAAAGAATGAGGAGTGCTTAAGGGAACTGAAGGACATCATGAAATGTAATAATATCTGTATAATAAGGATACCAGAAGGAGAAGAAGAGGACCAAAGGATAAAAAACTTGTTTGAAAAAGTAATGATGGAAAATTTCCCTAATTTGATGAGAGAAAAAGTCACACAAATCCAGGAAGCACAGAGGGTCCCAATCAAGAGGAACCCAAAAGAGGCCTACTTCAAGACACATCATAATTAACATGGTGAAATTCAAAGACAAAGAATCTTAAAGACAGCAAAGGAAAAACAAGAAGAAACATACAAGGAGCCCTGATATGCCTAGCAGCTGACTTCTCAACAGAAACACTACAGCCAGAAGGGAATGGCAAGAAGTATTCCAAGTAATGAAAAGCAAAGGCTTACAACCAAGTCTACTTTACCCTGCAAGGTTCTTAATTAAAATGGAAGTCAAAATAAAGGTTCCCAGACAAAAGAAGGCTAAAAGAATACACCTCCACCAAACCAGCACTGCAAGATATGCTAAAGGGACTGCTTTAAGAAGATAAAGAAAAAGAGTGAGAGAGAGAGGCACACAGGCACAAAGGGAATAAAATGGCAATGAATAAGTACCTAACAATAATAACCTTAAATGTAAATGGATTAAATGTTCCAATCAAAAGTCACAGGGTAGCTGAATGGATAAGAAAACATGGCCCACATATATGCTGCCTACAAAAGACCTACCTCAGAACAAAAGACTTACGCAGACTGAAAGGGAATGGTTGGAAACAAATATTCCAAGCAAATGGGCAGGAAAGAAAAGATGGGGTAGCAACACTTATATCTGACAAACTAGACTTCAAAGAAAGGCCATAAAAAGAGACCCAAAAGGACACTTCATAATACTCAAGGGAAAAATCTATCAAGAAACATATATGGACCCAACATATGAGCACCCAAATATATAAGGAAATTCTAGGAGGACTTTAAAAAAGATATAGACAGCAACACAATTACAGTAGGGGATTTTAACACCCCCTGTCAAGAATGGATAGATCTTCCAAACAAAATATCAACAAGGATATTGTGGCATTGAACAATGCCCTAGATGAAATGGACTTAGCTGTATATATAGAACCTTACATCCCAAAGAAGCAAAATGCACATTCTTTTCAAATGAACATAGAACATTTTCAAAGATAGACCACATGATAGGACACAAAATAAGCTTCAAAAAATTCAAGAAAATGGAAATCATATCAAGCATTTCCTCAGACCACAAGGGCTTGAATCTAGAAACCAACCTCAAGGAAAAAAACCCAAAACATTCAAACTCATGGAGATTGAATAGCATGCTATTAAACAATGAATGGGTTAATAATGAGATCAAAGAAGTAATCAAAAAGTTTCTGGGAAGAAGTGAAAATTAACATGCAATAGTCCAAAACCTGTAGGACACAATAAAGGTAGTCCTGAAAGGGAAGTTCATAGCAATACAGGCCTACCTAAAAAAAGACAGAAACATTTCAAATAAACAACCTAACCTTACATTTACAAGACCTGGAGGAACAACAACAAACAGCCCAGAGCGAGTAGTAGGAAGGAAATAATCAAGATCAGAGCAGAACTAAATGACATAGTGTTGGGAACCGCCCTGACTGGTATCAGAAGCTGAAACCACCGCCTAGGCTAAGGCTAAGGGAACGCCCTTGGAACCGTAAGCCAGCAAGGAGACAAAAGCTTATCTCCCCGGCAGGAATGCTGCTTCTGCTGCTTTATTCATAACTGAACCCCCAAAAGCTTGGTTGGTTAGCCAAAGACGGGTAAGATTCCCCACAGGGGGAATGACCTAAGACAGGCACGATCACTTTGGGAGGCCCCCCAAAAGAAGGACTTGGGGGGCTGCAGCAAAAGGGGGTGATGGACCCTCGCTCCTCGGCTTTGACATAGCCTGAGTTCTCAACCGTCTGGAAGAAAATCTCCTTATCTCTTGGTTGCCTTAGTTCCCTTGCTCCACCTAAGCCTGAAACAATGACAGGGTGGTGCAGCTGTGTGCTTAAAAGGGCGGATTCCCTGGGTGATCAGGCCTAAGAAAGAATATGTAAATTACTGTGAAACCTTTGTTTAGAATGCTCTCAGTTGAATGGGAGGGGTCCAAGGAGGAAGTTTGTTCCTCAAAGTCTTACAGCTCTTTGACCCTGACTCAATAGACCAGCAGAGTTCCTTGTTTTCTATAGTTCCTTACTTCCCCCTGATAAGTACTGTACTGTACCTGAATTATTATGCAAAATGAGCCCAATAAAAGCAGGTATGGATGGTAAATCGGGGCGCTCCCCACTGGGGGGGTGGCCATTTCGTCCCTACTTCCCCACAGAAACTGGTCTGTCTCTGTGCATGTTTTTTTCTCGCGTGTTTTCGGCGAGCCATCCGCAGCGTTCCGTGGTCACTGCTGGCCGGTGACCCACGAGCATCAACATAGAAACTAAAAGAACAATTCAAAGGATTGATAAATTCAGGAGCTGGTTCTTTGGAAAGATCAACAAAATCAACAAGCCTTTAACCAGACTCATCAAGAAAAAAAAGTGGGAGAGGACTCAAATAAACACAGTCAAATGTAAGAGGAAAGATTACAACTGATACCACAGAAATACAAAAGATAGTAAGAAATTTCTATGAATAACTATATGCCAAAAGTGTGAAAACCTGGGTGAAATGGACAAATTTCTAGAAAAATATAATCTTTCAGAACTGAATGAAGAAGAATCACAAAGCCTAGACACATCAATAACAGCTGGTGACATCAAAGCAGTAATAAAAAAAAAAAATCCTGGCACACAAAAGCCCTAGATGGGATGGTTTCACAGGAGAATATTATAAAACATTCAAGGAAGAGCTAACCCTTATCCTTCACAGACTATTTCAAAAACTCCAAGAAGAGGAAAGACTTCCAAACTCTTTTCATAAGGCTAGCATCATCCCAATCCCAAAAATCAGATAAAGACATAACAAAGAAAGAAAACTATAGGCCAATATCACTGATGAACATATATGTTAAAATCCCCAACCAAATATTGACAGACTGCATCCAGAAGTATATTAAAAAGATCATACATCATGATCAAGTGGAATTCATCCCAGGGATGCAAGGATAGTACAATAGTCGCAAATCAATAAACGTAATACATCACATAAACAAAAGGAAGGACCAAGATGACATGATCATATCAATAGACGCAGAAAAAGCATTTGATAAGGTACAGCACCCATTTCTGATAAAAAAGCTCAGCAAAGTGGGAGTAGAGGGAGCATTCCTCAACATACTACAGGCCATATACAAGAAACCTACAGCCAATGTCACACTCAATGGGCAAAACCTAAAATCTTTCCCACTACGATCAGGAACAAGACAAGGATGTCTGCTTTCATCACTTCTTTTCAACATAGTATTGGAAGTCCTAGCCAGAGGGATCAGACAAGAAAAAGAAATAAAAGGCATCCAAATTGGAAAGGAGGAAACAAAACTGTCATTGTTTTCAGATGACATGATAGTGTTCACAGAAAATCCCCATAGCCACCACCAAGAAACTACTCAACCTAATAAGTGAATTTGGCAAAATGGTGGGATAAAAAGTCAATATTCAGAAATTGAAGGCACTTTTGTATACCAACAATGAAATATCAGAAACAGAAATCAGGGGGAAAAAATCCCATCTGCTGTAGCAACAAGAAAAATAAAGGTATTAAAGGTATAAAAATAAAGGTATTCCTATACCTAGGAATAAACCTAACCAAGGAAATAAAAGACCTGTGCTCAGAAAACTATGTAACTCTGAAGAAAGAAATTAGGGAAGACACAAACAAATGGAAGCATGTATTGTGTTCATGGATTGGAAGAATGAACATCATCAAAATGGCCATACTACCCAAAGCAAGTTATAGATTCAATGCAATCCCTATTAAAGTACCCATGACATATTTCACAGACATAGAACAAACATTTCAGAAATTTATATGGAACCATAAATGATGCTGAATCACTGCAGCAATTTTGAGAAAGAAGAACAAAGCAGAAGGGATCACAATACCTGATATCAAACTGTAACACAAGGCCACTGTAATCAAAACAGCCTGGTACTGGCATAAAAACAGACACATAGACCAAAAGAACAGAACAAAAAGCCCAGAAATAAACCCAAGCCTCTACGGTCAATTAATATTTGACAAAGGGGGAAGAAACATAAAATGGAGTAAAAATAGCCTCTTCAACAAATGGTGTTGGGAGATCTGAACAGCTACATGCAAAAAAATGAAACTTGATCACCAACTTACACCATACACAAAAATAAATTCAAGGTGGATAAAAGACTTAAATATAAGTCATAACACTATAAAAGTCCTGGAGGAAAACATTAGCAGGAAAATCTCAGACATTCCATGCAGCAATATCTTCACTGATATGTCCCCTAGAACAAAGGACTAAAGGAAAGAATGAACGAATGGAACTTCATCAGAATAAAATGCTTCTACATGGCTAAAGAAAATATCAGCAAAATAAAAAGGGAACCAACCACATGGGAAAATATACTTGCCAATGATACCTCGGACAAGGGTTCAATCAATCTTCAAGATATATAAAGAACTCACATGACTCCACTCCAGGAAGACAAAAAGTCCAATTAAAAAGTGAGCAAAGGACCTTTTCTCCAAGGAGGACATACAGAGGGCCCAGGGGCATATGAAAGGCTCCTCAGCATCACTAGCTATCACAGAGATGCAAATTAAAACCACAATGAGGTACTACTTTACACTGGTCAGAATGACCATCATAAACAAATCAGCAAAGAATGAGTGCTGACAAGGCTGTGGAGAAAAGAGAACCCTAGTACACTGTTGGTGGGAATGCAGACTGGTGCAGCCACTGCAGAAAACAGTATGGAATTTCCTCAGAAAACTAAAAATGAATCTGCCTTTTGACCCAGCAATTTCACTCCTGGGGTTATATTCTAAGAACCCTGAAATAGCAATTCAAAAGAACATATGCACCCTCAATGTTCAGCAGCATAATTTACAATAGCCAAGTGCTGGAAGCACCACAGGTGCCCATCAGTAAATGAGTGAATCAAAAAACTGGTACATTTACACAATGGAATACTATGCAGCAGAAAGAAAGAAGGAGCTCCTACCCTTCTCAACATCATGGATGGAACTGCAAATGCTAAGTGAATAAGCCAGGGAGTGAAAGACAAATACCACATGATCTCACCTATAAGTGGAACCTAATCAACAAAAGAAACAAGCAAACAACATGTAATCAGAGATATTGAAATAAAGAAGAAACTGACAGTAACCAGAAGGGAAGGGGGAGGGTAATAACAGAAAGAAGGGAAAGAGTCATCAAGGAACATGCATAAAGGACACATGGACAAAGTCAAAGGAAAGAATGATTAGAGGTAGGAGGTGGGGGAAGGTGGGAGGTGGGGTGGGTAGGGTGACAGAAAGTGGTGGCAGGAAAATGGAGACAACTGTACTTGAACAACAATTTTTAAAAAAGATGCAATGGAAGAGATGCTGTTACCCAAGTAGGAGTAAAGTGTGGACAAGAGTGGCTGCTTCTCTGGGAAGGAAAAGGGGCAGGGAAGGCTTCTCTGAGGAATTGACATTTCCAGTGGATCTTGAGAAATGACTAGAATGAGCAGCAAGAGTAAAGAGCATTTCACAACAAGGGGACAACATGAGCAAGGATGGGAGACCATTTGTTTTCAGACCAGTCTACAAGTGACAGTGAGGCTTTCAGCTAGTCCGAAAATACTGCTTTTTAATAAGAGGAAAGAGAAACCAACTACTTAAAACTCTGTATGTGTCACATTGCTAAGTAAAACTACAGCTCAGGGATATCCTGTGTGGGTCACGTACCTTATTCTAGCAAACAAACTATCTTTGCAACTTCAAAGCCACATGTTCAAGGGTGTGTGTGTGTGTGTGTGTGTATTTTGGTTTAACACACAAGTTTCAAAATAGTAACATTAAAACCTCAAAACTTATCTAAGAAGCTAGTCAGTTCCTCCTCTGAACATTTAAGGAGTTCCTGCAATGTACCAGGTACTATTTGTATACTCCAATCCTTCTACCAGTCTGACAAGGAGAAAATTTATCCTCAAGATATAGGTGGAGAATCTGGCTGAGACATTTGGCATCTTGCCCAAAGTTACACAGATGTATGTAGCAGAGCCAGGGCTGTCTGGTGTTAAATCCCATCAGTAATTGAGAGCAGCCATCTACTCTACAGTGTAATCACATCTTGAGATCATTTGTTCAACATACTGTACAATCTGCAAAAGTCTGAAATGCACCCTGCTTGATGACCACTGACTTCAGTCCAGTTGGACCTATCCCTTATTTTTATATCCCATGACAACTCTGCAACTGCCAGACTGTACCTCCTGACCCCTCCACCTCTCCTGCTCAGCCCCACTTCCCCACATCCAGCAACCACCAATCTGCTGTCTGTATCCAGGCTCTGTTTCTGTTTTGATTGTTTATTTATTTTGTATTTTAGATTCCACACATAAATGAAATCCCATTCCATTTGTCTTTCTCTGTCTGACATATTTCACTCAGCACAATACCGTCTAGGTCCAGCCATGTTGTTGCAAATGGTAATTTTTAATTCTTTTTATGGCCAAATAATATTCTATTCTATGTATGTACCACCTCTTGTTTGGCCAATAGACTGTTGATGGGTACTTGGGTTGCTTCCATATCTGGGCTATTGTAAATAACACTGCAATGAACATAGGGATGCATATATCTTTTCAAATTAGAGCTTTGAAATTTTGGGGGTAAATACCCAAAAGTCAAATTACTGGGTCATAAGTTAGTTCTATTTTTAATATTTTGAGGAACTTGTTTTCCACAGTGGCTGCACCATTTTGCAATCCCACCAACAGTGCACGAGGGTTCCCTTTTCTCCATATCCTTGCCAACAAGAAATATTGTTCTTGAATAGCATTAATAATACTTTCATCAACTAATTCAATTAATTAAATTGAATAATTTATTATTAAATAGAATAATTTAATTAATTGAATTAATTAAATGATAAATATATGTTAATTTATTTATCTTCATAGTAATATTAAAACAGGGTCACTGCTTTGATTATTCCTCAAAAATTCCAGGAGATGGTATAATTAACAAAGCAAACATGTCCATGTGCATCATCATTACTATGCAAACTATTTTTGATGATAATATATGTCGATATTTAAGAAGTATTGGGAACTGCCCTGACTGGTTTCAGGAGCTGTAACCCTCCCATGGCTAAAGCTGAGTGAGAGACCTTGGGACCATAAGCCACTAAGGAGACAAAGCTTATTTCCCTGGCAGGGGCCTCTGCTCCTTTTACTTCACCCTGCCTGGCTCCCAATGCTTGATCGGTTAGCCAATGACAGGTAATATTCATCAGGAAGGATGGATGGATGGTGGGAAGGATGACCTAAGACAGGCATGATTATGGGGGCCCCCAGGGAAGGACTTGGGGGGCTATAGAAAAAGGGGGTGATGGGCCCTCGCCCTTCAGCTTTGACATAGCCTGAGTCCTCATTCTGTCTGCAAGAAGTCCCCTAATCTTTTGGCTGCCTTACTTCCCCTGCCTGAAACAATGCCTTAAGCCTGAAACAATGCTGGAGGTGGGTGCTGCCCTGTGCTAGAAAGGGCAGGTTCCCTAGGGTGGTCAGGCCTAAGAAAGAATGTATAAAATCATATGAAACCTACTTTGCTAATACCCTCAATTTAAATAATAAGGGACCCATCAGGAAGTGAGTTTGCTCCTCAAAGTTTTATGGCCCTTTAGCTATCTAATCCTGACTCAGAATAAGCCCTCAGAGTTCTTTGAATGTTATCTATTGTTTAATCATTTCTGCCTGACAATGATTGATGAGCTTTATTCCTGTGCAAATTGAACCCAATAAAAGTCTGTCAAGGCAAGGGTCAGGACGCTCTCCTCTTGAGAAAGTGGCCAAGGCACCCCAAGGTTTTTTCTCCTCTTGAGGGAGAAGCCATGCTGTCCCTTTTCCTCCACTGGACTCGGTAGTCCGTGTGAATTTGTCTCATATCTCATCCACAATGTCGAGGACCCCATGAGCCAGCGTCCATATCAAAGAAGCATATAAGCCAACTAAACTACATTTTAGGGCAATTTCTGATTTGTAGAAATTGTAATCTTTTTTAAAACTCAACAAAATATCAAAATCTCCAATGGTCTTCTTTTCTACTGAGTCATCTTATTACTAAGAAATTAAGCTCATTCTTCCCTGCAAGATACTGAATTTCTAAGTGCCCTGTGTCCTATCGGGGGTTTAACTTCCAAGACAACACGGGTAGGAATTATCATCTTGAGAGAAAAGAAACCAGGAAAAAGTAGTCTAACTTAGCTGAGGAAGGAAAAAGAGGAAAGTATGGATATAGTATGAGCCTTAGAATGCCCAAAGAACAAAGCCAGTGACCAATGAAGAAGGGCTGTCAAAAGTATAGCAAAGATGAGATCATCCATGAGTTAATCCCCAGCCATTTCTTCTGGACAAGCTGTAAAACTGCTGCCTTGATAATGCACCGGTATAAAAGGTGATGTTTGTCATGCCATTTATCACCTTCTCAAGTGACTATATTTCCTTGGTAAGAACTCACAGGTATCCCAACTCACCAATTACTTTCCCTGAGTTGACAAAAATCAGTATTTCTAGCAGATATAAAATGGAAATTGTTCAAGCTAATAGTAAATCTTACCCTCAAATTTTTTCTCCCCTGAAAGTCTACCTACATACTTAGTGATCTTGGAAGCTTTGTGAGGAGGTGTTTGAGGAACATAAATTCCCTCTTCATATTAAGAATCCAGTCAAATCACTGGGGCCCTGAGTATGAGTTCTCAGGACCACATTGATTCAGATCTATCTTCCCTGCCTCCTGCAGTCACTTCTCTCAAGATTTCAGCACTCCGCACCTCAGTTTGTATTTTTACAGATATAGGGACTACAGCTTGTCTCAAATAACGACAAAAGGTCAGGCCAGTATGGACTCTATAGCAAATGGAAATTCAACAAGTTTCTCCTACCAAGGGCACAAGAATACCAGCAGAGCTTGTCCAGAGGCTGGCTCCTAGGGGAGAAAATTAGAAGCAGGTAGAGTCTGGTTCCAGACCCAAGATCTCCACTACTGTTCTTTTCTTTAATCCTTCCCCTTCAGGCACCTTGGAATTCCTCTTTCCTCCTATCTGCAACCAAACCTGCTCTTAGGAAAGAAGGCTGTTTTCATAATTATTCACATTTTAATAAGAATTTGAAAGAAACTCCTACAGAATCATATTAAAAACATTCCATTGTAGCAAGTGAAGCAGAAATCATTGGTTGTTTTTTATTTATTTTATTTTTAGAGAGAAAAGAAGGAGGGGGAGGGAGAGAGAAACACTGATTTGCTGTTCCATGTATTTATGCATTCTTTGGTTGATCTTGTGTGTGCCCTGACCAGGGATTGAACCAGCAATATTGGTGTATTGGGACAATGCTCCAACCAACTGAGCTACCTTGCCAGGACCATTGGTCAGTTTTTATTATTTATTTATTTACTTTTAACATATTTTAACAGAGAGAGAGAGAGAGAAAACATTAATTTGGTGTTCCACTTAATTTACATACTCATTGGATGCTTCTTGTCTGTGCCCTGACTAGAGATCAAACCCAATACTTTGGCATATTGGGACAACTCTCCAACCAGTTGATCTACCTGGCCAGGGCCATTGGTCAGTTTTTTAATCTTTAGATCCAAGAGATACAGATAAATGAAACAAAGCCACTGAAAGTCCCTATCACAGGCAAAAACCAGAAAAGCACATGATCAATAACTCAGGAGGAAAGTAGCAGTAATGAAGTCCCTTTCTGTAACATGCTTGTCCTCATGGGAAACTTTGCTGGAGTAGACCACACAGGAATTCTTATCTTCTGAAAGGCTTCCTGAGGACCTGCCACTTTTTAAGAGACTTACTGTGTGTAGGTGGCCATATTTTGTTTTGCACTTTATTTATTTATTTTTTAAAGATTTTATTGGGTGGGTGGGCTGGAATGGGAGTAGGGGGGAGAAAACTGTACTTGAACAATGATTAAAATTAAAAAAAAAAAAGATTTTACTTATTTACTCTTAGAGGCAGGGGAAGGGAGGGAGAAAGAGAAGGCGAGAACATCAATGTCTGAGAAAAAGATCAATTGGTTGCCTCTCATCCGCACCCCTACAGGGGATCAGGACTGCAACCCAGGCATGTGCCCCGACCAGGAATCCAACCAGTGACCTTTCACTTTGCAGGATGAAGCCCAACCAACTGAGCTACATTGGCTGATTTGCACTTTAAAGCACATGATTCTGCCACCCTGGCCACAGCTACAGGAACAACATGGAGCCTAAATGAAAGACAGTTACCTACAGAGAGGTCAGCAGCAGCCTATGAAATGACAGGAATACTCATTGCACAGTGACTACGTGACCCAAAGTAAGACTGTCTGAAGGGGGTACAGAGAGGAATGGCTGTGAGCAGAGTAGCACAAAATCTGGCAACACAAGGGGAAAATGTAGAAAAGTAGAAGCCACAGAAATGTGGGCCAATAAGTACGTGGAAGCCCTGAGGCAGGAGCAGAAATTTCAAAGAAGGAAAAATCAGCAGAGATGAAGATGCTGAGCCATGAGCCTGGCTGGCTTCTCAGTCTGCTGGGACAGCACATCTGCTGCCTGAACTTTCTGACCAGAGCAGGGAGGACTCATGGCCCACCCGCCCTGTTTCCTGTCCATTACAATAGTCACCACTTATGAGTACAAATGTGATTTTATACTGAGTTAAATAAAATACATTATTTAAATTAATTTTGCCTACTTACCTTTGTTTCTTTTAATGTAGCTACTAGAACATTTAAAATTACATTATGTGGCTGACATTATATTTCTATTGAGTGGTACTGTTCTAGGTCCCCATGAGGCCATTTCATTATGAGGTGCTTTTTTCCCCCTGACCTGTTGCTGCTTTGGGAATCCTAATTAGCCCCCAATCATTGCAGTTGATTAGAACAATCTTTAAAATGGCCAAAAGCAAACAACTCAAACATCAACTAGAAGGGCCGTCAAAACAGAAAGGACCCAGATTTCCACACAGCAGGATAACAGTTAAATAAGATGGCCACCTACACTCTGGCCACCCCAGGTCCTGCAAGAGTCAGCTGCACTAGTGATGGGCCACAGCCTCCAGCAAGTACCCTTCATATACGTTTTGAAACAGAGCAGTGCATTTATTTTCCATTGCTCTGCTGAACTGTAACTGCTAAGGAGAGGTATAAAAATCCAGTTCCAATAGATAAATAAGGTTGATAAGTTGGGTGTTACTCTTAAGTTTTGTTCAGTAAACTAGTTTCATTCAGGGTCATGGACACTCAGAATCAAAGAGACTCACAATCCATTTTGTCCAACACTAGAGAAATGAGTTTCTTTCACAGCCTTTCTCCAGTTTCTTCTTCCACATATTCCTTGGGCTTGCTTGTTCAGCACTGAGCAAGCTATCCCTTGTAATTCCAGGTGCATGGGTTCTTTCTTTTCCTGTCACTGACCCTAGATTATTCTTCTTTCAAAACTAGAGTTGGTTTCATTTCTTGTTCTCCAGCAAATCTTTATGTGAAAGCAGTGATATCACTTCAAACCTTTTTCAGATTAAATATCCTTTTTGTTTGTTATTGATAATTTTAAAAAATAGAGTTTCGCTTTTTGTCCTTCCTGGCTGCTCTCTTTAGAACCTGCTTTGTAAATGTCTCCCCTTAAAGTATGGCTCCCAGACCTGTATCTATCAGACATGGTCCAAGCAACACAGGAAAGAGAACTGAGGCTTTTACTTTCCTTATTCTGTATGCTACTATTCCACATGAACAGCTGTATGGTTAAACCTTCCCCACCTCACTTTCCTGAGCTCTGATTTCTTCTATCACTGTGGCTTTACCCCTCCCAGATTTAAAAGAAAATGAAAACACTAACTCAAAATGATACCTGCACCCCATGTTCACTGCAGCATTATTTAAAACAGCCAATATAGGGAGACTATCTATATGTCCATTGCTGGATGAATAGATAAAAGATGTGGTGTCTATATATACTGGAATATTATTCAGCCATAAAAAAGAAATATTGCCATTTACAATAACATGGATTGACATTGAGGGTATTATGTTACATGATGTAAGTTAGAGAAAAACAAATACCATACGATCACACTTATATGTGGAATCTGGGAGTGAATAAAAAGAAGCAAAACTTAACTCATAGATACAGAGAACATATCAGTGGTTGCCAGTGTGGGGGTGAAGAGGTGGGGTGTTATATAGCAAGGGTGGGTGGGAGAAATGGGTGAAGGTGGTCAAAAGATACAAACTTCCAGTTTTAAATAAATAAACCCTGGGGATGTAAGGTACAGTCTTGGTGACTAGTTAATAAGACTATCTTGTATATCTAAAAGTTGCTAAGAGAATAGTTCTTAAAAGTTTTATTTTTAAATTCTACTGATTTTAAAGAGAGAGGAATGGGGAGACAAACATCGATTTGTTATCCACTTATTCATGCAGTGGTTGATTGATTCTTGTATGTGTCCTAACCAGGAATCAAATGCATAACCTTGTGTATGGGGGCTGACACTCCAACCAACTGAGCTGCCTAGCCAGAGCAGTTCTTTTTTTTTAGGGTTTTTATTTATTTTAGATAAATGGAGGGAGAAAGAGAGGGAAAGAAATATGAATGTGAGAGAGACACATCAATCAGTGTCCTGTCTAGGGACAGAAACAGCAACCCAGGCATTTACCTTGACCAGGAATTGAACCAGCAACCTTTCGATTTGTAGGATGACACCCACCAACTGAGCCACACAGGTCAGGGCAGCCAAGGCAGTTCTTAAAAGTTCTTATCACAAGACAAAAAAATTCTAAACCTGTGTGGTGATGCATGTTAACTAGATTTACTGTGGTGATCATTTTGTAATGTGTACAAATATCAAATCATTATGTTGTACACTTGAAATTAATATAATGTTATGTCAAAAGAAAGAAAAGAAAGGAAAGAAAGAAAGAAGGAAGGAAGGAAGGAAAGAAGGAAGGAAGGAAAAAGGAAGGGAAAGTCTCGTTTTCCAATGGTTGGGGAAGGAAAGCATTGTGAGACTAAAGCTTTGTATACTAATATCTAAAACTAACAGCTATAATGAATGGTTCATAGCCCTGGCTGTTCCTGAGTGTCTCCCAGAGACTGATCAAATACAGAAGGCTAATTCACCTAGGAAGTCAGGCCCCCTGGGAAACGGGGCCTGGCCTCATGTATTTTTAAAAGCTCCAGTTGATTATAGCATGCATCCAAGGTTAAATCATTAATCTCAAGAAACCATAAACCTGATCCTCATATTGATTCAAGTTACTTTTCCCTTGAATTGTGACTGAATTTTTATTTTGAATGGAACTAGCCAAACTGAACTGGCTCACTGTGAACAACTTGAGATCATTCAAATCAGTTGAAACTTGCGCCAAAGGGAAAAAAAGAGTTAATTTAGTAACAACTGAGACCTAATTGAAAATCAAGTTAAAAAGAACATGAGGCTTAGGAAACCTGGTTTATAATTGGCATGTTTACTAACTAGCTGGGTAATTTGAGCACATCATGTAACCACACTGAAGTTCTTTTTCTATGAAATGATGGTACTGGTCTAGAAATCTTTAAGGTGCTCTGAATTCTGTTTTAATTTCAGGAAAGAATTTGCAAATGAACAATTTAAAGTTGTACCCTGTTCTATTTTGAAAGGATCTGAATTTAGCCATAGGAGCTTTAATGGGGGCAAAAATATAATTAGAATGTCCAAATTGCCATTCAAACTTAATTTATAATATTTATTCCTGATTATGAGTGCCATCACACTTAAAGGAGAACTGGGTTTCATCTCGTTTGCATAGCCAGTGTTCCCTCAGTCTGATATCCCCTGCCATGTCTCAAGGTGGCAGCACACATTTGAAGTGGGTATCTGGGTACAGAAAGGCAGCCTGGGATATCAGCGAAATGAAACCAGACAGTAGAGCTCTGCCACTGCCCTGCTAATCAGTATGCCTTGTTTCCTCATCTGTAAAATGGGCATGAGTTATCTCAACATGCTTTGTGAGCAGAGCTGCTATCAATTTTTTTAACTTTAAAGGTCTTTGAAATATTAAATTTTTCTGTATTTTAAGCATTTTATTCAATATTGAACATGCAATGTGTGTTCATAAAAACAAAAGTTAAGAGACATACTTACCAGGAATCCTATTGAGCGTCACCCAGAAATGTTCATCAGGACTATACGTGTCCTTGGACCAGGACAGTAAGTCAAGTGCTTGCTGGTCTTGGAGGACAAAGTTAGCGAATTCCCTTGTGAGGGCCACATAGGCAGTGCCAAAGTAGATGGTCATGTTGTGAGGAGGCGAAGTTTTCAATTTTGTTGTTTTAAGCACATAGGAATTTTTTTTGTGTAATATTTCTTGGTGGACATATTTAGTCCGGCCAATAGCATGATTGGGAGGCAGCACTCCGGGGGTAATGTTTTTCCCTTTAAATCCTTTCAGATACTGAACTATTTCCTTGTTGGTTTTCAGGGGGAAATCTTGCCCACAGGTGTTGATGGTGTACTTCCATGGGATCTCCGAGGCCACAAGATCTTTGATGCAGTTCAGGTCAGCCTGGAGCCTGGAAATCCCACCATAGACAACTGGCTCCATCTTGGAAGCCAGAAAAGCATTTGGGAAGCAGTTCAGTAATTGCTCCACTGCATCTTTAAATTCGACTGTCGCCTTTTCATCCACATGAATGCAGTAGACATTCTGAGGCATGTAAATAGCTCTGAAGAGTCTCTCAAATGTGCCAAAGTCTTTGTGGATGGTGACTGTGTAAGCCAAAGGAAAGCCAGACTCTTCTTCAGAGAGTGTTTCTGTTATATAGTGACTTCGAGTCATGTATTCAAAACAGGCAGATTCACCAAGGGTAGTTTTCAATGCATTCTCTGTTGAGTAAAAGACCTTCCCCTTGAAAATCTGATGACAGGTTTCTGTTAAGAGCGAAGCATTGGAAAGAGATGCCCTCAGAAAATGTTTCTTATCCCATAATTTGTTATTGTAAACAACTACAAAAATCAGGGCAGTGATAAGAGACACACTAAAAAGACAGTGCTTCCAGGAGCCCATTATCCAAAACCAGGAAATGAGTAAAATGTCTCTTGAGATCTGATCAGAGTGGAGATATAGTTAACTTACATTTTCTCCAGAATCCACAATCATCCTTTTGGTACATGCAAAAGGCTGTTTTCATTCCCTTCCAGTTGACCATTTTTGTCTTTTTCTTTCTTCCTTCCCTCCTCATTTACTGCTGTGTTGCATTTCCAAGTTTCTTTGACACATTTCTGAAGTAATTCCTTTGGAGTTGCTTTGCTCAGTCTCCCACTAATCTGCAGCCTGTTACTACACAAAAATAAGTTGCATCAGGGAGGTTGTGATTCTAATGTGTCCACCTATCCCCACAGTGAAATCGTTAAGGGGTGAGGTGACCATTCTGCAAATCATGATTGCGAGACTTCAAACCTAGCCTCTTCTCTTGGCCAAAGGTTGTCAACTCTATCAGCTCCCCAACTTCCTGTTAATCATTGTGCTCAGCTGACTGAGTTTGTTTGCTTAAACAGCACTGCCAAGTTAAAAGCGTCAGTTCTAAGCATGTGAACACTGCCTGGAGAGATATTCTGTCAATAAATATTTAGTACTTAAAAATAAAATGCTTAACCCTGTCTTTTTCCACACAACCCCTGCCCCTGCCCTGCCCCCATCTCCATATTGGCTGGGTATGCTATAAAGCAAAGCATATGAATGGCTGTTGAGCCAAATTCTTTCCAGGACTTAATTTTCTCTGCTGTTAGATAAAGTCTTTTACAACACACACCTAACGTACTCCACAAAGTGACTGGGGCACTCTGATGAATAAAGACTATTTTTCTTAAAAAGCCAAAAACTTAACAGCCTGTTATCATCCAAAAATTGTGTAGAGGTCAAAGCTGAATGTCAAGTTTATTTCAGCTTAGCCCAAAGAGGATATGGGGGAAGCAGCCTCATGTCTGCAGAGGTAGGAGAGAGCATCCATCTTAGTTTGGCACCATCCAGAATTAAGGAGAGAAGGTCCTTAGATTCAGATTTATAAACCCTTTCAAAGAAGTTTCCTTAATTTTTTTAAAAAATGAGAATATGCAATTTTACCCCCTTCACAGGTTAGTCATGACAACACAAATGTGATCACATGTATAAAGAGTTCATAGCCATGCCCAGCAATCAATGGGGAAGCCAGAGGAAACTAAACAAGAGCCTTTTCCCCGCATCTGCATGTCAAGAAAATGACACAATTTCCACTTCTTTGAAATCTTCTTATCATCCCTTACTTCTTCCTCTGTGAGCCCCTGCAGATGAGATCGTACATCTAAAGCAGCATAGATCAGTGTGTTTATTTGGTGGTTACTAGCGAAGTGGAGTGAAAGTGTGCTGTGCACGCCTGAAGAATGGGTGTGTTAGCTTTGCACTCACTATTCTTGATCTATTTCTTGCTCCCACAATTGACTGTACACACTAGACAATTATTTATTGGTTGAGGGTTCAAGTTTTCATTTCTGTTTCCCTGCTCATATTTAGTGTGAGTTTCCAAGTATTAACAATTTGTAATCTATATTTATACATGTAGATATGGGTGCATTCAACTACCTATTTTCCCCAGTACATATTAATTATAAAGACAATATAATATCAGAGTTTTAAACAAATGTTTTCATGTCCTGTACTCTCATTTACATCCTGCCCAGATATATACACATTTTGTTTTACTGAGAAGACAGGGGATGTGCAAGTTTCCATCATTCATTTTGCAAGTCATATCCCAGTATAAGTTTTTCATAGTGTTACTTAGTCTTCACTGGGCATTGGCTTCACAATCATTACTTTAGAACATATGACTATTATTTGTTGCTTTTCCCCACCCCAGCTGTAAGCTAATGCATTGATGAAGGGGTTGCCAACTCTGTTTCATAATTATCAGTGTTAGACAAGACAAGGGTCTCAAAGTCTGGGCCGTTCTAAATGATCTTTCTTGCTAAATGTTAAAATACAACACAGTATTTTTGCTGATGCAGCAGTAAACAGGATGAGCTGACAGGAATTCAACCTGATGAGTATAGAGAACTGCAAAAAAAGAAATCAACGTGTAATTGAGCAAAGAGTGTGTATTAGCAATGATAAGCCTCCCTTTAGGAAGACGGAGCTCTGGAGATAAATACCCTGTCTCCTCTATTTGCAGCACGTAAATAAAATTACCTTGCCATAACCACCTCACGTTTTTGAATAGAGCACTCCAGGCCGTGAACCCCTTGCATTCAGTAACATCCGGAGCAGAGGAAATGATGATAAGAAAGGACCCAGGGAAATCATTCCAAAGTAGGTGAGTTAGTCTTTACTTGTTTTAGGAAAGAGATCTACATCATGTTTCATAGTCTAATCTATGTGATCCAAATGTAATTCAGTCAACCCCAATACTTATTTACCTAGCTATCTTTCATGTATTTATCTAAAATTCTTTTGAACAAATAATTTCTCCAATACCGTAGTCATATAAGAACAATCTTTTCAGAAATGATGGCTATTAAAACATTAATTTGAAAAGATATATGTATTCCTATGCTCATTGAGGCATTATTTACCATAGCCAAAACAGAGAAGCAACCTAAGTGTCCATCAATAGACAACTAGATAAAGAATATGTGGAGAATATATATATTGCAATGTTACTTGGCCACAAAAAAAAAGAATAAAATAATGAAATCTTACCAATTTCAACAACATGGATGGACCTAGAGGGTACCATACTATGTGAAATAAATCAGAGAAAGACAAATACCACATGATTTCAATTATATGTAGAGTCTAAAAATATAAATAAATAAATGAAAATTGAAACAGACAACCTCATAGATACAGAGAACAAATTGATTCTTGCCAGATGGGAGGGGGTTTGGGAGATGGTTGAAAAGGTTGAAGGGATTAAGAAATACAAATCAGCAATAACAAAATAGTCGTTAGGATATAAAGAACATCATTGGAAATATAGTTCATAGTATTGTAATAAATATGTATGGTGGCTAGTAGATACTAGACGTACCAGGATGATCACTTCATAAGTTATATAAATGTCTAACTACTATGCTATACACCTAAAACTAATATAATATGAAATGTTAAGTGGTAATTGGCTTTTTTAATTAGAAAAGAAATGACTAAAATTTAATTTTTATTTGTAATATCCCTGTAGGTGGTCACTGCCCATGTCAAGTGAAATTTGCTTGAGATAATTAAATAAAGGTGTCAATATTTACTTATGTTATCTAAATTAGTCAAATGGTTTGTATAGCTTCTATAGGTCTCTGAATTTAGTTACAGGGTAAAGAATGTTTGTAATATAGTACTTTGGTACAGTGGAATTAACTGAACCTCACCTGAAATGTTATGATGGTCCTTTGCTTTTGAACTCTAGAAACATTCACAATTATTTAAAATGGTGTCTTTCACATTGCTAGACAATTATAAAAGAGTCAGTATCAATCTTTTCTTCTCCATCAACCCATGCTATCTGATGCTTGCCTTTGTGGTCGTCTTGTAGGAAATATGGGAAACTTGTATTCCTGACCCTCCTGGCTTTCCTGAGACTCTTCTGCAATATACCACTAATCATTCTTCTAAGTTTTGAGCTGTATGCTCATGCATTTTTCCAAAATAACAGAAGGGGATGGTAATGAGTGACCAGAAAGAACAGCATAATTCTTCATCCCAACTTGAACATTAAATCAAAATGAATAACTTAAATACTAAGTTTGTTATCAAAAGCAAGTTGGGATCCAGCTGCCTGCTGCCACCCTCTAGGCAAAATTCTGGAGGCAAAGCTTTGGTGATAAAGGAAAGGAATCTTTTTTCAAAAGCTTCACAATTTTAGAATAACAACTTTCCACAAGAACTAGTTACTTATGCCTATCAATTAAGGTTAAACTCTTAACACTGGGGTTCTCCTATTATTCCTCCTGTTAATTTTTAGTTATTCCTATAGGGTTAGTTTACAAACTAAAAATAACATAAGATACGAAAGTTACAAAATTATGGAAGAATGGCAGGTTTCTGCCTCAAAGGTTGTTCCCTCTAGAACACCCAAAGAATAAACCTGCTACCCAATGCCAACCCAACCCAATCCTAGACTTTGCCCAGAGAGCCCTATACCATCCACTGGGAAACGCAGGCCACTACAGCATGATCATCCAGTCATCCTAGCGGAAGAAGAGAGCCTGAGAGCCAGAGAGAGCCAGCCAGGAGCCTGAGAGCCTGTGAGCCAGAGATCCATCCCTCTTTTTATTTCCATGCACCCTGGAGGCATTCAGCTTCTCAGCCAATCCCATCCTAGACTGCTTACCATTGCCTCGGCAAACTCCTCCCACAGCCCTTCTCTACTTCTCTCCAGTGATCTGATCAGATCTCCCTGTATCAATTCCCCCCTTTAACACTTCTGGACCTTGAGAAGAGTGAGAAGAGTGAGAAGCCACAATCAGAACCATAACCACTAAATGACAAATGTAGGGACCAATTCTACCATGTATCTGATTAAGAAAGAGTGGCTTTCTTGGTGGAAGGTGTGCAGTCTGTCCCACCTGTCTGAAGCCTTTTGCCCACTATACTTAGCTAAGGGTGAGGGGAAATATTCTAGGATTCTCCCCGCTTAACACCTCTGGGCCCTTTCTGTCCAAGCTATTAGGACAGATAAGGAAACCAGTTTTAATTCATACAACAAATCACAAACCAGTCTCTGAGTCTGAGAGACTGTCTTGAGAAGACATTCAGATGCCTTGAGAAGGCTTTTGCTGGAGTGACATAAAACAATGACAATTCTGACAAACCCTTCTTGCCCATAAACTGAACATCTCTGATGAAGTCACAAATCCAGTTTAACTTCCAAGTGCCAACAAAACTTTGAAGACAGGGAGTTCCATCCAAGATGGAAGCAAAGGCAGAAGTACTTTGCTTCCTCACACAATCAAAAGAGGATAACAACCAATTTAAAAACAAAGAACAACCAGAATTGACAGAAAATCATTTGCATGCAAGTCCAACAACCAAGGAGTGAAAGAAACATTCATCCAGATTGGTAGGAAGGGTGGAGATGAGTAGCTGGGGCAGAGAGGATGTGTGGCAAGGCAAGGTGGCAGACCATGCAGGTGATCCCACATCGCATGCAGACAAGGCAGGAGGGGCAATGGGGGAGTGAGACAGGCCATGAAACCCAGGGTTTCAGTGCAGGGAAACTAAAGACTCAAAACCCCTGGCTGTGAAAAATCTGTGGGGGTTACGGCAGAGGGAGAAACTCCCAGCCTCACATGAGAGTTCAAAATCTGCTTGTGGGAAGCAAGGGAAGTGATGGGAAGTGGGATGAGAGCAGAGAAGGTCAGTGGCATTGTTCCCTCCCTGATTGCCTCCCTCACAAACAGTGCCACAACGCAGCAAAGAGGGTTTCCCCACACTGGCAAATACCTAAGGCTCCACCCCTTATCACATATCAGGTTCACCAAGACAAGAAATATATAGTCTGAATGAAAGAATGAATCAAAACATCAGAAAAAGGACTGACAAAGAGATAGACACCCTATCAGATGCAGAGTTCTAAACACTGGTAATCAGGATGCTCATAGAATTGATTGAGCTCAGTCACAAAATGAAGGAAGAAATGAAAACTACACAAAGTAAAATAAGGAAAATAAACAGGGAACCAACGGTGAAAGGAGGGAAACTGGGACTCAAGTCAATGATTTGGAACAAAAGGAAGGAATAAGCACCAACCAGAACAGAATGAAGAAACAAGAACTTAAAAAAATGAGGAGAGGTTTAGAAACCTCTGGGACAACTTTAAATATTCCAATATCCAAATCATTGGAAGGAGAAGAGGAAGAGTAAGATATTGAAAACTTATTTAAACAAATAATGAAGGAAAACTTCCCCAATCTGGGGAAGGGACTAGACTTCCAGGAAGTCCAGGAAGCTCAGAGTCCCAAAGAAACTGAAGCCAAGGAAGCACACACCAAGGCACATCATAATTAAGTTACCCAAGATTAAAGATGAGAGAATCTTAAAAGCAGCAAGAGTAAAGGAGACAATTATCCACAAAGGAGTTCCCATAAGACTCTCAGTTGATTTCTCAAAAGAAGCCTTGCAGGCAAGAAGGGCCTGTAAAGAAGTATTCTGAGTCATGAAAGGCAAGGACCTACATCCAAGATTACTCTATCCAGCAAAGCTATCATTTAGAATGGAAGGGCAGATAAAGTGCTTCCCAGATAAGGTCAGGTTAAGGGAGTTCATCATTACCAATCACTCATTATATGAAATGTTAAAGGGACTTATCTAAGAAAAAGAAGACCAAAACTATGAACAGTAAAATGACAACAAACTCACAACTATTAACAACTGAACCTAAAAACAAAACAAAACAAAACAAAATAAAAACAAACTAAGCAAACAACTAGAACAGGAACAGATTCACAGAAACAGAGATCACATGAAGGGTCATCAGTGGGGAGCAGGAAGGAAAGAATGGGGAGAAAAGGTAAAGGGCATAAGAAGCATAAAAGGTAGGCAAAAATTGGGGCAAGGTTAAGAACAGTATAGGAAATGGAGAAGCCAAAGAACGTATATGTACAACCTGTGGACATGAACTAAGGAGTGGGGGAATGTTGGAGGGTGGGGGGCAGTACAGAGAGGAGGGGCATAAATGGGAAAAATATTGGGATGACTGTAATAGGATAACCAATAAAATATACTTAAAAAATAAAAAAAAAATTTTAAACTTTGAAAACAGTTAGCTACACTAGACCAATGTCCACCACTGAGAATTGTGATTTTCCTTGAACTACAATTTTTCTCCTTAAGGTCATCTTCATTGTCCTCAAAGGGACTGCATTAAGTTCAGTTTTAATTTTTGCCTGTTCACTTGCATATACACAAGAGCAACAATCAGTCACATAAGATCCTTAAATCTGCTTTGCTGGAACTCACACAAAGAAACTTTAGATTGAGCCTTAGTGAACTCTTCATTCCTGCCATCAACTATTCCTGCAGTACATATCTTCCTCAAGTCCCTGAGGTTCCTGTCATGCCTTAATATTCTTCCTGGCCATCTTTCAGGAAAGCAGCCTTCGTTCCTTCTTTGGAACCACTGCCATGAACCAAACAACCAACCAATGTCCCAGGCCTTTTCTCCAGTGGGTTTTTATTAGCTTTGAACATCAATCTTGGTTCTTCAAGGCTTTCTGGTAACAGAGTCCAGTCATGTATCCTTCAGGCATGACATTCCAGTCAGTGTCTTGATTAATAAAACCACTGATGGCAACTGGTCTTACTGGTTTTATATGAAGAAACATTATGTCATCACTCACTGCTTCAGAATGCCAAATTCTGGAGGGGTCAGGTAGGGGGAAAAATACAAAGCATGAAGGAGTCCTTGTCCTTCTAATGTCTCCTAAAACTGTGTTTCCATGCCTTATACCTGCCTATTTTTTCCTTTCCTGCTTGATGTAAAGTTTTAATTCTTCTGGGGAACCTCATTTTTTTTCCCCAAACTGAAGAAAGGCAAAGTCCAAAATAAAGACAGTTGTAAAAAAAAGGGGACTGGGACTAGCCTTACAATCTTGTCTTGTTTCCCACTGGTCTCACTCACTGGTTGCACACGTGACCTTTGCTAGGTCCCACATGGCCCAGAACCTCACTGGCAGAGGTAATCTCTCATCTACCAGCTCCTCCACTGGTCTGGCAGAGACATGACCTCTTACCACCTGGTCTCATAGCAGAGACATGCTCTCTTGCCCCAGGCCAATTCCACCCACACCAAATAACTCTTCTTAGTTCCCAAATGGCCAAGACATTCTCTCCAACCAGTTTAACAGGTGACTGCTCCTAGGTCTCACTGGCCAAAAAGCAGAGACAGAGGATTCCGGATGTACCTAAAACAGCAAAGTTCAAACCACATCCCCATAAAGCAAATAAAGAATAACTACTCCCAGGAGCTCAGGTTTCCTATCCTCCGGGTTTAAAACTTTCTCAACCTTTTATACATCTCTACTCATTCAGATTTAACCATAATCCATTTCAGTCCTTGTTCTTTCCTACACTGGGAAGGACCATACTCAAAATCAGTATCTGGCAGCTAATAATCCCTAGATGTACAAGCACATGAATAAAGTAAAAGAAACATTGTCAGCTGCATTTGCACATGAAAAGATACCTGACAATTGAGGCTTTATATGCTAATGGCTAAAGGAGGAGTCGGAGCACAAGGACCTCAGATGTTTTAAGTCTAACTTCTCTTTGCTCAGAGAGTCCTCAAGTTAGAGTTTTGGGTGGATTTCAGAAGGTGGTTGTCACAGGAAGAAGGTAAACCGGGGGTCCAATCCCAGTGCAAGTGTGCCTTTTTCACCTTTCTAGATTTCTGCACTTTCTTTCCTCAACAAAGTCTGTGGATGAAAAAGGGGCCACATAGTAAACCTGACAAGCTCAGGGGAGGCCTACATGGTGGCCTTACAAACTCAGAGACCTAAAGTACCACATTGGATGGTCTTAGGGCAGGACAATAAGAAGCTAGGAAAATTTCTTGGCAAGTAGAATGGAATACTGACAGACAGCTGAGCAAGCTGGTTGAGGAATTTGTAGCCAGGTACAGAAAGTTATCTCCCTAGAGATACCATCTAGGCCTCAGTTGTATTTCAGCTCCAGGCCCAGAAAAGCAGGAAAGCCAGGTGAGCAGTGCCAGGACCAGCAGCAACAACCAATAACCTTCCTGCCCTCACACTGACCAATCAATGGAGACCACAACCCTGAAGGAACACATTTGGAAAACTGACAAATATTCTGCTAAAACCCTCCCCTGATACCTCCCCTAAAACCCCCTCCTGTAAGAGAGATAAAAGCCTCAAGACAAAGGTCCCAGCATGTGCTCTCCCACTGAGGAGCACACCTGCACCTTTTCCTTTCCCCTCTCCTTCCTCCACAGACACACATCACCTAAACTCTAAGGGATCCCATGAGACTTCCAACTAGGGGAGCAATGGGCAAAGGCAGCTTGACCCAGACTTACTCCCTGAACCTGTCCCCAAAGCTCCATTTTCTCTGACTTTCCAGTGAGTTAACGCAGCCCAGCCTTGGTTCATTTCTGTCCTGCGACATTTCTAGAGAACCAAAGCAGCCCCTCCTAAGCTCTCTCCAGTTGCTTCTACTATCCTAAGCCCTTTCTTATTTCACTGTCCCCAGCTTTAATAAATATACTCTCAAAATCACCTAGACTCCTGTTGTGACATTTTTCCTGCATGAAGTCAAGAACCCACACACTATTGGCTGGCCCTAGGCAGACCCACTCAGAGCCAGGTCCCCAACCAGTAATCACCTGAAATGAAAAGTTTCTAACTAAAAATGGTTCACAGCAGGCAGTCATGTTCTAGGCTGGTATTTTTCCCTAATAAATGCCAGTCTTTACCTTAACGGGCCTGTCTGTCATGTTTTTGCATCTAAGATAACATACCTCAGAAATGCCGGAGTGATCTTCTCCACCAGAGTAAAATCTCCCACCAGAGCAGGAGACCAGGAACTCCTCGTTGTTCTTTTGTTCCCCTCATTCCATCTCTATGTGTGATAACTGTTCATTGTCAACTACCCTGTGCCCACCTCTGTAAAAGAAGCATGTGTCCCTCCATTTTACTTTTTATTTTTATTTTTTTGAGATCCATTTTACTTTTTATCTAATCCCCGAGATTTCCACCTTTTGCTTTCCCCTGCCTCCCTAATTTATCAGCAATGAGTTTTATGTAACCCCCTTATGTCTTCCCCTTTGATTCTGATGTATAAAGCAAGTACTAAAACTGCCATTTTCCAGAGCATTTTCTCAGTCCATTGAGATTTTGCTTCCTGGAATTTGTTGTCAGTTTGGCTCAAATAAATTCATAAAAATTCTCTACAGGTTTGAACATTTCTTATATTGACAAGTTCTTGACTAGATTGTGAAGTTAAAGAAACTTAAGGTCACTGATGCAGTGAGTGTCCACCCTGCAAGGGAGACCTGGAGCTTCTGAGTGCTGAGAATAATGTGCTGAGTGAATGTAGCCATCCTTTCATCTGCATTGTGCTGTACAATCAGACAGAGTGCGAAGAAATAGGTCCCCAGGCCTTGGAATTTCCATGTCCCCATTTCTTCCCAAAGCTCACAATCTATAAGGAACTCACCAATGCCTCTTCTTTGCTTGGCCAAGCCACCATTGGATGGGGAAAGACCTTTACCAGAGACATGATCAAAGGCCCAAATTGAAAAAATAGGGATAATAGAAAAGTAGCTTTGTGTTTGGCAAAACCTGAATTTACTTAGTAAATCTAAGTAAATCTTTAGTAAATCTTAGTAAATCTCTAATTGTGGAAGATGGGTTTTACTGGAATTGCAAAACTACTTCATTTTTTATTTTAAAGATAGTCCAGGACTTCATTTTCAGCTTTATCTATTATCAAAGGAAATTCATACCTCACAGGAGTGTTGTGGGGAGTGACTAATTAATGAAGTATGTTTTAAACACCAGACAGGGCCAAGTACTTCATTTAATTCTGGAAACATTTCCCTGTGCCCAAAGTGTTACAGGGTGCAGTCAAGAGAGGGGGCCCAAACATGGATTTGGAATGGGGTCCAGAACTCAAGGTGTCCAGGAAATATTAGGATGTCCTCACTCCACCCTGCCACAGGTGTGAGTTGGGGGAAGGGACACATGGAGCAGGGTCATTGAGAGCTGTTTTGCATAGCAACAGCTTTGCAGCTAACCTCTAGTGTGGTCATTTAACATATCTATAACCTTTAACTGGTTGCATAGATATGTTTAATAGCTGTGGCCATGCTCTGAGCCAGGGGAATGGAAGTAACTTGCCCACCAAGATGTAACTTGGGGGGCAGGTCCCCCGAGTTACAGCATCTGCATGGGAGCTTGGAGAAAATTGGCTCCATGACATGAGGCCATGCCTGCCCAGACTCACTATGGCAGCCCAGTAAAGCTGGAAGGATATGGGAGTGCTGGCAAGTGTACCCAACTGTGGGAGGAGTTGGAAATGGGGCTGCAGAGGAAGATTGGTGCAGGGATTTAAACCGAGACACAGCAGCCATTGAAGGGAGAACCACGTGGCTTTGCCAGAGTGGGGACTCTCGTGGCCCTGGGAGAGAGAACCGTGCAGCTGTGGCAAAGCAGAGAGAGGACCACTCGCCTGTGGCAGTGCAGAGAGAGGACCACTCAGTCTTTGGCAGAGTGGAGACTCTGCAGCTTTAGAAGGGGGAACCACCACCTGGCTTTAGCAGAGATCCCAGCAACACAGCTGATGGTGCCGAGACCTGAGGGAGGCCTACCAGCCGAGATGGATTACTGGGAAGAACTGGGGGCTGCCTGAGCCACGGACTTCTATTTCCTTTCCTGAGATATGGTACCACAGACTGGGCAAAGGGGGAAGGAAGGACTGTGTGTTTGTGGGTGTTTTAAGGGACTTTGGGATTTTGATGAAGACATTAGGTCACTACTTTAAGTCTGTATAGCATTAAATAAAAATGTCCTTTCCTTTCCTTTCCTGGAATCTCTGGCACTGAGAGATGTCTTTCCTATAAGGCGGCGGACATAACAAACCTGGGGGCTTCCTTTCAGTAATAATATATTGCCTTTGGCCCCCGCCGTGTTCTGTAACAAAAGGGAATGGAGGAACATAAGCAAACTAGTAAGTTAGAAATGAAATGGTCCTTCCATGAAAAGTAAAAGTTGGGTCTAAGATTTATATGGATACTAATGATTTAACAAGAGAAGTAAAAAGCCATAGTCCCCAGTAGGTACATCACAAAATGAAATACTACACTAACACATGCTATTTTTTCTAAAAACCTTGGAAATAAAATCTCATGTACCATAGTCAAATGATTCATTCAACAAACATTTTTTTCTGTGTATTTACTGTATGTCAGACTAGATTCTGGAAATATGATGTAGCCCAAATAAGTACCCCAGCCTATGGGATATTAAACTGCGGTGGGGGGGTTAAATAGAGGTAATGTTTCAGGAAAACCCTCTCCCTCAGATCTCTTTCCTGTAATTTTCCAGCAAGCTGGCTCCTCCCTGCCTTCTCAAGGGGTTCCCAGGAGGATACAGTTGCCGGGAAGCGGGAAGCGTCCTACAGTGAGTGCTTCCTGCTCTTTCAGGTAAAGACAGGTTGACTGAGTTAACCATGGTGTTTAGAAGTGGAATAACAAAAGCTGGAATGTGGATATACAAAGTTCTGTGGCCTTTAGTCCCACCCCCAAAGGCCTGGCCTTTGCAGGCTTGAGAACTTTATCTTGATGTCTCAAGTTACTAAGGCCTAAAGTTACTAAGGCCTAGGTGCCACCACTACGTGCTTATCCCTCCCTACAGAATCCTGCAGGGCTTTGAATCTCATATTTCCAAACCCCAAAATGTTATAAAAACTAGCACAAGGAAATCACTGCCATTGATGTAGCTGGATTGCTCACTAGGACATGTGAATATAGAGCTCATGATCATTATTCTCAGCTATTTCCCTGACAATACCCTCCAATCTACCTACTTAGAGTCCCCTCTTCCCAGAGAAGGAACCTTTGGATTCCCTTCACAGACCTTTTCTGCTTCAGGTTCACCCTTAAATTTAGTTCCAGGTGGGAAATCCTATATCTTCAGATCCAAAGTGACCTTTAACAGATTTAGGCGTGCCTAGGAGGGAAGAGAAATCCCAGGTGGAAACACCAGGGGCTGTGAGTTAGAAGACTAGATTCTAGTCTCCATAATGCATGTTTTATATCTTGAGCAAGTCACTTTTCCCAGAAACTGAGGTTCCTCCTAGGCCAGCCAAACAGGAGGCCTATGTGTTCTTCACATACTCTTCCAAAAATGAATTATGATTCATGTTCCAGGGAACAGCCTACATGTTAGTATGTATTTGTGGGGCTTCGTTCTAGTCATGTCAAGAGATCAGCCATAATCTCTTTTGACCCACCTATATGGCAGGGTGAACTTCTATTTACTAAACATCTGCTTTTCTTACCAAGCTGCAGTGATCTTTGGAAGCCCCCAGGCCACCTTACCCCATTGCTATCTCAGGAGGTTATGTATACCATGTTCCCTTTCTGTCTCTGAACCTCTCCTGCATGTGGGGTCTCTGACTCTAATATATGTGGGGCTTCCATACAGATGCGTACATTAAATTTGGTTATTTTGCTAATCTGTCTCCCATCTATTTGATTATTAGACCAGCCAGATGAACTTTGAGGGCAGAGGGAAGTTTCTTCCTCCCTCACATATTTATCCAGATTTCATTCCCATTCATTCCCATAAATGGTTTGAGGCAACTTATAAAATTTGATGGAGTTAAAAAGCATTTTTTGTAGGAGTAGAGCTAAGAAAAAGCAAAAGAACAGTAAATCAACAATTCTCGATATTACCAATTGCTAGAAAGACTAAAAGAAGCCCAGCTGTTTTAACGTGTTGATGTAAGAACATCCAAACCTGTAGAAAAATTTTATGAGCTTATTAGAGTTTATTTGAGCCAAACAGAGGATAGGTCTGAAAGCAAAATCTCAACTGAGAAAAATGCTTCATAGATTGAAAGTTTGCAGTGTCCTTTATGCATTTGAAATTAAGAGAAGATTAAACAAAAGTGGGAAAAAGCAAGGTGGGAGTTGGATTATAGGATAGTTAAAAAGATTACTTGCTTTCCTGAGGGTAGTTAGCTGCAGGGGTCTGAAATAGAGGATTACTCTGGCATTTCAAAGATGTGTTAACCTAGAGGTATAAGAACAATGGACAAGCACACTTGCTAAAAGCGTTATATGCCTGGGGATGACTACCCACCATAACCTGCCCACTTAGGAATTTACTTCCCAAAACAGGACTTTTCAGTTTTATTACAGAACCCCTTTATTCCCACAAGAGTTTTCTTTTGAGTATTGGGATAATGAGAAATTACTGTCTTTTATATACTTTTCCCTGTTTTCTATATTTTCTAAAATGCTCATGAATTATTTTTCTAATTGGAAAACACAAATTTTAATGGCCTTGACTGTTTATCTTTTCCCTCATTCTGCGTATGCTCTGTTGCTTGTTTTAGGCCTAGATCTACACTTCAGCTTCCTTGTTCCAGAATCAAACCAGCAACACTTTGGTTTACAGGCCAGCACTCAATCTACTAAGCCACACCAGCCAGGGCTCCATATCCCTTTAGCTCCGATTTAGTATAACAGCCTCTCACTATGTAGAGAACATAGCTCTACATAGAGAACATTAGAGTCAGGAAAAGGAAGACATCATGCAGGCAGAAGCCTCCTTTCTGGCTACACAATGATGGGGAATAGACGTGAGAGGAGGTGAGCAAAACAGGCAGGAGGAGTCCCAGACTTCCCTCCTCTGGCCTTGGGCCTGGAGGGTGAGAGGTATGACACGCTGAATAATACAATAAGTAGAGATAACCAAGGGCCAAAGGCACTCTTGCCCCTGGTCCCATTTGTAATTCTAGGAAGATATCCAACTGGCTGCTCCTACCAACCTCTCTCACCCGCCCAACGTCTCTGCAAACTGTTTCTGTCATAAGAAACACCCATCTAAATCTTCCCTGTCACCAGATATTCTCCATCAGTACTCACGTCACAAAGATATCCCCTCCTCCAAAACAGCCTTCCACCTCGACACATGACACAGCTTTCCAGTGTCACAAGAAACTCCTGACCACCGACTGAAACAGAGAAGGAAGCTCTTGGAAACAAAGATCGCTGATTCGAGAAAGATAGTTATCATAAGAGTCTGTTCCAGTGACTGGGCTAGTTCTCATGAAGCTAAACAAATGAGTATTTGTAACATCAAGATACTAAGAGGGCTGGGGGATGAGCAACTTCTGACTAATTCTGCACATAGACATTCTCATCACTAAAGGAATATAACCTGTTGCCTAAAAATTACTGAAACAACCACTCTGCTCAAAACTACCTCCCCAAGGAGATAAGGAAGGCATTCATAAAAATAATTATTTTTTTATCAAAAGATTTGTAAGAATTTTTTGTCTGAGACCATGGCAACCAGAGTTTGAAGTTCTACCATCCCCTTGGACCTTTGCTGGTATCCAGATGTCTGCTGTCATCAATCACCCCCTGACCTCAAACCCCTCTTGTTCTTCTCTTTCCCTGACGTAAAACAAACCTGAATTCTGTACTTTCTCAAGATGGTTCTTTAGGACATTAGTCTGCCAACTTCTCAGCTTGCTGTCTCTCCAAATAAAGTCATTTTCTTCCCCCAAATTGCTTGCCACTTGTCTTACTGGATGTCATGTGATCAGTTTGAGCTTTCGCTTCATTGAAGCAAAAGCATCTACTTTTTTAAAGTAAGGTACAAATCAGATAGATAGGTAATCAACTAAAAATCAATTCCAAATGTTTTGAGAATCATTGACTGTGGCCTTTCTTCATCAAGTTTATGATAGCCAGGTGGATATTGACTCACAGTGGTCAGGGCAGTATTTTAAAAATGAAGAAAAACAAAGGGAAATAGTGAAAAGCAGTAATATGGCATCATCTGCTGGTTAATCTATGAATTACAACAATTTGTTTGAACTGAATGAAATTGCCATTTTTGTTTTCTGTTGGAGTCATTCCAGATCACATCAAAAGCTAACAAACTGGAAATATTAGAGGAAAATCCTAACCCCTTGTTTCTGCTTTAATATACTTGAAACACTTAGAAGCCAAAATAGCCCCTGCAGGATGTCACCCTAAGCTGGAGTCCTAGCAGCACCCAGGTACCTAGTAGTATCTAGCGGAATCCATCTCAACCTTAGGTCAGGATAGTAGATTCTGGGTGGGCATATGGACCAGCAGATCTCATGGTTGTGCTCACCTCATTCATTATTGAATGGATTATTTGGTCCAGGGCTCTGTTAGTCTGGATCCCAAGACTAACTCAGACACTCAGTGGTTCCTAGGAAAGGTTATTGATGTAGTGGATGAATGGGATATTCTGCATGATGTCCTTCAGTGTTTAAATGTCCTCACATGTAGTTAACACAGTCTTGGGGCAAAATGTGAACATGTATTATTAATTGCAAAGGAATGTATAATGCAAATGCAAACTGTTTCTAGTATTTTCTGACAGATATAAAAGAGGCCACATTTGCCATTGGGCTGCATCCCAAGTACCTGAGGCGATGTGATTATGCTCTAAGAAATATACCACATCTGGCCCAGTGTAGGCCTGCTACTTGCTTGAATTGCAATAGTCTACTCTTCTCTAGGACCCACCTGGATTCTGCAGGAGCCAGACAGGTTAATTTAATGAAGATAGAATTTGAAACACCCACTTGCCATTTTTTAGTTCCTTAAGGGTAGCACTAACTTCAACCATCTCTTTCCATCTCCTCTTATGCATCACATAATCCTCTGTCCTCGCTGTCCCCATATTTTCCTCTTCCCCCAGGAAAAAATATACACAGTAAATATTCTTCATTCACTACCTTGACTATGTGAATGGGGGCAGTTTCAGAAAATTCCACTTGGCTTTCTTCCATTGATCTCTCTCATCCCACAGCCCAAAGACCAAAAGTGAGGGTTGTGTCAAGTTCTAACATTATCTATCCCAGTTATACATTTGGAGACTGGGGAAATGACCTGCAGTGAGCTGCAAGAGCATGGGTAGGACTCCATTTACTACTTGGCTGCCATCTACCCACATCAAAAGTGTGAGAGGGTAATGACGATGCTCCAGGTCTCCATGTATCGATGCCACTTCCAGCGGCTCTCCAGTTCCCTGAGTTCTTGGGTCCATTTGTGGAAGGACTCAGAGCACCATGGCTGTGCCTATTTTTCCAGGTTTTGCAAGGTCCTCCCTCTTGGAGACCCAGCCCTCCTCCCAGTCAGGGATCCAGGGTTTTCAAACCCTGGCTCATATTTGGAAACTGGGCAAGTGATCTTGCCTTTTATTGGGGTACCCACCATCAGCCTCCTGACTTTTATCCATCCTTGATTTCTTCTGATGGTATAACTTGCATGGTGACCTTGTTGACATGTATTTTGCCCCTAAGCATGTGATGTTCTATCAACCATCTCTGTAGCTTTCTGTGGTCCAGCCTTCCTTAGCTGTCACTCTGACTTCTGAGGTCTAAGTGTCACAGCCTAGCCACTCTTGTTCCAGGGTCCCATTATCCCTGTTTCTATCAGTGAGCCCAGCTCTGTAAAAACCTCTTCTACAGCCTGCAGAGGAGAGCCCCTACATGGCTTCCTGGTGATGTGGTGCTCGTGCCTCCGAGAATGGGATTTTCTGAGTGCCCCTGTGGAACACAAAGATATGGTCAGTTTTCTGGCCTCACATAGTACATACAGTCTCTCCAGGATGCACACTTGTCTGCCATGGCACTGATGGCATTTTGACATTAGTTGGCATGAGCGCCCTTTCTATATGGTCTGGAAGCCATTGGCATTAGTTTTCTGTGGCTGCCATAACCAATTGCCACAAACCAGGTAGCTTAAAAACAGCAGAAATTGTTCTCACACTCTGGAGGTGAGAATTCTGAAATCAAAGAGTCAGCAGGGTCACACTCTCTCTCTCCAGGAGCTCGAGGGGGAGAATCCTTGCCTCTTCCAGCTCTTGGTGGCTCCAGGCACTCCCCTGGCTTGTGGTTGCATCATTCTAAACCTGCCTCCATCTTCACGAGATCTTGCCCTCTTCTCTATGTGCCTCTTATAAAGACATTTGTCATTAAGTTTATGGCCCATCCAGATAATCCAGGACGATCTCATCTTGAGGTCTTTAACTACCATATTTTGCTGTGTATAATGTGCATCCAAGTTTGGGGCCAAAATTTTCAGGAAAAAAATGTCATTTTGATTTTTTAATTCAATTTTAATGTGTATTTAGAAACAAAACTGGTTATCATATTCCAGGGTATCATTTTGCATATGGTTATTGTTCTTGCTTTTGAGAGTTACACTTTTAACTTACAAGCATAAATAAAAAATTAAAGGTGGATCTGCCTTTTGACCCAGCAATCCCACTGCTGGGAATATATCCAAAAGAACTCAAAACACTAATTTGAAAGAACATAAGCATCCCTATGTTCGTTGCAGCATTATTTACAATTGCCAAGATATGGGAGCAACCCAAGTTTCCATTAGTAAATGAGTAGATAAAACAACTATGGGGGAGCTCCACCTGCAGAGCTGCCCCACCCTGGCTGCCACAGATGAGAATAAGTCTACCAAGACATGATCTGCCTGGGGAGGGAAGGTGGCCAGTCTCTCGAAGGAGGAGGACCGAGAGCCTTTTCCTCAATGGACTTTTATTGGGTTCAATTTGCACAGGAATACAGGTAAAGCTCATCAATCATTGTCAGGCAGTAAGGATCAAACAATAGATAACATACAAAGAACTACCAGGGCTTATTCTGAGTCAGGGTCAGTTAGCTAAAGGGTTATAAAACTTTGGGAAACAAACTCATTTTCTGCTCGGACGCTTATCAGAAAATTGAGGGCATTTTTAGCAAAGCAGGTTTCACAGGATTTTCTGTATTCTTTCTTAGGCCTGATCACCCTGTGGAACCTGCCCTTTCCAGCATAGGGCTGCACCGCCCTCTGTCATTGTTTAAGGCTTAAGTCAGGCAGGGGAAGTAAGGCAGCCAAGAGATTAACAGACTTCCTGTAGAATGAGGCCTCAGGCTCTGTTGAAGCCAGGGGCGAAGGTCCATCATCCCCTTTTACTATAGCCCTCCCAAATCCTTCCCTGAGGGCCCCTGTGACTGTGCCTGTCTTAGGTCATCCCTCCCTTGAGGAATCTTACCTGTCATTGGCTAACCAGTCAGGCACTGGGGGCCAGGCAGGATGAAATAAAGGGAACAGAAGCAGTGCCCCTGCCAGGGAAATAAGCTTTGTCTCCTTAGTGGCTTATGGTTCCGAGGTCTCTCACTTAGCCTTAGCCCTGGGGGGTCACAGCTTCTGAAACCCGGCAGGGCAGTTCCCAACACCATGGGACATTTACACAAGGGAATTCCACTTGCCCATAAAAAAGAAGAAAATTTTACTCTTTTTGATGGTATGGATGGACCTGGAGGACATTATGCTAAGTGAAATAAGGCAGTCAGAGAAAAACAAATGCCATATGATTTCACTCATATGTGGGATCTAATGAACAAACTGAACTAACAAGCAAAACAGAGACACACTCATAGTGGGAGAACAGATGACAGCTAGTAGGAAGCAGGGGGGCAGACTAAGGGGTGCAGGGACTGAGCAAAAAAGAAAAAGGATTCCTGGACATGGACAGCAGGGTGTGAATGGCTGGAAGGAGAGGAGTATGAGGACACTAAATGGTAATGGGAAAAATATCATAAAGATTATATATATTTTTTAAAGTATTCAAAACATTTACATAGAGACAGAATTAGTACTATCCATGTATAATGCGCACCCTTATTTTTCCCTCAAAAATGTGGATTAAAAAGTGCACATTATACATGGCAAAATATGGTAAATTATTTCTGCAAAGATCACTCCCTTACATTTTTTTTTCAAATAAGGTTATATTCACAGGTTCTGGGGTTTAGGATATAGATGTGTGTTTGGGGAGGGGAGTACCATTTAACCCACTACATCATTCTAGTAGTGAGTTTATACCATCTTCTGGGGGGGTTACCAAGTGGTTAAATCCTGTATCTCTGAGCAGGGTTCTAAATTCAATAAATTCTCCCTTTTCCACACTTTTGTTCTGGCCCCTTGATCAAACACCCTCCAGATCCCAGTCCTGTATCTAGTCCTCTCTGCATTGCTGACACATGCTGGCTGGGGTGTAGAACTTTTAGGGACTTTAGCCCTTTATTTTCTTTGAAGGCCCAGCACAAGGTTGGCTAGGTTATGCTGCAGTTTACATTTAGTCGTATACCTGGGGGCCAGGGGGGGAGTTGGGGCATATCCTGGTGGTGAGGAACATAAGCTATCTCAAAGGCAAGGTGTATCTGCATTATCTTCAAGGAAGGAAGAGAGTGTTAGCTCTTAGAAGGAAGAATAGTCCACTTTTTAAAATTATTTTTTATTGTTGCTCAAGTAAAAATAGCCCACTTTTGTGGGGTTGGATAACTCAGAGAAAACTAGAAGTTCAAGATGGGGAAGGGGGTTATCAATACAGAAATGTCATCCTGTATGTCACAGGCCCATGGTTCCCCAGCTAAGGCTTTCACCTTGGCACAGCCGTCCTGCCTCGGTTGGGAGTTCAGTCTTCTTTGGGCTCAGATGACTCATTCCTAGGCCTGGTCCTCAGCTTTCTCTGGCCTCCAATGCAGATGACAGTTTCCCTGTAAAGTTCTCTGACTTTGGATCCTAAATTTCAATTGCCTGGCAATTGCTTTCTGTTTTTTTTGTTGTCATTTTATCATTTTTCTCCTTTAAAAAAATTGTGGTAAAATATACATTTTCTTCTCAAATGCACATAATATTTATTATCTTAACCACTTTTAAGTGCACTGTTCAGGGGTATTAATACATTCATTATGTTGTACAATTTAGATCTCTAGAACTTTCCATCTTATAAAATAGAAACTCTACACCCATTAAATAATCCCTATTCCTGCCTTCCTTGAGCAACCATCCTTCCACTTTTGTCTCTGTGAACTTGATACTCCAGGTATGTCATGTAAGGGAATCATACAGTGTTTGTCTTCCTGTGACTGGCTCATTTCACTTAGTGTAATGTCCTCAGGGTTTACCCATTTTGTAGCATATGTCAGAATTTCCATCTTTTTAAAAAATATTTTTAAAATTTATTTTGAGAGAGAGAAAGGGAGAGAAAAAGAGAAAGAGAAACATCAACCCAGGCATGTACCCTGACTGGGCATCAAACTGGCTTCAAGTTCACAGGCTGCCACTCATCCCACTGAGCCACACCAGCCAGGGCAGAACTTCCTTTTTGAGGGTGAATAATATTCTATTGTATGTATATACCACATTTTGTTTATTTATTCATCTGTTGATAGACACTTAAAGGGTTACTTCCACATTTTGGCTACTATCAATAATGCCGTTAGATATGTAAGTGCGAAAATATCTTTTTAAGACCTTGTCTTCAATTCTTTTGAATACATACCCAGAATGTCTATGGCCATACCGTCCTGAATGCAGCCCATCTCAACTGAATACATACCCAGAAACAGAATTGCTGGATCATATTGTATTTCTTTCTATGTTTTTGAGGAACCACCACAGTGTTTTCCACAGCAGTTGTAGTTTTGCATTCCCACCAGCACTGCACAAGGGTTCCAATGTTTCCAGGTCCTTGCTCATACTTGTTATTTTTTATTATACTAGTCATCCCAATGGTGTGAGGTCTCACCCATGTTTTTTAAATGGCTGATAAATGGCACCATCTGGTGAATTCCTTGCCACCAGGGCACACTCTTGAGGTGGGGGCACTGTCGGAGGAATCTGAGCTGTTGTGGAGCCACCCACCACAACTGCAGCTGAAATTAGAGACAGGCCCAGGGACATGATGCAGCCTACCCAAATCTTCTCAACTCTGTTCACATTCCTGGTTATTTCATAAATGTCAAAATCTTAAAATTTCTCCATCTACTTATGTTTCTTTCTAGACTTTAAACATTAAATCAGCTGTGCATAGGTAAGTGGCCTCCCACTTCCCTATGAGAATAAGTAGCATAGATGGTAGGTAGACAATAGACAGGGGGAGGGTGAATAGTATGGGAAATATAGAAGCCAATGAATTTATATGTATGACATACAGACATGAACTAAAGAGGGGAAATGTGGGTGGGAGGGGATGTACAGGGTGGAGGGGAGTGAAGGGGGAAAATGGGACAACTGTAATAGCATAATCAATAAAATTTATTTTTTAAAAAAACAGCCGTGCATTGGAAAGGAGAATTATTAGGACGCTTTTAGGATGAAGTTTAAGGAGAAAATAAAAGCAAAGAAAGAAAAGAAACATTGAAAGAAAATGAGGAAAAGAAGGAATCTTTAAAGTTTAGAAGAGTTTTTGTTTTAGTACAATTGGGGAAGGTGTGTTTCCCAGACATGAACATGAACATGAGCCTCCAGAAACTTTCTTATCAGATTCATATTTTGGGTAACTGTTTTTTCAGGATCTTTTGGGCTCTAATGACCAAACCTGGACCTTCTGCTGTTTATTAAAATTAGATTTGTTTAATGTGATGTAGTGCTGGAATTAGGTTTTAAATTTTTTGTGTTCTATTGGAAGAGAAGGAGTAGGGTGAAAATAACCAATAACCCTTATAAAATAACCAATTTAAAAAGGTAGGCTCTAAGTGTGCTAGTATATAGTGTTAAAATAAGTTTTCTGTCATTTTAAAAATTGTGGTAAAGTACACATAACATAAAATTTAACATCTCAACCATTTTTTTACCCTCACCTGAGAACATGCTTATTGATTTTAGAGATAGGGGAAGGGAAGGAGAGAGTGAGGGAGAGAAACATTGATGTAAGAGAGAAACATCTATCAATTATCTCTCTTGTACATGCCCTGAGGAACCCAGGCATGTGCCCTAACTGGGAATTGAACCCATGGGATGATGGATGCTCCAACCAACTGAGCCACACCCACCAGGGCATCATCTAAACCATAAATCATTTTTAAGTCTACAGTTAAGTAGTGTTAAGTACATTTTCATTGTTGGTGACCAATCTCCAGAAGTTTTTTTCATCTTGCAAAGCAGAAAATTTATATCTGTTAAACAACAACCATTCCAATCACATAGTCTTTTGACTAGAACATTTAATCCACTTGCATTTAAATTAATTGTTAATAGATATGTATTTATTGCCATTTTATTATTAATATTTTTATCCTTTAAGTCCTTTTAAAGCTAAATGATATTCTATTGTATGTATACACTATATTTTATTCATTCATTTCTCCATTGATGGACACCTTGGTTGTTTCCACCTTTTGGCTACTGTGAATAATGCTGCTATGAACATAGAAATGCAAATATCTCCTCAGGCCTTGCTTTCAATTGGTTTGGGTATCTACCCAGAAATGGAATTATTGAATCATATAGTAATTCAGTTTTTAATTTTTAAAGGAGACACCATACTGTTATTCATAGTGGTGTTACCATTTTACATTCCCACTGCAGTGCACAGGGGTTCCAACTTCTGTACATCCTCACCAACATTTGTTATATTGTGGAGGTTTTTAGATATAATTGACACATAAGATCATATTAGTTTCAAATGTACAACATAATTGTTCAATATTTGTATATATTGAAAAATGATCACTCTAAAAAGTCTAGTTGACATCTACCACCATACATAATAACAAAAATATTTTCTTCTTGTGATGGGGATTTTAAGACCTCCTGTCTAAGCAATTCTCCACTATGTAATATAATAGTAACTATAGCCACCATGCTGTACATTACATCTATTTTCAGTTCTTTTTATAGTAGCCATTTTAATGGATGTGAGGTGTATCTTGTGGTTTTAATTGGCATTTTCTTATGACTAGTGATGTTGAACATTTTTTTCGTGTGCTCATTGGCCTTTGTATACCTTTTTTGGAAGAATGTCTAATCAGGTCTTTTACACAGTTTTAATTGGGTTTTGTTATTGTTGTTGAGTTATAGGAGATTTTTGTGTATTCTAGATATTAATCCCTTATCAGATATATGATTTACAAATATTTTCTTTCATTCCATGAATTACCTTATCGCTATATTAACTGTGTCTTTCAATGTACAGAAATTTTCGGGGTCTTTTTTTTTCATTAAATTTATTGAGGTGACATTGGTTAATAAAATTATATAAGCTTTAAGTGTACAATTCTATGATACATCATTGCATTGTGTGCCCACCATCCAAAGCCAAATCTTCTTCCATCATGATATATTTGATCCTCCTTTACCCTTTTTTACTCCTAACCCTTTTCCGTCTGGTAACCACCATACTATTGTGTGTGTCCATGAGTTTTTTTGTTTGTTTGTTTTCTTGTTTATTTGTTGCTTTCAGTTTTTTACCCCATATGAGTGAAATTATATGGTTCTAGACCTTTTCTCTCTGACATTTTGCCTAGCATGATATTCTCATGATTCATCCATGTTGTTGCAAATAGCCGTATTTCATCTCTTCTTATGGTTGAGTAGTATTCCACTGTACATATGTACCATGTCTTCTTTATCAATCATCTAAGAAAGGACACTTTGGTTGTTTCCATGACTTGGCCACTGGAAATGATGCTGCAATGAACACAGTGGTGCATATATCTTTGTGAATAAAAGTTTCCAAGTTCTGGGGGTAGATACCCAAAAGAGGGGTTGCTGGGTCATATGGTAACTCTATGCTTGATTTTTTGAGGAATCTCCAGAATTTTTGGTTTTGATGTAGTCCAATCTATCTATTTTTATTTTGTTGCCTGTGCTTTTAGTGTCACATCCAAGAAATAATTTGCAAATCCAAAGTCATGAAGCTTTCCCACTATATTTTCTTCTAGGTGTTTTATAGTTCAGCTCTTACTTTTGAGTTATTGATCCATTTATGTTCCTTTTTGTACATGCTGTAAGATAAAGATATCCAAGTTCCGCCAACACCATTTGTTGAAAGGACAGTCCTTTCCCCATTAAATGGATTTGGCATCCTGGTCAGAAATCATTTGACTATATAAACAAGGATTTATTTCTGGGTTCTCTACTATATTCCATTGATTGGTATGTCTATTTTTATGTCAGCACTATATTTTTTTGACTGCAGTAGCTTTGTAAGAAATTTTGAAATCAGGAAGTATAAGACTTCCAACTTTGTCATTTTTCAAGTTCATTTTAGCTATTAGAGGATTCCTTTACAGTCTACATAAATTTTAGGATAAGTTTTTCTATTTCTGCAAAAAAATGTTTTGAAGAGTTTAATAAACATTGTACTAAATCTGTAGATGGCTTTGGGTAGTATTAACATCTTAGCTATATTGTTTTCCAATTCATGATTGTGAGATGTTTTTCCAATTACTTGTGCCTTCTTTAATTCCTTTCAGCCACATTTTCTATTTTTCTATGTATGAGTCTTTTGCCTCCTTAGTTAAGTTTATTCCTAAGTATTTTATTTTTTATGACATTGTAAATGGAATTCTTTCTTAATTTCCAGAAACACCCACCCTCCACACTCCAAGCAGCCCTGCATGACACACAATGTCATGGGTAACTGCATTACCCATACTTTTATAATAAAATAAAATACATTAAATTCACAACATGAAAAAATGTGTTGTTTGTTTTCATGTTTTGACAAGTAATGCAGTCAGATGAACAAATAAAAAGAAAGAGAGGATGTCTGAGTATGAATATTTGTGTATATACTTCATTTGTTTGCTGGCTCAGAATCTCATACTTGGAGAAAAAGTTCATTCTTATCCATGTGACTTACTGTGGCTATCAGATCACTAGAAGAATTAAGCAAGCAGAGGCTTCATTAGTGCTTGCACATTGCACTTGTGCTTTTCAAATCCACCTGCCATGGCATAAAGTTATCCTCCTTGAGGAAGACTGTGCAAAGAGGCCCTGGAGAATGAAGCACCCTGTGAGGAAAGAATCCATGTGGACCACCAAGGTGCTCTAGCTGAGCTCCCAACTGAGAGCAGCTGTATGAGTGAGCAGAAAAACCACTTCCCAGGCTGGCTTAGCTACTGCCCCTGTGAAATGTGAGAACTTCCAGCAATGAAGATCAGTGTAGATCTGTTGATACACCATCATTCCTCAAGGAGACTAATTGATGACCTGATGGAAAGCTAATTACATCAACTTCCATGCTGGAAGGCAGAGATTTGTTTTAACAAGACTAGATACACATTCCAGATATGAATTTGCCTCTCTTGCCAACAAAGCCTCCTCCAGAATCACTATTTGAAGCTAAAGGAATTGGAAGCTAAAGGAGTGTTTGATTCACTGACATGGGATTCCATAATCAGGGGTGTCCAACTTACAGCCCATGGGCCGCATGCAGCCCAGGATGGCTATGAATACAGCCCAACACAAAATTGTATTTGCAACTTAAACTCACTTAAAACTTTGTGAGACTTTTTGTGATTATGTATTACAATGTATTTAATGTGTGGCCCAAGACAACTTTTCTTCTTTCAGTGTGACCCAGAGCTGCCAAAAGTTTGGAAAGCCTTGCATACATTAAATATTGTGTCATAACAGTGGCCACCATGACAATGATATCAATTATATCATGTGTTGCGCAACTCAGAAGCTGTGCCTTGTAGGGCAATGGAATAGCTTGAAGAAGTCACATTTAAAGCACCAACTTAGAGTCAATACTCTATGAGATGGGTCATCATTTGCCATGATGCATTATTTACATCAAATCAAAGACCTTTTTATATGTAGCTGTCTCTCTAGTAAGAAGCATACATTGTTCTGTGAATCAGGGAATGAAGCAGGTGTGATTCACTTACCATCATTCCAAATGACCCTCTGGAGGACTCTGTGTTCCTGTCTCTAAAACTGTAGTTTCTGAAGTGCTAGAGATCCTGGAACTGAAAAGGGACACATTTTTTTGCAGGTGACACAGAAAGAGTGCCACTGAATTACAAGCTATGCCAGCTGCCTGGGTGCTTTGGGTTTCTTGTAACCAGGGACCAGCAATAGAAGAGAAGTTATTGTCTTGCAGGGGTAATTGACCCTGATGAACAGGAGGGAGAAAGAGTGCAGTTACACTGTGATGAAAGGAAAAAAGATGTGTGGCACCTGTGCTCCACTTGGGCAACTTGTGGTACTCTCTCACTCAGTTGTGGTGATAAATGGACAAGTACAGTAACCTTTTTGAAGAGGGCATGGTGACCAGAATTTAGACTTCATAAGGTTGAAGATCAAGGTCACATTACTGGGTAAACCACATAGACATGCAGAGGTGAGGGGAGGGAATCTTGAACGAACAGTGGAGAGAAGAAATGATGAATATCAATTGTAGTACTGAGACCAGCTACAGCAATAGAGGTTGTAATTCATGCTTCTAAAACTGCTTCTTTTGTTTCCCCCCAGGAAGAGAGGCCCACTGGAATGCTGGAGGAGCTTCTCTTCAAATGTAGATGAAGAAGTGTATTTGAGCAGCACAGTGATGCAGCAACTGGAGATGAACATGAAGATTCCCTTCAAGAAAAGACCCATCCCAGCTGCTGGGAATGCTGCGAGCAGACAGCCTATAGCTATCAAGTCTTTCAGAGTTTGCCTGCAGAAAGCTGCCTTGACCAAAGTCATATTTTGTTATGTAGCTCATTTCCAGTGGCTAATGGCTACATGGGCATAAGAGTCCAATGACTTTAGCCAAATGTTGGACAACACTGAAAGGCTGATTAAGAACTGGACTTCCTCGTGGGATTGGCCGATGCAATGCACTTTGACTATCCCTCTGCCCAATTCTACTTCTTTCCCATTCCTCCAGAAGTGTTAAATAAACATCTTAGTGAATATCCTGCTTGACAAACTCTCTCAGTGTCTGCTTTGAAAGACAGCTGCTGCCCCATCTTAGTAACTGGTAATGAGGCTGTAGCTAATAGTTTTAATTTGTTTGACATTCAGTGGCTCCTTTGCCTCCATCCAGGACCTCAGCTGGTTGAGATTATTTACTTAGTGGGGTAACCCAAACACATATTCCTGAACCTTTGATGGTCTAGCCTTTTTTTTTGTTGCCATAGGTTTTTATTAACTTTTTCTATGGGACAAAGAAGTATTAAGAGGCATTTGGGGAATCACTTGGGTTCCAGACACAGTCATCTGTATTTTCCAAATACAGCTACACAATTTTTCCTGTCTCATATCCTCTTCAGTGTGGCCTTGTTACCTTTCCATCAAGCGGTGAAGTCTAATTTCCTCTCCTTATTCTGGGTTGGTCTTACTAAGTCCCTTGTAATCGATAGAATAGGCAGGAGTAATACTGAGTAACTTCTGTGATGAGGCTGGAAGTGGTCTTACAGCTTCTGCCTTAGTTTCTTGGATGCCCCCTCTTGAAACTTTTCACCATTCTGAGAAAAACCCAAGCCACAGTGAAGACTGTATGTGCTATGGTTGACCATCCCAGCTGTGTTCAGCCTTTAAGTCATTCCAGCCCAGTTATCAGACGCCAAGTGAAGAAGCTCACAGATGATTCCAAGACCAGTTTATTCAAACAGTTTATTCAAGTCATCCTTAGCCATTCAAGGTTTCTTGGTGAAGGCCCCAGTCATGGAACAGAGACAAACCATCTCTATTCTGCCTTCTCTGAATTCCTAACCCACAGGATCTGTGAGCATAACAAATGGTTGCTTTCTGTCACTCAGTTTGGGGCAGTTTGAGTACAGCTGGAGAATACCAGAACTTTCTCTCTGCCCCTGTTATGTGAGAATGCCCAATTTCTTTTTGGTAGTCAGAGTAAACACCCCCAGCCAGTACAATAACTTCCTATTTTCTCTAATGGTTTAGTGGCATAAGGAGTCTCAGATGGCCAGATGACTGTCTCAATTTCCAGTTAAATGGAGCCTTGGATGTCCCATGATGGAAGAATTCCTTCCCTGGGAGCAAAGGCCTAAAAATAAGCAGAGTCTAAAGTTATGGATGAAAAGCAAAAATTCTATAACTGGGTTATTAGATAGCATAGAGAAAGTAGCCCTTTCTTTCACCTCTTGATAACTGAACTTATATATCCTGCTTATGGAAGAAACAGTATGTAAATTGACTGTTAATTTAAAGCATAAACTACATTCTGTAAGAGAGAATCCTACCTTTTTGGTGTGTTATCTCTCAGATGGCATCATAATTGGGTACTCAATAGGCCATTCCACCTTTTATTAGGTTGGTCTTCCAAGTGAAATAGCAGCAGTTAGTGTCATGTGTGAATCCATTACTGTATTTTGTCATTGTGTCATTGTGGTTTCTTTCATGTGCGTTGTGTGTTTTGTGTGTGTGTGTGTTGCCTCCCAGTTAGCATCACAGCTGGGTCTTCAGTAGGTAATTTCACCATTTTATCAGTCTTCTGAGGTTAAAGCCAGTGAATCCCATATGTATGAAACTACTGCTGCTTCTTTTTTTTTTGCTATTAAATTAATTTATTGATCAGAGGCAAAACTGTAAAGAATACCATGATGGCAAGCAATGCATTTTTGTGTGTGTGGCTCTTTTCAGTCTATTGTATGACGGCGTTACACTAGTCCAAGTTAAAAGCAGATCCCAAATAGTTACATCATACAAGCTGCGAGGTTTTTAAACTTGTGACAATGGACAGAAAGGAAATTCTACTCATTGTAAGGAAATCCTTACTTAAGCTTCAGTGAGCCAAAAGCACTTAAAACCCATGAATCTTAACCAGTCCAGTCTCTACCAGGAACTGGCATACGTTCTTGAGCTGGTCACCCTGTAGCTGAATTACTTCTCCACATGGCAGATGCCCAATTACAGTACCATTGCAGGCTAATTTCTTCTTAAACGACTTCACTAGTTTCTTTTTATCATAATCAGCTGCGATCCCTTGGACAGCAGTAAAGCTCTTCCTGCCGTTTCTCTGTTGAATTCCTATGTGCATATAATTCTCCGTGCCAGCAGGAAGTAGATTATCGCTCTTACTTGCATCAGCAAAGGGGTCGAAAGAATGGAAGTTCTGCATAGCGGACAATTCCTTTTCCTGGGTGGAAACGGCCTGTGGGAGGCTGTGGCGGGAGAAGGTGGGCAGGCGGGGCAGAGTGTCGGGAAATGAGGGTGGTCTTAAGGGGAAGGCTGCCAAGTCCTCGGAGGCCTCGGCGGTTCAGCAACTGGGGCCTAAGTAATGCATTCTTTAAGTTAAGAATAGCAATGTTATAAGAAGCATTGTGTGTAGGAAAGGCAAATTATATCCCAAAACACACATCTTTTCTTATGAGGACAAATCCTTGCAGCCTCCATAATATTTACACTGTTGATGCCACCAAGTGATGCCTCTCTTGTTTAGTGATAGGCATCTTGCAATTTGGAGGAAATATTTTTTAAGATTTTATTTATTTATTTTTGGAGAGGGAAAGGAGGGGGAGAGAGAGAGAGAGAGAGAGAGAGGGAGAGAGAGGGGGAGAGAGAGAGAGAGAGAGAGAGACATCAATGTGCGGTTGCTGAGGGTCATGGCCTGCAACCCAGGCATGTACCCTGACTGGGAATTGAACCTGCGACACTTTGGTTCGCAGCCCACGCTCAATCCACTGAGCTACGCCAGCCAGGCCTGGAGGAAATATTTTAACATGCTAAAAATACTGGAACCCCAGAAACTTAAAGTTGTTGGGCTCTGAATTCCATAGGGTTTACCTCCCACCTTATGGCACTCAGGTTTCTAAGGCATCCAGCATCCTTGTCACTGATGCTCATCAGGTTCAATTGGCATGTTTCGTCAATGTAGTAGAACAGTGTGATGTACTGAGATATCAAGATAGTCGAGATCTCTGCAAATTAGATTATGGCAGGTAGGAGAATTGACATTACCTTGGTATGATAACATGAAAATACACTATTGTGCCTACTAGGTGAAAGCAAACTGTTTATGGAGGTCCTTGCAATTTGGTTATTAGAAAAATTGCATTTTCTAGATCAATAGGTGCTTACTCAGGTCTATGTGCTGAATTGTTCCAATAAAGATACCATATTTAGGCCCCATCCAGGCAACTCAGAGCATTGTCCCAATGCAACAAGGTTGTGGGTATGATCCCCTGTCAGAGCTCATACAAGAAACAACCGATGAATGCAATAAGTTGTTTCTCTCTATCTCTCCCCACCCCCTGTCTCTCTCGTCAATAATAATAATTTTTTTTAAAAAAAGATATTATATCTAGACTAACAGCTGCAACAGAAGTCACCATCTAGTTACATTTCTAATGAATAACAATCATTCTCCCAGGTCTATATGCCTTCCATACAGGCCAAATAAATAAGTTAAATAGAAATATATTAGGAACCATCAACCTTGCATTTTTGGAATCTTTGATGTTGTCATTAATCTCAGCAATTCCCCTAGGAATGCATTATTGTTTATAATTTTTTTTTAATTTACCATGTTAGCAGGAAGGAAAAATCCCAGGATCTTACTCTTGGCTCTTCCAATCATAAGAGCTTTCATTGAATGGATCAGAGATAAAGTGGGGATTCTTCCAGATACTGCTATATCAGCTATATTGGGGGTTGGCAAACTATGTTGTAATTCAAATCTGGCCCACTTAGATGCTTCTGTAGATGTAGTTTTATTAAAACATAGTCATGCATATTTATTTACATACTGTGGCTGCTTTCATGATAAAATGACAAAGTTGAATATTTTCCACAAAGACCATCTAGCCTGCAAAGCCTAAAATATTTACTCTCTAAGCATTTATAGAAGGTTTGCCAACCCCTCAATTATACATTCAAGAATGACAGTAAATACGACAAGGTTGGTCCATAGATTCACTGTCATCACAGTGAGATGGACCTGCTTACAAACCCAATTTACCACTAGAAGCCCTTTGAACTGCAGCAGAGTTATATATGAGATCTCCCAGAATTCTCAGCAAGTCAGAGCCAGTATCTATCTACTAATCTACAAAAGATGCAGGCAATGGATCTGGATATTTCTCTTTCTAGATTCATAATATGTCTAGTAATGGTCACAGGGGACCATTACTGGGGAAGGCTTGGAGGAAGAAACACAACATTAACTTATGGCAGTGTTTCTGGGTCTTTCTCAAGGTGGTGTGGCCTACTCTTCATCAAGGGCTCCAGGTTTAATAACTGACAGTTCTAGAAACTGAATCAGAGACTGTGTCACCACCCAGCCTCTGACCCAGACCTAGAGTTTCTCTTGTAATATTTAAGTAAGCCATCATCTTTTTTTATTTCTAGGGACAATGTGAATGATTAGCTATCATCTAAAATCTCTGTGGGTCAAAACATTCTGATTAGCACTTCATCCCTGTTGTCTATTATGGCATGTATACCCACTTTGGCTCTGATAGTAAAGTTGGCTCTCATATCCAATATTCCACTGAAACCAGAAAGCCCACCTTGATGGCAACATCTTCCACTGTTACTTATTTATGGAGAGCACTCATTTTCTTTTCATTCAGCTTTTCAAGAATGCTGATGTTCCCACTCACATTTCTCAGTGCAATACTGTGGAAAATAAAATGTTTGAATTTTTTGGTGCTTCAGCAAAAAGCACTAGCCTATTAAAACACACACACACAACTGTACAATATAAAGATGAAGTTTTTTCACTTCCTTTAGAAATATTTTACTCTTTTCGTTCCAAGAGCCATTTGTCCAGTTAACAGCTCTAATCTGAAAGGGTAATAAAACTCTTCTTTCCTCAGAAGGACCAGATCATTACAGCCCAGAACACTGCCTTTGGCTAAGCCCCAAGACACTGGCAAAACTGAAGCACTACCTCCTTAGGAATTTGCACATTAAAAAGGGTGAAGCCTAGAATCTGGAGCCATCTCTGGGTTATAACAGCAAGTTTTAGATTAATGGTAGATAGATAGATCAGGTCATTGAAAAGACATATTTACATTCCAAAAGGTTAGGGTAAGACTAAGGACCCCTATGTTCAGTCTCCAAGGAGTTATTTTTTTTCCCCTCTCCTTTTGGGAGAGGGGAGGAATGACTATCCTTCTCTTGACAAAGACAAAATCCATTGATCTCCAATCTTTGTCTATAAGCTATAACCTGTTATGACATAGAAAGTTTCCATAAGCTCTCATTGCCCCACCTGTAGGACTAAGGTGTGGGGTATTGAATACTAGTGCTTCAATGTTACTCTGGCTGTTGATCTGCCTGTATCAATGAAGAAGAGCTGTTTTCCCTGGCCCAAGTGCCATGTGTTCCTGCCGTGTTTGCAAACAGAATGTACATAACTGTGCATGTGGAATAACATCTGAGATATTCCACAGTGCGTACACACAGTGAAGGGAGTGTCCTCTGGGCCCTCTCGGGGTGTGTGTTTGGGGAGAGGGGTATAGTAGCACGTGTTTAACCTTCCTGTCCATTCCAACATTTCTCTCTTCCTTAGCCTTTATTTAAATTCCTTTCAGTGTTACACTAGGAGGGTTTGGCATCTTAATTTTGTTGACTATAGACCACCAGTGAATCCAAATTTTAACCAACTAACCACTTAAATTGTTGAAACCACTCCCAAGTGCTCGAGCTAAGACACTGAATACAGAATCCCCAGTAAGTGCTCCCATTTCGTAAGGTGGCCTGAGGCCATGCCATGGTTTATTCAAACATTCCTAAAATCCAGTTCCAAACATATTTCCCAGGTCCCTACCAATATATAACAGTGAAACCTTGCAATTTTGGGAGAGTGTAAGTTCTCTTTTCCTAGGATGCACTTTGGGCTTTCCCCCATAAAACATGCTGAACTCTGACTCTAGAGCTCTAAAAGCAAAAAGGAGTGAAGAGGCAGATATTGGAAAGAATAAGAATCTTCCTGCAAGGTAAATGCCTCAGACAAAGTTATTACAAGGAATAACTTATTCCTATGCCAGGGAAAGCTTATTTCCTCACACATATGAGGAAGTGTTGCTTCTATTGATGAAAAAGACTGGGAGATTCAAAGTTCTCAGCTTTATCTAAGCTTACCCAGACACCTTGGTCCTTCCCAACCACTGCTCTTTCACCTGAAAGGCTTGAGACGTCTGTGAAGTCAACTTACATTGTAAATTCCACAATCCACACAATTAAAATTTTATTTTCAGTGAGATATGCCTGCAGCTAAAAAAAAAAGAGAGAGAGAGAGAGTATTTGGGGAGGGGGTTTCTCATAGATACACTCTGATTCTAGTTTGAGCTGAGTGTTCAGTAGTATTTTTTTTGAAAGCCTAGATATGTTTTATTTATTTTTTAATATATTTTATTGATTATGCTATTACAGTTGTCCCATTATCCCCACTTTGTTCCCCTCCACCCTGCACACCCTTTCCCACCCACTTCCCCCCTTTAGTTAATGTCCATGTGTCATAAGTTCTTTAGCTTCTACATTTCCCATACTATTCTTGCCCTCCCCTGTCTTTTTTCTACCTACCATCTATGCTACTTATTCTCTATACCTTTTTGCCCTCTCTCCTCCTCCCACTCCCCTGTTGCTGACCCTCCATGTGATCTTATTCCTGTGGTTCTGTTCCTGTTCTAGTTGTTTGCTTAGTTTGTTTTTGTTTTTGTTTTAGGTGTGGTTGTTAATAATTGTGAGTTTGCTGGCATTTTACTATACATGTTTTTTATTTTCTTTTTCTTAGATAAGTCTCTTTAACATTTCATAAAATAAGGGCTTGGTGGTGATGAACTCCTTTAACTTGACCTTATCTGAGAAGCACTTTATCTGCCCTTCCATTCTAAATGAAAGCTTTGCTGGATAGAGCAATCTGGGATGTAGGTCCTTCCTTTCATGACTTGAAATACTTCTTTCCAGCCCCTTCTTGCCTGTAAGGTCTCTTTTGAGAAATCAGCTGACAGTCTGATGGGCACTCCTTTGTAGGTTACTGTCTCCTTGTCTCTTGCTGCTTGTAGAATTCTCTCCTTCATTTTTACTTTGGCTAATGTAATTATAATGTGCCTTGGTGTGTTCCTCCTTGGCTCCAACTTCTTTGGGATTCTCTGAGCTTCCTGGACTTCCAGGAAGTCTATTTCCTTTGCCAGATTGGGAAAGTTCTCCTTTATTATTTGTTCAAATAAATTTTCCACTTGTCGTTCTTCCTCTTCCCCTTCTGGTACCCCTGCAATTCGGATGTTGGAATGTTTAAAGATGTCCTGGAGGTTTCTAAGCCTCTCCTCATTTTTTTGAATTCTTATTTCTTCATTTTTTTCTGATTGTATGTTGTTTTCTTCCTTCTGGTCCACTTCATTGATGTGTGACCCAGCTTTCATTCTATCACTATTGGTTCCCTGTGCATTTTTCTTTTTTCCACTTATTGTAGCCTTCATTTTTTCATCTAATTTGTGACCAAAATCAACCAATTCTGTGAGCATCCTGATCACCAGTGCTTTGAACTGTGCATCTGATAGGTTGGTTATCTCTCGGTTGCTTAAAAGTACCACTTGCGGTGCTTTCATTTGTTCTTCTGTTTGAGCCATCTTTTTTCCCCCCTTTTGTCTGGTCACACCTGTTACATATGAGGGGCGGAGCCTTAGGTGTTCACCAGAGCGGGGCACCCTAGTCGCTGGGTTGTGATGCTGTATGTGGGGGTGGGGTCCAAGAGGGGAAAATGGCGCTTGCCCTGCTCTCCGTCAGACCTCAGTCCCTTCCACTGTTTCCCCCGAGCAAACTGGGCCCCTCTGTTGCCAGTTCCCATGTGGGTGGGCTTGTGCACCCCATGAGACTTTCCAACGACCTCTCCTGTGAGGCTGGGAGTCTCTCCCTGGGCCTTAACCCCCACAGGTGTTTTCAACTAGTGCTCCAAGTCTCTATTTCCCAGCCCAGTGATCCTGGGTTGCGTTCAGTACCTTGCTTCACAATTGCCACCTCGCTGGGTCTTCTGGTTGTCACTCCTCAGCCAGGGCCTGCCAGCTGCTGCTTGCGCACCCAGCGTCTGCCTGCTGCGGTCTTGTGTGCCCCGGATGCCTTATGTGCCAGGTCCCAAAGCTCTCTGCTCTCTGCGCTGCAACCCTTGACTGGCTGCCTGACTCTGGCCCTCCTACCAGTCTGGATGAACGTGTCTATTTTAACTCCTTGGTTGTCCAACTTCCGTACAGTTCAATTTTCTGTCAGTTCTGGCTGTTATTCTGTTTCTAAATTATTGTCCCTATCTTGGTTGTGTGAGGAGGCACAGTGTGTCTACCTATGCCTCCATCTTTGTTCAGTAGTATTGAAACCAGAAAAGACACTGGTGTTCAGGCTGCCTGTCACTACCACACCCAATAAGTAATGACAGCAATTGAGTCTTTATGGTTGCTTTATTCCCATGGTTGTTGATCTGAGAAGATGGTGGGTTCATACCCTAACAGACCATCTTGTCTTCTCTTTCCAGGCCAGACTTTTTATAACAGGGGGAATAAACAAGGTGCAGTGAGGGCTTTGAGATTCAGAACCAGCAACATTCCTGTTCTGGGCAGTAAGCTGTTCCCAGGGGAGGGTGGTCATCTGTCTCTCCCTGGAACACAAAGATCCAGATGCCTCCAGTTGTCCCCAGGTGGTAATCTTTAGCAGTGCCCCAGGAGGTCAGCTGTTGTCCCAGGAGCTAGGTTGGGCCTTATCTGTAGTTTCTGAAATGAAAGCTTTAACATACACATTACTTGCTAGACTTAAAACTTTCTACCTTAGCTAAAATTTTCCAAGTCTTGAGTCTCTTATGAGTATGAGCTTGTCTTTTTTACTCCCTGGAAGCTGAGCAGGGTAGTCCAAAGTAGTCATTCTATCCATGGTTGGCAGAATTCTAAGATGGCCCCCAAGACTCCCACCCCCCTTTTGTATATACCTTATATCATTTCCTTCCCTGAATGTGGGTGGGACCTGTGGATATGATGGGATATCAGTATCGCGAGGCCAAAAGAATTTTACAGATGCAATTAAGAATACTCATCAGTTGGCTCTGAGATTATCAAAAAGGACATTATCTAGGGGGCCTAACCCCATCCTACCAGGCTTCTAAATCTGGGTCAGAAGTCAGAGAAAGAGGGAGCCAGAGATCTGAAGCATGAGAGGAATTCAGTGTAAAGGAGATTCTCCATTGCAGGCTTGAAACTGGAAGGGGTCACACGCAAGGAATATGGGTGGAGCATGGGAGCTGGAGATAGCTCCTTGACCACACCTTGATTTTAGCCCCATGAGTGTGTGCACAGAGATCCCAGCTATGCCCTGTCTGCACCACTTACCTACAGAACCCTGAGCAAATGAATGAATCTTGTTCTAAGCTGCTAAGTGTGTGGTTCTTTGTTATTTAGCAAAAGAAAACTAAGACACCAGTTTACGGCCCTTTTCAGATTATGGCTAATAAAGTGTAGCAGATACTTGGTCTCCCAACACTTGCTTCATTATGCATTGCAGCACAATCACAGGAGCTAATAATGTAATTCATCATGAGGCCACAGCATGACATGGGTTACTGTTACTCTTTTTAAAAATTTTTTACTTTTAAATTATTTTATTGTTCAATTACAGTTGTCTGCATTTACCTCCAACTCCCTCATCCCAGCCAAACCCTCCCTTGTTTCCACCCTGCTTTAGTTTTGTCCATGTGTCCTTTATAGTAGTTCCTGAAAACCCTTCTACCATTATCCCTTCCCACCTCCCCTCTTGTTACTGTAAGATTGTTCTTAAGTTCAATGTCTCTGGTCATATTTTGCTTGCTTTTTTCTTTTGTTGATTAGGTTCCTGTTAAAGGTGAGATCATACAGTATTTGCCCCACCTCACCTGGTTTATTTCACTTAGCATAATGCTTTCCAGTTCCATCCATGCTGTCACAATGGGTAGGAGCTCCTTTTTTCTTACTAATGCATAGTATTCCATTGTGTAAATGTACCAGTTTTTTAATCTACTCATTTACTGATGGGCACTTAGGTTGCTTCTACTACTTGGCTATTGTAAATTGTGCTGCTATGAACATTAGGATGCATAGGTTCTTTTGGATTGGTGTTTCAGTGTTCTTAAGGTATAATCCCAGCAGTGGAATTGCTGGGTCAAAAGGCAGTTCCATTTTCAGTTTTCTGATGAAATTCCATACTGTTTTCCATAGTGGCTGCACCAGTTTGCACTCCCACCAACAGTGCACTAGGGTTCCCTTTTCTCTGCATCCTCTCCAACACTGGTTTAATTGTTTATGATGGCCATTCTGACCAGTGTAAAGTGGTGTCTCATTGTGGTTTTAATTTGCAGCAATCTGATGGCTTAGTGATGCTGAGCATCTTTTCATATGCCTCTGGCCCTCTGTATGTCCTCCTTGGAGAAGTGTCTGTTCAAGTACTTTGCCCATTTTTAATTGAGTTGTCTGTCTTCTTATAGTGGAGTTGTGTGAGTTCTTTATATATTTTGGAGATCAAACCCTTGTCCTTGATAATGTAATGGTGGCATTGGTAAATATGTTTTCCCATACAGTTGGTTCTCTTTTCATTTTAATGCTGTTTTCTTTAGCCATGAAGAAGCTTTTTAATTTGATGAGGTCCCATTTGTTTATTCTTTCCTTTATGTCCCTTGCTTTAGGGGACATATCAGTGAAGATATTGCTACATGGAATGTCTGAAATTTTCCTGCTGATGTTTTCCTCTAGGACTTTTATGGTGTCATGACTTATATTTATGTCTTTTATACACCTTGAATTTATTTTTGTGTATGGTGTAAGTTGGTGCTCGAGTTTCATTTTTTTTTTTTTGCATGTAGCTGTCCAGTTTTCCCAACACCATTTGTTGAAGAGGCTATTTTTTACTCCATTTTATGCTGCTGCCCCCTTTGTCAAATATTAATTGACCATTGAGACTTGGGTTTATTTCTGAGCTCTCTGTTCTGTTCCATTGATCTATGTGTCTGTTCTTATGCCTGTACTGAATTGTTTTGATTACAGTGGCCTTGTAATACAATTTGATATCAGGTATTGTAATCCCTCCTACTTTGTTCTTCTTTCTCAAAATTGCTGCAGCAATTTGGGGTCATTTATGGTTCCATATAAATTTCTGAAATGTTTGTTCTATATCTGTGAAATGTGTCATTGGTATTTTAATAGGGATTGCATTGAATCTATACCTTGTTTTGGGTAGTATGGACATTTTGATGATGTTAATTATTCTAATCCATGAGCGTGGTACATGCTTCCATTTGTGTCTTCCTTAACTTCTTTCTTCAGTGTTGTGTACTTTTCTGAGTACAGGTCTTTTACTTCCTTGGTTAGGTTTATTCCTAGGTATTTTATTTTTCTTGTTGCTACAGCAGATGGGATTTTTTCCCCCTGATTTCTGTTTCTGGTATTTCATTGTTGGTGTACAAAAATGCCTTTGATTTCTGAATATTGACTATGTATCCTGCTGTTTTGCCAAATTCACTTATTAGGTCGAGTAGTTTTTTGATGGAGTCTATAGGATTTTCTACGTACACTATCATGTCATCTGCAAACAATGACAGTTTTGTCTCCTCCTTTCTAATTTGGATTCCTTTTATTTCTTTTTCTTGTCTGATGGCTGTGGCTAGGACTTCCAATACTATGTTCAATAGGAATGGTGAAAACGGGCATACTTGTATTGTTCCTGACCTTAGTAGGAAAAATTTTAGTTTTTGCCCATTGAGTATGATGTTGGCTGTAGGTCTCTCATATATGGCCTTTATTATGTTCAGGAATGCTCTCTCTATTCCCACTTTGCTAAGTGTTTTTAAAATATTTGGGTGCTATACCTTATCGAATGCTTTTTCTGCATCTATTGATATGATCATGTGATTATAAGCTTTCCTTTTGTTTATGTGATGTATTACGTTTATCGATCTGTGAATATTGTGCCATCCTTGCATCCCTGGGATGAATCCCATTTGGTCAGGGTGTATGATCTCTTTAATGTACTACTAGATGCAGTTTGCCAATATTTTGTTGAGGATTTTAGCGTCTATGTTCATCAGTGATATTGGCCTGTAGTTTTCTTTCTTTGTTATGTCTTTATCTAGTTTTGGGATTAGGATGATGCTGGCTCATAAAAACAGTTTGGGAATCTTCCATATTCTTGGAGTTTTTGGAATACTCCGTGAAGGATAGGTGTTAGCTCATCCTTAAATGGTTTGTAAAATTCTCCTGTGAAACCATCTGGTCCAAGGCTTTTGTGTGTGGAGAATTTTTTGATTACTGCTTCAATTTCATCTGCTGTTATTGGTTTGTTCAGGCTTTCTGTTTCTTCTTTTTTCAGTTTTGGAAGATTATATTTTTTCTAAAAATTTGTCCATTTCACCTAGGTTTTCAAATTTGTTGGCATATAGTTCTTCATAGTAATTTCTTACAGTCCTTTGTATTTCTGTGGTATCAGTTGTAATCTCTCCTCTTTCATTTCCGATTGTGTTTATTTGGGTCCTCTCTTTTGTTTTCTTGATGAGCCTGCTTCAAGGCTTGTTGATTTTGTTTATCTTTTCAAAGAACCAGCTCCTGGACTTACGGATCCTTAGAATTGTGGTTTTAGTCTCTATGTCATTTAATTCTGCTCTGATCTTGGTTATTTCCTTCCTTCTACTTGCCCTGGGCTGTCTTTGTTATTGTTCCTTGAGTTCTTGTAGGTGTAGGGTTAGGTTGTTTATTTGAAATGTTTCTATCTTTTTTTTAGGTAGGCCTGTATTGCTATGAACTTCCCTCTCAGGACTGCCTTTGCTGTGTCCCATAAGTTTCGTGTTGCTGTGAGTTCATTTTTGTTTGTTTCCAAAAACTCTTTGACTTCTTCCCTAATTTCATTCTTGACCCATTCATTGTTTAATAGCATGCTATTCAATCTCCATGAGTTTGAGTGTTTTGGGATTTTTCCTTTGGGGTTGGTTTCTTGTTTCAGTCCCCTGTGGTCAGAGAAAATGCTTGATATGATTTCCATTTTCCTGAATTTGTTGAGGCTTGTTTTGTGTCCTATCATGTGGCCTATCTTTGAAAATGTTCCATGTTCATTTGAACAGAATGTGTATTTAGCTTCTTTGGGATGAAGGGCTCTATATATATATCAGCTAAGTCCATTTCATCTAGGGCATTGTTCAATGCCACAAAATCTTTGTTGATATTTTGTTTGGAAGATCTGTCCATTTTTTACAGTGGGATGTTAAAATCCTCTAATATAAATGTGATGTTGTCAATATCTTTCTTGAAGTCCTCCAACATTTTCTTTATGTATTTGGGTGCTCCTCTGGTAGGTGCATATATTTTTACAATGTTTATATCTTCTTGATGGATTCTTCCTTTGAGTATTATGAAGTGACCTTCTGGGTCTCTTTTTATGGCCTGTTTTTTGAAGTCTATTTTGTCTGATATGAGTATTGCTACCCTGGCTTTTTTTTTCCTGTCCATTGGCTTGGAATATTTTTTCTTACCCTTCACTTTCAGTCTGTGTAGGTTTTTTGTTCTGAGGTGGGTCTCTTGTGAGCAGCATATGTGTGGGCCATGCCTTCTTATCCATTCAGCTATTCCATGTCTTCTGATTGGAACATTTAATCCATTTATGTTTAAGGTTATCATTTATAGGTACTTATTCATTGCCATTCTTTGTACTTGTGTTTCTCTCTCTCTCTCTCTCACTGTTTTTCTTCCTGTTCTTAAAGCAGACCCTTTAGCTTCTCTTGCAGAGCTGTTTTGGAAGAGGTAGATTCTTTGAGGCTTCTTTTGTCCAGGAAGCTCCTTATTTGGCCTACCACTTTAATTGAGAGACTTGCTGGATAGAATAGTCTCGTTTGCATACCCTTAGTTTCCATTACTTGGAATATTTCTTGCCATTCTCTTCTGGCCTAGAGCATTTCCACTGAGAAGTCAGCTATTAGTCTTATCGGGGTCCCTTGTATGTTACTTCCTGTTTCTCCCTTGCTGCCTTCAAGATTCCCTCTTTGTCTTGGAATTTTGCCATTTTAATTATAATGTGTCTTGAAGTGGGCCTTTTTGGGTTCCTCTTGATTAGGACTCTCTGTGTTTCCTGGATTTGTGTGACTTTTTCTCTCATCAAATTAAGAAAGTTTTCTATCAGAACTTTTTCAAACAGGTTTTCTATCTCTTACTCTTCTTCTTCTCCTTCTGGTATTCCTATTATAAGGATATTATTATGTTTCATGTTGTTGGGAATTTCCCTTAACCCCTCTTTGTTCTTTCTCAGACTCTTTTCCTCTTCTTGCTCTTTCTGGTTGTTCTTTTCTACCTTGTCCTCCAGCTCACTGATTTGATCCTCTACTTCATCTAGCCTTCTTTTGACTCCTTCTACTGTGTTCTTCATTTCCTCTTGGCTCTTGTTGATATTTTCTATTTCCTTTTTCATGTTGGCATAGTTTGCAGTGAGTTCAGTATAGTTTCCCTGTAGTTTTTGGTAATTCTCTGTGAGTTCATTGAGCTTCCTTATAACAATTGCTTTGAACTCAATATCCGGTAGTTGACTTGCCTCTATTTCGTTTAGCATTCTTTCTGAGGCTTTCTCCTTTCCTTTCATTTGGAAATTGTTTCTTTGTCATCCCATTGTTTGTGAGACTCTTCTTGTTAGCCTCTGCTTCTTAAATTGATCTGGCTCCCTGGACTTATGGTGTAAATTTCTATAGTAGGAGACCTGTGAGATTCAGTAGTTCAGTCTCCTTGGTCTACTGAACTTGCCGGTCTCGGGTTGTTGTTCATGTTGGCTCTCTGTATGTCTTTGGCTTTTGATTATTGTTGGATCTTTCTTTGGTGGGTCCTTCCCCCAGCCGGTTAACTGAGGCTCACTCCATCCATCACATCTTGGATTCTGTTGTGTGGGTGTGGACAGGTTGTGTTGAAGCTGATTCTTCTGTCTGTATGAGGTTTTGAGGCTTCTCTCTTGCTCTTGTTCAATTGTTTATTCTGGGTACTTTCTCCAGCATTTAGTTGTATTTGCAGGCTGGTCCTGGGTGGAAGTTAGTGTGACTTCCACTCACTCCTTCACTTTCTTCCATTATTATTTGTTGGTGGTTCCTTTGTTGGTGGGTTTTCTCTTCCAATAGGTATACTGGTGTTCACAGTTCCCACCTACTCTTTTATGTAGTCAGTTGGAGGCAGAAGGTAAAATGGATTAATATAGCAGAAGTGTATTATATAGTATTTAAAGTACCCATAGAGAAGAGATAGGAGATCCTTTGGATGTGTATAGTGTTAACCATGATATTTCACCCAACTAGCCACTTTTTAGAAAGGGTGGAAAAAAGATAAGACTCTTGTTAGGAGGGGGAAGGTATATGAGTTGGATCTAGAAAGCAGTGAGCTTGTGGGATGTCAGATTATGAGATATATTGAGCGTAAAGGATAGGAAATAGGTGTAGTGTGCAAGAGAATAGAGTTAACCACAATAGTAATAAAGTTCCAGAAACAATGAAGTGAGCTAGGATCTGGGAAGGGTGCTGTGTAGTATTTACAATTGTATGGAACAGCAATTATTTACCATGGTAATAGAGCAACAATCATATGACATAATCTATGTGATCTGAGTAGCAAGAATGGGAAGTATGTGACCTAGAGTAGTGCGCGATTAGAACAGAAGTGAAGAGAAAGACAGAAAATTAAAAATACACTATGAAAGAGAGAATAAGGAAAACCAGTCAAATAATGAAATTTAACAAACCAAGTGGAGAAGACTAAACAGAAAGAAGAGAAATAAGAAATACTAATAAAACAAAAGATGTAAAAATAATGAAAAAATACAAATATACAATAACTTGCAAGTTCTCTGGAATAGCAAAGTGAAATTTGTCTTGCTGTCTCAGTTGTTGGGATGACCCCTTTTTGGGTCTAACTCTGGTCTTTTCACAACTCCAGGTTTTATTGTCTCAGTTGCAGAGATTTAAAAGAAGGAAAGAAAGGAATTAAGAAAGAAAGGAAGGAAGAAGGAATAAAAAAAAATATTTTCTGCTGGCTTTAAACTGGCCCAGCCAGTTCTGCTGGTTTTCCTGGCTGCAGCAGGTTGGGGTGGGGGGGATTGGTTTCGCTTTCCTCCCTTCCAGTGGTTTTGTGGGGATGCGGGCCAGGTCTGAGCCGCACTCTTCACGGTTGCCCAGCCTCCAGCCCAGTTTCTCAGTTTGCTGCCAGGCCCCCAATGCCCTTATGTGCCCAGCCTATACCTCCAGTCCACCAGTTGTGCTCTCCTTGAGGTGCACCAATTAGGGGCAACTCACACACGACTTTCTTACTCTTTGCTGTCTTAGATGCTAGGGACTTTTAGAGTCTTTTCAGAGTAATTTAGCTCCCCCACTGAGTTAAGTCTTTCTGGGGATTGCTGACTCTCTGAGCCCTGCTGCTCCCCTCTGCGGGGGCATCTCTATCTTCCTCTCAGTGGGATGTAGGGCAGGGGCCCCACTGTGGCTGCTGTGGCAGACACTGGTGGGAGCCTTCTCTGATGCTTTGCCCTGGGTGGTGGGATTGGGTGGGCAGTGCCTCTGGGTGGCAGAGTCAGGTGTGCTCTGCCCGGGGGATGTGGGCATGAGCCCTGGGCCTCCGCTGCTGGGGCAGGATGGGCAGCTGATGGGCAGCTACTGGGCCGTGGGTTTGGGCACAAGCTGTTGCTGGGGCTTCTAGTGTGAGGGTGCAGCCTCCACTGTTGCTGCGCTGCCTGTGAGGCGTTCTGCCCCTGGGCTGTGGGCATGAGCACTAGGCCTCTGCTGCCACAGTGGGAGCACAGTCTTGGGCCATGGTGTCAGGTGCATGCCAGCCTCTGCTGCTGTGGGGACAGTGGGGTGGGGGCAGCTGGGTCTGTGGTACACCACTAGGGTCATGGGCCCGGTTGAGTGCTCTCTGCTGCTCCAGCCAGGGTTAGGGGCATAGCCATAGTCCTGGCAGCTGAGATGGGCCCACTGCTGAGGCTGTGGAGGCTGCATGGGCTCAGCCAGTGTTGGTGGGGGTGGTTGCTGTGGGAGAACTCCAGAAATAGCCACTGAGTACCTCTTTTTTTTTTCTTTTTGAAAAATTCCTCCTATTCAAGCCCACTGCTCCAAACAAGCACCTGGCCTCTCACACAGCCCAACTCTCCAACCAGAACAGGGACTGTCCAGGTCAGGGTCCCTCACAGTCCAACTTTTTCCAACCAGCATCCACAGTCTCAGCAGGTGCACACCACCCCTGTGTGTTTGCTACTTCATCCTTATTCCCCCCAACAACTTCAAGCATCCAGGTTCATCCTGGTGCTGCTCAAACTTCCTTGTTTGGCAGGGGAGGGAATCACTGGCCTGGCTCTCTCCTGAGAACCCTGTGTCAGACCTGGTGGGTGCTGGGCCTGGGGCTGCAGCTGCCCCAGTCCCTGAGCTGGTCCCAGGGACCTTACTGTCCTGGAGCACTCTCCTTACCATCTGATTTTTCAATGTCCTCTACAGTTTTGGCCTCCAACCTTCATATATGCTGTGATACCTCAGAAGATCATCTAGGTGTTCAACCTGTGTGCAGGGAGAAGTGGACTCCACTACCACCTATCTTGACGCCATCTTACCTAATTTCCTTTTTTTATTTTTCCAAATATATTTTTGATTATGCTATTACAGTTGTCCTATTTTTCCCCTTTATTCCTCTCCACTGTGCACCCCTCCACCAGCACCCCCCTCCCCCCGCTTAGTTCATATCCATACATATAAGTTCTTTGGCTTCTCCATTTCCTATACTATTCTTAATATCCCCCTGTCTATTTTCTGCCTACCATTTATGCTTCTTATTACCTGTACCTTTTCCACCATTCCCCCCACTCTTCCTCCCTGCCGATAACGCTCCATGTAATCTCCATTTCTGTAAATCTGTTTCTGTTCTAGTTGTTTGCTTAGTTTTTGTTTTTGCTTTTTTTAGGATCAGTTGTTGTGAGCTTCTAGTCATTTTACTTTTCATATTTTTTATCTTCTTCTCTTTCTTAAATAAGTCCCTTTAAAATTTCATACAATAAGGGCTTGGTGATGATGAACTTCTGGAACTTGACCTTATCTGGGAAGCACTTTATCTGCCCTTCCATTCTAAATGATAGCTTTGCTGGATAGTCATCTTAGATATAGGTCCTTGCCTTTCATGACTTGGAATACTTCTTTCCAGCCCCTTCTTGCCCGCCAAGTTTCTTTTGAGAAATCGGCTGATAGTCTTATGGGAACTCCATTGTGGGTAACTGTTTCCATTTCTCTTGCTGCTTTTAAGATTCTCTCCTTATCTTTAATGTTGGGTAATGTAATTATGATGTGCCTTGGTGTGTGCTTCTTTGGGCCCAACTTCTTTGGGATTCTCTGAGCTTCCTGGGCTTCCTGAAAGTCTAGTTCCTTCACCAGATTAGGGAACTTCTCCTTCATTATGTTTTCAAGTGAGTTTTAAATTTCTTGCTCTTCCTCTTCTCCTTCTGGCACTCCTGTGATTTGGATATTGGAATATTTAAAGCTATCTCAGAGGCTCCTAAGCCTTTCCTCATTTTTTTGAATTCTTGTTTCTTCATTCTGTTCTGGTTGAATGTTTATTACTTCCTTCTCCAAACCGTTGGTTTGAGTCCCATTTTCCTTCCCCTCACTGTTGGTTCCCTGTACATTTTCTTTTATTTCACTTTTCATAGTCTTCACTTTTTCCTCTATTTTGTGACCATACCCAACCATTTCTGTGAGCATCCTGATTACCAGTGTTTTGAACTGTGCATCTGATAGGTTGGCTATCTCTTCATTGCTTAGTTTTATTTTTTGAGCTTTCATCTGTTCTTTCAGTTGGGCCATATTTTTTTTTGTCTCCATGCACCTATTCACCATGGCAGGGCAACACATGCTAATGTGTTGTGCCTCTGTATGTGGGGGAGGAGTCTGAGAGGGAACAATGCTGCTTGCTCTGCTCTGGTTCAGCTTTCAGCCACTTCCTCCACTTCCCACAAACAAATTGGGCTCTTCTGGTGCTGATTCTTGAGTGGGTAGGTTTGTGTATGTTCTAGGACCCTGTGGGTCTCTCCAATGAACTCTCCTGTGAAGATGGGAGTTTCCCTTGCCACCACAACCTCCACAGGTTTTTATGGTCACCAGTTTTGAGGCTTTATTTCCTCACGCTGGAGCCCTCGGTTGCATGGTTTTTCTTGCTCCCTAGTTGTTCCTCCCGGTTTATCCACACACAAATGTGGGACTTCCCAGTTAGACAGCCACCACCTAGCCTGCCTTGGTCCTCTAGCTGCTGTCTTCCCACAAGTCCTCTCCATACTGGCTGCCCATCTCTGCCCCTCCTACCAGTCTGGATAAATATTTCTTAACTCCTTGGTTGTCAGACTTCCATACAGTTCGATTTTCTGGCAGGTCTGGTTATTTTTTGTTTTTAAACAAAAACAAAACAGTTCAATTTTCTGGCAAATCTGGTTATTTTTTGTTGTTATTTTGTTGTTGTCCTTCTTTTGGTTGTGCAAGGAGGCAAAGTGCAACTACTTGTCTCCCTCTTGGTTGGAAAGTTGCCTAGGAGCCTATCTTTCTTTCATTGGCCCTAATTTGGTTGCTGTCCCATTCATAAACTAATCACTGTGATGACAGTGATGAGATTTACTGAGTGACCTCAGCCAATCAGGGCCCATTCCTGGATCTGCAGATAGGGTGTTATCCCACACAAACTACCCAGCTATGAAAGGGAATGGGTTAATTCTCCACATCCCCATAGAGAAATCTTACCATTTCCCTGCCAATCTTGGTCTTATATATTTTAACTTTATTTGGCAAATATTTAATATTTTACAACCACTGACCACAGGTGATTTCTTATGTGCTTCACAAATATCAATCCTTATGAAATCCTTGTTCTACAGACAAGACAATGAGCATTAAGTGGTTAGGTAACTTACCCAAGATCATACAGCTAGTAAGTAGCTGAGCACTATACAATGTCAGATCCAAGATATGGACACAGGTGATCTTTGGACAAAGTTCCTGCTCTTACCCTGTCTCTCTATTTCACCTTTATGACTCTTTTTGCTAATACATCCTTATTAATGTTGGATGGTTATAAGCCTAATTTCCCAGTAAGTTATGAGTTTCTGGAGGGCAGGTGACACCACAGTCACATCTGTAATAACCAAGATTTGGAGCAGAATATAATGAACTGCTTATTAATTACTTTAGAACAGAAAAACTTAGCTCACATATATTGTTTTATTTCTACACACAATATATAAGTCCTATAAAACAATCCCCAAGAATGCTCCCAAAATGCCTGTTTGTTGGACAGTAGAGTTATTGTCCTACAGAAGTGGTGTCTGCCATATTCACAATGTTAGGCAGTTTGGTATGCTCTCTCTCAGATGACTCTTCTGTCAGGGTCCGCCTCCTGGACTTACTGAACAGCCTCTAATCTACACCTCTGTTGCCTAGGGGATAGTCTGAAAACTAGCCCAAAAAGCATTCTCTATACTGAGTGGGTCTCAAATCTTTATACAGTAGTAATTCAGTTAATAGTCCAAAATATTCCTCAGTCCTTTGAGCCTAACCACCCTACTTTTTGATAGAAAAGCAATCTATAATGACAAAGACACAGCAGGACATAGTGAATATTCAAATATTATTTATATTATAGTATAAAAACAGTGTCCTATACACTTTAATTATAACTATAATAATCACCTTGATATCAGGTTCAAAATTCTTAACATGTGTATAAGTAGCACAGCAGCCATGAAGTGTCCCTGTCTTAGCACAACTTGAAAAATTGGTATATACTTGCTTTAGCAAGAGGGGCATGGATTGCTCCTATTTCAGCAGCAATGCATACAACTTGTCTTCTAGTTTAGTCATTGAAAAGTATAAATCAGGGGGGAAGGGGGGAGGGTTGGGTGGGTGGGCTGGAATGGGAGTAGGGGGGAGAAAAATGTACTTGAACAATGATTAAAATAAAAAATATATATTTTTAAAAATGAAAAAAAAAGAAAAGTATAAATCAGAATTATACAAAGGTGTTTTGCTACACATTGTAGGGTTCACGAAACACACTATAAACTCAACTTATAAGCACAGAGAAAATGGACAGTATCAAGTAATTAAAAATCAATACCAACTTTGACCAGCCTTACCCTGGTCAACAGATGTGGACATAAAAATGCCTAAGGAGGTCATGCACACAGGGATGACCAAATGTTCTCTTTCAGACAAGCTAGTTTCATTTTCTAGATTATCTTTTCTGAGAGGGAAAGGGAAGCAGGTGAGAAAAGGGGAGACCAAGTATTCTGAGCCTTACTCTGGCCCAGGTATCTGGTCACTTCCCAAGAAGAACAATAGCACAAGGCTTCAAAAACCTTTCCTCATGGTGTGGGGAAGACATGGGCCCGCTGGGGATTATATCCCCCAGACAGCACCCAACACCCAACCAGACTTCTAATGTTAGTTCATTCCACAAGAGGGGTTAAGAAGTGTCAGTCATCTTGAGAGTACCCAGTTAGCTGCCTATAACTTAAGGGAAATGTTCCTAGAAATCTTTCTAAAACAAGGCCAGTTGTACATGAAAGATGTAGATACTATAAACAGATATTTTTGCTTTTAGATTCTTCATTCTGCAGGGGTTGGAGAAAAGGCAACAAAGAACAAGATATAAATCACCCCTAGGAAAACGCAGATAATGCTCCATCATTGCCGTAACACCTCCCTGTTGTTTATAGTTACTACAAAAACCATTTCCATTTGTTGCCTGAGAATGTTACCTTTTAATAAAACTAAGAGTATTTATTTTAAGTAATATAAATACGGGTACATATAATGAATGAAACATGTAGTGACTATAAACACTTTCTAATTTATACCATATACAAGCTACATAACAAGTTATACTTGACCAGATCTTTTAGTAAGTTTTGATACCCATGTCACAGGGTATTTAGAATTGCAAATCAGATCCTACCTCAAGATAAGTATTTTCCATTGAGCCACTATTGTTGTGCATTTTGTAATGTGTTTTATAGGGAACATTCTCAGGCACTAATAATTAGTTAAAACTCACAGAAAAAAACCCTTCTAATTGAAGAGACATTAGTTTCAGGAATAAACTACATTTATTAACCTAAATAAAGTGTTAATGCTAGGCTTTTACCTCATCTAATTAAAAAAATTACAGGTGTATGTCTATCATACCATACTTTTTTAAAAAAGATTTTTTAAAATTTATTTTCAGAGAGAGGGGAAAAGGAGAGAGAAGAGAGAAATACCAATGTACCGTTGCCTCTCACACACCCTCTACTAGGGACCTGGTCCGCAAACCAGGCATGTGCCCTGAATGGGAATCAAACTGGTGACCCTTTGGTTCACAGTGTGACTCAGTTCACTGAGCCACACCAGCCAGGGCCATCATACCATGCTTAAGACAATGGTGCCTGATCCACTAGCACAAACCAATAGATGCAAAACTGTTTCTTTAATATCAGTATTTTTAAACAAAATTTAAATAACAATAACAGCACAGTAGCAATCATTGAGAACCATAAAAATTCAAGATAACTCTGGCATGTTACCTGTTCAAAAGTCTCCTCTCCCATTGCTAGAGTTCAAAATATCTATGTGAAAATACACACAGCAGAAATGCAAAGTTGTCAAAACCTTCTTGCTGGAATATTGATTCAGAATGCTCAATAAATTGATTTTGATTTATCAATACCAAGGTTAATAACATTTAATAGTTTATTGCTTTGGTTACCATTAAAGGGGCCTAAGTCATACGTTCAATTGAAAGTTTATGTAATGGGTCTTCAGATCCAAAGAAAGAACTTCTGTTCTGAATCATTTCAAGGTTCCTCAAGATGATTCTTGTGGCTGAACTTGAAAATTAAGTCTTCAAGACTGAGGGTGGTTGACCAAAGCAATCTGACCCAGAAGCAGGAAACCTGCTTGAATCACCACAAGGGCTGCCTGCTGTGAGGAGGCATAAAGTTGACTTCCTTGGAGCTGGAATGTATTCAGGTGTTCTTGTGCTCTTTACTTTTTTGTGCATCCTGATATTAGATATACCACCTGACAAAGGTTGGAGATTCTGGTTCTTGTAACCTGAAATATCCTAACTTATGAATTTTCATTCTTTTTTTAAAATATATTTTATTGATTATGCTATTACAGTTGTCCCATTTCCCCCTTCACTCCCCTCCACCCTGTACCCCCTCTCCCACCTACGTTCCCCCCCTTTAGTCCATGTCCATGTGTCATACTTATGAGTTCTTTAGCTTCTACTTTTCCCGTACTATTCTTGCCCTCCCCCTATCTATTTTCAACCTACATTCTATGCTACTTATTCTCTATACCTTTTCCCCCTCTCTCCTCCTCCCACCCCTACTGCTAGCCCCCCATGTGCCCTCCATTTCTGTGGTTCTGTTCCTATTCTAGTTGTTTGCTTAGTTTCTTTTGGTTTTGCTTTAGGTGTGGTTGTTAATAATTGTGAGTTTGCTGTCCTTTTACTATACATGTCTTTTCTTTATCTTCTTTTCTTAGATAAGTCCCTTTAGCATTTCATAAAGTAAGGGCTTGGTGATGATGAACTCCTTTAATTTGGCCTTATCTGAAAAGCACTTTATCTTCTCTTCCACTCTAAATGAGAGCTTTGCTGGATAGAGCAATCTGGGATGTAGGTCCTTGTCTTTCATGACTTGGAATATTTCTTTCCAGCCTCTTCTTGCCTGTAAGGTCGCTTTTGAAAAATCAGCTGACAGTCTGATGGGAACTCCTTTGTAGGTGACTGTCCCCTTATCTCTTGCTGCTTCTAGGATTCTCTCCTTTGTTTTTACCTTGGCTAAAGTAATTATGATGTGCCTTGGTGTGTTTCTTTTTGGGTCCAACTTCTTTGGGGCTCTCTGCGCTCCTTGGATTTCTTGGAAGACTGTTCCCTTTGCCAGTTTGGGGAAGTTCTCCTTTATTATTTGTTCAAATAACTTTTCCACTTGTTGGTCTTCCCCTTCTGGTACCCCTATAATTCGGATGTTGGAACGTTTAAAGGTGTCCTCGATGGTCTTAAGCTTTTCTTCGATTTTTTGAATTCTTATTTCATCATGCTTTCCTGCTTGGTTGATTCTATCTTCCTTCTGGTCCACTGTGTTGTTTTGAGACTCAGATTCCTTCCTTTCACTATTGGCTCTCCTCCGTATATCTTCCTGCATCCCTTTTATGGTAATCTGCATTTTTTCATGTAATTTGCATCCAAAGTCAACCAGTTCCGTGAGCTTCCTGATCACCAGTGTTTTGAAATGTGCATCTGATAGATTGGCTATTTCTTGGTCACTCAAAAGGATGAGTCCTGGGGGACTGATCTGTTCTGCTGGAAACATATCTTCTGTCTTTTGCTGTCTCTCCTATTATTTTATTTATTTATTTATTTTTTCTCCGGTCTGGTCGCTCTTGTTATGGTAGGGGGCGGAGCCTTAGGTGTTCACCGGGGCTGTGCGCCCCAGTCGCTAGATTGTGACGTTATATGTGGGGGCAGGGGCGGGAGCGGGGACAGGAGGGATCAATGGCGACTGTTCCATACTCCTGGAGCCAGACACTTCCCTGGGCTTCTGGGCCGTGAGCTCTGCCCTGGTCCACAATCGCTGCCCCACTGATTCCCCCAGCCACTGCTTGCGTACTCAGGGATCACCGCTGCACCGCTGCGCTCCCACACCCCAGATTGCTGTCGTGCCGATTTTGTGCAAAATTTCCCCCGACCTACGCGCGCCTGCGACCTGCACCAGCCCCGCGCCTGCTCGGCTAGTCGTCCCCTACCAGTCTGGATGTACGGGTCTACTTCAACTTCTTGGCTGTCCGACTTCCATTTAGATAAATCCTCTGACAGTTCTGATATTATGACTGCAAATCATTGTTGTAAATTATTGTTGTTCTGTTCTTGGTTGTGCGAAGAGGTACGGTGTATCCACCTATTCCTCCATCTTGCCGGAACCTGAACTTGCATTCTTAAACATAGTTTCATCCTCACCATCTATTTTTCACTTGAGAGACTGCTCTGCAGACTTTTAAATTGTTTGAGCTTTGAAAAAGAAAATGTATTCATGTATCAATGTGTGCAATAAAAAGAAAGCAAGCTGGCTCCAAACTCTGTTTCTACCAAACCATCTACCCACTGGAAAAATTGCTTGTCTTAGAAAACTTTATGTTACACCCAACAGATATTTAAGAAATTGTTTTAAAACAGTGCTTCTCAAATTTTGTGGTTCAAATGAATTACCTAAAGATCTTGTTCAGGTGCAGAATTCTGAATCAGTAGGTCTGGGACAGGCCTGAAAGATTGCCTTTCTACAAGCTCCCAGTGGGTCTCAAGGCTGCTGATCCACAGAGCAAACTCTAGGCAACAAGGCTTTGATACAGCTGCTGCTCTTGAGGCATTTCTCTGCAACCCAGAGCATCAGTGTCTCCTGCCCTCCCTCACAATCACGTGCATTCACCGTTATAGGGGCTTCATATGTCCAGAGGATCAGAATATATGTGGTGGAAAATTGGCTGAGTTGTATCAAAATGCATTGGTTTGGCCTCCATCAACATGTTGCCTGTATCTGTAACTGTATTTCAATTCTAATAAATGCACACACATGGGTCTCAGGTAAACATATTGGTTTAAATGAAAATTCACTGGTTGGGAAACAAAAATAGGGTTGCACTGAAAACACATTGCATTAAGTATTTTGCATAATTCCCGCAAACAGATGCTAGAAAATAAATGTTTTGGTTTCAGTGGCAGTTCACTGAATTCATTGGCATGCTATTTGTTTCACTGAATATGTATGAGCTTTGATGAAAATGCATTGCTTGGAAGAAATCAGTCTGGCTCTTCCTCTACAGTCCAGTTGTAATGTCCTTTTTAATTTTATGGTACCATACCATCTTGGCTCTTGTTTATGAATACATATTACTTGTAATGTTCCATGTTGCTTACTGTGGCAGTAGATAAAACAATTTGAACTGTTTCTTGAGTTTCTAATGCCGTGGATACATTGAACACTAAGGAATATAAATGTAACTAAAATCTATGTTAGAATAACTATAAGACTTTTTTATCTCAAAATATTATTTTTTCTGAACCAATTTTTGTACAGAAAACTACATTCTAAAAATGTTGGACTAAATCTAGAGCCAATTTTGAAATCACAATATTATTAACAATATTTGATCAGATAGATGATGTAATTACAGTAAAGCTGCACTAGAAAGCAATACATTGAATGAAGGACAGAAGCATAATTGGTATCAAATCAATGCCCTGAAATGAGCCTACATTAAATAGAGTGCTCATTAGTATATTGCTAATTCCTATTGCTACCCAAAGATATAATAGTGGTGAGAGGGGAAAGAGCAAGGAAGTTTTCTTTATATTGTTATACTGTTTTTCTATGGTACTTTAGATACTTGAATGGATCACATATATAGCACATGTTCAACCAGGGGCCTGGTGCACAAAATTCGTCTGGATTCAGTGTAGAATTTAAAGGGGCAGGGAGTACAACCTACAGAGATATAGCTAGTTATACGTACTTATTTTATCCATGAAATCTAGCTTGATAAGAAACTCTTAAGCTTGAACATGTTTCACTGATAAACAAGCTAAATAGTACTTCTAGGATTTGGGAATATGGGTGTCATTTTGTTGTGCTAGTTATAAATTCCAAGTCTAGTTAAAAACTGCCAGTTCCCTGGCTGTCTGACTTACAGCCTATCTTATCCTTACAATTCTATGCCCCAAACACAGAGTCTCCATTAATGACCCAGAATAGCTAAACAACAACAAAAGCATCACTTTTCTCTTCTCAAAATCTAGCCTTGATGTATTATTTTGAGGAGATGTGTTATGAAATACAGTATTCCCCTCTTATCAGTGGTTTCACTTTCTGCAGTCAGAGTTACCTGCAATCAACCAAGGTCTGAAAACATTAAATTTCTGAAATTTCCAGAAATAAACACTTTATAAGTTTTAAATTGTGTTATTTTCTGAGTTATTTGAGGAGCTCTTGCACCATCCCACTTGGAATGTGAATCATCCTTTGTCCAGCATCTCCATGCTGTATTCTCTCCCCACCTGTTAGTCACTTAGTAACCATCTCAGTTATCAGATCCACTATCTCGGCATCACAGTACTTGTGTTCCAGTAACCCTCATTTTGTTTAATAATGGCTCCAGAGCGCAAGACTAGTGATGCTGGCAATTGAGATATGCCAAAGAGAAGCTGTAAAGTCCTTCCTTTAAGTGAAAAAATGAATACAATACAATAAGATATTTTTAGAGAGACCACTTTTACATAACTTTTATTAAAGTATATTGTTATAATGGTTCTATTTTATAATTAGTTATTATTGTTAATTTCTTAGTGTGCCTAATTTATAAATTAAATCTTATTGTATGAATGTACGTATAAGAAAAAACACAGCAAGACTTCCAGTCAAGTCACAGCATAGGCAGACATGACTAGCCCCTTCACACAACCATATCAAAATTACAATTGAAATATAGAACAACCATCTCTCAGAGCTTTCTGAAATCAAGCTGAATGGAAGTCTGACAACTAAAAAATTAAAGAAACCACATCCATTCAGACTAGTAGGAGGAGCACAGATGAAGAACAGGCTGGTCCCACAGTCACATGTGGTTGAAAAATTTGGAAGAAATATTTTGGGAGTGGCGAGTCTCAGGCCCACACCAGGCACCACAGCCCAAGGTTCCAGTGCCAGGAAGATAAGTCCCCACAACTTCTGGTTGCAAAACCCAGGATGGATTGAGTTGGTGGAAGAAACTTATGGAGCCCCAAGCATTTCTTCTTAAAGAACCCACACACAGACTCATCTACTTAGACTCACTCCCTCTGAGATCCAGCACCAGGGTAGTAGCTTGAAAGGCACTAGTGTCTAGAATCAAGGCAAGCAGGGGTCATTGTCCCTTTTCTAAACCCTTTCCCCATAGATCCACTGAGCCAACAAGCTGATGCCATATCTGAGACTCCACCAACCTGGTTAACACTGTTGATCCACCTTAGAGATCCCCAGAGACTCCACCCCATCCAACTTACAGACCCACCCGAGCTGCTTTTCCATATGAATAGCTGGTTTTGGCTCGTGCTGTACAACTTCCTAAATCCTCTCCAACAAACAACAGCTAGCCTAGATTCATAGCTTGACTTTGTTTGGGAATCTCCAAGCCCAGCACAAATAGCAGCCATCTAGATTGCTTTATAGGTAGGCATGATGACTCCAGGCAAAGCACAAGTGAGGACTGAACTTGGTCTGTACCACCTCCCTGTCCCTGCACAGCTGATCCTGCAATGAGAGCAGAGAATGGTGATAAGTGGTCACAGCAAATCCTTGCAGGTGGATGGCATGACTAAATCCCTCCCATTGACCTTCCAAGAGCAACCAAGGCTCAACTACAAGAAGAGGGTGTACTCAGCCCACATAAAGGGTGCAACTCCAGTACCCAGCTTGGGTGATAGAGGAGGCTATGCTACTGGATCCTACAGGACACCTACTACATTAGGCTATGGTACCAAGACAGGAATCATAGCAGCTCTACCTAACACACAGAAACAAATACAGGGAGGCTGCCAAAGTGAGGAGGTAAAGAAACATGGACCAAATGAAAGAACAGATCAAAACTCCAGAAAATTAACTAAACAAAATGGAGATAAGCAATCTGTCAGATGCAGAATTCAAAAAGGATGATCTAGGGATTTAGTGAGGACCTCAGCAGTACAAAACGGTCTAGTCAGAAATGAAGGATTCACTAGTTGAAATAAAGAACAATTTATAGGGAAACAACAGTAGAATGGATGAAGCCAGAATCAAATCAATGACTTGGAACATAAGGAAGCAAGAAAGAACCAATCAGAACAATAAGAAGAAAAAAGAACCCCCCAGAATAAGAATAGTATAAGCAGCCTCTGGAACAACTTCAAGAGGTCCAGCATTTGCATCATACAGGTGCCAGAAGAAGAAAATGAGCAAGATAATGGAAATCTATTTGAAAAAAATAATAAAAGAAAACTCTAATTTGGTGAAGGAAATCAACATGCAAGTCCAGAAAGCACAGAGTCCCATACAAGATGTATTCAAAGAGGCCTACACCAAGACACATCATAATTAAAATGCCAAAGTTTAAATATAAAGAGAGAATCTTAAAAGCAGCAAGAGAAAAGAAGTTATTTACCTACAGGGGAGTTTCCATAAGACTGTCAGCTGATTTCTCAGGAGAAATTTTGCAAGCTAGGAGAAATTGGCAAGAAATATTCAAAGTCATGAAAAGCAGGGGCATACAGCCAAGATTACTCTACCTAGCCAAGCTACCCTTTAGAATTGAAGGGCAGATAAAGAGCTTCCTGGACAAGACTAAAGGAGTTCATCATCACCAAACAATTAGTATATGAAATGTTAAAGGAATTTATTTAAGAAAACAATCAAAACTATGAACAATAAACTGGCAAACAATTGTCAACAATTGACTCTAAAAAACAAAGAAACAAGAACAGAGACAGAATCATGGATATAGAGCTCATTTTAATGGTTGTCAGATGGGAAAATGGTGTGGGGAAATGGGTGAAAAGGTGAGGGGATTAAGAAATACAAATAGGTGGTTACAGAATAGCCATGGTGATATAAAGTACAGTGTAGGAAATGAGTGCCCAAAGAACTTACAGGCATTACCCATGGACATGAACAATAGAGGGTGGATTGCCTGAAGGAGTGGGTGGTGCTCCGTGGAGGGGAACAAAGGTGGAAAATTCAGGACAACTGTAATAGCATAATCAATAAAATGTAATTTAAAAAATAAAAAATAAAAAACATAGTCTATATAGGCTACAATACTATCTGTGGTTTTAGAAGTACACTGGAGGTAATGGAAGTGATATATCACGGTGTCTACAATTTACTTCAAAATGGCGTAGAAGAAAATGTACTCCTGCTGTCTCTCCCTTTCTAACCTCATTTATCATCTATATATCTATACTGTATCATCTATCAAATATCTATCCATCTATCTATCTGTCATCTATCTATCAAGATACAAGCAAAAGTGGTAAAATAATAATTGTTAAATCCAGGTGAAGGTATTTGGGTATTTGTGCACCATTATTCCAGATTTAATGTCTGCTTAGGTTTACTTCTTTTGAAAGTTAGGAGACAAAAAGCATGACCTTAATTAGGTGTGAGGATAGAGAAGAATGGGCTGAATATGTCTGATTTCCTGATGTATCACAAGTGCCTGACGCACAGTCAGTCCAAATAAATAATTTTTTTATTTTTTATTTTAATTGTTGTCTCAGTAAAGTTTTCTGCCTTTTACACCCACCCCTGCCAGCCCAGTCCTCCCCACCTCCCTCCCATTTCTACCCCCCCTCCTCAGTTTTTGTCCATGTGTCCTTTATACTTGTTCCTGTAAACTCTTCCCCTTTTGCCCTGAAATTCTCTCCCCTTTCCCCTCTGGTCACTGTCAGCCTGTTCTCTATTTCAGTGTCTTTGGTTATATTTTGCTTGTTTGTTTTGCTGTTTAGGTTCATGTTACAGGTGAGATCATATGGTATTTGTCTTTCACTGACTGGCTTGTTTCGCTAAGCATAATGTTTTCCAGCTCCATCCACGCTGTTGCAAAGGGTAGGAGTTCCTTCTTTCTTTCTGCTGCATAGAATTCCATTGTGTAAATGTCCCATAGTTTTTTGATCCATTCATTTACTGATGGGCATCTTGGTTGCTTCCAGCATCTAGCTATTGTAAATTGTGCTGCTATGAACATTGGGATGCATAGGTTCTTTTGAATTGGTGTTTTAGTATTCTTAGGATAGAGTCCCAGCAGTGGAATTGCTGGGTCAAAAGGCAGATCCATTTTTGGTTTTCTGAGAAAATTCCATACTGTTTCCTTCAGTGGCTGCACCAATCTACAATCCCACCAACAGTGCACTAAGGATCCCTTTTCTCCACAACCTCTCCAACACTTGTTTGTTGCTTTGTTTATGATGGCCATTCTGACTGGTGTGAAGTGGTATCTCATTGTGGTTCTAATTTGCATCTCTCTGATAGCTAGTGATATTGAATATCTTTTCATGTGTTTCTGGATCCTCTGTATGTCCTCCTTGGAGAGGTGTCTGTTCAAGCCCTTTGCCCATTTCTTAATTGGTTTCCTTATCTTAGAGTGGAGTCATGTAAGTTCTTTATACATTTTGGAGATTAAACCCTTGTCTGAGGTATCATTGGCAAATATGTTTTCCCATACAGTCAGTCTCTTTTTATTTTAATACTGTTTTCTTTAGCTGTGCAGAAGCTTTTTATTTTGATGAGATCCCATTTGTTTATTCTTTCCTTTATGTCCCTTGCTCTAGGGGACATGTCAGTAGAAATGTTGCTGCTTGAAATATCTGAGATTTTCCTTCCTATGTTCTCCTCTAGGACTTCAATGGTGTCACAGCTTATATTTAAATCTTTTATCCACCTTGAATTTATTTTTGTGTATGGTGTAAGTTGGTGCTTGAGTTTAATTTTTTTGCATTTAGCTGTCCAGTTCTCCCAACACCATTTGTTGAAGAGGCTATTTTCACTCCACTTTATGTTGCTGCCCCGTTTGTCGAATATTAATTGACTGTAGGGACTTGGGTTGATTTCTGGGCTCTCTGTTCTGTTCCATTGGTCCAAAAACTGGCCTGTTTTTATGCCAGTGCCAGCCTGTTTTTATTACAGCAGCCTTGTAACACAGTTTGGTATAGGGTATTGTGATCCCTCCTGTTTTGCTCTTCTTTCTCAAAATTTCAGCAGCTATTTAGGGTCATTTAGGGTTTCATGTGAATTTTTGAAGTGTTTGTTCTATGTCTGTGAAATATGCATTGGTACTTTAATAGGTATTGCATTGAATCAGTAAATTGCTTTGGGTAGTATGGACATTTTGATGATGTTAATTCTTCTGATCCATGAACACAGTATATGTTTCCATTTGTTTGTGTCTTCCTTCATTTCTTTCTTCAGTGTTGTGTAGTTTTCTGCATACAGGTCTTTTACCTCCTTAGTTAGGTTTATTCCTAGGCATTTTACTTTTCTTTTTGCTATATCGAATGGGATTTTTTTTCTTGATTTCTGCTTCTGCTGTTTCATTGTTGGTATACAAATGTGCCTTTGATTTCTGGATATTGACTTTGTATCCCACTATTTTGCAAAATTCATTTATTAGGTCAAGCAGTTTCTTGGTGCAGTCTGTAGGAGTTTCTATGTACACTATCATGCCATCTGCAAACAATGACAGTTTTGTTTCCACCTTTCCAGTTTGTATTCCTTTTATTTCCTTTTCTTGTCTGATCACTGTGCCTAAAACTTCCAATACTATATTGAATAGAAGTGGTGAAAGTGGACAGCTTTGTCTTGTTCCTGATCTTAGTGGGAAAGATTTTAGTTTTTGCCCATTGAGTATGATGTTGGCTGTAGGTCTCTCATATATGGCTTTTTATTACATTGAGGAATGCTCCCTCTATTCCCACTTTGCTGAGTGTTTTTATCATAAATGGGTGCTGTACCTTATCAAATGATTTTTCTGCATCTATTGATATGATCATGTGGTTTTTGTCTTTGCTTTTATTTATGTGGAGTATTACATTTACTGATTTGCTAATGTTGAACCATCCTTGCATCCCTGGGATGAATCCCACTTGTTCAGGGTGCATGATCTTTTTAATGTATTGTTGGATGTAGTTTGCCAATATTTTGTTGAGGATTTTAGTATCAATGTTCATCAGCAATATTGCCTGAAGTTTTCTTTCTTTGTTGTATCTTTATCTGGTTTTGGGGTTAGGATGATGCTGGCTTTGTAAAAAGAATTTGGGAATCTTACATCATTTTGGATTTTTTGGAATACTCTGTGAAGGATAGGGGTTAGCTCTTCCTTAAATGCTTTGTAGAATTCTCCTGTGAAAATGGGTGGTCCAAAGGTTTTGCGTGTTGGGAGATTCTTGATTACTGCTTCAATTTCATCTGCTGTTATTGGTCTCTTCAGGCTTTCTGCTTCTTCTTCACTGAGTTTTAGAAGATTATATTTTTCTAGAAATTTGTCCATTTCACCTAGGTTTTCAAATTTGTTGGCATATAGTTCTTCTTACTATAAAGGATAGTAATTTCTTACAATCCTTTGTATTTCTGTGGTATCAGTTGTAATCTCTCCTCTTTCATTTCCGATTGTGTTTATTTGGGTCCTCTCTCTTTTGTTTTCTTGATGAGCCTGCTTCAAGGCTTGTTGATTTTGTTTATCTTTTCAAAGAACCAGCTCCTGGATTCATTGATCCTTAGAATTGTGGTTTTAGTCTCTATGTCATTTAATTCTGCTCTGATCTTGGTTATTTCCTTCCTTCTACTTGCCCTGGGCTGTCTTTGTTATTGTTCCTTGAGTTCTTGTAGGTGTAGGGTTAGGTTGTTTATTTGAAATGTTTCTATCTTTTTCTAGGTAGGCCTGTATTGCTATGAACTTCCCTCTCAGGACTGCCTTTGCTGTGTCCCATAAGTTTCGTGTTGCTGTGAGTTCATTTTTGTTTGTTTCCAAAAACTCTTTGATTTCTTCCCTAATTTCATTCTTGACCCATTCATTGTTTAATAGCATGCTATTCAATCTCCATGAGTTTGAGTGTTTTGGGATTTTTCCTTTGGGGTTGGTTTCTTGTTTCAGTCCCTTGTGGTCAGAGAAAATGCTTGGTATGATTTCCATTTTCCTGAATTTGTTGAGGCTTGTTTTGTGTCCTATCATGTGGCCTATCTTTGAAAATGTTCCATGTTCATTTGAACAGAATGTGTATTTAGCTTCTTTGGGATGAAGGGCTCTATATATATATCAGCTAAGTCCATTTCATCTAGGGCATTGTTCAATGCCACAAAATCTTTGTTGATATTTTGTTTTGAAGATCTGTCCCATTTTACAGTGGGATGTTAAAATCCTCTACTATAAATGTGTTTCTGTCAATATCTTTCTTGAAGTCCTCTAAGATTTTCTTTATGTATTTGGGTGCTCCTATATTAGGTGCATATATGTTTTTAATGTTTATGTCTTCTTTGTGGATTCTTCCTTTGAGTATTATGAAGTGACCTTCTGGGTCTCTCTTTATGGCCCTTTTTTTGAAGTCTATTTTGTCTGATATGAGTATTGCTACCCCGGCTTTTTCTTTTTCCTGTCTGTTTGCTTGGAAAATCTGTTTCCAACTCTTCAACTTCAGTCTGTGTAGGTCTTTTGTCCTGATGTGGTCTCTTGTATGCAGCATATGCGTGGGTCATGCCTTCTTATTCATTCAGCTATTCTATGTCTTTTGATTGGAGCATTTAATCCATTTACATTTAAGGTTAGTATTAATAGGTACTTATTCATCACCACTTTCATACTTGTGTTCCTCTCTGTTTCTCTCTTTTCCTTCCTTTCCTTAAAGCAGTCCCTTTAGCATCTCTTGTACAGCTGGTTTGGTGGAGGTGTATTCTTTTAGACTTCTTATCTCTGGGAAGCTCCTTCTTTGTCCTTTTATATTGATTGAGAGCCTTGCTGTGTAAAGTAGTCTTGGTTGCAGGCCTCTGGTTCTCATTACTTGGAATATTTCTTGCCATTCTCTTCTTGCTTGGAGCGTTTCCATTGAGAAGTCAGCTACTAACCTTCTCGCGGCTCCCTTGTATGTTACTTCCTGTTTCTCCCTTGCTGCCTTTAAGATTCTCTCTTTGTCTTGGAATTTTGCCATTTTAATTATAATGTGTCTGAAGTGGGCCTCTTTGGGTTCCTCTTGATTGGGACTCTCTGTGTTTCCTGGGTTTGTGTGACTTTTTCTCTCATCAAATTAGGGAAGTTTTCCATCATTACTTCTTCATATAGTTTTTCTATCCCTTGCTCTACTTCTTCTCCTCCTTCTGGTATCCCTATTTTATGGATATTATTACCTTAATATTGTCTTGCATTTCTCTTAATCTCTCTTCATTCTTTCTGAGCCTCTTTTCCTTTTCTTTTTCTTTCTGGGTGTTTTTTTCTACTTTGTCCTTCAGCTCACTGATCTGATCTTCTGCTTCATTGATTCTGCTTTTGATTCCTTCTACTGTGTTCTTCAGTTCAGGAATTGTATTCTTCATTTCCTCTTGGCCCTTGATGATAGTTTCTATTTCCTTTTTCATGTTGACATAGTTTGCAGTGAGTTCAGTGTAGTTTCCCTGTAGTTTCTGGTAGCTCATTGTGAGCTCATTGAGCTTCCTGATAACCATTGCTTTGAACTTAATATCTGATAGTTGAGTTGCCTCTATTTTATTTAGCATTCTTTTGAGGCTTCCTCCTTTACTTTCATTTGGTGATTATTTCTTTGTCTTCTCATTGTTTATGAGACTCTTCTTGTTAGCCTCAGCTTCTTGAATTGATCTTTTCTGGCTCCCTGGGTTTATGTGTGAACTTCTGTGGTAGAATACCTGCGAGATTAAGTGGTGCAGTCTCCTTGATCTCCCAAGCTCACTAGTCTTGGGCTGTCATTTAAGTTGGCTCTGTGTTTGTCTTTGGCTTTTGATTGTTGTTGGATCTTTCTTTGGTGGGTCCTTCCCACCAGCTGATTAACTGAGGGTCACTCTGTCCACCACTTCTTGTATTTTGTTGTGCTGGTGAGGGCAGGTTGTGTTGAAGCTGGTTCTTCCATGTGTACAAGGTTTTGAGGATTCTCTCTTGCTCTTGTTCAGTTGTTTGTACTGGGTAGTTTCTCCACTATTTAGTTGTATTTCCAGATAGGTCCTGGGTTGAGGTTTGTGTGGTTTCCACTCCCTCTTTCACCTCTTCTGTTGTTATCTGTTGGTGGTTCCTATGTTGTTGGGTTTCCTCTTCCAGTGGGTATCCTGGTGTTCACTGCTTCCACCTACTCTTTTGTGTGCTCATTTGGAGGGGGAAGGCAAAATGGTTTAAGGCAGCAAAAGAGTATTCTATGATATTTAAAGTAGCAGCCAGTAAAGAAGAGATAGGAGATCCTTTGGCTATATATAGTGTTAACCATGATCTTCCACCCTACTAACCAGGTTTTAGAAAGGATGGAAAGAAGATAAGACTCTTTTTGCGCAGGAAAGTATTGTGGGTTAGATCTAGAAAACAGTGAAGTTGTGGGAGGTCAGATTGTGAGGTAAGGTGAGAGTAAAGGATAATAAATAGGTGTAATGTGTAAGAGAATAATGTTAACCACTACAGTAATAGAGTTCAGGAAACTGTGAAGTAGGCTAAGATCTGGGAGGGGTGTTGTGAAGTATTTACAATTGTATGGAACAGCTATTATTTACAATAATATTTGAGCAACAATCATATGACAGAATCTATGTGATCTGGATAACAAGAATAGGGAGTATAGGACCTTGAGTAGTGTGCTAATGGAACACAAGTGACATGAAGGACAGTAAATTAGCAATACACTATGAAAAAGAGAACAGGGGAAACCTGTCAAATGATACAATATAACCGGCCAAGCAAAGAAGACTGTACAGAAAAAAGAGGAATACAAAAATTCTATTAAAATAAAAGATGTAATAATAATGAAAAAAATAATAATAATACAAATATGCAATAACCTGCAGGTTCTCTGTAATAGCAAAGTGAAATTTGTCTCACTGTCTCAGCTGTTGGGATGCCCCCTCTTTGGGTCCAACTCTGGTCTTTTCACAGTTCCTGTTTTGTTTTGTTTTTGTCTCACTTGTGGGTATTTTTTTAAAAAGCAGATGAAGGGAGGAAGAAGAGATAAAATTGGAAAGACAGGAAGAAGGAATAAAATAAGGAAGAAGGAAAGAGAGGGAAAAGGAACTGAAAGATAAAACAATAATACAAATTAAAAAATAAAAGATTACTTAAAAACAAAACAAACAAACAAAAAACCCCAAACCTCTTGTTGGTTTCAAACTGGCCAAATCAGTTTTTCTGGTCTTGCTGGCTGCAGCAGGCTGAGGGGCAATTGGTATGGCTTTTCTCCCTTCCTGATTTGCACACAGTCAGTCTCATGTGCACTCTCCCCAGAGCTAGCCTCGCGCCTCTCGCTGGGGCCTTGGATGCAGGATCCAGGTCTTCCTCAGAGCGCTCTTTTCCCAGGGTTACTGCTGTGGGCTGGGGTGTGGGTGTGTGTGCTCGGCCAGGCTGCCTCGGTACTGCCAGCTAGGGTGCGCACCCTTCCCTATGCTATGGGGGTGGGCAGGGCCTTCTGCACAACCTTGGGATCACTGCTCGGCTGGGTGGGAAATAGGCCTGAGTGATGGTTGCAGGAGAATTCCCCAAACAATGTCTCTCTTTTCACTCTTTACTTTTGAGAAATTCCTCCTACTCAAGCCTGTTGCTCTGTACATTGGCCTGGCCTCTTGCACAGCCCAATTCTCTAGCCAGATCAGTGACTACCAGGGTCAAGGCCAGTCACTGCCGCAACTCTCAACTCTACTGGTGTCCACAGACTCTGTGGATGCTCACAGCCACTGTGTGTTTGCCACTTAGTCCTTATTCCCCTCTCTGAGACTTCAGGCAACCAGGTCTCTCGCAGTGCTGCTTAAACCTTGTTTGGTGGGGGAGAGAGCAGTTGACCTGGCTCTCTCCCAAAGACTGTGGCAGACCTGACAGCAGGCGCTGGGCCTGGGGCTGTAGCCGCCCTGGTCTCTGAGCTGGTCCCTGAGACCTTATTGTCCTGAAGCACTCTCCTTACCATCTGGTTTTTCAGTGTCCACTACAATTTTTGGTCTCCTATTTTCATATATGATGGGGTGCTGTTGGCTATTTGCTCTCTTCCTCTGTAGATCAGCTAGGTTTGTCTCCTGTGTGTAGGAAGAAGTGAAATCTGCTCCCTTTTACCTCACCGCCATCTCCCTCAAAAGTAATAAATAATTTTTAAACTTAATTTTTTTATTTGTCAGGAAGAAAAGAAGGAAAGAAAGAAAAAGAGATGAAAGAGCAACAAAGAATTCCTAACAATGTAGTTTAACTTATGAAATATCAAATTTGTACCAGAAGTCAGTTAAAATAAAGAAAAGAAAGCCCTGGCTGGCGTAGCTCAGTGGATTGAGTGTGGGCTGCAAACCAAAGTGTTGCAGGTTCAATTCCCAGTCAGGGTACATACTTGGGTTGCAGGCCATGACCCCCAGCAACTGCACATTGATATTTCTCTCTCTCTCGCTATCTCCCTCCTTTCCCTCTCTAAAAATAAATTTTAAAAAATCTTAAAAAAAAGAAAGAAAGAAAAGAAACAGCCTTGGCTGATGTAGCTCAATGGATTGAGCATGGGCTTGCAAACTAAAAGGTCACTGGTTCAATTCTCAGTCAGGACACATGCCTGGATTTTGGGCTAGGTCCCCACTAAAGTGTATGTGAGAGGCAAGCACACACTGATGTTTACCTTCCTCTCTTTCTCCCTGCCTTCCTCACTCTAAAAATAAAATAAATAAAACCTTTAAAAAAAAGAAACAGACTTCTGCAGGGAAAAATCTTGCCTTGATTTTCTGAGTCACCCAGCTAATTGTCCATGGATATAGTTTACACCTTAGTACAAAGTGTCACTCTTGTCCCTCAAAATCTCTATGCAGTTGAATTCTACTCTGTTATTAAAGAAGCAAATGTAACCTATTAGAAAAGCAGAAGAACACAACCTTAAGTGCCTGAGATGTTGAACAATTAAAGAGCTTTAATTGCTTGGCAGTCTTTATGTTACTTACATAGGAAACTATAAAAGATAATAGGTCATCGTTTTTTGAGAAGTAACACATTTTTGGGGAAGAGAAATGTTTGTTTACTCCATCCTCTGGGAATAACAGACAACTAGAGTTCTTTCCAAGAGACTCCAGTTCCAACACACTTGGTGGTCAGCTTCAGACCACGCCAGAGCATTGCTCAACCACTCCTACAAATATCATACCTCAGACAAATATCAAAGAGCAGACCTGACAGGCACCAGAGCCCCACTATGGTGACTCCCACCCTGTGGGATAAGCTCCCACACAACAGCTTGTCTACTGTACTCATGGCCAGCATTTATAGTCATTTAGCCTGAGGGTCAGTCTTACCCACTGATGTGCCAACAGCAATCACATAATCTACACATGATACATGCCTGGAGTTCCAGGCTCAAATGACCAGGGAGACTTGTGCCACTGACCCCCTACAGGACATTTTCTATTTAAGGTCACTCTATTGAGACTAGTATATGTAGCAGCTCTATCTAATACATAGAAACAAGCACCAGGGAGCCTTCAAAATGAGTAGACAAAGAAACATGTCTCAAATAAAAGAGTAGGATTAAACTCCAGAAAAAAAGACTAAATAAATGGAGACAAGAAATATACCAGCTACAGAGTTCAAAACACTGGTTATAAGAATGCTCAGTGAACTTAGGGGAAGATACATGAACTCAGTAAGTACATTAACAAAGAGACAGCATAAAAAAGAGGCAGTCAGAATTTAAAAAATATAACTGAATTGAAGAATACATTAGAGAGACTCAACAGCAGATAGATGAAACAGAAGTTCTAATCAGAGACCTGGAAGACAAGATAACAGAAAACATTCAGTCAGACAAGAAAAAAGAAAAAAATTAGAGAATGAGGATAGTTCAGGGACCTCTGGATATCACGAAGCAGAACAGTATTTGTACAATATGAGGTACCAGAAGGAGAAGAGAAAGAGAAAGGAATTGGAAACCTATTTAAAGAAGTAATGAGAGAAAACTTCCCTAACCTGGTGAAGGAAATAGACATACAAGTCCAGGAAGCACAAAGAGTCCCAAACGAAATGAACCCAAAGAGGCCCACACCGAGACACATCATAATTAAAGTGCCAAAAGTTAAAGACAAAGAGAAAATCGTAAAAGCAGCAAAAGAAAAATCTGTTAGTTACGTGCAAGGGCACCTCCGTAAGACTGTCAGCTGATTTCTTAACAGAAACTTTGCAGGCCACAAGGGAATGGCACAAATTATTCAAAATGATGAAAGACAAGGACCTACAATGCATATTACTTTACACAGCAAGACTATCATTTCACGATTATCATTTAGAATTGAAAGATAGATAAAGAACCCCCAGACTAATAAAAAAAAGCTGAAAGAGTTCATCACAATGAAACCAGTTTTAGAAGAAATGTTAAAGGGACTTTGTTAAGAAGAAGAAAACAAGATATCAAAAATGTGAATAAGAAAATACTGAAAAAGGCAAATACTTAGTAAAAGGAACAGGTCAACAAACTATAAAGCTATTACAAACATTTAAAGACATAAATAGGAAGATGATGTTTAATTATAATAATATACTTATAGATATATACAAACACACAGGAAGTAAAAAATAATGACAAAAACAAAAATGAAAGGGGGTGTGTAAAAATTGTAGTGATTTTAGAATGTGTTCAAACTTAAGCAACCATCGACTTAAAATAAACTGCTATAAGCATAGGTTAGTATATATGAAGCACATGGAAATTACAAACACTACAGGCCAAGATGGAAGCATAGGTAGATACGCTTTGCCTCCTTGCACAAACAAAAGAAGGACAACAACAAATTTAAAAACAAAAAGTAACCAGAACTGCCAGGAAATCAAACTGTATGAAAGTCCAGCAACCAAGGAGTTAAAGAGAATGGTAGGAGGGACAGAGATGGGTTTCTGGGATGGAGAAGACTCACAGCAAGGTGACAGTGGAGGACCAGGGCAGGAAAAGTGGTGCTGGTTGATTGGTCAGCCTCACACTTGTATATAGATAAACCAGGAAGAATAACAGGGGAGTGAGACAGACCATGTAACCTAGGGTTCCAGCATGGGGAAATAAAACTTCAAAACCTCTGGCTGTAAAAACCTGTGGGGGTTTTGGTGGTGGGAGAAACTCCCAACCTCATAGGAGAATTCACTGGAGAGTCCCACAGGGTCCTAGAATGTGCACAAACCCACCCACCCAGGAATCAGCGCCATAAGGGCCCAATTTGTTTGTGGGAAGTGGAGGAAGTGGCTGAGAGCCAGCCGAGAGCCAAGCAAGTGGCGTTGTTTTCTCACAGACCCCTCCCCTACATATGGTGCCACAATGCAGGGATGTGGGTTGCCAGCTCTAGCAAATACCTAAGGCTCTGCCCCTTATTATGTAACAAAAAATATGTTTTATCTCAGACTCACTGAGACAAAAAAATATGGAACAAATGAAAAAACAGATCAACTAAATGATGAAGAGATAGCCAACCTATCAGATGCACAGTTCAAAACACTGGTCATCAGGATGCTCACAGAAATGGTTGAGTATGGTAACAAAATAGAGGAAAAAGTGAAGGCTATGAAAAGTGAAATAAAAGAAAATGTACAGGGAACCAACAGTGAGGGGAAAGAAAATGGGACTCAGATCAACGGTTTGGAGAAGGAAGAAATAAGCATTCAACCAGAACAGCATGAAGAAACAGGAGTTCAAAAGAATGAGGAAAGGCTTAGGAACCTCTGGGACAACTTTAAATATTCCAACATCCAAATTATAGGAGTGCCAGAAGGAGAAGAGGAAGAGCAAGAAATTGAAAACTTACTTGAAAACATAATGGAGGAGAAGTTCCCTAATCTGGCAAAGGAAATAGACTTCCAGGGAGTCCAGGAAGCTCAGAGAGTCCCAAAGAAGTTGGGCCCAAAGAAGCACACACCAAGGCACATCATAATTACATTACCCAACATTAAAGACAAGGAGAGAATCTTAAAAGCAGCAAGAGAAATGGAAACAGTTACCCACAATGGAGTTCCCATAAGACTATCAGCTGATTTCTCTTAAGGAACCTTGCAGGCAAGAAGGGGCTGGAAAAGTATTCCAAATAATGAAAGGCAAGGACCTGTATCCAAGATGACTCTATCCAGCAAAGCTATCATTTAGAATGGAAGGGCAGATAAAGTGCTTCCCAGATAAGGTCAAGTTCCAGAAGTTCATCATCACCAAGCCCTTATTGTATGAAATTTTAAAGGGACTTATTTAAGAAAGAGAAAAAGATAAAAAATATGAAAAGTAAAATGACAAGAAGCTCACAACAACTGAACCTAAAAAAGCAAAAACAAAAACTAAGCAAACAACTAGAACAGAAACAGATTTACAGAAATGGAGATCACATGGAGGGTTATCTGCAGGGAGGAGGAGTGGGGGGAATGGGGGAAAAGGTACAGGTAATAAGAAGCATAAATGGTAGGCAGAAAATAGACAGGGGGATATTAAGAATAGTATAGGAAATGGAGAAGCCAAAGAACTTATATGTATTACCCACGGACATGAACTAAGGGGTGGGGAATGATGGTGGGAGGGAGGGTACAGGACAGAGGGGAATAAAGAGGAGAAAAAAATGGGACAACTGTAATAGCATAGTCAATAAAATATATTTTTAAAAAAGAAACTACAAACCAAAAGTCTATAAGAGATTTACAAGAAATAAAGAGAAAGGAAACAAAACAAACATAACATTGTAGAAAGTCATCAAGAGAAGAGAGCAAAAGAATATGGAAAGAACAGAGAAAATGACAAAACAAACAGAAAACAATAAAATGGTAGTAATAATGGAATATTACTCAGCCATTAAAAGAATGGAATCTTGCCATTTGCAACAGCACGAATGGACCTAGAGGTATTATGCCAAGTGAAATAAGTCAGACAAAGACAAATACCACATGCTTTCATATGTATGTGAAATCTAAAAAACAAAGTAAACAAACAAACAAATCAGAAAGAGACTCATAGATACAGAGAACAAATTGGTTGTTGCCAGATGAAAAGGGGTTTGGGGGAATGGGTGAAAAGGTGAAGGGATTAAGAAGTACAAATTGCCAGTTCTAAAAATAGTCACAGGATGTAAAGTACAGCATAGGGAATATAGTTAATATTGTAATAACTATGTGTGGTATCAAACAGATACTAGAATTGTTGGGGTGATGACTTCCTAAGTTATATAAATGTCTAACTACTATCGTGTACCCTAAAACTAATATAATATTGTATGTCAACTGTAACTAAAAAGTAAATTTAAAAAATGTGAAGACCTGATAGTTTCAGATATTTACTTATTCTTTTGTTTAAGTATGTTTCCTCACAGAGTCTTCTGTAATATTCATGTTAGAATCACCCTCTTTATAGTTCAGAGTTTAGGAATGTCTCATTTATTCATTAAAAAATATTTTATTTTATTTTATTTTATTTTATTTACTTGTCTATTGCTTTTAGAGCTAGAGGAAGGGAGAGAGAAGAACATCAATGCAAGATGGAAGCATTGATCAGTTGCCTCCTGTATGCACGTAAACCAGGGATCTTATGTATGTGAACTAGGAATCACATGCACCTGGAATTGAACTGGAAACTTTCAGTGATGGAGGACCCTCCAACCAACTGGGCTATACCAATCAGAGCTTAAAAAGCTTTTATTTGGGCTCTATTATGTGCCAGCTTTGGGGAAACAGCACAATGGAGGGGCTCACAGATATGACAGATATATTACTTGCAGCCTACCCACACCCAATTTCCCCAAAATACCTCCTAAATATACAGAGGAAGTAGGTTTACAGTTTTTCATATGAAGAATCATACAATAAAGAATAATAATACAAGAATAAACTCTGTGTTTTGTGTGCTCATAGCTATAAACCTAATTTTATCCCACCCTGTATGTAAGGTCTAGTGCAAGCTCTTTACTAGAACTCCTAATTCAAGATCAATTTATCAATATTTTATTATAAAAGCTTTTAAACATTCTAAAAAATTGAAGAAATTTTAGAGTGAACACCTATATACTCACCAAATAGATTCAACAATTCACATTCTACTATATGTCTTTCATTACATTTTTATCCATCTATCCATCTTTTTATGCACCCACCAATTTCTCTTTTTTCTTTTGATGCATTTTAAAGTAAGTCTCAGGCAGGAATACATTTCTCCCCATATACTCTAACATGTATATCATTTATCAGAGTTCAGTTTTTGTTTACTGTTTTCTCCTTTGAGGTAAAATTTACATTCAAGAATAAGCACAGTTCTTAAGTGTGTCACTCAGTAAGTTACAAGGAATGCCATATATCTGTGCAATGCAACCCCCTGTCAAGATGTAATACATTAAGTTCATTCAAGGAAGTTTCTGCAGATCCCTGTCAGTTCCCATGGCCACCTTCCCACCTCCCAGAGGCAACCATTATACACCCTTGTGTAAGACTTCTTTCATTCAGGTTAGTATTTTTTGAAATTCTTCCACATTGCAGTATATATTAACAATTCATCCCTTTTTTAGCTATATAATATTCTATTGTATGAGTTTACTACAGTTATTTTATCCATTCTCTTATTGAGGGACAGCTGGGCTGTTTTCAGTTTTGGACTATTATGAATAAAGCTATGAACTTTTTTAAAGAAGCCTCTTTGATGATATATGCTTTCCTTTCTTTTGGGTAAATATCTCAGAGTGGACTTGTTGGATTATAAAAATACAAATGTTGAGTTTTAGAAGACATTGCAAGTTCCATTTCAAGATCCATTTTAATTTTCAATATTTTATTTTTTATGCTATTACAGTTGTCCCACTTTTTCCCCTTTTGCATCCTTTCCCCCCAGCCTGTCCTCCGCTTCCATAATCAGTCCCCTCACGATTGTCAATGTCCATGGGTTCTTCATATATGATCTTTGACTAATCCCTTCACCTTCTTTTAATCAGTCCTCACTACCTGCCTCCCTCTTACAGCTGTCAGTCTGTTCCATGATTCTACTGGTTTGAACCAATAGACAGCCTTTGGTTCTATTTTGCTTGTTCATTTATTTCATTAATCAGATTCCTCTTATAGGTGAGACCACATGGTATTTGTCTTTCACCAACTGGCTAATTTTACTGAGCATAATAGTTTCCAGTTCCAACCATGCTGTTGCAAAAGGTAGGAATTCCTTTTTTCTTTCTGCTGAGTAGTATTCCATTGTGTAGATGTACCAGTTTTTTATCCACTCATCTACAGATGGGCACTTTGGTTGTTTCCAAATCTTGGCTATTATAAATTGTGCTGCTGTCAACATGGGGGTGCATACATTCTTTTGAATTGGTGCTTCAGGATTCCTCAGGCATTAGTAATTCCCAGCTGTGGAATTAATGGGTTAAAAGGCAGTTCCATTTTTAGGTTTTTTTGAGGAAATTCCATACCGTTTGCATTTCCACCAGTATACATTTCCATCCACAGTACCCTAGGGTTCTGCTTTCTCCACATCCTTGCCTTGCTGTTTGTTGATTTATTAATGATGGTCATTCTGACAGATGTGAGGTGATATCTCATTGTGATTTAATTTGCATTTGCCTGATGGATAGTGATGCTGAGCATTTTCCCATATGTTTATGTGTCATATATATGTCCTCCTAGGAGAAGTGTCTATTTAGGTCCTTTGTCCATTTTTTTAAATCGTTTGTCTTCCTGATGTTGATTCAGATGAGTTCTTTATATATTTTGGAGATCAAATCCTTGTCTATGTATCATTGGCGAATATGCTCTCCCATAGAGTTTGTTCCTTTTTCATTTTGATGAGGTTTCTTTAGCCATACAGAAACTTTTCAATTTCATATAGTGCCTTTTGTTTACTTTTTTCTTTATTTACCTTGTCCTAGGAGATATATTGGAAAAAATATTGCTACATGAGATATCTGAAACTTTCCTATGTTTTCTCAAGGGCTTTTATGGTTTCATGACTTATATTTAAGTCTTTTATACATTTTGAGTTTATTCTGGTGTAGGATGTGAGTTGGTGCTCATTGTCTTTTTTGTATGTATTAAGAAGGTTTCCTATGATTCCCTGTCCTCATGGGGTTACCTTATATTGTAGGCATCCTGTGGGACCCATTGATGCTGTCTCCTTGCTCACCTGAGCTGGGTGTTCCAGGAATGCACCTTGTGTAGGTTATGTGGGTCTTCCTGTTGTAATTGGGTCTTTATCGTTATTGGCTTGTTCATGCATAAGGTTGACCCTCAGGCTGGTTGACTGTGAGGTCTTATCAACCCCAACCACAGTGTATGAGCTGGTGTGCAGATGCCGATCACACAAAGCAGAATTTGTCTCAGCAGGGTTTGGTGCCTGGAGAGAAATCCCTTTGAATATGCTACTTGTGAAGCTAAGTGGACCCTGCGCTGATGTTGTCTGAAGCTGGCCACTGGGTGTGTTCCTTCTGGGCCTCTTGGGAAAGACTCAGGTTCAGACATGTCAGATGCTCCCTGTGATTGGCCTTGGGCAACTTGTTTGGAGCTACAACATGATCTGCAGTTTGTGGCTTCCTCTGCTGGGCCTGGGTGTGCACTCAAGAAGTACCAAGTTGTGTACTAAAACTTGTCTTTACTAGCACCAGATCTGGGCACAGGTCAGCAAAAGTTCCAAGTCACCCTGAAATCCACCTCTGTCTGCTTCCTCCTGCTGGGTGCTTGTTAGGCTCCATCACTGAAAATATCTAGTGGTACTTGAGTTGCATGTGGTAGGTTCTCAGTGCATCACCAGGTAGGGGTGAGTGATGTTCACCAGATTGATACAGGTTCAAACTCATTGCCAGTGTTGCATCTGAAGCCCCTCTGCAAATGTCCCAAGGTTGTGCTTGCACAACTTTGTGCTGGGGCTAGGTCTCAGGGAGTCACCAGAGTGAGGTCAGTGGAATTTATCAGACCTAAACAGACCAAGATTTGGCCATGTGAAAGGAGGGCTGGGCACCAGTTGGGCATGCGAGGGGAAAATTTCTCCTATCATTGAGCTACATGACTCAGTTTGTCCCAGATTGTACCAGGAGCATAATCTCTGCAGGTCAGGTCAGATGAGAGTGAGGAATATAAGGCTAATAGAATCCTCAGGCAGGGGAGGTGCCAGTCAGACTTAGGAGAATGTCGGGTGAGTGGCCCCTGCTCCAGAACCACAGAACTCAGTCCCAGTTTCTGCCCAGACCTCAACAGGATGGAGCCACCAAGAGTTGGGAGGGTGGGGTCCCCGGGAGCCTAGAGAGTGAGGCTAGAGGAGCTCTTGTAAGGAGGAGGTGACAGTCAGGGTCATGGAAAAGTTGGAGGAATGGCCCTCACCCCAAAGCCACATGAGTCAGTCACTGATACCCCCTGAGTCTGCTCAGATCTATACATCCTGGTCCAGGCAGCTGATTCCTCAGCAGAGCACAACCTCTGCAGGATGGGGCAATAAGGAGTTCAGAGTGTGGGGCTATTGCTTTCCCCTAGTCTGATGCTGTATAGAGGGGAGAGTTCCACCCAAGAAAGATGGTGTCTGTGTAGCAGGATGACTCCTTCAGGGATCCTGGTGGCTATCCCTTCAGCTTTCTCCCTGGAGCCACAAACCCAAGTCTCTCCTCACATGGCTCTGGTCTGCTTTGCCCTCCAGCTGTCAGAGCCCAGGGTGAGTGGCTGTGGACAAGATTTTGTGTGTTGGCCTTTTAATGGGTACCTGTGTCTCTAGCAGACTCCTGTCTCTCCCTGGCTGACAGAATCTTTCCTGATTTTCACAGTCAGATGTTGTGTGAGTGTCTCTTTCTAATTTCAGTGCTTTGGGATAGAGATCCTGGTATGGTCTTGAATCTCCTCATTCCTCAGGAGGATGCTTTGCAGCTTGGATATCTTTCTGGAATATCAGCCACCACTAATGAGAGCATAGACACCCTTTTTTTGTGTCCACCCTTCCTACAGCTCTCAGTATGGCTTCTTCTGTAAATCCCTGGTCATCAGACTTCTCTTCAGCTAGTCTTCAGTTGGTTACTCAGCTAGATTGCTCTACATTTTAGTTGTAATTCCAGTTTGGTCCTGAGAGGAGTCAAGTGTAATATCCACCTACTCCACTGCCATCTTCTTAGTATCCACCCACACAACCTTTTATATAACCATTCCCTACAGAACTTGGACTTCAGAATCAGCAGGTGAATACTTGTTAAGGTCAGAAACCTCATTGTCCACTACTACACTCTGGAAAAAAAGCCCTTTGTGAATTAAGTAAGCCAGAACACCAAAAATCATAATTGAGAAATAAAAATAAAACTAATATACCATGGCCGGGCAACTCTGTTGGTTAGAGCATCATCTCAATGTGGCAAGATTGTGGGTTTGGTCCTGGTCAGGGCACATATAAGAATCAACCAATGAATGCATGAATAAGTGGAACAAGAAGTTGATGTTTCTCTCTGTCAATCTCTCTCTTTTCTTTTCTCTCTCTTAAAAAAAAACAATAAACAAAAAATTAAAAGGTAGTTGCACATTATTTATAAAACAATAAGTTAGCCCTGGCTGGTGTGGCTCAGTGGATTGAGTACCAGCCTGTGGACCATGTGGTTGCTGGTTCGATTCCCAGTCAGGGCATGTGCTTGAGTTGTGGGCTAGATCCGCAGTTGGGAGCATACAAGAGGCAACCAGTCAGTGTTTCTCTCACACATCGATATTTCTCTCCCTCTCTTTATGCCTCCTTCCCCTCTCTAAAAATAAATAAATAAGTAAGTAAATAAATACATACATTTAAAATAATGAATAATAAATTAATAAATAAAAATAAAGCTAATATGAATGAGACTTTTAGGCATCTTTAGGACCAGAAGTTTTTTATGTATACCTTTCTGTCCACACTTACTTTGGTCAAATTCAGAATGGGCCTTGGAAATAGGAAAAAAACAAATTTATCATGTTAGAATATTTATGTATTTCTTTGAGGGATTAAATTTTTTAAATTATTCAAATTTACACCCATTAGAAAGAGAAAATTAAGCATTGCAGTACATGAAATATAGTATTGACAAAAAATGTTGTGCAACAAGTGAACTTTATTTTTTAATTTAATCTTTATTATATATTTCCATTACTATTTACCCCTTATACCTTCTCATCCCCAGCAATCACCACACTGTGGTCCATGTCCATGAGTCTTTTTTCCTTTTTGTTCAATCCCACCACTTCCTTACCTCCCCACCACCTCAGCTGTCCTACTCTTCAACTAGGAGTCTGTCCCTTTTCCTCAAGTGAACTTTAAACAATATTCCAGTAGATGGCAGTATTGGCCAACTTTTTCCTTAAGAATGGAAGGCTTTTCAAGATGCTCATTAAATTTTGTTGGGCACGTTGGATATGTTTTTTAAATTTCTAAATAACACTTGAATATATTTTATTATATATTGTGCTCTACATTGTAAAAATAAGAAAAACCTTCAAGTGGTAATGTAAACAACAATAATAGAGTAATTGAGAGATTAAGATTATTGAGTGCAAATAAGTGCTAAGGGAATTGTATGGACCTCCCCAAATTCATTTGTTAAAGCCCCTACCCACACTCTGACTGCATTTGTAGACAGGGCCTTTAGGGTTATAATGAAGTTTAAATAAAGTTGTAAGGGTGGGGCTGTAATCCACCAGAAATGGTGTTTCTGTAAGAGGAAGAGATGTCAGAGAGCTCTCTCTGTCTCTGGGCACAAAGAGAAAAGGCCCTGTGAGGACACAGCAAGAAGGTCACAGTCTACCAGCCAGGAGGAGAGTTCTCACCAGAAACCAATCATCACGGCACCTTGATCTTCGACTTCTAGCCTCCAGAAATGTAAAAAGTAAATTTCTGTTATTTAAGCCACCCAGTCTGTGGTATTTTGTATGGCAGCCTGAGGCCACAGACATCCTGAGGTAGAAATTACTATCCCCGTTCTACCAAGATCACTTAAGGTCAAACTTAAGATGCTTAACAGTATCTGCATTTTATGTAGTGAATTTGTCTATAACTGTAGGGCTTCCTGATTACAATGTCCCTGCTGATTCCACCCAGACAATGACCTCTATGTGGCTACAGCCAAGGGTCTACTTCCTGCAATCATTGTGCTCAGCCTATCAGCACCATCTGACACAGGATTTCACTCCCTCTTCTGGAAGTATGGCTGCCAGAGTCCATGCTTAATGGTTTTCCTTCTACTTCTTCAGCCATTCCTCTCCAGTGGGCTTCGTTGGTTTCCCTGCATCCCCTGACTCGACACCCCAGGGTTCAGTGTTGGGCCTCTTTCCCTGTTTATTGGCAAGCCCTCCCTGGTGATCTCAACCAGCCTCATGGTAATTGCTACGGCCTCCAAACTGGTTTTCCTGCCTCCATACTTGTGCCCCTACAGTGAGGAGCGGCCAAGGCATCCATGCTAAAATATGAGTCTCTTCATGCCATTCTTTGGCTCAAACCCCTCCAAAGGCTCTCCTTTACCTCAGAGAAAAAGCTAATGGTTCATGAGGACCTGTACTATCAACATTGCTAGCCCCCTCACCCCACATCTCTTTGGCTTGGTATACAACTCTACTCTTTTCTTGCTCACCCACTCCAACCTCCTAAGCCAGTCTTGTTTCTGCCTCAGGGTGTTTGCACACGCTTATTTCTCTGCCAGCAATATTTCCCTGGTAATGCAGATGTTATCATGTCCTTGGGGGCATCCCTATCTCAATTGCAAATCACACACTCCCAGTATCTCTTAACTCCCTTTCTTCATTTATATTTCCCTTTCCCTCATATAATAGTTATCCAACATACTAAATATTTTACTCATTTATCTCATTTATTGCCTACTTCCTCCCCTCTAGAATATAAGCTCCATGGGGGCAGGAATGTTTGTGTTTTATTTCCATGTTCTAGCCCTCAAATCTAGAGCAGTGCATACATGGTACATGGAAGGTACTCAATAATTGAAAGACCCATACCACACTGCTTCACCTAGAGAAAATGACTAAGAATAAGGAAGGTTATTGTGGAAACTTCTGATTCTGGAAGGGAAGATGGCAGCCAAGTTGGTGGAAGCCAAGTCTACCTGCTCTTGCCCCCAACTCGGATACTCAGCTGATCTTCTGAAAAATAAACTGAACATTCAGTGGAATTTTAGCTAATATGAAGTTGGAAGTCCAGGAGTACAGAAGATGCTTCACAACGGGTGGTGAGAAGACTTTATAGAGTGAAGGGGAAATACTCTGTGCATGGTACCTGCAGCTGCAAAGAGCATAGTCAGAAATCACAGCTTTGTGGCTCTTTCTCCTCCCAGGACAGGCAAACCCCAGACCCAGGCCAGGAGTGACTTGGATACACAAAGCTGGAGCGATCCCAGCTACACATAGCTGCAGCAGAAAACACCAACTGGGAAAGTACCAGAGAGAGAGATTCTATCTGCATCTGGGTCAAATGGAGGCAGGCTACAGCCAGCCATGGCTGTGAGAGATTTTTGGCTTTTTAGAGAGGTGGTGTGTGCTGGAAAACCATGGGTGTGCCCAGAATGACTTTTTAAAAGGGGAGCTGAAGTGTGCTGGGCAGGGACCCGGTGAATAGTGCCTTGCCAGCACAGGGAAAATATCAAAAGTGTGGTTTGCTCCCACTAAATACAGCTGAGTGGAGAGATCAGACAGGTGCACAGCAAAGGGATTTCTTGGCCCCAGCCCAGCACAGCTAGCAGGCTGGAGGCTGCAGAGAGTGGAGAGTTCAGGACTATGTCTGTGATGAGAACAGTGGGGTGGGAACTGGATGAGCAAGAGTTGAGCACTTGAGATTATTTAAAACCAGGCAGAGCCTCTTCCCCTGGCAGAGATCAAACATGCGGGAAGGGAAGGATGCACATTGCCCCCACCTCCTGTAGGATTGTAAACTCCACAGAATCCAATGGGGAAGCTCTGCACCCTCAGGCTCAAACACCCCCTGCAGGGTGCATATCCACAAGAGAAAGACAGAAAGGGAAATGTCTAAAGGGCCCATTTTGAACTTCTCTCAGGGAGACAAAATACTCTGGTTCCTAGGGTCCTGTTTTACTGAGGCCTGCAAAGCAGGGAGATCTGAAATCCGTGCAACAAAAAGGAATCGGGGCCCCACCCTGCCTTGGCTTGCACACAGAGCTGCCATTAGCACTAAGCAGGAAAGAGCTGACTCTCTTAAACAGATTGGCCCCTCCCTTGAAATGGACAGCTAGTTCATCAGAAACTACACATTAATGAAATAAGCTGGCACAGATAAAAACAGGTGGAACAGGGGCAGGGGAATACACCCACAGTTTTCCCAGAAGACTGAACAGTGCTATCCAGGGGAGACTGAGGGATCCCACCTTCCAGATCACAACAGAAGTCCCCTCTAGAGAAAGGTGAAGGTGATACAAATGGTGCTGCCAGAAGTTGGACGATCCACCCCTGGACCTTGGGTTGATAAAAAGCCAGAGGTGGATCTAGAAAGAGAAGATATGAGGCAACACCAAACTCTGCTGAAATGAATTCTACCTCATTCTTCCTCAGAATTTGTTATTTCTTTTTTTCGCATCTTGTCTTACTCTATTTTGCTTTCTTCCTGCCGTTTCTTATTTTTGTCTTAAATTTTATTTCCCCCCATGCTCTGCCTTGTTCCTATTCCTTACTGTTACTATTTCTCTTCCCTCTATCCTCTCAAAATCATCTTTTAGTCTTTAATCATTTCACATTCTTTTTCCCCTTATAATATTCTTATTTTCTTTCCACCTTTATAAATGTTTGTAAATGCTTGTTTGGTATAGATATTATGGTTATTGCTGTTCTTCTTCAATTATATTCCTATTTGTTCACTATTTTTTTATTTCAAATCTCATAGGTTACTCTTTCCATCTTACTCCATTTGGCCCTCCTCCTGCCCTGGCTTACTTGAGTTTGGGATTTTACTTTTTCCCATTCTTAGCCTGCATTCTATTCCTTACTCTTATTATTTCTCCTCCATCTGTCTTCTCAAAATCATTTTTTCTTTACTGTAGACATCTCATATTCTCTTTTCTCTTTTGTATGATATTTTTATTTTTATTTTCTTTCTACCCTTATTATTCTTTGCTCAGCTGTCATTGTTATAGGCCCCCACTGTGGTTTTTCTACAATTCTGTTCCCTTTGGTTCACTATTTTTCACATTTTATTTCAAACTTCACATTATATTTTTCCCTTTTTTTACTCCATTTGGCTATAACTTTTTCCAGTTTTACTTACATTTTAAATTTTATTTTCTCCTTTTCTTCACCATGTTTCTATTCCCTATCTTATTATTTCTATTCCTTCTTGACTCTCAAAACCATTTTTCTTTCCTTCACTCATTCCATATTCCCTTTTTCTTACTTTATAATATCCGAAATCTCTTTCCATCTTTATTGGTCTTTGTTCAATTGCTGTTGATATTGCTGATGTGGTAGGGGGGTATTTTTGCTACTGTGGGTTTGGTTTTCTGGGTAGTATTGCTTTGTTAACCAGCACCTGTACAACAAAATACATGGCAGGGATTGTAACAGCCAGCCAGAGGGGAGAATCTTTGATTACTGAATAAGTGATAAATAATGAAAGCCCAGACCTTTCAGTACCCCCACCCAAGAGAAAACAGCCCATCTGCAATACCCCTAGGAAATACTCCTCCAAAATTGAAAGCTCAAGGTATTCCCATTTATTGTATTTTAATCCTCATATTAAGAAAGGTTGTTTTACAGAGTGAGTGCTGAGCAAGCCTCTAGCAGCCAGGCAGTAGCATTGTCCCCTTTCTGACCCCTCCCCACATACACAGCCAGAAAGTGATGAAACAGGTTACTGTGCCCTGGAGTACTTAAGGCTCCACTCCATTCAACTTAACAAGTGCACTAAGACAGGGAGTCAAAGAAGCTCTACCTAACACACACACACACACACACACACACACCCCACAAAGAGGCTGTCAAATCAAAGAGACAAAGAAACATGGTCCAAATGAAGGAACATAACAAAACCCCAGAAAAAGAACTGAGTGAAACAGAGATAGACAATCTATCAGGTGTAGACTTCAAAACACTGGTGATAAGGATGCTTGAGAACTCATTGAGTGCATCAAAAACATAAAGGAAAAAATGAAGGCTACATTAAATGAAATAAAGAAAAACCTACAGGAAACCAATAGTGAAGGGAGAGAAGCTTGGGTTCAAATCAATGATTGGGAACATAAGGAAGGAAGGAATAATCAGCCAGAACAGAATGAAGAAACAAGAATTCAAAAAATGAGGAGAGAATAAGAAGACTCTGGGACATCTCCAAAAGTGCCAACATCCAAATCATAGGGATGCCAGAAAGAGAAGAGGAAGAACAAGATATTGAAAACTTACTTGAAAAAATAATGAAAGAAAACATCCCCAGATGGCAAAGGAAATAAACATACAAGTCCAGGAAGCTCAGAGAGTCTCAGACAAGTTGGACCCAAAGAGAACCACACCAAGACACATCATAATTAAAATTCCAAAGGTTACAGATAAAGAGAAAATCTTAAAAGCAGTAAGAGAAAAGCAGATAGTTACCTACAAAGGAGTTCCCATAAGACTATCAGAAGATTTGTCAAAAGAAACTTTGCAGGGAAGAGACTAGCAAGAAGTATTTAAAGTGATGAAAATCAAGAACCTACAAGCAAGATTATATTCAGCAAAGCTGTCATTAGAACTCAAGGGCAGACAAAGTACTTCCCCAACAAGGTAAAGCTAAAAGAGTTCACCATCACCAATCTATTATATGAAATGTTAAAGAGCCATTTTTAAGAAAAAGAAGATTAACCAGGAACAGTAAAATGACAACACTCACAACTATCAACAACTAAATATAAAACTCAAGAACAAACTAAGCAAACAACTAGAAGAGGAACAGAATCATAGATGTGGAGATCACATGGAGGGTTATCAGTGAGGATGGAAAAGGGGGAGGATGGGAGGAAAGGTACAGGGATTAAAAATCATACTTAGTAGGTGCAAAAGAGACAGGAGAATGTTAAGAATAGTATAGGAAATGGAGAAGCCAAAGAACTTATATGCATGACCCATAGACATGAACTAAAGGGCAGGGGATGGATGGAGGGAAGGGGAATACTGGGTGGAAGGGGGGAAAAGGGGGTAAATTGGGACAACTGTAATAGCATAATCAATAAAATATACTTAAAAATAATCAAAGCCAAGGCACAATCAGAGAGCCCACATAAATTGAATGAAGGTCAACCTTAGAGCATCCAGAAAAGGGAATCAAAGTGATGGCACCACTGAGTCCCACAGAAGTCCCATGAAGACAGGCAGGCAAAGCAGAGCAACCTGAGATGCAGGAACAAGCAAAAAGAGTCACCTAAAATGGAGACAAAGAAATAACCCCCAATCAACGGAAAGGAGGAATCCATAGAAAAAGAGCAAAATGAAACTGAGGCAAGCAATCTATCATAGAATTCAAAATAATGGTTATAAGGATGTTCAAGGAACTCAGTGAGAACTACAAGCAATTTATGGGAGCTACAAGGAACTTAGTGGAAACTACAACAGCGTGAAAAGGGATGTAGAAACTATGAATAAGAACCAGGAAGAAATGAAGAATACAACATCTGAAATGAAAAATACAGTAGAAGTAATCAAAAGTGGGCTAGATGAAGCAGAGGACAAAATCAATGAGTTGGAAGACAAGGTAGAAAGAAATACACAGCCAGAGCCACAAAATAAAAAAAAGACTCTAAAAGAAGAAGGCTAGTTTAAGGGAGCTTCAGGACAACATTTCATGTTATTACAACATGAAATGTAACAATGTTCACATCACAGGAATATCAGAAGGAGAAGAAAAGGAGCAAGGGAGAGAAAACCTATTTGAAAAAATAATGACATAAAACTTACCTAACCTGGTGAGGGGAAAAGTCTTACAAGTTCAGGAAACACAGAGGGTCCCAATCAAGATGAACAGAAAGAGACCTGGTCCAAGATACATCATAATTAAAACAGCAAATTTTAAACACAAAGAGAGAATCCTATAGGCAGCAAAGGAAGAAAAGCTAGTAACATACAAGGGAGCTTTGATAAGGCTATCAGCAGATTTCTCAGCAGAAACACTACAAAGCTGGAAGGGATTGGCATGTTCCAAATAGTGAAAAAGCAAGGACCTACAACCAAGACTACTCTATCACGCAGGGCTCTCATTTTAAATGGAACACTAAATAAAGAGCTTCCCAGACAAAAGAAGGCTAAAAGAATACAACTCTGTCAAACCAGAATGCAAGAGATCTTAAAGGAACTGCTATAAGAAGAAGAGGAAATACAGAAAGAGAGCAAGGTGGGGTAGGGGGAGGGGGAACACAGCTATAGAAAAAATGGCAATGGATAACAACTTATCAATAATAACCTTAAATGTAAAAGGTTAACTGTGCCAATCAAAAGACAAGGTAACTGAATGGATGAGAAAATATGACATGCATATATGCTGTCTATGACAGACCCACCTCAGAACAAAGGATCTACACAGGTTGAAAGTAAAGAAAAGGAAAAAAAGTATTCCAAACAAATGGGTGTGAAAAGAAAGCTGGCGTAGCGATACTTATGTCAGATAAAATAAACTTCAAAACAAAGCCCATAAAAAGGTACAAAGAAGGTCACTAAATAATATTTAAGGGAGTACTCCAACAGGAGGATATAACTCTTGTAAACATATATGCATCCATATAGGAGACATAAGTATGTAAAGAAAATCTTGAGGACTTCAAGAAAGATATTTACAGCAACACAGTCATTATAGGGGATTTTAACACCCCACTTTCAACAATGGATTGATTTTCGAAACAAGGAATCAACAAGGATATTTTGGCAATGAATGACACTGTAGATCAATAGACTTAGTTGATTATATATATATTTATATATATATATATGTATATATATAGAACATTTCACTCCAAAGAAACAAAATACACATTCTTTTCAAATGCACATGGAACATTTTCAAAGATAGACCACATGGTAGGATGTTGGGAACTACCTTGCCTCGATTCAGAAGTTGTAACCCCCCATGGCTAAGGCTGAGTAAAGAAACTTTGGGACCATAAGCCACTAAGGAAACAAAGCTCATCTCCCTGGAAAGGGTGTCACCTCTGCCCCTTTTTACTTCACCCTGCTTGGCCCTGGGTGGACAACTGGTTAGCCAATAACAGGTAAGATCCCTCAAGGGAGGGATGACCTAAGACAGGCATGGTAGCAAAGAAGCCCTCAGGGAAAGACTTGGGGGCTATAGAAAAAGGGGGTGATGGACCCTCACCCCTCAGCTTTGACATAGCCTGAATCCTCATTCTGTCTGTAAGAAGTCTCCTAATCTGTTAGCTGCCTAACTTCCCCCACCTGACTTAAGCCTGAAACAATGACAGAGAGTGGTGCAGACCTGAGCAGGAACAGGCAGTTCTCCAGGGCGATCAGGCCTAAGAAAGAATACATAAAATCCTGTGAAACCTGCTTTGCTAATACCCTCAATTTTCTGATAAGGGTCCAAGCATGAAATGAGTTTGTTTCCCAAAGTTTTATAGTCCTTATCTACCTGACCCTGATGCAGAATAAGCCCTCATAGTTCTTTGAATGTTATCTATTGTTTGATCATTACTGCCTGACAATAATGAATGAGGACCTTCCTTGATGTAATGCTCCCAGAAAGCAATAAAAGCCTGTCCAGGCAGGGGTTGGGGCACTGTCTCACTCAGAGAGTGGCCATGCTGTCCCTTTTCTCCACCAGACTTCTGCAGTCTGTGTGAATTTGTTTGTCACATCCACAGCATCACGGACACCACTGGCTGGAGTCTGCATCAGTAGGACACAAAACAAGCCTCAAAAAATTCAAGAAAATTGAAATCATATCAAGCATCTTCTCAGATCACAATAGACTGAAACTAGAAACCATCCTCAAGGAAAAAATCTCAAAAACACTCAAATACATGGTGAATGAGTAACATGATATTAAATAATTAATGGGTCAACAATGAGATCAAGAAAGAAATCAGAAAGTATTGTGAAACAAATGAAAATGAACACACAACAACCCAAAACCCATGGGACACTGTGATAGCAGTCCTGAGAGGGAAGTTCATAGCAATACAAGCCTAACTAAAGAAGATAGAAAAATCTCAAATAAACAGCATAACCCTACATCTACCAGAACTAGAGGAACAACAACAAAGCCCAGAGCAAGTAGAAGGAAGGAAATAATCAAGATCAGAGCAGAACTAAGTGACATAGATTCTAAAAGAACTATTCAAAGGATCAATGAATCCAGGAGATGGTTCTTTGAAAAGAGAAACAAAATTGATAAACTTTTAAGCAGACTCATCAAGAAAAAAAGAGAAAGGACCCAAATAAACAAAATCAGAAATGAAAGAGAAGTAACAACCGGTGCCACAGAAATACAAAGGATTGTAAGAAATTACTATGAGCAATTTATATGCCAAGTAATTGAACAACCTGGGTGAAATGGACAAATTTCTAGAAACATACCATCTTCCAACACTGTCAAAAAGGAGCAGAAAGCTTGAATAGACCCATAAAAACTAGTGCAATTGCAGCAGTAATCAAAAATCTCTTGGCAAACTAAAGCCCTGGACCAGATAGCTTCACAGGTGAATTTTACTAAACATTTAAGGAAGATCTAACTCCTATCCTTTCCAAACTAATCCAAAAAATTCAAGAAGAGAAAAAACTCCCAACTCTTTTTGTGAGATCAATATCATCCTAATTCCAAAACCAAGTAAAGACACAAGAAAGAAAGAAAAGTATAGTTTAATATCTCTGATGAACATAGATGCTAAAATCCTCAAAAATATCAGCAATCTGGATTCAGCAATACATTAAAAAGATCATACATGATGATCAAGTGTGATTCATCCCAGGGCTGAAAGGATGAGTCAATATTCACAAGTCAATAAGCATAATACACCACATAAACAAAATGAAGGACAAAAATTACATGATCACATTAATAGATGCCGACAGAGCATTTGATAAAATCCAGCACCAACTTATGATAAAAATATTCAGCAAAGTGGGAATACAGGGAGCATTCCTCAGCATAATAAAAGCCATGTACAAGAAACCTACCGCCAACATTATACTCATCAGGCAAAAACTGAAAGCTTTCCCTTGAAGACCAGGAAGAAAGAAGATAAGGTTGTCCACTTCCACAACTCATTCGACATAGTTCTGGAAGTTCTAGCCACAGTGATCAGACAAGAAGAAATAAAAGGAATCTAAATTGGAAGGAAGAAGTAAAACTGTCATTATTTGCAGATGACATAATAGTGTACATAGAAAACCCTATAGTCTCCACTAAACAACTATGTGGCCTAATAAGTGAATTTGGTAAAATAGCCGGATACAGTCACTATTCAGAAATTGATGGCATTTTTGACACCAACAATAAAAGGTAAGAAGGAGAAAGTAGGGGGGAAAATCCCACTTACTATAGCAACAAGAAAAATAAAGTATCTAGGAATGAATCTACCCAAGGAAGTAAAAGACCTGTACTTGGAAAACTATAGAATGCTGAAGAAAGAAATTAAGGAAGATACAAATAAATGGAAGCATATACTTTGGTCATGGATTGGAAGAATTAACATCATTAAAATGTCCATTTTTACACAATTCCTATTAAAATACCAATGGCATATTTCACAGATCTAGAACAAATATTTCAAAATGTATATGGAACCAAAAAAGAACCTGAATACCCTTATCAATCTTGAGAAGGAAGAACAAAGTAGAAGGGATCACAATACCTCATATCAAACTACATTATAAGGCCACTGTAATCAAAACAGTCTAGTAATGGCATAAGAACAGATACATAGAATAGAGAACCCAAAAATAAACCCAAGTCTCTGTAGTCCATTAATATTTGACAAAGGGGAAAAGAGCATACAATGAAGTTTAAATAGTCTCTTCAATAAATGGTGTTGGGAGAACTGGACTGGTACATACAAAAAAAAATGAAACTAAACAATCATCTTACACCATACACTAAAATAAACACAAAATGAACAAAAAACTTAAATATAAGGCACGACACCATAAAAGTCCTCAAGGAAAACATAGGCGAGAAATTTTCAGATATCCCATGTGGCAATATTTTTGCTGATGTGTCTCCTATGGCAAGGTAAATAAAGGAAAAAATAAATAAATGAGGCTATATCAAATTAAAAAGTTTCTGCACAGCTAAAGAAACCATCATCGAAATGAAAAGGGAATTGCCCTTGCTGGTGTGGCTCAGTGGATTGAATGATGGCCTGCAAACCAAAGAGTTGTGGGTTCCAATCCCAGTCAGGACAGATGCCTGGGTTGCAGGTCTGGTCCCCAGTAGGGGGTGTGTGAGAGGCAACCGCACATTGTTGTTTCTCTCCATCTCTTTCTCCCTCTCTCCCCTTCTCTGTAAAAATAAATAAATAAATAATAAAATCTTTAAAAATAATGAAAAGGGAACTGACCGTATGAGAGGATATATTTGCCAATGACACATGAGACAAAGGTTTGATCTCCAAAATATACAGTAAAGTCATCTAACTCAACACTGGGAAGACAGACAATCCAATTAAAAAATAGGCAAAGGACCTGACTATACTCTTCTCCAAGGAGGACATACAAATGGCCCACAGACAAATGAAAAGATGCTCAACGTCACTAGCCTTCAGACATGCAATTTAAAACCATAACAAGATATTACCTCACATCTGTCAGAATGGCCATTATTAATGAATCAACAAAAAGTCCCAGTGAGGATGAAGAGTAAGGGGAACCATAGTGCACTGTTGGTGGGAATGCAGACTGGTGCAGCCACTGTGGACAACAGTATGGAATTTCCTCAGAAAACTAAAAATGGAACTGCCTTATGACCTAGTGATTCCACTGCTGGGAATATACCCTAATAATCCTGAAACACCAATTCAAAAGAACTTAATGCACCCCTATATTTATAGCAGTGCTACTTATAATAGCCAAGAACTGGAAACAGCATAAGTACCCATCAGTAAATAAGTAGATCAAAAAGCTGTGGTATATTTACACGATGGAATATTACACAGCAGAATGAAAGAACTACCTTTTGCAACAGCATGGATGGAACTGGAGAATATTCTGGTAAGTGAAATGAGCCAGGTGGTGAAAAACAAATACTGTGTGATCTCACCTATAAGTTAAATCTAATGAACAAAATAAACTAATGAACAAAATAGAACCATGGGCACGGAAACTTGGAACAGACTGAAAGTGACCAGAGGGGAGGGGGATGGAGATAATGGTGGGAAGAAGCGGAAGGGACTAGACAGAGAACATGCATGAATGACACACGGACATGGACAACAGTGTGGGAATTGGCTGTGGGAGCTGGGGATGGGATGGGTGGAGGAGGGCAAAGGGGGAAAAATTGGGACAACTATAAATGAATAACAATTAAAAAATGATTAAAAAAATAAAAACATTTAAAACAAAGTTATTGGGCAAAAAAGAATTCCCAACAGCTCTCTACATCTCACACAGGGAAAACAAGAAAAATTATATATAAACCACTATGTGAAAAATTAGATTGAATTAAAAAAATATCAGATGTTGAGAATTCTTAAGTATTGCAATAAGCTATAAAAAATTACCAAATCTCTGGAGATATTGCAAGACAAGACAGTTTCTAAATTTGTTGGCGCTACTTACCATCACTGTATGTAAAGGAAAAGGAAAGGATTGGCTGGATTAGGTGGTCTTCCAGGCCCGGGTATCTACAGATAAAATAAATGTATTCTTTATCTGACTTTTGTGCATTTAAATATTCAAATGCAGTATTGTTTTACATGCTAAGAGGATTTTGTAGATAATGAAGACTATTGTAAGACTAATCCTGCTTTTTTAAAATACAACAGCAAACTTGCCTATAAAGATTATTGTATGTAATCCATTCATAGACATGTCTGAATCACTTTCCTTAAGGAAATGTCATAATTTTTTATGATATTCTTGAATAGTATTGGCATGTGTTTATAAAGCTCTCTTCAATAAAGTCAATAATATGATTTACTGGCATATTATTTCCACATCAGGCAGAAATTATCTGGATTTTATAAGTTAGAGTATAAAGTGAAATACAAATAAGTGAAAATGCTTTCCCTAAAAACAATATATCTAAATTAGAATTGAATCTCATATGTACCAAATTTGTTACTTAAGTGCCAACTGAACGTGACTCAATGCATTAGATGATGTCTTCCAGTCTTGTGACTTGTTTTTTAATTGCATGTTTCATTTCTAGAGCCATTGTTCTGAAAACAATGTTGTTTTGGAATTCAATGTTGTTTTGAATCTGACTCAAGGGGCTTGTGGGGCTGGAAGGAGCCTCAGAAAACAGTAGGATGGACACTCCAGCTTCACGAATCAGTAAGTGTGGTTTGGAGACATGAAGCAATTTGCCCAATGACATAGAGATAGCTTGTGGCAAGGCTGACGCTAAAGTCCTGTTCTTCCGATTCCAGCCTGGGTCTCTTTCCTTTATCCCATGCTACTCATAAAAACCTATGAACCTTCAAAGCACTGTAAATTGAGCATTGTCCTACCTATGATAGCAGCAGTTTTCAGAAGGATATATATTGTATTTAAGCAGATCATATGGCTTTAGGAAAGAATGGGCACAGTATGGGAGTGGGCACTGGCATTTGGGAGTCACTGTAGCACAAATAAAACCCTGGTGATGAGGAGTGGACTGCCATTCTCCCCTGCACTTTGCTCCTCCACCAAACTGAATGGTGGCTCTGTCACTCTGCACCTGACCCTAAGGACACATATCACATCTGTCACCTCACTAGTTTTAATTATAGTTGGTAATAATGCCTATAAATTTCATTGGTTTCCTGTACAGAGAAAGATTTCAAATAAAAGAGTCCTTTTTGAGATAATGACACAAATGTTTTCTATACCGTAGGTCTGTTTTCTATTCAGTTATACAGTAGTAGCCTATCCAGTAATGGAGAAAATGCTTTGAAAACCCACCTAAGTTAATCTGGAATGTTGCATTTCCTGCCTTTGGGATTTGGAATTTTTAAGTTTTATATTGTAATAGATGGTGATCAGGCTAAAAGTAATACCTCTCTTATACCAGAGCATATGTTTCAGGGTACATATGCATGCAATTCAAATAATAAGGTGTGTGTTTTACTAACATACAGGTATGTGTAAAAAATACAAGAATATCAGAACAGAACCCGGTTTTTCAAGCAACAAATAGTACATTCACTTATCTCATTGTTTTGTCAATCACAGTATCTAGCATGTGAAAATTCTAACACTATGATATGGCATTCAAAGTAGGGTTCCTAAATCAGAGTATGACTCGGAACCCTGTGTGTTAGGTGCCTAGCTATTGTGTTAATGTTTTATGTGTTCCACAAATAAGACACAGAGGAGAAGAGTTAAAGGGCTTCACAGTACATCAAGTGGTGATGTGCACATTAATGATGAAAATGATAACAAAAGCTAAGAGTAAAGAGGAGGGCCTCAAAAACACCTTTTTAAAAGAATAATATATTTGGGGTATAGGAGTTTTCAAATATTTCAGTCACTGAAGCTAAACAACTTTTAAGATGTTAAAAAACAATCAGAAAACTTATATGATGTTAATCTTAATGATTTACATATTCAGGGAAAGTGGTCATGAATTTTATGTCACTAATAATTACACAAAAGGTAATGGTAGTAAAAAACAGTAGTTGTACATATCATGACAGTTAAGGGATTGAGTTTGTATGAATTGTAAGGTTTGCTTTTTAATTTTAATGTTATTCAGGTCAAATAAAAAATTTTCTCTTGTAGGTTATTTCTGCTCCAGTCCTTGTTTTCTATTTGCAAATAAATGAGCTGCTTTATTCTGAAAACCTAAGTGAAAGGAATAACATTATGAAATTATATCTTCATGTATTTCACTATGTAAACATATACACATTCATATAAAATTATATTTATGAAACATCCCTATTGAATACTAACAAAATCCCATGGGATTCTAGGGGTTCCAAGAACATAGTATGAAGAATCCAATTTAAAATAAGTGCTTTTTTAGAATTGTAGGATACCAGTTGGGATGATTTTGTTTCCAACAGTTAAATGTGTTTTATTCACATATTAAGTCCTGAGGTAGAACAGCTACAGGTCAGTTAATTCAGCAATTTAACAAGACCATCAAAGATATAGAATTCCTTTCTTCTTTCTGCTCTGCTACCCCTTGCATTCGGGGGTTTCTTTCATGGTGACAGTGTAACTGCAGCAGTTCCAAACACCACATCCCTCATATTTCCATAAGGTAACAACCAAAGCCTAGAAGAGAAAGAGAGGACACAGCCTTATGTTCTGTGGCTTCCTAAGAGTGAGGAAAACAATCCCAGATACCCCAACCCCAATTAGATGCCCCTTAAAAGGGGCATAAAATTGCATCATGTGGTCATTCGGTTCCACTCCCAGTCAGGGCACATGCCTAGGTTGTGGGCCAGGTCCCCAGTAGGGAGTACATGAGAGACAACCATATATTGATGTTTCTCTCCTTCTCTTTCTCCCTCCCCTCCCCTCTCTCTAAAAATAAATAAATAAAATCTTTAAAAAATAGCCCTGGCTACTGTAGCTCAGTGGATTGAGTGCGAGCTGCGAACCAAAGTGTTGCAGGTTTGATTCCCAGTCAGGGTACGTGCCTCTGTTGCAGGCCATGACCCCCAGCAACCGCACAATGAAAAAAAAACTTTAAAAAATATAGATATATGTACCCTCCTGTTTACTACAGCATTATCTATAATAGCCAAGATATGGAAACAACCCAAATGTTCATCAATTGATGAATGGGTAAAGAACATGTGACATATAAATATAACCTCATATATACATATATAAACACATACACACAATGGAATATTATTCAGCTACAAAATAGATGGAGTCCTGGCTGGTGTGGCTCAGTGGATTGAGCACCAGTCTGCAAATCAAAAGTTCGCCAGTTCAATTCCAGGTCTAGGCATATGCCTGTGTTGTGGGCCAGGTCCCCAGTTGGGGGTGTAAAAGAGGCAACTGATGTATGTTTCTGTTTGTACATCCATGTCTCTCTCCTTTTCTTTCTCCCTCCCCTCCCCTATCTCTGAAAATAAATAAATAAAATCTTTTCTGAAAAAATTAAAAATAAAAAAATAAATTAAAAAAGAAGGAAATTTTGCCACTTGTAACAAATGGATGAACACTGAGGTCATTATGCTAAGTCAGAGAAAGACATACCATATGATCCTACCTAGATATGGAATCTAAAAAACCAAAAATATAAACCAAGCTTAGAGGGTGCCCTGGCTGGGTGGCTCAGTTGGTGGCTCAGGGCACATACCCAGTTGGGGCGAATATGTGTGGCAACTGATAGATGTTTCTCTCTCACATCAATGCAGATAGGTGTATGCCAGAAGCAGGGAATGGGGAAGTGGATGAAATGGGTGAAGGGGGATCACAAGATACAAAACTGCAGTTATAGAATATGTCCTGGGGATGCGATGCACAGCATGGCAACTAAAGTTAATAATACTGTGCTGCATATTTGAAAGTTGCCAAAGGAGTAGGTCTTAAAAGTTCTTATCATAAGAAAATATTTCTGTAACTATGTATGATGATGGATTTAACTAGACTTATTGTGGTGATCATTTTGAAATATACAGGGTGGGGCAAAAGTAGGTTTTCAGTTGTGAGTACTTGAAACAGTTTATTCCTGTATTATTATTTATTAGTTATTATATTATTTTCCATATAACTGTAAACCTACTTTTGCCCCACCCTGTATACAAATACTCAATTATTGTGTTGTACACTGGAAAGTAATATATCAGTTATACCTCAATAATTTAAAAAGCAATAGTTACAATAAAACTAGAACTTTTTAATTAAAAAAGAAGTAAGGGAGAGAAGAGGCTGACAGTGACCAGAGGGGAGAGGGGAGGGAATTTCAGGGGGAAAGGGGAAGGGTTTACAGGAACAAGTATAAAGGACACAGGGACTAAAATTAGGGGGGGGAGTGGAAATGCGAGGGAGGTGGGGAGGACTGGGGGGTGGGGTGGGATGGGAGTAAAAGACAGAAAACTCTACTTGAACAACAATTGATAAAAAAATAAAATAAAATAAAATAAAATAAAATAAAATAAAATAAAATAAAATAAAATAAAATGAAGTAAGGGTTGAGAACCAGTCTAATTCTTAGGTGAATTGAGCTTGATCCCCTTGGGTAAGAGAGACCCTTTCTTGATACTTGTGGTTTCCTGATAACTGAATAAAAATGGGGTTCTGTTATCAACTAAGTAGGGAGAGAATGCCTTTGTTAGGTCCATCAGGACATTACAGAGAAAATTTAAGAACTAGTCAGCTGTAAAAGCACCTGTTATGGATATATACTATAAACACTAAAGATTATGTTCATTTTTGAAGTCACAAGCAGTCTACTGCATAATCATTGGTCATTAAAGGAAATGAATTCCTGTGCTGGCTGGCGTGGCTCGGTGGATTTAGTGCTGGCCTGCGAACCAAAGGCTCACCGGTTCCATTCCCAGTCAGGGCACATGCCTGGGTTTCAGGCCAGGTCCCCAGTAGGGGGCATGTGAGAGGCAAGCACACACTGACTCTTCTCTCCCTCTCTTTCTTCCTCCCTTCCCCTCTCTAAAAATTAATAATTTTTTTAAAGAAAAGAATGAATTCCTGTGGCCACTGTGGCTCAGTGCCAATGTGGCTCAGTGCCAGTGTGGCTCAGTTAGTTGGTTGGACTGTCATCCCATAACTGAAAGGTTGTGGGTTCCATTCCCAGACAAGGCAAATATCTAGGGTTGTGGGTTTGATCCCTGGTCCAGGCACAGGTGACCCTGAGCCTGAATGTGTATGATCCCAGGTCCTGGCTCCAGTACTGGTTCAGGCGGGTATGGGAAACAACTAATCAATGCCTCTCTTTCACATCAATGTTTCTCTCTTTCCTCTCCTCTCTCTCTAAAAGTAATGAGAAAAAAAAAATGTCCTTGGGTGAGGATAAAAAAAGGAAAGAAAGAAAACGAATTCCTTCTTTCTACTGAGGCTCAGAGCTACTCAGATTTTGAAAGCAGGTTTGTCAAGATGACAGAGGACCAAGGCAATAGATTTCAATGATGAAACAGGAAATGCAGTCATGAGCTTTTGGCATACCTCCAAATTTACTTAGCCAGAAATGGAATAACAAGATTTTCCTACTTATGCTTTATTATCCTCAATGAGAATGCCCAAATATTAGACTAGATGGAACCAAGTATTAGATGGGACCTTAAAGAAAATCTGACTCCCATACTCTTCCCATCCCACCAACCTGCTACCCATTTTAATGTTTGAAGAGACTGAGGCACAGAGAAGTTATATAATTTACTGGAGATTACATCAGGAATCTGTGGCAAAAGTAGACCTTGTCTCCACCTTTCTCCCACCCTGTTTTTGGAACTCTTAACAATTAGAGTGTTTTTCTGATTGTAGTTCTGTGTATCTCAACTGTGAGCGCTGTATAAGAAAGAGATGCTGAATAAACAATTTAACTTTAACACTCAGTTTTCTGAAGGGACACATGGGGGCAGCAAAAGTTTAAGAAAAAAATTCCAGTTCTAAGTTGTGCAGGCTATATACAGGGATGGGCAAAAGTAGGTTTGTAGTTGTGAATGCACAAAACAAAAAGTTTATTCTTGTATTATTATTTATTAATTATTGTAACCCTATTTTTGCCCACCCCTGTATATACATTTGGAAACATTTGGAAAAGGGATACTGGGGGGGGGGGGGGTTGTTTGTTTGATGATGCTGAGATTGCTTATGACCCATTTGTGTCAACAAGGTATTGGAAATTTCAGAGAAAGTGGTAGTCACCAGGACTCAATTTTGCTTTCAAATGTGTCACTGCTAAGAGATTATGAAAAGTACTCCTTATAAATAAGAAGTGTGTCTTCAGAATGTTTATGAATACTGAGCCATGCCTTCCTTGTAGAAGTTAGTGAGAGTCTATGTGTTACATAGACTGGAATAAGTAAAGACAAATATATTGGTAAAAATTTCCATTAGCTATTATTATCACCCATTTCATTGCTATGATTACTAATGAATAAAACATTCTCCTTTCATAATTACATCTATTTTTTATTTCCTCACTCTTGAATATTTGCTTTCTTATTGTCAGTTACTCCAAATAGTGATTTCTGAGGGATTATTCCTGCTTTCCTTCTATCAAATTGTTACTGTAAGTGGAGTTCTTGCACTGGAATTCTGTGTTATAAAATATTAGGCATGTGTCCAAGCAGTGTTCAAGACACATTAAAGAGACAGGAACTGCAGGCAAATTCAGACTAGAATTTTCTGGTTTTCTTGCAGCTTTTAGCAGAGGTTAAACTCATTTAAGGGAAACAGTTACCAATGAAACATCAACATCAAACCCAAGAGCCATTTCTCTAGCATCATCCAGAATCCAGGCTTTGAATGTTGCTTCTGTCAACACTGCACATTTCCTATGTACAATTAACAAGGGATACACTGGTCATTTTAATTCCAACCCCTTTAAGGCAGACTGGATGGTTTACAAACATTTAGTCAAAAGGTATTTTAATTGGGCCTTAATCCTGAGAACAATCCTGGGCACAGTATCTAGTGGTGTGGACAAACTCCATGGAACCAGTGTGGTAAGGTAAAGGCCATCACCCTGGACACAGTCTTAACTGCTTTAGCCACCAAAAAGCTGAGTGGTGCTAGGCTCAGAATATATACCTGTGGTGAGGGGCATTACAATGAGAGTGCTAAGGCTCTAAAATTCTGTGATTCTAATAGTTTCTTATTGAAGATTAAACTGTGGAAAACATACTGAATTCCCTCTCTTTGGGAAGTTTGAGGCAGGCTGCTGTTGAACATAACAAGTAAGATTTTTCCTATCTAGTATTGGCACTGGGACAGTGGAGAACTGCCAAGGCCAAGGAAATTCTGTTATTTGAAAAAGTTTTAGTTGTTAACTTTTCTTTCTAGCAGTAAAAATAAAAGGAAAAAGGATGTTAAAAATATTTTCCATGGGGGAGGGGTTTTATTATATATTTGAACATAATAAGAATATGTAAATTGGGATGTATTTTTCATGTTTTACTTAACCTGAATTTTATATAATAGTTGCTTAAGTGCTCAAAAAAATGAAAGGACACAATATGTATTTAAACAGTTTTTAGGTATTTTTTTCCTTTATTCAGTGCACTTGAGAAGTTCACTCAAGCTGCAGTTTTAAAATTTAAAAAATGTTAAGATAAATGGGAATGGATATCAGTCAAATGCTATTGTCTGAATGTTTATTCAACTCCAATGAAAGCTACAAGAAACCAGAAAATTCTAGTCTGAATATTCCTGCAGTCACCTGTCTCTTTAATATGTCTTGAACACTGCCTGGTGTCTTAGCTGATTTTGTCTTTAAAGTTATTGAGATAAACGAAAGTTCATTTTTCAAAACTGGAAATAAAATATTTAAACTAAAGACCACAGTTAACTTAGTATCCTGTAACTTTGGTGTTTTGAGTAGTAATTCTCAACAAGGAGAGTCAAGTCAGAAAGAGAACTATGTGTGTTAATTGTGTTTGTTTTTAATCACTTCCCAAGAAAAAACTTCCTTTTCATTTTTCTTAGCACTATACTTCAAAGGAAAATTGTGTAATTGTACCCACAGCATTAGGGCTAAAATTATCTAATTAGAAAGGTTGTACATTTTACATTGTAAGATTCAGAAAGAACACATTTTGAGTTTGGAAGCAGATGAAGTGATATGTGCCATGTCAGTTTTTAAAAAACCTCGTGTACTTGATCTGGCCTTGTTAACTTGTCAACCCAAATTTTGAATGCAACTTGTTATGTTGAAATAAATAAAGAGCAACACAATACCACTTGAACAATACCTCCCCAAGGTTCTAGAGCTGTGGTATTGTTTTATTTGGAAAAAAATTAATGGCTTGAAAAAGAAACACTTTAGACTTAAGCAAGACACACTCATCTCTGATTTTTAATATGTAATTGGAATTCCAGAGGTAGCTGGCCTGTCAGTTTTAGATTTTGATGAAACACTCTTGCACAGCCTCACAACAATGCTCCGCAGAGCCCCTTCACTGTAGAGCTAGCCTTTCAGCATCACGTGCAAACGCAGCAAGTCTCCAATATTGAGAAATGACAAGATAGTAAAACATGTAAGTCTCACAGGTTTTAATGGCAACCGAGGTATGTGCTCTTTTAAGGTCTGCGGTCGCGTTGAAAAGCGATGGAATCCGGTGTCGGCGGGTCCCCTGGAGCACCTCGTCAGGAGCTTCCTTGAGGAAGGCAGAAAAGGCAAAGCGAGCCATCTTCACGTTTTAAAATAAGGCCTTCTTACTACTAACTCAGAGTGACAGATCCTCGAAGAGATCTCAGGGCACACCCTTTAGAGCCTGTTTCGGCACAAGTCAACCAAGACAAACTGAAAGTAAACGGAGCCGGGCGGGTGTGGATGCACGACCCCGGACCCCTCCGGACAGCGGGAAATGGATCGAACATTTAACGGCCTGAACGAAGGGGACCCAGGACCGAGCCGTCGCGGTATCCCGGGCTTTGCAAAGCACAAAGTCGCGAGGCTTCCTTTCCAGACTTTCAGGAGACTCGCTTCAATTTAGGAGACTCTCTGTCTCCACCACCCTCTAAATTCTGAATGTGAATGAGCCCAATCGGCTCCCCGCCCCCCGGGCCGCCTGGGTCTGGCGCCAGAGCTCCCTCCAGACCCAGGCCGGTGCGCAGCGGGGACCGTCCGCTCAGCCAGGGCGCCCCAGGCTCCAGGGCCCGCCCTTTCTCCCGCCGACCTCGGAGGCGCGGAGGCACGGGGCCCTGCCTACTTGAGCGAACCCCGTCGGCAGCGCAAAGTAGCGGCGGGACCCCGCGCGGCACCTCTGCGCTGCCGGAAAGCGACGCCCACCTGTTTGTCCAGCTCGTGCCGTTTCCAAAGAAAGACAGAATGTTTTTCCTAGAGATGATGCGTCCCGAGGGGTCGCCTGCGGTTCAATCCTGCAGCTGGGACTGTGGCTCCTTACCCCACCCTCCCCAGCCGCTCCGTGGCTCCGGCTCTCCAGAAAGGCACCCTTAGTGGCTCCATCCAGCCAGCCCAGTGCCCTTTCTAGACAGATGTGGCAGATTTGCCCTAGGACGAGCGTAGGAAGGTGATGGAAAGTGCTGCGACTAGGAGTGCACCTCAATAGTACTCTTAACCTGACCAGTTTAGGGGGTATGATGCAGTTGAGGGCGGAGATTTCGCTCTTTTAAGGTAGGAAAAAGTCGGCGAGTGGGTGATTCTCTGTTTTCAGACTTTACATTCGGAGGACAAGTTCCAAGCACGTGTCCTGAAAGAGTGAGACTGAGATGCCAAGTAGGGCTCAGGGTTCGATGAGCTGGGCAAGGAGGGAGAGGGAAGACTCAGGTAGAAGGGAAGCCGGGAGTTTAGAGGTTGAGTACATGTTACATCTAGCCCCAAGGTACCCAAGTAAAATCCAGGTGTGGTTCTAAACCTGTATCCTTCAAAAACCTCCAACGCCTCCCAAGAGAGAAGGGGAAAGACTGGGCTTGTGGGCTCTTGCTCTGCAGTAATATTGAGCTTGTTCTTAAGATGGTTGATTCCAATGCAGACAGTTTGCTTGACAGACACTCGCTGTGCCTAGGACTGAGAATCTCCCTGTTTTCCTTAAGGATGAACAGGTAAAAATGAAGTCTCGAGTTTTTCACCAGGCTGAAAGTGAAAAATAGCTGCAGATTAGAAAGCCAATCCCCAGATGGAGGCACACATTTCCCCAGATGAGTGGTGGTCAAATTTGGGCCCCACCCTCAGAGTTTTTGGTAGAACCAAAGTGGTGGCTAAGAATTTGCATTTCTAATAAATTCCCAGGTGATGTTGATCTTCCTAAAATTACCTGTGATACATTTAAACAAATTGTAATGGGTCCACTCAGGCATTGGCATTTTAAAACTCTATGTGATTCTGATATACAGCAAAGTTCAAATGCCACTCCCCTGTGCTATGCATTGCCCCAAGACAAACCTCTGGGAGGAGAGGGGACCGGGACCTTTTTCTATCGGCTCTTGGTGATTCTACCAGCATTGGATGTATCTCCCCAGTCTTTGAAAAGGAAAAATCCTCATTTTACAGATGTTTTGCACAGTGCCACAAATATAATGTTGACTCTCCACTTTTATCAACTATGAAGAAATTATAAGAGATGAAACAATTCCTGAGACCTTGAAAAAACACAAATGATAATTTAACATTGGTAATTCTGCCCCTCATGTATGGAAGCTTCTTCTTCCACCCCAGCTCAGTATATCCCATTAGGAATCAAAGTTTCCTTAGGATTAGTGACTGCAGATTTTCCAAACTTGAGTTACGGAGACCAAGAGTCCTAAATCCAGGCTGGATGGCAGGCACTTGCATGCTAACTTGACAAATACATTAATGTGGCCTTCAGGGGAATCTTGCCCTTGGCCAAAAGAGTGCAGGAGGGGAAACAGTACTGGATGTCCAGGATGGCTCTTGAGCAAACATAAACTCTGGTTCTATCAAATGGCGAATTGCTGATACCAAGACTAGAAAGGTCTTCACAGCAGGCATCTGAAGGGAAACGGGGGCGGGGGGGGGGGGGGGGAGAAAGGATGAGAGGGGGAAAGCTCTTCCTCTTCATTCTTCCCCAGGACGACACGAGAGACAGAGGCACCTGCACCCTAGAGGAACTGCCCAGGACTCCTCTGTGTATGGTTTTGGCTGCCTGAAGGATTTAAAACCTCATTCTAGACAAGCCAAGATAGGGACTGAGGTAACCTGAAGGGACTGGGTCTCCACACAGATTGCTTATAATTTCCCAGGACTTCTGCCTGTCCCGCATCTCCTGGCCTTTGGGTAGGGACTGCCAAACACCTGCTCCCTTCCTCCAAAAAACAAGTGCGTGGAGAACACATGGGGAACAAGAGGAGCAAAACCCTTCCCGACTGGTTAGGAATTCCCGAAGGCTGTCTTTTGGGCCCTGCAGTGCTCTTGGAAGTTCAGAAGAAGCCTCCGTTTCAAGAACTCTGTCCTCCCTCACTCTGCACATCTATTGGCTGGGGAGGCAGGGGAGGGTAGGAACATCTTTGAAAACACTAGAAAAGAAGACATTAGAGTAGGAAGCTGCAGATGGGTGGATCTCCTAGAGCCAAGAGAGCAATTCGGAACTCTGCCCAGCGCGGTCCCAGGCTAGGCTCCCCGGTCACACCCCAGTGCCAGAGCTCGGGCTACCCGGTGTCTTTCTCCAGTCTGAAGGGGCGCGGCAAGTCGAAGCGATTCACCCAAGAAAGGAGTTAGGAGAGTTCCCCTTTCCTCCTCCGCATCCGTCCCCGCCCCTCCACCCCAACTCCCCACGTTCTTCGCTAGGGATTCCCTCCAGGGCAGATTACTTTATGACAGGGTGTGATAAGTGGTGATTTTGTTCCTCTTTTGATGGCAGGATTGCTTTGTAAACAGAAGCGCAAACTCGTTCCGATAGTGGTTCCGCACCAGTGCGCGGCTGCTGCCCTGGCACAGCGGGCGGCCGAGGCTGTGGTGGCTGCACCTGTCGCCTGCGGCCTGTAGGAAACCCGGCCGCGCCTGGAGGGGGGCGAACAGAGCAGGGTCGAGGTTCTTTAGCCTCCAGGGCATCTCTATGTTTTAGGCACTTGGGCCTCCCTGCCTCCTTGGGCCTTCTGTCTTTGTTGCTCCAGAACTCCCAGTTTGAAAGAACGTGCCTGGGAGGCAGGGGTGGACACACGTCAGGGTTGGGGCCTCCCTTCGGTGCTCTCCCTGGGCACCTTTGGTAAGATGTTTGGCTTCTTTCTTTTGTAGTTACTGTAACCCTATTCCTTCTCCCTAATCTTGCTGCAGAGTCACTGACTTTTGTGCACTGGTGGAACCGCTCCAGGTGAGGGTTTCTGGTGTGGCAATACTTTACTCAACTGCCCTCGCCTTTTTCCCTAAGTGGCCCAATCTTCTGCCTTCCTGCTCCCATCTTGGGGGCCAGTTTAATGCTCTGAGGGACCTAAGAAAGACCCAAAGTTGTCTTAGGCCCTTCCCAAAGGCAGGGAAGATGAGCCTCTGCAGAGGAATAGGCTGAGGTGCAGTGAGGGGTCACTCAACCTGTCCCAGTTACCCCTGACTCCTTTAAAGGGAAAGTGAAGGCCAGGTCATCATGGTAGTGAACTTCTAAATTAACCCATTGTTCAAATTCAGGTCTAGATTTCCAAGTACCTTAGGAAACTTGAAGGGGTCACTGGGCAGTTTGACATTCGATAATGAATGAAAAGGTAGGAGAAGAATCCTAGAGGTTCTGACATAGGGTGAACGTAGTTCAAGCACAGATTTATCCTAAAGGAAAAATTGTTCCCATTGCAACTTGGGGGCTGATGAAGCTGGGAGGGAGGTGGGGGAAGAGGTACTGTAATAGAAGTAGATTTCATCTGGATATTCCTGGACACTAAGGGTCTTAGAAGGCCTGGGCTCAGTATTACCTGAAGCTGGGAGCTCTGCACAATCTGACACCAAGTCATCCAGCTCTTTCCTGCAGCTCCAGTCATCTGCACTGAGGGTGCATGGAAAAATTTGCTATTGGGGCAAGAATTTCAGGACCTGTTAGCGGTGCAACCTGCTTTGTGTGTGTTGAGGGGTGAAGGGTACTTTTGCTGCTTTTTTTTTTTCACTTAAGTTGGCTTAAAAACAAAACAAAACAAAAACAACCCGCAGTTTTTTATGACTAGCAAGAGACCAGTGTCACAGTTCTGAAGATTGCTTGGGTGCTGAGGTGGGTCACCAAGTCGCCTTGGGCCTGCTGTGGTACTGGGCTCAGCTGGCTTGCTAGAGTAGCTGACTGACACGTGGGTCCCAGATGAAGCTGGGAGGTGGCTCGCTTCCCCTAATCCCCTTTCCAGGGCTGCCCAGTTGAGGCATCAGAGTCAGGCTGGTGGGGCTAGGGAGGAGGTCAAAGTGAGGAAAGGCCCCTAGGGTGAAGAAGATGTTTGGGGGGGCAAGGGGGAGAACACACACCTGGAAAGGAAAGGGTTCTGAGGGGGAATATCTGGAGGTGCAGTTGACCCAATGTCCAGCTTGGGTGTAACTAAGAAAGGAGCAATGGCGTTGACCTCATCTGGAATTGAACCGGTCTTGGGTGAAGGTGGGGGATGGATAGAGTAGATTGTCTTGATCGAACTCAGCAGCCTTTCTTGAGAGCACAAGGTGGGGCCAGGTGCTGTGCTAAGCACTCTGTGCACATTCTCCTAGTGAATTCTCACAACAAATTACCCATTTTACAAATGAGTAAATGGAGGTTCAGAGACAAGTTCAGTGACCAGCCCTAGATTACACAGCTCATGAATGTAAATGACAGCTGAGTTTGAACCCCAGTTATATTCCAAAGCTGAATTCTAGCTTCCACTGCCCTCAGATCCCTCCTTCCTTCTGTCCCTACTCCAACCAGCTCTGCACCTGACATCTGATCAGACGCTAAGGTCCCTCACTGCCAAGGCCGAGGCTGCTTCCTTTCAATCTTCCTGCCCCTCTCCCATCCAACCCTGAGAGGCAGCTGGTTTCGGGATCAGCCCACACTAGCAACTTTGCCTCCTCTGTTCTGCTACTACCTCTTACCCACCCCACCCCCCCAAAAGTACCGAAATTGGAGGTGGCTCTCTTAGTGCTCCACCCGGCCCTGGCACATGCCCGCGCGTCTTTCCGGGGCTCGGTGGGGCCCAGCCAGAGGGGTCCCAGGTTCCTCCAGCTCCTTTTTCCAGCCATGCCCAGGAGAAGGCAAGGCTGCCTCAGCCTGAAACCCTGCTCATTTTTAAGAGACTACAGCGCCCCCCGTCGGAATATCGAAGAACTACAGGCACATTCTCAATAAGTCTTGCACTTGGAAGCACTTGGATTTCACCAACCTATTTCGACAGTCTGGAAAAAGCCAGGGAAGTGAAGTGTAGATATTTATAAGTAAAAACGCTGTAGTTTTAATTATTTAAAATCCACTGCGAGCCCCCCCAAAACAAAAGCCAAATTTATTGAGCAAAGTTCTAAAGTAAGTCCAAGGTAGTTTCAAATCAACAACAGAATAGGCACCTGCATGAAAGTCCCTCAGCCCAGGGACAATTAAAATGCCTAGACGACACAGTGACTCCCCAGGCAGACACCATCATGCTACCCCTGGAACTGCCAGGAGGAAGCAAGGCCATCTGGGTGGGCTACCAGTAATGAAGGATCAAACTCAGGGTTAAAAGGGTAAGTACTGGAGTGGGGACAAATCTCCACTTCTCACTGCGCAGCTGACTTTTTACACACATTTACCTGATGTGCCAGAGAAGACGATTCAAACTAGTTCTTTGTTCATCTCTCAGCCCCCTCGACGGCAGCCGGGGAGGGTAACTGTGCCTGGCCTGTCCCACGTTTCCCAGGCCCAAGTCCTGGACAATCGGATTTCTTGGCAGTTGGGATGTAGCTGGCTCGGTTCTGACGAGGGCGCAGCCTGAAGCTAAGCTCCTCACCCTCCTCTCCCTCCCAGCTAGGTGTGGTTCCTGCTGGGTAGGTGAACTCTCCGGGAGCCCAAAATCCTGTGGCTTCTTTTAAAGCTCCCTTCTAATTAGAAGCAGCGGTGAAATCACTTGAGCGATTTTATCTGTCATGGGAAAGCAAACCCCAGCCCAAACTTCAGTTGCCCATCCCAGCACCACTGACGCCCCCATTTTCCCTTTAAAAAGTTCTCAGTGGAAAAGATAAGGAGCTGGGGAGCCATAGAGGAGTGGGGGAGGGGCAGGAGACTGTGAAAGTAGGAAGAGAGGGTGGACCTTAAATAGAAGTATGCGTGTATGAGTGTGCAATTTGTGAGTTTGTGTGTGCATGTGTTTGGCTCTCTGCGGTGGGAGGAGACTATACTTAGAAGCCAGAAATGAAAGAGAATCGTGAACCTCTTCACCTACTCAAAAACTCTTTGATCTGGGATCGGACGCAGAAACAGCCTTAGGGGTTGCAGACTCGGATCCGCGAGGCCTGAGACTGTCTTGAACCTCGTGCGGACCGGTGGGGAGGGCCGGACAGCATCCAGGTGCACAGGACCAATCCAGACCGGCCCTATCTTAGGGCTCTACACTTCCGCCGATCCCATCTCGGGGTGGAAACTCACCCAGATCCAAAGTTTCGAGGGCGAGGAGAGTGTAGACGCCCCCATTGCTTGAGTGCGAAAACAGCCTCTCACACTCGCAGGGCGCCAAGAACACCCCAGCAGGAACTCTGCCTCAGTTCCTAGGTCTGGGACTGACCAGGAAAGCAGCTGGGGCTGTTGCGGAAAGCGGGAGCTGATGGCGAGATTGCCGCGGCTATAAATCCATCATTTCCCAGGTCAGCTCCGCGAGGCGCAGCGACTGGGGCTGGCAGAGTGAATTCCTGGGCTAGCGCGCATGCGTCGGCAGGTAGCAACCCAGCTCTTTATGACCAGGTGAGATGTTGGTGAGCAGGTAAAAAAAAGGAGGAGTTGCCTAAGCGATTCCAGGGAGCGGGCCCAGTGGAGCCCTACAGCCCATGCCCGGCGGGGACCCGTCGCCAGGAGCGCGAAGCCGCGATGTCCATACTTGCCAAAATGGGGGACTGGCAGGTACGGGGGTTTGTCAGCGCTGTGGCCGCGGTGGGCGGGGGTGGAACGGGGGAGGGGGCCGGAGGAGGGAGGCGAGAGGAGAGCCTTGGCCCAAGGCTGAAGAGTCGTAGGTGAGGCGCGCCTGGCGGCGTCCAGGAGAGTTCCCAGGAGGGAAAGAGAACAGGAAAAACGCGAGCGGGTGGCGGCCGGGCGCTGGGGGCACCAGTCGCTGCTCGAAGACGGCGCAATGGGGAAAGTCCGGCGCACGCTCCACAGGTGGCCCCGGGGGGTTACTCATGGTTTGCGAGACAGCCGTCCCCCACCCCCACCCCAAGTAGAAACAGGGGTAGATGACAAATTCAGGAAGGAGGTGGGCGCAGGGTGGGGGCTGCAGTGCGCATTCAAGAGAGTTCCCTGCTGACTACGCCTTGGATCTTCCCCCAAACCCTAGAGCTGCGTGTGAGGGGGGGTTCTGGTGCACCTGTCTCTCTTTGTGTCTCCAAGTTTGGCGAACCTAGGAGGTGTGGAGAATGGGAAGGAGTTCAGATGGAAGGGTCGCGCGGCAATCATGGTCTTTTTAGGAAACACTTGAGTTTGCAAAGTTTAGCTTCTCAGTCCGCTTTTTTGAAGCCAGTTTTTGCCACTTGGGCTATTGATAGTGGTGACTGGATCGGGGGTGGGGGAGGTGAAGCAGCAGGTCTAAAATTTCCCGAAATCAACGCCTGCCAAACTTGGCCCTGCTAGGCCGCGGGCACCGCAAGGCCAACTACGCTCCGGATTCTGCCCGCGCTCAGCCGTGGACCCCGACCCCGACAACCGGAGCATTAGTCCAGCGCTGCCCTTCTAACAGACGTTTTCCCTATGGGAACCTGGGTGGCTCTGGCCAGATTGGTGAGGGTAGCAGCCTCTCTCCTGTCGCCGATTTCACAATGGGAACCCCAGGGCCCTTTTTTCTGCCCCAGCAAAGCAAGGCTTGGTTAGGGCGAGGTTCCACATACCTAAAAGTCTACGGGGCTATTTGAACCAAACGCCTGATCTTCCCAAAGAAAAGTCGAGGCCTTGCTCCTTCTAGGGCGAGTTCTTTCACTTTGTCCATATTTGGAGCTATCAAAAGTAAAGTTCAGAGAAGTCCTGTCTTCACTACATTCCCTGGAGTTGGGGAAAGGAAGTCATCTTGCGCTATCCATTTCTTTCCTTGCAGTTATATTTTTAAAATCAACGTGAGTTCTTTTATACCACCCCTTCCCCCCCCCCCCCAGTAAATCTCACTAAATAAAACTTCATTCCCAAAGTTACATTAACTTTGTGGTTTAGGGGTGCAAACCTGACACCATATACAAATCCTGGGAATGCACACCTTTCTTTCCCTTGCTCTGGTGGGCATTAGAGCCTTTCTTCATTCTCTTCCTTGGAGGGTGAAGATTGGATAGAGGATTTTCTGCTTCCTCCTGGAGCGAAAGACCTTTGTTGCAGAATTCCTCGGTGGTAAGAAGGTGCTGGGATGTCAGGCTGGGCCTCCAGTGAGCCCAACTACGGTTCTGAAGCAGTGAGGTTACAGCCGGAAAGGGGAAAGGAGTTAACCTTGGGCCTGGCTCCTGTGGGCTCTCGATTTGGCAAAGTGGTGGAAATCTTGGATCTCAAATAGGACGCTGAGGATTTGGAGCCAGGAGGGATGGGATGCTCTGGGGTTGGCTTGTCTGGCTCCCGGGTCCTACTGTGTGGTTGCAACCGGAGAAAACAGAGTCTTTCTGGCCTCTCACTGCCTCTTTGTTTCTCTGGGTATCTCTGTCTTCACAGAGATACTTGTTCTTACCCCAACGCCCTCTCCACGCCCCCAAATTGGGCCTGGACCCCCTTCCGCCCCTAACCGCAGGCTTGGCGCTGCTGTCCTGGGGTTTTGGCGAGGCCCAGGCATTGACATGCAATCGAGTGACTTGTCGTGGTAATGACGCTCACACTACCGCGGCTAGGTTGGCTCCAGGGTCGACCCGGGTGCTTGCCTAGGCGTTTTTTCAGTGTCCAAAACACCGGCGGCCGCGCAGAGTCCCTAGGCCCCAATCTGCACCTCAAAGGCGTCCTCGGCAGGAATACAACAACAGTTTAGCAGCCCTGGCGGGTGTGGAGCTGGGGATGTGTGGGGTGCGGGGCAGCAAGGGGGAGGGAGAGTGGAGAAGATGAAGAGCCAATGCCTACCCCAGCCCGCAAACTGAAAGAAGGAAAGCGAAACTCAGAGTTCCCTTAAGCACGCTGTGGCGACACTTGAGGGTAGAAAATTCATGCTCCCAGGCCTGGGTTTGGCCTATTGATCACGCTCTGCGTCTGCGGCTGCCTCCGGAAGAGTGTCAGTCTTCCCAGCGGCCCATCTGCCTACTTCAAGCAGCTGGTCTGGGCGGTAGGCTCCCGGGCAGCCCACAGAGTGCGTAGTGCTAGCACTAGAGGTGCATAGTGCTAGCACTAGAGGTGACCCATTACCTGGGTGGAGTGCCGCGCGGAGCCTGGAGCAGTGATCAGCCAAAGGACTCCAGTAGTTTTCCGGAGCGGGGGGGGTGGGGGGGGTGGGGGGGGGGGAGTGAAGAGGAGCGCCCAGAGTGTGTGTGTGGTGGGGGAGTGGAGTCCTCCGGATCTAAATCCTCCTTCTAACTCTAGTCTTCTTTCTAAGTTTTTGTGGGGCCTCTTGGCCTACTCTGCCTGGCTAGGGAAATTTGCTGCGGTCCTCTGCAGACAGAATTGCCCTGCCACAGGCTCGCGGGGAGAAGTCCTCTCTCCTCTTGCCTTCTTTCCACCTGTTAGGGAGCAATCCGATTTTCCACAACCTGTGCCCCACTTCAAGGACACTATGGAAATCTGGAGGGCTTGGAGATTTTCAAGAAACAGGCCCAGAGGGAATCAGAAGTCTTTAGCAGAGCACTGTGAGGCACGACCTACTGTTGTTGGGCAGTTTTTGGTATTCAAATGGGAGAAAGAAACTTTTTTTGTGGAGGACAAGTGAGGAAGCTCAGCCAGAGAAATTAACTACTCTGTATTTCGAATATCACATCTTTGTTTTCTCTTTCTTCCTTAAAACTTTTGCTAAAACAGAAGAAGAAATATAAAGCGAGCAGGCCCCTGTGGGAGTGGGAGATGTTATACTGGCAAACGTGCAGGAGGAGAGAACTGCCCTGTCTCTGGGCTCCTCGTCAGCCAGGCACTACGAAACGAGCGCGCCCGCGTTAGTAACATCACCAAATCAGGAAGGAACTCTCCCTACTTTAATTAAAAAGGGGGATCTTGGGAAAACTGGAGCAGATTAGCACAGTGGAGAGTTGGTTCCCAGCGATTTATTTTGATGCATGCATGACAGGGTGCACACATGTCAGTATTTCGGCTCAACTCCAGAAGTGACTATGGAGTCGCTATAGGCGTTCTATATCCTTGTCCACATTGCACCTAGGAAACCCTTATCCCAAACGCCACGTTGAGTTATCACTCGGCTCTAGCTTCATACAAAGGAGAGGAAAATCATTTAACTCCTCGAGCTGTCAAGCAACCTCTTCAGGGTACAATTTTTATTTTACACGCAGCAATTAAAGGATCGCAACCCCCAGCCGAGCGACTGGGGCCGTTTAGCAAAATCTCCAACCTGGGGGTAAAGAGCAAAGCCAATAAAACTCCCAAAGCTCTGAGGCCTGAGGTGCTGGCTGCCCAGAGTGGAGGCGATCTCTTGTTGGGCAAAAATCCTGGAGTGACTTCGCCAGTCTTGGTTTGGTGATTATATTTAATTGCGAAAGGGATACTAATTTCTAATAAAATTGGACGGGGCCCGAAAGGACAGCGCCGGTTTGGGCAGCAGGGATGGGGAAAGGTGCTGAGGGCTTGGCCTAGGGCACGGGCGCTCAGTTTCTGCGCCGTACGGGCCTGAGCGCATGACACCTCCTTCCAGGACCGGACGGCGAGGAAGAGGAGTGGGGAGGAATGCGGGGCGGGGGAGGGGGGGGGAGGAGCGTGTGTGGTGGGGCTCAAGGGAGACCACTGGCTCGCAGGCAGTCGTGAGCTCTAGGAGCAAGTTCGCGGCTGCGAGAGGCCTTTATACCTAGGTCGGAGCGGCCGACGGCAGAATGTGGTGCTGGCGAGCAATTGGACTATTGTTGATATGCTAATGAGGCGATTAGACTGTCGGTAAAGAGCTGGAAAAGGGAAAAGTTTCTACCATTAGAGGGAGATCTCCGAGCGCACACGGGAGCTCTTTCCCTTCTCGCCTCCTCCTCCTCACCCTCCTCCTCCTCCTTTCTGCCCTCCTCCTCCTCTCCCTCCCCCTCCTCTCCCTCCTCCTCCTCTGATCTCCGTCGCAGCCGGCACTTTTCGCTTACCCAGAGAGTAGCTGCACTTGGGTGCCGAGGCAGAGAGGGGGCAAATCCGTTCACGCCGATCCATGAAAATGCTTTGGAAACTGACGGATAATATCAAGTACGAGGACTGCGAGGTAAGCGCGGCGCTGGCTCAGTTATTCTTGCGGCCTCAGGCTCCGAGCTCTACCCTCCTGCACCTCCTCTTCTGGCAGCCAGCTGAGAAATGTCGGTGGGACAAACTTTCCCCCGCGCAGCGCCTGACTCTCCGATTCGCCCGAAGAACGCAGGGGAGAGTTGGAGAGGGAGGATGTGGACGCTCCCCTTTTCATTCCCCCCCTTCGAAGCTTGTGTCCCACTTTCCCACTTTTTCTGACCAATATTGTCTGTGCCTAACAGTAGACACAAGATACGAGCATGGGTTTTTGAAGCAATTGCTGGCAACTGGGCACGCGCCTGTACACTCCGCGTGTCTCTCCAGTGAGATTCTGGGGGACAAATTCACCAGGAAGAGAAAGGACAGAGAAAAACCACTTTTCCTTCTTTAACTTCCACAAGGATCCTTAAATGTTCCTTTATTTATTCCTCCCTCAACCTCTCAAAAATGGATCATTTCTATTTGGCCCCATTATACTACCCTCTAAGCTGGGTTGCGTCTCTCTTTTAGCGGGTTCAGTTTGTGCGCACTCACCTCTCAGACTGCTGCGGGGCCCGCTCCAGGTACACTCTGTTATTCATGAAGTTCTAAGCCGCTTCAGTTTCTCTGAACTACTTGGCTAGCGCGTCCTTGAGGTGGGTATGGGGGACTGCGCGGCGCGGATCGTGCTGGCTCCGGGCTCCCCACTCATCTGCCCCTGCAGCCGTCCAACACTCAACTGCGTGACCGTGGGAATCCTAGTGGGGCTGCACTCGACCTCCGGTGCGGGGAGCTAGCGGAGCCGATAGAGCGCGTCGCGCCGGAGCCCATTAAAAAACCCAGGGTCCCGGGAGCTCGGGTTCTTGCGGCAGCCGGGGAAGCCCCAGCACCACCGGTTCGCCCGCTGGAGGCGCTGAGACCCGGCCTGCCTGCCGCTGCTCCTACCGCCCTTACAACTCCAGCAGAAATGAGTCGATGAGTCACGGAAGGGGGAGGGGGCCACTGCCAGAGATTACCTAAATAAATAGGTGGCAGTCCGGCTTTTGCCATTTTTCTTTTCTCTTTTTGGCTTTTGGAGCTGAGCATGTCAGGCGTGGAGGTCTGTGAGGGCACAGCGGCAGAAGTCTTGTCTTCACTTGAAATCGGAACGTGGATTTATGAGGGGGACCCGTACCCCTTTCCCCTACTATCTCTACATTATTTTAAATCTTTCTCCTTCCCGGGCCCTCTCTTTTCGTTTTCCCTACCCCTACAAGGCGCGGGGTGACATCCCACGGGGACCCTCGTTTCTCTGAGGGCTCACGTCGTGTGCGGTGCGGGGCGCAGACACCCCACGTCAGACTAGCTGCTTTGTTTTCAGGACCGGGGTGTCTTTTGCGAGCTAGTTGGGGTGAAACTCAGTCCCTACGTCTTGTAGGGTGAAAGCCCAAGGCTCCGGCATTCACTTTGGCGGGGGCACAAATCCAGCTGCGGACACTGAGCTCCCTGCCAGCAGCGGAGTCCTTCCGCGCAGCGCTAGGAGGCTACCGGACGTAGGTGGGAGGCAGTGAACTTGCACCTCCAGAGAGGGACCCTATAAGGGTGCGAGTGAATGTGTGTATGAATGACGCCGAAGAGAGAGAGAGAGAGGGAGAGAGAATATGAGAAACAAGACCGCGAAGAAAATAAATAAAGTGAAGGTTGTTTCAACAACTTTGACTGGGGTGGGCGAGCGCCGGAGCAGGGATTTCGGGTTTCCGAGCCGGCTTCGTGCAGTCTCATTATGTCGGGGCTCTGCAGGGACACGCAGGAGGCGAGGTGCCGCTTGTTCTGACAACCCGGCGGGCAGACTGGCAGCGGCGGCAGCCTTTCCGAGCTGGGAAAGGACGAGCCTTGTCAACCAGGGCGGGGGTTGGGGGGGGGGGGGTGGGCGGGAGTGGCCCAGCCAGTCGGACGGGTTTGAGCCCGGAGTCGGTGCCAGCGGCGCCCGGGCTGGGCCGCCTCGCGTCTCTGCGCGCCCGGGGCCGCGTCCCGGCTCCCCTCCCCGAGCCCCAGCCTTGGAGAGCCGAGGGTGGGGCAGCAGCTGCGGCCGAACGCACAGCCCCGGGTGTCCAAGGGAAGGTAGCGCTGCGGCCGAGACGTGGGCCGGTCCCGGGTGGGGCGCCGCACGATGGAGGAGCAGCGAGGCAGCGGGCAGCCGAATCCCGAGTCCCAGGCCCGGCTGCGAAACGGAGGAGCTCGTGGCCGGAGAGGGCAGGGAAGCACCTCCGGTGCCGAGAGCCGGATGAACGCCCGGACGCGGTCCCCGGTAGCTGCTGCCGGTGGCTCGCGGCCCCCACGGTATCCCGAGGTCTGCCCCAGCCTTTTAGGTCCGATTGTCCTCACTCGCTACCTTTCCCCCCTTCCCCCTCCCCGCGCCCTCCCCCTCCCGCTCTCCCCCAGCCCTCCCCTCCCCCTCCTCCCCCCTCCTCCCTCCCCTCCTCCCTCCCTCCCTCCCTCTTCTTCTGCTCGGGTCCCTCCTTTGTCCTCCCTCCTTTCTTCCCTCCCATTCCCTTGCTCCTCTCCTTTGCCCCACTTTCTTTCTCACACCAGCCCAGAGACTTAGACCCCTCTGCCCTCTCCCTGCTCTCCTCGCCTCCCTCTGTTCTCCCTCTCTTCTTTCTCTTTTACCTCTTTTTCGCCCCTGCAAAACCTTTTAAAATGTTGGCCCTTCCCTGTGATTCGCCAGACGCTGCGCTGCGGCCCCCCGCGCGCTCGCCCGCTCCCTCTCTCGCCCGCTTTTTGTCTCTGGCGCTCCCGCTCCCCACCTCCGATTTGCTACACTGAGGCTCCCGTCAATGGACTGCATTGAGAGCCGGCTCCAGCGCGAGTTGCCTCTCCGCTTCACGCTCGATTTCCAGGCATTCTTCCCTTATTAAGTATTCGTGTAATATTAATAGTCATGAATATCTGCTATTAGGAGGCTCCAGGAACGCTGCCCAGCGCGGTTATTAGAAGCTCAAGCGAAGCCGCCGCTAAGAAAAGAGGGAGACACGGATTAAGGAACACAGGCGCGCGCGCACACACAGACACACACACTTTTTCTTTTTGGGGGCTTTTCATTTTCTAAGGAACTTTGAATCAAAACCGATTACGGCAGGATAGAGACCGTGGGTTCGACCAGCTGAAGGCGCCGCTAGAATCCGTGGTTCAAGTTCGGATGGACCAGAGCGGGGCTACAGCGCTCGGGGGAGCGTCGGCGCGGTGACTGGAGTCCAGGGTGGCTCGGGGCTCCCGGCCCCTTTTGTGTGGGGCGTACTCGGGCGGAGGGGCAGCCGGTCTCTCCGGGCTTGCTTTTTTTTTTTTTTTTTTTCCACCCTGACTCGTTACCCCAGACTCTTCGCAGATGTTAGTTCACAGTTTTTCAGCTATGGTGAGTCCCATCCCCACCCCCATTCCTGTTTCCTTAGGAATTCTGTTCTGAGAGACCTCGGGTTTCACGCCCAGATTTCCATCGGGGCACCCCTATTTGCATTTCCCTCTTCCCACTTTTCCATTCTCAAATGCCTTCGTCCCTGCTGGACATCTCCCAGCTCGCAGATCTCCCTCGCCGCTACTTCCCAAGGGGTGTTTCTCGCCACGTTTATCCTTATTTCCTTGAGTCTTCACTTGTTCCCGAGATGTGCTTCAACATTTGATGCTATATACGTTTGCTGAAAAAAAATGCAGCCCAATGTGCCCTCCTACCCCCGAGGACGGGCCGAACCTCCGAAGGCTCGAATTCCCTGGAATCAACTCTGTTAGCTTGTTCAGCAAGCGAATTTCAATAGAGGAACAGAAAGTCTGGCATTTCTTTTGCCCTTTGGGGATGGGGTGAAAGGGGCGGGGGTCTCCGCCCCTGGGTGCCCCTCTCTCTTTTAAACCCAAAAAGGCGGGCGGAATATTTATATTTTAAGCCTTGACGTCCCCTTCTCCACATCCATGTCATAAATAGACCCTGTGGAGAAAAGGGCTTCTAACTGAGGAAGCAGAAAATACAGACCGCCCCCCCACCCCCGCTGCAGTTAAAACCTTCTTTAAGCTGGCAATTTAAACCTGTGCTTTCGTTATAGTCCTGTGAAATATTTCTATTTAAATAGTTACGAAATGCCAGTAATCTTTGAACGTGTATGATTTTCCCCTCCAAATAAATGGAACCAAGTAAACAATAACACAGTGTAAGGCAGGTTCAAATCCGGGAGAAAAGAAAACGCCGCTTCTACTGTTTAATATTTAGTAGGAATTTTAATTTTGCTTAAGGGAGATTTCACACCGCAGCTTAACGGGCTCTATTCTGGGAGGTCCTTTTCTACACGCCCCCCACCCCTACCCCATCACCACCGCTTTTGAAAAAACCCGCTAAGGAGAATCCCTTATGCTCCCGTATTTGCACACTAATTCCCTGCGTTTTGGGAAGGGCCGGGTTCACTTCTGGAGTATTTTCCGAAACAAACAAGTTGGAGCTCATTTCTTTCTGCGGCCTGCCGATGGGAAGGGGCGGTTTCCCACGCAGCCTGGCGGAGTGGGTTTCGTGTGGACAGCTCTAACTCGCCGCCTGATTTCTTGTTCGTTTTGCTCTTCCTTTTGCTCTTTTCTAGGACCGTCACGACGGCACCAGCAACGGGACGGCACGGTTGCCCCAGCTGGGCACTGTAGGTCAATCTCCCTACACCAGCGCCCCGCCGCTGTCCCATACCCCCAATGCCGACTTCCAGCCCCCTACTTCCCCCCGCCCTATCAGCCTATCTACCCCCAGTCGCAAGATCCTTACTCCCACGTCAACGACCCCTACAGCCTGAACCCCCTGCACGCCCAGCCGCAGCCGCAGCACCCGGGCTGGCCCGGCCAGAGGCAGAGCCAGGAGTCAGGGCTCCTGCACACGCACCGGGGGCTGCCCCACCAGCTGCCGGGCCTGGATCCTCGCAGGGACTACCGACGGCACGAGGACCTCCTGCACGGCCCGCACGGGCTTGGCTCGGGACTCGGAGACCTCCCGATCCACTCCTTACCTCACGCCATCGAGGACGTCCCGGTAAGAGGCCGCGCGGACGGTGCGAGAGGCAGTGCAGCGCCTACTCACCCACTCCCAGAGAAGATGCCGGGGACACACAGCCGGTGGGCCCGGGTTTTCCTCAACGCTGTTTACTTTTTTCAAAATTTCATGGGGGGGGGGGGGGGGGAGGCGGGCGCTTTAGGGATCCACACAGAGAACCGAATTAAACAAATTTAAAAAGAAGTTGAGAGTTCTGTCCCAGGAACAATGGTTCCTGGAACTCCTTCAAACAATGCCCGCATTACCATTTCCACCAACTCAAATAAATCAGACAATGTCACAATATCTTCCCCTCTCCAAGACTGTAAACTGTTTCGATTGGGAGAGGATCTAATTCCATCGCTGAGTCTGGCATGGGGATTGCTCCCTGTCCAGAAAAAGATGTTAAATTGAACCGAAAGAGCTTATTAAATGCCCTGGCAATTTAAAATAAAGTGTAAACGTCATACTAAAAAATTATTTTTACCAGATTTAGTTATGTGTATCCCCTACCCTGATTAAAGAATAAATAGCAAACCTGAGCAGAGGGACATTAAAATGCAGCCTTCTTCTCTTCCTAGGGGTGCTAAGTGCTGACCTCATAAATCATTAGCTAGGTTCCCAACGCCCATAAGAAAGAACCTGCTACACCCCATATTACATTAAATATTTTGAGACTATTGGGCAACAATTACTTAAGTTTGAATTCAGTTATCAATAAATGCGGTATAAAATGGTCTCTTAATAAGCATGGTATTAGCACATTTACTATTACAATGTAAAGCAGCTATTGATAATTTGAAAATACTTTCTGAAATTAATTTTAAACCTCCATCTCTGCTTCAATTCTGCATATTTATGGTTTCCTCACAACCTTCCTGAAATGGAATTAGAACAAGCCAATAATTTTATTAAAGCTGTAAAGGCTCTGTTAATGCTGCTTTTCTTTGGAGAGGAAATGTATCTGGATGTGATTTTTGCTAAAATGCTATTTCGAATTACTGCATCAAATATTGCAGCAATATGTCCGTTGACAGTTTAATGATTACTGCATTAGATTGCAAAGAAAATGGTCAGATGAACTTACCTGCTTGCTTGGTGAATTTAAAACTTTATTTAAGTCACATAGGAAAATAGAAAATTTATTACATCTCTTATTTAGCACAGTTAATCACCGAAATTTGTTGGTTATGTTTAGCAGCCTCGCATGGAAAGCAGGAAAGTAGGAACTTGACTCAATGTGGGGTTTAGTAAGCAGTGTATGTGTGTGTGTGTGTGGGTGTTCGAGCATGTTTTTAGAAACTTGATACTAAACAGTACATTTCTTGGGAAGGAAAATAAGAACAGCAATAGTTGGGGAAAGAGCAATTAAAAAACAAACCTAGAAGCTGTGATCATTTTAGTTCTTCCCAAAGATTCTCCAAATCCTTTTCCTAGCCTGGTCTTTGGAAATATTTGAATTGCAAGATAATGTTGCAAGCTTTTAGGATTACTGTGAATTAGAACTGCTCTACTTTGCAAAAATTCCAAAGTGGCTGGTGTGAATTCTTAACACCTGTATAGTTACTCTTTGCAGTGAAATTGGTCAGTGGAAGAAATTAACCAAAAGATTAAATAAAAACAAGGAAACCCAGTTGCTGCTCTCCCTCTCCCTCTCCTCCCCCAGCTTAAAGAAAAATTCTTTCAAAGGAATTTGGGTCAGGAAAAGGGTTGTTTTCAATTTTCCCATTGCTGCAACAGTTAACCTTTAATAATGATTGCTTAATATTTAAGAAAATCAAATTGATGGTGAAAATTATTTAATCATTAATATCTCAGTGGGGTTTTAAACTTAACAGTTTTTCCTGTATGGACAAGGTCTAGAAATAACACAAATAAAAGTATTATGCCACACTACATTTACTTTATGAGTTTAGGGTGCATGCATAAAGGGATCATATTTCCCCATATAGTTAAAACACAAGAACTGCAGCAGTACTCATTTCTGAACATTTCTCAATTTAATTATACTTAAATCCAGAAGCACTTTAGGCAAGTTACAAATGAGAGCATTGAGTATAATAAAACCTGTAATAAAGCAACTTAGTACCATCCACCCGGAATCATTGCGATCAGGCACAATTAACAGGAGCATAAATCCAAGACAGAATGGAAAATGTTTGAATCAGTATTATTGTTGGACAAAGACTAGAGAAGGAAGTAATAGTTTTTTAAATGGTAATGCCTGTGTTTGGTAACGATTGCGAAATCTTCTATCTCAGCAGCCCTGGTGCTAATTTGTAAACACAGCCAGACATTATATTGCCTGTCAGTTTCTGCATTAGAAAAAACATGATTTCATTTTACTTTCTAATCACGTTTTGACTGTGACACATAAACCCATCCGTCTGCAAAAAGAAAAAAGAAAAAAAAACCCACGCCAACAAACCTGCTGGATGACAGGAAAACAACCTCAAAGGTTGTTGTTTTTTATCATTCATATTCCTGATAGCCAAGTTAGGCAGTAGCCCTTCATTTTTACAAATTATGTTCATTTTTCGGTAAGGTGTGTGTATGCCTTTGCTGTTTATCACACTACCTAAATCGTATCCAACACTTCCCTGTTACTCCCACCTCTGTCATTTCTATTGTTTTTCTGGCTTTTGCTGCCTAAGCTTTGGAATCACTAAAAGTCCGAAGCTGCTGAGGCACCAAAGTAATGCTAGGTGCATTTTAAAAGGTCAAACTAATTATGAAAAGGATTAGGTATTCCAAAACTTGATTTTAATTTCCAAAGAAAGTTTTATCGCCCACCCCCACCTCTTTCAAATGTGAATTATTTGCTGTGGGAGGAGTTGGCCTTGGGTGTGCAGTGAAACCTCTTGAGTTGCAAAGCCCCAAATTCCAATAAGCCAAGATGAGTTGTTTATATATAATGTCACTATAAGGGGGGAATTTCTATTTTACTCCTTCCCCTCCCCCATCTGCAGGGAATATTCATTTCCTTTTGTTTTGATTATACACTTACATCCATGTGTATCCTTTTGTTGCAGCATGTAGAAGACCCGGGTATTAACATCCCAGATCAAACTGTAATTAAGAAAGGTAAGCCATTTCCTTTTGCATTCCAAGCATGTCTGTACAGGCTCTTTAAAAGAACTTGCAGAACTGTATTTTTTTCAAATACGTTTTCCTAAAGGCTCAGAATTAGCAAATACATAGGCATACAATAGCGATGCCTAAATGATTGGCTTTCAGTAGGTTAGCAATGGCAACAGGCTAGCTTTGTTCTGATTCATGATTTGACCATTTAATTTAATGCTATCGTGACAAATGCACACGTGTAAATAGTTGAACTGATTTGGAAGTGGCATTTCAATTGTGAAACGGTTTTCATAGTGTAGTTAATCCATTGTGTGAGTGGCCACGAGTGTGAAGAAGTGCAACATGCTAAACGAGTGCAAATAAGTTAATATTAATATAAGGGCAGATGATAAAAAGATGTAGCACTCCTTAGCAGAGGGGAAAAAACCACTCATGTTTTTCAATTTAATTTCTCATTAGTTCTTTAAGGGTTTTTAAAGTTTGTGAATTAGGTTAACAAAATGTTGGCTTTTGGTTAAAATTAACATCTTAAAGATGCCAGGAATGTTAGCTTAATTGTTCATAGCAAAAGTTGTTTAAAGTGTCCAGTGATGTTAATGGATTGTAACTTGTGTTTAGTGAGTAGAAATAAAGTTTACTGGATTAAACAATATTCCCAGAAGCTTTTTTGTTGTTATAATGGCAATGTTACATTTCAGGACTCTAGGCACCACCAGAGGATGATGCTATATAAAACTGTTCTCATTTCTAACCCCAATCAGTATATTGTTGCTAGTTTAAAGTTTCATTTTTACATCTGTGAAGTCTTTGTCACATCAAATTAGATGTGCAAGGGATAAATCTTAAGAGATGCTCTTTCCAAGTCGACATGATAATTGGCTCTTTTATTAGTAATCTCTCAAGAGTTCGTTTAACTCCTATTGTCTCTATTAGCCTCCCCAGAGCTATTAATGTCACAAGTGATCTATCCAAAACCTAGAGCCCCCACCTTCCCATACATCTAGAATATCCCCATTAAAGATGGAGGAGTATGATGATATGAATGCATGCTTAATATATGTCTCAACGTGGAATTAAAAACACAAATACATACTGTACTGAAATGGCTGTGAATGCATCTGAATTATACTGGTGTTGAGAAATGTAACATTAGTACACTTTCTTCTGGACTTGAATTTTCTCTGACTACTAGTATATCCTCCCCCCTTCCCAATGAAGATGCTTAAGCTGATTATTAACTATTTGCTCAACAAAAAGCCATATTACTAGTAGTCTATCATAGGCCTGTTTACCCTTCTTTCTCCCAGGACAAGACGCAGCTGGGAATGGTTCTCCAAAATTCGAGTCTTTCTCAAAACTAACATGGAAAAGGGCCTATTTGTTAAAAGGAGGGGGCATGTGTGCTGTGTGACAACAGAATTCACCACTTCTCAGTTGATACCTTGACTGAAAATGCTCATTTACGGGCTGACTGGCGATCTAAATCTGGGCTGATTTTAATTATAGGTGTATAAAGCAATTTCTTCCCAACATTAAACCCCTCACTCCACAAAATTCCAAAGTAGACATAGCTTGATCTTAGTTTGTAAACGTAGCCCCCTCCCCTGCATCCTAAACCGTGCTCAGGCACCTTATCTAGGGCCCACTCTGCTCGGATGCTGAAAGTTCAGAGGGTCACAATTTCACCACCATCTCTCGACAGCACCCTTGAGGCTAAAAGGAAAGGATGCAGGCAGAAACACAAGTCTGGCTGATGGGGCTGGGTGGGCACAACAACTCCTGCCCGAGGGGTGAGGCGCGCCGAGAAGCAGTCTTGTTCCCCAGGACGGAATAGGGTAGGAAACGGGGAGAGAGCCATGGAATTTTTAGGGATGCAAAAGTGGGGGTTGCAGCGCAAGCCTGGGCGCCTGCCCTGGCCAGGGAAGAGTCGTGTCCAGCAAGACTTGGGAGGGATCCTCGACGCCCACACAAGGCCTCCCGGTCTGTCTCCACAGGCCCCGTGTCCCTGTCCAAGTCCAACAGCAACGCCGTCTCCGCCATACCCATTAATAAGGACAACCTCTTCGGTGGCGTCGTGAACCCCAACGAAGTCTTCTGTTCAGTTCCGGGTCGCCTCTCGCTCCTCAGCTCCACCTCGAAGTACAAGGTCACGGTGGCGGAAGTACAGCGGCGCCTCTCACCGCCCGAGTGTCTCAACGCTTCGCTGCTGGGCGGAGTGCTGCGGAGGTGAGGCCCTGCGCGGCCCTACCCTCCCCGCCCCGCGGCTGGGGGAAACACTGCGCCTGCGCCCGAGCAGCGACGCACGCGAGCTTCGCGCCACGGCCCTCCTTTCGCGGGAAAAGAAAGGGGCGGGGGGCAGGGCGTGGAACTGGATGGCTGGGAGCGGGAGGTGGGGCGAGGCGGCGCGCGCCTGCGCCCTTCGCCGGCTTCCCCCGTGCGGTGTCCGGGGGGCGGGGGGTTGGGGGTGGTTCTGGCGCGCGCTCGGGTAGATAGCGGCAGCGCGCTCCCGGAACCATCCGGCCCCGCCCTCCCAGCCCTGCGCGCACGCGCACGCGCAGCGTGAGTCGCCCTGCTCCCAGTCCCCGCAGCTGCAGCAGTGGGGCGCCGTGCAGCTGCCTTTTACCTACTTGCGCACACCTTGCAGGCGCTGGAAAACTTTCTGTCGGGCACTTCACTTTTCCTTACCTCCCTGTAGGATCTCCGACGGCAACCCGTCGTTTCTTGAATAGGGTTTTAAATAGAACACAGTGGCTTGTTCTCGAGTCTGCACGCCACGCCCGCTGGTGGTTGCCTCGGCCAGCGGGACTCCCCTTGCCCAAGGCACTCACTAAGTGGTTGTGTGTAAGGCCTTCCCGGTGTGCCAACTAGCAGGCAACTTTTAAGTGTACTTCGCATAGTCTGCCGACGAAGGCGTGTTGTCGACGCGGCCAGGGATTCTCATTATCACCTCCAGAGGGTGCAGAATGATTCATGTCGTAGATAAGGAAGTTTGTAAGGGTCAGCGAGATTGAAGCATCTTCCTCAAGGGTAGGTTTTTCCTTCCTGTGGGCTTCTTTTTTCCAGGGTTACCAGTCAGTGTTGTGGAGTGGTGGGTCTTGTGTTTGAACTTTCCCAAGAGCTTATTTTCTTTCTTCCTTAAAAGAAAATTAAGAAGTAAGGCCAAAACTTTATCTTTTGATATTACTTATTTAACCTATACTATGAGACTTAGTTCTGCTGATAGGGTATATCACATACGAAGCCCATAAAAACATTTTTTGGGAGAGGTTTTAACATCAGCTTTTTTAATCTTTTCTTCTTCCTTCACAGTCCTCTTGCTGTCCTTTGTATCTTCACTGTCAACAGATCTGAATCGCCCTCTGCCTTTCTTCCCTTCCCCCATCCCCAATATTGGAGACTGTTTACCTAGGGGAGTATAATCTAATCCACACAATTAAAGAGCACTTGAGTAGGGAATAAAATACTGAAATTAATTAATTTGCTGTTTTATTTAAACAATTTATCTTAACCACTTTCTGATTATGGAATCTATTTAGACATCTATTTAGAATTGCCTCCATTGTCTCTGAAATCAGTGAAATTTTTAAAGGCTGTTATCAGCTTTTGACGATTTCCAGTTAGGCTGATGACATGGCATGTAAACAGTTGGTGAAATGAATTCCCCACTGGGGCTTAAGCCAGAGCAAGAAACGTGAGAGTGATGATAACTTTGGTTACTCTGAACAACCTAACAGCAGATCTTACAAGACAATTTAAAGACCCCATTGGGATTTATTGAGTGTAACAACAGGGAAAATAAACAGTATCAATTGAACTAAAAAATACCTCAAACCCTAGAGGTGAGAGCTGTTTTTGTTTGTGGTTCTTTAGAGAGTTGGAGTCAAAACCTTCCATCCTGCCACAGTAGTTGCAATAATAACTGAACTACAGGGTGCTTTACAGTTTAATAAGCGTTTATCTCCTATGATCTTCTGTCCTAGTCCCTTCCTAGGTTTCCCTCCCTTGAATGTCTCTGGGCTATGATTCCTAATTTTTAAAAGCACATTTTAGGAACTTGTCAAATTACTGTAATGTGATGCAGAACAACCCAATGTTTTCTAAATCCCTTTCTCGCCTATATGTGTGAAACAGGGCGAAGTCTAAAAATGGAGGAAGATCTTTAAGAGAAAAACTGGACAAAATAGGATTAAATCTGCCAGCAGGGAGACGTAAAGCTGCCAATGTCACCCTGCTCACATCACTAGTGGAGGGTAAGCGAGTCTACTTGCTAACAAGAAGGGAATTTCTTCTGGGAAAATGGATTAATACTTAGTGACCAGATGTTTGGCTGTACTTTGTGTCAATTGGGCAGTTTCATTTTTTCCAGAGAATAAAGCAGGAAGTGAGTGGAATTCTTGCATGTCAAAAAAATACTTGCATTTATTCCTATCCTCCTTTTCTCTCTCCCCTCTGCCACAAAATTAGGCCTCCCCAGCCCAGTTCTGACCTAAACAATGTGAAAATTTAAGAACTGCATATTCTCCAAGTTCCTGTCTCCTTTATAGAGCTCAGCGGTAAATCACTTAAGGTATTCTGACATCTGCATTGAGAAATGCGTGACCATTACTTCCTGAATTAATTTGGGAATCTTTGACCTGCATCCTGATTTAAGACCATCCTGAAAGCTCAGGGTTATATGCCCTTTGAGTTTTTGTTTCCAAACATATGCGTCCGTATCTGTCCTTTAATTGTGCGTCTTTACTGGAGGGAAGAAAGTGAGTGATTTTAGACCCTGAATTGTTTGGATGGGAAAAGAAAGAGAAATATAAGCATTGCAAAAAGTTTCTCCTGATAGTTTTAAACATACATATGCATGCACACACACACAACACACATGCCATACCTGCTTCCAAACCTCTCGGAACAAAAGTCGACCCTGTCCTCACTCCCTGCTCTAGATGAACTGTCACCAGAATCTTCTCACATTCCTGCTTCCTCTAGATGTCTGTTAAGTTTTTCTGATACAAAATTGGCTTAGTTTGAGTGTGTTTAAGTAACTGTGTAGCTCTCTTGCATCTCCCTCTGTGTTCTCTTGGAAATGCCTTATGGCTATAGGAAAAAGGCATGTTGATTATCAGCAGATTTCAAAACTGCCATTTATATTTAAAGAAGGTATTTTATCTTATTTAAATTTTGTATTTGAGGAGATAAAATACAGCTAATTCAACTTTTGGCTTTGTAAATAACTAAAAATGTTTTAAAACCATAAATTTTAGGAGGAATCCTATGAACCATTTGTTAGTGGTGTGAAAGATGACAATAACATAACTGTTAAATAATAAGCAACTGTTCAGTGCTAGAACTATCTACAGTAGCATTATTTTTACTAAAAGTAATACCAGTACATAGAGAACCCTCTATCCATACTCCAAAATAACTATACCCAAAGAAAATGGTAAGTAGTGGCTTCAGGTGTAGTGTGAGAGTGTGTATGGGCTTGGGGGTTGAGTCCTGTAGCAAGGAAGCAGTTTCTGGAGAACTGTTATTGTTTGTGATCCGCTCCATTTTATGGAAACAAGCTCTGTGGAGAGGGCTTTGATGCTCTAATTGGCGCATGCGTTCTTCCGGAGCTGGACTAATGGCAGGAACCCTGCAGTAAAAACCAACTGGTTCAGGAAATTAAAACCAAAGATTTGAAAATCAACAACACAGACGGACTCAGTGGAGTGACCCTCAAATCCTCTTGTTAATGCGGTTTGGATGAACAGATAATTATATGCGATCAAGTTAAATGTAACCCTAAGTTGTTACCCTTGCAGAAAAGCTCAGAGTAATTATGAATACGTTTATAAATGTGGTTGATAGGTATGAGATTGGAATACAAGAAATATTCTAAAAAGAGAAGTTGGGAAAATGTTACCAGGGTGGGGGATGAGACTGGAGGTTAGTGGATGGGATTTACATTTCCAAATTATCTCAGCCTTCTAAGATAAGTAGCCATTTTTTCTGATAACTACATCCACCAGATCCTACAGAGAAGGAAATAAAATGCCTGAAATGAGAAAACAAGTATTTTTGTGTTTCTTTCAACATCTGGTTTAAGAAAATAAGGGAGTTGGGAGGAAGTTTTGATCTCAACTCTACATTCTCTTGCACTTGCCTCTCACCTCTTGCCAGGAGAAGCCGTCCATCTAGCCAGGGACTTTGGATACGTGTGTGAAACTGAATTTCCTGCCAAAGCAGTAGCTGAATTTCTCAACCGACAACATTCCGATCCCAATGAGCAAGTGACAAGAAAAAACATGCTTCTGGCTACAAAGTAAGGCGTTTACCTCTTCAGGGTCTCTATGTCTCATTGTGAAGAAAAACAAAAATCAAAAATGTTTTTTTGCTCTCACTTTTCTTTTCCTTTTGTGTTATCAGTTTGTTGTAAATATTAAAATTGCAACACAATCTGATAAACCATAATCTATTTTAAAGGGGAGTTACAAGTAGGATTGCTCATGTATTTCCATCTTTTTCCTCTCTCCTGCTTTACCTTCTCATTCAAAAATAGTAATAATAAATGTGTTGGGGGGTACAGGATAGTATGGGTTTGATAGAAGCTGAGTGTGGATTTGTGACTGTTTCTTTAGAAACACCAGAATCAAGTCCTTAAAGGGGTAGCAGGCTTGCCTTTATCAGTTTTTTGTCTTGCTAGGGTCAGTTTTTGTCTTCTATCAAGTGTTCTCCCAGTGCGAGGATTAAGTAGTGGCCTACAAAATATGCAAGCCAGAAACTGTCCTAGTTTCAACTCTAATCTCCTTATCCCACTTCCTGCCTTCCTTTCTCCTCCTTCCTGGAAAATGCCACACACAAACATATAGACACACACATTCCCCATGAGTTCAGCCCACAGGTGAGATGTCAAGTAGGTTTCAAAATGGCCCCAAGTTATATTCCCATGGGTGCCTGGGCCGAATAGTCTCCAGGTGGTATGTGAAAAGAAAATGACTGTACTGGTATGTTTTCTGGAAATTAAAGGCTTGTTTGGAAGCCCTTAATTATCAAAGTTGATGTCACAGGAGGGCATGGAACCAAAGGGCAGAGGCTGAGGCCTCAGGCAAGACAGTTCTCGCCTGGGGACACTGGCCAACTTTTGGGAAGGTAGTTCTGTCAGTGTTCCCCATTCTCCCTTCTCACCACCCCCATCCTCAAGGCCCCAGCTAGTCCTTATTTCCCAGATTCAGAGGCAGAGCTCCCAGTGTGCAGACCTTATCTGACTGTATTTCAACTCTCCTCTCCTTAGCTTCACAAGCACACCCATACTCACAATTTCCCCCAAAGAGTTTTATGTTATTTCATTTTGATGTGTAGTAGGACTTCATTTTGATGTGTAGTAGGAAAGATGTGGAATGGGGAAATTGATAGTTCTTTTCCCAAAACCCTTCTAAATTATGCCCAAGTAACAGGTTTTTCATGCTTTGTAAAAAAAAATGCAATATAATCCCAATAAAAGTTTTGCTTTTCTGTTCACATGCAACTGACTTGAAGGTGAGTGAGTAGAGACTTCATCCACAGACTGCTACTGAGCTCTCTCTGGAAGATCAGAGAAGAAGGGCTGGACAGCTTCTGGCTGCTTGCTGTTGGCTATCAAAAAGGGGCTTGTGTCCCAGCTGGTGTAGCTCAGTAGATTGAGCGTGGCTGCGAACCAAAAGTGTCTCAGTTTCGATTCTCAGCCAGGGTACATGCCTGGGTTGCAGGCCATGACCTCCAGCAACCGCACGTTGATGTTTTCTGCTCTCTCGCTCTCTCTTTCTCCCTCCCTTCCCTCTCTAAAATGAATAAATAAAAATCTTTAAAAAAAAAAGAAAAGAAAAGGGGCTTGTGTTTGACTTTTTGTCCCTCTTACTCTCCTTTGTTGCTCTTCTCATGTGTGAAATGTTTTCTGGTGTCTGTGATGTTTGGTGTGAGCTGATAGAGGAGTGGGTTAGAAGTTTGGTGTAGCTGAGTGGAGGAGCTGGGAGAGAAACAGCAATTGGTGGAAATATCAGGGAAGGAGAGGTGTTGTAGTTGACACTGCTGGATTTTCCAGCATGTGTCCACTGCAAGGCTGTCTCTGGGGCTGGACCCTCGGGTGGATCAGGTCAGTGTCTGCTGAATCCCGGAGGAAGTAACTGCAGGGAGAAAGGTTCTCTTTGCTGCTGGTGGTGCTGCCGCAGGAGAGTCTCATGTCTCCTTCTTTTTCTCTGCTTCACTTGTGCTGCAGACAGATATGCAAGAGTTCACCGACCTGCTGGCTCAGGACCGATCCCCTCTGGGGAACTCCCGGCCCAATCCCATCCTGGAGCCTGGCATCCAGAGCTGCTTGACCCACTTCAACCTCATCTCCCACGGCTTCGGCAGCCCAGCTGTATGCGCAGCAGTCACGGCCCTGCAGAACTATCTCACCGAGGCCCTCAAGGCCATGGACAAAATGTACCTCAGCAACAACCCCAACAGCCACACGGACAACAGCGCCAAAAGCAGTGACAAAGAGGAGAAACACAGAAAGTGAGGCTCTCCTCCTGCTCTGCCCCCTTCCTTGGCTCACCAGCCCCCTTCCTTCCCCAAGAGCTCACCCACTCAGTCTTCCCCCACCAACCACCACCAGCAGGTGACAGCTCCGGGATCAGCAACCCCCCACTGCTGCTGCTGCTGCTGCTGCTGCCACCGCTGCTGCCGCCCGCCTTCAGTCCTCTAGTCATCCAGTCTGGGAGTCTGGGGATGGCTCTCCACTGTCAGTGGGGCAGCTCCTGCTGACTCAGGCCCCTGCCTCAACTTCCCCCATCAGAACCAACTCCTTTGCCCTCCTGTGGAGCCTAAGAGAACAGAACAGACTGGCTATGAAGCCAGCAAAGAAAAGTTCTGTCTGGATTTGTGAACTTTTTAAAAATTTAAAAAAAAAACAACAACCACAAATCAACAACAGCAACAAAAAAAATTAAAACTTTTTTCTAAAAAAAAGAAAGTAAAATTAAAAAAAAATTATATGAGCTTCATGGGACTGAATCACCACCTTCCCTTACATACTTCAGTTCAGATTGTAGCCATACTTAAAAAGGCAAAAGGATAATGACATTTTTATCAGTATTGTGAATAAACTTGAACACAAATACGAAGTTCCATGTCATGTCTCAGTTGTAGAAGTTTTTCCTCTTGAAGGTAAAGCAACCAACTTGAACTTTCTCTGGCAACACGATTCAGTTATATAAGGGAATCAGTGTTCATGTCTATGTATATATTTATTTATGTGTAATTTAATGGGAAGTGTAAATATGGTGCATCTGTTTTAAGCCTTTTTTTTTTTAATTTATCTGGTGATCTTGTTTACCTCTTGTTTAGTGGGTTTTGAATCTTCCCCATTAGTTCTTCATGTGATTCATGATACTTATTTAGAAATTCAAGGTTTGGGGGATTCTTTTTTTCCTCTGGGATTCATGAATTTAGCATGTTAAGATGACAATGAAACAGCTAAACAAATAAAAAAACAAAGTAAAATTTTATATACAATTAGAATTACTTTAGCTTCTCATTGAACTGAAAGAAAATTTGATATTCGACCCTGGAAAGATTTTTAAACTTGAGTGGTTTCATAACCCTTTAATGTATTGTGAGGAGGAGGAAAAAGTTAATTTTATTCCACTCTCCTCCCTTAAAAGCATCATTTGAGCAATAAATGAGTATTGTCTTTAAACCAAGGGTTAGGGATTTTTCCTCTCTTTCTTTTTGTTCAAAGAACTTCAAACATTTGGGACCACCTGGTATTCTGTATTTTCACTGGCCATTTTGGAAGCAGTCCTGGTTGTATTGTATTGAGTTGTGCTGGCAGTAGTTTCCATGCCTGTCAATGTATCATAGTCCTTTGTTGCCCAGATAAATAAATATTTGATACGCTTTATGTCGATTTGTTTTTTTATTCAGTGCTGTCTTTACCCAGGCGTATTTTTGTTCTTGGCAGTATTTTTTATTCAGTATGGTTACAGTAATTGAGTTTAACTCTCCCTTGGCAATTGCTCCTTGCAATAAGCAGCTGAACCCATTGTTTCCCTCAAGTATAATAAAAACTTACTTTCAACTTGGAGTTCAGAGCAGGGTATCATTTAGATATTCCACTGAGTCTGTATTCAGACAAATGACACAATAAAATCCAATGTATTCTTTTGGATAAAAGATTGTACCGCTAAAGGAATGGCACACTATTCTTTCCTTACTAGAAACATTAATTTTATTATTAAAAATAAAGTTTTATTTCATTTATGTTGATCCTTTAGGTTTTCATTTGTGTTTTGGAAACCGAAATATAAACCTTCACAACTAAACATTGAGCATGACAAGAAAGATGGAGAACAGAACAGAAGATTCTCCCCTACCAACTATTTTGTAATCTGACTCAGAAGATAACTGAAATTTAAATTGTTAGTTCATTCACACAAAGGAAATAACCACCTCAGCCTACACTTGCTAACTCAGACTTCTCAGTGGCTGAGACATGTTAAATGAACTAAAAACTAGCTCTAGTTTTCTGAGAGGAAAAGGAATAGTGGCAAGAAATGTATGTGGGGGCCGAGAAAGAGAAGGCAAACTGTCTCCCATTTATTTTAATATTTTATTTGGAGGTAAATTCACTCCTGTGCTGTTCTCAGTAGTATTGTAGTAATAGAGGGGAGTAGGAAATTATGTTGATTCCCAGACTTGTTTCTGTTTGCTCCTAAATGCCAACCCACCTCTTTCTATCACCACGGGACTCCTCCTAGAACCTTTTAGAAGTATAACATGCTCTCTGAAGTTGAGGTACCATGGTGAGGCTGGGGGAGGG